>NC_140588.1:391243960-392516904 GCF_964204655.1 Triturus cristatus
TAAATATTGCACAGACTGAAAGAAAATATCATTGAAGGGGTTAGGACAATTGTAATGATAAATCCAACAGTACGTTATTGTTGAATTTATCCTAAAATATACAGAAAAGAAGTTATAAGATTTTCTTGACAGAAAGCCAACATTCATCCTTCCTGCAGTCTTCCCTGATTGGTCAGAGTTAACAGGATTAGCCAGGCTGCTTTGATGAGTGGCTATCTGTCGGAGAGATGTCTGCTACAAACGACTGCCAGAGCAGGGGGGAGGTGTCATAAAGCATGAAGCTTCAAAGGAGGAATAGGACAGGCAGGGAATGCCAGGTCCATCTAACCCTCGTCCCTTCTGACCCAGCCAGATGGGAGGCTTAAGGAAGGATGCTGCAGATGCTACTGGGTGGAGTGCTATGGAAATGAGCCATACTGAGAGTTGGTATAGTTATCTCTTCATGCTCTGTTGAGATTTCAGCCATGTTACATTTTGGAGGAAGAGTGTTTTCTGGGAGATGATTATGCCACACTTTGGAGGAAGCGGTAATGCCTTGCACCTCATTGGACAGAAATGGTCTCCTGCTTGACCCCAGGGAACATTTACTTTGGGACACAGTCCACAAATATCTGTTCTATTGTAAATTTAAACAATGTATATAATAAGTCTGTTGTGTTTATAAAACAAGTCATAATTGTACAAATGTGTTGGCGGTTCCTTGCCCTCTGACATTATTCTACCCTCTTTTTATTGCGATTGTGCAAATTATATTGCTTGAATCATTTTTTATCAGTCCACAGGAACCGTTGTTTCCCCTTATATAACCATTACCCTGGTTCCGTTAGTGAGTAGAGTTCCCCTGTCCTTTCTCTCTAGACTATGTTAATGGCCTCATTGCCAATGATAAATGCATATTTACCAAGACTACTAACCCACTTTCCAACATTGGGGCGTTATGCAAAGAAGAAATCGCAATAATGGAGGCTGGGCTCCCAGACAACAGAAAGCGCAAGAAATTATAATTATCTCAGGGCATGGTTTTAGCGAAACTGGAAATGGGACTGTACAACAGCACAAGATGAATACAAAAGTCCAGGCAACCATGTATCCCCTGTGTAAGCTCACCAAAAAACTACATATCCCAACAACCATGGTGATCAGGAGCATTGTTAAGGAAAAACTGCAGACTACAGCGGGTTATGCACAACTGGCATCTTGAGGGCGATGCACGGTTCAGCTTGAGAAAAGCCAATGTCAGGGAAATAAGTGCATCCTTCGATTACTGCCACATAAACATAACAGCTTGATGCAATTGGAGCTAGGCCTTGCCCAGCAAAAATTCAAATTCATGGGCATTCATGCAAAGTTTTACTATTGGATCTTGAATGTTCCAGGAGGCTCCATGAAGGAGGTATTAAAGCCAGTACAGTCCGCAAACAACAATCCCTGGAGCTTTTATTTAAATACAGCATTGTAGATGCTAAACCTGCCCATGGAGAATAAGAGCATTGAAGGTACAAGTTACATGGCTCTAAAGGCCTCAGTAAACCTCATGGAAAACTGTCACACAGTCAGTGGACTGAGTGGAATTCCACTATGTCATCCGGAATGTCAGCCTTGGCCATGTTCTGACTGTGTGGGCAGTGACAGTTGCTTTTACCTTGCCTTGGTCTGCTCTTGGGACGGCTCTCTTTGTAACTGAATAAACCTCACTGGGATAACTCAAGCTGTGTGTCACGATCTTTTCACTGGCGACAGAAGATGGGATTCTATTTAACTCAGTGACACTGTGTGATCATTTTTTTTTCTTCTGAAATTGGACTGAAGGTATTTTCAACTCGTACTCCTTCAACATCACTGTGAGTACATTTTTTTTTTATTATTGATTTATTTCAGCACCTTGTCAAGGCAATCATCTACGAGTAATAAGAGAGCCGTGCCCTTTTCACCTGTCTTGAGGTTCGCTACACATGGTTAAATTACCTAATGCATGACATACTACGTGAAGGAAAGTGTATTGTCATTTTTTTTTAACTCTGTGGACTAGAAAAGAAAAGTAACGGTAGCGAGATCTCAAATTTTAAAGTTGCCAAACATTATTAGGATAAACGTACATTGTTGTGACTCAAAATAACTGGTAAAGTTGCTCGAGCCTTACATTCCTCTCGAGACTTGGTGCGCGCTCCTCCTCTCGTGAGCTCGCTGTTCCGTGCATACTGCTCATGTGGTGACGTTGGTGATCGCCATTGTCTCACAGCAGATGGTACATCAATGAGAGAACTGCTCAGCTTCGGTGACGTCAGACGCGGATAGAACGGATCCGTCTATTGGCTTCCGCGCACATTGTCACGGGTGGCGCCTCTCTCTGGAACGCACGGCTGGAACGCATCAATATCTCTTCATTGGAACATTGCTATTATATGAAAATTTTACGCTGACACGCTCAGCATTTCGTGTCAAGTTTTTTTTTATCTTTATCATCAATTTCGCTGACACGCTCAGCATTCAGACTCTCAAATAATTTTTGTTCGTTTTATCTTTCATTGAAACTATACGGAATCAACAAACCAAGGCAATCCTGCCACCTTGTGGTTTAAAAAAAAAAAAGCAAAAGTGAAAACCCACAAGATTAAAACACAGTCTTAAGTGTTATATTTGCACTGTGCATTTCAAGAGTCGTTTTTTTTTTGCGTCTCCTAACAAAATCATAATTTTCATCTGTTTTCACTGTACATTCAGAGAAATGTTGGCTTTGTTTTTCTTCTGGGTATTACAAAGCCCAACTTTCTCGATTTCTGATCTTGGGCAGAAGCAGTGAATTTTCAGATTTTTTTTATTTATTTTTCTTCTTGTTGCTTCTTCTTTTTTACTTCTTTCTTCTTTTCTATTATTTTTATCAAGAACTTACCATCATCATGCAAAGTGTTACTGCACCAGCGCCTTTCCTACAAGAACCAGGAGACCCAGTTCTAGAGTGGAAATTATGGTTCAGATCTTTCAAAGCATATCTAGGCGCAATTGATGGTCAGAGATACAGACCTGAAAGGAAAAAGAACTTAATGAATTATCATCTAGGTGTTGAAGGACAAAACATCTTTGATCATTTACCCCCATATGTTCTACCTGAAGGTGAAGACCCTGACGAGTTCGAAACAGCAATAGCACAGTTGGACAAGCATTTCACTAAAACGAAAAACATTGTAGTGCATAGATATAAATTCTTTACGAGGGTACAAAAGTCAGATGAAAGTATCGACACCTTTATTACAGCTTTAAAAGTTTTAGCTTCCAAATGTGAGTTCGAGAACTTTACTTCTCAACTAATAAGAGATCAAATGGTTGCACGTTGCTACTGTAAAAAAGTCCAAGAAAGACTACTTACGTGCAAAGATCCTTCTCT
Organism: Triturus cristatus; assembly: GCF_964204655.1. Classification (NCBI taxonomy): domain Eukaryota; kingdom Metazoa; phylum Chordata; class Amphibia; order Caudata; family Salamandridae; genus Triturus; species Triturus cristatus. The sequence goes on from NC_140588.1 coordinate 391,247,343, forward strand.
AGATAAAGCAGTTGACATTGCAAAAAGTATAGAAAACTCTATTGATGACGCAAAACAACTCGAATCTGCTTTATCTAATTCTTCAATTTCAGGTGCTATTTCAACAAAACATCCTGAATCATCTTCTGTAAAATCTCATATTCCCACTCAAGAAAATGTTTTCAGAGGCAATACTTTTCGTGATTACACCAGAAGACCGGGCACTGCTAGAGGTGGAAGAGCATTTATGCAGAATAGACAATCAAATCCTAGAATGTATTGTTATAGATGCGGTTCATCTCTACATGTCTCATCTTTTAAAAATTGTCCAGCGATCAACCAACAATGTGGGCAATGTGGCAAAATGGGGCATTTTGCAAAAGTTTGCTTGAGTAGTAGAAGGAGAAATGTTAGATGTGTAATTAACGAGTTTGACAACTTTCATGATGAAGATGTTACCAATCAGTAATATGTTGTGGTAGTCAAAAATTGTCATGAAAAAGAGCTACAACACATTCCTGATCCTGAAATTGATGTCACGATAGAAATGAACAAAATTCAAATTTTAGTCGACACAGGGGCTCGTATCACGATTGTGTCGCAAGAAAAGTATCAAAAGTTATGGTCAGAAAATAAATTATTACCTCCTGATATTCTCACAATAGCCTTCGAAGGCAGCCGCATCAAATTATTAGGTTATTTTTGGGCCACTATTAGTGTTTTGGGTCAAACCATCAAAGGTAAAGTTTATGTGGCTAAGAGAGGGATCAATGTCCTTGGTCTCATTCATCAAGCTGAGATTGGTTTAACAATTAAACCTGGGTTGAAGAACCCTGTTTTTATTAAAAAACAGCTTGACCATGATCATATTCACTCTACTAAGGACATTTACTCACTCTCTAGTACTCGATTGATGATTTGGAGGTCAAATTTAGCAAAGTTTTTGAAAATCGGCTGGGCAGGATTACTAATTTTCAACATTTCATAAAGGTAAAAGAAAATGTAATTCCTGTCAAATACAAACTACGCAATGTCCCATTGAGTATTAGAGGTGATCTCTCTAAACATCTTCAAACGTTGTGCGAACAAGGCATAATTGAGAAAGTTGAGTCCACTCTTTGGCTTTCACCCATGGTTTTAGCAAAAAAGAGGTCTGGGGACTTGAGAATGTGTGTGGACTTGAGAAGCCTCAACGAGGCTATCTGGGTTGATGGTTTTCCCCTTCCGCGCATTGAGGATCTCATTACTAAGGTTGAGCCTTCCTCATATTTCACTAAATTGGATCTCAATGCGGCGTATCATCAAGTTGAACTCTACCCTCAGTCCCGACACCTCACAGCTTTTGTCACCCCTGATGGTGTTTTCCAGTTCTGCAGACTACCTTTTGGTCTAGCCTCAGCAGCTGCGGTCTTCCAGAGACTTATGACTGAAATGTTTAAAGATAATCCCAATGTTGTAGTGTTCCAAGATGACATCCTTATTTTTACTAAGAAAGAAGCTGAACATGACTCTGTTCTTGAACAAGTTTTCAAAGTACTAGAGAGTAGAGGGGTGACTCTACAAAAAAACAAATGTTCTTTCAAAGTAAAGGAGATCGAATATTTGGGTCACATAATCTCTGAGCAAGGCATTAGGCCCAGACCTGGTCTAGTTAAAAGCATTATAGAGGCACCTGCTCCACAGAATAAAGAACAACTTATGTCTTTCCTAGGCCTTTGTGAGTTTTATGCAAAATTCATGAAGGATTTTGCAAAAACGACAGAGTGTTTCAGAACTTTACTTAAAAAAGGAGCAGCTTTTATCTGGTCAGAAGAACGTGAAAAAGGATTTCAGTATATCAAGAATCACATTGTCAAAGCACCAGCTCTACAATTTTTTTGTAGAAGGTAGAGAAACTGTTGTTACAGTTGATGCTTGCGAATATGGCTTAGGTGCTGTATTATCGCAATTTGCCGAGGGTAAAGAGTACAAAGTAGGGTTTGCGTCTAGGACTCTTCGTCCAGTTGAAAGGAAGTACTCTGTGATTGAGAAAGAGCTGTTAGCGTGTACTTGGAGTGTTGAGAAATTTAAATCATATTTGTGGGGAAGATCTTTTATTCTAAGGACTGATCACAGACCTCTAGTTGATATTTTATCAGGGAAAAATGCTAAACGCACCACTGCTCGGCTGGCCAGATTATCAACAAAATTATTAGAATTTTCATTCATTATGGAATACATTGCAGGTGGAAAGAATAGCAGGGCGGACTGTCTATCTAGATTGCCCATTCAGGATACAGATGAACAAGAATGGGAGAGTGATGTAGAAGAATGTTTTGTAGCATGTGTCAATCATGAGATTCTATCTTTTGCGGAAGATGATTGGGTCGCTGAAGTTGAAAAGGATACTATTCTTAATGAAGTAGTTACATTGATAAAAAGGGGTTGGCCAAAAGAGAAAAGTCTTTCTCAAGATCTTCAGATGTTCTGGAAGGTTAACAGTGAACTTTCTCTTGAGAATGGAAAAGTTGTCAGAGGTGATAAACTTGTACCCCCACTTGTTATCGAGAAAAAATCATCTTGGCTGCTCATTCTGGCCATTCGGGTTCTACCATCACCAAAAGAAAAGTTAGGTCTGATTTTTGGTGGCCTAGAATGGACATTGAAGTCGACAATTTAGTTAGACAGTGTGTACGATGTAGTGCTAGTGATACTGGAGGGTTCTGTTGAGCATCCTGTACCTCCTCCTGCGAGAGCTTGGCAGAGATTAGGCATGGACTTCCTTGGGCCATTTCATGTTCTGCCTGCAAACTCAAAGTATTTTTTAGTTCTTGTGGACCATTTATCTAGATGGGTTGAAGTTGAACCGATTGGTGTACCAAATTCGAAAAGTGTCATCAGTTGTCTTAATAAGATCTTTCTCAGAGAGGGTTATCCAGAGGAGATTCTCACAGACAATGATGTCCAATTTATTTCACAAGAAATGAATTCTTTCTTACATTCTTGTGGTATAACCAGGACTCCTCTTTACCATCCACAAAGCAATGGTAAAACTGAAAGATTTAATAGAGTAGTTGTGGAATGTGTCCAAGGTGCTTTTAGAAATAAGACATGTATTTTTCAGGCAGTTAAAGATCTTGTTTGGTCATACCGTACTTCTCCACATGTAACCACCAATTTCAGTCCGTTTGAACTCATGAGAGGCAGAAAGGCTTCTTCACAGATCTATCCTTTTTGGATGGTGAAATCTTTCCACCAGGGTTGTGACATGAGAAGCATGTGGGATTCTGCTAACAAAAAAACTTCTGAAATCAGTGCTAAAAAGAGTGAATCTATCATTAGGAAAAAAAACCACAAAATTAGAGTTGGGGACTGGGTGAGAATAAAAAATCCAGTGTCTGTCAGGAAAGGTTTCTCAAAGTTTTTGGATTCTCAACAAGTTGTTGAGTTCAGAAAGAATGCTGTTAAGTTGTGTAATGGTAATTGGTGGAACACATCTCGTGTGGCTAAAGATCCTTCCTTTTCTCAAGGAAAGGTAACAAATGACAAAAATGTTTCAGGAGAGGGAGGTGGTGTCAGGAAAAGCACGAGAGATCATGCTAAACCAAGTTGGTTACGAGAATACGCATAAGAAAAATTATTTATTGTTCTTGTTAACTGTTGGTTCTATATTCTTTTTATCTTTTTCTTTCCATACTCTTTTTCCATTCTTTGGTTTCTTCTACAGTTTTTTCCTGCTTATATTTCCTTTCTTTTTTCCTGTCATTTCAAGTATTACTTTGTTAAAAGGAGGGAGGTGTGTGGTGATGTCACACAGTCAGTGGACTGAGTGGAATTCCACTATGTCATCCGGAATGTCAGCCTTGGCCATGTTCTGACTGTGTGGGCAGTGACAGTTGCTTTTACCTTGCCTTGGTCTGCTCTTGGGACGGCTCTCTTTGCTACTGAATAAACCTCACTGGGATAACTCAAGCTGTGTGTCACAATCTTTTCAGTTTTACTATTGGATCTTGAATGTTCCAGGAGGCTCCATGAAGGAGGTATTAAAGCCAGTACACTCCGCAAACAACAATCCCTGGAGCTTTTATTTAAATACAGCATTGTAGATGCTAAACCTGCCCATGGAGAATAAGAGCATTGAAGGTACAAGTTACATGGCTCTAAAGGCCTCAGTAAACCTCATGGAAAATTGTCATCACTGGACTCAGAGAAAAACCTCAGGTACACAGCACTCATGACATCTTATGAGAACTAAAAAATACAGATGTACCTAGATCAAGCCTTGGGAAAAAGATGTCTAAAAATGATCATGTGGGCCAGGCTGGTCCCTCTCCCGATAAAAGAACTAAATACAACTTAAAAATCTCTATCATATGACACAGGATGCAGTTTATGCAACTATAGAAAAGAGACATTGCTGCACCTCAAACGCTGCTGCCCAACTCTTCAAGAGGTCCAATGGAAACTACTAAAATCAATCCTTTTGTCTCAGGGGCACAGACCTGTATAGAAGCGCTAACAAATCTTTTTACCACTACCACACCCTTGGATTTGGCCAGATTTGGTAAATTCATGCTGTTGGCCAGAACCTGTTGTTAAGAAGCCACCCTACGGAAGGCGTGGCCAGCCGCAGAAGATGACAGACGCTTAACTGTACAGCTCCAGGGCTGGGCTGGGCTGGAAAATCCCTTCCATCCCCCATTAATACTGCACTTCCACCAGAATTCCGCACAGTACCTTAGCCGCAGGCACGGCAGCTACTGGTTGCAGTGCCCTGCAACTACTGGAGATGCTGGGCTCGCACACATGGATCGGATCCGGAATTGGGCCTACGCACTTTGCAAAGTCTGTAGCCCAAGCCTAGGGGCAGCAACATCGCTCTACATTAAAGAAGACATGCGACTTCCCAAGTGCCGACAAACTGCCCGATGAGCCTGAGGTATATAGCTTTGGCAATGGAGCCTGCATAAAGCAATGAGCGGTAGCGGCCACCGGCTGTGGTGGAGGCCGGGGGCGGACTTGGGAGTGGTGCACTGTGAGGCTGTCATGGACACCCGAGCCACGCAGAGCACGGAGTGGCCTGAGCGAGCACTGAGAAGCAGTGCACCTGAAATAGCTCCCCCACCTCCCTTCCTTCTCTGACTTGGCCGACTGGTGCAGCGGCAGCAACTGCGAAACCTGGTGACACCTGGCGGGCATCACCAGCACATGAGGTGAGCCTTCATCCAGTGGGAACCTGAGGAGGGGGGAAACTACGACCCACCTGTGAGGACATTGGGGATAACGGATGCCCAGCTAGGGGACTATGGGACAAGGCCCCGCCACTCTTGCTGAAACAGATCAGAGCGGCGTGGAACCAAAAACTGCGCCTCCTGCTGTGCTGAGCGGGCAGTATGGGCACTGACTTGAAGACCGTGATGGCTGGCTAACGTGGGCCTCTACCGTAGTTCTTGAAGGTGAGGCCTGAGCAGAAAACTTGCTGGGAGATGCGCCGCACTACGCTGGGGCACGCGGTGAGCACTGGAGCTGGCCAAGAAGATTGGATCCGGTGTGGGTCGATGCGGATCAGGGAGGACCGGAGACAAACGGGCAGCATAGATTGCGATCCATTGTGGGAGACTCGCTTGTAAACCTTGCGAACATTGCGACTGCATCCCTGGCTGCAGAGGCCCACATCTAGACACAGAGCAGTGTGAACAGTATGCAAACCAGGTTCTGGAGGGCTGCAGCAGGACCTCTTCCCCCCGCCGACTTGATACGGGGGCACTTCCCCTGGCAAACATCCCTTCCTGTGCCAATATGGGGAGACCCAAAGGAAAACAAGCAGACCAGGGCCCCCAGGAGACTCAAACTCCACTGCCGCAAACAACTCCCCCCTGTTGATGGATGAGATTCCAGACACCCCTGCCCAGGAGTTACTACCCTCAGACAAACTGTACATCATACTTAAAGAAATCAAATAATCTAGGGTGGTGCTGGTGCAACAACTGGGCACACTAACCCCCCCTCCTTTCTATCTTGCTCGGACCCTCCCCTGGAGCACTAAAATATAGCTGCCATGGAACGAGGATGACCGCGGCTGGTCTACTTTCCTCCAGGCGATTGCTTGTATTTTGTTTAATATGTTGCCACTAATGGCGTATGTTTGGTCGAACACACGTTCAAGGTTGGACCATTGTATTGGGATGGTTCTGATAAAGGTTAGCAAGAGTTATGAAGGGAACACTCTCACACAAGATACCACCCTAGCGAAGGAAGGGCGAGAAATAGAAAGGAGCATCGCTAACGCACACGCACAGCATAAATAACGGCGCCGTCCACATATAAGTTTACAACCTGGAATGTGAGGGGCATGGGCTTTATCCACAAATGGAATTGTATTCATGCACAATTAGGCAGGCGTAAATCCCAGATAGTGTTCCTGCAAGAAACGTATCTAAATGCCTCTGAGGCCTGTAAACTCCAGAAAAAATGGAGAGGGTAATTATACCATACTACCTATTTGGCATTTGCGAGGAGTGCAGCTGTGTGGATCAGGGCGGGGGTTCCTTTTCGAGAAGCATGATCAGCACATAGATGGGGATGGCAGATACGTGCTGATGAGAGGAAAGCTGGATGGCATGCCAGTGGTACTGGGTATCACTTATGCCCCCAACTCGGAACAAGAAGACTTCCTAATAAAAGTTAGTGCGGTGCTAGCGGAATGGGCCAATTACCCGTGGATTCTGGGTGGGGATGACAACGCAGCTAGATAGGTCACACCCCCCGCTCCCAGGAGCGGTGGCAATACGCACACCAAAGCCTTGAATTCTTGGATGCAGGATGGGCACTAGTAGACATATGGCTCAGTAAAAATGAAGAAGTGTGCGAATACTCTTTCAATTCCCTAGTACATACACTGCACACACAGATAGATCGCATCCTATGCCCTCCCACCCTACTGCCCATATAACAGACACAACATATTTGGGCAAAACACTGTCGGATCATAGCCCTCTCAAACTCACTTTTACGTGGGGGGGGGGGGGTGGTAGCGACACCAGTCCTGCCATGGAGCTTTAGCCCCCAATTGCTTGAAGATGGCACCTTCCAACACATCTGACCGGCGCAATAGGCGAGTACTTTTCCAAGAACGCCAACACTGCCTCCACACCCATAATGGAATGGGAAGCGTTCAAAGTTGTGGTGAGGGAACAATGATTGGTGCCATAGTAGGAGCGAGGCACACGATTACCCGAGACCTCGCTGAAGTGGAATCCCAGCTTGGAGCCCTAGAGAAAGATGCTGCAGAATCCCTATCTGGGGCTGAGAAGCTGCGGAAGGCATGTATAGTATATGCTGAGCTGCTAGAAAGTCTGTGGGTGATAGACTACCACGCCCATACACAGAGAGTTCATACAGCAGCAGATAAAGCAGGCACATTGCTAGTGCGAATAATCAGGGTCCCCCCTCCAGCCACCCCAATAACGAATATTCGCTCCCCGCTGCAGACCATAGCAACTACCCAGGTGGAAATAAACGAGGCAGTCAAGGAATATTATGAGTACCTGTATTAGGCCCCCCCACTGCGCCTCCACAAGCGATGCATGACTTTCTCCAGGCCACACAGCTCCCTACTCTAACTGCAGAAGACCAAGAAGCGCTGAAATTACCAGTCACTGCGGCAGAAACTCAGGAGGCTTTTAGGGATCTCGAGCGAAATAAAACCCTGGGATTAGACGGCATCCCTGTAGAATTTTACACAGAATATGCAAAAGAGTTGATGCCCTAACTAGAAAAACTATACACAGTGGCGCTGCACAAACGTGCCTTGCCCCCAACCACAATCCAAACACTCGTAACCTCCTTGCCAAAGCCTGGTAGAGATCACTCAGATATAACGGCATATATGCCCCTATCCCTTTTAAAAACCAAATATAAAATATTAAGTAAGTTACTAGCGGGCCTTCTGCTCCACCATCTCATTAAGCTGATACACACAGATCAGTGTGGGTTTATTCCTGGTAGGAGTATGGCACACAATGTACGCAGACTATACCAAGTGATGTGGGCTTTCTCGGAGCGAATTCCACATGCAGGCTGTCTCTCATTGAATTTGCGCCAAGCATTTGACACCCTGAGCTGGGACTATATGTTAGCTGCCCTGGACAGATTTGGGGTTCCCGCAGACTGCCTGAAATGGGTTAAGCTGCTGTACACCTCCCGACGGCTCAGACACGAACAGGTGCACATATCTCTAACACGTACACGATCCATAGCGGTACTGGACAGTGATGCCCACTTTCACCCATGCTCTTCGTACTGGCATTAGAGCCTTTAGCGCAAGGTCGGGGAGTGGGACATACCAATTGGACCTATAACTAATGTAATATCCCTATATGCAGACAATAATATACTATATGTTATAGATCTGCACTGCGGGTTCCACTCTATAGCACCAATATTCACCCCTAATCACGCTGCGCATGAAGTGGGATAAAGACCTGGGAGAGGCCCTAACAAACAAAGAGTGGTAGTCCTTTCTTGCCTACCCAAAAGCAGTTTCACGCAATTCACGCTTTAAATTCATTCAATATATGATCACGCATCGAGCATACTTTACACCGTATCGTTTACACAAGTTGTTCCCTACAGCCGCAGCGAATTGTCCCCTTTGTGTAGAGGCAGATGCAGACTTCGTCCATATGATGTGGGCCTGCCCTGCACTGTCCTCATATTGGACGCAAATGGCGCAGGCACTAGAAGAATTGGTAGGCGGGCAAACATGGAACACAGCAAAGAGCTGCCTACTGGGGCTTTACCCATACCCCAAGGGATATAAAGTACAGGCGTGATTCACAGACCTGACGCTTATACTTGCAAAGCGTCTGATAACCAGGCGTTGGAAATCAGTAAGACCACCAACACTTGCTACCTGGAGGGAGGAAGTAGAACACTGGGGCTTGGCCAAAAGCGGGGCGATCCATAGGGAAGTAAAACGAGGACTGCGTAAAATACCCATTGCCATGTCCTCGGATGTATTAATGGAGGCTTTCAAAATCTGGGACTGGGACGAACAGCAAGGGAATGCAACCAATGCACCTGTAGCATTATCAAATAATTAAACAAGCCACGCCAATTATGCACACAGGAGCAGACAGGCAGGGTGGTATGTGTCGCTGATGTGGACATGGTTTGGATTGAGCCCAGCTCTTCTTGTAGCAATCCCACACATTAACCCAAAGTGTGCATAATGTGGAGATTAAACTCTAAAATCAGAAGAATTGCCCTAGGCTTAATGAATAAATAATTGTGAGTGATGTTGCCCAGTTAGTTAACTCTTTGGGGGGGGGGGGGAGTTTGAAGAAGGGCTCACTAGTAATAAGGACACACTATAATAGTCAATGACCTTCAAAAGATGTTACAACCTAATGCACAGTTATAAGGTATTGTATGTTCCAATTATTTTCTTTTTCATTTATAGAACACCACTACTAGTGTACTAGAGAATGTAGTACCGTAGTCTGTTTATTCATATTCTGTTTCCATGCATGGTGTCTAAAGCACGCAATATGTTGCTCCTGGCTAAAATCAATAAAACTTTGTAAAAAAAAAAAAGTCACCCTACAAAGACTCAATAAGACCAGAAAAATACGTGAGTACATACTGGAGAATTCACCCCTTTTGCTAAAGAACAATCATTTGTGAAGTGGAGGGCCCATGAAAGGTGCTAGTGGGATGTCCGACTCCTCACCAAAATATAATTGTGGTTGCTAGTATTGCTGCTAGCCCACTGTGTTCCATCGAAATGCCTTAACTTGAATCAATCTCCTTGGAAGACTTAGCACATTATCTTGCTTCCTTGCACAAGTTTCAATCTTCAGCATATGGAGGAACTGTCGTGGAATGTTTGGCACCTTTTTGGCTCTTCGACCAAGCATCAGTGTGGCTGCTAGCTTTTGTTGTCAATCCGCTGTGTTTTGTGCTCTAACCTTGATCAATTTATGTGGAATACTTAGCATTTTATCTTGCTCTTCTGCATATGCTTTAATCATCAGAACATGGATGAATTGTTGCAGAAACTCCAGCACTTTATGTGGCTTCTGGTTAAAGGTCTTTTTGGTAAACAGGGTGGCAATGGTTGCTCTTTAAAAGAAGTATTTTTTATAAGAAGAATTGGATTACTGATCTATGGCCAGATGTTGTGATAAATATGCAATGATTTTATTGGTGGAAAATTCCAATGGTTTTAATTAATCCCACAATGAAGTACTCATTTATTCATATCGAGGGCAATCCTTCCTCCTTCCCCTGCGGTTCTGTTCACCAACTAAAGTAGACTTCAACCTTGTGAAGGAGACCTGGGAGTGTGGAGAGAGAGGGAGAAAGCAACTGAAAGACTCATTCCAACAAGTGCTTGGTTGGAACACCCGGACTGGAATACCCGGACCAAGGGTTGTGGCACAGAGTCTTGGAACGTGGTAGTGGAACACTGACATCCCTGGTGTGGAGTGTGGCTAGCCCTAGGCATAACAGAATTCCTGCCCAAGTACCAAAGCGGTTTAAGAGGATAGACTTGTAAGGAGAGGTCTGCAAGATGTGAGACATATCTAATCAGCACAAGGTTATCACCAAACTATAAGAGCTTAGTAGTGCTGGAGCGGGTTACCAGCTCGGGTTACACACACATACCTAATACTCACTTGGGTCCATAACATTCATACATATAAGCTAGTAAAAACCCGCTATCATCAATTTTGAGATTTACCTGTAAGTTGATATTCACCTTTACCAAGTCTTACCAATTCGATCTTCTTAATAATTTCTTTTTACTCAATGAATCAGGTTGCTGACATAGTTTAAGGTAGAAAATGACATTTACTTTTCTTTGAAATGATCACAAACTCAAAAAGTTTTAAAATCTTTATCTAATCAATAATTTTGTGAGTCAGAATAAATTACAGTTTAAACACCTTCTCTCAAGAGGAAAAATTAAAGTCAAATTTAGCAAAATCATAATAAAGATCAATGAAGACGGTACCTGTAGAATGGGAAAAGAGAGAGAGAAGGAACAAGAACAGGTTCCACAGAATTTTATTTACCTAAGGTGATAGATGAACCCAACTCCTTGAAGATGGGCCAGATAGAATCTCCCAAAACAGGTGGCAGACTGAGGATCAGGTAGATTCACATCTGGGAAGGTGACCTCCTCTAAGTGCAACACCAGCGTCGCACCCCTCTCTGGCACTACTCTCCTCGAATGTCCTCTTCCGATATCCCCTTCTAGATGATTAGGGTATCAATCAGTATCTCGTGCTCTCGAGCACGGTCTCTGGCATCTGCAGGGTCTGAGACAGCGTCTCGGACAGAGTCTGTGGCATCATACGTGTTGGGTCGGTGACGAGTCGGAATGACGGATCTGACAAGTCTGACAATAGTCTCTAGCTAACTTACCTCAATTATACTATTCTGTATTTGTGTACCACCCCCAAAAGTTTCAATATTCGTGTTTTCCCCTATTCTGATCGGTCAGGGTGAGGAGGTGAGTTCATCACACCATATTAAAGTAATACTTTTCTCTTTGGGTCATTAGTCTATGTTTCCGCCCCTTATTTTACTTTCCCAAAGCTTTATTCCCACCCGCATTTCACATTATGGTCAATACAATTTATACAATTTATGAAATTGCTGCTCTTGTCCGGGTCAATAGTTTGCTTTCCCAGGCGTCTTTGTCCAATGTGGCCTTGGCTGTGATTCAAGTGTGCCATCATAGTTTCTGGCAAGTTTCTGTGCACACGAGCGCTGATCAGGTGGGGTAGGGATTTCAGTCACCCGCCAAGGCCCAAATAAGAACTAATAATAAAGTCAGAAAAAGACACGTTAGAATGCGATCATAAATAATTTCACTGTATATCACTTATCTCTACTCTGTCCCCATTTACTTATTTTAATCTTTCGCATTAGTGTTTAGTAGAACTTATAAGGTTTAGTTTAAGCGAGAGCATGTGCATTATCATGTGAGTTTCAAGCGCCCATATTAAAAGCTATTGCGTAGCTGCAAAGTTTTCCCCCTAAGCACAGAAGGCGTCATACTACGTAGATGTAGTAGACGCATGCGCAGTGAAGTTCCCCCGCTTTTGGCAGCCATCTTAAGACACTCGGGTACATGTTAGTAATACACATAGGAAAGCGTCCCCTAGATACAGTATGTTAGTGTATAATGCAATATTAGTATTTACAAAACTTGTTGGTTACGTTGTTACATGTTATTTGAGAGGATTGCATACAAGCAAGTTTCTTAATTACGAAACCTTGTTCCATCAATCCCCTCTTGTGGCATTTAATGCCATCACTAATTTCTACTGAATCAGATGCCAACTGTAGCACATCTCGATTTCTTCTTCAACCCTTTCATTTCTTTCTTTCTCATTTTTGCATTGTAATTAGGGCTCCCGGTTTTATGGTATTTATTTTTTTGCCATTTCCGTCTTTATTTATCCATATTTATTTTTGGGGCATTTTTTCTGTATTTATCCACATTTATTTTTGCCACATGCAAAAGACAATGCTACAGCTAGTATTTTTCCACATTTATTTAAATTGACAATGCACACATGCGCCCGGCTGTTATTGGTGAACATAATACATTTGTCTGAAAGCTTTGCCATTGTAGTACAAGCACATGTGCCTTTCAAGAGACTTTGAGGACATTGAGGCTCTTTCTGGTTTGTTAATGAAATGAAGACCACTGAAAACCCGTTCAATATATGCTGATGATACTGGAATGGCCAAAAGATTCAAACAAAGATTACACAGTGTTGGCCATTCGTGCTTCTCAGAACGCCAGTATGTCGTTGAACTGATGTCTTTTTGTGGGATAGGGTGCCTTAAATATTTGTTGAATTCTTCTTCAACAACATTCATTAGGTCATCAGAAGCTACAACCAGCATGAATAAATCTTTGTTATCATTGAAATCCTGACTAAACTGAACTTTCTTGAATGGGTCCAGGATTGTAACCCATTTCCAAAAGGAGCTGTAACTCATTTGCCCGGTTATGTTACGAGCTAGGACAGCATCCCACTTGCTTTTCAGTGCATCTTTAAAAGTAATCATCTCTTTTATTAGGGTATTTGCTTTTTTTGTGGTAACATTTGCAATAGACTGGCGATCATTGGGTCTTGCTCCAATGTCAAAGCCATATCAACAACTATGGTGGAATAGATTTGGTGGGCATGTGTTTCTTCTGACTCGACCTTCACCTGAATGTTGATGATACCAGTGAGAGTTTTAACAATGAAATGCAACTTCACATAGAAAGATTGGTGGTTTGCACTGTTGGGGCTGAGTAGTTTACATAGGTGATCAATTTTGGATCCAGTGGCTTCTTCATTGTTCACAAAAGCAAGGAAGTAGTGCCATATTTCCAAAAGTCTTACTGCTCCTTCATACCAGCTGAACCATCGGATCACAACATCCGCCCTTGGATATCTCATTCTCCCGTCTACTTTTCCTTGCGAATAAATGTATTTTAAGTTTCGCGTATGCTTAAATACTACTCAGGCCTTTATAACAAAATCATACATGTCCCGGTTCTCAGGCTGAGACAGAGCATAGGAAACAGCAGCATGTATAAGATGACATGGATTTTTTTATATGGATGGAATTAATCCTCTGAGCAGTGCGCAAATCGGTTACTGCCTTTGTCATATAGGATGCAGAATCAGAACATATTGCAACAAGATCATGCCATGATTTACCCAACTTTTGAAGCACATTGTATACAATTAAGGCAATTTTTGCAGAATTACACTCATCAGATACAGTGATGTCAACTGAGGCTGAGCGGCGACTCTTTTCTTCATCATCACAGTAATATGTGACCAATGTTCCAAGGGCTGGGTCACCATGCACCTCTGTGGTTTCGTCAATTGTTAAAGAGATAGGGACATTTACTACAGCTTGACGTATGTTTCCAAGCTGTGCTTCAAACACTTCGAGGAGATGTTTTTCATACATTTGGCTGGATTTGCACATTGTCCTTTCTGCAGGGCACAGCTGCCTAATCAGCTCTCCAATTGGACCATCAGTCTGGTGAAGTGGAACACCACCTTCACACAGAGCTTTCACAAACTTGTATGGGATATCCGCAGCCTCTTCAATATTTTGGCGTGCACGAGTTGTGCATTGCTCCATGGTCATTTGCTCCATACGGGCCTTCTTTACGACTGGAGAAGAAAGTCTCTCATGGGTTTTGCTGCTCAGGTGGGCTTTGATATTATCCGCTGCCCTGTTTTCAATGTCAACAGTTGTTTGACATGACTTGCAGGTGAACATTTTCATCCCTTTTAGGGATACAGCTTCAAATTCTGCATACTCCTGTATGTAATCATCAATGTCCTTGCGTTTGCGGCCCATCTCTATAAATGTAAGGAGTCAACAATTAAGCAGCCATTGGTTTGATGTTTAAAATACTGTATGTAACTAGGACAAAACACTCAGCCATTATCTGCACTGCGGAATTGGGTATGTAGGAAATGTACCCCAAAGACATTCAAATCCATCAATGTTTCTCGTTGATCTTAGCTTGTGCATTTTTTGTAGCAAATAATTTCTTCTTTATCAAAATATGTCCACGCCTTTCAAGATAACCAATTAGTTTTCAGGTTTTCGAGGAGCAGAGAGAAGCCAGCTCAGTACAATTGCAGATGCCAATAATATGTTCACATATACCAATGGTTTCTTCGTTGATATACTCACACACTCACTCAATAAGTTGAATTATAGAGCTCAGCTAATCACACGAGAGGGTGTCTAGGCATTTGTAGGGTCCGAGAGACTCATTTAAATAGCCAGGTCTTAAGATCATTTTGAAATTCCAGAACAGATGGGGCGGTCTGGAGCTGGAGTGGGAGGTTGCTCCATGTCTTCGCTGTGAGATATGAGAAGTTTCCTTCGCTCGTGCTGCTGCTGATGCGGGGAGTGTGGGCGAGCGAGATGGAGGCGATGGTGACGGGCTATGTAATCTGCCCTCTGCAATCTATTTTGATATCAGTAATCTATCTGTCATATCACAAAAATAAATGATGCAAAAGGACATCATGGCCAAACTATGAAAAAGAATAACTTTTTTAATTGGCCCCTTAGGGCAGAAATACTCACAGTAGTGGTTGCCTTATTGTTCCGGATTTCCTCTGAGTTAAAAAAGCTTTATTTAAGGTTTCAAATTCTAGTTTTTCCAGTGGGGAGACAGAGTCGGACAAATGGGGTTTTTTAAGTTATTTTATGATGTGCTTTTGCTCTGAAGAGTTACCCTCACCGTAGGTGTACACCATACTGACTTAAAACTAGGCGTTTTATTGACCTGATAAGGATGAAAGGCCGAGTGGGCCCACCGGATTCAAAACTGACAGCCTCTCTTTTAAACAGTGTACTAATAATTACATGGAAGTGCAAAGGTAAACGGGGCACCTCAAGGAAGTATTGAACCCAAAACTTAACAGGCTTACCTTAATAAGTGTTAAACAGGAAGTGACGTCAAGACCTTGCAGCAGCAGGCGAGTCAGGAGAGTGCAACACATTGAAAGCAAGACACACAAAGGCTTTAAATGGCGGCATTAGCTATTGTTGTTCGCCTGCATTCTGAGTTCAGTGAAAGTTTAAACCTTGGACTACAAGCAAACTATGAAACATAGCGCTTACATTTACTACCAAGAACAGAAAGTGTTTTTCTTACTCTTTCTGTTTTTTCAAGGCAAGTAAAGTTACCTTCTAGTATGTCATGCTTCCCTCGATGGAAATGTATTTTAAAATGTTTTCTTTTGCGTCAATTTGCAGTACATGAGTTTTAGACTGTACGTGTCTAGCGCCAAAAAATAAATTACGTTGTCCTGGCGAAAAAGAATAAAGTACTACCTGTAACCAAAATTAAAACACAACTTACTAGTTCCAAGATGTAATTGGCTTCTAATAGAATTTACTCCATAGTAGTTCTCGAGAGGTCCAAAGCCCACGTGTTGCCAGCTAGCTCGAGAAGGAACCACTTGTAACTGGTCGACTGGAATTTCGACTAGGCTATGATGAGAGCATGAAACTGCATCTCGACCTTGGAAGACCAGTGATGTTTACATACTGGCCTCTGCTGGGCTGAATTTCCCTTTACTCAGTTCTCATCATGCATGCAGCAACCAGTGACAAAACTGCTTGTGCGTCGTTAAGCCATTTAAACAGCTCCTGCTACAAATCTGCGGGCCAAGACTTTCCCGGCAAGATGCTGGTGAGGCTGTGAAGTACCAGCCTTATGGCAGATATTTAGGGCTACATGTGCCGCTGAAAAATAATGAGAAATCGGAAAAAATGTGCCTTTGGAAGCATGCTGCAAAGGCATGTTATGGGGAAGCCTGGAAAAATTTTCATTCTGGGGCAGGTTAGAGTACAGGCTGCGCGATGTTTTATACCCACAACTGAATAGCAGAACTCGTATTTTACTCAAAATAGACTGACTACCAGCCAAGAGGCACTGTGTGCTTTGTTTTTTACTCTGTGGTGCAGGTAATACTGGCTTCCCCAGCTCACTGTTTGTCTACATAGAATTGGCCGGAGCCCAGACAGTGGGCAGCTGTGTTAAGGCAGGTGGGGTGAGACGTCAGCCCGAATCTACGACCACTAATCTTGCTACATTCTCATCCCTGAAGCACAAGAGTACAGAAGATGTGACAAGCATGAGAGTTACTTCCAGCACTGTCTCCCACCCAAGATGCTGTGAACCCAAATGATCCCCAGGAATGGACCCCTGACAATAACAGCGCATGCACCTGCATAATGTGGACTGCCATCTGTACCCGACTCAGACACACCGACACAGGTTGGGAGAGCGGCGGCGGGGGGCTGAGGTGCCTCAGACAGCTCTCCGAGTGGACACAGCATCCTCCAGGCACCTCACGAAAGCAACTTCCCAGGCTGCACATGGGAGGCCGGACACATAGGCGAAGCGAGAGTGTCTGGAGGCGACAGGGCCAGCCAGTGATTTGAAACTCCCCGCTCTGTGGTGAGAGCCTCAAAACGCATCCACTCACCCCTCACGAGGCAGCAGGGTGGAGCCAGACCAGCACAAACTTATGGCTGGCTGCAGCAGGAGGACGTTTAAAGCAGCAGGGAGGCTTTTCATGGGTGAAGAGGGATCATTGAAGGGCAAACAGCTGAGGGACACACACTGCATCCCAGAGGGACAGAATCATGGCTCTCGAGTCGGTCCAACCCCCATTCCGGCCCCACCCCCCCCAGTTCATTACCCTCCTTCTCACTAGGCAATCAATCATGGAACGGCGCGACGGCGGGCCCTTTCCCTCCACCCACGCTATAAACCATTAAGCAACCCCTTGCTTTTCTCTTCTTGAGACACGACACTGCAGGCTCCCTTAATGATAGTAGTGGATTGAGACCATGGGACACAAGGCACCCTATGTTGTGTACAGGAGGCATTCAACACACTGTAATTAAAAAGAACGACAACAACCCCCACCTCCCCCCCACCCAAAGGAGGACGGAGGATACGATCCCCTGGTGCTGCCGGGGCATACGGGGGGCAGGGGAAATTTACTTATCTTGCGAGTAGGAATGGCGGCGGGCTGGCGCAGAGCTAACGCGAGCGGCGGAGCCCTGGAGATGCCAAACTCAAGAGAAGGGCCGGAGCAGCAACAAAAGCTGATGGTGGCAACAAGAAGGCGTCTTCAAACCTGGTGGTCCGTAGTGCAGGGAAAGAGGAAATACAGTCAGGTGAGCCCCCAAAATAAAGGCCAAAAATTATGAGGGGGAGGCCGGAGGTGTCGGCACGCCCACACACTGACGCTTGGATCCGATGAAGATTGTCTCAGGGAAACGGCCGTCACTGAAAGACCCTGAGCCAATAGGTCCACATGAGGGTGCTAAAAGACCCTGATTGGAAGAGATTTAAATGAATTTCCAGGGGCGTGGAAAGGAAACTGCACTGGAGCACGGCAGCACGGCATAATTTGCTAGTGTTTTGCCGTTTCTAAATATAAATACAGACAAAGGAGATATAGATTTCCGTCTGTATTTATATGTAAAAATCCGTAAAAACAGAAAACCGGGAGCCCTAATTGTAATCCTCTCATTCTTTTGTAAAAGTCTCCTTTTAATTCCTCTAGTTGTATTTCTTCAAGTTTTCTTTTCTTACCCCTTTCATTCATTCCATATCTTTTTCTCCCTTTACTGCATTTGTGCCAAAACATTATTGCTAATACTAATAGTGTTATTCCCATTATGGGCAGTATTATGTGACCTAGAATACCATTACCTATGTTGGAAAACCAACTACCTAAGTTAGAAATGCTATGCGCCAATTTCTTCCATACAATTTCAACTTCCAGGGGTTTTAATTCTTCTTCTAATTTCGTAATATTTTTAATGCATCTTCCAATTTCAAAACTTTTATCTGGAATATACGTGCAACAATGTTGTGTTTTCCATAATTTACAGACTCCACCCTCTTTTGCCAATAATATGTCAAGAGCATGTTGATTTTGCATAACCATAGATCTGACCGCAACTAATTCAGTGGTAATCATCAAGAATACTCCAGCAGTGTCAGTAGATAACCGATCAACTACTGTAGACAACTGACAAATTTTCCGTGAATTTAGAAGAACTCCCACTGAAGTTATCAATGCACCAAAAATGTCACCTGCTATTTCAGAAAAACTAGCTCTTTTTATACGTGTTAGTCCATTATCATCTTCATTGCTTCCAGTGATTCTTTTAACATGGGAATACTATTCCGAAATAGCAACTCCCATACCAATGGTCTGACAGCCTCAAGTAGGCTTTATTGCCACACACATAATAGATTCCAGGAAATACTGGATCTGTCCCTCCTTTTAGTCCCCATCACCCAATTACTAAGAAATTATGTTCACTGGAACCAATAAACACATTGTTATAATCAGTCTTTAAGCTATAGAGACAGATTTTCCCTTTCTTTTCAAAGTCCAAGGACATAGCAGCATGAGTCTTGCCATTTGCATTTAGGTATCTGAGGTTTGGGTTCAGAAGCTCTTCTTTTGAAATCCTGTCTCCTTGTCTCAACTAAATTCAAAAATACTTTCTCTTCTTCATGTAACTTACAGGTTAAATTGTGCTTATGTGCTTCAGCTATATCTATTGCTTTCATCGTTAGAAAATATTCACCCATAAATTGCGAGTCTGTCGTACTAAGGACAGGGTTCATGCTCTGTCGCATAGGAACCTCGGAAAAATTCACCACTACATTAGAATAATAATATTGCAACTTCCCTGTTCTATAAAATAAGCTTGCTAAAACACTACACTAAATACCATACGTCAATGGCAAATGATGATAGGTCACTCCTTCTGCTACAGATGCGGGTAATTTCATACATACGTAACAATCACTAACCTCCATAGTCTCTACATATTGTACTAACAGGTTTGTAAAAACATTTAAGTCTGCATAATTTTTATTCGCAGTGTGATGTAAATCTAACTCATCTGGTGCTTCTAATTCTACCCTATTTCCTTTGATAGTAGCTACCTTTTCATGTGTATTAGTGCTATTCTGTACATTTGTAACCATCAAATAAGGAATGGCCACTGTTAGTACTAACCATATTATAAGTACCAAAAATATGCTACATATACATATTCTACAACATTTCTTTAAACAATTCGGTTTTCCAGCAGCTCTATTGTCAGCCATTTATCAAATGAGATAAGAAGATTTCTCTTCTTTACTTTAGTATTTTAACTTTGTGACAGAATGTAAAAGGGGAAAAATTCTTTCAAGTTGGTCTCACTTCTTCATCAATTTGCTCTACATTTAAGCTTTCATCATCTTCTCCAACTATTTCCAAATTATCGAAATCTTCAAGAATAACGTACGTCCATTCAGGACCTTTGAGTTAATTATTTTTTACTTTCAATCTTGGGCTTCTTCGTTTTGGTGTTTCAGTTGATGGTCCAGATCGACTGGATACTTCGTCTACTTGCTCTGGTTCTTCTGTGATGGTTTTAAAGTGGTATTTCACTCTCTTGAATTATCACCTTTTCTGATTCTTTTAGCTTGCACTACACTTTCACTTTCTTCAAGTGTTCTTTTATTTTCACTTTCACTGCTTTGTGGCACAACTTGATTATTTTCAGTTTTCGAATCCCTCTCTACCTGACCTTGTCCAGGGCTTATTATGTTAACATCACCTGCCTGAATGTGTTCTTCTTCCCTAATCCGTCCCTGTTCAGGTTCAGTTTTGATTGGGGGTTTCTTTTTCCCCTAACTCGTTTTTCTTTTCCTGTCTGGTCCTGATCAGGACTGTACTTTGGCTTTCTGCCACCTGAACACGTTCTTCTAAGCCTATCTGTCCCTCCTCAGACTCAGGAGCTGTGTTTTCAATTTCTTCCGTCTGAGTAGATTTTTCTCTCCTTAACTGGCCCTGCTCAGGTTCCCTAACAATCGTGTTTTCTAATTCCCGAGCGCATTCTTCTGTACCTATCTGGTCCTCACTCTTTTTCTGACTAGCTAATCTAGTTTGGCTTCTGGTTCTTACAATCACTTCAGGAATATCAACTATTGGGATCCAATCATCCTGGTGCTTGGTTGTTCTCGGTCAGCTACTTCAGGATCTATTATTCGGGACCCTTCAGCTGCACAACCTTCAGCCCCCTCAATCAGGTGCTGGTACTCTTTTAGTATGGCTTGCATGAATCCAATTAGGCAAACCTGCACATTTTACTGCTGTTGTGGTGACCAATATAACCTGATGTGGTTTATCCCACCTTGGTGCTAGGCACGATTCTCGAGTGTGATTCTTTACTACAACCCAGTCACCGGGATTCAGATCATGCGCTTGGTGAGATATAGAACGCACTTGATCAGCCAACTCTTTGCAATACTCCAGTACCAAATCATCAGTTATATTTATCAGCTTGTGTCCTGGTGTACATGCCTGCCTCATTGCTCTTCCCATGATTATTTCATGGGGACTCAATCCTGTATTCTTGTCTGGAATACTTCTAAGTCCCTTCAGAACAAGAGGTAAAGCATCAGGCCAGTCCAGTGGAGTGGATGCACACACCTTTCCCAGCCTTGACTTAATTGTGCCATTCAATTGTTCTACCACTCCAGAAGCCTCTGGGCGCTATGCGCAGTGCAGCTTTTGTTCAATTTGAAATGTTTCACAAATCAATCAAATTATTTCATTATTAAAATGAGACCCTCGGTCTGATTCAATAGTTGCTGGAAAACCAAAACGAGGTATAAGCTCTCTCAATAGGAGTTTGGCCACTGTCAAGCTGTCATTTCTTCTGGTGGGGTATGCCTCCACCCACTTTGAAAATAAACAAACGATGACAAGTACATATTTCAATCCTTGACAAACAGACAACTGAAGGAAATCAATTTGAAGTCTTAAAAAGGGACCTTCAGCTTTTCCAATTCTCCCCATACAGACTATTGTTTTCTTGCCGGGATTCATTTGTTGCCATGTCAAGCATCTTTGGCAAAGACTCTCTGCAATGTTCCTGAACCTTGGGTTAAACCAATCTCGTCTGAAGAGTCTAATCATTGCATCTCTGCCTATGTGGGTGTCTCCATGATACATTCTAGCCATGGGAGCAAGCATGCAGTCCCGCAATACAGGCCTGTCATCTAAGTAAACCCATACACCATCTTCTGCCCTTCTCTGACAACCAATTTTCTCCCACTCTTCTCTTTCTTTTGTCTCTGCTTCGTCTTGCAGTTCTCTTACTTCTCTCCAGGTTTGTAATCCTGACAATAGCATAAGTTCCACAATTTTCAGCTTTCTTGTTTACTGCCATTTGAAATTTTGCGCAATGTTGGGCAACCTGGTCACCATATCGATTACCTGCAGTCACACGGTCATTTCCTGACTGATGTGTGGCACATTTGACCACTGCCACTTCTTTTGGCAATTGTATTGCTTCAAGCAACTCTTTTAGAAATTGTCCATTTTTAATGAGCGACCCTGAAGAAGTCAGGAAGTCTCGCTGCATCCAAAGCTGGCCAAAGTCATGCACAACCCCGTAAACATACTTACTGTCAGTGTAAATGGTTACTCTCCAATTGTTCCCATTTTTGCAAGCTTTAATTAAAGCTATCAATTCAGCTATTTGTGCAGACTTGACTCCGGGTAAATAGGATGCTTTGACTATTCCAGCCAATGTACACACAGCATAAGCAGCACTCAAACCTTCTTCCTCATGGCGCATACATGAGCCATCTAGAAAAAGCTCATGCTCGGCATCTTTCAAAGGCTCATCCTGTATGTTTGGATGGGGCTTAGTACTGAGTTCTGTTACGTAGACATTCGTGTTCAGCTTCATCTTTGACTTCCTCATTGTATGGATCTGGTAACAAGGTAGCTGAGTTCAGAACAGTACATCTTATTATGGCCACATTTTCTGCTCCTAATATGATCCTTTCATATTTTGTCAATCTGCTTGGAGAGAGATACTGAGTTTGAGTTTTTGTTAAAAGAATCACAACTGCATGTGGGACGTACACCTTTACAGGATGTCCCATCACAATTGACTCGCTTTGTTCCAAACTAACGCACGTTGCAGCCACAGCTTTTAGGCATCCTGACAATGCAGATGCTACAGGATCTAAGGTAGCAGAAAAATATGTCACAGGACGTCGCATTAGACCATGTCTCTGTTTTAAGACTGAGAGTGCACAATTATCTCTCCCACAACAGAATAATGCGAATTCTTTTGAATAGTCTGGCATACCTAGAGCAGGTGCTTCACATAAACAATTTTGTAATTTCACAAAGGATTGCATGCTCTGATCGTCCCACTCTACTGGGTCTTTTGCTCGTTTCTTTGTCATTTGTATCAAGGGTTTGGCCAGTAGAGAAAACCCTACAATCCATTGCCTGCAATATCCCACGACACTAAGGAACATTCTTATTTCCTTCTGGGACTGCGGTAGTTTCATTTGTTTTATTATTTTTATTCTCTCAGTGGTCACTGTCCTTAGTCCTCGTTCTTTTTGGTGTCCCAAACATTTTACTTCGTTTCTGCAAAATTGTAATTTCTCAGGGGACACTTTATGTCCACCTTTAGCTAGATGGTTCAATAGGGCAATGGAATCAGTTACATAGTCACTCCTTGTTTTAGATGCGACCAGTAGGTCGTCAATATACTGTACCAGGACTGACTCTCAGAGCAGTACTAATGTCTCAAGACATTTTTTCGAAATTTGGTTAAAAATCGAAGGACTTTGAGTGTACCCTTAAGGAACGCGATTCCAAGTTTAAATACGATCCTCATATATGAAGGAAAATAAAAACTATCAGGATGCAATGGGATGGAGAAAAAGGCATGGCATAAATCAATTACAGTAAACCATCTTGCATTCCATGGTATTTGGTACAAAATTACTGCAGGATTGGATACTATAGGGCAACAAGGCACAACAATCTTGTTTATCTTTCTTGAATCTTGAACTACACTATATTTTCCGTTCGGTTTCTTAATGCCAATTATAGGTGAATTACAGGGACTACTCATGATTTCTTTTAAAATATCTTGTTCGACCATTCGATCAATTTCTGCTGCAACACCAGCCTTTGCCTCAGGACTCATCTTGTATTGTCGAGTATTTGGATAGACTGCATCTTCTTTTACAGTCACTTTCACAGGGTCTACATCTGTCATTAACCCTACCTCTTTTCTGGTAAAATTCCATACTTCAGGATTCACTGTCATTTTGACCGCATTTGGTAAATCAACTTTGGTCATCACTGAATATAATTAATCTACTTCTGTTCCTTGTTTGGCCAACATAATTTTGTATATTCCATCTTCATCTGGGGTTTGAATGGCAACACCATCCGGTGTGCAAAATATAGTGCAATTCATTTTGCACAACAAGTCCCTGCCTAATAAATTTACAGGACTAGAATCGCATACTACAAACTTGTGCATTTCTTTAAATTTTCCAATGCACACCCTCCATTGGTTTTGTAATAGGGGTCCTAATTTGTTTATTAGAAACGCCCACTACATGGATCGCTTCTCCCGAGAGGGGTAGGTTTGGGATGTCTGCTGTTCTCACAGTAGAACAGGTAGCACCAGTGTCCAACAAAAAGGTAATGTCATTTCCTTCTACCTTTCCATCAATATACGGACCTGACTGATCTATCGGTAAGGATGCACCAAGTACGCACTCCTTTTCCTACCCTCTCTGGCACCGTCATTGATCTTGGTCTTTGAAATACGTATCCTGCAAAAGAAACTGCGATGTTACATAATTTTTCTTACCACTTCCTTCTTGGAATCCGGTGTCCGCACTGTACTTGGCTTGACTCACAAAATTTGGCAAAGGGGCAGGTGGCAATTGACTCTGTAGGTTTACAACCTGCTGCGGTTGACTCATTATCACCTCATTCTGCGTCTGTGGATTTAAATTTTGATTTGAACCATTATTATGCTGAATGCTTTTACACTCGTTTTTCCAATGCCCCAATTTTCCGCATCCATGACAAGGGAACCTTTTCTTAGCCTCTTCTCTGCTCAACCGTCCTTTCGGTTTACCCATACTATTTTCACCCTGACCTTGCCCCCTTCCTGTATTTCCTGTCTGATTCTGTAGCAGGAGTTCTTGCTGCTCTGCTAATTTCACTTGAGCCCACATCACTTTCTCCTCTAAATCTTTTAATCTATTGTCAATTTCATCTCCACAGTATTTTGCATATTTTAAGATCTCATCTATAGGCTTCGTTTGCCAGCACAAATTATGCAGCTTAATCATTTCGGATATTTCTTTTCTTAATCCTGGCACAAACCGATACATAAAATGAGTCATGTCCTTGTCCCCAATACTCTCAAATCCACTATACTGTTTGCACACCTGTAGGAGGCGCGAATAGTACGCATGTACAGACTCATCTTTCCCCTGGGTTGTTCTATCTATTTTTATTCAATCGGTGTCTTTTGGATTTTCCCTTTTAAGAAAGTGATTACCTGGTTATATTTCTTCATAACCTCTTCTGACGGGGCTCCTGTTTTCTCATTTCTCGGGTACTCATCATTAGGCCAATCAACTGTAATTTTATATTCGGTCCACAAATCAGAAGGCACCACTATGTCAAATAAACCATCTAAATCCTTCAACAAAACTTTCAAAACTTTCACAAACCTTTCAACCTGTCTATACCAATCCACTGGTTTTTCTCTCAATTTCACGAAATCATTTGTAAATGACAAAATATCCTGTCTCGTCTACGGGACATGTACATATCCCCCTCCTGGAACCTCTCTCATTGGGCACAATCTCTCAGCCTTCTCTGTTTCTTTCATTATATATTCAGATGTCGATTGATTTGTCTGTGCTTCTTCCTTTTTCTTTGTCCACCAAACTTTCCATCTGTCTAAATTTCCCCATTTCTGCAATATCGTCATTAATTCCTTAACCTGTCATTTTCTTCCTGACATGTTCATGTTTTCCAAATGTTTATCAGAAAATTATGCTCTATAAGGTTTTTGCAGTACTTTGGATCGCCCTATCTCTATTCCCATTTCAGATGCTAAATTTACCAGTTTTTCATGAAATGCTTTTGTGTTTCAGGTTATGCTTCTGCAAACAAACAACAATTCTTCCTTACTATAGGTGTTTCACCTATCTAATTCTACATTTCCTGCTATCATTTCTTCTAATTTAACTCTTAATTTGAAAATATCTAAGAACTTCGTTGGTAGGTTTGGTCTTTCTATTTCTTATGCCCATCTTTCTATTTCTTCTGGGGTTATTATTGTCACACTCTTTGATCCTGTGGATGTCTCTATTCGTAGCTCTTTTGAGCAACCTGGTGTGACTCTTCTGGGTGTGTCATTTATTTGCCCTCTTATCGGCAAGTCCTTACAGAATGGCAGTCACTAGCTTGGTCATCAACTATTATCTTCTCTTTTCTTGGCAGAATAATAGGTGTGGTCATGACAGGTGTTTTAGGAAAGTTTGATTTATCCCCGTACAATGGAACAACAGGACCTATAGTCACCGGTATAATCAGTGCTTCAGGATGCGTGTTTAACTGAGTAATTTTCTGTATTTATTCACTTCTATTTTTATTTATCGCTTCCCTTTCTTTTTCCTGAAGTACCCTTTCCATTGTCCTCTCATGTACTATTTGTGGCACCAAGGGTGTGTCTAGAATCGGAGCACTTGGGGTAGTTCTATTAGGTCTTTCTTGATGAGGCGGAGGATTTTTCATTAATATATCTTCTAAATAATCATCTTCTGAGTTTCTGTAACCTTTTGCTGTTAAATGCTTTTTCTTTTCTGAGCACTTTCCTCCTGTCAGTTCCTCAGCCATCAATACAGGATATAACCCTTCAGTTAACATGGCCTGCCTCCACTGTCTCATCTGCTTATCTCGGGTTTCACATGGAAATTTTGGATAAAATCTGCTCAAATTCCTGTCACTCCTTGGTCTATCTCGCTCAAATGCCTCAGTCTTGCATTCTTCAAGTGCTTCATACTGAGTTAATCTGGGTCTTGGTTCTAGTTCATTCATTCTAGTACGTAAATTATGTAATTCTTCCATTAAATGTTCCGTACTCTGAAAAAGGCAGTATTCCATCATCTTTTGTAAATTCTATCCAATTTTCTAACCATACACAAGTATGATAACCTCTTTCTACCATCATGTAGGATGCGGGAGTTTTCGGAGGAGGAATGAGAATTTCTTCTCTAGTTTTAATGGGTTTATCCTTTTTGAAATAATTCTTAATTTTCTGCATAAATGACATTTTTCTTTTCTCTCCATACATTTTGTGCGATCTTCCTTTTATGTACTGTTTGTGGGCAAAGCCTAAATATCTTCTGTCTAGGCGAGTCCCTATTATTGTCGGATCGCACATACAAGTTCCAGTATCTATTATTATTCTTGAGGACTCTATGGTTATGACCAACCAACTATCAGTTCTTACTTTAATGATTCTCCAATACCAGTGCTTCTTCTAGTCCTGCAACCAATCCAGGTTTTGTTTTCACTGTGCGTTTAGCCAATACTAGCGCGGCTCTCAGTGACGTCAGTATCACTCCTCACTACTGACCCCTCCTTTAAATATTTCGCGTCAGTCACACGCCTGCTGTCTTAACCAATTCCAGCATGGCCCTTTGTGACGTCAGTGCAACACTCGCAACTGACCTCACCTTTACAAGGTAATGCGAAATCTTATTTTCTCACAATTTTTACATGCAATCCTTCATTAATTGACAACATAGATACATTTGCTACTGTGTCTGATCCTCTAAATTCAAAGAATAGTCAAACCTTTTACTGCGAGCAAACCTGTCCGCTTACTCTATACACACTACGAGTAAAACCTTTCCGCTTACTCTTCACACACTACGAGTAAAACCTTTCTGCTTACTCTTCATTCAAGCATCAGAGAACCTGCTACTCCTTCAGTATTACCCTTTCTAGGCGATATAAGATCTATGTTTCACTAGCAAACTTTTTGCTACCAATTGCTATCACTTTTATACAAAAGAAAATAATCCCAAAATCAGTGTTTCTAGTCCTGCATAACTTTCAGCACTTTCCTGATCCAGACAAGTAACCTTACTGCAGTATGGCTTTCATTCACCACCCACTATTTAATATTCCCGGGAATTTCCAGACAACATGGAACAATTACATTTGAATAATGGGTGTTAATGCATAAATCAATAATACAATCCACAATTTTTTCTACCTAATTAACTGGAACCTAACCATCCTCTGCTACCAAGAAAAACTGATGGAGTGGGTTACCAGCTCGGGTTACACACACATACCTAATACTCACCTGGGCCCATAACATTCATACAGATAAGCTAGTAAAAACCCCCTGTCATCAGTTTTGAGATTTACCTGTAAGTTGATATTCACCTTTACCAAGTCTTACCAACTCGAT
The DNA here is from genome assembly GCF_964204655.1 of Triturus cristatus. Classification (NCBI taxonomy): domain Eukaryota; kingdom Metazoa; phylum Chordata; class Amphibia; order Caudata; family Salamandridae; genus Triturus; species Triturus cristatus. Next base: position 391,275,237 of record NC_140588.1, read on the forward strand.
CTCCTTATTAATTTCTTTTTACTCAATGAATCAGGTTGCTGAGATAGTTTAAGGTAGAAAATGACATTTACTTTTCTTCGAAATGACCACAAACTCAAAAAGTTTTAAAATCTTTATCTAATCAATAATTTTGTGAGTCAGAATCAATTAAAGTTTAAACACCTTCTCTCAAGAGGAAAAATTAAGTCAAATATAGCAAAATCATAATAAATATCAATAAAGACGGTACCTGTAGAATGGGAAAAGAGAGAGAGAAGGCACAAGGACAGGTTTCACAGAATTATATTTACCTAAGGTGAGAGATGAACCCAACTCCTTGAAGATGGGCCAGATAGAATCCCCCAAGACAGGTGGCAAACTGAGGATCTGGTAGATTCAGATCTGGGAAGGTGACCTCCTCTAAGTGCAACGCCAGCGCCGCACTCCTCTCTGGCACTACTCTCCTCGAATGTCCTCTTCCGATATCCCCTTCTAGATGATTAGATTATCAATCAGTATCTCTTTCTCTCAAGCAGGGTCTCTGGCATCTGCAGGGTCTGAGACAGCGTCTCGGACAGAGTCTGTGGCAGCATACGTGTTGGGTCGGTGACGAGTCGGAATGACGGATCTGAGAAGTCTGACAATAGTCTCAATTATACTATTCTGTATTCGTGTACCACCCCCAAAAGTTTCAATATTCGTGTTTTTCCCTATTTTGATTAGTCAGGGCGAGGAGGTGAGTTCATCACACCATATTAAAGTAATACTTTTCTCTTTGGGTCATTGTTCTATGTTTCCGCCCTTTATTTTACTTTCCCAAAGCTTTATTCCCACCCGCATTTCACATCATGATCAATACAATTTATACATTTATGAAATTGTTGCTCTTGTCCGGGTCAATAGTTTGCTTTCCCAGGCATCTTCGTCCAATGTGGCCTTAGCTGTGATTCAAGTGTGCCAACATAGTTTCCGGCAAGTTTCTATGCGCACGCGCGCTGATCAGGTGGGGTAGGGATTTCAGTCACACGTTAAGGCCCAAATAAAAACTAATAATAAAGTCAGAAAAAGACACGTTAGAATGCGATCATAAAGGATTTCACTGTATACCACTTATCTCTACTCTATCCCCATTTATTTATTTTAATCTTTCGCATTAGTGTTTAGTAGAACTTATAAGGTTTAGTTTAAGCAATAGCATGTGCATCATCATGTGAGTTTCAAGTGGCCATATTAAAAGCTATTGCACAGCTGCAAAGTTTTTCCCCCAAGCACAGAAGGTGTCATACTACGTAGATGTAGTAGACGCATGTGCAGTGGGGTTCCCGCGTTTTTGGCGGCCATCTTAAGACATTTGGGTTGCTTGTTAGTAATACACATAGGAAAGCGTCCCCTAGATACAGTATGTTCGTGTATAATGCAATATTAGTATTTACAAAACGTGTTGGTTACGTTGTTACATGTTATTTGAGAGGATTGCATATAAGCAAGTTTCTTAATTATGAAACCTTGCTCCATCAGTAGTGAACATCCCTTTGTGTCCCAACACTGCATGGGCACGATGGCCCTCTTCCTTGTTACAGCGATGTACCAGGGTGACAGCTTTATCTTGAGTGCGGCCCTCACTTGGCAATGGGGGTCAAGAATAGTCCACATAAGGCAATGGCCCCTTCGGGTCAAAACACTGCATTGGGGCCGGCCTACTTCATGTCAGAGCACTTTACCAGGGTAACGACCCTTATCTTCACCATGGCCCCCACCTGGCATATAAGGGCTTGTGACAGTTCACATCAGGCGACGGCCCCTTCGGGTGACAACATTGCAGAGGCAACAACCACTTCTTGCAACATCGCTGCAGCAGGTGGACAGCCTTTATTTTCACCGCAGCCCCACCTGACAGCAGGGGTCACAAACAGCTGCACTCAGGCAGACAGCCTGATTGGTGCAGTTGTCCTCAGCATTGATGCAGACTCTCTCACTCTGCTTCAGGGATCTAGTCAACGGAATCCCCAATTAACCATACTCCCTCCAGGCTCTTTCCTCCTCCTCACAAGGCCCTTTGGTTTTGACAGGCAGGCAGATGCTGGTGCTCCAGGCTCCACAGCAAGTGGTCTTGATTCACCTGGGTGATGTCTCGTCATCCAGCTGGGAGACTGACAGACGTTAGTCTCCAATCCTGGTCACAACATGCAGAAATTATGCTAAGCTCGGCCACACTGATGTACTATTCCGGTTTGACAATTTTTGAAGGCCCAATCCATTTCCAGAAACCAATGTGATTTAGTGGCTGAGTCTTTGAAAACGTGATGTGAGGGTTGCTGCCTTTGAAGTGTCCACTCCTTTGTCCTGACCTTTACCCAAGAAGCAGTCTGTCACTGCAGGAGTGACTCCAAACTTGGTAGCCTCCCACACAAGTCACAAGAGCCACTAGAGGATCACACCTGGATGTCAGCCTCACAAAAACATGCCTATCAAAAAGTTAAAAAGGCCCTCAGCCCCATTCATTATAATTTCCTTATCAGCCCTATCTCCTTCCTGAGAGTAGCCCAGACTCTACTGACCAGTGATGATTGCAAAATCAAAGATCCCTTTTGAAATGCACAAGAGAGGCTGACTTTTCTTCCCCTAGGGTGTGCCCCACTCCGCTCTAAGGAATGCAACCAATTCACAAATCCATGTGGGAGGGCTCCTCTCCATGCTTCTCTAAAGAACTGGGTCTTCCAATATAGAACCAACAGCCCTCCATGAAACTGTACGATACACATGCACACATAGAGCACGTGCATGCAATCACATGAGCGCAGCACAGTGCTGCAGCCTAATATGATGTAGGCCAAGGAAGAATTAGGTACACAGCAGCGGAAATCTGCATGAGTGTGCCAGTAGAATTGTCCCCAGTGACACAGGTAAAAAAGCCTGTTCACTTTATTGATCACTGCCACAAAACAGGATGCCGCAACCATCGCACTTGTGCTAATTAATTCTGGGTAAGAGTAGCAATTTGTGTGCCCTTCATGGATTAATAAGACCACAATCTGTGGGACAGGCCTAAGTCATGGCGCACATGCATGATCCATGATCGCCCATGACAAAAAAAAAACAGTACCAAGGATCCAGATCTTGCTGCAGCTGAGGCACTCAAGGCAGGGGTGCACATCCATTACCATGCAGGGGAATTTTTCATCCTATCATGGACTGCCCTAGGTGTATAGTTTTCAGAAATGTCTTGGTTTAGTAAGTTTCCCTGGGTGGTAATTGATTTGGAATCCTTTAATCCTTTGCTGATACTGGTGGCTACTGACGAAAGTGCCATGGGTTCTGCTAAACAGACCCAGGTCCAGTGCTCTGTCCTTAAAAGGTATACGATAATTGGTGTAATTATAATTGACCAAGACTACATACCTGTAAGTCACTAGTATATAGTAGGGCATGTAGGCTAAGTCCATTGGTCTTAATCCACTCAAGTGTGCCCTGCTGTGGTGTGTTGTGTCATTTCAAAGCCAGCCCTGCCTTCCAGGTTGATTGTAACATAAAACTGTGTCCAAATTCGATTTTGGAATTAAAAGTACTCCCAAAGTCCATAAATACTTTTTTTTTTATATATGTCACTCCTAAGATCAGTCCTAGGTGTCCCAAAGGGTGGGTGCCTTGTTATAAAAAGCAGGGACATTATAACATTTGTTTTATATGCCCTGGTGGGGAAAACCGACAAATATATTTTCATCATTGTAGTGCTGCTAGCTCCATAAACTAAAATGAGAAGGCTTCATTAAACTTTTTTTTTTAAACTAACATTTTATTATTATTATTATTATTTGTATTTCTAGCACACAAACGAATCATCTCCAGGGGGATCTCTCGGCGCCTCAATAACAGATAGAGCAGAACCGAGATTGCTGGTTAATGACAGAACAACCAGGTTTTGAGGAGTTTCTTAAACTGCCTGAGATTGGGGCCTGCGCAGATGTTGTCTGGCAGTCTATTCCAGTGAAAGGGGGCAAGATACGAGAATGAGCGGCCACCCATTCTGACTCTGTTAATTCTCAGGGGGCAAAGCAGCTGTCGACAGCTCGATCTCAGTTGGCGAGAGGGGACATATGGCTTTAGCTTCTTCCTTAGGTAAGCTGGTCCCTTTCCCTGGAGTGTTTTAAACTCCAGGCACAACAGCTTGAATTTCCTGACAGGTAGCCAGTGCAGCTGTCGTAGAAGGGGGTCCAAGGGGGTTGGAACAGGCTGATTGAGGGCTAGTTGCACGCCTGTGTTCTGCGCGACCTGCAGCCTGGATAATAAATCTTCCCTGATCCCTACCAGTAAGGAATTTCCATAATCTAGTCTACTCACTAGAAGTGCCTGTATAAGTGCATTTCTAGCTGTGAGGGGGATCCAGGGAAAGATCTTCCTCAGCATTCGCATCAGGCCGAAGCATGTGCCCGAGATGGTTTTCACATGTTCTTCCATGGAGAGTCTATCATCAATTATAACACCAAGATTTTTCACCCACTTTTTTGGCATAGGCGGTTCACAAATCTCCAATGGCTGCCAATATGAGGCCCAGAGCTCCACTGCTTTTCAGAACAGCAGAATCTCCATTTTATTGGTGTTAAGCTGTAGAAAATTAACAGTCATCAATGCAGCTATTTTTAACATGCAGCTTTTAAATTTTTCTCTGGTCGACGCGGGATCTGTATCAATAGTGACTATCAATTGGGTGTCGTCCACGTACGAGGTGGTATCAAACCCGCATGATCTAATAGTTGTGGCCAGAGAGGACACATAGATGTTGAATAAAGTGGGGCTTAAGATGGAACAACTCTGAGGGACTCCTTAATCTACAGCCGTGGTCTGCGATGTAAACGTGTCTAGTTGGACACATTGGGCCCGATTCACAGAACTAACTTAAGACAAAATCCTAAACTTACTACCATTTTGGTATTCACTGAAGGCACTTACTCATTTTGGTATTCACAGAAGGCACTTACTCATTTCGGTATTCACATAAGTGAGGAGTCCTAACTTTAGGACTCCTAAATGCCTTCTGTGAATACCGAAAGTCTTAAAATTAACATTTTTCTCAGTTTAGTAGTAGTATAGTTAGGACTCCTAACTTTAGGACTCCTAAATGCCTTCTGTGAATACCGAAAGTCTTAAAATTGGGATTTTTCTCAATTTAGTAGTCCTAAGTTTAGGACTCCTAACTTTAGGACTCCTAAATGCCTTCTGTGAACACCGAAAGCCTTAAAATTAGGATTTTTCTCAGTTAAGGAGTCCTAAGGTTAGGACTCCTAACTTTACAACTACTAAACTGAGAAAAATCCTAATTTTAAGGCTTTCGGTATTCACAGAAGGCATTTAGGAGTCCTAAATTTAGGACTACTAAATTGAGAAAAATCCTAATTTTAAGACTTTCGGTATTCACAGAAGGCATTTAGGAGTCCTAAAGTTAGGAGTCCTAACTATACTACTACTAAACTGAGAAAAATCCTAATTTTAAGACTTTCGGTATTCACAGAAGGCATTTAGGAGTCCTAAAGTTAGGAGTCCTAACTATACTACTACTAAACTGAGAAAAATCCTAATTTTAAGACTTTTGGTATTCACAGAAGGCATTTAGGAGTCCTAAAGTTAGGAGTCCTAAACTTAGGACTACTAAATTGAGAAAAATCCTAATTTTAAGACTTTCGGTATTCACAGAAGGCATTTAGGAGTCCTAAAGTTAGGAGTCCTAACTATACTACTACTAAACTGAGAAAAATCCAAATGTTAAGACTTTCGGTATTCACAGAAGGCATTTAGGAGTCCTAAAGTTAGGACTCCTAACTTCTGTGAATACCGAAATGAGTAAGTGCCTTCTGTGAATACCAAAATGAGTAAGTGCCTTCTGTGAATACCAAAATGGTAGTAAGTTTAGGATTTTGTCTTAAGTTAGTTCTGTGAATCGGGCCCATTGTGTTCTATCAGCCAGGAAGCTTCCGAGCCCTTTTAAAGCCGTTCCTCTGACACCAATCTCTTGTAGCCTATACAATAGGATTCTATGAGAGATGGTGTCAAACGCTGCTGACAAATCAAATCACATTTTATTGTAAGTAGCTAGCAACTTCATTCAAATGATCAAAATAATTGTTACATTTAAATCCAACAACTTGCCAAGGTCGGATTTATTATAGTATTGCAGGTAAGTAGTTTTAGAAGTTACTATCCTGAAGTGAACTAAAACAGCCCTGTAGCAGCCTCCTCTGATTGGCCAGCCTCTGACAGCCTGAGCCAAGCTGCTCCCAGAGTAGATATGAAGAGGCCTGAGGCTGAAACCATACAGCCATTTGCTGGGAGGAGATTTACTTCCTGGAGGTAAACTGGGCTTCAAAGGGAGAAGCACAGATGCCACAGGAACTAGGCCAGCCCCCACTTTCTTGATCCTCAGCCAGATACGAGCCCCTCTAATTATATTAGGAGAGGGGCTGGAAGGGGAGTGTAGGGAACAGTTAGCCACGTTTCTGGGTTGGGTTAGCCAGACCTGCACTCCAAGAAGAGAGTTCCTCCATTTTGATTTTTGGAGAACTGTGCATTCTGGGTCAAAGATATGCCACCCCCAGGAAGAGGTCATACCAGAGGATGTCAACTTAAACACCATTGGTTGGGGTGCCCCCTACCCTTGCCAGACCAGAAGGGGGAATAAATATGGGAGATCTGCAGGAGCCCTTCGGATCCCTGCCTTAAAATTCTGGCAAAAAAGGCCTGCCCTGCTGGACCCTTGGACTGCACCACAGAAGTCTTGCACTCAGAAGGACTGCACCTACTGCACCCTCAGAGCTCCACACAAGAAAGGGCTATGCCTGTCTTAAAGGAGAATGAGTGAACTCCCTGAGCAGCAACAGGTAAAAAAGTGCTGTAAGAAGCCACCTGCAACAGCCCAAAAAGAGGACTACTCCAGCTGACAAGCTATACCTGGATTTTCCTGGAATGCACAGGTGCATTGTGGGAGATTGAGTCCTAGCCCCAAGTGGCAAACCAGAGCTTCTGAATCCTTGGCCAGCACTAGGGGACACTGATCTCCCCAAAAGAACCAAGCATCAACAGAACTACAGCTCCTGGACCCATCTGCAACGAGTTCCTAACATCCAAGAGGCACCTCTCAGGCTGTGGGCCCTTGGAGTGCTTTATGATCTCTTAAAATCAAGCTTTTGGTTTATTTGTGAATGCAAATGGGGCCGTTCGCTCTGGAAACCCTCCGCTCATACAAAGGATCAACTTGAGGGGTAACAAATTTGTCCCTTCGCACAGTAAGTATTGCCACTTGTGAACGTAAGGCTCCAGCCCATCTGTCCGCGATGCCCGGCAGCTCTTTGCACTCTGTGGAGCACAGGCAGTGATGCTATCCCAGGGACCACCTTCCCAGCGAACAGGAAACTTGACACAGTTCTTGAGAGGGTAAAACTTCAACGGACTTACCTGGGACTGTACCCGACCCTCACCATATCGCTGTGGGCTTGAACTTTCATATTGGAACCGGTCCAGTGCAACCAGATAGCCGTGGTTGACACTTTATGCTTTTAAGCTCTATACCACCATTTATTCTTTAAAAATTCATATCTCTGGTTCCCTACATTAAATCTTTGACGTTTTGGTGTTATTTTGGTCATATGAAATGCTTTACATACCTGTCTCCTAAGTTAAGCTTGACTTTATCTGCCAAGCTTCCAAGGGTTGAGCAAAGACTAGACCTTATTAGTGATTGTGGAATTATTACTAGCTGTATGTACCTACCTGCACCTTCTAATAACCCAGCTTCCTACAGCTGGAACCTATCGGCCCGATTCACAGAACTAACTTAAGACAAAATCCTAAACTTACTATCATTTTGGTATTCACAGAAGGCACTTACTCATTTTGGTATTCAAAGAAGGCACTTACTCGTTTCGGTATTCACAGAAGTTAGGAGTCCTAACTTTAGGACTCCTAAATGCCTTCTGTGAATACCGAAAGTCTTAAAGTTAGGATTTTTCTCAGTTTAGGAGTAGTAAAGTTAGGACTCCTAACTTTAGGACTCCTAAATGCCTTCTGTGAATACCGAAAGTCTTACAATTAGGATTTTTCCCAGTTTAGGAGTAGTAAAGTTAGGACTCCTAACTTTAGGACTCCTAAACTGAGAAAAATCCTAACTTTAAGACTTTCGGTATTCACAGAAGGCATTTAAGAGTCCTAAAGTTAGGACTCCTAACTTCTGTGAATACCGAAATGAGTAAGTGCCTTCTGTGAATACCAAAATGAGTAAGTGCCTTCTGTGAATACCAAAATGGTAGTAAATTTAGGATTTTGTCTTAAGTTAGTTCTGTGAATCGGGCCCGTCGTGCCCTTGTAGCATGGCTGTAAAACATGGCCAGTAGAACAATTGGAGTGAGCGCAGTACTCAGGTAGGATCATTGCACTTCTATCTAGAAATACAACTGCAAAAAAAGGTTACAGAAAATTTGAACAAAAATGGCTAAAAATGTACAGACACTAAAATAGTTGAATTGTTTTTTTTCAATTTGATAAGAAGTATTAAAGCAATGACATCTCGTTGCATCCTCAAGAAGTGCTTATTTGAAAATTGTCATCTACGGTCTTTGACAAATTATCTAAAAGCTAAAGTGAAAAATGACAATGCAGACAGGAGCATGTTAAATTCACTCTAAGATGCTACCACCAAATGATCTGGACCATGAAACACGCCACTCTGGCAGACTGCATCAATGTCAGCACCAACAGAAGCAAATAAATCTTTGTGATTGTGAAGGATTTAACTTTACCAGTGGCCGCATCCAACTTGATCACCACTCAAAGGACTTCTGCTACAATTCTCTCAATTCATTAGTAACAAAATCACTACAATTTACAGTAACTTCAACCGACAATTGGACTTGACAGACCTGCCAGATGCCTCCTGATCATATCCAAAGAATCAATGCAATCCAAATGCCCGGCATCACCCCAGAAGAAATCACCGCCACCATGAAGTTCATCCACTCAGAGGTCCCATCACACCCCTACCCCACCACCCCTACCCCACAGGACTTCAACACATCAGTGCCATGCTCACACCACTCTGAGTGCCTATAGCTCTTCGGCGACTTTCCCAGATGCTTGGAAACATGCAACTGTCCTCCCAATGCTGAAGAAATCCTCTGCAGACCCTTCAACGCTCACCAACTACAGGCCGATCTCACTGCTACCGGCCAAAGTCTAAGAGATAATTATCAACAGATGACTCACCATGTACCTCAATGACTACCAGTTCCTTGACACCACTCAGTCTGGTTTCAGACTCAACCATAGCACAGAAGCTACCCTCATCATTGCCACAGATGACATGCACATGACTGGATGTAAGAGGCACAGTGGCTCTCATCCTTCTTGACCTCGTCACAGCATTTAACACAGTCTTCTACCTCATCTTCATCCAACGTCTATACGCCATCAAAATCTAAGGACAATCACTCCGATGGATCTGCTCCTTCCTGCCTGGAAGAACCCAGTCAGCCAGCTTAGCTCCATGCACCTCGGACGCCTGCGACCTCATCTGTGGAGTTCCAAAAGGGTCCTCCCTGACCCCAACCCTCTTCAATGCATACATTAACCCTTTCTCACGTCATCAATATCCTGTGCAATGCCAACAATGCTCTACTCATCCCTGCCTCTCAGACAAGCCGCTCAGTACCTGGATCAAGTTTAATGCCTGCACAACTGAAATCGCCCACTGGATGAAGACCAACTGTCTGAAGCAGAACACCGACAAGACCGAAACTGTGATCTTCAAGAAAATCACTTCCCCTTAGGGCTCCACCTGGTGTCCAACCAAGCTAAGACTGACACCTACCCCCACCTCCCATGCCACCAACCTCAGGATTGTCATTAACAGCAAATTCAACATGACCGCTCAAGGCAATGGTGTCACTTCCCCATGCTTCTACACCCTGAAGATGCTGAGGAACACTTCCATATGGCTCTCAATCAGCACCCGTAAAACCCGCACACATCTCCTCATTACAATCAAGCTGGATTATGGGAACAACCTCTATGCCAGGATCACCAAAAATCTCATCGGAAGGCGACAGGCCATTCATAACTTGGCATCCAGATTCACTCTCAACCTGCCACACCACACTCACATCCCATCACACTTAAAGGGGCTCCACTGGCTCCCCACAGGCAAATGAGAAAAATTCAAACTCCTCACCCACACTTTCAAGGCACTACATAGCACTGGACCAACAAACCTCAACAATTGCATCTGCTTTCACAAACCTTCCAGACATCACCACTCATCTGGGCTCCACACATATGCAAAACAAGATCCAGCGGTTGAGCCTTCTCCTCTATCGCTCCTAAAGTATGGAACGAGCTGCACTACACATAAGATCCTCTTCTTCACTTCATGAATTCTGCAAGAAACTGAAGACCTGGCTTTTCTAGTGATTCCACTAGGCCCTACGTTTGGCTAGGCTCACACCTGCTCAGCACTAGGAGAAATTCCCGGTTGACAGTGCGCTCTACAAATTGCCATAATGTAACTGTACCCATTTCATCGAATGAACTGAGAAAAGTTATTTGTGGGAGTCCTGAAAATAAGGCAGCTGTAATATGGTGGATTCCTATCTGAAATCAGGCTAATGAGGTTGGAGGGTGCTCAAAATGGGCCGCTGAGCACCAAGCTCTACAGTCATAGATAGGAAAAAACATTGCTGTCTTTAACAAAACAGCGAAGGATGTTCGATTTTGTTCATACTATTGTCCTGTTCCACTGCTATTTTATTGCTAACATTTTAAAGGATCTGCTTGCACCACTTTTGAACTCAATTGTTTCACAGGAAAGACACATGTTTATCTGGGGGCATGATATTATAGAGGGTATTGGGAGCACACAATCGGCAAATCAGCACCAGTTTTCTTAAGTGCATTTTGTTTATTGTAGTTCACAGTAGAGCATTCAGACTTCGGTTTTGATCTTGTTACAAATAAAATTCAAACTTTAGCTCTATGGGTTGACGAAAAGGCTTCAACAGAGCTCATTGGAATTTTCTTTTGGGAACATTTGAGAAAGTTCATAATGCTTCGACTGTTTATCAGTGCAATGAGGGCACTATACGATGACCCACTGGTTGCAATCTGTTTCTATTCAATACTGTAGAAGGCCTTCCTGGTGCACAGAGGCAAAGGAGTACATGTCTGGACTGCTGTTTATCTCTTTGCCTTTGCCTGTACCAAACTGACCTAGAAGTATTTTCGCTCAAGGTTGATGGTCCTCAATTTACAATCATGGTATTTGCAGATGATATTTCTGTTATTACAACATATCCATCCAATACACTTCAAACTATTGAACGGATTTCTAACAATTTAAGGGCACATTCACGATATAGGCTAAACATCTTAAAAACACTAACTGCTGAAATAAAATGTCAAGTATGCAATGTTTCGGCTGTCTCTTGCGATGTCAGCGATGTACCTCAGTAGTCAGTTTCACCTTAATTGTATTGTCAATGTACATATGAATTGTGAAACATTGTTGCTAGGAACTGGTAAGTGCCTCAAAAATTGAGTAATCTTCCACTGGCAATTCTGATTAAGAAAGCTGCATTCTCCTATCACAAGATTTATTTGGGGAAAAAAATAACGTAAAACTACTTACAAAGGGCTTAGACAAAAACTCAGTAGATTGAGCCTGCTTCATTTTTGTGGAAATGGGTCAACGTCCGTCTTACCTAGTCAATGGATTTCGTGCTACAACAACATCATAACAGCTGACAACAGATAACAGCTTCAAGAGCCACCAAAATGCAGATGATACACATTCTACCTACTCTACCTGAAAGTCTCCTCTGCTTCAGACATCCAACGCCTCAAACAAAGCTTGCACATCAACCAGACCGGGTTGGCCTGGGCCTACCTGAATTGCAACCCAGCCAAGACAGAATTTCTGTTGTTTTCCAAAAATAAAAAACAGACTTGGTACAAAAATGGCTCAATCACATGATCCCTGATGGCTTAGAACCCAAACTTTTACCCAATGCCAAGTCACTTGGATTCACCCTGGACACCGGTCTCGCCTCCAGGAACACTAAGCCCCCAAAAAAAACAAAGGCAGCCTGATAGCAGCTCTCTCTTCTTAAGAAACTCAGACAGTTGCTTCCAAAATGTGACATCAAAACTGCTATATGTTCAAATCCTCATATTCTCACATCTGGATGGAGATGATGCCCCACTCCATAGACTCCCAGACACCACACTGTCACCCTTTAAGGGTATCCTGCACACTGCAGCACATCTCATCCAAGGCCAGAAGAAATGAGATCACACCACCCCAATCCGGACAGAATACCATTGGCTCCCCTTGGCAGCCAACACTAGCTTGCAAATAGCTGCATTGTTGGACCCGGCCTCGTAGAATGGCCCTACGTGCCCCCGCACCCCCGAAACCTAGTACCTGCAGCCCAAGCACACGGCCCAGCCGACCCTCCCCACCAGGACACACGCACCGACCCGGACGTCCCCGTCCATGGCCTCTCTTCTTTCAGCCACCCCGGGCCCGCGTGCCCACTTCATGCACCAAGATGGCCGCCGGCCCCAGCGCGACCCGGGCCTAGAGGCGCCACTCCGGCTGGAGGACATCACGCTTCCAGGGGATGAGAGAGGGAGGAGCAGTTTCTATCGCACCTCTGAACTCCCCTGGGACGATGGGTTTCGATCGGCCCTCCGGCCTCCCTGAGGGCTGGCTCCGTGCCTGCTGGGTGTTTGGGACTCCTCCCGACCCGGCCCCGAAAGGATCAAAAGACAATAGCAGGAAATCCCGACAAGCGACCCCCAGGTGACAAGACCCCTGCCTGCACAGACTCCGGACATCAAAGTGGGGTCGACCTATAACAGGGGGTGCTCTGGGTCTGTCCGGTAGATTCGACGCTGGAACAACGAGAGCCTGCCGACGTGGTCGCGGCTCCTGGAACTTGGACCCTCCTGAGCCCTGCTGAGTGACTCGCGGCTCCCTGAAGATCGTAAGACCTCCGAACTTGTACCTGAGCCTGCTGAGTGACTCGCGGCTCCCTGAAGATCGTAAGACCTCCGAACTTGTACCTGAGCCTGCTGAGTGACTCGCGGCTTCCTGAAGATCGTAAGACCTCCGAACTTGTGCCTGAGCCTGCTGAGTGACTCGCGGCTCCTTGAACCTCGTAAGACCTCCGAACCTGCACCTGAGCCCGCTGAGTGACTCGCGGCTCCAACGGACTCTCACGGTCCCGCCGGACCCCGACTACAACCACGTATCCCCCAGCTCGAGGATTGTGAGCTGTGCGCCGGATACGTCTCTGCCTTGAACCTTTACCAGAGACTGTCCCGCTACCCCCTACCCCTTCCGAGACTCATTGAGCTCGTGCTCACCTTGTACATATTTGCAGTGATAACCTACTTGATAAAGATTGATTTCTAAGAATACCCGGTGTGGTCACTCTGTGTTGTGTGTTGCTAGAAATACGATCCTAGATACGAGATTCCTCCCCCTGGGAAGTCTCCCGCCAGTGCCCGGCTACGATACTTCGAGGGTGGGTCTCAGGGTAGTCCGGACCCCCTCCAGGCTCCTCTGAGGTCGCCGTCTAACATTGGTGGCAAGCGACGGGATTCGGGCCCATCACCTAGAGATCGTACCGTGAACAACGGAAGCACTACCGACAAAGATGGCAGAAGGAAGCACCGTGAGCCCCACAGAAACCAACGCCAACAGGGTGTTCCAGGTGGAGCATCTAGAAGAATATACACACAAAGAGCTAAAGCAATTTTGCAAAGAACTTAAAATCGCTACCACTGGTCTCAACACTAAAGAAGATTTGCAGAAAGCACTGAAAACTTGGGTGGAGACCGGGGCCTCCCGCCCGGAAGGCACGGGGGAGCGCCCCGACGAAGCCGAACCCCCCCAGAGTGAAAGCAGCAGCAATCAGGTGCGAGGCATCGTACCAGACGGGGGCCTATCCCCGGAAGAGCTCGCGGACAGAGAGAGAAGTCGCAATCATGAACTCGAGTTAGCCAAACTCAAAATCGAGGGCGAATTAAAGTTAGCGGAAAAAAAGCTAGCAGTAGAACAAATGCGTGTACAAGGCGAACTAGAAGAAAAGAAGCTCCAACGGGAGCACGAAGGAAGGAAGCTCCAACTGGAGCACGAACGCAGCTTGAAGGAACTCGAGCTCAAGGCCAGAAATGAGGAAGGGAGGCCCCCGGGAAACTGAGAGACGGCCTTCCCAGCGGAACAGAAGGTCCACATCCCCAAGGATGTGGTCAAGGAATATTATAAAAACGATGACATTCAGCAATGGTTCAGGGCCTACGAGGTCGCCATGACCTCCCATCGGATCCCGCAGAAGGACTGGGGGGCGGGGTTGTGGGGGCGGTTTCTGAGCGAAGGAAGGGACACCCTGCTCGACCTACCCCTCTCCCTGCAGACCTCCTACAGCCACATGAAAGAGGCTCTACTCACAAGATACGGCCTCACCCCAGAAATGTACCGTCAGCGATTCCGGGACTGCAAGAAGATCCCGGGCACCACCTGGGTGGAGTATGTAAACTTTTTCAGTCGGGCCTTCGATGGGTGGATCAAGGGCAGCAAAGTCACCACCCTTGCCGAACTCACTGACCTCATGTTGTGGGAACACCTGGCTGCGAACTGCTTCATAGAACTACGTCAGCATCTGCTTGACAGCAAGCTCACAGACCCCCGGAAGCTGGCTGTGGAGGCCGACCGCTGGACCAACACCCGGGTCTCCCGGGGCATGGTAGGAGAGTACCCCCGAGCCAGTCAGGGACCACCCCGCCAGAGAGGGGGAGGGAACCAGGGAGGGCCGAGAGAATCCCAGCCTAGCCCCCCGAAGACACATCCTCCACCTTTCCCGGTGCCCCCCCCACCAGTGACAGGACCCCTGGGAGACGGGGACACCGGGTGACCGTCACATGTTTCCGTTGCCAGAAACCCGGGCACTACGCCAATGACCCAGAGTGCCCCATGGCCACCCAAGTCTCCCCTACCACCCCTGCGAGACAGATAGCCAACGTAGCCCTGGGGGAGGAGGTTGAGGAAGCCGAGGAGTGGGAACCCGCAGCGATGGCCCTAGTATCCCTGGGAGACAGGGAGATGATCCCTGGTAGCCTCCTACCCTCCAACACCCAGAAATACGGGCAGCTCGTCAAGATCAATGGCCACCAAGTCGAGGCCCTGCGGGACACCGGGGCCAGTATCACCGGTGTCCTCAGGCACCTAGTCCCCGAGGAGCAAATCCTCCCCAACGTCTTTTGCCCCGTAATATCCGCAGACAATAGAGAAAGTATGTGTCAGGTAGCCCTGGTGCCGTTTGAGGGGGGAGGGGTGATAGGTAAGCTCAAGGTGGCCGTAAGAACCTCCCAGCCGGTCGACTGCCTCTTAGGGAACGACCTGGAGAGTTCTCCCTGGAAGCACGTCGAGCGCAGGGCCCACCTAGGAATGATGGGACTCCCCGAGTGGGTGTGCGCCACCACCCGATCTATGTCAGCCCGACTCACTCCCCGGAGAGAAGTCGAAAGCACCCCGATCGAAGAGACCAGAACGGTCCCCGCCGAGGGTCCTCCCGTCCCCCCATCAGAAGGGTCCGTCGCCCGCGACGAACCCGCACCATCCGACCCCGCCCCGGTCCCCGAGTTGGGAGATCTACCCGAGTTGGCCCAGTGGCGCCACGAGGGGGGGCCCACCCGGGAAGAATTTTGCCGGGAACAAGCCACTTGTCCTTCCCTGGTCGGGCTGCGGCGCCAGGCCGAGGGCCAAGCCGCAGGGGACCAGACCGGGACGCACCGAATCTACTGGGAAAATAACATCTTGTACAGTGAGCAGAAGTCGGTGGAGCTGGGATCCGGACGGGTATTGGTGGTACCCCTCCGCTTCCGAGACTTCCTCCTGGGCTTAGCCCACGACGTCCCCCTCGCCGGCCACCTGGGTCAGGACAAGACCTACAGCCGTCTCGTGACCCATTTATACTGGCCTAGAATGAGAGCAGCGGTAGAAGCCCACTGCAAGTCCTGCCCCACGTGCCAGGCCAGTGGGAAGAGTGGGGGGAAGCGCAAGGCTCCCCTCCAACCCTTCCCGGTCGTCAGTACCCCTTTTGAACGAGTCGGAATCGACGTCGTGGGACCACTGGACCCCCCCACCTCCCAAGGTCACCGTTTCATCTTGGTCCTAGTGGACCACGCCACCCGCTATCCTGAAGCTATTCCCCTACGCACCCTTACGGCCCCCGTGGTGGGCCGGGCCCTGATGGGGATCTTTTCCAGGGTGGGTTTTCCCCGCGAGGTCGTGAGCGATCGCGGCACTAATTTTATCTCAAAATATAGGACGTCCCTGTGGCAACAATGTGGGGTGTCCTATAAGTTCACCACCCCGTACCATCCCCAGGGGAACGGCCTAGTAGAAAGGTTTAATCGGACTTTGAAAGGGATGATCGCTGGCCTAGAAGAGCCCCTCCGGCGTAAGTGGGACGTCCTGCTCCCCTGCCTCTTGTTCGCTTACCGGGAGGTCCCCCAGAAGTCCTTAGGGTTCAGCCCGTTTGAATTACTCTATGGACACCCCGTCCGAGGTCCCCTCAGTTTGGTTAAGGAAGGGTGGGAGGCAGCACCCCAGACCACCCCCCGAGATGTGTTCCAATACGTCCTGGCCCTCCGGAACCAGACCAGGAAGTTCCGAGAACTGGCCGAGGCCAACCTGGAGGCGAGTCAAGAAGAAATGAAGCGCTGGTACGACCAGAATGCCACTCTGGTCGAGTTCCAGCCGGGCCAGCAGGTGTGGGTCATGGCCCCCGTGAAGCCTGGCGCCCTCCAGGACCGATGGACTGGGCCCTACAAAGTGGTTGAGAGGAAGAGTCAAGTCACATACTTGGTGGACGTCCAGTCGCCTCGGGATCCCCTCCGGGTCCTGCACGTGAACCGCCTCAAGCCTCACTTCGTGCAGACAGAACTGAGCCTCCTGCTGGCCACCGATGACGGGGCCGAAGATGAGTCGGATCCCCTCCCGGACCTCCTGTGTGTCAAGGAGCAGGATGGCTCCGTGGAGGGAGTGAACCTCTCCCCAGCCCTCACTGCCCAGCAACAAGCGGACTGCCGCCAGCTCCTAAGACAATTTTCCGACCTCTTCTCCCTGACCCCCCGGGTCACCAACTGGTGTGTTCACGACGTGGACACCGGGGACAGCCCGCCGGTGAGACACCGAGCCTACCGGGTTCCTGACCGGGTCCGGTCCTGCATTCAAGCTGAAGTCTCGAAGATGTTGACCCTGGGGGTGATCGAGCCCTCTGACAGTCCCTGGGCCAGCCCCGTGGTCCTGGTCCCGAAGGCAGCGGCCCCCGGTGTCGCCCCCGAGCTCCGATTCTGCGTGGACTACCGGGGGCTCAATGACGTTACCCGAGCCGATGCCCACCCCATTCCACGAGCCGACGAACTCATTGACCGACTAGGGGCAGCCCGGTTCCTCAGCACCTTCGACCTCACCTGCGGATATTGGCAGATTGCGCTCACCGAAGGGGCCAAGGAGCGGTCCGCTTTCTCCACCCCCGATGGGCACTACCGCTTCCGCGTGATGCCCTTCGGGATGAAAAATGCCCCGGCCACTTTCCAGCGACTGGTGAATAGGGTCCTGGCCGGGCTAGGGCAATTCAGCACGGCCTATCTGGACGACATCACTGTTTTCGGTTCAGAATGGAGTGAGCACCTCCAGCACCTCCGGAGGGTGCTAACCGCCCTGTGCCAGGCAGGCCTCACAGTAAAAGCCAGCAAGTGCCAGGTCGGGCAAGGATCCGTAGTCTACCTGGGGCACCAGGTCGGGAGCGGCCAGGTCGCCCCTCTACAGCCAAAGATCGACGCCATCCTGGCCTGGGAACCACCCATCACCCAAACGGAGGTCCGAGCCTTTCTGGGACTCACTGGCTACTACCGAAGATTCATTCGGGGTTATGGCAGCCTTGTCGGCCTTCTCACAGAACTCACGTCTAAAAGACAGCCAAAGAAAGTGCAGTGGACGGCTGCCTGCCAAGAAGCTTTCGATGCCCTAAAAAAGGCCATGTGTACTGCCCCCATCCTCCAGGCTCCCGACTACACCAAGGAGTTCATAGTCCAGACCGATGCCTCCGAGCATGGCATTGGGGCCGTCCTGTCCCAAGTGAATGACCAAGGCCTAGACCAGCCCGTCGCCTTCCTCAGTCGGCGACTGTTGCCCCGAGAACAGAGATGGAGCACCATAGAGCGCGAAGCCTTTGCCGTGGTCTGGGCTCTCAAAAAGCTACGACCCTACCTGTTCGGCACCCATTTCAGAGTCCAAACTGACCATCGGCCCTTGCGATGGCTCATGCAGATGCGAGGAGAAAACCCCAAGCTACTGCGGTGGTCAATCTCCCTCCAGGGAATGGATTTCACCGTAGAACACCGCCCTGGTACGGACCACGCCAACGCTGACGGCCTCTCCCGGTACTTCCGCCTCAGCGAAGAGAACCCCCCAAGATGATGGGCAGTTCTCTCCGGCTTTCAGCTGGGGGGGACGCGTGTTGGTCCCGGCCTCGTAGAATGGCCCTACGTGCCCCCGCACCCCCGAAACCTGGTACCTGCAGCCCAAGCACACGGCCCAGCCGACCCTCCCCACCAGGACACACGCACCGACCCGGACGTCCCCGTCCATGGCCTCTCTCCTTTCGGCCACCCCGGGCCCGCGTGCCCACTTCATGCACCAAGATGGCCGCCGGCCCCAGCGCGACCCGGGCCTAGAGGCGCCACTCCGGCTGGAGGACATCACGCTTCCAGGGGATGAGAGAGGGAGGAGCAGTTTCTATCGCACCTCTGAACTCCCCTGGGACGATGGGTTTCGATCGGCCCTCCGGCCTCCCTGAGGGCTGGCTCCGTGCCTGCTGGGTGTCTGGGACTCCTCCCGACCCGGCCCCGAAAGGATCAAAAGACAATAGCAGGAAATCCCGACAAGCGACCCCCAGGTGACAAGACCCCTGCCTGCACAGACTCCGGACATCAAAGAGGGGTCGACCTATAACAGGGGGTGCTCTGGGTCTGTCCGGTAGATTCGACGCTGGAACAACGAGAGCCTGCCGACGTGGTCGCGGCTCCTGGAACTTGGACCCTCCTGAGCCCTGCTGAGTGACTCGTGGCTCCCTGAAGATCGTAAGACCTCCGAACTTGTACCTGAGCCTGCTGAGTGACTCGCGGCTCCCTGAAGATCGTAAGACCTCCGAACTTGTACCTGAGCCTGCTGAGTGACTCGCGGCTTCCTGAAGATCGTAAGACCTCCGAACTTGTGCCTGAGCCTGCTGAGTGACTCGCGGCTCCTTGAACCTCGTAAGACCTCCGAACCTGCACCTGAGCCCGCTGAGTGACTCGCGGCTCCAACGGACTCTCACGGTCCCGCCGGACCCCGACTACAACCACGTATCCCCCAGCTCGAGGATTGTGAGCTGTGCGCCGGATACGTCCCTGCCTTGAACCTTTACCAGAGACTGTCCCGCTACCCCCTACCCCTTCCGAGACTCATTGAGCTCGTGCTCACCTTGTACATATTTGCAGTGATAACCTACTTGATAAAGATTGATTTCTAAGAATACCCGGTGTGGTCACTCTGTGTTGTGTGGTGCTAGAAATACGATCCTAGATACGAGATTCCTCCCCCTGGGGAGTCTCCCGCCAGTGCCCGGCTACGATACTTCGAGGGTGGGTCTCAGGGTAGTCCGGACCCCCTCCAGGCTCCTCTGAGGTCGCCGTCTAACATGCATCATTTACATAGCCATCAAAATTAGCACCTCCACTTCTCTTCCAAACAATCTGGTGCTCTCTGCACACCTGCAGCCAAGACCCTATCAGCCTGCAGACTAAGAAGTGTAAAAAAAGAAAAAACAACACAGAAAGCCTTTGTCATCTATACACCCAGGATCTGGAACAACATCCTGTATCATTTAAATAATACTACGTAACAATGCATAAACCATCCACAACCCAAATTCCTCTCCTTTTAAATGTTGACTTTATATTTGTTTTTACCATGTACAGTGTCCTGCTGCTTTTTCGCTAGGTTTGTGCTGTAGAAACATCATATACATACATACATATCAGAGCCTTTGATTGATTTCTTTACCTTGTGCTACTACTATTATACACCTGCCCAAAAAGAACTGATGGGAATGTAAGACAATGCTGAACAATGCTAGTTTCCCGTAATTCTCATCGAAATGATCAGACTTGGCCCACATGTTTGCCAGTTGTCAACTTTTGGGCGATTATTGGGTTCTCATTCCCATAAATTAAGTGGATTAACTAATCTTAATGTTGAAAAACATTTATTTATAATTTTTTGGTTTAGAAATCCCAACTTTACTTTTTGATACTTGGGGCTTGATTTATTTGATCTAACAGTAGCTAACTTGATTCTGAACAATGGTTTCAAGGATTTATTTATTTTTGAATCTCAGAAACAAGGAGAAATCCTAGCTCAGCGGTGACATTGAGAACAAAGAAAATATCTCTCTTTTGAAATATCTACGAGACCAATTGAAATCGGTATTGTTATTTGTCTACATTTTGAATTTTTTAACAGTTTATCTTTTGCTTCTCTTTATTTACCTTTCTATCTGTGCATTTCTATGTTTTGTGTTTTTGCAATAGAAAGGTAAAAAAGAAAACAAATGTTATTTCTGGTTAATACAGTGCTGACTAGAAGTTAAAAATGCACAATACATTTTTAACATATGATCATTGGGTCTATGTCCAAAGCTCAATGTGCTGAACTGCATTCAAAATCCAAGTGGAAAATCATAAGTGCAATCTTTGTATGTAAAATGTGAGTTGCGGTCTAAAAAACATACAGCATACTTTATGATCTATTTACACACACACACGCGCACCCACACACGCACACATAAAAAACAACACCATGACTGCCCATTGCAGCCATACAAAAAGTAGACTGGTCTTCAAACGCTAAGACTTTAGGTTATATTCTGTCAAGTGCCTCATTTAAAGCATTAGTAGTTAATTATTTGATTAATCGTACTTTCTACAGTATATTAGTTTTAATATAATCAATGGTGCTGGAACAATTTCACCACTGGAACAGACTCCGGGAGCTGCCATCAATGTTTCATCACTGAACTCCTGGGGATTTTTAAAAATCCAAGCATCACACAAAGAACTGGTGTTACAAATGAGTCACACCCACTCTGCAGGATTGTATAGGGTTGCAGTATGTAGCTGGGGTTAGATTTAGCAGCAGACTGTTACAGCTATCTTACCAAAGCATGGTGTGGTAGCACACTGTCATTTACCGGAAGCACACTTCTCATTGAAATGACCACCAAATTTGCACAGACATACAGTCAAACAATAAACAATAATAATGTGTGGAAATTGGGTTTCAGTAAATATTTGTCATGTGTGCATCACTTAATCAAGTTAAGTCTTTTGATATGTTTTGGTCCTATTTAATTAAATGTTTGTTTTCGTCAAAGGTTCGAATTAGAAAAAAAGG
Organism: Triturus cristatus; assembly: GCF_964204655.1. NCBI lineage: Eukaryota > Metazoa > Chordata > Amphibia > Caudata > Salamandridae > Triturus > Triturus cristatus. The sequence continues at coordinate 391,296,757 of NC_140588.1, forward strand.
ACGTTATTTATTTTACTTTGTTAAGGCTATTTGTTTTTTTTTTTTGTTTTTTAAGTTTGAGTTTATTGAAGAAATAAGAAGGGAAGGAGAAGGGAGGGGAGAGGGGGTATAATCATCATGGTAAGCATATACAAAGAGTAAGCATTTCAATAACAATTCTCAACAAAAGCAAAAATAACAAGCATGAAAATTATATGAACAGCACCTACGTATAGGAATGAAAAATACTGTATAATGTAGTAGAACGCAACATCATAATAAAAAGGCATTAAAGAAACAAGAAAAATCATGGCGGCTTACGTACCTCCATTATGTCAGGGTCTGGAGAGGCGTGTGCCGGAGCAAAGGAGGAGAGATAGGATACCAAAGGGAGCCAGATCAGATCGCGTTTAATTGCTAGGGAAATGGGAAATACGTAATTGGTGTCTAGGCAGTGATGGAAGCAGACTGCATTCCACCAAGATTGATAGGAAACATTTGCAGCCTGCTTCCAATTAGAAGTAATAGTATGGAGAGCCACAGCAACTAGGAGGTCAAGTAGTAAATAATGGGAAGGAGATTGCGGAAGAGACGGTGATAGGGAACCTAGAAAAACTTGTAAAGGGGAGAAGGGAATTTGAAGTTGGAATATTTTTTGTATTTGCGTCCAAACTAGGTGCCAGAACTTGGAGATAGGAGGGCATTCAAACAACATGTGTTTGAGATCAGCAACGGGACAGGAACAGGACCAGCAAATAGGGGTTGTGTCAGGCGAAAAACGGGATAGAGCATGTGGAGTACATAAAGTTCTGTTATAAATAAAATATAAGGTTTGGGTCGTATTAGCAGCTCTAGAGGTTTTATGAAGCTTAGTCCATATTTTGTCCCAGAAAGGTATTGGCCAATCCTGAGAAAGATCCAATTCCCATGCACTCTCGATTTTAGACTTTAGTCTGTCAGTGGCGTATCGGAAAGAGTTATAAATAGCAGAGGCTGAGGGAGACGTATTCAATAATAGAGAAGTAGCTTTGCGGGCCAAAGGAATATCGGTAGAAGGCTTCAAGGAGTGAAGATATAGAGTCAGGACTGGGAGAAGGGCGTTGTATTGCAATCGAGCAGAAGAGGGCAGGGAGAAAGAGGATTGAAGTTCCTGAAATGAGAGAGGAATATCTTGGGAAATTAATTGAGAGATCCAACTCAATCCTCGAGAATGCCATGTCTTCCAGAATATGGTGCGATTACGAATTCTGAAAAGAGAATTATGCCATATCGGTTGTTCGTGAATGGAAAGGAGGGAAGGATAAGATGATATTATGTAAGGGAGAAGGAGAGTACAGGAGTGAGAAATAATAGGCGTGCGAAAACGAACTAAAGGAGACGTGAAGGATAAGAATTCACGAAAAGTAAAGGGGGACAGGAAGGAAGATTCCATACTTAGCCAGACAGGTGGGTAGAGTGGAAGATCTGAAGAGGACCAACGGGTCGATTGTTTCAAAGAGAAAGCTTGTGGTATTCTCTAAAATCCGGAAAGCGTACACCAGACTGGGCCCTATCTTTGCGCAACGAAGCCAAAGCTATCCGAGAACGCTTGCCATTCCATAAGAATTTCAACAACAAGGAATCAATCAGTTTAAAGAAGGAAACTGGAATGTGCACTGGAAGCATGGAAATGGTATAGAGAAGAAGAGGGGATAACATAATTTTTATAGAATTGAGCCGACCCCACCAGGACAGAAAGAGCGGGTGCCAACGTTGAATAGCCGTGTCCATTTTCTTGAAGACATAATCAAAATTAAATTTGAGCGTATCGGATAGGAGAGGAGCAAACCAAACACCCAAATATTTGATCTTAGATGGTTGCCATGAGAAACCCGTTTGGGAGAAAAGATGCTTTTGACAAATAGGATTCAAAGGTAGAATCTCGCATTTATCAGCATTTAGGCGATAACCAGAAACCGCAGAGAAGGAAGACACCTGTTGGAGAAAAGAGGGAATAGAGGAAACAGGATCAGAGCAGTAAAAAAGAATATCATCAGCATAGACGGAGAGTTTAACCTGACTCGAACCAAATTTAAAACCAGAAATACTGTTGTCCAGACGAATTTTGGTAAGAAAGGGTTCCAAGGCTAAAACAAAAAGTAGGGGGGATAAGGGACAGCCCTGTCGCACTCCTCTGTGCAGCGAGAAATAATCCGAAGTCAACCCGTTGACAAAGATGGAAGCCTGGGGATTAGAATAGAGTAAAGAAATAATAGAGATGAATTTGTAAGAAAAGCCGATCCAACGTAAGGCCTGAAACATAAAATCCCATCCAATCCTGTCAAAGGCTTTCTCCGCGTCTAAAGAAATAGCCGCGAAGGGAAGTGACAGAGAGGGGGTTTTGCTAAGTATATTAAGAAAGACACGGGAATTATCAGAAGAGAGACGTCCCTTAACAAAGCCAGATTGTTCAGGGCCAATGAGGTCGGGTAAGAGGGGATCCATGCGCAATGCCAGAATTTTAGCCAGAATTTTATAATCCGTATTGACCAGGGAAATTGTTCTGTAATTTTTGCACAACGAATGATCCTTATCTTCTTTGGGGATTAAACAGATTAGAGCCTGTTGGAAGGAGCCGCTGGAAGAACCCGCTACAAGAAAGGATTGGAATAATAGTAACAGTTTAGGGAGAAGTAGAGAGGCAAAGTGGCTGTAGAATTCAATAGTAAACCCATCAGGGCCTGGAGACTAACCGTGACGTAATTTAGAAACAGCATGGGAAATTTCAGAGAGCGAAATGTCCTGTTCTAGGGCAGCAAAGTCAACGGAAGAGGCCGGGGGGGAGGGAAGCGAATGAAAATATGTAAGAAGATCCGTAGACTCCGGGATGTGCTCGGGGGTATAAAGATTATCATAAAATTTAACAAACTCAGAAAGAATGTCTTTATCTTTAAAGTAAGTGTTCCCAGTGGAAGTCTTAATGGACTCAATCTTTGTACGCTCCTTTCTTATCTTTAAGTAATTGGCCAAAAGTTTCCCCATTTTGTTTTTACCCCACAATACCTGGAATTACATTTTAGAAAAAGGTTAGAAGCGGCATCAGTTGTAAACCTGTTGAAGGAAATTTTCGCGTCAATAAGCTTTTTAAGAGAAATCTCAGATTTAGAGGCGTGATAATCAAGCTCTAAATTCTTAATATTAGCTAAAATGCGTTCGGACTTGGCTTCTCGAAGTTTCTTTTGTCGAGCTACAAAATTAATAATAAAACCCCTAGAGGCTGCTTTAAAAGAATCCCAAACAATAACAAAAGAGGAATCAGGGGTATGATTGAGAAGGAAAAATTCAGTGGCAAAGGCAGTAAATTCAGAACAGAAAGTAGGTTCCAAAAGCAAAGCATTGTTGAAACGCCATCTGCCAGAGTGAGGGGAAAAGGGAAGTAGGTCTAGGTCCACATGAATCGGAGCATGGTCCGAGATTAGGATGGAACCAATATCAGAGCGTATGGCGTGCTGGGATAGGGATTTACTAAGGAAGATAAGATCAATGCGGGATTGTGATTGATGTGGAGGGGAGTAAAAACTGTATTCCCGAAGATCAGGATTACACAATCTCCAGATATCCACCAAGGCATTATTTTGAAAGGTGTTAACAAATTGAGAGTGCATCCTAGAGGGGATAAACTTAACCTTGGAATGACGGTCGAGAAGGGGATCAACAACTTGGTTACAATCTCCCCCGAGAAGTATGTAATCTCCAGAAAGGGAGGACAGCTTAGTTGAAATAGAGGGCCAAAATATCCTGTCAATCCCAGTTGGGGCATACACATTAAAAAGAGTGATAGGAATATTATCGATGAGCAGTGTAACAATAACCCAACGACCATCGACATCACATTCATGAGAAATTGAGGAAACCTTTAACTTTTTATGTAATAAAATCACAACACCATTTTTCTTAGAAACTGTGGGGGAGCAAAAAACATGACCCACCCAATAACGCTTGAGTTTCAGAGCCTCTGCTTCAGAGAGATGAGTCTCCTGAAGGAGGGCAACATCAGACTTAAGTCTCGCTAAATGTGATAAAACCCTTTGCCTTTTAATGGGGTTGTTTAAACCCTTAACGTTCCACGATGTAACACGGAATGGAATAGCAAAGAAAAACAGCTAACAGCAACATGCTTATTATTACAGAGAAAATAACTTGAGAAAACTGAGAGAATTGTAACTGATTGATGAAGGAAAGAGGGCAGAAGGAAAGAAAGCAAAGAGGGAGAAAAGGAAAGGAAAGAAGGAAGGAACCATTATGAATATAATACTGAATCCAAGGTAAGGAAGGAGCAAAAAAGGGAAAATGGGAGGTGAAAGAAAATAAAAAGAGAGAGGAAAGAGCAAATGGTAAGAGATCAAATATAGGAGAGAGGACAGAAACAAAAACCAACAAAAAGACAGTACATGTTCGAAACGAACGACTGAAAAACATACTTACGGAACGAAAAACTCAAGAACGAGGATGGGGTGATGGCGCCGGGAGACAGCAACGACAACATCCAGAACAAACATCGAACCTCAAATACCATGAGTCCAAGAACGCAGCATATAGAAAACAGCATGGCACATCGGGGTAGAAGGGAGGAAGGAGATGACTGCAAAAACAAGAGAAATATACAAGTGAAAGGGAAGACGCGTCACAGGGAAGCAAGAAAAAATAAACTACAATTGAACTACAAAGGAGACACATGAGGCTGCTGGAAGAAGAGATAATAGGGGGAATCACAACATCAGCAATAATGAAAAGACAACAGAGTCATAACACAACAAGTTCCAAGAAAAAGTAGTAGGACTTGTCAACCAGGTCTGGATGTATCCATAACGTCTGGGCGTTGCCGTTGGAGAAACGCCTGCAAGGCTGCAGGGTCCTCATATGTTATTGTTCTGTCCTTATAGGTGACCTTGAAGAGACAAGGATGTAGTAATCCATATCTAGCATTCAGGGCCCGTAGTTGAGGTCGCATGTCCAAGAACTTCTTCCTTCGATCTGCAGTGGACTTGGAGACATCTTGCGAAAGATAGAGGCGGTGACCTTCCCATATAATTTGCTTCTTGAGCTTGGCAGCTGAAAGGACCTTCAGTAGGTCAGTGAATTGCAGGAATAGCATAATGACACCTCTAGGCTTACTGGCGACCTTTGGTCCAAGGCGATGAGCCCTTTGGATGTTGACGGAAGTTAAGGCCGGAGCATCTAAAATCTTGGCAAGAAAGGATTGGAAGAAGACGGTGGGGTTTGACCCCTCTGTAAGTTCTGGAAGACCATAAAGGCGTAGGTTGTTCCTACGATTCCTATTTTCCAAATCCTCCGTCTGGCGTTTAAGTAGAAGAATCTCCGCCTCCATTGACGGTATATGGGAACAAGAGGATTGCAAAGAGTCTGTAGAGGATTCCAAGGTTTGAACACGTGACTCCAGAGTCGACCATTTTTCCTGCATAGCCTGCATGTTCTTTGTGGTTGCTTCCATAAAGGGTTTGAAAGCACGAAGTTCTTCCAAAATGAGATCCATGGAAGCGGATGAGGAATTACTCCCCGGGGATGGTGGATCTTTCTTCAGGCGCTTAGAGGAAGCTAGAGAGGACTGCAGCTTCCCTTTGTTGCGCGCTTTTGGGATGGCGCCTCGTATTAAATCTGATTTTGATGTTGCGGCGTCCACCATGTCCCGAGGAGGAGAGTCCGAGTCCGAGTCCACAGGCAACTGAGAAGAAGCAGCTAGCTCTAAATTCCGGAGTTTTCCCATGAGGGTCTAAGAGTCAATAAAACGAAAGCAATAGGTCAATGTTGAAAAAACAGGAGGCCTGAATCCAAGGAAAGCAGGTGAACGTGAACGACAGGCTGAAGTCACCACAATATGAAGCAGAGCTGAGTTGAGGCAAAAACAAGCATGGTCATGCAGAAGAAGAAAGAGATAGCAAATGTATGAGAGGTAACACAGTTGTGTCCCTGTAAGACATTTCCCCTCATTAGGTGTCTTTCCAACCAAACATTATACAAAAAAAGAGGCTTGAAGTCATAAAAAATCGAAGTCAAGATCCATAAGTTCATCCATGGGTGCAAATATGAATGAGAAACCACTCCACATAAAGGTGTTCACACCATACAAAATCGACGGTTCGCTGTCTTGAGAAGCGGCAAGTGAAGTTTCTTGAAGATGCGCGCTGTTTCAGCGGAACATTCCTCTCGCTAGCTACATATCATGCAGCCCGTGAGCGCAAACTCGTCGCATTGGTTCGAGGGGCTTCACTCCACCGCCGCCATACTCATTGGGCGCTTGGCCATATCCCCCCAATAACTAGAAGAATTAACAATGCAAAAAGCAAGCCTTTGAAAAAGAAACACAGTCTCAATTTAAAAGAATTAAACACTGACGCACTGAGGCACTTGGGCAGTAGATGGCAGCAAAGCCCTTGTGAGCAGGAAAAAGAAAGTCAATTATGAGCTTCCTGAATACTGTAGAAACATTCTTAGCATCGAGCAGGCTGCATAAGGAAGTGAATTACGCTTATAACAGGTAAAGCGCAATTAATATGCAAGAAGAAACCAGGCAGAGGGAAGTTGTGGTCTTCAATATGTCAATATAAGCATTTGTCAGTCAGCTGGTGTGCAAGGCATAGGCATAATATGTAGAAGACTCCTCATAAGCGGTGCGAAGTAAAATTCCTCACAGAATGTGGGTTAAAATGGCGGCCGCTACTATGACAGAATAGCTCCGACGTGTTGAACAAGAAAAAACGCCCCTTACATGCTGCTGCCGCTTTCATCAGTCATGGCAAGGTGTGCAGCTTCATTTCCGCCGGGAAAGCATGACTTTTGAGGTCCAAGCGACGGCTCGGAAATGCGCTATGTCGGCCGTTCTCTCCCGCGTCTCGGGAGAGTTAGAGACAGTCCGCCATCTTCTAGCGGCGCTCAAGGCTATTTGTTTTGAAACATTTGTACAGTTCGTTGATAGGTATTTAAATGTTGTTGTGTGTTAGAAGATAACTAAATGCTAAAGACTTTCCTTTTGCACCAGTAAGATTCATACAGTTCATTTTACAGATTCCTCACACTTTTCAGTAATAGAAACAAATGTGAACAGTCTCCATGTGATAAAGAATAAGCAGCAGTTTGTCAGAGCACAAAACGGACATTGGACCTCTGTCTTTGACTGCACATCAAATGTGACAATATAAAAACAAAAGTTGCGGGGCGTGGCCAATATGCCGGCGGAGTAGCACCGTTTCTTCGGAGCTCGGCTCGCCAGGGCCGACAAAGGCATCTAGACGGCTGATTAGAGACCCCAAAGGCCGTGGAGTTGAGCCCCGTGGCCCAAAACTCTAGTGGCAGGGGCTGAACGGAGGATTTTTCCCCAGCTGTATCACGATCAGCAGCAGAGAAACTGTAGCTGAGAACTTGCACTGCGGCCTGGCTGACAACGTAGCTGCTGCGCCTGGGTGATTCTGCTTGAGTGGGCCGCCGCGCTTGCAGTGATCGTCGGCCCTTGCGGAGTCCCGTCGGTGCTCCCGTAGGCAGGGGGCTGAGATTCCCAGAGAAAGAGACCTGATCGAAGTGAAGTGGCCTGACAGGCCCGAGGCCATTTTGGAGGAGACATGAGACGCATCCCAGAACTCGAGCCGAGAAGCTGTGGAGGGGACAGAGGCTGCTACCCCATCCCTATTTTTGTATTGTGTTAAATAAATGTTCCTCTGTCCGGCTGGACATTTGGAAGTTAAAAAGAAAAAAAAAATAATAATAAATGTTCCGGCTATTATGCCCTAAGGAACGTTAAACCGGACGGCCCCCCGCCCAGATCGAATGAGACTCCATTGAGCTCTACTGACATCAGCAGCCATTGTTCGCTGCTAGGCACCATATGTCACTCCTGCAGACGCCTTGCACGACTGGGCACCAAGCATTGACCTCCATCCCCCTGACTACGGGTTGAATACCCTCTCTCAAGGTCAATCAACGCAGTACCACGAGCCAATTTCTCCCGTTCTTGGCACTCCATGAGCCAATTATAAGGCGTCAAAAGGTTACACCAGGCAATTGTATATTGTGTAGTCCTGAGGATGATCCCACTGTATTAGGAGCTAGGGATCGAAACGTCGACTTTTCAAACAGTGCCGCACCTTATCCATTGTGAAAATTGTTGTGCGGTTACTGTGGGTTAGAGCTTACTCAAGATTTTATTGTACTGTAAGCCACTATTTGCTCCTAAAGTTTTTGCCTGCTATTTTTGCTTTCTTCTAATTTCTCTTCTCTTAAAGCTCGGTACAGGATTGTGCCCTTGTTTGATTTTTTGTGTGTTCTTCATCTTGTCTGAATCATTTTTGTATTGTGTTAAATAAATGTTCCTCTGTCCGGCTGGACATTTGGAAGTTTATCCATAGTTCTCATTGAAGTCTATGTTGAAATATGTACAGTACCTACTATTAAGCTAAGGACCTTTGTTCTTTAAAATAAGCAATTACCCGAGGTCCAAAGCTACCTGATCGGGTTCCCTTGTTATTTATACTGTGACCCCATCCGAGTGGGCAGACATTGACTGCTGCGAGAGGCGGAGGCGGCCTGATCGGCGGTCGGTGGGGCTACTGTGGGACAGATGACTTGCGGCCTATGCAGGGAGGAGTGTCTCTGGAGAGGCCGGTGATTCCACGGCTACCTTGAGGAGGAACGTGACCTGGGTCTGGTGGTCCCACGCAGCGTGTGGCCACAAGGAGAGATTTGGGCCTGCGTTATCCAGGGGCTGCCGCCAGCAGAGAGAATCTCTGGTGGACACAGGGACTCAGCTAACAGGTAGGCCGGGTCCCTGCTGGAGGCCTGGTGGTGCGCAAATAGTGGCGCGGCCACACTGGGAACCAGAGATTGACGAGCCGCACCACGCATACCCCTGCGGCCCGCACTGACTTAATGCTTTTGCCCAACCTGGCTAAGGCATTTCATTAAGAACAACAGCTGAGGCATTGGAGCGGCAGGGAGTGAGAAAGACCCCGTGACGGGCCTGTGGATCTCTGGGCGCACTGTGGGCCCTTGTGGCCATCTTGACTGTCGAGTGGGAGTCAGGCCCTGAGTTTGAGAACGCAGCTCCCCAGGTACATGAGCAAGTCACTGCCGGTGTGGAAGCGAGTCAGGAGCTGGTGCATAAATCTTGACCCTCTCCCCATGCCCCCAGGGATCTGGAATCAATCGGTTGCGGTGCAGGAGACGGATGAACCTGACTCACCGGCTGGCCTGAAGAAAGCGGAGCACGGCCCACGGACCACTGATTAAGAGAGTCCCCTGGTCCCGTTCGGTGGTACCCTACAGAGATGACTACGCAGAGGGCAAAATAGGACCCCACGATTAAGGACCTCCTTCAGAAACCAGGTACTAATAGAACTGGAGGTCACAGCCCTGAGCAACAAACGGCCAAACCTTCGGAGAAGGACATGGAACCAGCCGGGGAGCATACAGACGACCCGATCACTTGTGGCTTCCTGGAAAAGCTGTTTGGCACACTCAGGGAATATTTTGCAGGCCTACGGCAGGACGTCGCCTCCGACATCAAACAACTGAGAACGGAGATCCAACAAATTGGAGATCGTGTGGACTCCTTGAAAAGAAACGGGGACCACAGAGAAGAAGAGATCACTGAACAAGCCCGGAAATTGCTGGACCTCCGAGAATGCAACAAGGAGCACTACCTCTGGCTGGAGGATTTTGAAAACCGCTCTAGGCGATCCAACATCCACATCAAAGGTGTGCCACTTCAGACGGATGGCGGCAAGTTGGAGTATTGGGTGACTCACTTTTTCCAACACGCTGCACCAGCACTTGGAGACAAAGAGATTATCTTGGACCTCAACCACCGTTCCGGACTGCCTGCCTCTGGACCCGGTCAGCAGCAGGATATTCTCACCTGCCTCCACTCATAAAGGCAGAAGGAGATCATTATGAGTGCCACCTGGGACAAGGCGACCATTGCGTTTGAGGGCCTCCAGGTTGGAATCTTCCAGGGCCTCTCGTGTCTCACTCTCCAACGACGCAAACCCCTAAAGCCAGCCACATCCTACATTCGCGATCAAGGAATTCAATACCGGTGGGGGCATCTGTTTAGACTATGCTTCGTGTGGAATAAGGAGTTACAGGTGGTGCGCTCTCTCAAAGAAGCACAGGAAGCCCTTGGAATCGATCTGGAAGAAGATGGAGGCTCCGAGTTTCTGAAAGATGGCCCTGCGTCTAAGCTGCCACCCAAAATTAACTGAAGACGAGGACCCAGATGGGAGAAAAGCGCAAAACCCTCTGACCTGAAAAGCCAGAAAGAAAGGGAAGCTCTACTTCGGCAGATACAAAACCGTGAGGGTGCTGGTGGCGCCCTGAATGATTGAACTCACTCTCTCCACCTAACTGGTGTCCATGAGCCGGGATGGGTGGCTGAAATGTCCCTGGGAGAGCTACCTCAGCCTTGGTGAGGGGAGCCCACCTCCTTGGAGGTGATGACCGACTACTGGACATTTTGACCCATGCACGATAGAGTGATTCATGGCCAATGGACGGCGAATCACCTGTGTACTTTGTCTTCTTTGTTATGTCTCCTTCTTATCTTTCTCGCTCTCTTTATTCTAATCCTGAAGTCAGAGGTCTCCGCCTGCGCAGGTAGGGACAGGTCTCGACTCGACAGAGCCCTGTCACAGGGAGGTCTAGGGGGCACCGACTCACAGTCACGATGGGCTCGAACATGGCGGGTGGGAGAACTTCAACACCCTGAGTTCTTTGCTGAGCCCTCTCAATGGGTATGCAGTGGCCCAATGCACACCTTTAAGTTCACAGTTGGATCACTAGCAAGGCGCTCATTGCATCCCCCCTGGTTTGGTGGCAAATGGTGTAGATGGGGAGATGGACCCTTGTTGCTGTGTCGGGTTCACTCGCCGTGTCCTGCAGGGAAGTGGGGATGGGAGGGGGTGACTATCCAGGTCCGCAGACACCCAGTTGAGGTTTCCTATGCCTAATCCCACCAGACCCCCTTATGACAGCTCTTAAGGTTTTGATTATGAGTATTAATGTCCGGGGACTTAATTCACCCATTAAACGACGGGCGCTCCTTGCGGTGCTGAGAGATGCCAAATGCGATATCTGCCTCTTACAAGAGACTTATCTTTTGCGTGACGATTGGAAGTGCCTTAGGTCTAAATGGTTCGATAGACAGTATTTCTCCTCTGTGGCTGGGTAAAGGGCTGGGGTGGCCATCCTTTTAGCAACTTAGTTCCAGGGGACCGTGTTGGGTGTACATGCAGAAACTAGGAACTCACAGATACACAATAGCCTCTGTTTACAGCCCAAACGAACATCAGGAAACTTTCTTCCAGGAGTCGCTGACTACTATCCTCGAATCCCAAGATGAAGATTCCCAGATGGACAGATCTATTCTACGAGTGGGCCACTATGGATCTCTCTTGAACTCCATGATACAGAGATTGGGGGAGGTTGGGCTGACGGACGCTTGGAGACAGCACTACCCTACTGCTTGGAAGATCACTTTCTTTTCCACGGCGCACCAAACCTATGCACGCATAGATTTGTTTTGGACCTCCCCACGAGTCACAAAGGACATAGGGGATGTCACGATTGGGACGGCGGCACTATTGGACCATTACCTGATTTCAGTCACGTTACTTCAACCCGGGGGGATCCCCCGTCAGAGAGTGTGAAGATTGAACCACAAGCTACTCACATACGACTCCATTGTTACCGAGATACGGGCTGATATGCAAGCCTACTTAGCAACCAATGACGATGACTCGGTCGCTGTTCCCTTGGTGTGCGATGCACTAAAGGCCGTTGTTAGAAAGTGGATTTTTGGCAGGTTGGGGCATGTGTCAAAGCCAGGCAGAAACCACCACTCTAGTCAGGATAAGGGAGTTACACTCCTAAATTAACCCCTGCTCACCCCCTTGGTAGCTTGGCACGAGCAGTCAGGCTTATCTTAGAGGCAGTGTGTAAAGCATTTGCACATAACCAACAGTAATTCAGCGTAAGCACTACAAAAGGACACCACATCAGTTTGGAAAAATATCCAATATTTTTATACACTTAAGACAAGACCAAAAACGATAAAAATCCACAATACAGTACTTAAAAGTCCACAGTTATCAAAATATGCTTTAAAAACAGTTCCTTGATGTCGATAGCTCCACCCGGGGCTATCACGGCGTCGTGAGGAAACAAGTCTAAACAGTTCTGGCTGACCGCGGCGTCGCGGGCCAGATACGGTGTCGGGAAGACCCACAAACAGTACCTTCTAGAAATGTTGGGCGTTGGCGACCTCTCGTTGAGCTTCCGAAAACAAGGAGGTTGGTGCAGGAGTTGTCGTGGCCCTCAAGGTCACACGCGTTGCAGGTCAATCTCCTCTCTGTTGGAGTCAGGAGCACTGGCGTCGGGCAGCGTCGGGTGCTGCGGTGCGAACTGCAGCTGTGTGGCGTGCGCTGCTCTCAGGTCGCGGTGCGAGCAGCGACTCGGTGGCAGCGTCAGATGGCATTGTCGGTGAGACCGGGGTCGTGGTGCGAGATGAAGGCAGTGCTCGCCACGGTGCTAGCAGGTCACGGTGCAAGCAGTGGCGTCGTCGTGGCTGAAGCGCTGTTGTCGGCTGATGAACTGGAGTCGATGGCACCGGCGTCAGTAGGCCAAGGCTGTGGTGTGGGATGAGGGAGGTGCATCATATAACTTTATGAGCAGTGCCCTCGAACCACGGTGTAAGCAGCGGCGTCGATTCTGGCGTGGAGCGTCGTCGGCGGGGATACCAAGGCATTGTCGTGAAGTGAGGAGGTGCAGAGTGCGGTGCCCACAGGTCGCGGTTCAAGCAACGGCTTGGTGGCGGCACCAGATGGCATCGTTGGTGAGACCAGGGTCGCGGTGCGGTGTTGCGGCGGTGCCCTCTGCAGTGCCAAGGCATCATCGTGAAGCAAGGCGGTGCGGAGTGCGGTGCCCACAGGTTGCGGTGCGAGCAGCAGTTCAGTGGCAGCATCAGTAGGCATCATTGGTGAGATCAGGGTTGCGCTGCGGCTGTGCCCTCTGCGGTGCCATCAGGACACAGAGTCGGCAGCAGCGTCGTAGACGTCGTTGAGTTGCTTTTCCTCTGTTACAGCACAAAACACACAGTCCCCAGTGCTGTGGGCAAAAGAGCTTGAAGTCTTTGTTGTTCCTGAGACGTCTTGAACAGGGGGCAAGCTCTACCTCAAGCCCTTGGAGAAACTCACAAAGCAAATTGCAGAAAGTCCAGTGCTGTCCTTTCACTGCCCAAGACAGAAGCAGCCACTGCAGGCCAACACAGCAAAGCACACAGCAAAGTGGTAGGTCCTCCTCACAGCTTCTCCAGCTCTTCTTCTTTTTCAGTCTTCTTGATCCAAAAGAGTTCTAAAGTTCAGGGGTCTGGGCCCCGGTATTTGTATCCAAAAATCCTTTGATCCTCTAGGCAGAGGGTGTCTGTGCCCAGCCAGAACTAGTTCTGCCATCTCTGGTGTGATTTCCCGGCACGGGGTGGAGACGGCATTGTCAGAGGCAGACCAGGCCCTTTGAGGTGCAAGGAAATCTCCTCCCTCTTCCCCCATTGCAGCCCAGGTCTATTCAGCCCTTTCCTGACCTAACTAGACTATCGGGAGCCACCCTTGCTTCCTAGCCATCTGTCGTCCAAAACCCAGACAGGCAATCCACATTCCAGCAGAGGCACAAGGGATGACTGAGCAAGAAAATACCTACTTCCTAAAAGTGGTATTTTCAAACACAGAATGTAAAAATCACCTTTACTAAAAGATGCATCGTTCGATTCTGAGTTCAGGCATACTAAATTTTATTTTTCCGCCTAGTTCCCAGGGCCAGTTATGTTTATAAGATGTTATAAACAAACTTCCCATTCTGTCCTATGGGGAACAGGTAGCCTTGCAATAGTGAAAAACAAAATGGGCTGTAATTCACTTTCAGGACATGCCACACACACCAGGGCATGTCCTACCTTTCACATACACTGCACCCTGCCCACAGGGGTACTTTGGGCCTACCTTAGGAGTGCCTGACATGTAAGAAAAGGGAAGGTTAGGGACTGGCCAGTGTTTGCACGGGCCAAGTCGACATGACAATTATAAAATGCGCGCAGACTCTGCAATGGCAGGTCTGAGGTACCTTTTCCGGGCTACTCTTGTGGGTGGTACAATCCGTGCTGCATGCCCACTAGTAGCATTTGAGTTACAGGCCCTGGCACACTCAGCGCACTTTACTGGGGACTAACAAGTAAATCAAATATCCAATCATGGAAACACCAATCCATAACGCAATTTACCCAGAGAGCATATGCACTTTAGCACTGATCAGCAGTGGTAAAGTGCCCAGAGTCCTAGGTCAGGAACAAATAGGAGGAAGAAGCAAAAGGTTTGGGGATAACCCTGCAAAAAGGGCCATTTCCACCACAACCCCCTTCCAGCCTAAAACCAGGGTAGACCAATCCATACCTCGATGGACTTCCCTGCTTGGGGCGATAGAACATGGGACCTGGCCGCAAAACAGCAGGGTTTTCTTCCCGTTCTACGCCTTCCTGAACCTAGTTGGATCCCTCTATCCATACTCTCAGGGCCCACTAAGCTGACCCATGGGGAACCCTTCTCACCTGTGGACCGCATCTGTGTAGCACCTAAACTTACTTTGCTCACAGATGCGTCCCAACAGGCAGTCAGTACCCACATGACCAACACAAGGGTGACTCCTTTCCCCCTCCCAGGGGCAACTCTGTCCCTCCGGACAGCCACCCACAGGGGCCACTGACAACTGTTAGTGATGAGAGCCTGGCCTTATGCTTTTCAGGCCACTCCAACCGTTGTGGCATCAGAGAGTGGGGGGCGGTAGCCCCAGGTGCCTGGCACCCTTTCTCTACTCTCCCCCCTGCCAAGTCAGGTATTGCATCCTGACACTGGCCCCTCCAGCCCAGGGTCAGTACCCGGCGGCTGGACAGGAGGCGGGGGTGGGTTCCCCCACACCCTCTCCTTCTCCCTGGAGCTCTGTACCCTCCCACCTGAAGCGGCACCCCCCTTCCAGAATTGTCAGCCCACCTGTGGCAGGTGTCCTGCACAATTCGCCCACCAGTTCAGGGGTGCTATCCTGCAACTGGTACCCCAGTCCAGGGTCTGTACCCTGAGGCTGAGCAGGGGACTAGTGTGGGCTCTCCCACACCCGGTCCTCCTCCCTGGTGCACTGTACCCTCCCACCTGGAGCGGCACCCCCAGAAGACAAACTGGTAGGGGCACCGTTAGCAGTCGCCCCTTCCCCCAGGTCAGAGGGGACACCCTGAACCTGGTTCTCCAACCCAGGGTCTGTACCCTTAGGTTGACCAGAGGTCTCGGGTGAGGCTCTCCTCCCCTTACCTCTCCTTCCGGGGTTCCGCACTCTCCTCCCGGGAGAAGCACCCTCAGAACCAAAAACTGTGAGGACGCTGGAACCAGACCTCCTACACAGTTCTTCCACCCGTTCAGGGCCTTGATCCTGCAACTTATCCACCACCTTAGGATCTTAACCCTCGGAACCGGGTTCAGAGGCAAGGACTCCCTCCCTCTGCACCCCTTCCAGAGTTCTGCACCCTCCCACCTGGAGTGGTACCCCCAGAAGATAAACCGGTCACGACACTGCTTACAGTCGTCCTTCCCTCCAGGTTAGGCAGGACCTGAACCTGGCCTTCCACCCCAGGGACTAACCCCTGCAGCGGAGCACCTGCCCGGCACACCAGGACTTCCTTGGGAGCACGCATACCCCCCTGAGGCTATCACATGATTCATGTGTTGTGTGACTGTCTGCCTGGCGCAGATCTCCCGACCCCTGTCCATCTGACAGTGCGCGAAGATCCCCCAGGACAGAAGTGGTGTCACCATGGTCATCCCTGGGAGGCTCAGCCCTTCTGGTTGGCCCCGGACCCACTGGTTCTCTCACTGGGGAACACATCCCCCTCTCACCCCTCCATCTGGACTTCTGCACCCTCCACTTAGGAGCATCACCGCCAGACACCAGAACCACTGGAGCTCTGTTTACAGACACTCCACGTTCTTCTGACACTAGGAGATCCCCCTCAACGGACGGCCTACCAGTACAGCCTAGGCTCCCCACCTGGTGTTCCTCCTGGAACCCCCCAGGTTCTGGGACCGGGTTTTGGGCACCTTGGGCCGCGGCCCATTACCACTCCTTCTCCGCAGAGGCAGGACGTGAGTCCCTACACCCTTCCCACGACACCGGGACCTATCAGGGCTACCACAAACCTTTCCACCACCCTTGGTTGGAAAATACCTAAGCCATTTCCTTCCGGGTCACCCCCAGATGCTTCTCCAGACCCTCTGGAATCCACCAAAAGGTCTGCCTCCAGTGCAAGCTCCCTTTGGTCAGAGAACTCACAATCCCCTGGGTATTGGCATAGCTCTGGAAAACAGGGACTTAAAATATGCTCTCCAACAATTGAATCACACAGTCCCACACAGGTGTTAACCAATCTACCCTTCACCCAACCATCCAGTGCCTCAGAAAAGTACCCCAGATCATTCTCACAAGACTGGTGAGACAGTGTCTGACTGTTGCTGTCCCTCAACGCATACTCTTCTGTCTGGTCTCCATACTCACATACCAGGGCTTCTATCATGGGGGAACCCCTCTCCCTGTACCTCTCATCTAGAGTCAGTAGAGTGTCCCTCCCACTACCAGGAAAATGCTCCCCTGTGCCAGTTCCCCAATCCACCTCAGGAACACTGAGCACATCTGGAGTTACCTCACAATCCTGAACCCCCTGGTGTATGTCAACCCCCTCGTTGAAGCAGGGCCCCAAACCTGTGTGTGTGTGTGTACCTCATCCTCAGTACTTAACCTAACACTTTTGCTGCCACCGTCTCTCTCATTTTAAACTCATGGTCTAACATCATCCTCCTTTCCTCCATGGCTATTCTTTTGTCTTCCCTCTCACTTTGCATCCTGAGTATCTCCAACTCAGACTTCCTCGCTTCCCACCTGTCCTCCAGCTCCTCTGGGGACAGACTGCTTCTACCTGGTTGAGAGGGTGCCTCCCTCCCAAAAGCACATCCACCCTTCGAAAAGGCTCCTCTGCCTCCATGCCAAGATCTCCAGACAGCTCACTAGCATGTCTGGCTGCCTCAGCGCCTTTTGTAGCTCCTCTTTTCTGGTGAGGCCCCTGATTTGGATTTTGAGGTGTTTGCATATCGCCTTAAATTCCTTCACGTTGTAGGTTTCTAAACTCTCCTCCTCAAATTTGAGACCTTCTACACTGCCCTTTACACAGCGGATCAGCTAGACCCGTCGGCGGCTGAAGAATATACTTGCAGGGCCCCAGTGTCCTCTCTCCCCCCCCTGGATGCTACCAAGCTGGAAGCGGATATCCGCCTTGAGGAGGTCCTGCGGGCCATCCAGCAACTCACCCATGGGAGGGCTCCTGGGGAGGACGGCTTCTCGGCCTAATTTTATAAAGTCTTTGCATCATACCTCATCCCTCTTCTTACCCGACTGTTCAACACCTTTAGTGACACTGGGAATTTGGCCCCATCGATGTCAATGGCGGAGGTGGTCATGATACCCAAACCAGGAATGGACCCACTGAACTGTGCTTTGTATCGTCCTATATCCCTTTTAAATGTAGATTAAACGATTTTTACCTGTATCCCAGCAGCCCGTCTAGCTCCCCATATGCAAGGACTGGTGGACCTGGATCAGTCGGGATTTATGCCGGATCGTAATTGCAGCGACGGGACCCGGTGACTATGCCACCTCCTGGATAAAACCCAGCGCATTCAGCAACCTGCAGTGCTCCTGTGGGTGGACGCCAAGAAGGCGTTTGACCGGGTCCATTGGCCCTATTTTATACAAGTCCTGCATAAATTCGGCATTGGGAAGCGATACATAAGTTGGCTGAGCTGCATATACAAAGGCCCGGAGGTGCCTATCAGAATAAATGGGGTTGCCTCTTGACCCTTCCAGATTGAGAGGGGCACTAGACAAGGGTGCCCCTTCTCACCCCTTCTCTTCGTGCTCTAAATGGAGCCGTTTGCCGAAAGAATCAGGCAGCCCCCCACCATCACCGGCAATCAGATGGGAGATCAAGAACACAAGATCTCGCTCTATGCGGATGATGTGGTGCTTTTTCTCACGCAGCCATCTATATCCTTGACCCCCCCCCCTCTTAAAAGAAATAGAGGCCTTTAGCTTGGTCTCGGGCCTCAAAATTAATATTCGGAAGACACAGGCCCTCAGCTTAACCCTCCCTAGGGCTGACCAGCAACAACCAGTGAAGCAGCTCCTATTCGCGTGGGCCCTCGGGGGCATCACTTTCCTGGGACTGCGGGTATTCCCCTCCATCGAGAAGATAGCTCAAGTGAATTATTCAGAGCTCTTAGCCAAGGTACAGAGGGAGCTCCTTACATGGAAGAAGCGCACAATCTCATGGCTGGGCAGGCTGGCAGCTATTAAAATGACTCTCCTACCCCCGCTTCTTATATATAAGGCAGACTATCCTGCTACATCTTCCACCCAGACTAGTGGCCCAAGTACAGCAATTTATTGGGGGCTTTATATGGTGAGGGAAGAAGGCACGAATGGCATGACACCTGACTTATCTGAGGCAGGAGGACGGGGGTCTTGGAGTCCCACACCTGGGGCGATTCTTCCAGGCAGCGCAATTGCGCTTCATGACTGAGTGGTACAAATTGAAATCAGAGAAGCACAGGTGCTTTATCGATTGTGCTATCGCAGGTATGCATATCTGGAAGGTACCCTGGCTTCCTAAATGGCATCGGCCGGCCGGAGTGTACATCTCCCCGGTTTTGAGGTCCACCCTCAGGGTGTGGGACAGAGTACAGGAGGCGTGCGGGCTTTCGACTCCTATGTTGCCCTTCACCCCTTTCATAGTCAACCCGGACTTCCCTCCAGCTAGCAAAGAGAATAGCTATTTGAATTGACAAGATGACAACTGCAAAATAATTGGTGACTTTTTTGATGAGCAGGGTGTCATGGACTTCCCCCAACTGGTATCAGGTTTAGGGATCCCCAAAGGCACGCATTGGCAATACCTGGTGTTACATCACTGGGTGATTCAAGCTCAGGTTCAACCCCAAGCAAACCATCCCCTCACCAAATTTGAGCTCTGGTTCATCACCTGTAGTTCAGACAAACATCTACTGTCAGATATCTACACCTTTTTGAATAAGGCTAAAAACAACACTAAATCTCCCGTGCAGCGCTTCTGGGAATCAGAACTAGAACGGGAATTTTCCCCAAAGGAATGGCAGGACATTATTCACAGGGCCAGAGCTTCCTCCTGTAGCACTGCTGGCAAATAAACGTTCTTAAAGCTAGCTCATTACTGGTATTACACACCTGTCTGACTTGCATGAAGGAAACCAAGGGGTGATGATCTCTGTTGGCGCAGATGTGAACAACCAGGCACACTCACACATATCCTATGGCAGTGCCCTAAGATACAGACCTTCTGGGACTCTATCTTCCCAGACATTGACACTATCTACCACACAGAAATACCCAAATTTCCCAGTTATATTTTACTGGGACTCCCCAACCCCCTTACATATCCCCTTAACTCTTGCCGGGATAGAGTGATCACCTAAACATTGGGCAATGCCAAGAAGTGTTGTTGTCCAGATGGGGTACGGAGGAGATCCCAACAAAGTTGGACTGGTTACATAGGGTCTGGGAGGCGGTGGGCATGGAGAAGATCACGGCAGGGCTCTCCCACACACTACCCATATTTGACAAGACATGGGGCACCACCGTTGCATATTTATCTTCCGAATTTGTGGAACTCTCATGCCCATGATACTTGCGGGTCCTCAGACTCCCCACTGTGACTCCACTTGGGGAGGAACACTCCCACGCTGAACAGGCTGGCCCCCCTGTGGTTTGATGCTCACACAATTGAGATATAGACCATTCTTAGACCTCTGACTATCATCTTTTCTATCTCTTTCCTTTCCTTTCCTTTCCCTCACCTCATCCAGGATGTTAATATTCTCCATTATTCCCCACCGGCCAATGGATGTAGGTGGTGGTTTTTGTTTAATCTATGCACCTAAAACTAAACAAAAGATTTAAACCATAAAAACAAAAGTTAAAGTCATCTGTATTGCTCGTTCACCTTCGGAACTCCAGCGTTGTTATTTTGGAGATAATATTGTCTGGTATGCATCTTATGTATTTGAATTGGTGTTTCACTATTTCTTTAATTGTGTCTCGAACCTTGATTCCCTCATTGTTCTGGCGCTTGGAGTCCCAGCTCGGTCTGCCTAGCGGAGTCAGTTGGTCTCCGCTCGTCAGCTTGCTTGCTTACTATGACTTATTCTTGGAATATCTACTTTGATCTAGCTTCCGGTCTCTGCATGTCATTTCAGCCTAACCCCATACCACATATTGTCAAGTGAAAATGGACACAAACTTCCCTGACGTTTCAGTAAGATTTCTTATTGTTTTCTCTTTAAACACCAGTAAAATCAATGGTTGCTCAAATTCCTTAATATTTTGGCTTCGAAATAAAGTCAAATCAGTCGTGACTCAGCAATTTGAAAAGGTGCAATGTCAAGACAAGATCACATGGGATGCTGCTCAGGAGCCTGCATTCAAAACCTTTTCAAAGAGGCTGTTAAGTGTCTGCTTGACTTGAGCATAGGTACTTAGAGGATAACTGGGCTTCTTCGAATGACCTGTATAAGTAATAGCCATAAACACAGGAGAAACTAACAGACTGGCAGAAAGTAGACTCTAAATTATCCCACAACCATATTTTGCTTTTTTTCATTACAACAAAAGATCCATGAAACGGTCAAGTTTCATCACCACAAGGCTCTCTAGTCCACCTGTCTGCATTGTAGAAAGCAGCTTTGTTTTCATGAGTGTATTTTGAAAAAATGTAATTGAACACTTGCGCTGGTGGTGGGTGAGACTGACACAGTTTTTGGAATCTTTTGCTTTTTTCAGAATTTTGTATTCACCTGCTCAGCACTTTCCCAGAAGGTCCGATCACATGTGCCAAATCGAGTCCTTTCTTTCTCTTGCCCACAGTCACTTACGGGCAGCCATGTCGGGCCCGGTTGTTTTCTTTGACAAAACCCTCCCCCCAATGTGTGCTTCATTAACACAACACTGAGCTTGACACTAATCAGGGCTCTCAATTCGTCGTTTTCAACATCATTGTTATCATTCGCCAGCATTTTTAGATATATGCTCTTAAGTTTCGTTTTATGCAGTGGTCGAAGTGGGGAAAAAGAGTAGGGGAACTGTGGGCAGAGAATCAGAGGGCGGGAATAACCTGAGGATTGGATCAGTGGGCAGAGTTAGAGGTGTGGCCAGGATTGGCAAAACATCCCAATTTTTAGTATTTGTTTGGCATTTCACTGACCAGTGACAGCTTATTATGTTATGTAATACAACCAATGGATACACATGATTATTTAACGATTAATATGAGTTATTGACATTAAAATAAATTCACAAAGTGGGATATGTTTCTAATCACAGAATGTCCCAAATATGCTTAAAAGTGGAAGCACAAGCCATTTGTTTCCGAGCCATGGAGTTTCTGTCGTCAGCAATATACACAGAGACAATCAATTTTACGTGTGTAAATCACTGTATAGGAAATGTTACATAAGACAAAGGACTACAAGGTGTAGGAGTCACATGATAACCATATTAGTAGGCAGTATAGTTTAATAGTGGTTGATCTGGAGAAACAAAAACTCAGAATTTACAACTTAATACCATGATTGGGGGTTTTCTTTAATAATCATTATTGATTTCTATCCAAATGAACACTTTTTGCAACATTAGGATAATCAAAGGCTTAGGGAAAAAAACATAAAGCTCTAGTAGTTTATACCTTGCAGTTTGTATGCAGCTCTTAGATGAAAGTTAATAGCTCACTGTTCTTTGTTAGGATTTTAACTTATAAACTGCAAGTAGCAAAAGGATCTTACTGACAAAAGCAGTAACCCACTGACCTATTTTAAATATGTGCACTTTGTGATGGGCATGGTACATTTACTTTGCAGCAGGCACATTAACCCTCTGCTCTATCTTTCCATGAGTCAAAACTTCCACTGAACAAAACTCCGATCTCGCTCTAGGAAGAAGTTTATTCGCCGGAGTTATCATGAAATTTGTATTATTGCCGAAAATTGCTGTAGGCCAGGAAGGAGGCAGCAAGTGCTTTTAAAACCATAATTTACAACACCTCCCCCCCTCAAAGTCAGCACCCGTTGCAGTCACACCGGTCACACCGCCCTAGAGCCGGCTCTTCTCAGGGGTCCTGTGACCTCAGTGACAGAGTCACTGTTGCTCTAGTGTCTTCTACTTCGTAGGTCTGCCCACAAGACTGGAGGTGAACTTCAGTATGGATTGTTGTCGGCAAGCCTTCAAGGTGAACCCACACTTGCCACTGCTAGGGTCCACCTGCTGGTGCTAAAACACCAGGGCTTTTCCGGGGCCTTGTAAGGCCTAGCATGGGAATGTGCTCCCTCAGGGGTAGTGGTCTGGGGGACTGTTCATGAAGGCTGAACCTGGTTCCCCAGTTCTAAATTAGGCAGCTGTGCCCACAGTGCTACATCCGCTCCCTCACTGAACACCATACTGCCCCACTGAGAGAAATTCACACTGCCTTCAACTACAATCCAATTTGACCTGCGATAAACAACCAGATGCGACTCAATTCAAATTACGCACTAGGCAAGAGCAATATGCTGCCTAAAGGAAATAGTAATAACACCCTGGAAAAAGCAAACACTCATAGGGAATGAAAGATTAAATAAAGCATGTGAAATGTAAGCAGGAACAACATGGTGAACTTAACGCTTTTACATTTATGCAGAAATCAACGAGTATTTTTGCCTGAAAACTACAGGGCCCAGAAAGGACACATTTCAATGTCCACTGC
This sequence comes from Triturus cristatus, assembly GCF_964204655.1. Taxonomy (NCBI): domain Eukaryota; kingdom Metazoa; phylum Chordata; class Amphibia; order Caudata; family Salamandridae; genus Triturus; species Triturus cristatus. The sequence goes on from NC_140588.1 coordinate 391,319,684, forward strand.
TTATATGCTTATAAATCGTAAGTAGTATGGTTTAAAAAGACCACATTCGTGAACACAAAGCCGCCGTACACATTTTGTTTTCCAATCCACCCATCAACCAGGTATGGCAAACTCGGTAAAGTGAAGCTAATGTTTTTGGGGTTTGAATAAAACCAATCTGGCCACTTTAAGAACACACCATCTTGCTTTATTTAGTTATTGATTTTTCATATTATGAACCCTTTTATTTCCGAGGCTGCACTTTGAAATATAAAAATGTCAAAACGGCATTTCCAGCAAAAGTTGTTTTATTTTTTGCATCCATTTCACAGGGGAACAAATGAATGACAGGAAGAAAGAGAGGGTGAGAACCATTTCTTGAGTCACGGTAAGTGAGGAGGAGTTAGACAGACAGAGAGGGAATAAGGGTAAGAAAGAGGGTGGGTGACGTGGCAGCTGCCAGCGGCAGAGCAGAAGCGGACACCTTCCTTGTCTTGTCTGGGCAGGAAGCAAGAGACGGAGACATTTTCCTTCCCTGCTCCCCGCCCGTTCCCGAACAGCCACTAATGCCGAGCCTTCTCTGCAGGCCTTGGATATTTCTTACGTCCAGGGATGCATGTTCAAAATAAAAAAGTAGGGGAACGGAATATTTAGAATTAAAGAAGTAGGGGCACGCCGTACCCTGCCTTTCCCGCCCACTTCGACAACTGGTTTTATGGTTCTTGTTTCTGAGTGGTACCCGTGCTACCCGGACAGCACTTTATTAACCACAAACTAACAGCACATATGATAACATAACAACATGAACATTTTCAAACTTCAATCTGCAAACTAACCATTCATCACAGAGGATAATTTTTAATGCCAATAAAAATGAAATACATTAATCTTTTCATTTATTAGGGACGTTTTCAAATGTATGTTTAAAACTGTCCGGGCACCTAAGCTCTCACAGCCAAATAGGGTGCAAACAACTCCTTTAGGTGCCAGTATAAATTCGGGACAAAGTCACTGTTCATTGGGCCATTAGTTCAATAGTTATCTTCTTTTTGTGAGTGACTTTACTCACATCCTACAGGATTTAGCCACTCCTGCACTTTTCAATTTAACAGGCTCACTCCTCATTCAGGAAAATTCTCTGATATGCCTCTTGCATGTATCTAGCAGCAAAGTCCTGGGTGTGCTGAATGTCAGGCACAACATACCATCATGGCAGGAGCCGGTCCTGTCCTTGGGCAACCTGCCCTGTTTCCATAGAAGAAGTTTAAATAGTGGAATTTTGTTTTCTGAAAAAGAGGAAATCAAAAAAAGGAAACATTGCAAATCAGTACTATGGAAGCGAGCAAGTTGAAGAGAACAGGAATTCAGACGTCATGCTTATTCAGTTCACACAGGAGGCCACTGGTCATTAGAACCAGATCATAGCGAAGAATCCCTTATTGATTTGGATTTGGAAGGGACACCTTAAAATCTGAGGGAGACACACACCAGCATCTAGCTCATCAGATCCTGAAATTTAATAATCATGATTTTGTGAATGATAAGTTGTTGTGGCTCCTACATTTGTCAAGGAGCTACAGCTATATATTTTTGCTAAAAGTGAATCTTTTGACCCATGGGTGGGCAGCATTGAGTTCCATCTGGGCCTTCATCGGCACCATCAGCCCATACACATCCACATGATCATCCAGTCAGCCTCCAGCAAAGAGGACAAGTCAAGCCCGTAGAAGTTCAGAGTGGTCAGGTGACTCCTTTCTACCTCTTATGCCACAAACTACGGGATAAGTCGGCCGTACCAATTGGTAAGTTTGACTTCTCGTGGTTCGTGGCTACTTCCCCACATGAATCAAAAAGAACCTGAATGAACAGGTAAAAGAGCCTAACCTGGGGGTGTCGGAAAAAACAATACGATTCCGCTGATCACCCTAAAGAAAGAAAGGGGCAAAACTAGGCCTTTCTTGAGTCCCCTCACTCACCAGGGTTTCCCCTTGGTGACATGCTTCATCATTGGGGTCCTCTCAGTCCTCTACGGGCTGAGGCGTGCTACAACTTGCGTATTACGTAGGAGCACTTAAAACAAGTTTTATGTGTAGTGCAAGTGTAGTGAAGTGGAGTGGAAAAAAATAATTAAAATAATCAACTAGTGGGCCAAATATATTTTATTCTTGCTCCTAGCTAATTGGTTAAAAACGGGGTAATATGCTAAAGGCCCTAACTGTAATGAATAGGTGTGCCTAGCATATGGTCAACTAGTTTCGAGCTTCCCAGCTCTTCCTCAGGACCACACCGGGACCAGCCCAGTGTGAGAAACCACTCCTAGAAGACCTAAATTAGGTGAAGAAAGTGGGACGCTGCAACTAATAAGCATGCGTTAAAATACATACGTAGGTATACGTCAGGAAATATCTGTTGGGTAAAGAAACATAAATATTAAGGGATTCAAGGCAGTCAATATGCAAAAAATCAATCAATACTGATTACACTATACACCAGTGTAAAGTACACCAAGAATTCTTAATGTGCCGCTATGTGGATGTTCAAAACAGCGTTAATTAAATCTTCCATGCAGGCGCTGTGCTATAAGGTGAGTGAAAAAAGGTTTTATGAATGCAAAATCTGCTCACAAAACAAACAGCAAACATGCGTCTGACAAAACGAATTACACATACAAGACTGACAAATATGTACAACATTACATACATTTTTAGAGGCAAGCAATAAGCCTCATGGTCAACGGAGGGGGGTGTGGAGATCTCGTACACCTAGAGAAAAATATACGAGTTTGTTTAGTGGGCTCGGTTGTCTCTACAAAATGAGCTCCGTCTCTTGTGGTGAGCCTTATCGATTGGGAAGAGAACGGAGTTAGAGTGAAGCTCGAGAGGTAAGGTCTCCGTCATATCGGAGAGCGTGCTCTGCTTCCCCCGGGGCTAATAACTTACTTGTACGTGAAAAACCGCACTCTGAAAACACCTACTAGCGCCCAGCCTCTCGGACCGCATACTACTTGGTCACGCACGGGCTGTCTAATTTCAAGAGGCATTTCCGCACGGAAAGAGAGAGAGGACTCTACCGTGTTGGTCCTTATTGTGGTGGCCATGTTGGAACGGGAAAGGGTCGGCAGGTATGCCCAAGTCATCAAGGATTCAATGAGCCAGATCGTCGGAAATAAAGAATTATTTTGGGAAAATCGTAACAAGACGATAGAGCGAGAGTGAAGTCTACCTTAACTTAAAAATAAGGGCTCACATGGTAGGATTATCAAAGCGGTCATGGTGGAGTCGGGATTGGAATTTTTTACCGCCATACAGATCGATTGGATGTTCGATCCCATGTGATGACTCCAGTGTTTGGCCGGTGTAGAAAAATACCCCTCGCTTATCATTTACCAGAGTTGAGAGAAGGGATGGTTTATGAAGTTATTGGAGTACCTTTGTCATAAAGTAAAGGGATCATTATCAATAAAGTTACATGGTTCAAGATCTAGGAACAAATACAAATAATTTTAGGAAAAATACATTATGAGGGTGGTTAAAAAAGTCTCATTTAAGCTCTAGTTTTAAATGAATTGTCCCCACGGTATATCGTCATTAAGACCATTTGTATGAGACCGTAACTTGAAAACCCAACGTTGCTCTTTTTCGTGTAGTATCCTTTCAATATTGGGGTGGCTGTCCACATGTTCAATAATGACCCAACTGAAGTCATTAGGTGTGTGATGGTGTTCAAGAAAGTGTGTGGTCATTTTTGTATTGTTTCTTTTACACCTGAAATTGCTTCGGTGTTCTGTCATTCTGGTATTCACCTTTCTAGTGGTCATGCCCACATAGTGGAGATTGCATACACAAGTGATAAGGTATATCACACCTGTCGTGTTGCAGTTTGTGAATGATCTGAGGTCCCATGTTGTACCATTGTTGTAAACGACAGTTTTGGTCGTGGTGATTAGGTGGCACACGCTGCAGTTGCCACACGGGTGGTGACCTACCGGTAGTGTATGGAGTAGGCGTATAGGTCCAGCGGTTCTTGCTGGGTTGGGTCTAGTGTGCACCAAGTAGTTCCTCAAGTTTTTTGCTTTTTTATGACTGAACATAGGTTTTTGTAAGTCCAGTCCTCCAAGGTTTAGAATGCGCCAGTGTTTTTTTATTATTTTTGTTACTTTGTCTGAGGCGATGTTGAATGTGGTAATACAGATCTGTCTTCTGCGGTTCTGTTCTGTATCCTTGGGTTTATGTTCAAGGAGAGCCTCCCTGTTATTGTTGGAAGCTCTTTTTTGTGCCTTCGACACTAAATGATGTGGGTATTGTCGTTGGACTAGTTTCTGTGAGAGGTCCTTGGCCTGGATCTTGTAATCCTGTCGGGTGGTGCAATTGCGTCTCAGGCGCAAGAATTGTCCGAATGGGAGATTATTTTTTAGACTTCGCGGGTGGAAACTGTCGTATGTTAGAAGGCAATTTCTTGCCGTAGGTTTGAAATGTGTAGAGGTAATCAGATGACCTTCATGTGCTGTTATATTTAGGTCAAGGAAAACCAACTTGGACCTACTCATAGTGTAGGTGAATTTCAGAAAGGGGTCTTGTTGGTTCAGCCAGAGTAGGAACAATTCAAAACCCGCTTCGTCACCTTCCCAGATGAGAAAAACGTCGTCAATATATCTTTTCCATAGTTTGATATGGTCGATGTACGGATTGTTATCATGGAGGATCTTGTGTTTCTCTAGATGGTGTACATAGAGCCCCGCTACGCTCGGCGCGAAGGTACTCCCCATGCTGGTACCGTGCGTTTGTTTATACAGTGAGTTATTGAATTGAAAAAAGTTTTCAGTTAGAGCCAGACGACAACATTCAAGGATCACATGTCTGGGTGTGTGGTATTCCCAGTTGTTGAGAAAGAGTACTTCCTCCAGGATGTCTAGTGTGTCCTTGTGTGGTAAGCTAGTGTACAGGCTCTCCACATCCAGACTGATAAGTATCCTTGTTGTGGGATCAAATTCCAGATCTTGCAGTAGACATAGGACAGCTTTTGTGTCCTGTAGGTATGTTTCTGTAGCTTGAACCAAAGGTCGCAGGAAAGCATCTGCAAATTTGGACAGAGGTTCCAAGATTGAACCTATCCCTGATACTATAGGTCTGCTGGGGGGCGTCACCATAGATTTATGTATTTTAGGGATGGTGTAATAATAAGGAATTACTGGCTTCTTGTTTTCCAAAAAATCTGCTTCCTTCTTGCTTATCCAATCGTTGATTAGTGATTCCTCAATCAGATTTGCAATCTCTATCCGTAGGCGTTCTGTAGGGTCATTTTGAATTGGTAGATAGTTTCTTGTATCAGCCAACAGACGGAGACATTCAGTCTGGTAGTCAGGAGTATTTTGTAAGACTATCGCTCCTCAATACAAAAATGACCACACACTTTCTTGAACACCATCACACACCTAATGACTTCAGTTGGGTCATTATTGAACATGTGGACAGCCACCCCAATATTGAAAGGATACTACACGAAAAAGAGCAACGTTGGGTTTTCAAGTTACGGTCTCATACAAATGGTCTTAATGACGATATACCGTGGGGACAATTAATTTAAAACTAGAGCTTAAATGAGACTTTTTTAACCACCCTCATAATGTATTTTTCCTAAAATTATTTGTATTTGTTCCTAGATCTTGAACCATGTAACTTTATTGATAATGATCCCTTTACTTTATGACAAAGGTACTCCAATAACTTCATAAACCATCCCTTCTCTCAACTCTGGTAAATGATAAGCGAGGGGTATTTTTCTACACCGGCCAAACACTGGAGTCATCACATGGGATCGAACATCCAATCGATCTGTATGGCGGTAAAAAATTCCAATCCTGACTCCGCCATGACCGCTTTGATAATCCTACCATGTGAGCCCTTATTTTTAAGTTAAGGTAGACTTCACTCTCGCTCTATCGTCTTGTTACGATTTTCCCAAAATAATTCTTTATTTCCGACGATCTGGCTCATTGAATCCTTGATGACTTGGGCATACCTGCCGACCCTTTCCCGTTCCAACATGGCCACCACAATAAGGACCAACACGGTAGAGTCCTCTCTCTCTTTCCGTGCGGAAATGCCTCTTGAAATTAGACAGCCCGTGCGTGACCAAGTAGTATGCGGTCCGAGAGGCTGGGCGCTAGTAGGTGTTTCCAGAGTGCGGTTTTTCACGTACAAGTAAGTTATTAGCCCCGGGGGAAGCAGAGCACGCTCTCCGATATGACGGAGACCTTACCTCTCGAGCTTCACTCTAACTCCGTTCTCTTCCCAATCGATAAGGCTCACCACAAGAGACGGAGCTCATTTTGTAGAGACAACCGAGCCCACTAAACAAACTCGTATATTTTTCTCTAGGTGTACGAGATCTCCACACCCCCCTCCGTTGACCATGAGGCTTATTGCTTGCCTCTAAAAATGTATGTAATGTTGTACATATTTGTCAGTCTTGTATGTGTAATTCGTTTTGTCAGACGCATGTTTGTTGTTTGTTTTGTGAGCAGATTTTGCATTCATAAAACCTTTTTTCACTCACCTTATAGCACAGCACCTGCATGGAAGATTTAATTAACGCTGTTTTGAACATCCACATAGCGGCACATTAAGAATTCTTGGTGTACTCTACACTGGTGTATAGTGTAATCAGTATTGATTGATTTTTTGCATATTGACTGCCTTGAATCCCTTAATATTTATGGTTTCTTTACCCAACAGATATTTCCTGACGTATACCTACGTATGTATTTTAACGCATGCTTATTAGTTGCAGCGTCTCACTTTCTTCACCTAATTTAGGTCTTCTAGGAGTGGTTTCTCACACTGGGCTGGTCCCGGTGTGGTCCTGAGGAAGAGCTGGGGAAGCTCGAAACTAGTTGACCATATGCTAGGCACAGCTATTCATTACAGTTAGGGCCTTTAGCATATTACCCCGTTTTTAACCAATTAGCTAGGAGCAAGAATAAAATATATTTGGCCCACTAGTTGATTATTTTAATTATTTTTTTCCACTCCACTTCACTACACTTGCACTACACATAAAACTTGTTTTAAGTGCTCCTACGTAATACGCAAGTTGTAGCACGCCTCAGCCCGTAGAGGACTGAGAGGACCCCAATGATGAAGCATGTCACCAAGGGGAAACCCTGGTGAGTGAGGGGACTCAAGAAAGGCCTAGTTTTGCCCCTTTCTTTCTTTAGGGTGATCAGCGGAATCGTATTGTTTTTTCCGACACCCCCAGGTTAGGCTCTTTTACCTGTTCATTCAGGTTCTTTTTGATTCATGTACAAAATGGAGCGTGAACCTAACCTTTAGAAACCTCTTTTTCCCCCCCTTTTTTTGCTACTTCCCCACATGCCCTTCCCCTCCTCATCCCGGCTGCTTCCCTCCCTAGAAGTCCCATAAGTCGGACGCTCCTTCACGTGAAAGACTGGAATCATACGTACCGGTGCCCATTGCCACTAATCAGCTAATTTACGGGACTCAGTCGGCCGCACGAACGGGTTACTTTCAACTCCCGCAGTTCGTACTTACATCCTCACATCCCCTTCCCCTCCTCATCCTGGCTGCTTCCCTCCCTAGATGTCCTATCCTCCGGACGCTACTTCATCGCCTTCCAGGAGTCTATCCCTTCTTGTCCACGCATGGACAGACCGAGCACTCGTTCACGGTAAAACGTGTCGCCGCTTCACTCAGCACCTACTTAGCCTTCTTTTTGCCTGTCACAAACAACTCCACCACGTTGTCTCTGCCACCTTGCGCTATGTGTCTTCCTCACTAGCCTTCACCTGGCTCAATTTTACTCTAGCTGAGATTGCATCTTGTCACTGCACAGTAACTTGAATTAAAATAATTTTTACCCCTGGTCCCACCCTGTTCCTGATACGTTGTTGCTGTATGTACTTATTGAGCATTGCCTATAAACGCGCCTTCCCTTGATTAGTATTGCTAGTTCCTTGTGACATAACCTGTATATTCTGACCTAGGTGCACTGTTTACAAATTAAGTCACACTGTTCTTATGTCTCTGCGGAATTATAATTTTCTCCTTCTTTCCCCTCCCGTTCCATCCAATATTCTTACAGGCATCACGCTCTCAGGCTTGTTATTGATTAGTCCTGATGATGATCTAGATATTATGTAATAGATCGAAACGTCGTCGACTTGTTGCAACAGCATGCATGTTAAACACATGAGTTAAAAGTTGTGCATGTCTGTTTTTCTACCAAATAGCTTGCCCCCCATCTCTTGATCGGCGTAAAGCTTGGCTGTTTAGCCTGAAAAACCCTTTATATATGTGATTGTTTTTTGTATGTTCTATATGTTTTGTCTGCTGAAGGACACAGGACTGTGTCCCACTCTATTTGTTTTGCTCTATAGTCAATTCATTACGTTGAACATTAAATTTACTTGTCCGGCTGGACATTTCTAAGTAATATAGTACTGATTCTGGTCTATATTTATTTTCCCTATACTAATTTGATTTCGAAGGACCATTTGTTTTTTTAAACAAACTGTTCTTGAGCCATGAGCCCATTGTCATTACCTGCACAAGATGATGTAGTAAGACGGTCCCTAGTTGGGCAGCCACGTCACACTGCTGCTGGAGGATTCAGAGAAGCAGGGCCTTTTTACAGTGAGAGGCAAGTATCCATGATGTCTTTCATTAATGGTGCTTAACAACCTCCCATCTCCAGATTATGGCAGGCTACAGTTGAACTTTGGTCCATGGTTCCTCTTTCATCGGTGAGTGAAGTAACTGAAAACCTCTGAGGAGAGTTTGGCTGAAATCCAAAGGAAAGTAACTTGTTGCACAATTTTCCATCCAGTAAAGGAGGCAATTGGGAAGTGGAAGGAAAAGTCATGGGATTTCTTAACTGGAATCTTAAGAAGGCTATGACTATTCTTGAGGGTGAACTTCAGTCTAGAGAATGCTCAAGGGGAGTGTATCAGGCCATCTTAAGCTATTCTGTTTACATACTCCTCACCAGTTAATTTCTCATAACACCATTTTATTGTTCAGCCCCCTCTGATGGCTTCAGATAGTGTGCAGAAGGAAATTGTCCAAGATCAAACCTAAGGGTTCTCTGAGATATGGAAACAAGTCTCTAATGAGGTCCCCTTACCAGTCCTATACATGCTCCAACTCAGAGACATAGACCAACCCACCTATAGAATGCACACAGATAATGAAAAATTACTTTCAAGGACAACATTTGTAAAAGATTATCAGGATACGTTTAAATAAACCGCATGGTTTGCAATGCACAGTCATAGTAGTAGGTACTTATGTCTTAATATTGCATGGTTAGCAAATAACACAGGGCTGCAACATTTGTGGGCGATAGAAGAAAGACATTGGCAAACCCAGGTTTCATTTCTCAATAGGTTTGATCATTCCTCTTTAGCGCAGAAGTTCAAAAAGATGAGCTAAGTTGAGCAATAACATTTAAAAGTAGCAACCTCCTTTCCTAATGCCTCCATAGTTTGTACTGATAAAGGAGGTATCCCTGTTTACTTAAAATCCACCTTTCAGTCTTTAGGCCTGATCCTGCAACACATCGAAATCTTGCAGGTGGTCATGAGGGACTCAGGGAACAGGCCCCAAAATTCCACTGGAAATGGACACAAGGTAGCAGATTTTTCAGAATGACCTGTGAGACCATTACCAACGGACGGTTCATTTCAGGACACCTGCTGGAAGCACATTTGGGTATGGATAATCATCTCTTTGGGAACCATTTATGAATTGTTTTATAGTGTGAACTTCGTTTGCTGTTTTCTGATGACTTTATAAATCATTTGCTTAAATGACCATTAGAATAAACAGCAGCCATGCTGTATGCCTATGTCATACTAACGTGCTTGAGTTCTCGCGCCTCTAATGTACTCGGCCACGCCTCGCTCCGTGCCTGACACTACGGAATGAGGATCCTCAATTAAGCTATCAGAACATCTGAGATGTCATTTGTTGTATCTCCTGTTAACGTACTTTTTGATTCTTCGCACAAGAAAACCAGGCATCTGTTGGTACTAATTTATAAAGTGTTGGTTTCTTTCACACGTATACAGCTGAATTGCCTACATGAAGAAATTGAATTATAGGTAGAGAAATTAGGGGAGGGGTTAGCATTTGATGCTCAATTGCTTGGTAAGACAAAGCTTTGTCTTGCTGGGTAGGAATATAGCTTTATTTCTGCATAATACGCATGTTTTAGACCTCAAGTGTGCCCAAGGTAATATTTTTTCACAAGAGCACACTCATATTATTTCTATGCACAGTAAATGACAGGTGACTCCATTACCCAATTCAATGGCACTCTAGTTATCAACCTCAGAAGGGTGGCAGGCTGAGTCATCCCTCCAGTATTCAAATGTATCAACATAGTTTACCAAGAGAAGAAGTTGTGTTTTTATTTCCTTAAATGCTTTGGAGGGGTAAGCAGTGTGGTGCAACAGTAATAAAGTGAATCTTTTTTAGAACTAGGACACAATGAAACAGCATTCAGTGCTCAGCACCTTGAAATGGGGACAATAGACAAAAAATGTTATGCCTTGGTGTCAAGCAAGAACACATTCATAGCAGCGTAGTATAAACTTAAATCAATTGTTTTCAGACTCTTGAACATAGACTGAGGCAGCCCCACATGACCTAAGGCAGATCAGTAAAAAGCAATGCCCTTTCTGGTCATTGTGTGTTTGAACCACACCCCAATGTTTTCATGTCAAGACAGAGTGACATATTTCAAGTAGCCTTTCACTCCAATACAGGAACACAATACCAACAATCTCTAATGAAATGAAAGTTTGCACTGATTCCTTAGACAAGAAAATCGTTCGGGGTTTCTTTTCTAGTGAGATACTATAATGTTTAATCAAATCAGCGCACTGTAAAAACCAATTATATACAATAACCAGCTTATGCCAAGAGACGTGTGCTTTTGTGTTGCAGAAGTTGGATGTGACTGTGAAGGAAGGCTTGGATATGATTAGAGAACATGGGTCCTTCACCAGTAGTGATGTCATGAATTATACCATAAATGGGGAAATAAGTAGTGATGTTTGTGTCCTTTCTTGGCTAGTTTAGGGAAATGGAATCACCCTTTGCCTTTGCCCAAGGCACCAGAGGCAAGTAGCACATTGCTTCCCTGCTGGGGAAGGGAAACACTCCAGGCTTCCTGTTGAATAAGCAAGGGTATTGTAGCAGCGAGGAGTAATGCTAAAGATATATTTTGTTCAAACAAAGCAGTAACAACAGGACAAGTTCTCTTCTAGGCTTCAGGCAGGAGATACATATGGGAATGCAGGGGCACCTTTTCATTAGGGTCAAGTGAATCATCACATTGTTAGGGGCAAAGACCCACCCTGCCCAGCAACCACGCAGGGCTCACAAGGAAGAGGAAACCTGAACCTGGAGCGTGGGCCAGTGCTCTGAAGGGGTGCAGTGTGGGCGTGTCGGGGGAGGATCAAGAGGTGTAGTCTCTCATTCAGCACCTCCAGGTGAACCCACATCTGATGTACAATATACTGGGTAATTCAGTGTACATAGCCATTCCTTCCAAGTTAGTTGACAAGACAGGAATATCTCAACAAGAAGGTTTGCCTGCCTGATGCATAACTAGGTTCACAGAGAAAGGAAGTGAAACAGAATAGGGAATCCACTAACTCACAATGTCAATTATCCCCTCAGATCTGCCAGACAGAAGGAAGGGAAGTGAGGTGCTCAGAAGACAGAGCATTGCACTTGACAGGGTCAAAGGGTGTGAAAGATGGGTGGGACTATGAAGTTGGGTATGTGTATCCTCCATGAGGAGACTCTATTCCAAAGCCTCAAGTGATTATAGTTGTAACAGTAAAATTCCACCCTTTCCTTTCTAGGCCATTTCGCCTTTCCTGAATACATTCTATTTTCTCTCATTTAACATAAACCACCTTCAATGACACATTCAAAATCATCACAAGATTCCTAGAATCAAAAAAAGCCACAAAGACCAAAGAAAAAAAGAAAAATCACCACAGTGAAATGAGAGTTCCCAAGAACAGCATACACATTCAAAACCAAAGGCGAACCCACAACAAACAGACATTCGTCCAAAGCTTGCTCGATGAGAGAGAAAAAACTGGCAGCGAGAAACAAACCTGCACACTCGCCTATGATGCATGCTCTGTCAGCCTTGCCAGCGAAAGAGAAGACTACCTTCACTTCAATGAGCTATGTAAACATTCCCAAATATTCTCAAAACATCACCCCGGCCACAATATGCAATGCAAAGCCACATACTTCAAACAACACCACGCAGAACAAATAGTCACACATAGCTATCAGAAAATATCAAAACTATAGCTGTACAGAGTAGAATAACATATAACAGAAACACCTAGTTAATACTCAGTTACTATAATAAAAATGTTCATATTAATCTGTCCCTAACGTCTACAGACGTTAGAATGCTCAGTAAATAGTTAATCTCTGCCCAGTCAAGTGGCAGCCATTCCAGCATCTGTACTTGGGTGCTATGTGTGGCAGAAAGGGCAGGGCCTTCTGTCTCTTGCTCATAAACTGCTCCTGATTTATACATTTATGTAGGACTTTAACAGGTGACAATAAGGCCAGGCACCTGTCCACTCTGATCAATCTCAACATGGAGGGTTACCAGCTGTGATCCAATAAGAGTCGGTAATTTGGGACACCACACTGTCAGGTGATGATTACAGTCCCCCCTTCTCCCACCTACATTGCTTCCAGTTGCTTATTCTCTCATTTGATTCGAGGTTGTGCTTCTATGTATATCGTTTCAATTTCTTCAGGCACGTGCAAGTCTCTGGACTCTGCTTATGCATGTAATGAGTAGGTGGCTCCTTTGGGGGATACAGAGACATGGTATAAATCCCTACACCCACTTGCTGTTGTTACAGATCTCACAACCCTCTCGTCGGGCACTATAGACTTAAAGGGCTTCCTCTGGCCACTTTAATCCCCTGCAGGAGTTGCTCATCCTGTGGAAGGTGGGCTGGGCTCAGCCACTTCAGTCCTGATTCCTACAGGAGTGGCTCATTCCATGGAAGGGTAGGGAAGGGCACCTTGATCCTGTTCAAGGCAGGAAGGCTGCATGCAGTAAAGGAGGGTAAGTAAAACACTCTACAACTGCCTAAAGCAGAGGTAACATATACCATGGACTAGGAAAAGGGAAGCCCCTTCACTCTGTGCCTACTGCAGAGTCATTTCAAACCATGGAGGGAGGTAAGGAAACATTTAGGACATCACACGCCCTTCCTTTGTACTCACTTGGGTTCTGGCAGTTCTGATTACTGTCAGGGGGATTTGCCGAGCGCCAGGTGCGGTTGAGATCTATTTCACATTTCCAACCCTCGGACATAAATTAGGATGTCCTCTTCGGTTAATGGCTCATACCCACGGAAGGCAGTCACACTTCTTCTTGGGGGCCCCATTTAGGCATACTATCTTAGTCCCTTTCCTTGATATCACTTTCCAACCCTGCCGCAGCATCGGCATAAATAAAACTATGAACAGTAAATGCATATAATGTATTTATGGTCCAAGTGACCGAAATAAAGATTATGATGATAAAATGTATTCTTTCTCAATTCGAATCGCATAAAAACTGCCTAACCTGGTAACTGCTGGATGCTGGTCCCCTCTTTCCTTCCACTATCCACTCAGAGAAATCGGTCATTCCTTGTTTGGCACACCTGGGTCATGAGAGGGAAGGGGTAAAGATACAGCTGCCACCACAATCGAGAGCGATCCGAAGGTCATGGCACTATGATTGTGGAAGAAGAATAACTCTGTACTATGCAATTTAGGTAGAATATAAATGTATGCATTTACTTTGTGATCACAAAATGAGCTCAACAAACAGGGGTGCCTGGCAGTCATCTCACAATGATTGAGACAACCTAAATCAGCAATGTGATCATGTAGTTCTACTGTACCCAGCATTTCTGAATCAGGAATCCTCAACCACTCTTTGGTGGCATGCTTCATCATAGGTACCTATACGCGCCCTGGTAAAACAGTACTGCGTAGATGGAATAAGCCTCCTTATGGAGAGGGTTCTTGCTAAACGTAACATAGGAAAGACAAAGGGATCCAGAATTTAAAATTGCCTAAGAATACACCCAAAGAAATGCCTTTTTATTAGTACATGTACCCAAGGCAAGGTTAAAACAAGCATTGGCATAGCCAATAGGTCTCGCCTTTGGGGTCTTTTAAGTATTTTGGCAGAGCAATTAACTTTGCCAATGTGTTTAAGCTGTGCTGTTGAGAATTGTGTGTGTTGTACAGCATGCTTAAAAGTTGTAATAAAAAAGTGTTAGAAGCATTCCTGTAACTTTGTATATGAGTATAAATGCATTATGTCCAACCGAACGACCATATGCTAAAATGTATGTCCAATAAAAAATGTATGTTTAAATTTGTATTTGAGGGGGTATAAACAATTGGTGGTTAAAGGATGTGAAGTAGTACTTGGATTATAACACTAGCAGTGGCTATGCGGTAGCGGCTAATCAACAGATGGTATATTCTGAGAGGAGGCTGAGATGGTGTTAAGTGATGTTGAGGTGGTAGTGTTGGTGGTGGTGACTAGTGCTGAGAGGATGCTGAGGTGATGCTGATTGATACTTGTGTTTCGGTGACTGATGATGTGGTGGTGTATTAGTGCTAAGGCGATGATTAGTGATGTTGTGGTTGCGCTGAGTGATGCTGCGGTGGCATAGAGTGATGTTGTGTTTGCGCTCAGTGATGCTGTGGTTGCGTTGAGTGATGCTGTGGTGGCGCAGAGTGATGTTGTGGTGGCGCTGAGTGATGCTGTTGTGGCGCTGAGTGATGCTGTTGTGGCGCTGAGTGATGCTGTGGTGGTGTAGAGTGATGCTACTGAGACCGAGTGTGTTTGCTAGTTACAGCGGTAGAGGGGTAGAAGAGGGGTAGAGGGGTATTAGAGAGGTAGTAGGGTAGTAGAGGGGTGTAGTGGTAGTAGAGGTGCATTAGCGGGTTAGAAGAGGTGGAGAAGAGGGTTTGGGGTGGTAGTAGGGTATAAGGGTAGTAGAGGTGTAGAAGTAGGTTAGAAGATGGGTTGAGGTGAAGTAGAGGGGTATAGGGGTAGTAGAGGACTAGTAGAGGTGTATTATAGTGGTATTAGAGGTGTAGTACAAGGATACAGGGATAGTAGAGGGATAGTAGAGGGGTAGTATTTGGTTATTAGGTATAGTGGGGTAGAAAAGGGGTAGAGGGGTAGAAGAGGTATTAAGGTTTAGAAGAGGTGTTGAGGGGTTGAGGTGTTGAAGAGGGGTAGAGATGTTTAAGATGGGTAGTAAAGGGGTAGTAGAGGGGTAGTAGAGGCATAGTAGAGTGTTTGCACGGTAGTAGTGGGGTTGAGGGGTAGTTGAGGGGTAGATTGTTAGAAGAGGGGTAGTGGTGTAGAAGTGGGGTAGAATAGGTGTAGATTGGTAGAAGAGGTGTAGTAGAGGAGTAGGGCAGGAGTAGTGGGGTAGAAGAGGGTTAGAGGGGTAATAGAGGTGTAGAGGGGTAGTAGAGGTGTTGATGGGTAGTAGAGGTGTTGAGGTATTGAGGGGTAGTAGAGGGTTAAAAGAGGGGTAGTACAGGGGTAGAAGAGTGTTAGAGGGTTAGAAGAGGGGTTGATGTGTCGAAGAGGGCTTGAGGTGTTGAAGAGGGGTAGAGGGGTCGACGAGGGGTAGTAGAGTGGTAGCAGAGGGGTAGAGGTTTAGAATAGGGGTTTTTGGTGTTGAAGAGGGCTTGAGGTGTTGAAGAGGGGTAGAGTGGGAGTAGAGGGGTCTGAGCGTTAGAAGGCTAGAGGGGTAGTAGAGTGTTAGTGTAGTGGTAGTAGAGGGGTTGGGGGTAGTATAGGGTTTGACGGGTACTAGAGGGGTAGAAGATGGGTAGAGGGGTAGTACAGTGTTAGAAGAGGGGTAGAGGAGTAGAAGAGGTGATGTTGTGGTGGTGCTTAGTGATGCTGTTGTGGTACTTAGTGATGCTGTGGTGGTGCTCAGTGGTGCTGTGATGGTGCTGCGTGTTGCTGTGGTGGTGGTAAGTGGTGGTGTGGTGGTGCTGAATGATGCTGTGGTGATGTTGAGTGCTGCTGTGGTAGTGCTGAGTGTTGCTGTGGTGGTGCTGAGTGGTGTGGTGGTGCTGAGTGACGCTGCGGTGGTGTTGTGGTGGTGCTGAGTTATTTTGTGGTGGTGATGAGTGATGCTGTTGTGGTTTTGGTTTTGAGTGATGCTGTAGTGGTTCTAAGGTGGTGCTGAGTGGTGGTGCTGTGGTGGTGCTTAGTGATGTCCTAATGTTAGTATGAATACTGAAGGTGTCTAAACACGGATAAAGCTGTCCCTATGTACATACAAGAAGGCTAACAAATGTGTGATGACTCTTAAACATTAAGGTGCAAAACAGTACATGTGTAACTAAGGTGGAAAAGCTTACAGGAATATCTGCTAAAGTGCTTCATTCATGCTAAACGTTGCACGGACAAGCATAAATTATTTAAAAAGAATTACGATTAGAGTCTGTAAATAAAAGAAAAATAGTAACTAAATAAAGGTACTATGGTACCATGTAAAGTGATTGAACAGCGCTTTTTGCTTCCTTGCGTGAGGAAGAGAAGTAAGAGGGGAACTTCCCAGAACATGAACACATTAAACCTTTTGAGATTAGTTTAGTCTGTGTCTGAACGTTGTGTCTGTAGGATGTGTGAACCTCATACGCAGATAAGGGTTGTTTGTTAATGAGATACTTATTGATGTTGTGCTAGTAAGTCTAACATACAACAACATAGTTCTTTGCAAATAAAAATGTCACTCAACTTACTTTTTTTTGCAATGCAGAACATATTTTTATTGTTGTACAATTTTCAAAATTATTAACATATATTATATATTTACATTGGAAAATTGCAGTATTAATTAGTATGAAGTATTGACCTAGCAAATTTATGCATGATTAATTGTAATAATTTCCTCTGTTGTAATATCTTTTATTATGTCAATAATTTTCCCATTGCAAAAAATAGCTTCACATGTTTGTGGCAAATGGTGTATATGATCATCTGCTAAGTCTTCTATATCTTCATTAAGCATAAACCAATTGACGAGAAGTTTATTGCTTATATCCATTGATTGCAACGTGTCGGTGTTTTTTACTTGGGTAGTAATAGTACTCATTGTGCCTTCAGTTTTTTCAATGTCATATATTTCAATTCCGATGGTTTCCGGTGGTGGTTCTGTTACCTGTGAATAGAATTTAAAGAAGTATTACTATTGGTGTTAATGAGGTTTTTTTTTCTGAAAGTTAGTATAAGAGGTGTAGAGGGGTAGTAGAGTGTTATAGGGGTAGTAGAGCGGTAGCAGAGGGGTAGTATAGTGGTAGTAGAGTGGTAGAGGGGTAGTAGAGAAGTGTAGGGATAGTAGAGGTGTTGAAAAGGGTTAGATGTTTATAATAGAAGTAGAATATAATTAGAGGGTTGGACAAGATGTTCGGTGTACAAGAGTGTTCGAGGTGTTGAAGACCTGTTAAAGGGTAGAATAGTGTTAGATATGTAAATTAGAGACAGAGTTTTTGAAAAGAGTAGAGGTAGAGGGGTATAATGGAGGTATTTGTTTAGAAGTGAGGTAGTGTAGCGGTAAAGGGGTAGAAGATAGTCTGAGGGCTAGAGGGTTATTAGAGGGGTAGTGGTGTAAAAGAGGAATATAAGTTCGTTAGAAGAGGGGTAGTGGGGTAGCTGAGGGGTAGAGGTGTAGAAGTGTGTAGACGGTGGTATAATAAGTGTAGAGGGCTAGAAGTGTTTTTGAGTGGTAGTAGAGGGGTATAAAAGGGGTTATAGTGTTTGACGAATATTATAGGGGTAGAGGGGGTAGTGCATTGTTAGAGGAGTAGTACAGGGGTAGAGGGGTAGAATACTGTTCTAATATTAGAATATAGTTGAGGTGTAGAGGGGTAAAAGGTTAGAAGAGGGATATAAGAGTGTTAGGTGGCAGTAGAAGTTTAGACATATAGTAAAAGTGTATTACAGGGGTAGAATGGGATTTGTGTTGTAATTTATGTGTGGAAGAGGTGTATATGGTCTGAATAGTGGCAGAAGATGTTTAGAAGAGTGTTATAGGAGGGGTAGTAGGGCATAGTGTTATTAGAGGGGTTTAGTGTTAGAAGAGTGGTATAGGGCTAGAGGGGTAGTAGAGAAGTAGAGGGGTATTAAAAGGGTAGATGGTTGTAAGAGGGGTAGAATATTTCAATGTAGAGGTTTAGAAGGTTAGAAGAGGGATAGAATTGTGTTAGAAGCGACAGAAGTGATAGTTATTGCAACTGTCCTAGAAGTAGTTTTTTTTCTGTTTGAACTTTTTGTACTCACTTGTATTTTGCTGTGCCTTGTCGTATTTAATATTTTATGTCCATTGATTTCATGTACAGTGACATGTGTTAATGTAACGTATTCTCCGGTGTTGGTTTCAAAATTTGTTGCCTCTCTCCATAATGTCACCTTGACAAAATCCGTTGAGTCTTTTATGGTTATTGATTTAATGTTAGTTGTCTGCCCATTGATGAAGACTGTCTTAATTGGTTCTTCATGTGAAAAAAATACATAATTAAAATTCCCTTTTTATTCCTGTAGAGTGTTAGTGAGAGAGTTGGTGAGTTTTTTACAGCAATAGTTAGTTATTAATGCAATGTAAGCATTTGTTAGTAGATGTTGCTAGTGAGTGATTTAATGTGAGAGTCTTAGATGTAGATATGTTTTTGTTAGTGAGTGATAGAGTTAGTTATTGCTTTGGACAGATTGTTTGTGTATTGAGTTAAAGATATATTGGATGTAAAGATATAGAGGGAGAGAGTGAGCTTTAGAGATAGAAACTTTGAATTAGATGTATTTGTATATAGTTATTAGAATAGTGAGACATAGGGAGTGGTATAGGATGCTTTTTGAAGGAATCGGGTGATGGTTAGCTATGATGATGATGTATGGCTTGTTTATTTAGGGTTAATTGTTAGTAGAGGAATAGTGAGTTAGAGGCATAGTAATTTAAAGTGCGTTTGATACTTACTTCTGCAATAGTTCCGCAAACTGTCATAAGGCTTTTTAAGCTTGCTTCTTTTACCACCTTTATAGGTGATGCTGGTGGTGCTGGTGGTTGCAATATTTGTTCTGCTTGTCTGACTATAAAGTCTGATATTGGCATTGCATTACATTTTGTTATTTTTGTTTGTTTGGTTATGAGTATTGAATTGTTTTTTATTAAGAAATTGCATATTAGGAGTCCATTGTTTTCTTTAATTTGATTGTGCAATTCTCCTTGATAACAGGTAGCTTTCATCTGTCCAGTTGCATCTGCTAATGCCAAATGAAACAGGACTTTGTTTTCTTGTTTAGCATTTTTGTAGTATGTTTTTTCAGAGCACTTGATAACGTTGACCGTTGATTGGTTTCTGATACGGTTTGTTGTCTTATGCTGGCTTATTAATAATTTGTTGAATAGTCAGCATCTGAAATGATAGAAAAGTTAGTAGCATATCAATTGATACCCATAAAGCTTTATGATCGCTGTAATAGTATTCTAATGTCCCATAGTTTTGCAGTATATCACTTGTGTATATGTGGTCAAATAAAGTTTGGTAGTTCGTTGTGTAACTGTCTATGATTTGTATGCATCCTAATTGTTTTTTAAAGAAATCAAGAAGTTCAGTAGTGGCAGTATTTTTATTTTTCAAATCTACGTTAAAATCCCCCATAATGATGTATTTGTAGTTTTGGTAAAAGTTTGTTATGTTTATAATTGTTTGCAATAGTGATTGTATTAATATATGTGGTGGTTTGTATATGATTACCAGTAGGTAATCGCTATTATTAACATGTAATGTGAAATGTATAATGTCAACCCCTTGTTGTGTTTCATAAATAGGTAGAAATAAAATATCCCTTTTGTAGTAAAGCATCATCCCATGGTTTGTATTTTGTGTATGGAATTTATCAAATATCATATGAGGATAATGTTCTATTAAAAAATCAAGTTTTGTTGCCTTTTTTGTAGTGTTTATCTCAGTTAAACAAATGATGTATGCTCGTAACATGTTTGTATCCGATAACATAGATCTAAAATGTTTCTGAAGTGACCGTATATTGTGTGTCATAATATTAATATGTGTATTGTATGTTTCTAATTGTGGTACAGAAATTTCTAGTGACAAAATTTACTTTGGGATGTACTATAATTTTCTCCTCCTTAAAGTTTCGAATATATATGTTTTCTATAGATTTTGCTCTGCTTAAAGCTACATAATGCAAATGATGAATTTTACTGTTATTAAAGTGTATGTAAAGTGGTTCTATAGTTTCTCCTTGCGTCCTATGTATAGTTCTTGCCGATGCTTGGCGTAAAGGAAATTGTTGCGTATAATAGTAATAAATTCTTTAGTATATTGGAAATGTCTTGCTATAGGATGTATTGGTGTCCATGTATCCAATATTTGTGAGTGATATACATGTTTATTAGCTTCGCGTGTCATTTTCCCAACACTTCTATTATCAAATGCTACCCAAACAATAAATGGAGTATTATTAATGATTTCAACTAACTCTACTAAACCTGAAGCTCCATTTGTTAATCCATCATTAACATCAACATTACAAGTTAAATCATAGCATAGCTTTAAAGCTATGTGTAATGTGTGTGCAAGTCCCATTGTTTTAGTAGGATCTTTTGGTAATTGTTTTAGTATAGTTTCTTTAACTTTCTCTGCAAGATCTGAAATGACGGTCTCTTTAGCTATTGTTGTGAAAACTGGAAATTGCTGGCTATGTTGTTCTAAAATGTTTTTGTTGATCTCATTTACTTCTATATTAGTTGACATTATATATGGCATTATTTTGCTAAGGCTGTCATTTGGTTGTATTTCTCGCTGCTTTATATCTGAAATATCTTTTTCAGTATGTTTTCCCTCTCTTAATCTGTTTAGTAATTCTGCAAATTGAAGGTCATGTTTCTGCCGCATTATTTTTGAAAGTTCAAATAGTTTAAAATGTTCAACCCATAAGTTAGTACTTAGCGGACCATATGAATGTTTTCCTTCCTCAAAAATATAGCTGTCGAAAACAGGTTTTAATTGATAAAAGTCTCCAATAGCTAAAACCGAAATACCTCCAAATGGTTGCTTTGAAGCTTTTATTTCCTGTAGCCTGTTGTGTATAAAATTGAACATATTTCTCCCAACCATAGAAATCTCATCTATAATTAGCACTTTAACATGCATCATTTGAATTTGCAGAGCATATCTATGTTCATGAGTTAGCGGCTTATAATTCATACTTTGTGAGACATGTATTTTAAAAGTGCTATGCAGTGTTTTCCCATTAATATTATGTGCCGCTTTGCCTGTTGGAGCTGTAAGCAATATATAAATATTGTCTGGATTCTCGCCAGCTTTTGTATTATAATAACGTACTAATGTTTGATATAGTGCAGTTATTAAAAATCTTTTCCCAACTCCTGCTCCTCCTGTGCAAAAAGTATAGCATGGAGTGTCTTTAGTTTTCAACAAGTGCAAATGATGGTAAACAAAATTTAATTGCTCCTCGGTTAAATTATGCATAATATCATAGCATTTTTCATCTGGTAAAATAGAATTTGTTAGGCTTTGTTCTTCAATAATACTTTTAATACCTAAATCTAATGACAAGTCATATATATTTGGCTGTTCATTACTGTTTCCATCATTGTTATTTTTTCCCGAAGGTATTATTACTGGTGAGAGAGGAGGTGTTAATAGTATATCATTAGTGCTGGTTTTTAATCTCCCCATGATTATTAGTATAAATTTTAAGTTGCATATCTACAATGTTTTTAACTTGTACATACCTTTCATAGTATGTGTTGTTATTTAATATTACTTTACTTTCAGCCCTCCATGGATAGTGAAGCATTAATATTTCTCTATAATAATTTTCAGGGTCATTGTTTTTGTTAAATCTGCAGTAACGTATAATTTTACTACCTGGGCGCTTCTTCAAGGTATATTTTGTGTCTATGTGTATATTTCCTCCCTCATCTTTTGTGATTTCTATTTCTTCCTCATCTAAACTGTAAAAATTAGTTTCCATGAGTAAGTTTTCACTGTCTTTTTTATCCCTTCTAAATTTTCTTGTAGGAGTATAATTATAATTAGACGCATACTCAGCTAATGTACATTTTTCTAAAACTTTTGGCCGTTTGCAGTATTTTACTATAATATTCTCACATTGGATGTCAATTGATGTATCTGGCAAAACATTGATAGTATCGATATCTCTCATTAAATAAGTTATTTTTCTGCAGGGCTAGTATTAATAAATACAAATGAGTGTGAACTTTTCCTTAATGGAATTTGAAGAATGAAGTAAGCGGCTTCCTGAGCACTTATTTCTGTACAGTTTAGGAATTTGTTCCCTATGTGTTTAAGTTGTTCCTTTACATTAGTATTGCAGTTTACTTCTTTTGCAGCTTGTGCAATGAGTTTGCTCATTCCTCTTTGTGATTTACTGATATATGAAATAATGTAGACAGCACAAGCATAAGCATCTAATATAAACTGTAAGTCAATGTTTGCTCTCCAAGCCTCCAAAATAGTACAATTATAGTTATTTATAAAACATTCTACCGGTGTTCTCTTTAAAACAATAGTTGTTTTTTCTATTATTGACCTAATACTATTAATATAGTGCTTATTATCCATGTTTATCACGTCTAAAAATTCATTAAAATTTAATGCATTAAAATTAGGACTATTCATAGCTTCATGGATAACTTGGATATTTTCTTTTCATTGTTTATCTGTTTCGTCATGTGGTAAATATTCTAGTACTATTGTGTCTGACATTGGATATTTAGGATATTGATATTTGCATGTTCTTTTGTTTTTTCTTCTACAGTTTTTGGTGTGTCCATGCATTTGTAGAGAAATCAAGGGCTGTAATTGTGGCTCTTGACACTTACTACATGTGATATGTTTATCAATAAAGCTAATTACTTCCTCTACGGTTGCCACACCGTATATTGGAGCATTTTCAATCCATAGTAATGCATGTATATGTGGTGAACCTCTCTGTTGAAATTCTACTCTGTAGAAGTAGTCAACTACTTTCCCAATGGGATTACTTTTATGCATTCAAACGCAATTAAATATTTCCTAACTTGATAGTCAAAATGCCTTGCACATGTAATTGGATCTTGTTGTATTAATTTACACTTAGTTTCCCAAGGCATCTTCAGAAACTCTTCTTCTGTGCATTCTTGTAGTTTTTCCACTCATAATAGTATATTTATGAAATGGTGCCATCT
Source organism: Triturus cristatus (assembly GCF_964204655.1). Taxonomy (NCBI): domain Eukaryota; kingdom Metazoa; phylum Chordata; class Amphibia; order Caudata; family Salamandridae; genus Triturus; species Triturus cristatus. Next base: position 391,343,016 of record NC_140588.1, read on the forward strand.
AGCTTCTGCTGCAGATAGCGTTAGAAAAAAAGTTGGTATTTCAAGTTGCCTTATCATGACAAACAGATCCTTTTTGCAACTGTCCCAATATGGTGGGGAACTGCGTATAGTTTTTAAGATTTTGTAACCTTCATTATACTGTAAGATATCCCCCAAATTATGTTTAATGTCTTTTGCAGTAATACATTTCCCATCGGTAAAATTTTTCCTTAATGAAATGTTAATTTTACCTTGGATTTGTTTAATATGTAATTTTTTTAGTTTAAAGAAAACATTAGTTATCGATTTAGCTACTCTTCTATCACAACTTCTTAATTCCCATTGACAAATGGTACTATAATGTTCAGGTACATGTCTATCTTTATTGTTAGGTCTTCGCTCACCACAAAAAATGGATGGGAAAGCTAAAATTCTGAATCTTTGTCTTCATATAAACCTCTTGGTGTGTTATGTTCTGCTGGTGCTAAACTTAAGATATTAACATTATCAGTGGTAATTGTTTCGTTTGCTAACATAGTATCTACATTTCCAGCTTCTCTGTTGTCTGAAGTATCTGAAGAATTATCTGTTTCAGATGTTTCACCATCAGCGTTTGTTTCCGGTGGTATATACTCCCAATCTGGATTAATAGTGACTCCATATTCATTTAACATGGCACTATTGTTTGATAGCCATATAGCTGTTTGTTTTACAATATTTGATCTAATATTTTCAAAATGTGTGTATGATTTATAAGCTAACTTCCTTTTTAATTTGACCGGAATTGTCATGGTGTCATTAATTTGCCTTGGTAAAATAGTAATGGTTGTCATAACATCTGCAGAGACATTCACAACTGCACCTGATAATGATTTCTGAAACCCCCGTGGTAAAGATCTAATTTGCAGGAAAGAAATTCGTGGAGAAACTAATCTTTCTTCTAAATTATGCAAGTGTAATTGTGTTGGTACATTTGGAAACTTCATCCCATTTGTGGTATTTTATCTTTAAGAATGGAAGTATAGCAAGTCCTACAAATATAGTTTGTTTTGCTGCTACTAACGTTACATTGGACAAATATTTCCCGTGTGCAAATAGTTCGTGTATTCATTAAAGACTGTTTATGCCATAATTGATTGCAAATAGTACAAATGTACTCTGGTCCATCTACTATAACCTTATGAAAAGTAGTAATTATTCCCCTAATAGTTTGTGCGTTTGTTTTCCTTGTTTTATCTATCCTGACTACATTGTGTATATTAGGTTCCACACACCTTTTTTTGCTTGTTCCTAACTCTCCTGCAGTAGTAATAGGACATCTTTTTGGGGTCGTTTTGGCACAAATTTTTCCCATATATTTATAATATTTTCTGGTTGGTGATTTCCTTGTACTATAGAAATAGTAGTTGGCGAAAGATGTGAATAATTAATGCTATTGACATTAGTTTAATTTTGTATTATTGCTATAGTTTCCAAAGAAGTGATTAATTTATCTTTACTTTGGTGTAAAGTTTGTTCTGTTTTATGTACATAAAGTATCTCGCTTTTGGTTAAATATGTCTTTTGGCTGTTTTTCCTAACTGCCTTTTGTAGTGATCTCTTCATAATGGAACTTATATCTATTGGAGTTCATTCAAATGCAACACATTCCTCAGATGGAACTTTAATGCAGTGTGCAAGTTTTAAAATATAGTCAACTACTCCTTCCAAGGTTTGTATTTCAATAGTAATGCATGTCCCATTAGGGTGAGGCATGCCTTGGTTGTTCCTGCTATGTGAATCAAATACAAAGTATGTTTGCATATATTTAAAAATTGCAACAACATATACACTCATACAAGGTAGTATGCCACAATGCCTATTAATTGTTAATTCTAATGCAGTTCTAAAATATGGATATAAACTATCAAAACGTTGTAGAATGTTACCATAATAAGGTTTCCTTAGCGTAATAAAATATATGTTGTTATTGTGTTCTATATATTTAGGTAAATCACCTGGATGCATAAGTGTTTCTTTGTTAATGGAATGCATTTCTCTATATAAAGCATCTCCAAGGTCCATAATATAATGTAGATCATTTGAATTCCATGTAATAACCGGTTTGTAAAAGCTATGCAAAATAGCGAAAGTACTATTTGGTAGGCATTGTTTTCCTTGTGACTTGCTATCAAATTTCCCATTACCTTGATGATAACCAGCCTGTAAAATCGTATGCATATTATGGTGCCAATTACGATCCGGTAAAAACCGGGTACGAACCGTCGGACGGAGCATATTTTCCGTCTGACGCGTACCAGGTCGTCAAAATATACAAACATGGAATTGCGATTCGCACGGAAACACCATTTCCGTACGAATCGTACAAAACCCTGACCGACGAAAATAAACGTACAAATGCGATCCGGGAAAGCGCCGACGTGACGTCGGGACGCACGCAGTCTGCCATTCACGAACCAGGAATCACGATTTGCACCGACGTCATCCCGCACGGTGAATATTTTCCGGCTGCCAAAAACTGCTGGGAAATCAGGACGACGCGAACAAGGAGTACCTGTACGCGACGGACAAACAGGACGACGCGAACAAGGAGTACCTGTACGCGACGGACAGACATGGACCCGAACCTACGTGTCATCCCGGCCCTCATAGCAGTCGACCTCCTCTACAGGTTCGGACGCAGACGCCGCAGAAGGTCAGAACAACAAAGGGAGGGGGGAAAGGGAAGGGGGAAATTAGGACCAGGGGCAGGCCACAAAACCCCCACCAAAGTCACACAGCACACATGCCCTGGACATACCTGACCCTCAGGCCCTGGTCACTACGAGGGGGTGGGGGCGTGTCCAGCAAAGCCAGCGACGGCCACAACGGAAGTGCTTGATGACGCGAACTGCCAACACAACAATACAGGTACGTCCCGTACCCACGCCTTAAGAGCGTGGGTACGAGTCGTACCATGCCCACACCTACGTCACCCCAACAATGGCGGGACGGCTCGTACCCACGTGGCAAAGGCCTGGGTACGGCCCACACAAGCATTCCACAGCGTGGGTACAGATATGTATGGACCGTACCCCCACCCGTGTATGCATGGAGCGTACCCCCACCCCAACAGTGTACGTACGGACCGTACCCCCACCCCGTATGCATGGAGCATACCCCCCACCCCAACAGTGTAAGTACAACCCGTACCCCACCCGCGTACGTATGGAGCGTACCCCCACCCCAACAGTGTAAGTACGACCCGTACCCCCACCCCGTATGCATGGAGCGTACCCCCCACCCCAACAGTGTAAGTACGACCCGTACCCCACCCGCGTACGTATGGCGCGTACCCCCCACCCCAACAGTGTAAGTACGACCCGTACCCCCAACCCGTATGCATGGAGCGTACCCCCCACCCCAACAGTGTAAGTACGACCCGTACCCTCACCTGCGTATGCATGGAGCGTACCCCCCATGCCAACAGTGTACGTACGGACCGTAACCCCACCCGCGTATGCATGGAGCGTACCCCCCACCCCAACAGTGTAAGTACGACCCGTACCCTCACCCGCGGATGTATGGAGCGTACCCCCATGCCAATAGTGTACGTACGGACCGTAACCCCACCCGCGTATGCATGGAGCGTACCCCCCACCCCAACAGTGTAAGTACGACCCGTACCCCACCCGCGTACGTATGGAGCATACCCCCCACCCCAACAGTGTAAGTACGACCCGTACCCTCACCCGCGTATGCATGGAGCATACCCCCCATGCCAACAGTGTACGTACGGACCCGTACCCCCACCTCGTATGCATGGAGCGAACCCACACACGTGTATGTTCTAAGCGTACATATTGTGAAATAGGAGGGGTGTGTGCAGAGTCCTCCCAGCAGTGCCTCGAGACAGGAGGGGTGGGTGCCTAACACTCCCAGCAGTGCCCAGAGACAGGAGGGCTGGGTGCCTAACACTCCCAGCAGTGCCCAGAGACAGGAGGGGTGTGTGCAGAGTCCTCCCAGCAGTGCCCAGAGACAGGAGGGGTGGGTGCCTAACACTCCCAGCAGTGCCCAGAGACAGGAGGGGTGGGTGCCTAACACTCCCAGCAGTGCCCAGAGACAGGAGGGGTGTGTGCAGAGTCCACCCAGCAGTGCCTAGAGACAGGAGGGGTGGGTGCCTAATACTCCCAGCAGTGCCCAGAGACAGGAGGGGTGGGTGCCTAACACTCCCAGCAGTGCCCAGAGACAGGAGGGGTGGGTGCCTAACACTCCCAGCAGTGCCCAGAGACAGGAGGGGTGTGTGCAGAGTCCTCCCAGCAGTGCCCAGAGACAGGAGGGGTGGGTGCAGAGTCTTCCCAGCAGTGCCCAGAGACAGGAGGGGTGGGTGCAGAGTCCTCCCAGCAGTGCCCAGAGACAGGAGGGGTGGGTGCCTAACACTCCCAGCAGTGCCCAGAGACAGGAGGGGTGGTTGCCTAACACTCCCAGCAGTGCCCAGAGACAGGAGGGGTGTGTGCAGAGTCCTCCCAGCAGTGCCCAGACACAGGAGGGGTGTGTGCAGAGTCCTCCCAGCAGTGCCCAGACACAGGAGGGGTGGGTGCCTAACACTCCCAGCAGTGCCCAGAGACAGGAGCGGTGGGTGCCTAACACTCCCAGCAGTGCCCAGAGACAGGAGGGGTGTGTGCAGAGTCCTCCCAGCAGTGCCCAGAGACAGGAGGGGTGGGTGCAGAGTCTTCCCAGCAGTGCCCAGAGACAGGAGGGGTGGGTGCCTAACACTCCCAGCAGTGCCCAGAGACAGGAGGGGTGGGTGCCTAACACTCCCAGCAGTGCCCAGAGACAGGAGGGGTGTGTGCAGAGTCCTCCCAGCAGTGCCCAGACACAGGAGGGGTGGGTGCCTAACACTCCCAGCAGTGCCCAGAGACAGGAGGGGTGTGTGCAGAGCCCTCCCAGCAGTGCCCAGAGACAGGAGGGGTGTGTGCAGAGTCCTCCCAGCAGTGCCCAGAGACAGGAGGGGTGGGTGCAGAGTCCTCCCAGCAGTGCCCAGACACAGGAGGGGTGGGTGCCTAACACTCCCAGCAGTGCCCAGAGACAGGAGGGGTGTGTGCAGAGTCCTCCCAGCAGTGCCCAGAGACAGGAGGGGTGGGTGCCTAACACTCCCAGCAGTGCCCAGAGACAGGAGGGGTGGGTGCCTAACACTCCCAGCAGTGCCCAGAGACAGGATGGGTGTGTGCAGAGTCCTCCCAGCAGTGCCCAGACACAGGAGGGGTGGGTGCCTAACACTCCCAGCAGTGCCCAGAGACAGGAGGGGTGTGTGCAGAGTCCTCCCAGCAGTGCCCAGAGACAGGAGGGGTGGGTGCCTAACACTCCCAGCAGTGCCTAGAGACAGGAGGGGTGGGTGCCTAACACTCCCAGCAGTGCCTAGAGACAGGAGGGGTGGGTGCCTAACACTCCCAGCAGTGCCCAGAGACAGGAGGGGTGTGTGCAGAGTCCTCGTAGCAGTGCCCAGACATAGGAGGGGTGGGTGCCTAACACTCCCAGCAGTGCCCAGAGACAGGAGGGGTGTGTGCAGAGTCCTCCCAGCAGTGCCCAGAGACAGGAGGGGTGGGTGCCTAACACTCCCAGCAGTGCCTAGAGACAGGAGGGGTGGGTGCCTAACACTCCCAGCAGTGCCTAGAGACAGGAGAGGTGGGTGCCTAACACTCCCAGCAGTGCCCAGAGACAGGAGGGGTGTGTGCAGAGTCCTCGTAGCAGTGCCCAGACATAGGAGGGGTGGGTGCATAACACTCCCAGCAGTGCCCAGAGACAGGAGGGGTGTGTGCAGAGTCCTCCCAGCAGTGCCCAGAGACAGGAGGGGTGTGTGCAGAGTCCTCCCAGCAGTGCCCAGAGACAGGAGGGGTGGGTGCCTAACACTCCCAGCAGTGCCCAGAGACAGGAGGGATGGGTGCCTAACACTCTCAGCAGTGCCCAGAGACAGGAGGGGTGTGTACAGAGTCCTCCCAGCAGTGCCCAGAGACAGGAGGGGTGTGTGCAGAGTCCTCCCAGCAGTGCCCAGAGACAGGAGGGGTGGGTGCCTAACACTCCCAGCAGTGCCCAGAGACAGGAGGGGTGTGTGCAGAGTCCTCCCAGCAGTGCCCAGAGACAGGAGGGGTGTGTGCAGAGTCCTCCCAGCAGTGCCCAGAGACAGGAGGGGTGGGTGCCTAACACTCCCAGCAGTGCCCAGAGACAGGAGGGGTGGGTGCCTAACACTCCCAGCAGTGCCCAGAGACAGGAGGGGTGGGTGCCTAACACTCCCAGCAGTGCCCAGAGACAGGAGGGGTGTGTGCAGAGTCCTCCCAGCAGTGCCCAGAGACAGGAGGGGTGTGTGCAGAGTCCTCCCAGCAGTGCCCAGAGACAGGAGGGGTGGGTGCCTAACACTCCCAGCAGTGCCCAGAGACAGGAGGGGTGTGTGCAGAGTCCTCCCAGCAGTGCCCAGAGACAGGAGGGGTGTGTGCAGAGTCCTCCCAGCAGTGCCCAGAGACAGGCGGGGTGGGTGCCTAACACTCCCAGCAGTGCCCAGAGACAGGAGGGGTGGGTGCCTAACACTCCCAGCAGTGCCCAGAGACAGGAGGGGTGGGTGCCTAACACTCCCAGCAGTGCCCAGAGACAGGAGGGGTGTGTGTAGAGTCCTCCCAGCAGTGCCCAGAGACAGGAGGGGTGTGTGCAGAGTCCTCCCAGCAGTGCCCAGAGACAGGAGGGGTGGGTGCCTAACACTCCCAGCAGTGCCCAGAGACAGGAGGGGTGTGTGCAGAGTCCTCCCAGCAGTTCCCAGAGACAGGAGGGGTGGGTGCCTAATACTCCCAGCAGTGCCCAGAGACAGGAGGGGTGGGTGCCTAACACTCCCAGCAGTGCCCATGGAACGCAAAGGGTGGAGTAGCCACAGATACCATGCCCACAAATGTCAGTCAGGTGCACAAAGACCCTGCAGTACATGTACCACATGTGTGCGAGGCTGGGAGTATACGCATGCATAGCGCCGAAAAGAAAACATGTCCACATGAAGTCATGTCAATAGTCCACATACACAAGTACAATGACTACCAAGGATGCCACGAATGATGCAGGTGGAGACATCGCTCAGCATGCATGTGCAAAGTTGAAGGAGTCCGTCACATACCCAGCTAATGTACACACAGCTCAGCGCTAAATATTGGGAACACCCTGCAGGGAAGATGTCAGGGTACACAGAGGAAGGAATACACCTTGGGACAATTTCACCATGCAGTAACTGCTTACATGAACAGAGAAACCTAGCTAACACCGTGTGATGGCACACAGATACCAGGGTCCCCCCTATGACCAGCACACTACTACATTTCCCACACACCCAACACATGATTACCACCCAAAATCATGAAGCAGCCCCGCCAACAGCAACATCAGAAAAGCAGTAGTGTTCAAAGGAAACAAAAATGGCTTTAATCAGCATGATCTTAAATAGTGTGTTCGTAGAAAGTTCAATATTTACAAAGCCCATAGGGCAGTCCATGAGTCACAGCTGGATGGGGGACACAGTGGGACGTGTGTCCCCTAGCTTGCCTGCACAGTCAGACTCCTTCGTCTTCCACAGCGGGGAGGGTATCATGTGGTGGGGAAGGACCAGGCACCGCAGGGACATGAGGGCGAAGGGTAGGCGTCGTGGGTGCAGGGATGGAGGACTCCACCACAGGGGGTGGGGCAGGGCCAAAGGCGGAGGCCAGGATCTCGCTGCACACCTTAGCAAGGTCCTCCAGCGTCTCCCCTGCACCCGAAGGAACCACAGGCCCCAAGGAGGGGGGGGGCTGAGGGATGGGTCGCAGCGCCACTGGGGGAGGGTGTGGACAGGGGGGGGGACTCAACCAACCTGACCGGGGACTCCCTTGACCGCTTGCGGGGTGGTGTCACAGTGGGGCTCAGGGACAGAGCGGCCATGAAGGAGTCCTTGCCGGATATGTGGCCAGGAGAGCTGAGGGGAGGGGATTTGGAGGGAGTGGATTGGGTGGAATGCGGACTCCCACTCTGGCTGTGTGTCTTACGTTTTCCCCCCGACCCAGTGGGTGTGCCTACTTCACCCTGTGTGTGCGTGCCAGGAGGTGTGCGTCTGACCTTCCCTGCTGGTGTGGTGCCTGTGTCTGTTGTGGTGGGTGCATGCTGACGTCTGGGTGTACGTGGGACAGGCATGGGAGTGGGAAGTGTAGATGGGGCAGGGGTAGGGGGTGGGACGTAGCGCTGCAGGAGACCCACTGCTGCAGTCAGTGTCGAGTCTATGGTCCTCAGCAACTGGCGTTGGTCAGCCTGCGACGAAAAAATGCCCTCCAAGTATGCCTCCATGTTGGTCAGCACTTGGCTGTGGCCATGGAGGACATTAAGGATCGCAGCCTGACCAAGCTGCAACTGCCGCTGGATGTCCACAGACTCGGCATTGGCGGCAGCAGTGGAGACAGGGGCAGGGGGTGCGGTGCCTGGCAGGAAGGAGACATGTGGTGACCGGGGACGTTGGGAAGGGACACGAGCAAGTGGGAGGCGGCTGATGGCAATGGAGGGGGCGGGGTGCGATGTTGTTCTGCTGTCAGCTGGTGGTGCAGCCTCCGCCCACTCGGAGAAATCATCCTCGGACCCGTCCGCTTCATATTCGGTGGTGCCAGTGGACAGGTCCTCGGCCTCACTCTCCTCCGCCTCTGTACCACTCAATGTGCCAGCCACGATGTCAACGCTGGCACTGGTGCTCGGTCCCTCCGCTCCGTCTGTGCTCATGTCTCCCTCCGTGTCCCCCGACGATGCTGTGGGCAAGGTGAAGAGACAGCAATTAATCACACACCTGTATACATATGTCACATGAGTCCAATCTACATAGGTTACAGTGCATAGCCTGCAAAGAAAGATCAGTAATATCTACAAAACAAGGTACAGATGTAGGGCATGCAACACACAGTTGGTTGACCCACCATGCCAATGAAAATCCATGGAGAGCATGACACAATAGCAAATGACATGAAATGGAGTTTGACATAGAAGCCAGGCCCTGGGGACAATCCAGCACTGCATCTGCACCACACAGCGTTGCCGACAATAGGGATGAGGAGGGACCAAATCCATGAACTTGAGGCACATGCTGCATAGGTAATACTGAAAACATGCCCACCATGACTGGCTCACTGCACCTTGAGTGTATGTCCAGACAAACATCACACACTGGCCAGACCTAGCAAGGAGAATTCTGGTTTTGACATGTAGGCTTGGCCCGCACCAACCACCCCCTACATGAGACAATTTGTTGAGACACAGGTGGCACTTACATCTCTTAGTCTGGGTGAAATACACAGGGGCTGCAAGAATGCAAGATTGGATGCCAAATACCCAAGGTGCGCCTGTCCAAATAATCATGTACAAATGGCCATCATCAGATGATTGTAACAAGACACACAGGCACTGGCCACCGTGAGTATGAACAAGGAAAATCAGGTCAGGCTGTACAGTGGACACTTGTACTACATTTCACGTCAATATACATGGTGCCAGGGGACAATGGCACAGAGCACAACCTATGCTGTAGACACTGAGAGTGTCCACGTTTTGTGATGACACACATGACACCTAGGAAAATATGCCCCAGGGGACAGTAGTGGCAACGCAACTCCATGATCCTGAATGGGAATGACTGCAACACACGCCACCATCCCTGCACTATGCGTATCGCACACTCATGCACATCATGTCACAGGCCACAACATAGGACATGCGCGCTGTAAGGCATGACCCTTGTGAGACTAACTCCCATGTCTGGACTCTGCATCAGTGCCAACTGACATGGAACCCACATGGACAGGGCACAGCCAAGGTCCCCAAACCTGTTACACACCACCCCCACACATGATGCTACAGGCATAGTTCACGTGGAGAAAGCGCCAGCCTACATTACCTTGTGAAGGAGTGACTACACACAGACCAGGGAACACATTGCAAGGAGGGGAAGGGAGGAAGGAGAGTACAGCTATACTGTGGGTAACTAGATGTGCACAGCACCTTTAAACCCTGGCAGTGTATCCATGCAACTGTGCACTTACAAATGCTGGTGAAACACAACAAACACACATGTACCTACCCCCTTCCTGCTGCTGCTTCTCCTGTAAGCGCCTCTCCAAGTCTGGAAATACCACTGGCAGCACACGCTTGTGGATGTGGGTCAGTCGGCGGCGCCCGCGGTTCTTATGGGTCTCAAGTGAGTCCCCCAGCAGGACCCGTGCGATCCTCCGCGTCCAGCACCGGATATCCTGCCAGCGTTTCCTCACCTGGGACAGGCGCCGCTTCCGACCATCCGCACTCCTCACGGCGCTGACGGCGGTCAGCCATATCTGCTCCTTGGCAGAGGCGCCTACCTGTGAGGATGAACAAGTGACACTACATCAATACACCTGGCACATGTCACAGAGACACATATTAGAACACATTTGCTGTTTACAACAAGGCATAGTATGTATCCAACGCATTGCACCTTTGTCATAGGGACATGATCCTCTGGGGAAGGGCAAAAGCAGTACGTGCCATTGAAAGGACACAGGTGGAATGAGGGCAACTACACAATCAATGATCCAGGCTCACACTGTGCATCACAAGCTAAACCAGGATAATGTGCAGCACCTCTAAGCAGTCACATGCCACAGGCCACTGACGCTACCGCAGCAGAGTACACAGACACACACAGGCACAGGACATTCACCTGCCATTGCCAAATGCAGCGACATACCTCCCTCTGCACATGTGCCACTAGACGGGGGGGGGCTCACAGGTGTGGGGCTGGCTCTGCACGTCAGACACACAGCACTGCTCCCTGCTCACATCACATGGCCAGGGTATATCCATCCCTCATGCAGCTGGGGTGCTACACTCCACATATGCACCCACCCACATGACAGGGGACTTACACACACACCGATGTCCAGGGTACGAACACATCATGTGGACACTCTCAGCACAGGTACACAGAACTAACACACATCTGTGGGTACAGTCACCTGTCACACTGGGCTGACCACAGAATCACATGAGGACTGTAGAGGCTACATTCCCAGGAGGACAAGACAGGCAGAATGTGGCATGCACCATGCAGTGATTGTCACAGTAAACACCATGCTAGTGAGCACGGCAGACATGCACCACAGCATGCTCTGGCTGTGAGACATCAGGCATTCCCCCCCCTGGGACCCCACCTACAGTACATAGCATGTGTGTCACACCTGGACACAATGGCAGAAGTCACAGTCACAAAAAAGGGACACAGTCTGTGCTAGTGGACTCTGCACTCACCTGATAACCTGCTTGCCCATACAGCAGGGGGTACTGTGGGAGGATCACATCCAGCAAAGCCAGGTTCTCCTCCAGGGTGAATGGCTGTGACCTCTCCACAGCCCTTGACATGGTCGCAGGGAATCAGTAGCAGCAGCTGGGTCGTGGAATACAAAGATGTGCAGGCAAGTGACCCCTCATGGGACCTGGCTGCCTTATATCTGCCTTGCTGGCCTGTTTCATGCACACGCCGGCCCAGCTCCGCTACAACACCGCCCATGGCCGGACAAGGCGAGTGATCGAGAGGACATTTGGCCTCCTGAAGAGCCGATTCCGGTGCCTCCACAAGACCGGCGGCGCCCTCCCATATGCCCCGGCGAAGGTCTGCAAAATCTTCATGGTCTGCTGCATGCTGCACAACATGGCAGTTGAGAAAGCTGTGCCACTCATCCTGGATCAAGATGATCAGGACCATCCACCCGTGGAGGACCAAGGTCTTGGCAATGGGGCTAGTGATGTGGAGGATGTGGTTCCGCAAGAGGACATCCGGACTCGGCTCATACGCGACTTCTTTGCTTAGTGGTGAGTACCAGTGTCTGTGTGTGCACGCATTGGTCCCCGTGTGGCATGTGTTGCGATGTGTGTGTGTCCATCTGCATGTATGCCACATGATTCAGAGGTGTGTGTGGATGTGTCACTGGAGTGATGGTGCCAGTGATGAGTGTATTTCCCCAGTCATAATTGTGACATGGCATGTTGTCATCCTTTCATGTGTCGAGTACATGCACATGCAAGTGGCTGTGCTTTTTGTGGCTGACATCTTGTGTGTCTCTCATCCCCAGGTACTTGCGCATGCCGTCTGCTGGTTGCATTGTTGTGGCACTGCTATTCCTCATGGACACGTCATCGTGTGCTGACTCAGCGTTACACGCACGGACAAGTTTGGAAGTCTCCTTAGGGTAAGGGATGCATCAGGGGTGTATTGGGTGTGGCTGTTGTTTCTGATGTGTGCACACTGCCCCTGTCGATGTTTGGTTCCTCTGCAGACATGTCGCATCACCATGGTACACATTACATGCAGCTGGGTACACCTGAATAGATGGTGGGCCTTGTTGACAGTCATCAGTGATGGGATTGTGGAATGTGATGATGGCATCAATGTGTGTTACACTGCCCTCGGACACATACGGTTTGCATTGGCTTGACATGGTGTGGGACTTCCACATCAGCGGATCAATGGTGTATGGCAGTCTCTCCGTGAGCAGCAGGGGGTGTTTCGCTGTTAGCCGACACTTGTGTGCCAGTTCCATGGCTATCACGCATTTGTGCTGCAGAAGGGGGGTGCCAGTGTTGGACCCACATGTTACTCCACATGACCCGTTCATGTGTACTCCGAGTTGCCTCTGCAATCCAGAATACATGACTAATAAAGGTGTCCCTATGCCTCCAAGGTGCCTCTTCTCAGTCAATGCTGGTGTGTTACGAGACGTTTTGTCTACGTTAATGCTTCTTACCCAAAAATTCATATTGTGGGAATCAACGGCACAGAAATGTAGGAGATGCACAGAGGAGAGGCAAACAGCAAATCAAAGCTATCCACGGCACGATATCTGAAGGAATGAAGGCACGCAAAACAATGTTGTAAACAGGTAAAACGATCACGCTAGTGGACTTCAGGAAGTAGCGGGTTTGCTTGTTGACAATGTGTAGTGAAGAGGCAGACCGCAGTAAGGATTCAAGCGAACTTTTATTCCAAAGTATGAAGTCCACAGTGCACTGTGAACGGTAAGCATGAATTGCAACAGCACATTATACACGTTTATTACACTTGTTAATTCCATAGCTGGAAATAGCATGCTACCTAAAACATTATCCCTAGAGATAAGACACCTCCCAGACCACTTGTAATGATATCCTTAGTGGTGATATGTTGTGTATTACAAGTGTGGCAGCTTTTAGCCCTGATGAGTAATAGGACAGCTATGTCTAATTTATGTAATGTTATTGTGAGGTAAGGAAATGTGTATGATGCTATTATGCTAATTGTAGTTTTAAAACCTGAGAAAATTGTTTCCTCATTCCTATTATGAAATGTGTTGAAGGTGTGTTAATTCTATTTAATCTAAAATGTAACTAATGTTTTAAAAAGTAAATATTACGCATCAGTGCAATTAACAGAGGATCGGCCATGCTCAATGTGTCGTGCGTCATTTAAAAGAAAATTCAAAGAGGGGTGAATTCTAGATTTCAATAACAAGCTTTCCCCAATTTGCCTCATAGCGATTGACCTGAACGGATGAACCACGCTTTAAGAGTACTTCTTATTAATAAAGTGTGAAGTGAAACTTGCCCTTTCGAATTAATAGAAAGCGCATGGACTGTTACCGCCGCAATATTAGATGCTACGGCCTAATTTGGGGAGAGGATGTGGTCTCACGGCTAGACTGCTGACTTTGGAACTGAGAAAGCAAGTTTCGAGCGTCAGGGTCGACTGTACATCCTGTAATTGTGGGCAATTTACTTAATCTCTCCGTACCTCCCACCAAAAAATGAATGTGTATTTGTGCAACGTAACTGGTGCTGATGTAAAGTGCTCTTTCCGGGTCAAGTTTGCGTTATATAAATATGCCAAAAAGTCATCCACGGTCTTGTTTTGTAGAACTCAGTGGGGTGGGGGTAGTGGGGTGCTTGGTGTTTCTGTTACAGTATTTGGAACATAACCTTACTTTAAGATGGCTGCACCACTAGTAGCTGTTGTTTGCTTTGTTACTTAGCGATAGTGTTCTACGGTGGCCCTACAATGACGTATGCAACTTTCACACTATTATCTGCAAGCGCTTGTTTTCTCACTAAATCCAAGTCTATCCAACAATGACTTCGGTATTTTGATTGAGCACGTGTTTCTTGTAAGTTACAACTGGAAATGATGCAAGCGCAGTGTTATGGACGTTGTAACTAGGGAATGGGGAACGCCCACTGTTATGACAGCTGGCGGATCGTGCTGTGTTCTAAAAGCGTCTCACGACGGAGGAGAGTGGTGTGGGCTTCTCTACGGGAGAGGTATGTGTGGAGTAGGTTCTACGAAACGAACAGGGTTGTTTTTTTTTTTCTAGTGGAAGTTTCATCGGTAAAGGGGAGGTGTGTGCGTGGGTTTTTTAGATGGAACTGCTGTTAAAATGTTTTTGGGGCAAAAAGGTTAGGGCACTTTGGAGGAGTGTAAGGGGGGTTTCTTTGGTTGCTGAGTAGGAGTGGTTTTGGGTTTTGTATCCATAATGCCCCCAGAGGTCTGAAGATGTTCTGGGGAGGTGCTGTGGACGCTTCCCCATTTTTATTTTCCATGACAATGTGCCCAGGGAGAGAATATGCACGTGATCTTAAGATGTTTGTCGGGGAATCAAAGTTACTGCAAAGGCTTAGTTAGTAAAGTTGGCAAGGGAAGGTAAAATATAGTGTATAGTGAGCTTTGGAGGAGGTGATGCGGTGGGGGAGGGTCAAAAAGTGTATGTAGCAGGGGCATTAGATCCGGCTAAATGTAAAAAAGCGGTTGTAAGGTGAGTAGGTAAAAGTAGATGTAGTGAGGGCAGGTTAGTGGACTACAAGTTGTAATGGAGTTAATGTGGTGCAGCGAGGTAGTGTGTGATGCGAGTTAACCGTGTGCAATAAAGTAGTGCGTTGAGGGAGGACAGTTGTGTAAAGTTAAGCGGGAGAGTGAGCATAAAGGGCGAAAATCTGAGAAGTGGATGCAGGCAAGGTAGTTGGAGGGCAGTGCGATGTGCAACGGATGCAAATGTGAGGAGCGTTAAAAGCGAGGCAGCGGCAGGAAGTAAGTAAATATTCGCTGAAATTATAATGTATTATGTGAAAGCTGAAATTTAAATTTATTATGTGGAGGTGAGGAGGGTACGAGGTAAGTGAGTTAATTTAGAAAGTGAGTCTAAAATATAGTTTGTGCTGATGTTTGGAGTAGGTGAGGTTGATGGGGCAGTGATGTGAAGAAATTAAGAGGAGTGTTGCATGCGACTTAGAGGAAGGCAAGGGGTTAGATAGTGAAGTTAAGAAGAAAGAGCGAGAAAGTTGTGAAGAGGTTCGGTTTGTACTTGTTGTTTTCCTGCTTGTTTTGTGCTGTAGTAAAGGGAGTCTTTTTGGGCGTGAATTAGGTGTCCCAGATTATGTAATGCAGCATTTGACTCAAGCGATGTACTGCGGTTTGTGTACATAAAGTACGTTATTTGTTAACTAATGTTTTTTTCTTTCTAAATAAAGTTTTTGTACATTTTGTAGTAGGCAATAGTTCTAATGTCCCAGAGAACAAATAACTTTTAGTAAATTATTGTGGATGCGCCCTACAAATTATTTAATTTGTGAATGTGGCGAAACAATTAAATTTAAGTTATGAAGTTCGTTTACCCTAACAAAACTCAATTTTTTTTGGGGGGGGGGATTTATTTCGGGTAAAAAAAAAAGCGCGTCCTCCTTAACTCCTATTTTTTTGAAGCATGTCAAGTTTGAATTTTACAATTAGTATTATGGTTTAAGAGGTACTTACTATGTTTTTTGTGAGCGGCAGGTACGATCTTTGGACGTGTAATCTGTGGTTGATCTTTAAAAAACAAACGTAAGGTTACTTTGTTTAAGTACGTATACTTTTGGTTTGTGAAAACATTTATTTTAACATATGCGCGAGAGTATGCGCGAGACTGATCGTGAATGGTGAAAAGCTAAGAAGTGGACGTGGGAAAGCCAGTTGGAGTGAAGTGGTATGTGAAACGGCTGAGGAGCGTTAAAGGCGAGGAGGCTGCGGAAAGTAAGTAAATGTATTGCTAACTTAAAATGTATTATGTGTAGCGGAGGAGTGAATGATTTCAGGGGCTTAGGAGCATATTATCAAGAACGGCGTTAAAATTATTGCCGCTTTAGCGGCATAAAACTGCCGCTACAGCGGCGATAATGGGCTTGATAATATGCCCTTGAGAATTCCCATAGAAGTCCATGTTCTGGTGTCAACATGGGCTTCTGTTGGAATTCTCTGCGGCATATTATCAAGCCCATTATCGCCGCTTTAGCGGCAGTTTTCTGCCACTAAATCGGCGATAATTTTAACGCTGTTGCTTGATAATATGCCCCTTAATTTTGAAAGGGAGGGTAAGCAGGGAGGGTGAGCATCTGAGCAGTGAATTTTGCGGGTGTAGGTGTGTAGAAAGTGTTTGTGAAAGAGTGTTTAGATCGAGGAGCGTCGGAGGCTAAGCAGATGGGGCACTTGAATTGTTGAATGAACATTATGAAAAATGCGAGGTGCATAAGAGTAAATGTAGTAAGGGAAGTTGTGTAAAAGACGGGTTGAAAGTGAGTTAACCGTGTGTATTAAAGTAGTGTGTTGAGGGAGGACAGTTGTGTAAAGTTAATTGGGATAGTGAGCGTTAAGTGCGAAAATCAGAGAAGTGGACGTGGGCAAGGTAGTAGGAGTGAAGCGGTATGTGCAACGAGTGAGGAGCGTTAAAGGCGTGGAGGCTGCGGAAAGTAAGTCAATGTTGTACTGCTAACTTAAAATGTATTATGTGTAGCGGAGGAGTGAATGATTTCAGGGGCTTAGGAGCATATTATCAAGAACGGCGTTAAAATTATTGCCGCTTTAGCGGCATAAAACTGCCGCTACAGCGGCGATAATGGGCTTGATAATATGCCCTTGAGAATTCCCATAGAAGTCCATGTTCTGGTGTCAACATGGGCTTCTGTTGGAACTCTCTGCGGCATATTATCAAGCCCATTATCGCCGCTTTAGTGGCAGTTTTCTGACCACTAAATCGGCGATAATTTTAACGCTGTTGCTTGATAATATGCCCCTTAATTTTGAAAGGGAGGGTAAGCAGGGAGGGTGAGCATCTGAGCAGTGTATTTTGCGGGTGTAGAAATGTATTATGTGTAGCAGCAAATTGAATGAGGTAAGGGACTTAATTTGGAAAGGGAGGGTGAGCATTTAGCGGGGTTTGCTGTGTAGAAAGTGGTTTGTGAAAGAGTGTTTAGCTAGAGGAGCGTCGGAGGCTAAGTAGCTGGGGCACTTGAATTGTTGAATGAACAGTAAGAAAAAAGCGAGGTGCGTCAGAGTGAATGCAGTAAGTGAAGTTGTGTAAAAGACGCGTTGAAAGCAAGTTAACTGTGTGCATTAAAGTAGTGCGTTGAGGGAGCACAGTTGTGTCAAGTTAAGCAGGAGATTGAGCGTAAAGTGCGAAAAACAGAGAAGTGGACGCGGGCAAGGTAGTTGGAGGGAAACACGATGTGCAATGGATGTAAAGGTGAGGAGCGTTAAAAATGAAGCAGCTGCGGGAAGTTAGTAAATGTCCGCATGAATCATAATGTATTATGTGAAAGCTGAGTTTGTGTGCAGCTTGGAAGGCTTCCATGTGAAGGGTAGTGTTTAAGATGGGTGTGTAATTATATTTGTAATTGAGCAGCTGAGCAGTGTTATGCGTGGGTAGGTGTGTAGAAGGCAGGTTGTTAAAGAGTGTTTCGATTGAGGAGTGTAGGAGTGTAAGCAGTCGTGTGATTTGAACTGGTGAATGTGAAGGAAAAAAGCGAGTGAAAGGCGAGCTGTGTAGGAGTGGATGCAGGAAGGGCATCTCTGTAATAGATGCGTTGGAAGCGAGTTAACCGTGTGCACTGAAGTAGTCCATGCAGCGATGTCAGTGTGGGAAAGTTATGCGTGAGAGTGAGAGTGAGCGTGAACGGGTCAAAGCTAAGAAGTGGACGTGGGAAAGGCAGTTGGAGTGAAGCGGTCTGTGAAAAGTTTGAGGAGCTTTAAAGGCGATACAGTGTTGGCAAGTAAGTAAATGGTGTACGGCCAAATTTAAATGTATCATGTGGAGCTGAGGAGGTTATGAGGTAAGTGAGTTAATGTTGAAAGTGAGTCTAAAATATAGTTTGTGCTGATGTTTGGAGTAGGTGAGGTTGATGGGGCAGTGATGTGAAGAAAGTACGAGGAGTGTTGCATGCGCCTTAGAGGAAGGCAAGGTGTTAGATATTGAAGTTAAGAAGAAAGAGCGAGAAAGTTGCGAAGAGGTTCGGTATGTACGTGTTTTGTTTTCTGCTTGTTTTGTGCTGTAGTAAAAGGAGCCTTTTTGTGCATGAATTAGCTGTCCCAGATTATGTAATGCAGCATTTGACCCAAGCGATATACTGCGGTTTCTAGCTGCATTGATGGTCAGACTTGGTGACAGTCATCTGTAATGGGATTGTGATGGAGCCATCAATGTGTGTAACACTGGCCTCGGAAACATACGGGTTGCACCGGGTTGACATGGTGTGTGAATTCCCCATTAGGGGCTCAATGGTGTATAGCAGGCTCTCCGTGAGCAGCAGGGGGTGTTTAGCTGTAACCCGTCACTTGTGTGCCAGTGCCATGGATTTCCAGCATCTGTGGTGCTAAGGGTGGTGCCAGTGTTGGTCCCACGTGTTCATCCACATGACCTGTGTATGTGTTGCATTAGCATTCCGACACACATGAGTAATAAAGGTGTCCCTCTGCCTCCAAGGTGCCTCATCTCTGTCAATGGTGGTCTGTTGCCACTGTGCATGCGGCATGTCTGGCATTGTTCTCAGAGATGGTGCATATGAGTCTATGTGTAGAGTAGCAAGATGCAAGCTGTTTGTCAGGGATTAGAATCTGTATTGTGCATGATGTCCATGGCTGTGTAGGTTTTGTGGCATGTCAGTCTCCACGACGGCCACTGTGCCGCATGTGAATCCATTGTCTGTGTGTGTGCCATGTTGAACCAGACATTCCTTCCTTGACATACACCTTTTGCATGGTTCCTTCCTGAGATCCTTGTCTTTGTGTGCTACTTGTGGCATTGTTTCCTTGACATGGTGCATGCTGCTGCAGGCCCTGCTGCAAGGGCAACTAGTGTCCACGCAAACGAGCTGGTGTCCATCATGGATTGCTTGCTGACATGTGCTATGCTGATCAGCAGCATCTGTGCCTCATGCGGCAGCACACTCTGCATTATGCACAAGATCCCCAGTTCCATCCACCTCAAGGCAAGAGGGAGACCATCCCCCAGGTCAACTATGGCATCCATGTCTACTCCTACCCTGCACTCTACGGACATGTGCGTTAGAAATCCCATGATACTTGTCCACATCCAGAGTGCATCTGCACAGCTCTGCTACTACATCCGGCGACCAGGCCACATCAACGTCCAACAGAGATGGGGGGAGTGGATCACTGCCAGCTGCAGGATGACCTTCTCAATCCACGCACACCCTCAGGATGCAGCCCACACCCACAACACAACCTTGTGGCACTGTGATCCAACACCCAATTGTGCCATCTCCATGCATCCAACCTTGGCTGGCCCACCATTCTCCACATCCACCTGACTCAAGCATGCAGGACATGGTTCTGCCACGTGTCTACACATACCTGGGACTCCCACCCCAGGACACTCCACATGATCCCTGACCTCTGCGCATGACTGTTGCTCTTCTAAATAGGTCTGTGGGCACAGTTGTGCGGGCACCCCTTGTTCTGCTCGATTTTCCTGGCCTTCTTGTGCTAACAAATGATTGAATGTGACTTCAGTCTCTTACCATTCAAGCCTAAGGGTTAGAGTAGTGAATGGAGCCTATTTACTAGGCACTTCGACATGATTCTGTGCTCTTCCCCATAGATCAGGGCTTGCACACATAGCCTAGGGGATAGATTCGTTAGTATTAGGGATAACCTGTCCTGTAGTGAGGGTATTTCATGGAGCCGTGCTGAATTCAGGCCTGGTAGGCCTCAAACGGGAGAGACTCCATCTTTCTTTCTGCTCCGGCAGCTTGGGATTCTTCTAGGTCAAGAGTAATGTTTTAGTTATGAGGTGTTATTCGCTTGGAGAGAACCGGTTCAGGCCGGCCCTTATCGAAGGATTGTATTTTTCTTCATGCCGAAGACACTACATCAGGCCGGCCGGCTGGGATTGTGTCCTTGGTACGGGGAGGTACAAGAATTTGGTGGGCGGCAGGTTACGGGCCGGAATTTTCCATGAGGAAATGCACCTCTATATTAGTGAAAGTCGGAGGCAGTTACACGTTCAGTCCGTAGGCGGCATCTAGCCGTTAGCAGAAAAGCTACTACTTATTCCAGGGAAGACAGACGCCATCTTGAAGGCGGAGAAGAACTGAGAGACAGATGCTTTCTTAACAGAATAGCCAGAGAGGAGAGAGTAGCCGATAAGGAAGAGGTCCCAGTGACTCGGAGAAGGGTGATTCCAGGCGAGCCGAGGCACAGACGAGAAGGGAGCCTAGATGACCACTGAGTGCAGGCTACATACTACCAAGGTGATGTCGACCCTTTCTTATTAGAGTGTACAACTTCATCTTTCACTTTTCTTTGCAGGTTATGTGTCACATCGTAATGTTATATGATTGTGTATGCAATGAGTAATAAAGTATCCAGTTTGTAGTGAACCAACATGTGCTGCGTGTTCTTGTATAAGAGGGTAGTCTATTCTTCTAGTCAGCTGCGGCTACATGAACAGATGTTAACCCTGATCAGGTAAGTGGTAACTGAATAAGGGAAAGAGGAGCCCCTCAAACCTGAGAGCAGGCTATGCCCGAACTGGCAATCCTTGTGTGATCTGATGAAGAGTGAGACTGATTCCCTTTTTGTATGTTATGGTGATCATAGGATGAACTGTCGTATGAGACTGCCGTCTAGGTAGAGAGGTCTGGATTCGTAGGGGATCGCGAGGCCGCCGATTGTGCTGATACTGTCGTATGGGCAGAGAGGTCTGGGTTCGTATGGGACCGCGAGGCCGCCACTTGTGATACTGTCGTATGGGCAGAGAGGTCTGGATTCGTAGGGGATCGCGAGGCCGCCGATTGTGCTGATACTGTCGTATGGGCAGAGAGGTCTGGGTTCGTATGGGACCGCGAGGCCGCCACTTGTGATACTGTCGTATGGGCAGAGAGGTCTGGATTCGTAGGGGATCGCGAGGCCGCCGATTGTGCTGATACTGTCGTATGGGCAGAGAGGTCTGGGTTCGTATGGGACCGCGAGGCCGCCACTTGTGATACTGTCGTATGGGCAGAGAGGTCTGGATCCGTATGGGATCGCGAGGCCGCCGATTGTGAGATCTTGGTATGCATAGTAGGAATCCCCTGTCCTTAGGTGATAGATATATGTGGTTGTAGGATTGTAAATGAGTTCGAGGGAGGGGGTAACGTTCTGGCTGGGTTAGTGAGGCTCTGATGAGCGAGTTCTATCTGATCCGAAAACCCAAGCAGAACATTTGGCGTCACGAACCGTTTACGAAACCTGTGTGCGTTGTGGTTGTATTGTGTTTGCCTTCGGCGCGTGCGTGGTTTTGTGTGTATATTATTTGTATCTACCTGCGTGTAATTTTCTTTTCTCTTTCTTCTTTTTCTTTTTTCTTTTTCTTTCTTTTCAAAAATGTTTTCTAGAAAGTCGAAATCTACTTTTAAGTTGCCCGTTGATATTCCCGGCTGGGATTCAACGCCTTATGAAGCCTTAGCCCGTGAGTGGGCTGATTCTACTGGTTTGAGTGAGAATTGGAATTCTTTTTTGGAGCTGGCGGAGCCGGCTAATGTGATTACTTGCTTACAGAAGGCGCCGGTATCTAAGGGTGATGAGCTTCCCGTTTTAGGGCGCAGAGGTTGGATTGTTCTGTCTGCGTACAGGATTCTCCATGAGAGGTTGTTGAAGTTGCAGAACTTGCATAAGGATTTGGAAGCGAACTTTGTTGAGATTCAGAATGCTCATACTTTGTTGCGGTGTCAAAATAAGTTGCTTGCTGATAAACTTGAGACGTACCAAACTATTGCCGAGAGGGCGGCTGTGCGAATTGCTCGTTATAAATACAAGAATCGGCGTGGTCGGGTTTCGACGCGAAAGGTGCGTCTGGTCGTGGCGAAAGCGGGACTGGATTGGAATCCTGATGAATGGGATGGTAATATCTGGAACTCGAGTGATTCTCCTTCCTCGGGTGAGGAGTCTGCCAAGCGCGAGTCCTCTCGCTCCGGCCGTGCTTGTAAATCTGCTTCTTGCGCCTCTGATGGTGCACCCCGTGATTGCGCTCGTCCTTCGAGCGGGGTCGATGCTTCTTCCACTGATTGTTCCTCTACGTGTACTGGTCGAGCTCCTTGTGATGCTCATCCCGCGGTCTCGGCGCATCCAGTTTTTCGACGGAAGGTGCAGCAGGCTCCCGGTGCTCCGAATGGTATTGCTTTAGACTCTTTGGAGGATTTTACTCAACAAGAAATTAGTGATATATTGCAGCGATTTCGGCAGCGAGTTGGTGAGCCCTTGCTCACATGGATGGTGCGCCTTTATGAACTGGGCGCTGCTGGCATTATGTTGGATGCTGGCGATTGTTTGAAGTTTTGTTCCTTGAGTTCGGATTCTACTGTACAGGATCATTTTCGTAACTTTAATGGTGGTGGTCAAATTTCTTTGCTTCAATTGGCGACTGAGGGTTGTAATCAAAAATATCCTACTGAGTCTGACTGGCCTGTGAATGACAAACCGTGGTATACTTTGCGCGATGCTGCGCAACGTCTCAAAGAGGAGGTGATGAAAACGGCAATTTTTCTGAATACTGCTGATCGGTTGCTTGATGCTTTCTTGACATCTTCTGTGCGGAATCGTATTATTCGTTCTTCCCCTGTTGCTTATAAGCAGGTCATGATGACTTTATTGATTAATCAGACTGGTAACATGTTATCTGTGGTGCTGGAATCGGTACGCCAACTCGGTGAGTTGGGTGAGTGGTTTAAACCTGAACGGCAGTCCCGGCCTGACACTCGTACTCCTGGTGAAAATAAATTTACTAGACGTGATATGTTTTTTGCTCTTATGGCCGATGGTGTGCGGAAGGAGGACATTGATGGTGAGACTACTTCTCGTTTGTGGGAAATGTTTCGCAAACGTGGCTTGGATCGAAAGGAGGGTGCCCGGCGTGTTCGGACAACTGAGTGTGATCGTGGTTTTTCTGACGGTAGCGGTGATGACGACCGCCGTGGGCGCTCTGATCGTCGTGATGATCGAAGTTATGTGCGCGATTTGTCCCCCCGTCGTGAGAGAGACAGGGAGAGAGAGGGGGAAAGAGAGAGGGGGAGAGATGATTATGTTAACAGCAGACGTAGAGATGATAGGGATCAATCCCCTGAGTTGAGAAGGAGAGAGGATCGACACATATTGGCCGATCGAAACCCGCAGTACAATGCAGGGAACAGTAATCCATTTCGTAATGGAGATGGATATGAACAGGAGGTATCGATACCTAGGAACCGTGAGAGTCTTTATCCTGATTTATCCTGGTACACAGAACACAATAAAAAGGACTAGGAAATAGGTCAAGCTCCAGTACACAGATGGGCTCACAGAGATAATAGACCCTATGTAGATATTGATATTTATTGGTGACATCGTAATATCCAAAGGGCCCGAGCATTGGTAGATACAGGAGCGGAGGCCACTCTTATTCATGGAAAATCAAAGAAGTTTAAAGGTCAGCCTTTTACAATTACCGGATTAGGTGGAAAACAATATTGAATGGGTGTTTCATATACCATATTATCCACAGGCCTCGGGTCTTGTGGAGAGGTTGAATGGCCTGCTAAAAGACCAACTGCGCAAATTAACAGATGACAAGTATAAGAATTGGCGAGATTTTTTGCCTCAAGCGCTATTGATTTTGAATAACCGTCCTTTTCTAAATGCTGAATCCCCACTTATGCATTTCTTTTCTCCGAATGTTGATGCAAAGCCTAATGAGATCAGAGAGACTGTGATGTACTGGGAGATTACTCCCGGAGCTTTAGCTCCATGCAGAGCGACCCCAGGGTCGGCAGGTTTAGACTTGCATGCCATGGATGACACCATTATAAAAAGTAAAGATCGAGTCATCATTGAAACAGGTGTTGGTGTTCAGATACCACCTGGAAATTTTGGATTAATTGCCCCTAGATCGGGGCTGGCTGTAAAAGGTATTCAGGTGCTTGGAGGAATCATTGATAGTGATTATCAGGGAGAGATTAAGGTGCTCCTGCTGAATAGCAGTGAGGTTGACTTACTGATACATAAAACTGACCGAGTGGCTCAATTGCTAATAATGCCTGTCTTCAGTGGTGAGATGGTAAAAGGCACTGCCCCAACGTTGCTAACTGTACGAGGCCAGAAAGGTTTTGGCTCCACAGATAATCCTGGGGCCAGAGTTTGGGTGCAGTCGCCTAAGAATCCCCCTGAACAAGCAGAGGTCATTGCAACCGGTCAAGATAATACCATTTTAGTTATGAGACCAGGGAAAGATAGCTGGGAAGCAGTCCCGGCTGACAAATGTTACTTACGAGAATGAATAATGCCTGTATTTGATTCTCTTTCAGATCATTCTTTGGACTGTTGCTGCAGGATGTGTCGGCGTTGGACTGTTTTTGGGCTGCTACGACGAGAGAGGAGGGATCCCATCAACCCGGGATGAGTTGAGAACCCGAGTGTCGCGTTCCTTCGCTGCGTGGGATTCGTCGTCGAACTTTTGGACTTCACTAGCGAAACGGGTGACTAACGCCCCTCATTTCTGCTTGACACCGATGAGATCAGTGAATGACATTTTGGCAACTTGTTTGGTTGCTGTCCCTGCTTCGTTGGAGACTCTGACTCACATTTTCAATATATCAACCGCTCGCCCCAATGTTCTTCTGGGCGATTTCGCTACCCATCAGTATTGCCCCTTGTGTACTGAATTGTCAGACCCGATACCCCCCATCCAGTCCCAAATAGTTACCTATAATATCACACAAGGTGATTTGTGTTTTTTCCTTACGTGTAATCCTAGTGCAATTTCGGAATGTATGCGTTTAAAATTGAAAGGTGCCACCTCATTCACCACTCATGAACGAACTTTGTGCCTTCAAAGGACACCGAAAATATGTACTTCTGTTCAGAATAACATGACTTGCAAGAGTATGGTAGTTGCCCCCAGTCATTATCGCACGGTGTTACTACCTGCCGGATGGCTTTTCTCATGTGGTAATACTTCCTGGCCATATGTCCCCGCAAATATTTCTGGAGGCCCTTGTGCCATTACTAGACTAAGCTTGCTCATGTTTTCATCACATCCGAATGCCAACTCTCGTGTGATTCGAGATACAGTGAGGTTACAGGAGGATTGTGACTCATCTTTGCATTTATATTCTAAGTCCGAATACCTTAGCCTGGCTATTTCAATTATTGGTGTTCCTGCTTTGGCAGTTTATAATGCAAAATCTATTGAGAAAATGGCCTGCTGGATGGTGAAATCCATTAATAATACTTCTACAGTCCTGTCGGACATGCTATTAGACGCCCAGGGTGAACGAAGGGCTATCTTGCAAAATCGAGCGGCCATTGATTATCTTTTGCTTAAACATGGACACGATTGTTCTGATTTTGAGGGTCTTTGTTGTTTTAACTTGTCTGATCATACACAATCCATTCGAGCTCACATTAATAAGCTACATGACTTGACAGAAGAAGTTAGAAAACACATTGACCAGGGCTGGTTTGACTGGCTCTTTAATTGGTTACCTGATTTGCATTTCTTACGTCAAATATTAGGAGGTATTCTGATTACTATCGCCATTTTGATTTCCATCTGTTGCTTTATTCAGTGTATTCCTTCACTACTTCAATTCTGCACACCTGGTACTAGACATAGATCAGTTAGTTTTGTTTCATATTATTCTTCCACAGATGTTAGTTCTGTTTAATGAATGTATAATAGACTGAAGTCAAGGGTGAAATGTTCTGCTCGATTTTCCTGGCCTTCTTGTGTTAACAAATGATTGAATGTGACTTCAGTCTCTTACCATTCAAGCCTAAGGGTTAGAGTAGTGAATGGAGCCTATTTACTAGGCACTTCGACATGATTCTGTGCTCTTCCCCATAGATCAGGGCTTGCACACATAGCCTAGGGGATAGATTCGTTAGTATTAGGGATAACCTGTCCTGTAGTGAGGGTATTTCATGGAGCCGTGCTGAATTCAGGCCTGGTAGGCCTCAAACGGGAGAGACTCCATCTTTCTTTCTGCTCCAGCAGCTTGGGATTCTTCTAGGTCAAGAGTAATGTTTTAGTTATGAGGTGTTATTCGCTTGGAGAGAACCGGTTCAGGCCGGCCCTTATCGAAGGATTGTATTTTTCTTCATGCCGAAGACACTACATCAGGCCGGCCGGCTGGGATTGTGTCCTTGGTACGGGGAGGTACAAGAATTTGGTGGGCGGCAGGTTACGGGCCGGAATTTTCCATGAGGAAATGCACCTCTATATTAGTGAAAGTCGGAGGCAGTTACACGTTCAGTCCGTAGGCGGCATCTAGCCGTTAGCAGAAAAGCTACTACTTATTCCAGGGAAGACAGACGCCATCTTGAAGGCGGAGAAGAACTGAGAGACAGATGCTTTCTTAACAGAATAGCCAGAGAGGAGAGAGTAGCCGATAAGGAAGAGGTCCCAGTGACTCGGAGAAGGGTGATTCCAGGCGAGCCGAGGCACAGACGAGAAGGGAGCCTAGATGACCACTGAGTGCAGGCTACATACTACCAAGGTGATGTCGACCCTTTCTTATTAGAGTGTACAACTTCATCTTTCACTTTTCTTTGCAGGTTATGTGTCACATCGTAATGTTATATGATTGTGTATGCAATGAGTAATAAAGTATCCAGTTTGTAGTGAACCAACATGTGCTGCGTGTTCTTGTATAAGAGGGTAGTCTATTCTTCTAGTCAGCTGCGGCTACATGAACAGATGTTAACCCTGATCAGGTAAGTGGTAACTGAATAAGGGAAAGAGGA
Organism: Triturus cristatus; assembly: GCF_964204655.1. NCBI lineage: Eukaryota > Metazoa > Chordata > Amphibia > Caudata > Salamandridae > Triturus > Triturus cristatus. Next base: position 391,370,092 of record NC_140588.1, read on the forward strand.
GCCCCTCAAACCTGAGAACAGGCTATGCCCGAACTGGCAATCCTTGTGTGATCTGATGAATAGTGAGACTGATTCCCTTTTTGTATGTTATGGTGATCATAGGATGAACTGTCGTATGAGACTGCCGTCTAGGTAGAGAGGTCTGGATTCGTAGGGGATCGCGAGGCCGCCGATTGTGCTGATACTGTCGTATGGGCAGAGAGGTCTGGGTTCGTATGGGACCGCGAGGCCGCCACTTGTGATACTGTCGTATGGGCAGAGAGGTCTGGATTCGTAAGGGATCGCGAGGCCGCCGATTGTGCTGATACTGTCGTATGGGCAGAGAGGTCTGGGTTCGTATGGGACCGCGAGGCCACCACTTGTGATACTGTCGTATGGGCAGAGAGGTCTGGATTCGTAGGGGATCGCGAGGCCGCCGATTGTGCTGATACTGTCGTATGGGCAGAGAGGTCTGGGTTCGTATGGGACCGCGAGGCCGCCACTTGTGATACTGTCGTATGGGCAGAGAGGTCTGGATTCGTAGGGGATCGCGAGGCCGCCGATTGTGCTGATACTGTCGTATGGGCAGAGAGGTCTGGGTTCGTATGGGACCGCGAGGCCGCCACTTGTGATACTGTCGTATGGGCAGAGAGGTCTGGATTCGTAGGGGATCGCGAGGCCGCCGATTGTGCTGATACTGTCGTATGGGCAGAGAGGTCTGGGTTCGTATGGGACCGCGAGGCCGCCACTTGTGATACTGTCGTATGGGCAGAGAGGTCTGGATTCGTAGGGGATCGCGAGGCCGCCGATTGTGCTGATACTGTCGTATGGGCAGAGAGGTCTGGGTTCGTATGGGACCGCGAGGCCGCCACTTGTGATACTGTCGTATGGGCAGAGAGGTCTGGATCCGTATGGGATCGCGAGGCCGCCGATTGTGAGATCTTGGTATGCATAGTAGGAATCCCCTGTCCTTAGGTGATAGATATATGTGGTTGTAGGATTGTAAATGAGTTCGAGGGAGGGGGTAACGTTCTGGCTGGGTTAGTGAGGCTCTGATGAGCGAGTTCTATCTGATCCGAAAACCCAAGCAGAACACCCCCTCAGCTGGTTGGGCCCATCACGGGTGAGTATGGTGCTCCATGTCTGTCTTGGATGGTACGTTGTGACCCATGTGTGTCCTGTGCCAGACTCAGACCCCAGGGTATGGTGGTTCGGAGTTAATTCAGAAATCAGGCATGGTTTGACTTTACAACACAGACATGTAGTGGAATTATGCAAAATGACGGCATCATCTTGTGATTGTGATGAATTTTATTAGTGCTGGGGTACGTGTTTGGGGGGGTGACAAGAGGTGCTTGGCGGGAGTGTAGAATCCAAAGTTCACAGGGGGAGTTGGTGTCCTTGCCATTGACAGTCATCAGAGTCTGTGCCACAGTCTTTGTCAACATTGGTCAGACAGTGACCAGCAAGGCCATGTGGCAGAGAATGTCCTTTGCTGTTGTGCTGCTGTTGGGCCATAGGGCCAGGTGCCAGGCCAGGTGACCTGGGAGATGGTGATGTTCCGCTGACTCTCACGGTCTTTTGCGTGGATGACCCACCTTCCTGCGGGGACCCTCAGACGCCTGGCTTGACGGTGCAAGGGACGCTCCGTCAGATGAATCCTCCTCCTCCTCCTCCCTCCCTGTGTGTGGTGCTGCTCTACGCCTGGTGGCACAGGGAGGGTTTGCCAGGCTTTGGGCGATCTGACGGAGGGATTGGCTCACGTCCCTGTGCACCGCCAAGTGCTCTGCATGTCTTGCCTCCATCCTGGCATGATGCTCAACCTGCAGGGCCTTCATCTCATTGAGGGTCTCCACTACCTGGGCAATGCCTCTGGAGTCACGCCGGTATGCGTCCAGGATGGTTCTGACGTGTGCCATAGCTGGGTCCTGAGCCAACTGGTCAGGTTCGCGCCTCCGCCATCCTCCACTCCCACCACCCCTGCCCACTTGCGCCTGGCCTGCCGTTGTGGGCACATCGGGTCTCCGGGACCCCTGAGGGATGGCATTTGCGGTGTCGCCTGCCTCCTCCTGGGTGCCCGGAGAACCTTGTCCCTCCTGGACAGACTGGCTGCGTTGTTGTGTGCGGGCAGGGCTCCTGGGTGTCTCCTGGGATGTGGCAGGAATGGGGGTGGTGGTTGGCACAGTTGTACCTGATGCAGGTGCTGCAGGTGGATGGACACCAGAGGGGCCAGGTTGGTCTGGGTCATCCACGGAGTGGTGAGAGTCGTCGCTGCCGGTGGGGTCCTCTTCACGCAGAGCCTGGTCCGGTGAGTCTTCCCCCCCAGTGTTGGGGGGAGATCGATGACGTTGACCTGTGTGTGAGAGAGACAGTGTTAATTGTGTCACATGCGACATCCATGTTTCATTCTTTTTTGATTTGGCACAGTTCCTCTGGGTGGTTGGATTTGGCTAGCATTCCTCACACAGTGCACTTGTTCATGGGTATGTCCCTTGGCCACAGCTGTCAACACTTTACCTATGTGTGACACAATCTTAGTTGATGCATATTTTGGGAACGCAGTCAGCAGTGTAGTGAGCGGGTGTAGCAAGCCATGCAGAGCCGCCTTACGTGTTGCACTGTACGTGGCCAAATGGTGTTTTTTCCATGCTATTTGAGAATGCAGGTAGGTAACTTAACAATTTGTGACAGGGTTCTGACGAACACAGTGGGTAGATATACTGGGTGTAAGGTTCTGTTCGTGCCTGCAGCACGGATGTACTCGTGCACAGATTGACACATGGCCTAGTGTTTATCAAAGGTTGAAGGGGGGGTTAAGGCACTGCCAAACCTTGTCTACATGCACACAGTCCACCTGCTGGCGCGCGGACATGGCCACACCACCCAAGGGTGATTTGGTTTCCCTCTGTCTCCCTTTCTCCCTCCCTCTGTCAGCCTCCTCCCTCTGTCCGTCTCCCTTTCTCCCTCCCTCTGTCAGCCTCCTGCCTCTGTCCGTCTCCCTTTCTCCCTCCCTCTGTCAGCCTCCTCCCTCTGTCCGTCTCCCTCTGTCTCCCTTGCTCCCTCCCTCTGTCAGCCTCCTCCCTCTGTCCGTCTACCTTTCTCCCTCCCTCTGTCAGCCTCCTCCCTCTGTCCGTCTCCCTTTCTCCCTCCCTCTGTCAGCCTCCTCCCTCTGTGCGTCTCCCTCTGTCTCCCCTTCTCCCTCCCTCTGTCAGCCTCCTCCCTCCCTCTGTCTGTCTCCCTGTGTCCACCTCTGTCTCTGTCCCTCTCTCTGCCCCTCTTCCTCCCTCTGTGTGTCACCCTCTGTCACCTCAGCCCAGCTTCCTGGGCACACACAGTTTGCAGGTCTTGCAAAGGCCATTAGCTTGTTCATGTGGGTTTGTTTCTTCTCTGCGGGCACACATTGGGCGGAGTGTCTGAGTCTGCGCTGCTGCTGTGGCGGTGTGTGCTGACACTCTTTCAGTGTGCTGCATCTTGATTGGCTGCTGTTATGTGCAAATTGTGCCTTCATACCAATGTCGTCCTGCAACGCGGCCACCATTAGTAGGCAAAACAGTACTGTGTGGGGACACACTGTTTGTATGGCTGTGCCCTTAGCCTTATGGGCTGAGGGCATTGTTGTGTGCTTCAGAGTTGCTCTATGTTAGTTTTGAGGCCCACCCTCCCGGCACCAGGGACATCCTGTCTTATGTTGGTGTTTTGTGTGGCCTGTAACTTGGCATGGCCTTGCTTGGGGCATGGGGCATGGAGGCGCTAGTGGCATGTGTGTGTTTTTGGTGTGTGGTTGTGTCCGGTGCTGGCTTTGGGGGGGTTGCGTGCATGATTGGTATTTGGGTTGTATATGGCGTTCCCCCCATGTGAGGTGAGTTGTTTGTGTACTCACCAGGCTCTCGGACTCCCCCTAGTCCGTCTACTATCAACGGCGGCAGCGTGGCCATCACCTTCTCCTCCCAGGGATGGTAGTGTACCGGTCTGCGGGGCGGCCCTCCTCCAGTGATGTTGGCCTGGTTGTGCTTGTCCGTCATTTTGCGGTGGACCGTCCTCCGCAGATCGTACCACCTGGCTTGGCACTCATGCCTGGTCCTTCTAGTGGACCCAAAAGCATTCACGGAATTGACTATCCTCTCCCACATGGCAGATTTTTCGGCTATGCTGGTCCGTCTGACCAATGTTCCAAAGAGCTGTGGCTCGACTCTGATGATTTCGTCGACAAGGACTTCCAGCTCCTCCTTTGTGATCTTTGGATTCTTGTTAGTGGGCATGGTGTGGGGTGTGGGTGTGGATGGTTGTGGGGGTGTGGGTGTGGATGGTTGTGGGGGTGTGGGTGTGGTTGTGCAGGTGTGTGTGTGTGAATGTGATGAGGGTGTGTTTGTGATGGTGGTTGTGTGAAGGAGTGCAAGTGTAAGGTGTATTGATGGTTGAAGTATGGTGCAGTGCATTGTCTCTGGGGTCTGGCAGCAGTGGATCTGTTGCAAAGGATCATGGTTTGTGTGTGTTGGGCCTTTTTATTGGTCCATTTGTGGGTGTGGCTGTGTTTGAACTTTGGGTGGGTGTGTTATAAGGAGTGGTAGTGGTTTGGGCCTCTGTTTCTCTGTTTGTCAGTTGCAGGTCAGTGTATAGGATGTATTTGGCCTTGTTGGATATGTTTTGTGGTGTTGTGTGCCTCGGATTGACTGTCCTTGTGTTTTTTTGGTTAGTTCTGGTTCAGTAGGAGTGTTTTTAGCCTCTGTACGTTGCGTAAATGGGCCATGTTGTTGTACAGTGCTGTCCTTTCCTATGGCTTAGTACGACTCGTACATGCCCGATGTTGGGTGAGGGTGCTGGTGTGTGGGCCTGGGGTAGGGTGCGTACGAACACGGGCAGGGTGTTGGTCCGCACCGTCCATCGGTGGTGGTGTTTCGCACGGTACATACAAGGGGGGCTGGGTGTAGGGTCCGTACATACACGGGTGGGGGTACGGTCCGTACATACACTGGTGGGGTGGGGGTATGGTCCGTACATACACGGGTGGGGTGTGGGTACGCTCCGTACATACACTGGTGGGGTGGGGGTACGCTCCATTCATACACGGGTGGGGGCACGGTCCATACATACACGGGTGGGGTGGGGGTACGGTCCGTACATACACGGGTGGGGGTATGGTCCGTACATACACGGGTGGGGTGTTGGTACGCTCCATTCATACACGGGTGGGGGTACGGTCCGTACATACACGGGTGGGGTGGGGGTACGGTCTGTACATACACAGGTGGGTGTACGGTCCGTACATACACGGGTGGGGTGGGGGCACGCTCCATTCATACACGGGTGGGGGTACGGTCCGTAGATACACGGGTGGGGGTACGGTCCGTACATACACGGGCGGGGTGTTGGTATGCTCCATTCATACACGGGTGGGGGTACGGTCCGTACATACACGGGTGGGGTGGGGGTACGCTCCATTCATACACGGGTGGGGGTACTGTCCGTACATACACGGGTGGGGGTACGGTCCGTACATACACGGGTGGGGTGTTGGTACGCTCCATTCATACACGGGTGGGGGTACGGTCCGTACATACATGGGTGGGGTGGGGGTATGGTCCGTACATACACGGGTGGGTGTACGGTCCGTACATACATGGGTGGGGTGGGGGTACGGTCTGTACATGCACGGGTGGGGGTATGCTCCATTCAGACACGGGTGGGGGTACGGTCCATACATACACGGGTGGGGTGGGGGTACGGTCCGTACATACACGGGTGGGTGTACGGTCCGTACATACATGGGTGGGGTGGGGGTACGGTCCGTACATACACAGGTGGGGTGTTGGTACGCTCCATTCATACACGGGTGGGGGTACGGTCCGTACATACACGGGTGGGGTGGGGGTACGGTCCGTACATACACAGGTGGGGTGTTGGTATGCTCCATTCATACACGGGTGGGGGTACGGTCCGTACATACACGGGTGGGGTGGGGGTATGGTCCGTACATACACTGGTGGGGTGGGGGTACGGCCCGTACATACACTGGTGGGGTGGGGGTACGCTCCATTCATACACGGGTGGGGGTACGGTCCGTACATACACGGGTGGGGTGGGGGTACGCTCCATTCATACACGGGTGGGGGTACGGTCCGTACATACACGGGTGGGGGTACGGTCCGTACATACACAGGTGGGGTGTTGGTACGCTCCATTCATACACGGGTGGGGGTACGGTCCGTACATACACGGGTGGGGTGGGGGTACGGTCCGTACATACACGGGTGGGGAGTTGGTACGCTCCATGCATACATGGGTGGGGGTACGTGCCGTACATACACGGGTGGGGGCACGCGCCGTACCTACGGGGGTGGGGGTACGCGCCGTACCTACGGGGGGCTGTGGGTCCGCACCGTACCTACGGGGGTGGGGGTTTAGCGTGTACATACGGAGGCTGGGGGGGGGTTGTTCGGCGCGTATGCAAGCACATGTCTCCATGGTTGCTATGGGAGTTTGGTCCGTACGGTGTATTTTCCATACGGTTGTAACTTCGGACGCACGGTACGAATCGTACTTGCGCGCTCGGACTTCGGTTTTCACATTTGTACGTAAAAACGTCCGGGGGCGTGTCGGACACATTTTCCTACCCGAGTACGTGTGGGGGAATTTTCCCAATGCGATTCGTACGGACTTTTTCCCATACGGATCGTACTTGCCAGTTTGTACGGGACTTGTACGATTCGTACGGAAAAAACTCCGGATACGAGTCGTACGGGGAATTTTTTTAACGGATCGGAATCGGCACCTTTGTGTTTTAACCCTGGAACCTTTTCTTCAACAACAAAGTACTTCAGATGATTAACCCCTTCAGCGCTGCGCGGATTCCCCCGCGGTGCTGAAGGGTTCTAGCGCGGGCGGGGCCATGACGGAACGGTTCCGTCATGAGCACAGCTCAACCGATGCTCATGACGGAACCGTTCCGTCATGAGCATCGAAGGGGTTAAACAGAGTTCAAAATTAGAAATAGCTTGAGCGCCACTGGGACCACTGAGCGTGGCTGGACTGAGCGGGAGCAGTGAGGGAACGCCACCTGACCACAGCCAAGGCTACCGGCGGGAGAAGCGGGGAGCCCGGCAGCGGCAGTTTCAGAGCCTGTAGTTACTATTTCCTGCGTGGAGAGGGAACACGGCAGTCTTCGTCATCGGCGGCTGGGGGACAAGGCAGAGAGCGCCGGCCGGTGAGACACTTCCCCCTGTGGAGATGCCGACTTGCTGCCTGCGCCCGCCTCACCAGGGACGGAACTTTTCTCTGAGCAAGTTAATCCCCGAGAGACGTCACTGACAGTTTTCAGCGAATGTGCTTTTCAGATTCGTTTCCTAATTCCCTCCGCAGATGCATGAAATCTCTGGGCAGCTCTGCAGATTTGAAGAGAATTTCTGAAATGACATGTGAAATGTGACCACTTCCACCCATTTCACCTCCCCCACATGTGCCACTGTCTGTGCTCTTTAATCAGGCGGTGACTCATGCAGTCAGTTTGAAGGATCGTTCTCCAGTGCAGAGGGTTTCATGAGCAAAATATTTGCCGCATCGCAGGAGGCGCAGGGAGTTCTTTGTTCATGCGGAGCCTGGTAGACCCCAGCGGACTACGAGGCCCACCAGCAGCCACTCGCTTCAGCCCCTCCCGACGGCCACCACTCCACGCCTCGTGGCAACCGCTGCGCAGGGCGCACACTGGTGTGTGCCGGGCGAAGCCAGGACCAAGGGCGGGCCCGTTTGAGCTCGTTCGAGATCGGAAAAGGTCGGGTCGGGCCCCCCCCCCCTGACACAACCATAACAACAAGCTCAGTGTTTGTGACTTGGTCTGTTTCGCCGTGCTATTATCTGACTCTTTGACTCAAGGTGTAGCCGTAGTGCTGGTTTCGCCTATGGCATCTAAAGGAGGTAAGGGGAGGATCTCTGCTACAGGGGGGTCAGTGGTGGGGTCATTGGACCGGTTCATTATTAGAGCAACTTCAGTTCTGGTCCACGAAATTGCTTTGACTGAGCGGCGTCTATCATTAGATCCGACGCCCTCAAAGCGATCATCTCTGGGTGAGTTCATGCATGTTAGGTCACTAGAGCAACATACCGCCATGAGTAGTAACACTCCCCCCCTGTTTGAAGGAAGTCATCAGCCCTCACTGGCCCTAGAGTGTTTTACCATCATTTTGCCTCTATTGGAGCCTGCCCCTACCATCGAGTCTGTTGACCCGGCATTCAAAGAGCCTATTTCTCGTTCACCTCCCCGTCCACTAACGAGGTCAATCTGTAATACCTCCACCCAAGTTGTGGCCCAATCTAAGGAACCTGCCACAAAGAGAAAGTGGGGTGGGGGTTCACAGAGGAATAAAAACCCTAAAACCCTGAAGATCCAAATACCCAGTGGAACGGGAGTGACAGAGCCTACAGCAACACCCCCTGGGATGGAAGCACGACCATCTTCTCTTTTGACGGGTCCACCAAACACTGACACAATGGAACCCTTTATACAACTAGTCAGAGAGGATTTTTTGGTGAAAATGGGAACTTTACTTACCTCTTCACTTCAACCACTCCTTGAAAGATTATCTTTAATCGAGGACAAACTTTCACACTTAGAACTATCTTTTTCAAACAATCATTTGAACAATAATTTGTCACGCGGGGGAACATCCTGGGTCATCTTATGTAACCTCCAATTTAACTACTAATCTCCCTACTCCATCTAGTTTATGCCCCCCTTTGCCTCCCACCACAATATTAGCCCCTTCAACGGGGATTGTCGAGTTGGGCACCACTGGGAAATCCGGCACTGCAACACATGGTGAGGGAGCCTCTAATAAGGTTACAAATCTAGCGACTTCTTCCCAGGGGGGTGGTCCTGTGCTAGGCCCATCGAGATATAATAAAGTTGATGAATCCGGTAGGCGCCCCTCAAGTTGTGATCCAAAGAGCTCTAGTTTGCCATGTGTAGACTTGCCTCCTGAATCAATCCCGTATGTTGTTGTCTTGGCTGGTGTCCCGGGATTGGATCAAGGTAAAGAGGAATCGTATTCTGATTTGGAAAACAAGTGCACCCACTGGTTAAATATCAATAGACCACTACCACCACAGGTGTACAGTGAAATTTTATTTGCTCGTAGAGTAAGTTGGGTAGGGCAAAAAAAGAAGCACATTGAGGGTGATTGCATTCTGATTAACTTTAGAGACAGTCGGATAGTTGATCATGTATGCGATTGGCATCAGACGTGGGTGACTAAAGGGATACGGTCTTTATCTTTAACGTATTTCTATCCCCCCCCACCCTCTCCATCTTCCTTCAAATAGTTGGGGGCAACAATGGGAAGGGAATCACTTCATGCCGCAGGTGGAGAGAGTAATCAACAGACGATGTAATTATGATAAACTCCCACCCTTTGTTCTCCCTCTATCTAATAGATTTAGTTGTCTAGATTATGTAGATTGACTGACTTTGAACAGCCAAACTTTGCGAATTGATGAGGGAGATGTGGTTAATGTTCAGACATCTACTTTGAACAGGGAACCAGCAATCAAAGAAGCTACCAGGGGAAATATTGGTGATTTCGAGGGGGCTGCATATCATAGCCCTCCTGGTAGGACGGGGTGCCAGCAGGGTATTAATATTATCATGGGCCAACCTACTTCTTCTCCCCAGGCTATAATAGCCCAATCACCCCAGGGAGTTATGGCACTTGATAACCGTGCGCTGATAAGCAACAATGGGGCATTTAAGGAGTATGCTAAAGGGGAATTAGTTAGTCATCAGGTTGCTACTGTGGAAAACTTTGGTAGCTATGAGGAGATGACCCGGTCTGTGGCCCCTGAAAGAGGGATCTCTACCATGGGCCTGCAGAGTTCTAAGGCAGCCTCACCATCAGGGCTAAGTATGCTGTCTTGGAATATAGCTGGGTTAACCCCTAAAATGATTATTCCTGAGTGGGTTGAATTCATCGATACCCACGAGATCTGTTTATTCCAGGAGACCTGGGCATTGAAGCCTTTGCATAGAGTAGGGTTTGCCACTTATTGTAAAGCGGCAGTTCAGGGGCCTAGGGGCAGACCATCGGGGGGCCTGTGTATCTGGATCGGTACACATCTCGGCTGTCTAGTTAAGCTGATGGATACCCACTCCCCTGATATCTTATGTATTATTCTATCTCTTAATTATTTCCCCAAAGTGGCTATTATTAATGTTTACTCTCGTCCCGTAAGGTATGGGCAGACTTCACAGACGTTAGATTGTCTGACAGCCTTTCTTGCGTCGTTGCCTAACCAAGTTCTTCCTATTATCGGTGGAGACTTCAACTGTCACTTTGAACCCTTAAACGGGTTATCCCACCCCATAACGGGTGATGAGGATTCAACGTGGGGAATTCCAACGTGTAATCATTATTCGTTGAGGGGCTGGACTCCCCTAGCCCTACAGTTGACCTCAGTCACTCTTAATTATTCGCTGAGGGCATGTAATGGTCGAATATATGCAGACAATCCAGGGACTCACTCCTTTGAAAGAAACGGCCAGACATCCACATTTGATTATATCTTGGTGAAGGTGGATATCTGGCATAGGATAGTGAATTTCCTGGTACAGTCTCGTCCTGAAATCGATCACAATCCACTAGTTGTTACCCTGGATTGGTGTCAATTGGGAGGAGGGCAATCTGAGTATACCGAGCCCCCTACTAATTTACTCGCAGCAGAGGGAGGTAGAAGAATCTGATGGGGAACTTTTTCACAAACACCGGAGGCAAAGGCTGCACTGTATAAATCTATTATACCCTTTTTGGTAAAGGCCAGCTCCATTACAGATAGATGCGGTGGTACTGATTTCTCAGAGGAGTTGGGGGACAACCACCAGGATCTGGTTGAAACCCTGGCAGAGTTTTTCTATACTACCCCAACCCACAATAGAAAGGAACAAAAAGGCATTAGTCCCTGGTATAATAGGGCCTGCAGAGATGCAAGGAATGCTCTGTTGACTCAATTACGCAAGGGCGATATCTCACGCATTAGGGAGGCAAGGGCTTTCTTTAAGAAGCTCATATTTGAAGCAAAATCTAAATGGGAAATTGAGAGGTGGCAGGCCATCAAGAAAGCCTTAGACGTTAGGGACCCCAGAGGGTTCTGGAATTTGGTGAAGACAGGCATTCCCGATGGTAAGAATGCAATTGAGCCAAACCTCGGGGAGGAAGTCTGGCGAGCCCATTTACAAGTGTTATACACTAAGTCCCAAATAGGAACAGCTGTAAATGGGCTGCTAGTAATTGATTCTATTTATGTTCCACCCACAGACATTCCCCTTTGCTCTTTGGCTGAGGTGAAAATGGCCTTGGCCAAAGTTTTGCCAAACAAGGCACCTGGATTGGATAGGGTCCCAGGAGATTTATTTAAAACTGAGCAGGTAGTCTAGGTTCCATACCTGCGGTCTCTTTTTAATCAATTATTTTTGGCCTGTCACCCCCCAAAACGTGGTTGGGTGCCGAGATTATTCCCATCTACAAGAAAGGTTCCCCTATAGATCCGGCAAATTATAGGCCTATCAGCCTAATTGATGTATCCCAAAAGATCTTCGCACGTGTTCTTTTGGGAAGACTCCAGACTTGGATGGAAGATCATAATATACTCACCCCTCTCCAAGCTGGTTTTAGATCCAAAACTTCAACTATAGATCAGTTGTTCAGATTACAATTAACCTATTGGAAAACCATTATGTTGGAGGGTGGTTCCCTCTACCTCACTTTTGTGGATCTCAAATCAGCTTTTGATTTGGTAGATCGAGATCAGTTGTGGGATCTCCTGCTAGAGATGGGGGCTCCAGTTTATCTCTGTCAACAGATAAAACGCCTCCATGAAGGCAATTTCACTAAAATTAGATTTGGGAATAGTGGGGTACTCTCTGCTCCGATTCCTGTAGAGAAGGGCGTGAGACAAGGTTGCGTTCTCGCACCAACTCACTTTTCCCTTTTTCTAAATGGGATAATTGAGGATCTCTTATCAGTTAAGGATATAGACTCCCCTAAACTTGCCTATCATAAAATTCCTGCATTAATGACACGTTGCTCCTATCTAAAACACCTATGGGGATGCAACGTGTCTTAGAGAAGTTTGGCTCGCTTTGTAAGAAAAGGAATCTTGAGGTAAATATAAAAAAAACAAAGTATATGGTCTTCCATGCCGACTCCACAAATTGCCCACACCCTAAAATGGACGATAGGCCTTTAGAGAGGGTCCCCGTCTTTGATTACTTAGGACTTACCATAAACGATAAAATGGACTGGGGGCCACAGATTACTAAGGCAAATTTAAAACTTATTCAAGTCAGCGGAGGGATTTGAAAAGTCCATAGGAGCTGTGGCGTAAGGGTTATTGGCCCCCCTGTAGAAATTTACAAAGTCCAAGCAAGGGGTGCCACCCTTTACGGAGCTAAACTATGGGGTCACTGCCAGATTAAAACACTGGCAGTGACCGAAAACAATTTCTTAAGGCACCTCTTGGGTCTCCCTCAAAGTACCCCTCTAAGGATGGATCTGGGTATTCTCCCTATTACCGAAGTGATAGCCTCTTGCCCATTGTTGTATTGGCGACGGCTATAGAGTACCCCTGAGCTGGTTATATACAGAGAGGAACTAGAATCAGTTATGCACATTCGGGGGGCGGAAAAATATCCCTTGGCTGTCCTATATTCGGGATGCCTTTCGTCAAATCGGGAGGAGTGACTTGTGGTCTACTCCAGAGGAATCATGTCCTGATATCTCCAAACAATCATTAACCTCTGCTCTAAAAGAATACCGACTGATGTGTACCAGTAGGGTGATTGAGACATCTAGCTTAACCTCCAGGTTTTTAGATGTTTTTAAAATAGCTTATAAATTGGGGCCAGCTCTAGATCTCATTCAACCCTTCTTAGCCAAGAAACTCTTCCTTCAATTCCGACACTGGACGCTCCCTCTTTATGCATTTACTAATAACTGGGCGGGGGCCAACACATTATTATGTCCTGGGTGTAATGAGACAGATGAGCCTGAGACCCATGTGATCTTTTTTTGTCCTGCATATAAGGCTGCTAGATCTAAATGGGTTTTTCAACTCTGCAGGAATTTGGGAATCAGAAATTTTAGAGAGGTTTTTAGGCTATTAAAGTATGATACACATCCGGTCCTTGTCGCTGCTATATCTAAATTTCTTTTTGCTTTGTGGTGCAAGCGCAGATGTTTAGTGAAAAGTTAGGGTTGAGACCCGGATGGTGCTATTTTAATGGATCCTGTTACCTTGATTTCAAAATGTTCTTAATTGACGCTTATATTTTAAGCCTCCTATTTATGGGATCTCTGACAAAATATCGAAGGTCAAAAAATCGACCTACAATAATATCGCAACAAAAATATCGATGTCAAGAATATCTACATCCTATCTACAACATGGTAAGTACAAAAATATCGAAAATAAAATATAGATGTCAAAAATATCGTTATTAAAAATATCGGGTTAAAATAAACCAAATAATACTTATAAATAAAATAAACATAATTAAATATCTGTTATAATGTTTAAAATTAATAATTAATATATATAATTTAATAAAACATTAATTAAACATATACATATAGGTGCCGATTACGATCCGGTAAAAAAACTCCCCGTACGACTCGTATCCGGTCTTTTTACCGTACGAATCGTACAAGTGCCGTACAAACTGCCAATTACGATTCGCATGGGAAAAAGTCCATACGAATCGCATTGGGAAGTATTCCCCACACGTCCTCGGGTCGGAAAAAGTGTCTGACACGTCCACGGACGATTTACCGTACAAATGTGAAATGTGAAGTCTGACCGGGGAATCACAATCCATCCCGTGCGTCCGATGTTACAACCGCATGGAAAAAACACCGTCCGCACCGAACTCCCATAGCAACCATGGAGACATGTGCCTGCATACGCGCCCAACACTCCCACCAGCCCCCGTACGTTTGAGTCGTACCCCCCGTGTATGTACACCCCCGTGTATGTACACCCCTGTACGTGTCGTACCCCCGTGTATGTACACCCGTGTACGTGTCGTACCCCCCGTGTATGTACACCCGTGTACGTGTCATACCCCCGTGTATGTAAACCCCTGTACGTGTCGTACCCCCCGTGTATCTACACCCGTGTACGTGTCGTACCCCCGTGTATGTACACCCGTGTACGTGTCGTACCCCCGTGTATGTACACCCGTGTACGTGTCGTACCCCCGTGTATCTACACCCGTGTACGTGTCGTACCCCTGTGTATGTACACCCGTGTACGTGTCGTACCCCCGTGTATCTACACCCGTGTACGTGTCGTACCCCCGTGTATCTACACCCGTGTACGTGTCGTACCCCCCCTGTATGTACACCCGAGTACGTGTCATACCCCCGTGTATGTACACCCGTGTACATGTCGTACCCCCCGTGTATCTACACCCGTGTACGTGTCGTACCCCCCGTGTATGTACTCCCGTGTACGTGTCGTACCCCCCGTGTATGTACACCAGTGTACGTGTCCTACCCCCCCCTACGTTCGTGTCGTACCCCCGTGTATCTACACCCGTGTACGTTAGAGTCGTACCCCCACCCGCGTATGCATGGAGCGTACCCCTACCACAACATCCTAAGTATGGAGCGCACCCCAGGCCCCAACATCACAACCGCATGTACGAGTCGTACCAAGCCACACACAAGGACAGCACTGTACACCAAAATGGGCCATGTACACACCGTACACACGCTAAAAACGCACGTACACAACCAGGACAAACCAAAACAACACAAGAATACACCATTCGAATGGCACAAAGCCACAAAACATGTCCAACAACCACTAAAACAACACATTCACTGACCTGCAACTGCCAAAAACAAACAGAGGCCCAAAACACCACCACTCCTTATAACACACCCACCCAAAGTTCAAACACAGCCACACCCACCAATGGACCAATAAAAAGGGCCCACACACACAAACCATGAGCCTTTGCAACAGACTCACTGCTGCCAAACCCCACAGACAACCTACAGCACCATACTAGAAGCTTCACCACACCTTACACTTGCACACCTTCACACACACACCTTCACAAACACCCCCTCATCACATTCACACACACACCTGCACAACCACACCCACACACCCACAACCATCCACACCCCCCCCATCCACACCCACACCCCTCACCGTGCCCACTAACAAGAATCCAAAGTTCACTAGCCGAGAGTTGGAGGTCCTTGTCGATGAAATCCTCAGAGTCGAGCCACACCTCTTTGGAACATTGGTCAGACAGACCAGCATTTCAGCAAAAACAGCCATGTGGCAGACCATCGTCGATGCTGTGAATGCTGTTGCGGACACCAGAAGGAACAAGCAGGAATGCCAAGAAAGGTGGTACGATCTGCGGAGGAGGGTCCGAGCCAAGATGACGGATGAACACAACCAGGCCAACGTCACTGGAGGAGGGCCGTCCCGCAGACCCGTACACTACCATCCCTGGGAGGAGAGGGTGATGGCCATACTGCCGGTGGAGGCAGTGGAGGGATTAGGAGGACTCCAAGACCCGGGTGAGTACACAAACAACGCACCTCACATGGGGGGGAACGTCATCCTCAACCAAACTCACAAACAGGCACGCAACCACCCCAAGCTATCGCATGACTCAACCACACTCCATGAACACGCACATGCCACTGGCGCCACCATGCCCCATGCACCCAGCTGGACAATGTCAAGTCACAGACCACAGTAGACACCAACACATGACACAGTAAGCCGGATGGCGGGAGGGTGGGCCCAAAAAATCACATAGTGCAACTCAGAAGCAGACAACAATGCCCCCTGCCCATATGGCCTAGGTCACAGCCAGACAAACAGTGTGTCCCCACACAGGAAAGACTTGCCAGCAAATGGCGGATGCCTTGCATTAACACATGGGAGTGACGGCACGTTCTTGCACATGACAGCAGCTAATGAACAGCCAACACTGTGAAAGAGTGGCAGCACACACCACCACAGCAGCAGTGCAGACACAACACCCAATGGGTGCCTGGAGATCAGAAACACACTCACATCAACAATCCAAGGCCCATTCAAAGATCTGCAAAAAGTGTGTGCACAGTAAGCTGGGCTGAGGTGACAGAGGGTGACACACAGAGGGAGGGAGAGGGGGATAGAGAGGGAGGGAGACACAGGGAGACGGAGAGAGGGAGGAGGCTGACACACAGAGGGAGGGAGAGGGGGACAGAGAGGGAGTGAGAAAGGGACACACAGGGAGACCAATTCTGCCTTGGGGGGTGTGGGAATGTCTGCTCATCAGCAGGTGGACTGCGTGCATGTAGACAAGGGTGGCCAGTGCCTGAATCCCCCTCTCTTCTCCATGGCAAAACACTGGGCCATGTCTCAACCTGTGCACGAGCACAACGCCAGCTACCTGCATTATCTAAGTGTGTGGAACAACTCCATGTGCCCACGTACAGTGCAACACGGAAGGCGCCAATGCATGGCTCGCCACACCTGCTCACTCCACTGCTGACTGCAGTCACAATTGACGCAGCAAGTAAGACTGTGACACACATAGGTAAAGTCGCAAAAGATTTGGCCAAGGGACACACCCATGCACAAGTGCACTGTGAGTGGAATGCAAGACATATCCAAATTCCCAGAGGAAATGTGCCAACTTAGAAACTAATGAAACATGGATGTTGCATGGAACAAAATTAACATTGTCTCTCTCACACACAGGTCAACGTCGTGGATCACCCCCCAACACTGGGGGGGAAGACTCACAGGACCCGGCTCGGCGGGATGAAGGAGCCACCGGCAGCGACGACTCTCACCACTTTGTGGACGAACCCGACCCAACCAACCTGGCCCCTCTGGTGTCCAACGACCTGCAGCACCTGCGTCAGGTACAACGGGGCCAACCACCACCCCCACTCCTGCCACATCCCAGGAGACACCCAGGATCCCTGCCCCACCACCACAAAGCAGCCAGGCTGGCCAGGAGGGACACGGTGTCCTGGGCACCCAGGAGGAGGCAGGCAACAACGCCAATGTCACCCCTCAGGGGTCCCGGAGACCCGATGTGCCCACAAGGGCAGGCCAGGTGCAAGTGGGCAGGGGTGGTGGGAGTGGAGGACGGCGGAGGCGCCAGCCTGACCAGTTGGCTGGGGAACCGGTATATTCCCCTGTCCGAAACATCCTGGACACATACCGGCAGGACACCACGGGCATGGCCCAGGTTGTCTCCATCCTCGAGGGGATCAAGACCCAGCAGGCCAAGCAACATGCGGAGCAACATGCCTGTCTACTGCAACACCAACGGAGGATGGAGGACAGACAGGCTGAGCTCATGACGGTGTTCACAGGAATTCACAGTACACTCCGTCGGATGGCCGACAACATGGGCAACCCTCCCTGTGCCAGAAGGCGCAGAACATCACCACCCACAGGGAGGGATGAGGAGGAGGAGGAGGAAACATCCGATGGAGCATCCCAAACATCGTCACGGCCTGCTTCTGAGGGTCCCCGCAGGAGGGCGGGTCGTCCACAGAAAAGACCGTGAGGGTCGGCGCTACAGCACCATCTCCCAGGACACCTGGCCTGGCACCTGGCCCACTGGAGCAACAGCAGCACAGCATCAAAAGACATTCTCTGCCACATGGCCTTGCTGGTCACTGCCTGACCAATGTTGCCAAAGACTGTGGCATGGACTCTGAGGATTTCTAATGGCAAGGACACCAACTCCCCTAGTGAACTTTGGATTCCACACACCCGGAAAGCCCCTCATGTCAACCCCCCCCCCCTAAAATAAAAAGTCACACCATGAAGAGAAGATGCCTGCTGGTTGCATTATTACCTTACATGTGTCTTGTAAAGTCTAAGCATGCCTGAGTTCTCTTTTGACTTCAACCATCCACACCCTGTGGCCTGAGTCTGGCACAGGACGTACGGGTCACAGCGTATTAGGTAAGACAGACATGGAGCACCATACACACCCGTGATGGGCCCAACCAGCTGAGGGGGTGGCCGCACAACCGTGCCGACAGGCATATTGAGTACAGCAACAGTCATGCGCAGAGGTCAGGGATCATGTGGAGTGTCCTGGGGGGCACCCAGGTATGTGTAGACAGGTGGCAGAACCATGTCCTGCACGCTTGAGTCAGGTGGATGCAGAGAATGGTGGCCTGGCCAACGTTGGATGCATGGGGATGGCACATGTCACAATACCCACACAGTCATGGACATCATGCACAATACACAGTCTAATCCCACACAAACAGCTTGCATCTTGCTACTCGACACATAGACACATAGCCACTATCACGGAAAATCATGCCAGACATGCCGGATGCACCGTGGCAACACACCAGCATTGACTGAGAAGAGGCACCTTGGAGGCATAGGGACACCTTTATTAGTCATGTATTCGGGATTGCAGAGGCAACTCGAAGTACACATGAACAGTTCATGTGGAGTAACATGTGGGTCCAACACTGGCACCCCCCTTCTGCAGCACAAATGCGTGATAGCCATGGAACTGGCACACAAGTGTCGGCTAACAGCTAAACACCCCCTGCTGCTCACGGAGAGCCTGCCATACACCATTGATCCGCTGATGTGGAAGTCCCACAGCATGTCAAGCCAATGCAAACCGTATGTGTCCGAGGGCAGTGTTACACACATTGATGCCATCATCACATTCCACAATCCCATCACTGATGACTGTCAACAAGTCTGACCATCTATTCAGGTGTACCCAGCTGCATGTCATGTGTACCATGGTGATGCAACATGTCTGCAGAGGAACCAAACATCGACAGGGGCAGTGTGCACACATCGTGAACAACTGCCACACCCAATACACCCCTGATGCATCCCTTACCCTAAGGAGACTTCCAAACGTGTCCGTGCCTGTAACGCTGAGTCAGCACACGATGACGTGTCCATGAGGAATAGCAGTGCCACAACAATGCAAGCAGCAGACGGCATGCGCAAGTACCTGGGGAAGAGAGACACACAAGAAGTCAGCCACAAAAAGCACAGCCACTTGCATGTGCATGTACTCGACACATGTATGGATGACAACATGCTAGGTCACAATTATGACTGGGGAAATACACCCATCACTGGCACCATCACTCCAGTGACACATCCACACACACCTCTGACTCACGTGCCATACATGCAGGTGGAGACACACATCGCAACACATGCCACACGGGGACCAATGCGTGCACACTCAGACACTGGTACTCACCACTAAGCAAAGAAGTCGCGTATGAGCCGAGTCCGGATGTCCTCTTGCGGCTCCACATCCTCCACATCACTAGCCCCATTGCCAAGCCCTTCGTCCTCCACGAGTGGATGGTCCTGGTCATCTTGATCCAGGATGAGTGGCACAGCTTTCTCAACTTCCATGTTGTGCAGCATGCAGCAGACCATGAAGATTTTGCAGACCTTCGCCGGGGCATATGGGAGGGCGCCGCCGGTCTTGTGGAGGCATCGGAATCGGCTCTTCAGGAGGCCAAACGTCCTCTCTATCACTCGCCTTGTCCAGCCATGGGCGGTGTTGTAGCGGAGCTGGGCCGGCGTGATGGGGTTGCGGAGAGGTGTGATCAGCCATGGCATGTTGGGATAGCCAGCGTCCCCTACATGGAAAGCACATGGACGTAAGTAGGACAGGAGAAGCGGTCGTGCTGGAAGTCTACGCAAAATACAGGACAGAAAGAGTGTACCCACCAACAACACATGCTCGTTCGCTGCGCAGCTGCGTCATCATTTCAGGCATCCTGCTACGCCTCATGATGTAGGCATCGTGTGCTGATCCTGGAAAACGAGCACAGACATGTGAAATCACCATGTTGGACAGACACACCACAAGGGCATTGATGGAGTGGTAGTGCTTGCGATCACGGTACGCTACCTCCTGTGCCTGTGGTGGTACCAAAGCCACATGTGTCCCATCTATGGACCCAAAGACATGGGGCATCCCTCCCAGGGCATAGAATCCACGCTTGACCCCAGTCAACATTTCTGGGGTAGGAAAATGGATGAAGTCATCCAGGTGAATCAACATGGCCTCTAAGAAATCATGCAGCACACGGCAGAACATGCTCTGGGAGATGCCACCAACATGAGCTATGGTATTTTGAAAGGTACCCGTGGCTAGAAAATGTAGGGCTGCCATTACCTTCAGCTTGGGTGTCAGTGCCGTAGGATACCTGTGCTGCGGTTGCAGGTGTGGTGCCAGTCTCGCCGTCAACTCCAGAATCAACGGTTGGGGGAAGCGGTAGCACCGGATACAGTCATTCTCCCGCATGGCAGCCAAGTCCGGAATTGGTCGGGGAAGAGGCGGCGCTCTGCAGTAATTTGGAAGTGACAAGGAAGAGTGAGTGCACCACAACAACAATTTATTTGTACTGAGCACATGTTAATCTGTCAATACACATATGCTACATACGGAGTCAGGTATGTGCTACATGACCTGGACACGTATGGCTGCCAGGTGACACTCCTACCAAGACCCAGCTACACACGGAGATTATGAACCTCCACATGCCATGGCATGGGATTAGCTGTGTCCCAGTGCAAGTGAACAGCCAGACGCAACACAGGAGTGACATACATCCACACATCAGCAGAAGTAGGATGTCGATTGCAGAGACTGGTAGCGGAACACTAGAGCCACAGGTCACATGACATTACACTAGGACAGCCCACACACCTTGCCATGAAGGTGTACATGTCATGACTCACCACACATTCATAGAGAGGATGCAGACATGTCCTTGTTACGCTACTCCGTGTCCCCTGCATACATACGCACCTCACATCCGATACCACATGTGGCATGGTGTGCGGAACAGTGTGCCATGTCAATCTACACACAGACACATGTTGGTTGCTGCAACGGCTGCAGCTTTTGAGGGAGCTCCAACATCAACCTAATGGGAACCACCCACACATACATGACATAGTCACATCGTGCACCGTGGGTAGTGACATGTCTGGTGTGGTAACCCCTGTACCGGGCCTCAGGGGACACTTCCGTGTGTTGGTGTCCGTGCCATGCCAGTGACGCTCATCCCAAGTGTGCAGTACGACATGCACACATGTCAAAGGAGTCAAGGGCATGCCTGGCACACATTGCACCGTCACACATTACATATGTACACATCTCATCATACATCTGGTGCCTTCTCCACTCAGGAGTAATGTGCCACATCACAGCCTTTCACACCTGTGCCCCACACATGTAGTACTGCCCAGACAATGCCTTGATGTCCATCCATGGACAAGTACGTCAGCCCTATTCCTTCCTGTGTGCTGCCTGTCACCACTGTGATGTGTGAAAACCACCGTACTTCTGCTAAGAGGGCCTGTGTACGTTCCCGTATCACTATGGGAGTGCTGCCGTATGTGTACCCATAGTGATGGTGAGCGTACAGGCATGTGTACGGTCCGTACCACTACGAGTACGCATACGCAAGAACACCCATAGTGGTATGGCCCGTACACGTGTGCGTACGTTCACTATCACTATGGGTGTCCTCGCGTATGCGTACTCGTAGTGGTACGGCCCGTACACACGCCTGTACGCTCCCTATCACTATTGGTGTCCTCGCGTATGCGTACTCGTAGTGGTACGACCCGTACACATGCCTGTACGCTCCCTATCACTATGGTGATAGGGAGCGTACAGGCATGTGTACGGGTCGTACCACTACGAGTACGCATACGCGAGGACACCCATAGTGATAGGGAGCGTACAGGCGTGTGTACGGGCCGTACCACTACGAGTACGCATACGCGAGGACACCCATAGTGATAGGGAGCGTACAGGCGTGTGTACGGGCCGTACCACTACGAGTACGCATACGCGAGGACACCCATAGTGATAGTGAACGTACGCACGCGTGTACGGGCAGTTGCTATGCATTTGGGGTGCCCTAAGGCCCCGGAACGCACCGTACCTGTGTGTGAAGCTCAAAATTACATAGGGGACACATGAGGGACAAGTATTAAGGCCTACATGCATGCTGGTTGTCATGAAGACCAAGTTTAAAGTTTGAATTTGTTCTGGAAGGTGCACAGCAGAAGTCAGTTGGAATGAATCTACTTTGTTGCAATGTGTTTGTGGGGTTGACATCATGCTGAAGAAAAAAAAACAGAATAAGAACCCACTGACTGTGCTAGGTTTGAAGAGATTGGAGGAAACATAGGATGCAAATGTGAGTGACCAATCACTCTGTACTCCTGTGCATGAAATGGGCCAGCAAGGCAGATATAAGGCAGCCAGGTCCCATGAGGGAGCACTTGCCTGCACATCTCTGTATTACACGACCCAGCTGCTGCTACTGATTCCCTGGAACCATGTCAAGGGCTGTGGAGAGGTCACAGCCATTCACCCTGGAGGAGAACCTGGCTTTGCTGGATGTGATCCTCCCACAGTACCCCATGCTGTATGGGCGACCAGGTTATCAGGTGAGTGAAGAGTCCACTAGCACAGACTGTGTCCCTTTTTTGTGACTGTGACTTCTGCCATTGTGTCCAGGTGTGACACACATGCTATGTACTGTAGGGGGGGGTCCCAGGGGGGGGGGAATGCCTGATGTTTACCAGCAGTGCCCAGAGACAGGAGGGGTGGGTGCCTAACACTCCCAGCAGTGCCCAGAGACAGGAGGGGTAGGTGCAGAGTCCTCCCAGCAGTGCCCAGACATGAGAGGGGTGGGTGCAGAGTCCTCCCAGCAGTGCCCAGAGACAGGAGGGATGTGTGCAGAGTCCTCCCAGCAGTGCCCAGAGACAGGAGGGGTGGGTGCCTATCACTCCCAGCAGTGCCCAGAGACAGGAGGGGTGTGTGCAGAGTCCTCCCAGCAGTGCCCAGAGACAGGAGGGGTGGGTGCAGAGTCCTCCCAGCAGTGCCCAGACATGAGAGGGGTGGGTGCAGAGTCCTCCCAGCAGTGCCCAGAGACAGGAGGGGTGTGTGCAGAGTCCTCCTAGCAGTGCCCAGAGACAGGAGGGGTGGGTGCCTATCACTCCCAGCAGTGCCCAGAGACAGGAGGGGTGTGTGCAGAGTCCTCCCAGCAGTGCCCAGAGACAGGAGGGGTGGGTGCCTATCACTCCCAGCAGTGCCCAGAGACAGGAGGGGTGTGTGCAGAGTCCTCCCAGCAGTGCCCAGAGACAGGAGGGGTGGGTGCAGAGTCCTCCCAGCAGTGCCCAGACATGAGAGGGGTGGGTGCAGAGTCCTCCCAGCAGTGCCCAGACGCAGGAGGGGTGGGTGTAATGCACAGTGTGAGCCTGGATCATTGATTGTGTAGTTGCCCTCATTCCACCTGTGTCCTATCAATGGCACGTACTGCTTTTGCCCTTCCCCAGAGGATCATGTCCCTATGACAAAGGTGCAATGCGTTGGATGCATACTATGCCTTGTTGTAAACAGCAAATGTGTTCTAATATGTGTCTCTGTGACATGTGCCAGGTGTATTGATGTAGTGTCACTTGTTCATCCTCACAGGTAGGCGCCTCTGCCAAGGAGCAGATATGGCTGACCGCCGTCAGCTCCGTGAGGAGTGCGGATGGTCGGAAGCGGCGCCTGTCCCAGGTGAGGAAACGCTGGCAGGATATCCGGTGCTGGACGCGGAGGATCGCACGGGTCCTGCTGGGTGACTCACCTGAGAGCCATAAGAACCGCGGGCGCCGCCGTCTCTCCCACATCCACAAGCGTGTGCTGGTGGTGGTATTTCCAGACTTGGACAGGCGCTTACAGGAGATGCAGCAGCAGGAAGGGGGTAGGTACATGTGTGTTTGTTGTGTTTCACCAGCATTTGTAATTGCACTGTTCCATGGATACACTGCCAGGGTTTAATGGTGCTGTGCAGATCCTGTTACCCACAGTATTGCAGTGCTCTCCTGCCTCCCTTCCCCTCCTTGCAATGTGTTCCCTGGTCTGTGTGTAATCACTCCGTCACAAGGTTATGTAGCCTGGCACCTTCTCCACGTGTACTATGCCTGCAGCATCATGTGTGGGGGTGGTGTGTAACAGGTTTTGGGACCTTGCCTGTGCCCTGTCCAGTT
Source organism: Triturus cristatus (assembly GCF_964204655.1). Taxonomy (NCBI): domain Eukaryota; kingdom Metazoa; phylum Chordata; class Amphibia; order Caudata; family Salamandridae; genus Triturus; species Triturus cristatus. The sequence goes on from NC_140588.1 coordinate 391,394,164, forward strand.
CTGGACTAAGGGTGGGCGTAGTTCGCGAAGTAGCACTTCGCGAAGCTACGCAAAGTGAAGTTCGCACTACGCGAGCTACGCGTAGCACTTCGCGAACTGCGTAGTAACATGTTCGCACTGTGCAAGATGTTGTTTTCAATGAGTGCACAGTGCGGACAAGCAACCAGCACTGTGCAATCATTGAAAATGGCATCTTGCACAGTGCGAGCTGTAGTTTTCTGCTGCTCGAGTAGATTTTTACTCGAGCGGCAGCTTTCTCAACGCGAACTGGTAGTTTCTCATCGCGAGCGGTCGCGAGCATACGCGAGCCCTCGCAATGAGAAACCTGACCTCCTCGCGTTGGGAATCTCGCCGGGAGGTTTATTTTCCATGCTCGCGATCGCGAACAAGGAAAAAGTCTCGCCGGGATGTCATTTTGCTTGCTCGCGGTCGCCAACTTGACGTTGAGGACCGCGAGCGAGCAAAAAATGACCGCAGCACTACGCAACACTACGCTACGTGTGTTCGCACTGTGCTACGTGCAGTTCGCGTAGTGCGAAGTAGCGCGAACTTCGCAAACTACGCGAGCGTAGCGTAGTGCTTCGCCCAGGCCTATTCTGGACTTGTGGGTTCCATGTCAGTTGGCACTAATGCTGAGTCCAGACATGGGAGTTAGTCTCTCAAGTGTGAGGCCTTACAGCACGCATGTCCTATGTGGTGGCCTGTGACATGATGTGCATGAGTGTGCGGTACGCATAGTGCAGGGATGGTAGCGTGTGTTGCAGTCATTCCCATTCAGGAGCATGGAGTTGTGTGGCCACTACTGTCCCCAGGGGCATATTTTCCTAGGTATCATGTGTGTAATCCGAAAATGTCGACAATCTGTGTCTACAGCATAGGTTGTGCTCTGTGCCATTGTCCCCTGGCCCAATGTATATTGACGTGAAATGTAGTACAAGTGTCCACTGTAGAGCCTGACCTGATTTTCCTTGTTCATACTCACGGTGGCCATTGCCTGTGTGTCTTGTTACAATCATCTGATGATGCCCATTTGTACATGATTATTTGGACAGGCGCACCTTGGGTATTTTGTGTGCAATATTGAATTTTTGCATCCCATGTGTATTTCACCCAGACTAAGAGATGTAAGTGCTTCCTGTGTCTCTAAAGAATTGTCTCATGTAGGGGATGGGTGGTGCGGGCATGGCCTACATGTCAAAACCTGAAATCTCCTTGCTAGGACTGGCCAGTGTGTGATGTTTGTCTGGACATACTCTCAAGGTGCAGTGAGCCAGTGAGGGTGGGCATGTTTTCAGTATTACCTATGCTGCATGTGCTTCTTGTTCCTGGATATGGTCCCTGCTCATCCCTATTTCCTGCCACGCTGTGTGGTGCAGATGCAGTGCTGGATTGTCCCCAGGGCCTTGCTCCTCAGTCAAAATTCCATTTCATCTCATTTGCTATTGTGTCATGCTCTCCATAGTTTTTCAGTGGCATGGTGGGTCAAACAACTGTGTCTTGCATGCCCTACATATGTACCTTGTTTTGTAGATGTAACTCTTCTTTTGTTTCAGGCTATGCACTGTAACCTATGTAGATTGGACTCATGTGACATATGTATACAGGTGTATGATTAATTTCTGTCTCTTCAGCCTGCCCACAGCATCGTCGGAGGACACGGAGGGAGACATGGACACAGACGGAGCAGAGGGACCGAGCACCAGTGCCAGCGGTGACATCGTGGCTGGCACATCGAGTGGGACTGAGGCGGAGGAGAGTGAAGCCGGGGACCTGTCGACTGGCACAACAGAGTATGAAGCTGACGGGTCCGAGGATGATCTCTCCGAGTGGGCGGAGGCTGCACCACCAGCTGACAGCAGCACAACATCTCGCCCCGCCCCCTCCATTGCCATCAGCCGCATCCCACTTGCTCGTGTCCCTTCCCAGCGTGCCCAGTCACCGCATGTCTCCTTCATGCCAGGCACCGCACCCCCTGCCCCTGTCTCCACTGCTGCCGCCAATGCCGAGTCTGTGGACATCCAGCGGCAGTTGCAGATTGGTCAGGCTGCGATCCTTAATGTCCTCCATGGCCACAGCCAGGTCCTCAACAGCATGGAGGCATACTTGGAGGGCATTCACTCATCGCAGGCTGACCAACGCAGCTTGCTGAGGTCGATAGACTCGACACTGACTGCAGCAGTGGGTCTCCTGCAGCGCTTCATCCAACCCCCTACCCCTGCCCCATCCACACTTCCCACTCCCATGCCTGTCCCACGTACACCCAGACATCAGCATGCACACACCACGACGGACACAGGCACCACACCAGCAGGGAAGGTCACCCGCACACCTCCTGGCACGACACACAGGGTGAAGTAGGCACACCCACTGGGTCGGGGGGCAAACGTAAGACACGCAGCCAGAGTGGGAGTCCGCATTCCACCAAATCCACTCCCTCCAAATCCCCTCCCCTCAGCTCACCTGGCCACATATCACACAGAGACTCCTTCATGGTCGCTCTATCCCTGAGCCCCACAGTGACACCACCCCGCAAGCGGTCAAGGGAGTCCCCGGTCAGGGTGGTTGAGTCCCCCCCCTGTCTACACCCTGCCCCAGTGGCGCTGCGACCCATCCCTCTGACCCCCCCCCCTCCTTGGGGCCTGTGGTTCCTTCGGGTGCAGGGGATTCCCTGGAGGACCTTGCTAAGGTGTGCAGCGAGCTCCTAGAGTCCACCTTTGGCCTTGCCCCACCCCCTGTGGTGGAGTCCTCCATCCCTGCACCCACAACGCCTACCCTTCGCCCTCCTGTCCCTGCGGTGCCTGTTCCTTCCCCCCACATGATGCCCTCACCCCTGTGGAAGACGACGGAATCTAAATGTGCAGGCAAGCTAGGGGACACGCATCCCACTGTGTCCCCCATCCAGCTGTGACTTCTGGACTGCCCTATGGGCTTTGTAAATATTGAACTTCCTACAAACAAGATTTTTTGGATCATGCTGAATAAAGCAATTTATTTTTTTCCCTTGGAACACTACTGCTTTGCTGGTATTGCTGTTGGTGGGGCTGCTACATGGTTGTGGGTGGTGTTCATGTGTTGGGTGTGCTGGTCATAGGGGGGACCCTGGTATCTGTGTGCCATCACACGGTGTTAGCTATGTTTCTCTGTTCATGTAAGCAGTTGCTGCATGGTGAAATTGTCCCAAGGTGTATTCCTTCCTCTGTGTACCCTGCCATCTTCCCTGCAGGGTGTTCCCAATATTTAGCGCTGAGCTGTGTGTACATTAGCTGGGTGTGTGACGGACTCCTTCAACTTTGCACATGCATGCTGAGCGATGTCTCCACCTGCATCATTCGTGGCATCCTTGGTAGTCATTGTACTTGTGTATGTGGACTATTGACATGACTTCATGTGGACATGTTTTCTTTTCGGCGCTATGCATGCGTATACTCCCAGCCTCGCACACATGTGGTACATGTACTGCTGGGTCTTTGTGCACCTGACTGACATTTGTGGGCATGGTATCTGTGGCTACTCCACCCTTTGCGTTCCATGGGCACTGCTGGGAGTGTTAGGCACCCACCCCTCCTGTCTCTGGGCACTGCTGGGAGGACTCTGCACACACCCCTCCTGTCTCTGGGCACTGCTGGGAGTGTTAGGCACCCACCCCTCCTGTGTCTGGGCACTGCTGGGAGTGTTAGGCACACACCCCTCCTGTGTCTGGGCACTGCTGGGAGTGATAGGCACCCACCCCTCCTGTCTCTGGGCACTGCTGGGAGGACTCTGCACCCACCCCTCCTGTCTCTGGGCACTGCTGGGAGTGATAGGCACCCACCCCTCCTGTCTCTGGGCACTGCTGGGAGGACTCTGCACCCACCCCTCCTGTGTCTGGGCACTGCTGGGAGTGTTAGGCACACACCCCTCCTGTGTCTGGGCACTGCTGGGAGTGATAGGCACCCACCCCTCCTGTCTCTGGGCACTGCTGTGAGGACTCTGCACCCACCCCTCCTGTCTCTGGGCACTGCTGGGAGTGATAGGCACCCACCCCTCCTGTCTCTGGGCACTGCTGGGAGTGTTAGGCACCCACCCCTCCTGTGTCTGGGCACTGCTGGGAGGACTCTGCACACACCCCTCCTGTCTCTGGGCACTGCTGGGAGTGTTAGGCACCCACCCCTCCTGTGTCTGGGCACTGCTGGGAGGACTCTGCACACACCCCTCCTGTCTCTGGGCACTGCTGGGTGTGTTAGGCACCCACCCCTCCTGTGTCTGGGCACTGCTGGGAGGACTCTGCACACACCCCTCCTGTCTCTGGGCACTGCTGGGAGTGTTAGGCACCCACCCCTCCTGTGTCTGGGCACTGCTGGGAGGACTCTGCACACACCCCTCCTGCGTCTGGGCACTGCGGGGTGGGGTACGGTACGTACATACACTGTTGGCATGGGGGTATGCTCCATACGTACACGGGTGGGGTACGGGTCGTACTTACACTGTTGGGGTGGGGGGTACGCTCCATGCATACGGGTGGGGGTACGGTCCGTACGTACACTGTTGGCATGGGGGGTACGCTCCATACGTACGCGGGTGAGGGTACGGGTCGTACTTACACTGTTGGGGTGGGGGGTACGCTCCATACGTATGCGGGTGGGGTACGGGTCATACTTACACTGTTGGGGTGGGGGTACGGTATGTACATACACTGTTGGCATGGGGGTATGCTCCATACGTACGCGGGTGGGGTACGGGTCGTACTTACACTGTTGGGGTGGGGGGTACGCTCCATGCATACGGGGTGGGGGTACGGTCCGTACGTACACTGTTGGCATGGGGGTACGCTCCATATGTACGCGGGTGAGGGTACGGGTCGTACTTACACTGTTGGGGTGGGGGTACGCTTCATGCATACGGGGTGGAGGTACGGTCGTACTTACACTGTTGGGGTGGGGGGTACGCTCCATACGTATGTAGGTGAGGGTACGGGTCTTACTTACACTGTTGGGGTGGGGGATACGCTCCATGCATACGCGGGTGGGGGTACGGTCCGTACATATCCATACCCACGCTGTGGAATGCTTGTGCGGGCCGTCCCCAGGCCTTTGCCACGTGGGTACGAGCCGTCCCGCCATTGTTGGGGTGACGTAGGTGTGGGCGTGGTACGACTCGTACCCACGCTCTTAAGGCGTGGGTACAGGACGTACCTGTATTGTTGTGTTGCCGGTTCGCGTCGTCAAGAACTTCTGTTGTGGCGGTCGCTGGCTTAGCTGGACACGCCCCCACCCCCTCGTAGTGACCAGGGCCTGAGGGTCAGGTATGTCCAGGGCATGTGTGCTGTGTGACTTTGGTGGGGGTTTTGTGGCCTGCCCCTGGTCCTGCCACCCCCCCCCCCCTTTCCCCCCTCCCTTTGTTCTTCTGACCTTCTGCGGCCTCTGCGTCCGAACCTGTAGAGGAGGTCGACTGCTATGAGGGCCGGGATGACACGTAGGTTCGGGTCCATGTCTGTCCGTCGCGTACAGGTCCTCCTTGTTCGCGTCGTCCTGATTTCCCGGCAGTTTTTGGCAGCCGGAAAATATTGTCCGTGCGGGATGACGTTGGTGCGAATCGTAATTCCTGGTTCGTGAATGGCAGGCTGCGTGCGTCACGACGTCACGTCGGCGCTTTCCCGGATCGCATTTGTATGTTTATTTTCGGCGGTCGGGGTTTTGTACGATTCGTACGGAAATGGTGTTTCCGTGCGAATCGTAATTCCATGGTTGTATATTTTGACGACCGGGTACGCGTCGGACGGAGAATATGCTCGTACCCGGTTTTTACAGGATCGTGATCGGCACCATAATATATAATATATATACTTACTTAATAATGTTTTAATAATTATTTTAATAAATTATAAATTATTTAAAAATATAATAAATTGCAAATACATGATACACATAAAACAATAACATGAATAAAACTTAAATAATTATGTATAACAAATTAAAAAAATTACATTTAATTTGAATATTGTTAAAATTAACTATATATTACATAAGCTAAAATAATAAAAAAATATTAAATAGCAGAGAGAATAAAACTACTACTCCAGCTCCAACAAAAACAACAGAAAGGAAAATGTTGGATAGCGTAGGGCTAAAAATTACTATACCAACTCCAAAGAGTGCAACAGTAGGGAAAGTGTTGGATAGCGTAGGGGTAAAAATTAGTATTCCCACTCCAGAGAGTGCAACAGTAGGTAAAGTGTTGGATGGCGTAGGGGTAAAAATTACTATTCCAACTCCAGACAGTGCAACAGTAGGGAAAGTGTTGGATAGCGTAGGGGTAAAAATTACTATTCCCACTCCAGAGAGTGCAACAGTAGGGAAAGTGTTGGATAGCGTAGGGGTAAAAATTACGATTCCCACTCCAGACACTGCAACAGTAGGGAATGTGTTGGATAGCGTAGGGGTAAAAATTACTATTCTAACTCCAGAGAGTGCAACAGTAGGGAAAGTGTTGGATAGCTTAGAAGTTAAAAATAACATACTTATAAATAAAATAATTATTTAAAATAATTAGTGATTTAATTATTAAATAACTCTAAATTATTTACAACTACCAATAAATATTTATTAAAAACATAACTACCAATGAATAATTAATTAACAATAAATTAATAATAAATACCAATAAATAATAAGTAATAAATATTAATTACCAATTAAAAGAAATTGAACAATTACATTTTATATACCAAAAAATAATAATTATTAAACATTAATTACCAATTAAAAAATATTGAACCATTAAATATTTTTTATACCCCAAAATAATAATTATTGCACATTAATTACCAATTAATAATTAATAATTACTTATTAGTATATTAATTAGAAATATCAATAAATAATATTTAATCATATTTAATTACCGGGAAAAGTCTACGAGAGTGCGTCGGAAAGTCCTTACGTCCGAATATCGTCGGAAAAAGTGTACGAGAGTGAGCCGGACATTTTTACGTGCAAATCGTAAAACACAAGTCCGAGCGCGCAATTACGATCCCGACCGTCCGTCCGTCCCTCCGTCCGAATACACAATCGCACGTAAAATGGCCCGTACGGAGCCAACGCAGTAGCGCACATGTACACGGGTAAACCAATGCCCGTGTACGAGCCGTGCAGCCCCCCCCAAAATATGTCAGCACCGTACACCACCCTGTCCGAACTGCACCCCAGCCCCACAACTGTACGCGCCGTACCCCCAATGTACACGCAGCACCCCCACTGCATGTACACACCGTACCCCCACCGCATGTACGCACTGTACCCCCAGCCCCCCCACCGCATGTACGCACCGTACCCCAGCACCGCATGTACGCACCGCACCCCCCATGTACGCGCCGTACCCCCACCGCATGTACGCACTGTACCCCAGCACCACATGTACGCACTGCACCCCCCATGTACGCACCGTACCCCCACCGCATGTACGCACCGTACCCCCACCGCATGTACGCACTGTACCCCCAGCCCCCCCACCGCATGTACGCACTGTACCCCCAGCCCCCCACCGCATGTACGCACCGTACCCCAGCACCACATGTACGCACCGCACCCCCCCATGTACGCGCCATACCCCCACCGCATGTACGCACCGTACCCCCACCGCATGTACGCACTGTACCCCCAGCCCCCACCGCATGTACGCACTGTACCCCCAGCCCCCCCACCGCATGTATGCACCGTACCCCAGCACCGCATGTATGCACCGCACCCCCCCATGTACGCACCGTACCCCCACCACATGTGCGCTCAGCACACCAACACCGTACCCCAGCACCCTCACCCAGCATCGCGTATGTACGGATCGTACCTACATGAAAAAGACTCTTACAGAACCAGGACACTGTAAAACAGCACAAGGAGGGTCAAATCGACTCGCACAACAACACAAAACACGTCTACATGCCAAAATACATCTCAATGACTGACCTGCCACATCCAAACACAACCACCTCTTATAACACACCCACCAAAATTCAAACACAGCCACAACCAAAAATTGACCAATAAAAAGGGCCCACACACACAAACCATGAGCCTTTGCAACAGACCCACTGCTGACAGACCCCACACACAAACAACCCCACATTACTCATACCTTCGCTACACCTTCACTCACACACCTTCACACAACATCCTCCACAAACATCCCCCTCTTCACATTCACACACTCACATTCACACCCACACACCCACAACCATCCACACCCACACCCACACCCCACACCATGCCCACAGACAAGAATACAAAGTTCACTACGGCGGAGCTGGAGCTCCTTGTCAACGAAGTCATCAGAGTCGAGCCACAGCTCTTTGGAACATTGGTCAGACAGACCAGCATAGCTGAAAAATCTGCCATGTGGCAGAGGATTGTCGATAAGGTGAATGCTGTTGCACCCATCCGAAGGACCAGGCATGAATGCCAAGCCAGGTGGTACGATCTGCGCAGGGCGGTCAAGAGGAAAATGAATGAAGAATATGCCCAGACGAACATCACTGGAGGTGGGCCGCCCCGCAGACCCGTACACTACCAGCCCTGGGAGGAGAAGGTGATGGCCATGCTACCGCCGGTGGGATTACACGGAGTCGAAGGAGTCGCAGAGCCTGGTGAGTACACAAACAACTCACGTAACATGGGGGGAATGGCATCCACACCCCAACTACAACAAATGCACTCACCTACCCCCAAGGACTCACCGCACACAACCACACTCAAAAACCACGGCCATGCCACTAACGTCTCCATGCACCTTTCACAAATCAAGGCAAGGCCATGTCCAAGGCAACAACAACCACAAACACAAGACTGGATGTCCGGGAGGCTGGGAGGGTGGGCCACACACAACACATTGTGGAAATGAGACGCAGACAACCATGCCCTCAGCCCATATGGCATAGGTACATACCCATGCACAATGCACAGGGACTGGCAAACTACTGACAAGGTAGCTGACACTGGGACCTGCTGTATGCAGCACAAGGCCCTCCTGGAACCACTGTACACTCAAACACCAACTCCACAAGCACAGGTATCTAGCACAGGAACTCACACTCACTGTCATGCCAGCATGCACCATGAGGGGACAGACACATCACCTGGGAGACCCAATGACAACACACACTACACACAACAGCACGCCCGGTCACACCCCCCCCCCTAACACAAGCACACACCCCCGGGGCAGGCAACGGATTCACACACTCCCACAATGGACATGTGACACAACAAGACCAAACCATTGCCAAATAAGCATCAGAGCCAACAATCTACAGGTCAAACACTCAGGAGAACATCCCAATCTGTCCCCCGCAACATACCCATCCCCAAGTGGACACTGAGAGGAATGCTAGGGACATCCAACTACCTGGAGGAACCGTGTCAACTTGAATATGTATGAAACATGGATGTGGCATGAAACAGCATTAACATTGTCTCTCTCTCACACACAGGGCAACGTCATCGACCTCCCCCCAACAATGGGGGGGAACAATCACAGTCTCAGCGTGAAGATGATCCCACCGGCAGCGACGACTCTCACCACTCCGTGGATGACCCCGACCAACCTGGCCCCTCTGGTGCCCAAGCCCCTGCAGCACCTGCGTCAGGTACATCTGTGCCAAACCCCACCCCCATTCCTGCCACATCCCAGGAGACACCCAGGAGCCCTGCTCGCACTGAACAACACAGCCAGTCTGCCCAGGAGGGACAAGGTTCTCCGGGCACCCAGGAGGAGGCAGACAACCCCGCAAATGCCATCCATCAGGGGTCCCGTAGACCTGATGTGCCCACAACGGCAGGCCAGGCTTGTGTGTGCAGGGGTGGTGGGAGTGGAGGTAGGCAGAGGCGCGAACCTGACCAGCCAGCTCAGGACACCGGTATGTCACACATACGCAACATCCTGGACTCATACCGGCGTGACACCAGAGGCATCGACCAGGTCGTGTCCAGACTTTCCCGGATGCAGGGGACCCTCGATGAGATGAAGGCCCTGCAGGTCGAGCATCATGCCAGTCATCAACAACACCAAGGACGGATGGAGGCAAGACTGGCTGAGCTCCTGGCGGTGCACAGGGACGTGAGCCAATCACTCCGTCAGATCTCCCAAAGCATGGCCAACCCTCCCTGTGCCACCAGGCGTAGACCAGCACCAGCCACAGGGAGGGAGGAGGAGGAGGATTCGTCTGAAAGAGCGTCCCAAGCATCGCCAAGGCCTGCATCTGAGGGTCCCCGGAGGAAGGTGGGTCGTCCACGGAAAAGACCGTGATAGTCAGCGGACCATCCCCATCTCCCAGGTCACCTGGCCTGGCACCTGGCCCTCTGGCGCAACAGCAGCACCTCATCCACTGACATTCTCTGCCACATAGACTTGCTGGTCACAGTCTGACCAATGATGACCAACACTGTGGTCTGGACTCTGATGACTCCAACTGACAAGGATGCCATCTTCCCCTGTGAACTTTGGATTCTATGCACCCGGTAGAGCACCTTAGCACATCTACCAAAAGACTCACCCCACCAAAAATAAATTCTTATTGTTCTGCACATGAGATGTTGCTGTCATTTGGCATTATTCAACGACATATGTGTGTGGAAATGTCTAACTATGCCTGAGTGTTGAACTAACTCCAGCCATCCATACCCTGGGATCAGAGTCTGGTACAGGACACACATGGGTCACAAGGTATCATTCAATGTAGGCATGGAGCAAATCATTCACCTGTGATGGCCTCTGGCTGCTGAGGGGGTGCTTGCTAAACTGTGCGGACAGACCTAATTGGGAGATTATCATCAAGGCGTAGAGGTCATGGCTCATGTGGAGGTACCCGGGGAGGGAGTCCCAGGTATGTGTGGCCAGGTGGGAGAACAATGTCCTGTATGCTGGAGTATGGTGGATGTGAAGAACGGTGGCCAGGGCAAGGTTTGATGCACGGAGATGGCCCAACGGGATCTAGGATGACAGACGTACAAGGTTGGTGTGGGGTCGGGTTTGTGGACTGCCTCCTGAGAGTGGGTGGGGAGTGTGGAGGCCATCCTGCAGCAGACAGTGATCCATTGCAGCTATCTATGCTGGACGGTGAGGTGGCTGGGGCGCAGGGTGTTGACGCTGAGGTGTGCAGATGCCCCCTGGAGGTGGACCAGTTTCCTTGGAGTTTGGATGTACTTGCTCCGTAGAGGGCAGGCAGTATATGAGACGGATATTGTCATGGACCTGGGGGATGGTCTGTCTTTACTAGGAGTGGATCTATCTGTGGATCATGTGCATAATGCAGAGGGCGTTGCAGCATGAGGTCCAGATGCTGTGGACTAGCATGGCATATGTGAGCGAGCCAAACATGATGCACACCATCTTGTGTGTGTGGCCACTGGGTGCTTGTGCAGGGCCCGCAGCAGCAGGCGCCATCTCCCTGCAAAATGCCCCATTTTGCACACAAAGACTGGGATGTCAGAAGGACAACTGCAACAGGCACGTGTGTAAAGTAAGGAGTGTCCTGTGTCACATGGCATACCCAGAGACAATGCATGCACAATCACCAAAGAGCCATTACACCGGATCAGGTAACTGAAGGGCGACCTGCGCACAGGAGACACACCCTCAGCAGCTGTTGATGGCCCATTGTGTGGACCAACATGCCAAAAAACATACACGACCATGTACTTCATGCCCAATAGGGAGCCTAACCCATGAGCAAAGGCATGCATGTTGCTAAACTACACATGGACTCCTATGCATAATCTTCCACAACTATGCCAGATATGCCGCATGCAAAGTGGCAAGAGACCTGCATTGACAGAGATGAGGCACCTTGGAGTGTGACAAACACCTTTATTACTCAGCCTCACACTAAGGGAAATCCATCAATTGGAACAGACTCACAGGTCATTTGGCTGACCATGTGTGACCTACACTGGACACCCCCTTCAACACACAGATGTGTAAATCCTACTGAGCTAGCACACAAGTGAAGGGGTTGAGCCTCACACCCCTTGCTGCACACGGAGAGTCTACAATTCCACATTGAGGCTGTCATGGGGAGGTCCCACACCATGTCCAACATTAGCATCCCGTATGTTCCTGAGGGACGTTATACACACATTGATGCCTTCATCAGAATCCACAATCCATGACAGATGACTGTCAGGAAGGGTGACTATCAATTCATGGGAGCCATGCAACACCTCATGTGGCCCATGGTGAGTCGACATGTATGCATGGTAACACAACATGCACAGGAGCAGTCCCCACATATCACAAACACGTACCACCCACAAAACGCCTTGCTGCACTCCTTACCCAAAATGACTTTTGACCATGTCTGTGCATGTAACTCTGATCCAGCACACGTTGCAATACTCATGAGGAATAGCAGGAGGGCAATGATGACATGAGCAGACGACAGCCGCAGGAACCTGGGGAGGACAAACACACAACAAGTCAGCGAAGAGCTAGTAATCCGCAGACATGTACATGTACTCTACAGGAATGATGTTGTCACCATGCAATTAATGAATTTTGTGTTCCCGCAAAAATTTGTGGAATGACAACATCACTTGAATGACACATCAGAACACACCTCCAAGTCACTTAGCACACAGTCAGCTCGACACACACATTGCAACACATGCCACACAAGGCTCTAAGCGTGCACACAGGGACTCACCATCATGAGAAGAAGTTGCGGATAAGCTGACTCCGGATGTCCTCATCCTCCTCCTCATCCTCACTTGCCCCGTGCCCAAGCCCCTCATCCTCCACGGGTGGATGATCTTGCTCATCGGGATCCAAGATGAGTGGCACGGCCTTCTCCACTGCCATGTTGTGCAGCATGCAGCACACAAGGAAGATTTTGCAGACCTTCACCGGGGCATATGGGAGGGCACCGCCGGTCTTGTGGAGGCACCGGATTCTGCTCTTCAGGAGTCCAAACGTCCTCTCAATCACGCGCCTCGTCTGCCCATGGGTGTCGTTGTACCGGTGTTCTGCGGCTGTTCTGGGGTTGCGGAGAGGCGTCATCAGCCATGGCATGTTGGGATAGCCAGAGTGCCCTACATGGAAACATCATGGACAGAAGTGGGTCAGGAGAAGCAGTAAGATATTAAGATACCGCAAAATACAGGACTAACAGAGTATACCCACCAACAAGACATGTAAGTTCGTTGCGCAGCTGCAGAATCATTTCAGGCACCCTGCTACGCCTCATGATGTAGGCATCGTGTGCTGATCCTGGAAAACGGGCACAGACATGGGATATCAGCATGTTAGCAAGACATACCACAAGGGCATTGATGGAGTGGTAATGTTTGCGGTTACAAAAGGCTACCTCCTGTGCCTGTGGTGGTACCAAAGCCACATGTGTCCCATCAATGGCCCCAATGACATGGGGCATCCCTCCCAGGGCATAGAACTCACCCTTGACACCTGTCAACTGCTCAGGAGTTGGAAAATGTATGAATTCATCCAGGTGTACCAACATGGCCTCTAACACATCATGCAGGACACGGCTGAACATGGTCTGGGACATGCCACCTACATCAGCAATGGTCAATTGAAACGTACCCGTGGCAAAGAAATGTAGGGCTGCCATCACCTTCATCTTGGGTGTCAGTGCAGTAGGATACCTGTGTAGCGGTTGAAGGTGTGGTGCCAGCCTTGCAGTCAAGTTGTCAATCAACGGTTGGGAGAAGCGGTAGTGGCATATACAGTCATGTTCCCTCATGGCAGCCAAGTCTGGCATTGGTCGGGGGAGAGGCGGTGCCCTGCAGAAATTTGGAAGGAATAACGGCGATTGAGTACAGCACTACACCAAGGTCAATGAACTGAGCACATGTTCAACAGCTAATACACATATGCTACATACAGAGTCTATTCTGTGCAATGCATCCAGGACACGTATGCCAGCCAGGTGATACTCCTACCAAGAGTCAGCTACACACGTGGGTGCTCAAGGTCAACATGACATGCCATGAAACTAGCTGTGGGCCAGTGTAAGTGAACAGGCAGACGCATTACAGGAGTGACAGACATCCACATATGTGCAGAAGAAGGATGTTTATCATACAGACAGGTTGCGGAACACTAGAGGCACAGGTCACATGTCCTTGAAATAGGACAGTCCACACACCTTGCCATGAAGGGGTACATGTCAAGACTGATCACACATACATTGAGACTACGCAGATATGTCCTTGTCTCGCAAGTCCATGTGCGATGCATACATACACCCGTTACGTCTGATTCCACATGTGGCCTGGTGGGCGTAATAGTGTGCCATGCCCATCAACACGCAGACACATGTTGGATGCAGCAACTGCAGATGCATGTCACGGACCAACTACAGCAAGGTCATGGGAACACATGACACACACATGACATAGTCACATCGTGCAACGCCGGTAGTTACATGTCAGGTGTCATTATCCGTGTACCTGGCATCAGGGGACAGTTGCAGATGTAGGTGACTGTGCCATGCCAGTGATGCAGTGCTCGACTGTCCCCAGAGACTAGCTCCTCTGTATAAATTGATATCAAGTAATTTGCTGTTGTGTCATGCTCCCCATTGTTTCCCAGTGGCATGGTGGGTCAACCAACTGTGTGGTGCAGGGCCTACATATGTTTGTAGTATTGTAGATGTTACTCATGTTGCCGTTCATGCTATGCACTGTGACCTATGTAGTTTGGACTCATGTGTCATATGTATACAGGTGTCTGATCATTTCCTGTCTCTTCACCTTGCCCACAGCATCGTTGGGGGAAACCGAGGGAGACACTGGCACGGACGTGGGGGAGGGATCCAGCACCGGGGCCACCAGTGCTGGGGAGTCTGGCGCAGCAAGTGGCACGGAGGTCGAGGGGAGTCAGGCGGAGGACCTACCAGTCCCAACACCGACTATGACGCTGACGGGTCCGAGGCAGAGCTCCCCGAGGGGACGGAGACTGCTCCCAGAGCTGAAAGCAGCACTCCATCTCTCACCGCACCCTCCATTCCCATCACCGCCCTCCCACTTGCTCGGGTCCCTTGTGTCCGTGCTAGGCGACAACAGGTGCGTGAGAGACGGCAAGGAGGTGTATTTAAAAGGTGAAGGGTGCACTTCCACTCCGGATCATTCTGTAGTGTGTAGGCACATTCAATTGCATGGTGCTTGTAATATACACGCTCATAATTTAGCTTGTATTCTGAAAGGGATTCGTGTGCCAGTTATGACACCGTCTTGTACGCTGCTTGCTAACGGTAGTTATGTGCTATTCAATGATGAAGCTTGCTGTGGGATGCTGCTTGGAATTCCTCACATCGTTACTGTATCACTACGGTTTTCTGTAATAACGTCCTTTTCCCACCCCCGCATGGCCGGCTCGATGTATCCATCTGGCCTTCCATTCCAACCTTGAAAGCAGAGTTCAACAAGATGAGCAGAATAAGGGCTCTATTGTCTCAAAAACAAGTCGTGTTGACTTCATCCCGAGAAACATTTGTCCTTCACGTAGCTAACACGCGCACAGAGGTGCAAGCGCTTTTGAACACTGATCTCCCACTACATTTAGGGACTCTGATGCAGACTATCTTTCATGCCTCGTCAACATGTGGCCTGGCTGATTTTTTCTAAATTGTGGGCTCCGGCCTCGTGACCTCCTTCCAAACTATGTTTGGTGTGATCCCCGCATTTAATCATTCGATTTTTTCTAGCGTCTTCGGAGGTCTCCCTTTGCTTCTCGCCCTCGTAGCTGGGGTGCTATTATTGATCTGCGTACTACGCTATGGCTGTACAATTTGCGTTACAAGACAGCATGCCCCGGCTGCTCCATCTTCGGAAACAGATGCTTGAATTCTACGGCACTCTGCCGCTGGCGACCTTAAGCATTGCCTATGGATAGTCCTTCCGGTTTCCCTTCATTACCTGTGTGCAACCTGTCTTTCATTGCCTAGATTGTCCATTCGAATGGGCTCTGGATTTGTGCCTGTCTAACTCGGTGTCTCCTGCCCCGGATTATGATCGACTGATGAGCCCCTTAGTGGCTCATGAGTTGGACTGTTCTGGCGTCAGTATCATGGCCTGTGCTGCAGCACATGGAGTCCTAGGGAATTGGGACATCGGAACGGCTGCAACTGAATTCTTATCCAGAAGTTATCTTGATGTCCCCACCTGTTGTCCACAAATGGTGCTGGATGACCCGATTGTTGAGGAACACGTGTGTTCTTTCCCCCTGCTGAACTGGATGGCAGATAATTTTGCGGAACGTTCAAATGATTTCCTCTTGGAAGCTGTTGCAACTTATTGTGCTTATACCTTGATGGATTGACTTTTGCCCTGCTCATTTCATGGTGCATCCATCGATGTTATATTTTTTCCCCTTTTACATGGTTAATTTCCCTGCAACATCGTTTATAATTGACATTTCTTTTCTGACTTTTTCGCTTCCCTTCTATGGACTTCCAGTTCATGCCCTTGGTTCCGTTCTATCAAACTTTAACTCTGCGTTCTTGAATTTGCACCCCTAGTGGTTAGTGGTACGGACAAGGGGGGGTGTAGTGATGATTACTATCTCCCTATGTACAATGCTAAGTTCACCACCGCGTTAGTTGTTAGAAAGCCATCTTGCCAATTTTGCTGCTTTTGCACGCGACACTGTAGTTGCGTATTATTAATTGAAAAATGCCTACTCGACTTTGCTTCACATGAGAACTGTCTGTTGTTTGACATCCTTCACAGTGAGCAGCGTGCTTGTACTGTACTTTGTGTACACAAACAGTCTGGGTGACTAGAGGGTGCATGTTGTTGTGTGCAGGTTGATCGTCCCACTATTTAGAGATTACATGCACGCAGCTGCAGATACCTGATAGACGAGTGCTTTTCATATTGCAGTGCAGCACGTTTTAGTTTCATTGTGATGGAGAACTTTCGCAGGAGAAAAGACTAGCTGATCCTGTGATGTGATTCCACTAGCTGATCCTGTGATGTGATTCCACTGAGCTGTACGGTGGGGGGTCCCCCATTCAAGCCTAGAGACCTTCTCTTAGTCTAATGATACTACTATTAGTTTACTGGCGACAGGAAGGTTGCTGTTTCCACTGTTATTTTCTTATGTTTGCTCCTTTCATTGTCCATGATATTGTAACAATGCTGATGCTTCTGAACTTAACCATTTGTCTGCTTATGTTAGCCACAGTACTGCATCTTAGGACGCGAGGTTCATTGAATGAACTCTTTCAACTTTACTGTGTCTTTGTCTATTCTGTTGTGGACTGATCTGAGAATAATGACGAACAGGTATTTCTGATTCCCACCATTCCCGAGAATATTGTTAGTCGCTTGTTCTGGGTTGTCTATACATTGGGACCGCCGAGCTCAACCTCGGCTAACGAATGGGACACTAAACTAGTCGGATAAGGGGTTCTGAGGGGAATTTGTGGTACACCAAACATGTCTCCTTCGTGCCAGGCACCGCACCCCGTACCCCTGTCTCCCCTGCTGCCGTCAATGCAGAGTCTGTGGACTTTCAGCGCCAGTTGCAGGTTGGTCAGACATCGCTGCTGCGTGTCCTCCAAGGCCACACCAGACTGCTGACACGGATGGTGTCGTACATTGAGGGCATGTCATCAGCGAAGTCTGACCAACGGATGTTGCTGAGGTCCATGGACTCGTCACTGACGGCAGCAGTGGGTCTCCTGCAGCACTCCGTTTCCCCCCTACCCCGGCACCATCCGCACTTCCCACTCCCATGCCTGTCCTTCATGGCCAGTCTGTCCCTCAGCCCCAGTGTGACACCACCCCGCAAGCGTTTGAGGGATTCCCCTGGCAGGGTAGTTGAGTCCCCCCCCTGTCCACACCCTCCCCCAGTTGAGCTGCAACCCATCCCTCCGACCCCCCCCTCCTTGGGGCCTGTGGTTCCTTCGGGTGCAGGGTAAACACTGGAAGAGGTTGCGGGCGTGTGCAGCGCCATACTGACCTCCTCCTTTGATGCTGCCCCACCCCCTGTGGTGGAGTCATCCGTCCCTGCACCCACGACACCTACCCGTGCCCCTCCTGTCCCTGCGGTGCCTGGTTCTTCCCCCCCACATGATGCCCTCCTTCTGTGGATGATATGGTACAGTGAACTGTGCAGGCAAGCAAGGGGAGACGCGTCCCAACGTGTCCCCCCCCCAGGACTTCGCATCTGGCGTGGCCTATGGGCTTGGTGAATAGTGTACTGTAGCTAATTTTCTTCGAAATGCTGATTGTGGTTTTTTGTTTCTCGTTTGCACACTATTGCTTTTCTGGTATTGCTGTTGGGGCTGCTGCTCCCTGAGTTGGGGTGGTGATAATGTGTTGGGTGTCTGGGAAATGTTGTAGTGTGCTGCTCATGGGGTGGACCCTGGTATCTGCATGCCGTCACAAGGTGTCTGCATCTATTCTTAGGTCATGTTAGCTCTTACTGCATGGTGACATTGTCCCAAGGTGTGTTCCTTCCTCTGTGGCACCTGACATCTTCCCTGCAGGGTGTTTCCCAATTGTTGTGCTGAGCTGTGTCCACATTTCCTCGGTGTGTGACACATCCCTTCAACTTTGGACATGCATGCTCTGCAATGTCTCCACCTGCATCGTTTGTGTCATCCTTGCTGGACACTGTACTTGTGTATGGAGTATATTGACATGACTTCATGTGGACATTTTCCCTTTTACGCACTATGCATGTGTGTACTCCCTGCCTCACACACATGTGTTACCTGTTCTGAAGGGTCTTTGGGCACCTGACTGACAATTGTGGGCATTGTATCTGTGTGTACTCCACCCTTTTCCTTCCATGGGAGGCAACAACTTGTTGGCTGCCCCGGCACCTGTACATTCCGATCAGTCCTGGAATGTGGGTGACAGTGTGTGTTCCCTTAGGCTCTCTTAGTTTAGTGGTGTTAAACATGAGGATACAGTCTTGTTGCATGATCTCAGTGTGTGTATTGTGCTGCCTCCGCCAGGGGTGGGTAGGCATGTGTAATTTGTCATCACACCCACATGTGGTGTGTCATGCAGTGGGGGAAGGACATCCATCCTCATGGGAGTGGGACACTGCTGTCAGTGATGTGTTGTCATGGCACTCTCAACATTGTCGCACATTGTGGATGCCTTCATGCACCCATGGAGTTTTGCTCATCGGAGGATGATGTACACACCCCCATGTCTCTGTCCACTGCTGGGAGTCTTCTGCACCCACCCCCATATGTCTGTCCACTGCTGGGAGTCCTCTGCACCCACCCCTCATTTGTCTGGGCACTGCTGGGAGTCCTCTGCACCCACCCCTCATTTGTCTGGGCACTATTGGGAGTCCTCTGCACCCACCCCTCATTTGTCTGGGCACTGCTGGGAGTGATAGGCACCCACCCCTCATATGTCTGGGCACTGCTGGGAGTCCTCTGCACCCACCCCTCATTTGTCTGGGCACTGCTGGGAGTCCTCTGCACCCACCCCTCATTTGTCTGGGCACTGCTGGGAGTGATAGGCACCCACCCCTCATATGTCTGGGCACTGCTGGGAGTCCTCTGCACCCACCCCTCATTTGTCTGGGCACTGCTGGGAGTGATAGGCACCCCCCACTCAAATGTCTGGGCACTGCTGGAAGTCCTCTGCACCCACCCCTCATTTGTCTGGGCACTGCTGGGAGTGATAGGCACCCACCCCTCATATGTCTAGGCACTGCTGGGAGCCCTCTGCACCCACCCCTCATTTGTCTGGGCACTGCTGGGAGTGATAGGCACCCACCCCTCATATGTCTGGGCACTGCTGGGAGTCCTCTGCACCCATCCCTCATTTCTCTGGGCACTGCTGGGAGTGATAGACACCCACCCCTCATATGTCTGGGCACTGCTGGGAGTCCTCTGCACCCACCCCTCATTTGTCTGGGCACTGCTGGGAGTCCTCTGCACCCACCCCTCATTTGTCTGGGCACTGCTGGGAGTGATAGGCACCCACCCCTCATATGTCTGGGCACTGCTGGGAGTCCTCTGCACCCACCCCTCATTTGTCTGGGGACTGCTGGGAGTGATAGGCACCCACCCCTCATATGTCTGGGCACTGCTGGGAGTGATAGGTACCCACCCCTCATATATCTTGGCACTGCTGGGAGTGATAGCCACCCACCCCTCATAAGTCTGGGCACTGCTGGGAGTCCTCTGCACCCACCCCTCATTTGTCTGGGCACTGCTGGGAGTGATAGGCACCCACCCCTCATATGTCTGGGCACTGCTGGGAGTCCTCTGCACCCACCCCTCATTTGTCTGGGCACTGCTGGGAGTGATAGGCACACACCCCTATGTATCTGTCCACTGTCGTGGTACGAGCCATACCCACGTGCTGATGGCCTGGGTACGGCCCGTACCCCTACGACACCCCAACTTTGGGGGTGCGGGCCGTACCCATGCCTTTGGGACGTGGGTACGGGCCGTACCGCCATTGTTGGTGTGACGTAGGGGTAGGCGTGGTACGGCCCGTACCCACGCTCTGAGGGGCGTGGGTACGTCCCGTACCACCATTGTGGTGGTGACGGGTACGCGTCCACTTCCGTTGTGGCGGGACGTGGGATTGGTGGACACGCCCCCCGAAGTGACCAGACCATGAAGGTGATTGTTGTGCAGGATATCTTTGTTTTTTGTTGGGTGTGGGTTGTGTTTCCTGCCCCTTGCACACACACACCCCCCTTTGCCCCTGGGTGTTGTTCTGACATTCTGCGGCGTCTGCGTCGGTTTCGGAACACAGGGTCGTAGGCTATGAGGGCCGGGATGACGCGTTAGTTGGGATCCATGGCTGTCCGTCGCGTACCGGTGCTCCTTGTTCGCGTCGTCCTCAATTTCCCGGCAGTTTTTGGCTCCCGTAAAAAATGCTACGTGCGGAGTGACGTCGGCACGAATCGTACTTGCTGGTCCGTGAAACGCTGCCTGACTCCGTCCGGACGTCGCATATGCGCCGTCCAGAATCAGATTTGTATGTATGTTTTTGCCGGTCGGTGTTTTTTACGACTCGTACGGAAATGGTATTTCTGTGCGAATCGTACTTGCGAGTTTGTACGGTGTTTTTCCCGGGTACGAGTCGGACGGAGAAAACGCTCCGTCCGACGGCTCGTACCCGGGTTTTACAGGATCGGAATCGGCACCATAATGTACTTTAAAAAAAAAATTCTAACTTCTAAAAATTTTATACATATATTGTAAAACTAGTACAATAATTAAAAAATATATAAACACAAACATTTAAAATACATAATAAAATACATAACACTAATATAAATATCGATATTAGTAACATCGATATTTTTGCTATCGATATTACTAACTTCGATATTAACAAAAACGATATTTCTTACCTTCAGGTCGATATTCTGGTCGTCGATATTCTTGACTTCGATATTGTGTCCCTACGATATTTGAAACTCAATATTCTTGTAGGTCGAAATTAAAAACTCGATATTTAGACTGTTTACCCTATTTATTATGATGCTGTATTTTTAATCCTATTTTATTGTCCTTTTATGGCAGTAATTGCCGAAATAAAGTTTTTCTGACTGACTGAGAAACAGTCCCCTTAAGTTTACAGCATATGCCAAATAATATTCTCTTATTTATGTCACATCCAGTTCGCTTACTTCCTGCTTTCCTTCATGAATCAAAGCAATACTATGCCATATCAGGATACAAACCCAATGTAGACAAAACAGAGGTACTACCACTGAATACATTTTGTTCTAAAATGTACCTTTGTTCATGCAGTCTTTCCTGGAACTCTTCCAAAATCAAATGTGTAGGCATATGTGTTGGACCCGGCCTCGCAGAACGGCCCGCCGTGCACCCGCACCACCGAAACCTGGTACCTGCCGCCCCAACCACCCGGCCCAGCCGGTCCTTCCTACCAGAACACCCACACCCGGCCCGGACATCCCCGTCCATGGCCTCTCTCCTTTCGGCCACCCCGGGCCCGCAGGCCCACTTCATGCGTCAAGATGGCCGCCCGGCCCCAGCGCGACCCTGGCCTAGAGGCGCCACTCCGGCTGGAGGACATCACACTTCCCGGGGGATGAGAGAGGGAGGAGCAGTTTCTATCGCACCTCTGGACTCCCCTGGGACGATGGGTTTCGATCGGCCCTCCGGCCTCCCTGAGAGCTGGCTCCACGCCTGCTGGGTGTCTGGGACTCCTCCCGGCCCGGCCCTGAACGAGATCAAAAGACAATAGCAGGAAACCCCGACAAGCGACCCCCAGGTGACAAGACCCCTGCCTCGACCGACCCCGGACATCAAAGAGGGGTCGACCTATAACAGGGGGTGCGTCGGGTCGGTCCAGAGATTCGACGCTGGAACAACGTAAGCCTGCTGAGTGACTCGCGGCTCCTGAAAGATCGTAACATCTCTGAACTTGCGCCTAAGCCTGCTGAGTGACTCGCGGCCCCTGGAAGATCGTACCACCTCTGGACCTGTGCCTAAGCCTGCTGAGTGACTCGCGGCTCCTGGAAGATCGTACCACCTCTGAACCTGTGCCTAAGCCTGCTGAGTGACTCGCGGCTCCTGAAAGATCGTAACATCTCTGAACTTGCGCCTAAGCCTGCTGAGTGACTCGCGGCTCCTTGAAGATCGGACACCCCTGAACCTGTACCTGAGCCCGCTGAGTGACTCGCGGCTCCCCCAGACTCTCCCGGTCCCGCCGGACCCCGACTACGACCCCGTATCCCCCGGCTCGAGGATTGTGAGCTGTGCGCCGGGTACGTCCCTGCTTGAACTTTTGCCAAAGACTGTCCCGCTACCCCCCTACCTTTCCGAGACTCTTGAACCCGTGAATACCTTGTACATATTTGCCGTGATAACCTACTTGATAAAGATTGTTTCTGAGAACAACCGGTGTGATTACTCTGTGTCGTGTGGCGCCAGAAGTACGATCCTAGCTGCGAGATTCCTCCCCCTGGGGAGTCTCCCGCCAGTGCCCGGCTACGATACTTTGAGGGTGGGTCTCAGGGTAGTCAGGACCCCCTTTCCGGGCTCCTCTGAGGTCGCCGTCTAACATTGGTGGCAAGCGACGGGATTCGGGCCCATCACCTAGAGATCGTACCGTGAACAACGGACGCACCACCGACAAGGATGGCAGAAGGAAGCGCCATGAGCCCCGCAGAAACCAACGCCAACAGGGTGTTCCAGGTGGAGCATCTAGAGGAATATACACACAAGGAGCTGAAGCAGTTTTGCAAGGAACTTAAAATCGCTACCACTGGTCTCAACACAAAGGAAGATTTGCAGAAAGCACTGAAAACCTGGGTGGAGACCGGAGCCTCCCGCCCGGAAAGCACGGGGGAGCGCCCCGACGAAACCGAACCTCCCCAAAGTGAAAGCAGCAGCAATCAGGTGCGAGGAGGTGTACCAGACGGGGGCTTCTCCCCAGAAGAACTCGCGGACAGAGAGAGAAGCCGCAATCATGAACTAGAGCTGGCCAAACTCAAAATTGAGGGCGAGTTGAAGCTAGCGGAAAAAAAGCTAGCGGTAGAACAAATGCGTGTGCAAGGCGAACTGGAGGAGAAAAAGCTCCAACGAGAGCATGAAGGAAGGAAGCTCCAGCTGGAGCACGAACGCAGCTTAAAGGAACTCGAGCTCAAGGCCCGAAACGAGGAAGGGAGGCCCCCAAGTAACCGAGAGGCGGTCTCCCCAGCGGAACAGAGGGTCCACATCCCGAAGGATGTGGTCAAGGAATATTATAAAAACGATGACATTCAGCAATGGTTTCGGGCCTACGAGGTCGCCATGACCTCCCATCGGATCCCAGAGAAGGACTGGGGGGCGGGGTTGTGGGGGCGGTTTCTGAGCGAAGGAAGGGACACCCTGCTCGACCTACCCCTCTCCCTGCAGACCTCCTACAGCCACATGAAAGAGGCTCTCCTCACAAGATACGGCCTCACCCCAGAAATGTACCGTCAACGGTTCCGGGACTGCAGGAAGATCCCGGGCACCACATGGGTGGAATATGTAAACTTTTTCAGTCGGGCCTTCGATGGGTGGACCAAGGGCAGCAAGGTCACCACCCTGGCCGAACTCACTGATCTCATGTTGTGGGAACATCTAGCTGCGAACTGCTTCGTAGAACTACGTCAGCATCTGCTGGACAGTAAGCTCACAGATCCCCGGAAGCTGGCTGTGGAGGCCGACCGCTGGACCAACACCCGGGTCTCCCGGGGCATGGTAGGAGAGTACCCCCGAACCAGTCAGGGACCACCCCGCCAGAGAGGGGGAGGGAACCAGGGAGGGCCGAGAGAGTCCCAGCCTAGCCCCCCGAAGACACCACCTCCACCTTTCCCGGCACCCCCTCCACCAGTAACCGGGCCCCCTGGGAAACGGGGACACCGGGTGACCGTCACATGTTTTCGCTGCCAGAAACCCGGGCACTACGCCAATGACCCAGAGTGCCCCATGGCCCCCCAAGTCCCCCCGACGAGACAGATAGCCAACGTAGCCCTGGGGGAGGGAGTAGAGGAAGCCGAGGAGTGGGAACCCGCAGCAATGGCCCTAGTATCCCTGGGAGATAGGGAGATGATCCCTGGTAGCCTCCTCCCCTCCAACACCCAGAAGTATGGGCAACTTGTCAAAATCAATGGCCACCAAGTAGAGGCCCTGCGAGACACCGGGGCCAGTATCACCGGTGTCCTCAGGCACCTAGTCCCCGAAGAGCAGATCCTCCCCAACGTCTTTTGCCCTGTTATATCCGCAGACAATCGAGAGAGCATGTGCCAGGTAGCCCTGGTGCCATTTGAGTGGGGAGGGGTGATAGGCAAACTCAAGGTGGCCGTAAGAACCTCCCAGCCGGTCGACTGCCTTTTAGGGAACGACCTAGAGAGTTCCCCATGGAAGCACGTGGAGCGTAAGGCCCACTTGGGAATGATGGGACTCCCCGAGTGGGTGTGCGCCACCACCCGCTCTATGTCCGCCCGACTCACTCCCCAGAGGGAGGTCGAGAGCACCCCGATCGAAGAGATCAGAACAGTCCCCGCCGAGGGTCCTTCCGTCCCCCCCTCAGAAGGGTCCATCGCTAGCGATGAACCCACACCATCCGACCCTGACCCAGTCCCTGAGTTAGGCGATCTACCCGAGTTGGCCCAATGGCGCCACGAGGGCGGACCCACTCGGGAAGAGTTTTGCAGGGAGCAAGCCACTTGTCCTTCCCTGGTCGGGCTGCGGCGCCAAGCCGAGGGCCAAGCCGCAGGGGACCAGACCGGGACGCACCGAATCTATTGGGAGAATAGCATCCTGTACAGTGAGCAGAAGTCGGTGGAGCTGGGATCGGGACGGGTACTGGTAGTACCCCTCCGCTTCCGAGATTTCCTCCTGGGTTTAGCCCACGACGTCCCCCTCGCCGGTCACCTGGGACAGGACAAGACGTACAACCGTCTTGTGACCCATTTTTACTGGCCTAAGATGAGAGCAGCAGTAGAGGCCCATTGCAAGTCCTGCCCCACGTGCCAGGCTAGTGGAAAGAGTGGAGGGAAACTCAAGGCTCCCCTCCAACCCTTCCCGGTCGTCAGTACCCCCTTCGAACGAGTCGGGATCGACATCGTGGGACCACTGGACCCCCCCACCTCCCAAGGCCACCGTTTTATCTTGGTCCTAGTGGACCACGCCACCCGATACCCAGAGGCTATCCCCCTGCGCACCATTACGGCCCCTGTGGTGGGCCGGGCCCTGATGGGGATCTTTTCCAGGGTGGGGTTTCCCCGCGAGGTCGTGAGCGATCGCGGCACTAATTTCATCTCAAAGTATATGACGTCCCTGTGGCAACAATGTGGGGTGTCCTATAAGTTCACTACCCCGTACCATCCCCAAGGAAACGGCCTAGTAGAAAGATTTAATAGGACTTTGAAAGGGATGATCACTGGCCTAGACGAACCCCTCCGGCGGAAGGGGGATGTCCTGCTCCCTTGCCTATTGTTCGCGTATAGAGAGGTCCCCCAGAAGTCCCTAGGATTCAGCCCGTTTGAGTTGCTCTATGGGCACCCCGTCCGAGGTCCCCTCAGTTTGGTAAAGGAAGAGTGGGAGGCGACACCCCAGACCACTCCCCGAGATGTGTTCCAATACGTCTTGGCCCTCCGGAACCAGACCAGGAAGTTCCGAGAACTGGCCGAGGCCAACCTAGAGGCGAGTCAAGAAGAGATGAAACGCTGGTACGACCAGAATGCCACTCTGGTTGAGTTCCAGCCAGGCCAGCAGGTGTGGGTCATGGCCCCCGTGAAGCCTGGCGCCCTCCAGGACCGATGGACTGGGCCGTACAAGGTGGTGGAGCGAAAGAGTCCAGTTACGTACTTGGTGGACGTCCAGTCGCCACGGGACCCCCTCCGGGTCCTGCACGTGAACCGACTCAAGCCTCACTTCGTGCGGACAGAACTGAGCCTCCTGCTGGCCACCGATGACGGGGCCGAAGATGAGTCAGATCCCCTCCCGGACCTCCTGTGTGTCAAGGAGCAGGATGGCTCCGTGGAGGGAGTGAACCTTTCCCCAGCCCTCACTGCCCAACAACAAGCGGACTGCCGCCAGCTCCTAAGACAATTTGCCGACCTCTTCTCTCTGACCCCCCGGGTCACCAACTGGTGTGTTCATGACGTGAACACCGGGGACAGCCCGCCGGTGAGACACCGAGCCTACCGGGTTCCTGACCGGGTCCGGGCCTGCATTCAAGATGAAGTCTCGAAGATGCTGACCCTGGGGGTGATTGAGCCCTCTGACAGTCCCTGGGCCAGCCCCGTGGTCCTGGTCCCGAAGGCAGCGGCCCCCGGTGTCGCCCCCGAGCTCCGATTCTGCGTGGATTACCGGGGGCTCAATGATGTTACCCGAGCCGATGCCCACCCCATTCCACGAGCCGACGAACTCATTGACCGACTAGGGGCAGCTCGGTTCCTCAGCACATTCGACCTCACCTGCGGATACTGGCAGATTGCGCTCACCGAAGGGGCCAAGGAGCGGTCCGCTTTCTCCACCCCCGACGGGCACTACCGCTTCCGCGTGATGCCCTTCGGGATGAAAAATGCCCCGGCCACTTTCCAGCGACTGGTGAATAGGGTCCTGGCCGGGTTGGAACAGTTCAGCGCGGCATATCTAGACGATATCGCCGTCTTCAGTTCGGAGTGGAGTGGGCATCTCCAGCACCTCCGGAGGGTGCTAACCGCCCTGCGCCAGGCAGGCCTCACAATAAAAGCTAGCAAGTGCCAGATCGGACAAAGCTCCGTAGTCTACCTGGGGCACCGGGTCGGGAGCGGCCAGGTAGCCCCTCTACAACCAAAGATCGACGCCATCCTGGCCTGGGAACCACCAATCACCCAGACGGAGGTCCGAGCCTTCCTGGGACTCACAGGATACTACCGACGCTTCATTCGGGGATATGGCAGCCTGGTCGGCCCTCTCACCGAACTCACATCTAAAAAACAGCCAACGAAGGTGCAGTGGACGGCTGCCTGCCAGGAGGCTTTCGATGCTCTAAAAAAGGCCATGTGCACTGCTCCCGTCCTCCGGGCCCCCGACTATGCCAAGGAGTTCCTAGTCCAGACCGATGCCTCCGAACATGGCATTGGGGCCGTCCTGTCCCAAGTGAATGACCAAGGCCTAGACCAGCCCGTCGCCTTCCTCAGTCGGCGGCTGCTGCCCCGAGAGCAGAGGTGGAGCACCATAGAGCGCGAAGCCTTTGCCGTGGTCTGGGCACTCAAGAAGCTACGACCCTACCTGTTCGGCACGCATTTCAGAGTCCAAACTGACCATCGGCCCTTGCGGTGGCTCATGCAGATGCGAGGAGAAAACCCCAAGCTACTGCGGTGGTCAATCTCCCTCCAGGGGATGGATTTCACCGTAGAACACCGCCCTGGTACGGACCACGCCAACGCTGACGGCCTCTCCCGGTTCTTCCGCCTCAGCGAAGAGAACCCCCCAAGATGATGGGCAGTTCTCTCCGGCTTTCAGCTGGGGGGGACGCGTGTTGGACCCGGCCTCGCAGAACGGCCCGCCGTGCACCCGCACCACCGAAACCTGGTACCTGCCGCCCCAACCACCCGGCCCAGCCGGTCCTTCCTACCAGAACACCCACACCCGGCCCGGACATCCCCGTCCATGGCCTCTCTCCTTTCGGCCACCCCGGGCCCGCAGGCCCACTTCATGCGTCAAGATGGCCGCCCGGCCCCAGCGCGACCCTGGCCTAGAGGCGCCACTCCGGCTGGAGGACATCACACTTCCCGGGGGATGAGAGAGGGAGGAGCAGTTTCTATCGCACCTCTGGACTCCCCTGGGACGATGGGTTTCGATCGGCCCTCCGGCCTCCCTGAGAGCTGGCTCCACGCCTGCTGGGTGTCTGGGACTCCTCCCGGCCCGGCCCTGAACGAGATCAAAAGACAATAGCAGGAAACCCCGACAAGCGACCCCCAGGTGACAAGACCCCTGCCTCGACCGACCCCGGACATCAAAGAGGGGTCGACCTATAACAGGGGGTGCGTCGGGTCGGTCCAGAGATTCGACGCTGGAACAACGTAAGCCTGCTGAGTGACTCGCGGCTCCTGAAAGATCGTAACATCTCTGAACTTGCGCCTAAGCCTGCTGAGTGACTCGCGGCCCCTGGAAGATCGTACCACCTCTGGACCTGTGCCTAAGCCTGCTGAGTGACTCGCGGCTCCTGGAAGATCGTACCACCTCTGAACCTGTGCCTAAGCCTGCTGAGTGACTCGCGGCTCCTGAAAGATCGTAACATCTCTGAACTTGCGCCTAAGCCTGCTGAGTGACTCGCGGCTCCTTGAAGATCGGACACCCCTGAACCTGTACCTGAGCCCGCTGAGTGACTCGCGGCTCCCCCAGACTCTCCCGGTCCCGCCGGACCCCGACTACGACCCCGTATCCCCCGGCTCGAGGATTGTGAGCTGTGCGCCGGGTACGTCCCTGCTTGAACTTTTGCCAAAGACTGTCCCGCTACCCCCCTACCTTTCCGAGACTCTTGAACCCGTGAATACCTTGTACATATTTGCCGTGATAACCTACTTGATAAAGATTGTTTCTGAGAACAACCGGTGTGATTACTCTGTGTCGTGTGGCGCCAGAAGTACGATCCTAGCTGCGAGATTCCTCCCCCTGGGGAGTCTCCCGCCAGTGCCCGGCTACGATACTTTGAGGGTGGGTCTCAGGGTAGTCAGGACCCCCTTTCCGGGCTCCTCTGAGGTCGCCGTCTAACAATATGGTATGGTAACAATCTCAAAGACACACACAAATTATTTCAAATGTCTTGTTGGACAAGATCTTATGTTTTTCTCAGAAATGGTTTCCGTTGTAACTCCCCTGGTGGGGTCCTCCTGACATAATCAAAATTATGCTCCTTCCTATTATCAACTTCTTTCTCATGATGCAGCCCATAAAAATACTAAAGAGTTTTTTGGCTCACTTAAAAGTAATTTCTCGTCTTTCATAAAGGAACATGTTGCAAAGTTCACTACATTTTTTCCAACTTTTGAAATCAATTTGCAATATTAATTTAATTCACTAGCCTAGTAGTCTGCCAAAAGGCATTTCAGCCAGTAGGCCCAGAGCTACTCACGGGTGCATGAAAAAACTGTTTTTGTGGTGTTTATTAAATTTAAACATCATTTAGGGCATGGATGGCATTGGATTGAAATGCAAAATGTGTTTTTTTGGGTATTTCACTTTTTTGTTATGTGTGTTAAATAAATGCCTTTGTTGGATGTATGTGGTTGTAACTTGCAAACCTGTTTAAGCCTTGTAGATTTTCATTTTTGGCATTGTTGTATTAAAGCTGTGTTGTTTAGCATGCCTCCTTTGTCAGGTCAGTGTGTGAATGTGTTTGTAATAGTGGGCTAGCATTTGCCTTGGCTGAGCCTCCCCGTGTGGCCAGGGGCCATTTTGTAAAAGTCTGTGTCGTTATAGGCCTGCTTGAGTTCATTGTTTTATAGGGTTCCGGCTTCTTGTTGTTCCTTGTTGTGAGCGGCCATGTGCTGGTGGCCATTTTGTGGTGGTGGTAGTTAGTGTGCTTGCTTTTGCCATCGGCCTGCTAGTCTTCTTTCCTTTATTCCTCTTACCTTATTGCTTCTTTTTGTGGTAGCCTGGCCATGTGGCTGGCGGCCATTTTGTGAATGCAGCCAGTGTGCTGTTGCCATAGGCCTGCATGGTCTGTCTTCCCGTTCTTGATGTTGTAGCCTGGCTATGTGGCTGGTGCCCATTTTGTGAAGGAAGCAGTGTGCTTCTGCCATAGACCTGCATTGTCTGTCTTCCCGTTCTTGATGTTGTAGCCTGGCTATGTGGCTGGTGCCCATTTTGTGAAGGAAGCCAGTGTGCTTCTGCCATAGACCTGCATTGTCTGTCTTCTCTTTCTTGTTGTTGTGGCCTGGCCATGTGGCTGGTGGCCATTTTGTGAAGGCAGCCAGTGTGCTTTTGCCATAGGCCTGCATTGTCTGTCTTCCCTTTCATGTTGTTGTGGCCTGGCCATGTGGTTGGCAGCCATTTGGTGAAGGTGGACAGTGTGTTTTTGCAAAGGCCTGCATTGTCTGTCTTCCCTTTCTTGTTGTTGTGCCCTGGCCATGTGGCTGGGGACCATTTTGTGACGGGGCAGCCAGTGTGCTTCTGCATTAGGCCTCCAAGCCTTCTTTGTGGTGGCCATGCCTTCTTGCTCGTTGTTGTTTTGCATGCATTTTTCTTCCTTTATCCAGCAAAAAATGTAGCACAATTCACTACATTTACTAATAAATTTGCAATATTATTGATTTGATTTGATTGATTCACTATGTGGCCTTGTCTGCCAATGGGTTTTCCAACCAATAGGTCCAGAGCTAGTCATGGGTGCATGAAGCAACTGTTTCTGTGGCGTCTGTTGCATTTAAGACATCATTTAAGGTATGGATGGCATTAGATTGAACTGCAAAATGTGTTTTTTGGTATTTTTTCACTTTTTTTTAATGTATTTTGAATAAATTTCCTTGTTGGATGTGTGTGGTTGTGTTTTGGATTGGCCGAGTGAGGAGTATGCTAGAGATTCAAAGACAGGAGCCCCTTCAGGTGAGGTGATGAAGAAATATCATCAAGTAATCACCTTCCTGAAAGGAAAGATTCCTCCTAAAGAAACAGATTGGGTAAAGATAGACAGAACAACTCAAGAAACAAATGAGTCTGTACATGTCTACTATGAGAGGCTGTTACAGGTTTTCAAGCAGTATAGCAGGTTTGAAAATATTGGTGATAAGGACATGGGACATTTTGGTGCCGATCACGATCCGGTAAAAACCGGGTACGAACCGTCGGACGGAGCATATTCTCCGTCCGACGCGTACCAGGTCGTCAAAATATACAAACATGGAATTACGATTCGCACGGAAACACCATTTCCGTACGAATCGTACAAAACCCCGACCGACGAAAATAAACGTACAAATGCGATCCGGGAAAGCGCGACGTGACGTCGGGACGCACGCAGCCTGCCATTCACGAACCAGGAATCACGATTCGCACCGACGTCATCCCGCACGGTGAATATTTTCCGGCTGCCAAAAACTGCCGGGAAATCAGGACGACGCGAACAAGGAGTACCTGTACGCGACGGACAGACAGGACGACGCGAACAAGGAGTACCTGTACGCGACGGACAGACATAGACCCGAACCTACGTGTCATCCCGGCCCTCATAGCAGTCGACCTCCTCTACAGGTTCGGACGCAGACGCCGCAGAAGGTCAAAACAACAAAGGGAGGGGGGAAAGGGGGGGGGGGTGGCAGGACCAGGGGCAGGCCACAAAACCCCCACCAAAGTCACACAGCACACATGGCCTGGACATACCTGACCCTCAGGCCCTGGTCACTACGAGGGGGTGGGGGCGTGTCCAGCAAAGCCAGCGATGGCCACAACAGAAGTGCTTGACGACGCGAACCGCCAACACAACAATACAGGTACGTCCCGTACCCACGCCTTAAGAGCGTGGGTATGAGTCGTACCACGCCCACACCTACGTCACCCCAACAATGGTGGGACGGCTCGTACCCACGTGGCAAAGGCCTGGGTACGGCCCGCACAAGCATTCCACAGCGTGGGTACGGATATGTACGGACCGTACCCCCACCCGGGTATGCATGGAGCGTACCCCCACCCCAACAGTGTACGTACGGACTGTACCCACACCCCGTATGCATGGAGCATACCCCCCACCCCAACAGTGTAAGTACGACCCGTACCCCACCCGCGTACGTATGGAGCGTACCCCCCACCCCAACAGTGTAAGTACGACCCGTACACCCACCCCGTATGCATGGAGCGTACCCCCCACCCCAACAGTGTAAGTACGACCCGTACCCAACCCGCGTACATATGGAGCGTACCCCCCACCCCAACAGTGTAAGTACGACCCGTACCCCCACCCCATATGCATGGAGCGTACCCCCACCTCAACAGTGTAAGTACGACCCGTACCCCACCCGCGTACGTATGGAGCGTACCCCCCACCCCAACAGTGTAAGTACGACCCGCACCCCCACCCCGTATGCATGGAGCGTACCCCCCACCCCAACAGTGTAAGTACGACCCGTACCCCACCCGCGTACGTATGGAGCGTACCCCCCACCCCAACAGTGTAAGTACGACCCGCACCCTCACCCGCGTATGCATGGAGCGTACCCCCCATGCCAACAGTGTACGTACGGACCGTAACCCCACCCACGTATGCATAGAGCGTACCCCCCACCCCAACAGTGTAAGTACGAACCGTACCCTCACCCGCGGACGTATGGAGCGTACCCCC
The DNA here is from genome assembly GCF_964204655.1 of Triturus cristatus. Taxonomy (NCBI): domain Eukaryota; kingdom Metazoa; phylum Chordata; class Amphibia; order Caudata; family Salamandridae; genus Triturus; species Triturus cristatus. Next base: position 391,426,914 of record NC_140588.1, read on the forward strand.
ATGCCAATAGTGTACGTACGGACCGTAACCCCACCCGCGTATGCATGGAGCGTACCCCCCCAACAGTGTAAGTACGACCCGTACCCTCACCCGCGGACGTATGGAGCGTACCCCCCATGCCAATAGTGTACGTACGGACCGTAACCCCACCCCGTATGCATGGAGCGTACCACCACCCCAACCGTGTATGTACGACACGTACCCCCACCTCGTATGCATGGAGCGAACCCACACATGTGTATGTTCTAAGCGTACATATTGTGAAATAGGAGGGGTGTGTGCAGAGTCCTCCCAGCAGTGCCCAGAGACAGGAGGGGTGGGTGCCTAACACTCCCAGCAGTGCCCAGAGACAGGAGGGGTGTGTGCCTAACACTCCCAGCAGTGCCCAGAGACAGGAGGGGTGTGTGCAGAGTCCTCCCAGCAGTGCCCAGAGACAGGAGGGGTGGGTGCCTAACACTCCCAGCAGTGCCCAGAGACAGGAGGGGTGTGTGCCTAACACTCCCAGCAGTGCCCAGAGACAGGAGGGGTGGGTGCCTAACACTCCCAGCACTGCCCAGAGACAGGAGGGGTGTGTGCAGAGTCCTCCCAGCAGTGCCCAGACACAGGAGGGGTGTGTGCAGAGTCCTCCCAGCAGTGCCCAGAGTCAGGAGGGGTGTGTGCAGAGTCCTCCCAGCAGTGCCCAGAGACAGGAGGGGTGGGTGCCTAACACTCCCAGCAGTGCCCAGAGACAGGAGGGGTGTGTGCAGAGTCCTCTCAGCAGTGCCCAGAGACAGGAGGGGTGGGTGCCTAACACTCCCAGCAGTGCCCAGAGACAGGAGAGGTGGGTGCCTAACACTCCCAGCAGTGCCCAGAGACAGGAGGGGTGTGTGCAGAGTCCTCTCAGCAGTGCCCAGAGTCAGGAGGGGTGGGTGCAGAGTCCTCCCAGCAGTGCCCAGAGACTGGAGGGGTGGGTGCCGAACACTCCCAGCAGTGCCCAGAGACAGGAGGGGTGTGTGCAGAGTCCTCCCAGCAGTGCCCAGAGACAGGAGGGGTGGGTGCCTAACACTCCCAGCAGTGCCTAGAGACAGGAGGGGTGTGTGCCTAACACTCCCAGCAGTGCCCAGAGACAGGAGGGGTGTGTGCAGAGTCCTCCCAGCAGTGCCCAGAGACAGGAGGGGTGGGTGCCTAACACTCCCAGCAGTGCCCAGAGACAGGAGGGGTGGGTGCCTAACACTCCCAGCAGTGCCCAGACAGGAGGGGTGTGTGCAGAGTCCTCCCAGAAGTGCCCAGACACAGGAGGGGTGTGTGCAGAGTCCTTCCAGCAGTGCCCAGAGACAGGAGAGGTGTGTGCAGAGTCCTCCCAGCAGTGCCCAGTGACAGGAGGGGTGGGTGCCTAACACTCCCAGCAGTGCCCAGAGACAGGAGGGGTGTGTGCAGAGTCCTCCCAGCAGTGCCCAGAGACAGGAGGGGTGGGTGCCTAACACTCCCAGCAGTGCCCAGAGACAGGAGGGGTATGTGCCTAACACTCCCAGCAGTGCCCAGAGACAGGAGGGGTGGGTGCCTAACACTCCCAGCAGTGCCCAGAGACAGGAGGGGTGGGTGCAGAGTCCTCCCAGCAGTGCCCAGAGACAGGAGGGGTGGGTGCCTAACACTCCCAGCGGTGCCCAGAGACAGGAGGGGTGTGTGCAGAGTCCTCCCAGCAGTGCCCAGAGACAGGAGGGGTGCGCAGGCAGGGGTCTTGTCACCTGGGGGCCGCTTGTCGGGGTTTCCTGCTATTGTCTTTTGATCCTTTCAGGGCCGGGTCGGGAGGAGTCCCAGACACCCAGCAGGCACGGAGCCAGCCCGCAGGGAGGCCGGAGGGCCGATCGAAACCCATCGTCCCAGGGGAGTTCAGAGGTGCGATAGAAACTGCTCCTCCCTCTCTCATCCCCTGGAAGCGTGATGTCCTCCAGCCCACTGTGACTATGAACAAGGAAAATCAGGTCAGGCTGTACAGTGGACACTTGTACTACATTTCACGTCAATATACATGGTGCCAGGGGACAATGGCACAGAGCACAACCTATGCTGTAGACACTGAGAGTGTCCACGTTTTGTGATGACACACATGACACCTAGGAAAATATGCCCCAGGGGACAGTAGTGGCAACACAACTCCATGGTCCTGAATGGGAATGACTGCAACACATGCCACCATCCCTGCACTATGCGTATCGCACACTCATGCACATCATGTCACAGGCCACAACATAGGACATGCGCGCTGTAAGGCATGACACTTGTGAGACTAACTCCCATGTCTGGACTCTGCATCAGTGCCAACTGACATGGAACCCACATGTACTGAACTGGACAGGGCACAGCCAAGGTCCCCAAACCTGTTACACACCACCCCCACACATGATGCTACAGGCATAGTTCACGTGGAGAAAGCGCCAGCCTACATTACCTTGTGAAGGAGTGACTACACACAGACCAGGGAACACATTGCAAGGAGGGGAAGGGAGGCAGGAGAGAACAGCTATACTGTGAGTAACTGGATCTGCACAGCATCTTTAAACCCTGGCAGTGTATCCATGCAACTGTGCACTTACAAATGCTGGTGAAACACAACAAACACACATGTACCTACCCCCTTCCTGCTGCTGCTTCTCCTGTAAGCGCCTCTCCAAGTCTGGAAATACCACCGGCAGCACACGCTTGTGGATGTGGGTCAGTCTGCGGCGCCCGCGGTTCTTATGGCTCTCAGGTGAGTCCCCCAGCAGGACCCGTGCGATCCTCCGCGTCCAGCACCGGATATCCTGGCAGCGTTTCCTCACCTGGGACAGGCGCCGCTTCGGACCATCCGCACTCCTCACGGCGCTGACGGCGGTCAGCCATATCTGCTCCTTGGCAGAGGCGCCTACCTGTGAGGATGAAAAAGTGACACTACATCAATACACCTGGCACATGTCACAGAGACACATATTAGAACACATTTGCTGTTTACAACAAGGCATAGTATGCATCCAACGCATTGCACCTTTGTCATAGGGACATGATCCTCTGGGGAAGGGCAAAAGCAGTACGTGCCATTGAAAGGACACAGGTGGAATGAGGGCAACTACACAATCAATGATCCAGGCTCACACTGTGCATCACAAGCTACACCAGGATAATGTGCAGCACCTCTAAGCAGTAACATGCCACAGGCCACTGACGCTACCGCTGCAGAGTACACAGACACACACAGGCACAGGACATTCACCTGCCATTGCCAAATGCAGCGACATACCTCACTCTGCACATGTGCCACAAGACGGGGGGCTCACAGGTGTGGGGCTGGCTCTGCACGTCAGACACACAGCACTGCTCCCTGCTCACATCACATGGCCAGGGTATATCCATCCCTCATGCAGCTGGGGTGCTACACTCCACATATGCACCCACCCACATGATGGGGGACTTACACACACACCGATGTCCAGGGTACGAACACATCATGTGGACACTCTCAGCACAGGTACACAGAACTAACACACATCTGTGGGTACAGTCACCTGTCACACTGGGCTGACCACAGAATCACATGAGGACTGTAGAGGCTACATTCCCAGGAGGACAAGACAGGCAGAATGTGGCATGCACCATGCAGTGATTGTCACAGTAAACACCATGCTAGTGAGGACAGCAGCCATGCACCACAGCATGCTCTGGCTGTGAGACATCAGGCATTCCCCCCCTGGGACCCCCCCCTACAGTACATAGCATGTGTGTCACACCTGGACACAATGGCAGAAGTCACATTCACAAAAAAGGGACACAGTCTGTGCTAGTGGACTCTGCACTCACCTGATAACCTGCTCGCCCATACAGCATGGGGTACTGTGGGAGGATCACATCCAGCAAAGCCAGGTTCTCCTCCAAGGTGAATGGCTGTGACCTCTCCACAGCCCTTGACATGGTTGCAGGGAATCAGTAGCAGCAGCTGGGTCGTGGAATACAAAGATGTGCAGGCAAGTGCTCCCTCATGGGACCTGGCTGCCTTTTATCTGCCTTGCTGGCCTGTTTCATGCACAGGAGTACAGAGTGATTGGTCACTCACATTTGCATCCTATGTTTCCTCCAATCCCTTCAAACCTAGCAGTCAGTGGGTTCTTAATGTGTTTTTTTCTTGAGCATGATGTCAACTCCAGAACCACATTGCAACAAAGTAGATTCATTCCAACTGACTTCTGCTGTGCACCTTCCGGAAAAAATTCAAACTTTAAACTTGGTCTCCATGACAACCAGCATGCATGTAGGTCTTTATACTTGTCCCTCATGTGTCCCCTATGTAATTTGGAGCTTCACACACAGGTACGGTGCGTTCCGGGGCCCTCGGGCAGCCCAAATGCATAGCAACGGCCCGTACAGGCGTGTGTACGGTCCGTACCACTATGGGTGTTCTCGCGTATGCGTACTCATGGTGATACGGACCGTACACATGCCTGTACGCTCACCATCACTATGAGTATGCATACGCGAGAACACCCATAGTGAGACGGGCCGTACACGCGTGCGTACGCTCACTATCACTATGGGTGTTCTCGCGTATGCGTACTCATAGTGATAGTGAGCGTACAGGCGTGTGTACGGTCCGTACCACCATGAGTACGCATACGCGAGAACACCCATAGTGATAGTGAGCGTACGCACGTGTGTACGGCCCGTCTCACTATGGGTGTTCTCGCGTATGCGTACTCATGGTGGTACGGACCGTACAAACGCCTGTACGCTCACTATCACTATGAGTACGCATACGCGAGAACACCCATAGTGGTACGGACCGTACACACGCCTGTACGCTCACTATCACTATGAGTACGCATACGCGAGAACACCCATAGTGAGACGGGCCGTACACGCGTGCGTACGCTCACTATCACTATGGGTGTTCTCACGTATGCGTACTCATAGTGATAGTGAGCGTACAGGCGTGTGTACGGTCCGTACCACCATGAGTACGCATACGCGAGAACACCCATAGTGGTACGGACCGTACACACGCCTGTACGCTCACTATCACTATGAGTACGCATACGCGAGAACACCCATAGTGGTACAGACCGTACACACGCCTGGGAGCTCACTATCATTATGGGTACACATACGGCAGCACTCCCATAGTGATACGGGAACGCACACAGGCCCTCTTAGCGAAAGTACGGTGCCTTTCACACATCACAGTGGTGACAGCCAGCACACAGGAAGGAATAGGGCTGACATACTTGTCCATGGATGGACATCAAGGCATTGTCTGGCCAGTACTACATGTGTGGGGCACAGTTGTGAAAGGCTGTGATGTGGCACATTACTCCAGAGTCGAGAAGGCACCAGATGTATGATGAGATGTGTACACATGTAATGTGTGACGGTGCTATGTGTGCCAGGCATGCCCTTGACTCCAAGTGTGCATGTCGTACTGCACACTTGGGATGAGCGTCACTGGTCTAGTGTTCCGCTACCAGTCTCTGCAATCGACATCCTACTTCTGCTGATGTGCGGATGCATGTCACTCCTGTGTTGCGTCTGGCTGTTCACTTACACTGGGACACAGCTAATCCCATGCCATGGCATGTGGAGGTTCACAATCTCCGTGTGTAGCTGGGTCTTGGTAGGAGTGTCACCTGCCAGCCATACGTGTCCAGGGCATGTGGCACATACCTGACTCCGTATGTCGCATATGTGTATTGACAGATGAGCATGTGCTCAGTACATATAAATTGTTGTTGTAGTGCACTCACTCTTCCTTGTCACTTCCAAATTACTGCAGGGCGCCGCCTCTTCCCCGACCAATTCCAGACTTGGCTGACATGCGGGAGAATGACTGTATCCGGTGCTACCGCTTCCCCCAACCGTTGATTCTGGAGTTGACGGTGAGACTGGATTCTATGCCCTGGGAGGGATGCCCCATGTCATTGGGTCCATAGATGGGACACATGTGGCTTTGGTACCACCACAGGCACAGGAGGTAGCGTACAGGAATCGCAAGCACTACCACTCCATCAATGCCCTTCTGGTGTGTCTGTCCAACATGGTGATTTCACATGTCTGTGCTCGTTTTCCAGGATCAGCACACGATGCCTACATCATGAGGCGTAGCAGGGTGCCTGAAATGATGACGCAGCTGCGCAACGAATGAGCATGTGTTGTTGGTGGGTACACTCTGTCTGTCCTGTATATTGCGTAGACTTCCAGCACGACCGCTTCTCCTGTCCTACTTATGTCCATGTGGTTTCCATGTAGGGGATGCTGGCTATCCCAACATGCCATGGCTGATCACACCTCTCCGCAACCCCATCACGCCGGCCCAGCTCTGCTACAACACCGCCCATGGCCGGACAAGGCGAGTGATCGAGAGGACATTTGGCCTCCTGAAGAGCCGATTCCGGTGCTTTCACAAGACCGGCGGCGCCCTCCCATATGCCCCGGCGAAGGTCTGCAAAATCTTCATGGTCTGCTGCATGCTGCACAACATGGCAGTTGAGAAAGCTGTGCCACTCATCCTGGATCAAGATGATCAGGACCATCCACCCGTGGAGGACCAAGGTCTTGGCAATGGGGCTAGTGATGTGGAGGATGTGGTTCCGCAAGAGGACATCCGGATTCGGCTCATACGCGACTTCTTTGCTTAGTGGTGAGTACCAGTGTCTGTGTGTGCACGCATTGGTCCCCGTGTGGCATGTGTTGCGATGTGTGTGTCCATCTGCATGTATGCCACATGATTCAGAGGTGTGTGTGGATGTGTCACTGGAGTGATGGTGCCAGTGATGAGTGTTTTTCCCCAGTCATAATTGTGACATGGCATGTTGTCATCCTTACATGTGTCGAGTACATGCACATGTAAGTGGCTGTGCTTTTTGTGGCTGAGTTCTTGTGTGTCTCTTATCCCCAGGTACTTGCGCATGCCGTCTGCTGGTGGCATTGTTGTGGCACTGATATTCCTCATGGACACGTCATCGTGTGCTGACTCAGCGTTACACGCACGGACAAGTTTGGAAGTCTCCTTAGGGTAAGGGATGCATCAGGGGTGTATTGGGTGTGGCTGTTGTTTCTGATGTGTGCACACTGCCCCTGTCGATGTTTGGTTCCTCTGCAGACATGTCGCATCACCATGGTACACATTACATGCAGCTGGGTACACAAGAATAGATGGTGGGCCTTGTTGACAGTCATCAGTAATGGGATTGTGGAATGTGATGATGGCATCAATGTGTGTTACACTGCCCTCGGACACATACGGTTTGCATTGGCTTGACATGGTGTGGGACTTCCACATCAGCGGATCAATGGTGTATGGCAGTCTCTCCGTGAGCAGCAGGGGGTGTTTAGCTGTTAGCTGACACTTGTGTGCCAGTTCCATGGCTATCACGCATTTGTGCTGCAGAAGGGGGGTGCCAGTGTTGGACCCACATGTTACTCCACATGACCCGTTCATGTGTACTCCGAGTTGCCTCTGCAATCCAGAATACATGACTAATAAAGGTGTCCCTATGCCTCCAAGGTGCCTCTTCTCAGTCAATGCTGGTGTGTTGCCACGGGGCATCCGGCATGTCTGGCATGGTTTTACGTGATAGTGGCTATGTGTCTATGTGTAGAGTAGCAAGATGCAAGCTGTTTGTGTGGGATTAGACTGTGTATTGTGCATGATGTCCATGACTGCGTGGGTATTGTGACATGTGCCATCCCCATGCATCCAACGTTGGCCAGGCCACCATTCTCTGCATCCACCTGACTCAAGCTTGCAGGACATGGTTCTGCCACCGGTCCACACATACCTGGGTGCCCCCCAGGACACTCCACATGATCCCTGACCTCTGCGCATGTCTGTCGCTGTGCTCAATATCTCTGTCGGGACGGTTGTGCGGCCACCCCCTCAGCACGTTGGGCCCATCACGGGTTTGTTTGGTGCTCCATGTCTGTCTTGCCTAATACATTGTGACCCATGTGTGTCCTGTGCCAGACTCAGGCCCCAGGGTGTGGATGGTTGAAGTGAAACGGGAACTCAGGCATGGTTAGACTTTACAAGACACATGTAAGGTAATAATGCAATAAGTAGGCATCTTCTCTTCATGGTGTGACTTTTTATTTTGGTTGGGGTAGGGGGGGGTTTGACATGAGGGGCTTTCCGGGTGTGTGGAATCCAAAGTTCACTAGGGGAGTTGGTGTCCTTGCCATTGTAAATCCTCAGAGTCCATGCCACAGTCTTTGTCAACATTGGTCAGACAGTGACCAGCAAGTCCATGTGGCAGAGAATGTATTTTGCTGCTGTGCTGCTGTTGCTCCAGTGGGCCAGGTGCCAGGCCAGGTGTCCTGGGAGATGGTGCTGTTGCGCCGACCCTCACAGTCTTTTCCGTGGACGACGCCTCGTCCTCCTGCGGGGACCCTCGGAAGCAGGCCGTGACGATGTTTGGGATGCTCCGTCGGATGTCTCCTCCTCCTCCTCCTGATCCCTCCCTGTGGGTGGTGATGTTCTACGCCTGCTGGCACAGGGAGGGTTGCCCATGTTGTCGGCCATCCGACGGAGTGTACTGTGAATTCCCGTGAACACCGTCACGAGCTCAGCCTGTCTGTCCTCCATCCGCCGTTGGTGTCGCAGTAGACAGGCATGTTGCTCCGCATGTTGCTGGGCCTGCTGGGTCTTGATCTCCTCTAGGATGGACACAACCTGGGCCATGCCCGTGGTGTCCTACCGGTATGTGTCCAGGATGTTACGGACATGGGAATATACCGGTTCCCCAGCCAACAGGTCAGGCTCGCGCCTCCGCCGTCCTCCACTCCCACCACCCCTGCCCACTTGCACCTGGCCTGCCCTTGTGGGCACATCGGGTCTCCGGGACCCCTGAGGGGTGGCATTGGCGTTGTTGCCTGCCTCCTCCTGGTTGCCCGGGACACCGTGTCCCTCCTGGCCAGCCTGGCTGCATTGTGGTGTTGGGGCAGGGATCCTGGGTGTCTCCTGGGATGTGGCAGGAGTGGGGGTGGTGGTTGGCCCTGTTGTACCTGACGCTGGTGCTGCAGGTCGTTGGACACCAGAGGGGCCAGGTTGGTCGGGGTCGGGTTCGTCCACAGAGTGGTGAGAGTCGTCGCTGCCGGTGGCTCCGTCATCCCGCCGAGCCGGGTCCTGTGATTCTTCCCCCCCAGTGTTGGGGGGTGATCCACGACGTTGACCTGTGTGTGAGAGAGACAATGTTAATTTTGTTCCATGCAACATCCATGTTTCATTGGTTTCTAAGTTGGCACATTTCCTCTGGGAATTTGGATATGTCTTGCATTCCACTCACAGTGCACTTGTACATGGGTAGGTCCCTTGGCCACAGCTTTTGCGACTTTACCAATGTGTGGCACAGTCTTACTTGCTGCGTCAATTGTGACTGCAGTCAGCAGTGGAGTGGGCAGGTGTGGCGAGCCATGCATTGGCGCCTTCCGTGTTGCACTGTACGTGGGCACATGGAGTGGTTCCACACACTTAGATAATGCAGGTAGCTGTCGTTGTGCTCGTGCACAGGTTGTGACATGGCCCTGTGTTTTGCCATGGAGAAGAGGGGGGGGTTCTGGCACTGGCCACCCTTGTCTACATGCACGCAGTCCACCTGCTGACGAGCAGACATTCCCACACCCCACAAGGCTGATTTGCTCTCCCTGTGTGTCCCTTTCTCGCTCCCTCTCTGTCCCCCTCTCCCTCCCTCTGTGTGTCGGCCTCCTCCCTCTGTCCGTCTCCCTGTGTCTCCCTCCCTCTCTGTCCCCCTCTCCCTCCCTCTGTGTGTCAGCCTCCTCCCTCTGTCCATTTCCCTGTGTCTCCCTCCCTCTCTGTCCCCCTCTCCCTCCCTCCGTGTGTCAGCCTCCTCCCTCTGTCCGTCTCCCTCTGTCTCCCTTTCTCCCTCCCTCTGTCAACCTCTTCCCTCTGTCCGTCTCCCTCTGTCTCCCTTTCTCCCTCCCTCTGTCAGCCTCCTCCCTCTGTCCGTCTCCCTCTGTCAACCTCCTCCCTCTGTCCGTCTCCCTCTGTCTCCCTTTCTCCCTCCCTCTGTCACCCTCCTCCCTCCCTCTGTCTGTCTCCCTGTGTCCACCTCTGTCTCCCTCCCTCTCTGTCCCCCTCTCCCTCCCTCTGTGTGTCACCCTCTGTCACCTCAGCCCAGCTTCCTGGGCACACACTGTTAGCAGATCTTTGAATGGCCCTTGGATTGTTGATGTGAGTTTGTTTATGATCTCCAGGCACCCATTGGGTGTAGTGTGTGTGTCTGCACTGCTGCTGTGGTGGTGTGTGCTGCCACTCTTTCACAGTGTTGGCTGTTCATTAGCTGCTGTCATGTGCAAGAACGTGCCGTCACCCCCATGTGTTGATGCAAGGCGTCCGCCATTTGCTGGCGAGTCTTTCCTGTGTGGGGACACACTGTTTGTCTGGCTGTGACCTAGGCCATATGGCCAGAGGGCATTGTTGTCTGTTTCTGATTTGCACTATGTGATTTTTTGGGCCCACACTCCCGCCATCTGGCTTACCGTGTCATGTGTTGGTGTTTTCTGTGGCCTGTGACTTGACATTGTCCAGCTGGGTGCATGGGGCATGGTGGCGCCAGTGGCATGTGCGTGTTCATGGAGTGTGGTTGAGTCATGCGATAGCTTGGGGTGGTTGCATGCCTGTTTGTGAGTTTGGTTGTGGATGACGTTCCCCCCATGTGAGGTGAGTTGTTTGTGTACTCACCCGGGTCTCGGAGTCCTTCTAATCCGTCCACTGCCACCACCGGCAGTATGGCATCACCCTCTCCTCCCAGGGATGGTATTCTACGTGTCTGCGGGGCGGCCCTCCTCCAGTGACGTTGGCCTGGTTGTGTTCGTCCGTCATTTTGGCTCGGACCCTCCTCCGCAGATCGTACCACCTGGCTTGGCATTCATGCCTGGTCCTTCTGGTGTCCGCAACAGCATTCACAGCATCGACGATGGTCTGCCACATGGATGTTTTTTCTGAAATGGTGGTCTGTCTGACCAATGTTCCAAAGAGGTGTGGCTCAACTCTGAGGATTTCATCGACAAGGACCTCCAACTCTCGGCTAGTGAACTTTGGATTCTTGTTAGTGGGCATGGTGAGGGGTGTGGGTGTGGATGGTGGGGGGGGTGGTGTGGATGGTTGTGGGTGTGTGGGTGTGGTTGTTTGGGTGTGTGTGTGAATGTGATGTGGGGGTGTTTGTGAAGGTGTGTGTGTGAAGGTGTGCAAGTGTAAGGTGTGGTAAAGCTTCTAGTATGGTGCTGTAGGTTGTCTGTGGGGTCTGGCAGCAGTGAGTCTGTTGCAAAGGCTCATGGTTTGTGTGTGGTCCCTTTTTATTGGTCCATTGGTGGGTGTGGCTGTGTTTGAAATTTGGGTGGGTGTGTTATAAGGAGTGGTTGTGTTTTGGGCCTCTGTTTTGGATTTTGGCAGTTGCAGGTCAGTGATTGTGTTGTTTTTTAGCTTGTTGGACATGTTTAGTGGCTTTGTGCCATTCGAATGGTGTATTCTTGTTTTGTTTTGCTTTGTCCTGGTTGTGTACGTGCGTTTTTAACGTGTGTACGGTGTGTACTTCGGGCATTTTGTTGTACAGTGCTGTACTTGTGTCTGGCTTGGTACGACTCGTACATGCGCGATGTTGTGTGAAGGTGCTGGTGTTGGGGCCTGGGGTACGCTCCATACGTCCGCGGGTGAGGGTTCGGTTCGTACATACACGGGGGGTACGACACGTACACGGGTGGGGGTACGACTCGAACGTACACGGGTGTACATACACGGGTGGGGGTACGACTCGAACGTACACGGGTGTACATACACAGGGGGTGCGACACGTACACGGGTGTACATACACGGGGGGTACGACACGTACACGGGTGTACATACACGGGTGGGGGTACGACTCGAACGTACACGGGTGTACATACATGGGGGGTACGACTCGAACGTACATGGGTGTACATACACGGGGGTACGACACGTACACGGGTGTACATACACGGGGGTACGACACGTACATGGGTGTACATACACGGGTGGGGGTACGACACGTACACGGGTGTACATACAGGGGGGTGCGACATGTACACGGGTGTACATACACGGGTGGGGGTACGACACGAACGTACACGGGTGTACATACACGGGGGTGCGACACGTACACGGGTGTACATACACGGGTGGGGGTACGACTCGAACGTACACGGGTGTACATACACGGGGGTGCGACACGTACACGGTGTACATACACGGGTGGGGGTACGACACGTACATGGGTGTACATACACGTGTGGGGGTACGACACGTACACGGGTGTACATACACGGGTGGGGGTACGACTCGAACGTACACGGGTGTACATACACGGGGGGGTACGACACGTACACGGGTGTACATACACGGGTGGGGGTACGACTCGAACGTACACGGGTGTACATACACGGGGGGTACGACTCGAACATACACGGGTGTACATACATGGGGGTATGACACGTACACGGGTGTACATACACGGGGGTACGACACGTACACGGGTGTACATACAGGGGGGGTGCGACACGTACACGGGTGTACATACACGGGTGGGGGTACGACTCGAACGTACACGGGTGTACATACACTGGGGGGATGACACGTACACGGGTGTACATACACGGGTGGGGGTACGACACGTACACGGGTGTACATACACGGGTGGGGGTACGACTCGAACGTACACGGGTGTACATACACGGGGGTACGACACGTACACGGGTAAACATACACGGGTGGGGGTACGACTCGAACGTACACGGGTGTGGTACGACTCGAACGTACACGGGTGTACATACACGGGGGTACGACACGTACACGGGTGTACATACACGCGGGGTATGACACGTACACGGGTGTACATACACGGGGGTACGACTCGAACGTACACGGGTGTACATACACGGGTGGGGGTACGACTCGAACGCACGGGGGCTGGGTGGGTGTTCGGCGCGTATGCGGGCACATGTCGCCATGGTTGCTATGGGAGTTCGGTGCGGACTGTGTTTTTTCCATACGGTTGTAACATCGGACGCACGGGATGGATCGTGATTCCGCGGTCGGACTTCACTTTTCACATTTGTACGGTAAATCGTCCGGGGACGTGTCGGACACGTTTTCCGACCCGAGGACGTGTGGGGAATTATTCCCAATGCGATTCGTATGGTCTTTTTACCATGCGAATCGTAATTGGCAGTTTGTACGGCACTTGTACGATTCGTACGGTAAAAAGACCGGATACGAGTCGTACGGGCAATTTTTTTCCAGGATCGTAATCGGCACCTTTGTGTATCGGTTTGTGTATGGTCTGAAACCAGAGATTAGTCAGATGATTCAGCAGCATATGCTTTGCTGGCAAAGCAAAAGCATTGATGACATCTTAAAGTACGCCGAATACTGTGGCGACGACATTGAGGCCAGGCATAAAAAGTTAAAGGAGGAAATGATGTGGGCTCAAGTGAAATTGGCAGAACAGCAGGAAATAAAATTAAATGTCCAGACTGACAAAGAACCAAAGTGATCAGGGAATGAATGGTGGTAAATGGAGAAGATGGATGAATAGAGAGGAAGCGAAAAAGAAATTTGCTTGTCATGGATGCGGAAAGCTTGGACATTAGAAGAAGAATGAGTGTAAGAGTATTCAGAATAATAATGAGTCAAATCAACATTTAAATCCACAGACGCAGAATGAAGGGGTTGTGAATCAGCCACAACAGGTAGTTAATCCACAGTATCAGGTGCCACCAGATACTATGCCAAACTTTGTGGGCCATCAAAAGCACACTACAGACGCCGGATTTTCAGGAGAAAGTGGTAAGAAAACTTCTGTGATTTCACAATATGTTTTGAAAACTAGCGATAGCGATACCGATGATCAATGACGGTGCCTGAGAGGGGAGGAAAAGGAATGCGTACTTGGCGCATCCTTGCCGGTAGATCAGTCAGGTCCATTTATTGATGGGAAAGTGGAAGGTAATGATATCACGCTTCAGTTGGATACTGGTTCTACCCTTTCTACTGTGAGAACAGCAGACATCCCAAACCTGCCCCTCTCGGGAGATTGCATCCAAGTCGTAGGTGTTTCGAACCAGCAAATTAAAACCCCACTTACAAAGCCAATGGAAGTTCACATAGGTAATCTTAAAGACATGCATAGATTCATAGTTTGTGATTCCAGTCCTGTAAATCTAATAGGTAGAGACTTATTGTGCAAAATGAACTGCACCATCTTGCACACCGGATGGTGTCGCTTTCCAAAATCCTGATAAATATATTATATATGTACAGTAATGCTTGCCAAGCAAGGTACCGGAGTGAATGAAATGTTTTCCTTGATGACCCCAAATAAATTACCAGAAGAGTTGAGAACTTTACAGGAAAAGAAATTGGATTGGTGCAGTCTATCCAAATACCCGACAATACAAAATGAGTCCAGAAGTGAAAGTAGGAGTGGCTCAAGAAATTGAGCGAATGATAGAAAAAGGCATTTTAAAGGAAATAATGAGTAGTCCCTGTAATTCGCCCATAATAGGACTTAAAAAGCCTAGTGGAAGGTACAGACTAGTACAGGATTTATAGAAAATAAATAAAATTGTGGTGCCTTATTGTCCAGTCGTACCAAATCCTGCAGTGATTCTATATCAGATCCCTTGGAATGCAGGCTGGTTTACAGTAATTGATTTATGCCAAGCCTTTTTCTCTATTCCATTGCATCCAGATAGTCAGTATCTGTTTGCCTTTAAATTTGATAACCGTGTCTTGGCATGGTGCAGAGTTCCTCAAGGGTATACAGAGAGCCCCTCGATCTTTAATCAGATCCTGAAAAAGTGTCTGGGAACACAAGTCATGTCCCGAAACTCAGTTCTAGTACAGAATATAGATGACCTATTAGTTGCATCAAAGACTTGTGAAGACTGTGTCACTGATTCAATTGCATTACTGAACCATCTGGCAGAAGGAGGACACAAAGTGTCTCCAGAGAAATTGCAGTTTTGCCAACAAGGAGTGAAATATTTAGGCCACAAATTAGAAACAGGAGTCAGAAAGGTAACTTCAGAAAGAATAAAGATAATCAAACAGATGTCACTACATCACACCCAAAGGGAAATGAGAATGTTTCTGGGAGTAGTTGGGTACTGTAGGCAGTGGAATATGGGTTCTCTCTGTTAGCCAAACCATTCATTCAGATGACCCGGAGATGTGCAAAAGACCCAATTGTTTGGACTGATGAATGTGTTGAAGCATATATGAGACTGCGAGATTGCCTGTGTGAGGTCCCTGCTTTAGGCATGCCTGATTCTACGAAATAATTTGCATTATTCTGTTGTGAGAGAGAAAGTTGTGCACTTTCAGTTTTGACTCAAAGGCATGGAATGAGCCGACGTCCAGTAGCTTATTTTTCTGCTACTTTGGACCCTGTGGCTTCAGCTCTACCTGGCTGTTTAAAGGCAGTTGCTGCTACTTATCTGAACCTAGAGCAAAGTGAATCAATTGTGATAGGACATTCAATTCAATTCAATATATTCGGTGGTTAAAAACCATCATAAAAGAGTACACATATATACAATTAAAATAGTATTAAATGATTATACAAGAACATTGACTGCATCTATATACATAAAAATAATTCATTATTCACAAGGAATCCACCTTGATGGCTTAATCAAAGTAACGGGTGGAGGAACCTGCAGGATTCATGAATGGTACTGACCTCTGGTTACCCTTAATCTTAGTGCAAATTTCAAGAAACTTATAACAGAACACAGTGTTAGTGGGTCACTGGCCCTTTGTAGAAAAGTCAGTGCCTCTTTGGCTCGAGTAAACCTAGCCTTTTTTTAAATTTCTTTTAAAAATCTTCGTCTTGGTGTTGCATATAAAGGACATAAAAGTACAAAATGAAGGGTGTCCTGCGGAGACCTATTGTCGCAGCCGCAGGCACCATTCAGTTAAGGTTTTCGTCACACATTCAGTTGAAATTCTTTTAACAAGAACTTGAACTCAGCACCTTACTCCCAGTAGGATGACCAAGTATGAGAGAGTGATTTTCGGAGCAGAAAATGTGACAGTAGTAAGGTGTACAATACTGAACCCTGCCACACTATTACCAGACCTCTACTGTGAAGAAGTGAAAGATGAAGTGGATCATGATTGTTTGGATGTGACTGAAATGTGTACAAAGCCCCGACCTGACATTAGGGAGGAGCCCCTGAGAGAGCCAGATCATGAGCTATTTGTCGATGGCTCGTGCCTGAGAATTGAGGAAGGAGGACTCAATGTAGCTTATGCAGTTTGCAAAATTTCAGGAGTCATTGAAGCATCCCATTTACCAGGAGTCAAGTCTGCACAAGCTGCCGAATTGATGGCCTTAATAAAAGCATGAACATTTGGGAAAAATTGGAGGATAACCATATTTACTGACAGTCAATACGGTTTCGGGATTGTGCACGACTATGGCCAGATTTGGCTGCAGAGGGGATTTCTGACTTCCTCAGGATCTCCGATTAGAAATGGAAAAATTGTGAAATAATTATTAGAAGCAATACAATTGCCAAAAATAGTAGCAGTGGTCAAGTGTGCTGCTCATCAGTCAGGAAATTACTATATAGCAGCCGGTAACCGATATGCTGGCCAAATTGCTAAATATTGTGCCAAAACTAGTAGGGCACTTAATTGGAAAATTGAAACAAGTGAAAACAGATGCCAACTTATGTTTTTCTCAGCTCCAGAAACATGGGATGAGGTGAGACACTTACAGGATGAGGTTGAGGTGAGAGAAAGGGAAATCTGGATGAGAGTAGGTTGTATTAGAAGAGCAGAAGACGATGTGTGGGTTTATCCTGATGGCAGACCAGTTATGCCAGATTGCCTACTCTCCCCAATGGCCAGAATGTACTATGGTGACACTCATGTAGGTAGGGATGCCGCATAAGGGCGAAGATGGCAAGTCCCCGTACATACAGACGGTCTTCGACCCCGGTCCTTCCGAACACACTCATGAGGTCTCCTCCCCACCGCCCCAGGAAACTCTTCTCACCCTGTTGTCCTCGGTAAAGAGCAGATCACCTAATGAACGGGCACCACTCAATATACTGAAAAAGGTTGCCTTAATAATAGCTCACAACTTGACGTATCTCATTAATGCCTCACTGTCTATAGGAATAGTTCCCACCAATTGGAAAGGAGCCATGGTGAAAGCCCTACTTAAGAAACCCAATCTGGATCCGGCAGATCTGGGCAACTACCGCCCTATCTCCCTTCTGCCTGGAATTGGTAAGATAGCTGAGAAATATGTTAATCAAACCCTCTCCAGATTCCTCGAAACCCACAACCTGCTCCATCCCTCTCAAACAGGGTTCCGACTGCGTCAGAGTACCAAAACCACTCTGCTAGCAGTGGTGGAGGAAAGTAGGAAAATTCTTGATTCAGGAGGTTCGTCAGCCATCATACTCCTCGACCTGAGCGCAGTGTTTGACACGGTGAACCATATGATTCTGGCCCACCGTTTCAGGAGCGTAGGAGTAACGGGCACAGTGCTTCAATGGCTGTGCTCTTTTCTGGAGGGTAGAACCTTTCAGGTATTTGAGGAGAACATTGCATGCAAACCCTTCTCTCTGCTGAGCAGAGTCCCGCAGGGCTCGTCGTTTAGCCCTACCCTTTTCAATGTTTATATGGCCCCTCTGGCAGCCATCGTAGCCCCCTCTGGAATCCAGGTGGTCACCTATGCCGACGACACGCAACTGGTGGTTGCGTTAAACCAAGCAGATCAAAAAATCAATGCCCTCTACACTTGTCTTGAGGACGTTTCGAACTGGATTGATGCATCCCAGCTCAAGCTTAACGGTGGTAAAACCGAGATTATGATATTAGTCAACCCCCTTAGTTTTAAGTCCAGTTCTATGTGGCCTTCTGGCATGGGGCCACCCCCGGTCCCGAAGTCAGAAATTAAGAGCCTGGGCATATGGTTGGACCAGGACCTGAACTTTCGGACACAGGCCAGGAAGACGGCAGCCCTCTGCTTTGGCCTGCTTAGAATGGCCCGTAAAGTTATGCCTCTCCATTCCCAAGCAAAAAAAGTACTGGTCCAATCACTCATACTTTCTAGAGTGGACTACGGGAATGCGCTATATTTGGGCGCTCCCACTACAGTAGTCTCCAAACTTCAGTCTGTTCAAAATAGCACTGCCAGACTCCTGACTGGAGTCGCCAACAGACAATCGGCAAATCCAGCACTCCGTTCTCTCCACTGGCTCCCAGTGCAGGAACGTATTACATGCAAGGCCTTATGCCTGGCACATAACTCGATGCAGGGGATCGGGCCTCCTATTAACTCAGCCATGATACGCCCTTATAAAGCAAATAGGAAACTTCGATCAGATGATATGTATCTTGATGAGGTCCCTAGAATCAAGAAGTCCAGAAGTGGCGGTCGACTCTTTTCTTACAATGCCTCCAAACTCTGGAACTCTCTGCCACTACATCTTCGCACGTTCCCCAATCATCTGACTTTCCGTAAACAGCTGAAGACCTTTCTGTTCCCCTAGCTCTTCTGCCTAATCCGTGTCGGTTCTAAGATCTGGAACGCTCCCGGGTAGCCATGCGCTCTACAAATGCCTTTCCATTCCATGATTAGACTATTCAGGCAAAATTGGTATCTAAAGTTCAGGGTAGTCGCAGAGAGCCTCTGCCAGAGATGCTTAATTTGTCAGCAGCAGAACCAAGGCAGGAAAACAGTAGTCAGTTGGGGAAAAATTGGAAAGGCGGAAGGTCAATTTGTGAGACTGCAGCTCAACTTCATAGAATTGCCACCATGTAGAGGAATGAAGTATGTCCTTGTCATAGTGTGTTTGTTTTCACGATGGGTGGAGGCATATCCCACTAGGAGAAATGATGGTCTCACAGATGCTAAATTATTGTTGAGGGAGCTCATTCCTCGATTTGGTTTCCCAGTGAATTTGGAATCAGACAGAGGACCTCACTTTAATAATGAAATAATTTGATTGATCTGTGAAGCATTCAAAATTTATCAGAAACTGCACTGTGCATACTGCCCAGAGGCTTCTGGAGTGATTGAGCAAATGAATGGCACAATCAAATCAAGACTGGCTAAAACGTGTGCATCCACATCATTGTCATGGCCAGATGCATTGCCTCGTGTGTTGATAGGACACCGAAGTATTCCTGACAGGAAAACCGGACTAAGTCCCCATGAAATCATCATTGGTAGAGCAATGCGACAAGCATTTATTCCTGGCAACAAGTTAATGAGTATAAATGATGATTTGGTATTGGACTATTGCAAGGGATTGGCTGACCTAGTGCGTTCTGTCTCTCACCAGGTTGGAGAAAACGCAGTTGCCAGGCTGCCAATGCAAGCACATGATTTGAATCCTGGAGATTGGGTGGTAGTGAAGAAACACATGAGAAAGACGTGCCTAGAACCCAGGTGGGATGAACCTCGCCAAGTCATACTGGTCAACTACTACAGCAGTGAAGTGTGCTGGGTTACCCAATTCGATACATGCTAGCCATACCAAATGGGTTCCCGAACCTTCTGATGAAGAACTGACTGAATCAGTCGAAGTAGCTGAAGGTTGTGAAGTCAAAGAATCTAGAGTGATAGATTCCAAAATAGTAGACTTGGAACAACCGAGCACAAGTCAGGAGGGATGGATACCAGAAATTGATATTCCTGATGTCATTATCCAAACCCGAAGCAGAACACGATTAGAAAGACAGGACAATTATTACCCTTCTTGCATTCTCCTCCCCTCCCCTTACTTTTATCTTCTCCTTCTCTGCTTTTTCACTATTTCTCTATCTATTCAATTATTTAATTATTTATTCACAACATGTCTATTTATATGCTCCATATTTACATGTTTTTATTAATCAACAAATGTCATATATCTATCGTTACTTTTTATCTTTATAGAATTTCTCATTTATTTATTCACAATTCATTACTGCCTCCTTATCATTATTCTCTTGATGTATTTTCATTGTAAAATTCAATAAAAAATTTCAACACAAAAAAAGAAAGACAGGACAGTAGTGAGGACCAGATAGGGGTAGAAGAACACGCTTAGGAAGAGGAAAATACAGAAACTCTAGAATCTGAGCAGGAACAGACAGGGAAAGAAAAACACACTCAGGTAGAGGTGACTGAAACTGGTCACAACCTTGAGGAGGGACAGATAGGAGAAGAAGAACACGTTCAGGCAGCAGCCAAGAAAATTGCAATAAGACCTGATCAGGACTGGTTACGAAGAGAAGAACAAGTTTGGGCAGAAGAAAAGCCAGTTGAAAACAGACCCAAACAGTTCCAGTTAGAAGAAGAAGAAAATGTTCAGGCGGATGAGATAGTAATAGAAAGACCTGATCAGTAACAGATAGAGAGTGATTCAACCAGAAAAGAACAGATTGTGCCAAGACCCTCTGAAAATGAAAGAACATTGGATAAAGACGAAGAGGGTGAAAGTGCAGTACAAATAAAAAGAGCCAGAAAAGGGGATAACTGGCCAGGAGGAGTGAAAAGACTGAGATATGTTCTGAAAGAATAATAGAAAGACCAGAACAAGTGAATGAGATCTCAAGTCAAACTCGGACAAGACAAAAGAAAGAGAGAAACCTTTGAAGAAGTCCAAGATTGAAAATCTTGATTAATAAATACCAAGTTCCTGAGTGGACCTAAGTAGTATTAGAAGAATTTGAGAATCTGGACATAAGTGAGGAATCTGAAAACCAGAATCCTACACAGATTAAAGAAAAGGAGTGAGACTTCCTTAAGTTAAAATCTGAAATATCTGGTGCCAAAAGTAAGAGGAGAAATTATCTTCTCAGAGCAAAATGGCAAGAAATAGAGTCACTGAGCAACCAAAACAAAGTTTTATACGGAGATGTTGTAAAGCGTGTATATGTAGTCTTATATTAGTGATACTAATATGGTTATTTTTAACAGTAGCAGTTCCTTTACTTATGGTAACAAATAGAAAGAATGACACAGGTACTGATGAGAATACAGATACATTTAAAGGAGATAGGGTAGAATTACAAGCAGTGGAGGAAACAAGTTTCCATCACACAGTAACAGATAATGACACATCATTAAATGTCTTCACAAAGTTATTAATACAGTATGTTGACACAATGGAAATTAGTGATTATGTTTGTATGAAATTACCAGCTTCAGTATCAGAAGGAGTAACATACCACCACATACCACTAACATATGGCATTTCATGTAGAGTATTAGAAGTCTGTTTTTCTCAACTGGGAAGTTACAGTATTATTATTCAAACTTAGATGTAGTATTTTCCGAACTTCCTATTCGAAGGAACATGAATCCAGTACTTAGTGCGCAGAGTGCACAGTTCATGGGTGAATTTTTCCTGACAAGGAAGTCTATAGATTTAGTTAAAGCACACAAGAATAACTTAACTTGCACATTACGAGAAGAAGAAAACGTATTTTTGAATTTAGTTGAAGAAAGAAGGCAGGACTTCCAAAGGAAATCTGCTGAACAGAAAACTCATGTACCAACATGGGCTGAAAGGGAGGGAGGCTCATGCTGCGATATCCCTGGACTTTGTAAAGAAAGGGAAGACCTGCATTCATAGATTAAAGACAGATTATGATAACGTATTTATTGGTTCCAGTGGCTGTCAACATAACTTCCTAATTTTGGGAGGTTGGGGACTAAAAGGGGGAACTGATCCGGTATTTCCTGGGATTTAATATATGTGTGGTAATAATGCTTATTTTAAGCTACCTGCACAATGGTACGGAAGCTGTTACCTGGGGATTGTATTTCCTAAAATGTATTCATGTTAAAAGAATCACTGGAAGCAATGAAAACACTAATGGACTAACACAAAGGAAAATGGCAGCTTTTCTGAAATAGTAGGTGATATATTTGGTGCACTGATACATTCAGTGGGAGTCATACTAAATTCACATCGAATGTGTCAATTATAAACAGTAGTTGATCGTCTATCGACAGATACTGCTGGGGGTTTCTTGATGATTAATTCAGAAATTGTTGCAGTTAGATCAATGGTTATGCAAAATCATTTTGCACTTGACATCTTTTTAGCAAAAGAGGGCAGAGTCTGTGGAATGTTGAAAGTCCAACATTGTTGCACTTACATTCCGGACAAAAGTAAAGAAATTAGAGGGTACATAAAGAATATTACGAAACT
The DNA here is from genome assembly GCF_964204655.1 of Triturus cristatus. Lineage (NCBI taxonomy): Eukaryota > Metazoa > Chordata > Amphibia > Caudata > Salamandridae > Triturus > Triturus cristatus. Next base: position 391,449,114 of record NC_140588.1, read on the forward strand.
TCACAAAAAATTGAAATCACTGGAGGTTGACAGTGTTTGGGAAAGATTAACCAAAAGTATAACTTCAATAGGGACTTGGTTTACTAATATAGGAAAAGGTCTTGTATGTCAAATAATCCTGCCCTTAGTTGGTGTGACAATAATAGTATTAACAATAATGTTTTGGAGTAGATGCTGTAGAAGAAGAAGAAAATATGAAATAAATGGAAAGGGAAGGAAAAGAAAGAGGGAAAACAAAGAAATAGAATTAGAAGAGATGAAAGGCAAGATCTATAAAAAGATTAGAGATGTTGAGAACAAAGGGGGAGAAGAAAAAGTGAAAGAGGAAATATAACTTGGGGAATACTGAAGCTGGCATCTGTTTTGGGATGGGTATTTTATGATGGCACAAAATGAAATCAAAGAGGGGATTGATGGAGCAAGGACTCGTTTTTAAGAGACTTGCTTGAACTCAATTCACTCGTATTAACTTAATAACATGAAATAGTAATTGTGTCTTGTGACTAATCATCACGAAATACATAAACATAAAAGGTAGAGAAGCTTGCATATGTGTTTACTAACCATTGATACGGATAGCGGACTAAACGCGGCTGTAACAGGGAAAAACTTTACTGCACATGTGTCAATTGCATCAACGCAATATGACGTCTAACAGCTTGGAGGAAATTTCCTGCGCATGAGCAGAACGCTTTAATATGGCATCTTCAAGACCCACATGCATGGCACCTGCTTCGCTGCTTGGAAAACGGGTTATTTACTAAAAGCTAATGAGGTAAAAGGTACTAATAATTCTAATAATTTAAGGGAAATAGAGTAGAGGTGGGTGGTACACAGCGAAACCATTTATTTTTAAAATTAATATTTTCTCTCTTTGACCTTTTCATTAATTCGTATTTGGGCCTTCTAGCCATGACTTGGGTGTTCTGAGAAAGAGCCGTCTGTTCATGTCCAACCGAGGCACATCCGGATGGATGACACCATATCTGAATCGCCGCCAAGGCCACAGACTGCTAAACCCTGGGAAACTAGAAGTCGAGAGTTCAAGCGTTTAAGACATATGGACATTGTTGATAATTTGTTGCAGATTTGAATAAAACCCGAATGGGAAAGTAAAATTGAATGTAAAATTAAGGGGATGGATGTATGAACAAAAGAAGTGCTATGCCATCATGGTGTGATGACCAAACGTCCCTTGCCTGTCCAATTAAAATTCATATTATTACGATATTGCAACTTTAGGGGGTGGTATATGAATCCCAAAATCTATAATTGGGGTAGTTTAGTTAGTTAGTTAGATGTTATGGGCGTGTGTTCAAGAATGCGAGGATGCTGATGCTGTTGGAGTGATGCTGATGAAGAAGCGATTGCAGAATCTTTTACTTTAAGCAATTGATTAGAAAGAATATCGCAGAAGAATCTCGAGGAGGAAGAGAGTGTCAGAGATGGGTGTGACGAGTCGTCGGTTCTAGAGAGGTCCACTATCTTGTCCTGATTCCTGTCCTGAAGATTTTGTCACCTGTCCTGTCCCAGGGGACCTTTACCAGCTCTTTGGCCAGGAAGTTGGTCTTCATACCATCTTGGGAAATATAAATTTGTATATTTCTGATGTACTGCTCTCCCTATCCTCTCCTTTCTGAGCAAAAGTAATTGCATTGATCTGAGAGTGTGTTTGATTCCTTCCTTGATTGATGGTGTCTGTGGTGTGCATTTGAGATGGTTCACTCACATTTAAAATTTAGATAAAGGTTTTTAAAACTTCCTGTGTCTGTGATTATTTTTTAAGTGAAATTAAGGTCATGTGCATTTCACCATCAACTAGTTCCAACTAATTTGGTCCATCGACCAAATGGAAAGAACTTACTGATCAGTGGAAGGTTAGTTAGGATGAACAACTAATCTTGAGGAATTGATCAACTCATAAACCTTTTGAAACTCCAGCGGTTTTACTAGTTATTGTGTGTGAGTGTGTGTTTTTATGGGCCCAGATGAATATATGGTACTGGAGTATCTGTTGTTGGTGCACCGCTGGATCACTAGTACACCAACCATGGAAGCCCTTATTTTTGTTGAAGTCTCACAAATGTCTACATGAGGTAATACATTTAATAATATTTGTTTATTTGTACTACTAGTAATTGTACCACAACAATGAATGCCATGTTTCACTGATGTTTTTCTTGCATCTTTACTTTAAGGTGCACAAAGAGGAGGAGACGTCATCACCCATTGTACTGCCAGACAGAATTCCTGCTGCGCACGACGTCACATGACGTGTGACCACAGACATCTCTTCATCTTGTGCCACTGCGTGCTGCTGACATCTTCAAGATGGCCCCAAAGAAAGGTGCCAGGTCCAGTACCAAGAAAGTTGCCAGTGAGAAGAAGGCACTGCCACTTACTAAGACCGGTACGTCGCCAACATCTTTTTTGGGAAAACAAACACTGAGCCTGCAACAGCGGTGTCTGGCGAGCAAGCTGTAAGCAGCACCCCCGCATCAGTGGACCCACCCCACCAACCTAGGCCCCAGACCATATCTGTTGCAGAGGCAGCCAGTCTAATCACGACAACGCCTACGAGCAGTGATTTTGAAATTGACTTATCGTTATCACAAAGTTGTACCCAATCAATGCAGGGAACTGAGGTAAGTGGGCAGCATCATCTGCAAACGCCCACAATAGTAGTCGTTCCTCCCCAAGTAGGGGCAGTTCAGCAGGTCGAGCTTCCTGCAGATGAAGAAGAAGAGCAAGCCACTCTTTCAGAAGATCCATTGTCTTCCAGAACCCCAGCAAGGAAAAGGAGAGTTAGTCCATCAACTTTTTCTCCAAGCCCCCTTTCTGTTGATCTAGACACCACTTGGATCCCACCTCCATCTGAGTTGGAGACACGCCACACCCACGAGACAAGGTTAGGGAAAAGGAACGTTCCAGAAAGCCTTAGAGTTATGGAGTTAGATGTAGAAGAGGAGGAAGATGATGACCAGCTAGTCGACATGGACATTAGTCCCGCCCCAGTGGTGAGTGACATTACCCCATCCCAAAATGCTGTGAGATATGTGGCAAGAATACCACAAACACAGATGATACCACCAACACCATCTCCAGCTTCCATATTTCACCAGCAGCGACCTACATCTACTACTACCACCTCAGTAGAAGTAGGTACTGCAGAGAGTCAAACTTCATGCCCATCTACCAGTTCATCCGGCATTGCAAGTGGCACCAGCAGCGCCAGAAAGTTGACCCCCCCCCCCCGTTTGGGGCTTCTTTTCGGTTAGCAGGAAGGAGGTGAACATTGCTATACGCTCCATTTGTGGATAAGGTGTTAGTAGGGGTAAGCTTGATACAAACTATGGTACCGGAGGCCAAACAACCCATCTGAAAAAACACCACTTGATCCAGTGGGAGGCGCACCTTAGCGGCCAAAAAACTGCACCCATTTTTGTTTATGGGGATGAAGAAGTAGAAGATTCGATCGTGGTGGAAGGTGAACAAGAGGGAGACATTTTCTCTGGTACACAAAGTAGCTCTGTCCCCAGCAGTGGTACCGCCCACATCCTCATCAGCAACATCGCAGTGGCACAAGAGTAAGAGTCAGGCTGAGACACCAAGGGGTCCCAGGCAAGAGAGTACCGCAACGGGACATGTGTTGAGCCTAACAACATCTGACATCAAGAAGTTACCTGCATCAGTGGCACCAGAAAGGAAAAAAATCCAGGCTACCATTCTCAGCATGTTTAGGTCGGAGGGGCAGTACAAACGCAACCACCCAATGGCACGTTTGTACAACGCAAAGCTGGCTAAAATGTTAGGGCTGGACCTCCTACCTTTTTCTTTTGTGGAAGGGGTGGTTTTTTTTTTAATGTGTGACAGCCATATGCCAAAAATGGAAGGTTCCCAGCTGGTCCTGTTTCGCGAGAGTTGCTGTTCCAGCACTACATCATGACGTGCTGGAATTGCTTGGACAAGCTTTGCAGCAGAGTTCACACTATCTACCTGACAACAGACTTGCGGACCAGTTGCAAAGCCACTGATTACATGTTCTTCACTGCACAGTGGATGTCTTTTGTAGGGGTGAGAAAAAAGATATCTGCAGCAGGTGTTGTTGACACTGCTGAGATTTTTAATGGCACTCAGAAACAGGCAACTGTAGTCATGTTCGCCATGGAGAAATCTCTTACTGCTGCAAACATTTTGGAAGAAATTGGTTTTGTTGCCACGGACAATGGCAGTTATATAGTTAAGGCCATGACCGATGGTGGCTATTTCAGGGTCCTGTGTTTGGGCACTGCATTAACATCATTGTTCAAGACTTTCTGAAAAAAGAACACTGAGTCAGCTACTTACTGACCACCTGCAGAAGAATCTGCACGCATTTCAGTCATTCTTTTAAAGCCGGAAGCAGCTGAGGATCATTCAACGTGAACATAGAATGCCAGTTAAATCACTAATCCAGGAGGTGCCAACACTTTGGAACTCAACTTATTACATGCTTGAATGTCTGTTTGAGCAGTACAGACCAATCAATGAATATGTCATGCAAAGAGGGGATGCTACTGTGGAAGGCATCATCATTGAGACGGACCTATAGGGCCTAGTTAAATGCCTGACAGAGATGCTACTTCCTTTCGAGCTCTTCACACGTGAAGTCAGCAAGGTGGACTGTACTATGGGCCAAGCTATCCCATTGTTGCACAATAGATAAGGGGGTGTCTGCAATATACGCAGGTATGGAGGGAAAAAAAGAGGCATATCAGTTGGTGGAGAGCTTAACCCTTCGCTTATCTGATAATACAAGGGTGCAAAGAGGCATTGTGTCACCCAACCATTACATTTGTGATACAATTCTGGATCCACGGTACAAACCAGTATTGAACACATTGATTCCTTTTTTAGACGGGGATGTTGCAAACTACAAAACTTGGGCAACTGCGGAAGCCAGTCACTTAGAAAAAGAACGGCCGGGAACTATAGGCCCGCTACTCCAAGCCACAACAAGTACTGCAGGACAGCCGGCATCAAGTTCAACTTCAGAGCCTGAGGCTGAGGGCAGTGCTGTTGCCTCACAGCAGCCAAAACCACCAACAACACCAAGAACAACATCAACAACAACAAGGATAGGAGCATCAGCCCAACCAAAATCGGCACAGGAATGATTTCTACAGCAAGAGCTTGTTAGGTCCAGTGCTGAGGCAAAGGCAAAATAGGCTGAGCAGAGCAGAGCACCCCTGAGCATTGAGCGCATGGTCCAGGCCTATCTGGATGACCCAACAGAGGTCTACATTGATCAAAACCCATTGTTGTATATGCTCAGCAGGCTGGTGATAATCTGGCTTGCCCTGTCGCAAGTGTCTTTTCTGAGTGTGTTTTCAGTGCTGCTGGTGCTGTTCTGACAGTGAGAAGATCCAGTCTCTCGCCCCAAAACATGGAGAAGTTAACCATGATCAAAATTAATCAGCACTTTATGCCACCGGATTACACCATTCCTGAAGTAGTACAGCAGGAAGATGATGACGGCGAATTAGGTAATGGAAGTAGTGTGTTAGATGACCTACTTCTGGGTGAACCACCAGAGTTTGAGGACAAGCTCCACTTCCCTGACAACTATGCTCTTTCAATTTCCAGTTACTTTCTTTCTTTCTTCGATGCCCCCCCAAAAAAAGATTTAGTTAAGTAACATTATTTACTTTATTATTTGAGTGTGTCACTATCTTTCTGGTTCACAAATCCATCCCCACCAACTTACTCTTTTTATTGCCAGATCAGAGTTGCAACTGTGTGCAGTCAGTGAAGAAGTAAGTCCACTCCTTCGAGTCCTGCTCCAGTCCTGACTCGCCCTAAATCCATTTCCCTCAAGCCAGACATTGGATGGAGAATAGTACAAGAAATGTGAAATGTGTGCCTGACTCGTCGAGTTCTTCCAAGAACCTGACTATAGCTATCCTCCTTTCCAAGCTTGGAGGGACTGCCTGTAAGAAAAGGTAAATGATGGCATGCATTGGACGCTGACTCTGAGTGATTGGTGTTTTTGTTGTTCTGCATGATGTCTACTAGTATTATTATACACACAAAAAATTGACTCAAGTCAATGTTTCCCTTCTTGTTGTTCAACAACAAAATGGTGCTACTGCAGGCCGATCCATTGCATTTTTTATTCTGGACTCACTCAGTACACTACAGAGTTGGACACCATAATGACCATACCATGCTCGCAGTCAGTCAGTAGGATTGGAAATGATTGATGGAATAACTCGGGGCATTTCATGAAGTGGACTAAAAGGTCAACAACAACAACACCAGACTTACATGTCTGTGTTGTGGTGGAGGCTAGTGTAGTGGTATGACTGACAGCGGTGCATTTATTTAGTTACTTAATTTGGGAAATGCTATGTTGCTGTGTATTTGTGTATGTGCAATGCTGTCCGGCTCAAAATCTAAGCTAAGTGGCGGATGGGTGGGTGCCGCAGGCCTGCTCCTGTTGTTGTTGTAGATGCTGGAAACAGAGTAGACATGATTTAGCCATGCTGCCTCTGAACGTTTTCTTGTTGCACTCCTCCTTAATTTATGCAGTTTAACTTTACTTTTCTCCTTGATTTTTCTATATTCCTTTTGTTTTTCCATCTACACTTACAGGCTGACCTTTACCCTCTGCTATACTGGGAAAAACAACTCACACTTACCTTACCAATCTGCATCCACCAGGCAGGCACCAAAGAGCGACAGAGGGAGCATCCATCGAAGGAAGGACCAAGAGGAATTCTGACTGCCGACTCCGAGATGCAACTCGCAATTTGACCATAACCTAGTTAAAGTATCATATTCTTTTCATTTGATTCTTTATTTCTCTTCAATCATTATGACTGTGTGTGTTGTTGTTATTATGTTTGTTATATTTGACTCCTACAGATATTTTCTGATTTTCTTTGCTAGCTTTAAAAGGAAGTCCAATACAACAGAACATAAAATCTATGTAACTTGGATCTCTCTGGGGGTAGACAGGCAAGGCAATTGCATAGTAATAATTAATAATATGCTGCTGCCATGTACTACTACTAGTCTAGTACTACTTATCATCATCAAGTCATCATCATGCATGCATTTCCTTTTTCTCCCTTAACAGATTTATGATGGTCATCTGCCAAGGTTGGGTGTTGTCCATGTGTAGTGTTTGTTTTTGTCAAATCATTCCCTCAAATACCCCTTCCCAACCATTCATAAAACCTTAACCCTCTTCCCCCGGGCTGTGATTTATATTGAGGTGTGACTAAATTAAATTTACACCAATAATTGATCACACACTTGCTGGGGCCGATGTGGTGAAATCAGCTCACTCTTCACTCACAAATCAGCTCTGTGGTTTCCTCCTGTTTCCTCACTCTCCGAACTATCCGCTCTGTCTCCCGTTTCTTCTCCCCCCAGGCATTAAAGATCATCATAGCCGCCCTGGTAATCTCGCGTTTGGACTACGCCAACGCCCTCTATCATGGCATTCCAGCGTACAGCCTGCGCAGACTCCAAACCATCCAGAACCAGGCGGCTCGGTTGGTATACGGTCTTTCACGCTACCACCACTCCACTCCCCTTCTTAAGGAGCTTCACTGGCTCCCCGTGAAACAACGCTCCCTCTTTAAGATCGGTTGCATGGTCTTTCAGGCCCGTCAGGGCACTGCCCCCGCTTTCATCTCCTCACTAGTCAAACCTTATGTCCCCGCAAGAGATCTCCGGTCTTCCTCCAAGTCTCTTCTCCAGATTCCCCGCTTCTCACGCAAAAAGTGGGGTGGGTCTAACTTCTCATTTCTGGCCCCCACTCTCTGGAACTCATTTCCAGACCATCTCCGCTCCGCATCCCACTACCTCTCCTTCCGTAGAGATCTGAAAACCTTCCTCTTCTGCCAGGCTTTCCCCGCCTAAACTTATCTCATTCTTTTCCTGGTCTTTCTCCCTCAGTTACTTAACCCCCAGCGCCAAGAAACCGCAAGGTGTACGCCGCGCTCTATAAATGTTTTAAATTAGAAATTAGAAAGCAACACTAACTCAAGGCAGGGTGAGGGTCTTCTTCTGCTTGCCCACCCAAGCTCAGTATTCGCAAGTAAAACATTTTTCGAGAGGAACATAATCCATCATAATTAATTGTCAGCATCCATTCAACATCCTTCAAGCACTAAAGGTTACTCTTGTCCACCGCATAGGTTAAGTCAACTTCAGTTTGTGACTTGTAAGAGGCTATCCCCGCCACCATTATGTTTTTTTTACTTTAGCATTGCTTATCTTCATCATTGTTTCTTTTTTGCCAGTCTTCTTGTGTACAGTACTTCTACTACTCGTTCCCGAGTCTCCCTCAGGCGACTGACTGTCTCATTTTCTTTTTTTGTGCAAATTCTACTGGCAGTGTCTCCTACTACTACTACCACCATGGCATCTTGGGAAACCAAACCACCATCACCATGCAGCCATCGCCTTGCCTAAGTCAGTATATATAAACATCAATCACAGGTAAGAGAAGAAGTTTGGGGGAGGCATAATAAATAATATGGAAATTAATTCATTAATTCACACACCCACACCCTTCTGAGTCCAGTTGCAGACTGCATAGACTAAGAGCAGAGACTGACAGTACTGGTAGGACAAGTCACAAGTGAGGGTACCGCATCTATCTGTTGGTGTGTTACACTATCCGCAGATTATTATTTCAATCAAAAACTGGCTGCGGCCCTGCAGCAGCAAAGAAAACCCTGTGAAGTAAAAGAGATACCCCACCACAAAACATTAACATCGTATGTAAAGTAACTATAAATAATGTATTCCCCTAACAAAATTAAGTAATAGAAAAACCTACAACACCTGACCCACCCCTCTCCCTAACCCTAACCAATGTGCAAAGATAAGAGTCCAATCCAATGTCCTCTCCAAAAGTCCATTGTCCATAAATATATAAACCCCAACTTTTCCCCAACGCCCAATTACCACGCACCCAATTTTTTTTTAAAAAGGGGCAAGGTGACAGAGTTGTAGCAGCGGTTAATCTCAAGGACCTCCTTTACCTGCCGGACCGCGGCACCGTACCACTGGTGGGGCCTGACTGGGGCCCAGGGAATTGGAGGTGGCAGCAGCTGCTGCTGCCTCCTCTTCCTCCTCTGCCAGAGCCACCAGCCACCGATATTCTGCGCACATGGCCTCCAGCTTCCGGCACCGGGCCATGGTTGCTAACTCCATCCGGGTTGGTTGGGAAGGAGTAGCTATATCTAGAAAGAAAAAAGACAATTGTAACCAATACTCTTAGCAAACCAGTAACACAAAATTCATTATACACATTGTGGCACAGTAGCACTAGCAAACACAGTACATAAAATCTGTGGTATCCTCCCACTTCCTCTGCCTCTAACATTTGTGGGAGTTTCAGGCATGACTACTACTAAGCACTATGGGGTAGACAAGTTTTTCTCTTCTCTCTCTCTTGTTTAGCTAAATGAACCTTGTAGGTATGGCAGCTTAGTCAGCTTGTGCCCTAAACAGACATACTTGTGTTGCAGACTCACTTTATTTTTATTTACTACTGTATGCAGGTGTGGCAGCTGTGGTCTACAACTACACAATCATCTTATTTTTCTATTATGGCCATACTCTGTTACATCAATGGCAAATGCTCAATTTCACTTTCACTATGACTACTACAACAAGGTAGATGATATCTGATCCAAATGATCATTGATTATATATAGGACGACATGTAATCATGCAGCTGATAGGCCACCCATGGCAGGCTGACGCAGTCGAAAATGACATAGGTAGGGATTGGGCCTCGGAGTTGGATTGAGGCGCTTAATTTGGTGGGTATAGGTGCATACATACACAATATATATGCTGTGCTTGCAAACTACTGTGAGTCAAGGGAGTATTATGAAATACAACATTGAATCAAAAACCTTGAAAAAAACAGTCCTTGTTTCTCTTCCCAGAGATTTTTCCATTTATCATTGTATTGCTCTTCTAGCATTAGTTTTTTTTCTTATTTGAATCTCTTTCCTATTCTCCTTAGCTTTGGTACTCTGGCATGGTTTATTTTTCTTTTACATTGTCTTCATCACAGTCTCCACCTATGCTATGATGATTGTACCATCAAGGCATCCATCTATTTAAAGTAAACATGGCTATCACTCTTCTTAAATAATCTCTCAAAAAACCTTTCGCCAACAACATAGATTTGTAATTTTTTTTAACAACCACCCATGCGTCCTTCCTTGCTTGCTTTTGAGTTTGGCCCATGAAACCCCCCAGAGGATTCTTCCTATCACCCAAACAGTTTCACCCACCCAGGCAGGCATCCTTTCTTTCACCTTCCACCCATCTTTCAACCACCCATGCATCAGATACCTATCAGCCACCTATGCATCCCACGCATCCCTCTCTGTCAGTAATATATTACATGTCGCCTGTCCTTCTCCTTCCATCCTTCTTTCCTTTTTCGTTCAACCCATCCATAAAGGTTGTCTGACTCTTAGTCTTCTTCATAAAACTTTCCCAGCTGAGTTGAAGTCAGATAGAAGAGGCCATTAGTTACTCAACTCCCGCCGCTAATGCAATTGTTAATGCTAAGTGAAGGGTGTCTTCTTCAACCGTTGTTCACAACAACTTAGTCTCTCTCAACAGTACAGTGTGTACGGGGCAGAATAGAGAAGAGCCGGAGACACATGTTGCACTCGCTAATTACCCTGGGCACAGCACGACATCAGATTAAATGGTTTTATTTGCCACTGCGTGAGGCCGCTTTACCTTCCCTGCTACGCTTGCGCAAGAAATGGGATAGACATTTGGGACGGGCTCTCACAGATGCAGAATGGGGCAGAGTTTTGGAATCCCCTAAGAAAGTATCACGGAGCACGCAATTAAAATACATCCAATTAAATGATGTGCACATGGCTTATTTGATGCCCCATAAGATTTGTGTCACCTTTGGAGGGGAGCCGAGACGTTGCCCAAGGTGTAGCCTAGAAGATGCGGATTTCTTGAATATGACTTGTGAGTGCAGGGTCGCACAGATATTCTGACAGGAAGCCCTCTCCAAACTTAATGCTACGCTAGGGCGAACACTTAACGGGGACTTTTTCCTAGATCACCTAAACGTAAAGCAGGAAATAGGTTCATAAACCTGGAGCTGGTGCTGGCTAGGAGGTGTGTAGCAATCACATGGAAGCCACTCATGAGGCCGCAAGCACATGTTTGGCACAGGGAGGTGATGACTTGGGCTGGTGCAGAAGAGAGAGCACTGCGCAGGGAGGAGTTGAGAGGGTTACGCTAACGTCAGATGGCGGAACAAGAGAGGGATATCTTCCACAACTGGGAATACCCACCTTCCTTGAGTAGCACGGATGGAGATGGTGAATCCACCCCATCCTAATGTAGTGTACTGCAGAGTCCACACCCCAACCCAATAGCTCATACGACCGTGACATTTGGGAAATCCCCTCCCCCCCTCTACGTAACATGACAGGAACCTAAGGATTTACTAGTTGTGGGATCAGTGGCTGAGACGCGGTTAGGCGTTCATGGGGCCCGGTCCCGTTTTGACTTGACGAGTTGCCCTCTCCTTGTCTTTCTACCCCTTGGCCCTCTCCCGGGCGCTTAGAAACATGCACAACACTTTACCTATAGATAACACTTCACTAGCCCTAGACAGGCTATTTGTTACTTTGTTTTATTTCCCTGTTGGCAACATTGCTATACATAAAATCCGGATGTGGCATAGACTCCATGTACCCAGATATGATTCACCTAAATGGCGGATATGTTAGCCTTCTTACTGAGGTTACATTGAATCTGGAACTGTTACCACGGAAATACAATATTGAATGGGTTACAATGTGTACTGCTCCCTACCGTGATGTGTGTCCATTGAGCCTCCTCTTACCGATACCCTCAGGATATTGAGCTTTCGACAACACCACTACACTCTGTACTATGCCTATTGCAAATGTTTGTAAAAGACCTTCATTGCATCATAATTGTGTCCTGCTCACTGTATAACGAAATGCCAATAAAAATTAAAACAATAAAAAACAGTACAGTGTGTACACCCTTGCAGTAACTGTGTAACTATTGTCAATAAGTAAGGACTATAAGTACAACTTACCCACCGCCCGCCACTGCTGCTGGCTCACCCACCCCTGCAGGAGCTGCCGCATCTGCTCCCTCCTGGCAGGCGTCGCCAGCCCCGCCGCTGGCCCCGGCACTGGTGGTCGGTACACCTAGAAAAAACAGTACACATTTTTAAGATGCCATATACGCTCCCCCTATTTATTTTTTTTCACTAGCAAGATTGAAAAAATATAATATATACATACAACACTTGTACAAATTGGGTACTAAAGTAGAGTAGACAGTAGTATGTCCTATCCTATCAAAAATAGTAAAATATCTGGTGGGCATTTTGTTGGTGGCAGTTGTCGAAAAGCCTCTCAAGATTAGAAAGAGGTCACCCGAAAGGACTTGACTCAGTGGCTAGAGCTATTGGTGAATCTGAGTTTTAAAACATTTTAAAAATAAAGAGTGGCCAACTGGGCAAGCTACAGACAGACTAATAGTAGTACAGAGTCAGAAGCAGTTAGATTAATGTAAAAAAAAAAAATAGACACGAGAAAAAAATATAACTAAGTAGGTAGGTAATGCAGGAATAACAAGAATTTAGAAACAGATGGATCAAAGAAGATTTGGTAAAAAAAAATGAAGGAACGGAAATAATAGTTTGGAAAAAATAAGGTGCAATAAAAGTAAGGGAAATATAATTATTAATATTAACAGCAGGAGGACTTACTGGGGCCAACAGCCGAGCCCTCGGTAGAGGAGAGATCCTGGCCCTAGGAGGCATCTCCAGGTCCCGCCTCAGACGACCCCGTCATCTTCTTGCCCCTGTATTCTGATCATGTAAGATATAATAAAGAGACAAAAATTGATTGGTGTGAAACAAATAAAATATTTTTTTAAAACGCTGTACAAAGGTTTTTGGACAGGAAACAACAATTGGAATAAAATTGACCTATCTAATCTGATCAACTAGTAGTATTATCACAGACCGTCTAGTTTCTATTTATTAATTCAGTGATCCATTCCAATTCCAGAATCCTAAACCTGTAAGTACCACCTAGACTAGCCTGCCTATTCCAGAGACATTGGAAATAAATTGCCCAAAAAGATATTTGCTTCTTCTAAATTTTAATCTAATTTGAAATCATCAATGAATCAACCCCCTTTGACGGGCCAATTGTTCACTAAGTCTGCATTTCCATTTATTTTAGTCCTCAAAAATGCATAGATGGACGCATGCAAATTGCATTCACCAAACTGTTGGTTGGTTTCTGCTGATGTGCTGATGAGGTGCAATATTACTCACTCACTAACAAACTAAAAAATGTTCTACTAAGGACTGGAGACAGCAGCACGTGATGGAGGACGCGTCAGGCCATGGACCGCTAAACAATTACCAACTAATACTAAGTAACTAAACTACCTACCTACCACCACTATATTAGTGGCAGGACAAAGGAAAGGAGTCTCTCTAGCGTTACCTAACTTAAGTTCTCTAAACTCTCTAACATATTCAGCCCTAGCGAGTGCTTAATTACAAATAAGTAAGATTACTAGCACAGAGCACCTGTCTAGAAGAATAACAATGACATAATATAAGATTTTTAAATGAAACTTACCTGCATGTAAGCAGCAGCATTCTTGCTATTTGGGAAAAAAATTATATTTGCAATAACAGAGAACAGAACACACAATACTACTACAATTAGCTACTCACCAAGCCCCACGACCTCAACACCTAGCAGGTCCTGCTCCCGGTCCAAGATGTCGGACCATCGATGAGCCAGCTGGTTGTGGGTGCGCCAACCTCAGAGCAGCGAAACACTGCTCTGCCCACCCTCGCCCAATGGCAGTGACGCTCCTCGGTAGCGTAGCCAGAGCCAGGCCTGCCGCATGCTGCCAAGGTTAAGGGGAGGTGACGCTGTACAAAAGAAATAAGGGCAGCCTCCTCCACCTATGAGAACAGGGCCCGGGGCTGCACCTATTCCGGGTGCCGTCTTCCACAAGGAAGGCGGCTCTTGGACGCACTAGCCGTGGCCTTCCCCTTCTTGCTAGCCTTAGCCATGGTTCTGGGGGGGCGGAAAAGAAAATGTAGAAGTAAAAAATAAGGTCAGGAGAAGACGTAGGAAAGTAAAAATAAATAAAAAGCAAGTAATGGAAAAGCAGTACAAAAACGCAGTAAACGTAGAAATAAAACACACAATATACACTTATGGAGAGAGAGGGATAGATAATAAATAAACAAGATCAGAAAAACAGTGTAAGAAACAAAGGTTTGAAGAGATTGGAGAGGGATGAAAAACAGGCCCCAGAATGATGCAAAGAGTAGAAAAACACGATGGCTGCGCCCATTGGCGACCTCGTGGTGAAGTTTGCGGGATATTTCCCCCCGAACACACAATAAGGGGAGGCAAGATGGTGGCCGCGCTGTCGGCTGATTGAGCTGGCTATACTATCCTCTCCTGGCTGACCTTTTCCCCCTCTTGTACCTGACTGAAGGAATGCAAGGAAACAAGTAGGGAACGTGGAAACAAGTAGCTGCGCCTTCCTGGCATGCTCTGGCGTTCGTGGCCCTGGGTTTGTGGACTACCTTTACCTGCAAGATTGGCCTGCGTCTGCTCTCTTTTTCCCGCGGTGGCTGTGGTGGCCATTTCCTGTCCAGTTACTGTGATGCCGCCCAAGTCGTCTCTTAGAGGCTCAAGGACCCGTGGAACCCCGTAGGTAGGGGAGGAGGCTCAGGCCGGGGCGCCAGGCGGTCCCCGCATTATTTAAGACACAAGCTGGGAGGAATAAGGCGGCGGACGATCGTTCTGCGGGAAAATATGCTGATGGCAAATCTGAAAGCACGCTGGCCATGTCTGGGACAACTATAATACCACAGGAAGGTCTCACTCAAAGGCTCATTCAAGGTACTGTTTACTCTTCCCCGATTGATCTAAATGAATTGAGTGTGGAGAACGTGGAGGGGGGGGTATGTGGACATAAAGACCGCTCCACTGACATTAATGGTCATGGAGGTAACCAAGACATCCTGATTACTGATGCTGTATTGTGGGGTGCTGTGGATGAAATATCTGCTAAGCAACAAGGAAATGGCCTTATGGGAACTATAATCCCCAAGATAGTGGTGTGGAAAAAAACTGCAAGGAGCCAGATGGATGGGACCAATTGCAGTATGAAAGTCTATGGTCTGGGAAAGGAAGCACAGGAGTTTCGAGGAGAGCCCTCAGGATTAAGTTTTGTAAAAGAGGGGGAATCTGGAGAAAAATTATTTTCTATGTCAGACCTTTCTAACTCCTCGGGGGATGAGAGTCTTGGAAAAGATTGGGCTGAAGACGAAAGTGATGCCAGTAGCTTGCGATGGGAAGAGGGAGAGACAGGAGATAAATCTCCACCCATCCCGGGAATGGTTCGCAAGCAAAGGGAACAAGGTGTTGTCGCACCAGGTAAGATCCTAGGCTCAAATGGCTCCATTACATGGGATTATTCTTCTCGCCCAAACTGGATGGGAGCTAAGTAGTGGCTGAAGGGGTGGCAATAGAAACCCTAAGGGTAAACCCAGGGAACCCTGATGAAATCATATTATCTACGATTCATCAGTCTATTATGGGCTCATCGTGAGGAGACTCGGCTGGAGAGTCTGCGCCCTCGAGGTGCGTGCCGAAAATTGCAAAACTATACGCACGGTGGCTAAGAATTGCTCCGATTTTGCAGTTAGGATCAGTGAGGCAGAGTCTAGAATATCCATACTTGAGGATGAGCTGGCTGTTCAAAAAACCATCACTGAGTCTCTGAAAGACCTGAAAGAGGATACGCTATGGAAACTAACTGATCTTGAGAATCGATCAAGGAGGAATAATTTATGGATCCTGGGTATCCCTGAGGGCAAGGAGGGGTCTGACGTTTGGCAGTTTGTGATTGAACTTTTTGAGGAGGCATTTCCTGAACTTCGGCAATGGACTGGAAAGAGCTCATCAGTTTCCCTTTAATCAACAAAAAAAAAGGGGACAGGGCATTGAAAGGCCACGTGCTATTCGTATCTGCTTGAATGACTTTCTGGCCCGAGATGCACTGTATGATTTAGCTAGACCGGACAGAAAAAGAATGGGAAAGGGATGTGATTTTTTGTAAGACCCGATTTTTGTCAGGTGACATGCAGAAAAGATGGCAGCTGCGCTAATTGATCCCATTATTTCAGGCAAAGAGGGCACAGGTCTTTTTGCTCATCCTGCCAAATTGAAAGTAGTGCTTCAGGGACAGACACAATTTTTCTTCTCTGAGATTTTAGTAAAAGAATATATGCAATCAATATAGGCTGGAGTTTTAGGCAAGCAATCCACTCTTGCTTTGACTGCTCAGGGGATGACTATTTGGTGCTTGAACAATACTTGAATCGGGTTTTTTGTTTTATTCTCTGAGGATCTTTCTTGTTTTTTTTCCCCTTGTATATCTGTACCTCTTGGTGGTCTATGGGGGGGGGGGGTAGGGACCGCCTAGGGGGGGTGGTGGTGGCACAGCTCTTCATCACCAGGGACCGTTGGTCCCTATGCCTCCTGAGGTGGGCAGCAGGGAGGGGCGTGGGACAGAGGGGAGGGTAGGTAGGGGCTTAGGTTGGGGAGGGTGGGGGGTGGTTGGGTTAGGACGGGTAGAGGGTTGCACAGTTGGTGTTTTTCATATATTGTCATGGCATGTTCATCTTTGTAAAAATCTCTCGGTGAGATGTGTGGAGTATATCTGCTTTGTCTGAATTGCTTTACTATTTTATGTAAAGAATTTGTTTTCTATAAGGATGATGGGGAATAAGGGTAAAATCTGTATTTGCTCTCTGAATATATGTGGCTTGAACGATCGGAATAAAAGAGATGTATCAGCCAAGATTATACCATTTATGCAGATAGATCTACTATGTTTGCAAGAAACTCTTATCCCATGGAGTACACGTGGCTGTCTGAGGGATCTGGGATTTGACTTGCTGGCATGTACTCCTGGCCAAACGTTTGGCAAAATATCACAATATAGCAACATTAAGATTCAGATTACCTTTTTTAAATTAAACGGACACATGCATTTTTCCTAATATTTGATGTTTAGGTTATATCCAAGGTCACACCATTGAGTAAAGTGTCCATATATACAAAACAGTTACAGTTCAGAACAAGACTGACTGGTGGCGGCTGAATATTCCACTGGCCTCAAGTCTTTTAAGGGGAAGTAATTAAGCTTTTAATTTTCATGTAGGGCTAGTCACACAGCGTATCCATCAAGTCACCCACGTTTGGTGGATGTTACCCTCTTTTTTTTCTTTTTTTTAATAAATCTTTTTTATTAAACAGTCTCGACATGAGGTACAAATTCACAGAATCAATTGAGGGTTACAGTGGAATCAGGTTACATACAATACAGCGGCATGATTCATTGAAATTTACGGGGATGGGTATCATCATCATTGGCATCACAGGGAGGGGTACATCTACCACCCCGGTATGCATTCCAGGGTGCCCAAACCTTGGACCATTTGCGGGGGCAACCCCGGGCCACATAGTCTGTTTTCTCTCTTAGCATACACCAGTCAAGATCTCGCTCCCAAGCAATGACCGTGGGCGGGTGCGGGGCTCCCCAGAGCTGTGCTATATTCCTCTTGGCGATCATACAGCCAAGCGTGACCCATTTCGTAGTATAAGTGTTGAGGTCGGTAGGTTCCCAGATGTTGAGGAGGCACCTGGGCGCTTCCGGTCTGATTTCTACCCCCAACACTTCACTCATGACCATGTGGATGTTGCGCCAGTATTCCTGAATTTGCTCACAGTGCCATAGTATATGTACGAATGTGCCCAATTGTGTGCATCCCCTCCTACAAGAGCCGTCCGTCAGCCCACCCATGTGCACCATCTGGGGACCAGTTACGTAAATTCTATGGAGGATCTTTAGTTGCACCAGTCTGAGTCGCGCTGGGATAGCGACCGTTTTAGGAGAGGAGACCGCTTCCTGCCAGGTTTCATCATCTAATTCTATTCCGTCCTCAGTCCACATGTCTCGCAGTTTCAATAGGGGTTTGTCGATATTGTTAATGAGTTTGCGATACGTTAGGGAAATGACCCTGTAAGGTAGGTGGCCATCCAGCAGTCTGTCCTCTAGTGGGGAGGTGTCTGGTGGAGTCGAGTAAACGGGAATTGCTGTTTGTAGCGAGTGTCTAATTTGTAGGTATCAATAATATTCTGAATCTGCCAGGGCATACTGAGTTTGTAGAGCGTCAAAGGGTTTCACACCCCCAGCGTACCAAAGGTCTTTGCCATGGGAAATGCCTATTAAGTCCCATTTATCAAATCCTTTTGTATTTCCCATATATCCAAGTTTTTGTGAGTCTCACAGAGGTGTGGCAAGAGTCAGCTTGTTGTGCCAGCCGAGTGATTTAGTAGCAGAGTGCCAAATTTTAACTGTGAGGTCGGTGGGGCCGGTGAGTGGGTATTTGCTTGGTATTGAATATAGCGCCCTTGAAAAGGTCCCGTTGGGTAAAAGCCAATGGTCCATATTGAACCCCCGGGTTGTCAGGGCGACCATATGTGCAATGATTAATAGCTGTTAGATGCGCAGCCCAATAATATTTTTTAATATCAGGCAAGCCGATTCCTCCATCATACCAGCTAAGTGTCAGCTTTTTCATAGCAATACGTGGTCTCCCTCCCCATAGGAGGTCCCTCAGGAGCCCTTCGTGATCTTTAAAGTACAGGTTTGGGACGAGGTTGACTGAATTCTGCATCGCGTACAGAAAACGGGGCAAAGACATCATTTTAAATAGTGCAGCTTTGCCCAGTAGTTAGAGCGGGAGTGACTTCCAGTGTGTTATGTCACTTTTGAGCCGCTGCATTGGGGGGAGTAGATTGTGGGCGTATAGGACTGATGGGTCTAGGGAAATAAATATGCCTAAGTATTTGAAGCCTTCTGAGACTACTGGAATTGGGCAATTACGGGGTAGAGGGGGAGAAGTCCCCCATAGGACATACAGAAGTGATTTTTGCCAATTGACGCGAAACCCAGAGTACCTTCCAAAAATATCTAATATGTCAAAAGCTGCTATTAGGGATCTCTTAGGGGACTTGAGATAGAGGAGAATGTCATCCGCATATAGGGATATCCGGTCCTCCCAGTCCGCCGACCAACGCATGCCGCGGATCATTACATCTTTACGGATCCACGCTGCAAGTAGCTCAAGGGCCAAAGCGAATAGTAAGGGAGAAAGGGGGCATCCCTGACGGGTCCCTCGGCTGAGTATAAAGGGCTCTGACTTCCTGTTATTCACAACTATCTGAGCCATCGGCGCGCTGTACAACAGTCGTACCCAGTGGCAAAAATTTGGTCCAAATCCCAGTTTAGAAAGTACTGCAAAAAGATAAGGCCCTTACAGTGTATCGAAAGGCATCGTGGCATCTAGGGAGACAATTATGGAATCCTCACGTATCGACGGTACTCTGCCCAGGACTCCATGCAGTCTGATCAGGTTGAGAGCAGTGTTTCTTTTAGGCATGAACCCTGATTGATCTGGGTGGACTAAATCGCCTATCACCTTGATCAGTCTAGTGGCAAGTACTTTAGCTAGAATTTTGGGTTCTGCATTTAGCAGCGATATAGGTCGATAGGAGGTGCACTCCGTTTTGGGTTTCCCTACCTTGTGGATTGTGACTATATTGGCAATCCTCTGGTCATATGGCAATGAGCCCTGTTTAAGGGTGTCCTCGAACATGGATTTTAGATAGGGGGCCAATTTGTCTGGTCGAAGTTTGTAAAGCTCAATTGGAATGCCGTTTGGGCCCAGAGCTTTCCACGAGTGCAACGTTCTTATCGCTGTTGCTATTTCATCAGCAGTTAGTGCACTGTCCACGAATGCGTGGTCTGAGTCTGATAGCTTCGGGAGTGAGATGTCTTTAAGAAGATCGGTAAAGTCTGCTTCAGGGTATGGTGCCACCGAGCTATATACAGTTTGGAAATGAGCTGCAAAGTGGTTAACTATGTCTTGGGGATCTGTCACAGGGGACCCAGCAGTACTTTTAATTTCTGGCACAAGCCTGCTGGCCTGCTCCCTCTTGTCTAACCATGCGAGCAACTTGCCAGCCTTGTCACCCCAGTTATATATCCGTCCCAGCCTATCCTGTCCCAGTAGTTTGGCACGGTCAGTGACCACTGCCCGGTATTCATCCTGGTGCAGACGGAGGGAGTGAAGGGCTTCAGGTGTGGCGTCTGAGGTAACATCCTGTTCCAGACGGTAAAGCTCCTGTTCTATGTCGGAGGTTTCTTTCACCCCATCTTTTTTGGAACCCGCCACCAAGGAAAGGGCCTGCCCATGGACCACCGTTTTGAAAGCTTCCCACAATATTTGGGGAGACTCAACTGTGTGTTCGTTCTCCAAAAAGTATGCATCAATAGTTTTGATTAGTCCTTTCCATATTTTGGGGTTCTTGAGGTACCAGGGGTTTATTGGGGCAATCCGTCCCTCCTGTGTATGGTCTAGAACAATATGGACCCACAGAGGGGAATGGTCAGAAATACCTCTTGCCAGGTGGCGGACTTCATGAATATCAGTGATTTGTGGAGCGGGGACAAGTATGTAATCAAGACGGGATAGGCTGTTGTGCGCCCCAGAATGGTAGGTGTGCTGTATCTTATCGGGATTGTATGTCCTCCAGCCATCTATGAGCCCCATCACTTCTAAGAAACTGGAAAACGCATGTATGGCTTGGGGGGTCGTGCGAGGGGGGTTTCTATCTAGAGCGCCCGACACTATTGAGTTAAAGTCGCCTCCAAGCACCAGGTGTCCATCAGACAACGTCAAGAGTACAGCACTTAAGTCCATGAATGTTATGCCCTGCATCCCTGGGGTGCGTATATTGACATGAAGGTGATAGACCTGCCCTCCCAAGAGCCCGTGACTCCAACATATCTGCCCCGGTCGTCCACATATGTGGAGGTGAGTGAGAGAGGAAATTACTTTTTTTGCATAATGCCTACTCCCCTGGAGCTAGAAGTGAAGCCCGCGTGTGCCACCATCGAATATCCCCATCTGTGCATTGCTTTGCACGTGTTGCCAATGAGGTGTGTTTCCTGGAGCAACACAATGTCCGGTGATAGTCTCTTAATATACTGCAACACTACACTTCTTTTGATCTTGTCCCCCAATCAGTTAACATTCCAGCTTAAAATTTTGACTTCCCTGTTACACTGCACTCCATTGATAGTTAAACAGGACCCCAATAGTGGGGTTATGTGTATACATCATGTTGAGCACCGCAGTGGCAGCCGCCACAGACCGGAACTGTACCATCAAAAAATTGTCGAGAATAATAAACATAAAACACAAAACAACTAAAGGAAATACCCCAACCCAACAACCCCCCACCCCGCTGCCCTGCGCTCTGAGCACAGAACTGCCCATCAAAAAAAAACTTGCAGGGTGCCTGTCGCCCTAAAAATTCAAAGGAAGAAAAAACAGGGGGGGAAGCAGTGTGCTCCGCGTCCTGCCCTATGCTACTTCACTATCACACCCTTGTTGAGCATTAAACGTAAAGCCATAGATAAATCAGCAAACCCCGAAAAATAATGTACATTTATCCCCCTCCCCTACCTGCCCCGCATCATTGTTCCCTTTACTTCTCAAAAAAGGCGACCATCATCTGAAACTCCGCCTCAGGCTGGCCCACTGTCCGCATGGCCCCTGGTTCCTCGCTTCGTTGGGTGTTTAGTCCCTTGGTAGTCAATCCAGTCCGCAACTGCCTCAGGGTGATCAAAAAACCACGCCCTCCCCTCCGCCTCGACTCGAAGGTGCACTGGGAACAGCATCGAGTAGTACAGGCCCCTTTCTTTCAGGTCACGTTTAACAGACAGAAATGATCTCCTCTGCTTCTGTACCCTCTGCGTGAAGTCAGGGAAAAAGGAGATTTCGGCATTTCGGAGGGGGGCGTTGGCCCTGGAATTGTGGAGGATCACATCCCTGTCCCGGTAGTTTAAGACACGAGCCAATATGGGCCGCGGGGTAGCGCCCGGCTTGGGACGGCCGGGCGCTAGGGATGGACCCTATGAGCCTGCTCGATCACAAAAAACTTGAGGCCTTTGGGTTGCAGGTGCTTGAGGATAAGGTCCTCAACGAACAGGTCAGGAGATTGCCCCTCCGATTTCTCCGGGACTCCTATAATGCAGAGATTGTTGCGGCAAAGTCGGCCTTCGTAATCATCCAGCATGAGGGCCGTGCGATTTCGGGATTCCTGCAGTTCTTGGACCTCCCTCTGTAACTGTGTGACATCACCCACTAAGCTAGCCGTTGTGATTTCCACCTGTTTCACTTGTTCGTTGAATTTCCCCATGTCGGCTCTGATGAGGTTGACGTCGCTGGCCACTGAGTCCAGAGAGGTTTTGATACCTGTGATGGCCATCATGACATCTTTAAGGGAAGTCTCAGGTTCTCCTTCTCCAGGGCCTCCCCGTGCTGCTTCATCTGATGGACGGCCCTGTTGCACGTCCTTGGTCACTGTGTATCGATCCAGCTTGTTGGTCTGGACTGGTCCCCATCCCCTTAGTGCGTTCCATAATAGCAGCTGAGGTGGATCACAAATGGACCCGGATTATTGGGGGTGGTGGGTGAGGAAGTTTTCTGCTCTAGGACAGGTTCGATGAGAGTGACCCTGAAAGTCTCGCACCCTATCCCAACCACCACAAGGATGAAGGCAATGCAGGTAAACACAACAAAGGGACCTGAACACTGAAGCCTCTCGTCACAGTCCAATCCGCTCCTGATCTCACCAGTGGGAAGAGGGGGCGTGGGTGACCCACCGATCTCTATGTGAGGGGGTTCTGTGGGAAAATAACGACGGTAGAGACAGAGAAGCCCAGTCGCCACCGTCTAACGTACCACATTCGGTGCCCCTCAATTGGCCTCAGATTGGAGTGCAGACAGGTGCTATCAGTGTTGCTTAGCAAGGCCACAATCAGTGCTGTTGGCGTTATTTCATGCGACCCTCCCGTCATAAACTCCCCTCTTGGTCAGAGCGCGTCAGTGTCGTGGGGTCTCGGCGCCACTGCCGTGAGGTGGCAGCATGGCTGGGGCCTTCGGTTGGGAGGGTTGCTGCCCTGGGGCCCGGCTTCAGGCACCTGCGTGTGCCTTGGCATTGAGGATTCCGCAGTTGGCGCTCTACAGTTCACCCCACTGTGGCGTACAAATTAATGTCCCCAGCGCATCTCAACAAGGCCACAATCACTGCTTTTAGCATTGCCTGGGGCGACCCTCCGTGCAGGCCCCCCGTAGAAGATGGAGCGCAGCAGTGTTGTGTGCTTCTAGCGCCACCGCCATGCAGTGGTAGAATATGTGGGGCTGGAGACCAGGAGATCTATTGCTGTGGGCTCCGGCTGCTGGCTTCCGTGCGGGCCACAAAGAACAAAGGCAAGGGGAGTTCACTAGGTCAAAACAGGCCGAGGCGGGGCCACCACTATCTCCATCAGGAGCGCGCTGCTGATTCCAGCTGTTTTGCGGCTGACTCGCCCCAGTTCACAAACGCTGTGCCCTTTCACTGCAGCTGTACATCAATAATGGGGCTGCAACTCCCCCTGTTGCTCCATGCGGCGACGGTCCCTCCAAGAGTCTCTGTCCTGCCAGGCTTGTGTCGGCACTATTTTCTATGATGTCCCAGCGGGGTATCAAATGGACAGGCCATCATGCGCCTTGGTCTCGGGTCCCACAATGAAAGGCATGCAGGCAGGGACGGATGACGCGGGGTGAGGGGTTTCACTAAGAGAGCTGCGCCGCCACCATCTTATACTCCGCGGCCGGCGCGCTCACTCTCGCTGCGATCCCAGCGCCGTCCGGTCGCACCAACCTTCTGTGTTGTGTCGCGTCCTCTGCCGCTTCGGATCTTCAGGGGCTTCACAGAAATTACCGGTGGGGACAAATCTGCGGCGCCGCCTCAATCCGCAGTGCCACCGGCTGACGAGGGTGAGTTGGCTGGAGACCTGCTCTGGGAGGCTTGGCTACAGTGGGCCCCGGCTTCAGGACGCCGGGTGGGCCACGGCCTTGCAATGGAGTTTATTCCCTCGGCTCGCACGATCAGTTCACTGGAGCAGGCGGGATGGGCTCCGCTGTTGATTCGAGACCCAGGGCCAGCAATCAGGTGCTTCGGATAGTCATTCAGGATAGTAGAGGGCTAATCGGGCAATGGAGCTCACGGACTACGCAGCCATCTGCAATCCGTGCTTGGCCACGCCCCCCGTTACCCTCTTTTTAAGGGTATTCACCTACCTAAAATACAGAATAGCTCCATAAACATTTATAGAGTCACCCCATTTTTAAATCTTCCACCACTTCAAAAAAAGAGTTTGGTTCATATATATTAAATGTTTATGCAACACAGGGCAGCTAGCAAAGTTGTGACGCTGCGTGAATGTGAGAGCTGAAAAGTGCCAAATCTACTTAGATATGGAGCTCTTGTGGCTGCCTTATGCCAGTGCAGGCACCCAGCACCATAATGCAAGGGTGCCTGCATTACAGGCAGGATTTTTTTTGTTGAGGAAGGGATTCCTTCCTGCACAAATACGATCTTGTAAGGCAATTTCCTCTTTCTCAGTATGACTGGATCATGCTTAGAAAGGGGCAGTAGGAAGGAGAAATTGACGTATTTCTCCTTGCTACGTCTCACTGGGAAAGGCCTAGCATCTTGAAACACTCCCAGGATTACTAAGATCAGTAAATCTAGAAATGCGCTCAAATCCATGGGTGGATGCATGGGAACACCCATGCACCACTCACGGAATGCCTCCCAGACCCAGTGTAATGCAACACAGCGCAAGGAGTTGTGTTACGTTACATTTTCCAAACCAAGCCACGCAAGTTGACACAAGTCAGCCCTTGCGTAGCTTAGTAAATACCAACTAACATTTGCAGCCGCGGTCGGTGGTAGGAGTAGCTGCAGGGCGGTGATGTGGGGAGAGAGAGGGGCAGGGTGGGGAGTAGTAAACTATGGATTACGGAGATTTACAGGTAAATTAACATATAAATTAATAAAACAAATTGTGTTGCATGCACTGCATCCACAAATCCGATGCAGTGCATGCAATGAAATTCGTTTTTATTAATTTATATGTTAACTTACCTGTAAACCTCCGTAATCCATAGTTTACTACCCCCCACACTGCCCCTCCCCCTCCCGAAGTCACCGCCCTGCAGCTACTCCTATTACCGAACTGACCGCGGCTGAACATTTGTGTTGTGGCTCAACAAAAAAAAAGTGCCACAACCTTGACGCAAAATGTTAGTAAATCTGGGCCTTCATACTTGAGTCACCTTAGTGGAATAACTCTGTTAAAGACTTCACATGACCCACAATTTTAAGTTTAGATGTTGGCAGATATTTTCCACTGATAATGCATTTTCTAGGATGCCCTGTGGTCAACCACCTGTAGTTTGGTAAAATGCACCACACAGATTCCTATAATGAGCATAATAGCATATAGATTTAGAGCTGTGTTTACAATTCCAATGTGAGTTTAACCACCTTTTGCTTTTCTCATATATTTTTTGCTACAGGCTTTGGCTGTAAGCCACAACCTACTCTGAAGCATGGCTCTGTAACCCACATCAGGTGCACTCAGCCTTTACCCTGTTTAACATAGAGTACTACTTCCATTCCAGATTTTACTGGTTTATAAACAATACACCACATAGCTTGCAACATGCACAACCACCCTTGACTCCATGACTTACAATATTTCCATTCTATGCACCCACACATGCCTACACATTAACTCTATGCTATATATTACTTAAGGCCCTTTACTAACTACTTTATTTTTTTAAATGATGTAACAGTTTATGGAGCAATGTGAATAGTAGTATCATGGGTGATGCAAATTGAGATGTCAGTAGTAGTCTCATCACTGCTAACATTAAGGTAGTTCTTATTTCATGTCAAGTTCTAAATATAAAGTAAATTCAACCATATATATATATTTAAAATTGGAAGTAGAAGCCATCTGAGACATGTACACAAAATCTTTGTAGAGTTTACTTTCCTGAAAACAGTGGCAAACCTGATAAATATGGATTATCCCTATGCTTAGGACTCTGATTCATACAGGTAACTTACATTTTTGAGTAAGTTTGCACTTTTGAGTGAGTTTACAACTTTTTGGTATGTGCAAAGCGCACTTTTGTTGCAACCTACACTTTTGAAGTAACTTACACTTTTATAGTAATATGGAACAGGGGCTAGTTATCAAAGAGGTGGCCAATTATGCCTCAGGTTGGTAGATTCTCAGTATAGATGCCATAAGAGAGGCAACAACTTTTGAACAATGTCATCTAGGGATCAAACACGTCAAAGATGATTTAAACAAGGCTCCTTGTTTGAAAGGGTTTCTGCCAGGAAAAATGTGTATAGTGACAACTGATGTAAATAGCAAAGGTCTGTGTGTTGTTCTTTCCCAAGTTATCCATGGATATGAATAAACTATTGCTTTTGCATCTAGAGCTCTGAAAGGTGCAAAGTTCAACTACTCTGTCATTGAAAGGGAGTCTTTGGATTTTCACTTGGGAGTCAAGTTCAGAAACCTTTTGTGGGGTTGAAAGTTTGGTGTGCATACAAATGTCAAACTTCTATGTGATATTTTTTATTAAAAAGGTCTTGAAAGGGTATCTTCAAGAATAAGATAGTGAGTCATTGATTTACAGGATTGTACCCTTGAAAATCAGTTCTTAGAAGAAGTGCAAAACATTGCAGCCCTGTGTTTGATCTCATGGTCACAGGTTCAAATCCCAGCAGGCCCCCATTCATCCTTCTGAGGTTTATAAAATGAAAACCATTGACTTGGGTAACAAAAATAATCTATTATTCAGCGCCAATATACATTTGGGTGAACGTGTGAATTACAAATAAACGAGAATTCAGAAGTGCCAAGATTTTAAAAACTATCATCCAGCTGATCTGTTGTAGAATGTTACCAGATTGCCCATGGCAAGAGGAGTGTCTCTTGACTCAATAGAACCATTAAGTGGGTAAGTGGCATTCCCCTATGTTTGTCATGGTAGATGTATTCTCCGGGTGGCCAGAAGTTAAATGGGTTTATGATATTCCATCATAAAATGTAAAATGCTTTCTTCAAGACGTTCAATTTTTCTCCAAAGAATTTGAAGAGTTTTTGTCAATTTTTTGGACCAAGCACAAGAAAGGAGCATTATAGCTTCCTGGATGCAATGGTATGGTTGGTAGACTCAATAGTACTGTGAAGGAAATCATTCAGATGTCCAGGACAGATGGGTCTGTTTGGAAAACAGAATTGATGAAGCCTGTAGAATAACACTACATCAAGCCACAGGAAAAATACCCTTTGAATTGTTTATGAATAGAAATCCTAGCTCTAAGCTTCTATGAGGCTGGATGTTCTGGAAAAGACATTGTGTCAATGTTTAAACTCAAGAGGATTGGCTTTCATATGAAAAGAGATTACAAGCCAAATGAAAAGAGTACTTAAACCACAGAAAGGTAACTGATGAAATGCATTTTCGGGTGGGTGAAAGTGTTTGCATAAATTCTCCTGCAAGGTCTGAAAAGTAGGCCTGGATGGAGTTTTACTCCGCTGAACTCCGCGAAGTGCCTGAAAAACTTTGTTGCGCTCAGCAGAGTTCCACCAGAGATGCAGTCTTTTAAGTTGCGCTGCTCGCACTAATTTTTAGCGCCAAGAGTTGGTCCTGCTCTTTAAATTCAGCACAAATTGCACTACGCGTCATGCCAGAGGACGCTGCAGCTTTCTGCTAGCTTGAGTAGATATTCTACTCGAGAAGCAGCTTCCTCAACGCGAATTGCAGATTGCTGAATGTGAGCAGTTGCAACCTGCTGCGACCGCCTGTGATGAGAAATCTCACCGGGAGAAGGTCTAGAGCATGATTTTTTCTTGCAAGCGCTCCCCAACTTACGGATGATGAGCCGCTCGGGAGAAAAAACTCCGCTCCTCATCACTTCGCTGAGTTTTTCAGCACTCCACACTCCATGCGGAGCACGGAGTGGGCAAAACTCCGCGAACTCCTTCATTGGAGCAGAATTCTTTTACCACCCCTACTGAAAAGAACTTAAAGTTCACTGTACCTCTCACAGTCAAGTAACTTTTCAAGAAAGAAAGTCTTTGATCAGAGAATTAGGAATCAAAGTCATGTTGCCAAATGTTACAGATGGAAATGTTTAACATCACCAGAGGCAAATGGGTTAGAAAGCTTTGATACTTGTGAGGGCGGTTCAAGTTTGAGAAAATAAGCTTTGGGTTGTGAGTTGCATTTGTGACAAATTAAAAAGGCCATCGTATCTTAAAGATTTTATACTGTGAACAGGCTCAGTCACACTGTGATTTCTGACTTCTCCAAAACATGATTGAATCTGTTTCTCTTCAAGAGACGTTTTCTAAATATTCATTTTTGTTTCCTGCATTCATAAAAACTATGATGACCTAGTAATTTTGTCTTCTGCAAAATGTTTTGCTTGTATTTTAATAAGGAAAGATGTGTAGTATATCTGGTCATATGGTGGTGTGAATCACTTTTAACTGTTTCTTCTATGGGACAGTGCATTCCAAGAATGTATGACATTTTCATGTTTGAAGTAGGCTGGAACTGGACAGTTGCTATAAGGCAGTGGCTTAGGTGACAATAAAGAACCTCTTCTTGTCTCCATCAAGATTCTGTGTTCTTTTTTCACAATATGTCTACAGTTTAACTCTACATTACTCTCCTGACACACTTATCAAATACTAATATCTCAGAAAATACTGTATGGTTTTACACCCAACCCCAAAACCCATGTTTCTGAATGAAATGCTTCTTTCATTCTGTGGGCCCGATTCACAGAACTAACTTAAGACAAAATCCTAAACTTACTACTTTTGGTATTCACAGAAGGCATTTAGTAGTAGTAAAGTTAGGATGTTGTCTTAAGTCTGTCTTAAGTCTGTCTTAAGTCTGTCCTAAGTCTGTCCTAAGTTTGTCTTAAGTCTGTCTTAAGTCTGTCTTAAGTCTGTCTTAAGTCTGTCTTAAGTCTGTCTTAAGTCTGTCTTAAGTCTGTCTTAAGTCTGTCCTAATTTTGTCTAAAGTTTGTCTTAAGTTTGTCTTAAGTCTCTGTCTTAAGTCTGTCTCAAGTCTGTCTTAAGACAAAATCCTAACTTTACTACTACTAAACGCCTTCTGTGAATAACAAAAGTAGTAGGACAGACTTAAGACAGACTTAAGGCAGACTTAAGACAGACTTAGGACAGACTTAGGACAGACTTAAGACAAACTTAGGACAGACTTAAGGCAAACTTAAGACAAAATCCTAACTTTACTACGACTAAATCACTTCTGTGAATAGCAAAAGTAGTAAGTTTAGGACTTTGTCTTAAGTTAGTTCTGTGAATCGGGCCCCACAGTTGGTGTAAATCCGTGCAGAAAGTTTTGCAGTAGCATAGAGCATAATTTTTTATGGGAGCTAAAATGAAAAATGTACAGTTTTTTTTACTTCCCTTTATAAAACATTTCCATTGGTTTAGTTAAAATCCATTCGGTAGTTTTGGATAAATTAAGGTTAAAAAGTATGATAGTCTGGTCATGAAGAGGCTACATTTTAGAGATATCTAGACTAATAATCTATGGAACCACAGTAAATTTGCATATTCACTGAGGATTCGCAAATCCAGTAAAAAAAATAAAAGCACACAATTGTACTGTTAGAAATGGGATCTCTGGTTGGCTAAGGCTTGCGCCAAAGTCAGGCAGAGACCACCACTCTAGTCAGGGCGAGGAAGTTACACGCCAAAGATATCCCCTGCTCACCTCCTTGGTAGGTTGGCATGAGCAGTCAGGCTTATCCCGGAGGCCATGTGTAAAGCATTTGCGCACGCACACAGCAACAACATCCCAGGCACACTACAAAAGGAACTCCACACAAGATTATATCAAAAATAGCCTTTGTATTCTCAAAACATATTAGAATAGTAAACACATAATATACATGATGCCACCTGGCACTGGGTCATATCTACAAGGGAATTATGTACACATGACAGGGCCCACTGGACCACTGTCAGAACCATCACAAAGCGAACTTAGTAAAAGTAAAACAGATCATAAACGTACAACCAGTAAACACTGGTATTCACTGTACTTAGCATCAGCCTGTAAAATAAACTACATTATGCACAGTATCACATCAGGCGCGAGTGACATTCTGCGCCGACCTCACCAGCATAAACACCTTATGCAATCATCCCACAAGTCTAAACGTGTTAGACCCTAACCTCCAAAACATAAGTCACATTAGGGGCATAAATCACACAGTGAAACATAATCTCACTAGCATAAACCATAATATGCAAAACCACCTCATAATCATAAAAAACATTTAGAGGTATCAAACAGGGTGCATAAAACATACTACATACATTACATTTCCTAGCACCACGTAATCACATTAGGGACTGGCGCCCTACAATCCTAACAGTCCCCCAGGCCAACTGGCCATCTCAAAAAGGGGGGCTCAAATGCCCTATGTCCAAAAGTCAGGGCTGCTGCCTATGCAGCGAAAGTCCAGGGTGCGCACTTTGCGCAGGCCTAAACTTTGCAGCTGGCACTAAGTGCTGCGCAGCTGGGAATGGATGGGGGCAAAGGAGTGCGTCTCACTCCTAACTTCAAAAAGACATGCCCCCAAAAGCACTGAGGCCTAAACGATGCAGCTGCCCACTACTTGCTGGGCAGTTGTGAACAACAATAAAAAGTCCGGGCACTCACTGTGCCTCTTCTGTCCCTCTCAGGGACTATAGACTACTTCTGTGCAGAACGTTGCAGCTGCCTGCGCTCTCGCAGGGCAGTTGGGAAAGGAGCAAGGGGCCCTGCCACTCTGGGGCTCTCTAGCCACTATGGCCCCATCGTTGCAGCTGCCCACTGACTATAGAGGCAAAAGGGGATTTTAAATAACTTTGACCCCAGGTTGGAGCCATGCACAGGCTCTAAAAATAAACATGCCCCCCACACGTGGCAGCATGGGCACCACTGGCCGTTGGGGCCCCCACTGGGGTTCTTGAAACAAATATGCCCACGTTGGAGCAGCACGGGCTCTGGAAAGGACAAACCCCCAAGCCCCCCCAAAGGGACTTTCTCAGCAGTGTGGCCACGTTGGAGCGGCCCGCCATGGCAGGACCGCTCAGCACCCCCAGCCTTGCTGCCCGGGTGCCTCTAGAGCACCCAAAATTAATAAGGAGAGAACGGCCTCGGCCCCTACTTACCGGGGCTTGGCTCAGGCTCCCTGTTCTCGCCGGCTCTCCCTCGCTTCACCCGGGCCCCCTCCTGGGTCCCGGGACTTTTTCTCCGGCAGCAGGACCACGTCGGCGCCATTTGCAGGGCTCACACCATGGCTGCGGGAGCCCTGCTTCTACCGTCGGTGCTTCCCTCCAGCTTCCATCACCATGGCTCCTCTCACCAGCGAGGACGTGCGCGGGGCTTCCCTTAAAGAAACCGGAAGTCCCGCCTGCCACCAGGCACCACGTTGCCTGACTTCCTCCCGGCTGCGATCTCCTTTTGGCAAAAGAGCGGAGACTGCACCCGCATTAATTATTAACCATCAGGCGGCCATGTGGGATGGGCACCCACTATTAAATGATCAAAGTGGGCACCCACCCTGTAAATGAAGTGAATGTGGCATAAAAGCGGAGTGGGCACCCGCGAAACTTGGAAAAATGCGGGGTGGGCACCCGCTGTAGTTGGCATAACGGGGAAATCCCTATGCAGTGCATTCCCCTAGCAAGGGCTGCAGCGCAGCGCTGCCAGCCCCCAGGTTCCCCATCACCTGGGCAGTTTTTCAAAGATAGCACTCCCAGGGCGCTAGAAACCAGGAAAAGAAATAAAGCGCTCACCAGGCACTAGGAGCCACAGCTCCTTTAGGAAAAGTCCCGGAGAGGTTTCAGGGGCAGAGCTGGGCCCAGGGGCCAGCACACAGGGCCCTCCAGCAGGGAGGCAGCCCCCATGGCGGTCCCTCCTGGGCCCCAGCAGCAGCAAGCCCCCTCCGGTCAATTGAACAACCAAAGTCCAAGGAAGGGGTTCAAGGGCAGAGCTGGGCCAGGGGCCAGCACACAGGGCCCTCCAGCAGGGAGGCAGCCCCCATGGAGGTCCCTCCTGGGCCCCAGCAGCAGCAAGCCCCCTCTGTCAAGAACAGAACAGGAACACTGAACAAATTTCATGGGGTCACAGCCCCTATATTTATATGGCCTTTTCCTTTGTGTCACAGCCCAGGGCTTGGGGATACCAGTCAGAACTGGTTTAGGGGAGCTTTGGAGCACTTTGTTTTGCTCAGCTCCTCTCTCCTTTGTCAGGTGGGGGCTAGGTGCTCAGACGCACCACAGGGGGCGGAGCCAGCATTGTGGAGGGAAGGCACAGTCCTATTCAGGTCCCAGGTGCAACTCCTCCCTCCCATCTGCATGCAGATCTCTCTATTCACCACTGGGCAGACTCACCCTGGATCCTGGAATTACCCAGCCCTCTCGGCTCCTGTAATCACAAGCCAGACATGCACTCCACATCAGGCAGGCAGACACACAGCACACAGAAATGCCAACTTCTAAAAGTGGCACGTCTCCACCAGTCACCATAAATCTGCACACACCATTGCGCAGCATTTATTCTCATGAGTCTGCACGTACTCAACACGACCCTGCACTCCTCTCACACCAGAAATTACCATGGACACACATATCCCTCATGCATTCCTATGGGAGGGCAGGCCAATCTCACCACACGCACTCAGAGCGCGCACGCACTTTACACTGGGCCACAGTGCTAAAGTGCCCAGAGGCCTAAAATCACTACCACCATGTCAGAGCTAAAGGCAAAAAGTTCAGGGGTGAATCTGCCAAGAAGGGCCAAGTCCAACACAACCCCCTTCCAGCCAAAGCGCAGGGCAGACCAATCACCACTGTGATGGGCTTCCCTGCTTGGGGCGATAGAAAACGGACGCGGGCCCGCACTGCAGGGACACCCTCCGGTTCTATGCCACTCTGAACCAACGTGGTTCCCTCTGAAAAAAACTCAAGCCCAACTAGGCTACCCCACTGGTACTCCCTAGTCGTCCACGGCCAGGACCAGGCCCTAGGCCACCCAGATACCACAGGTCCTTGCCAATCCCCAGAGTGGGGGCAGTAACCCCTGGCATCTAATAGCCATTCTCCACTCTCCCTCTCAGTGTAGTTCCAAGCTACCACTGATCCTTCAACCTAGGGTCCACACCCTCAGGCTGACCAGAGGTCATGGGCAAATCATCTCCTCACCCTACCTCTACTTCTGGGGTTGTGCACCCTCCCAGGAGAAGCACCCTCCAGAACACAACTCTCCCACCAGTTCAGGACCTCTCTCCATCAACTGGTCTACCACCTGGGATCCACATTCACCGGATGCACCGGGGTCAGGGGGTGAGGACTCCCTCCCTCTGCACCCCCTTCCAGAGTTCTGCACCCTCCCAACTGGAGTGGTACCCCTAGAAGGCAAACCGACCAGGACACTGATTACAGCCGCCCTGCTGTCCAGGACAGGCAAACACCTGAACCTGGCTCTCCAACCCTTTGGCCAGATGCCAGGCGAACCAGGACTTCGCGGGGAGCACGCATGCCCCCCCCGAGGGTGACACAAAACTAATGTGTCATGTGACAGTCTGCCTGGCGCAGATCTCATGACCTCCTGTCCAACTGACAGTGCGTGCAGATCCCCCAGGACAAAAGTGGCATCACCATGGCCAATCATTGGTGACTCAGCCCTTCTGGCTGGCCCCTGACCCACTGGTTCCCACTGGGAACTCTTTCACCCTCTCATCCCTCACTCTGGACTTCTGGACCCTTCCAACTGGAGTGGTACTGCCAGACACCAGAACTGCTGGAGCTCTGCTTACAGACGCTCCACGTTCTACAGACACTAGGAGATCCTCCTCAAATGGCTTATTAGTACAGCCTAGTCTCCTAACCTGGTGTTCCCTGAAGAAACCATCCAGGCCCTGAGACGGGGTTTCGGGCACCTGGAGACACGCATTCCCACCCACTCCTTCTCCTCTGAGACAGGACGTGAGCCCCTACACCGGGACCTAGCTGGGCTACTCTGAACCTCTTCCACCACTCTGGGCTGGAAGACACCTCAGCCACTCCTTTTGGAATCACTCCGCCATGCAAGCTCCTTATTTCAGAGAACTCACACTCAATCATCCAGTGCACCACACTACTCATCCACGCACACACACCCCCAGACCGGTGAGACAGTATCTGCTGCCTCTGAATCTCAACCTGCACCCCTCTTACTGAGCACCAGGTACCATACTCTGGGAACAGGACTGGGACTTCATGCACTGGACACATATTGCTGCCACCACTGGATCCCACCCTTACTGGTGAATCCAGACACTCACACTGCACTTAGGGGATAATCTACCCTCCCGAGCTAGTTACCCCATGCCAATTAAGTCCCCACTGTAGGCCAAGCCAGGAACCAGCGCAATGGCTCAAGAACAGCACCCCTCCAGAATCTCTGGTTTCTGTCCTTGGCAGGACACCCAACTCATAGTGCACAAGAAACACATTTCCAAGGAAATGACACTTAAGACAAACTTAGAAACAATAATCCCTTTCCATGTGACTATCTAAAATGCAGAGTTTTGTAGTGCAGCCAGTTGTCATTGTGGTACTGTGCAAACACAAGTCCTATCCTCACCGCTGACAACCAATGTTAGAAATGGGATCTCTGGTTGGCTAAGGCTTGCGCTAAAGCCAGGCAGAGACCACCACTCTAGTCAGGGCGAGGGAGTTACACGCCAAAGATAACCCCTGCTCACCCCCTTGGTAACTTGGCACAATCAGTCAGGCTTATCCCGGAGGCCATGTGTAAAGCATTTGGGCACGCACACAGCAACAACATCCCAGGCACACTACAAAAGGAACTCCACACAAGGTTATATCAAAAATAGCCTTTGTATTCTCAAAACACATTAGAATAGTAAACACATAATATACATGGTGCCACCTGGCACTGGGTCATATCTACAAGGGAATTATGTACACTGACAGGGCCCACTGGACCACTGTCAGAACCATCACAAAGCGAACTTAGTAAAAGTAAAACAGATCATAAACGTACAACCAGTAAACACTGTTACTCACTGTACGTAGCATCAGCCTGTAACATAAACTACATTATGCACAGTATCACATCAGGCGCAAATTACATTCTGCGCCGACCTCACCAGCATAAACACCTTATGCAATCATCTCACAAGTCTAAATGCATTAGACCCTAACCTCCTCAGCATAACTCACATTAGGGGCATAAATCACACAGTAAAACATAATCTCACTAGCATAAACCATAGTATGCAAAACCACCTCATAATCATAAAACACATTTAGAGGTATCAAACAGGGTGCATAAAACATACTACATACATTACATTTCCTAGCACCACGTAATCACATTAGGGACTGGCGCCCTATAATCCTAACAGTCCCCCTGACCAACTGGCTGTCTCAAAAAGGGGGGCTCAAATGCCCTATGTCCAAAAGTCAGGGCTGCTGCCTATGCAGCGAAAGTCCAGGGTGCGCACTTTGCGCACGCCTAGACATTGCAGCTGGCACTAAGTGCTGCGCAGCTGGGAATGGATGGGGGCGAAGGAGCGCGTCTCACTCCTAACTTCAAAAAGACATGCCCCCCAAAGCACTGAGGCCTAAACGATGCAGCTGCCCACTACTTGCTGGGCAGCCGTGAACAACAATAAAAAGGCCGGGCACTCACTGTGCCTCTTCTGTCCATCTCAGGGACTATAGACTACTTCTGTGCAGAACGTTGCAGCTGCCTGCGCTTTCGCAGGGCAGCTGGGAAAGGAGCAAGGGGCCCTGGCACTCTGGGGCTCTCAAACCACTATGGCCCCCTCGTTGCAGCTGCCCATTGACTAGCGGGGCAGCTGTGAGTATAGAGGCAAAAGGGGCTTTTAAATAACTTTGACCCCAGGTTGGAGCCACGCACAGGCTCTAAAAATAAACATGCCCCCCGCACGTGGCAGCATGGGCACCACTGGCCGTTGGGACCCCCACTGGGGCCCTTTAAACAAATATGCCCACGTTGGAGCAGCCGGGCTCTGGAACGGACAAGCCCCCAAGCCCCCCCACAGGGACTTCCTCAGCGGTGTCTCGAGAGCATCCAAAATTAATAAGGAGAGAATGGCCTCGGCCCCTACTCACCGGGGCTTGGCTCAGGCTCCCTGTTCTCGCCGGCTCTCCCTCACTTCACCGGGGTCCCTTCCTGGGTCCCAGGACTTTTTCTCCGGCAGCAGGACCACACCAGCGCCATTTGCAGGGCTCACACCGCGGCTGCGGGAGCCCTGCTTCTACCGTCGGAGCTTCTCTCCAGCTTCCATCACCATGGCTCCTCTCACCAGCGAGGGCGTCCGCGGGGCATCCCTTAAAGAAACCGGAAGTCCCGCCTGCTGTCAGGCACCACGCTGCCTGACTTCCTCCCGGCTGCGATCTCCTTTTGGCAAAAGTGCGGGGACGGCACCCGCATTAATTATTAACAATCAAGCGGCCATGTGGGGTGGGCACCCACTATTAAATGATCAAAGTGGGCACCCGCCCTGTAAATAAAGTGAATGCGGCATAAAAGCGGAGTGGGCACCTGCGAAACACCGAAAAATGCAGGGTGGGCTCCCGCTGTAGTAGGCATAACGGGGGAATCCCTACGCAGTGGATTGCTCCAGCAAGGGCTGCAGCGCAGCGCTGCGCAGTCCCCAGTTTCTCCATCAGCTGGGCAGTTTTTCAAAGATAGCGCTCCCAGGGCGCTAGAAACCAGGAAAAGAAATAAAGCGCTCACCAGGCACTAGGAGCCACAGCTCCTTTAGGAAAAGTCCCGGAGAGGTTTCAGGGGCAGAGCTGGGCCCAGGGGCCAGCACACAGGGCCCTCCAGCAGGGAGGCAGCCCTCATGGCGGTCCCTCCTGGGCCCCAACAGCAGCAACCCCCCTCCAATCAAGTGAACAACCAAAGTCCAAGGAAGGGGTTTAAGGGCAGAGCTGGGCCCAGGTGCCAGCACACAGGGCCCTCCAGCAGGGAGGCAGCTCCCATGGCGGTCCCTCCTGGGCCCCAGCAGCAGCAAGCCCCCTCCGTCAGGAACAGAACAGGAACACGGAACAACTTTCATGGGGTCACATCCCCTATATTTATCCTTTTCCTTTGTGTCACACCACAGGGCTTGGGGATACCAGTCAGAACTGGTTTAGGGGAGCTTTGGAGCACTTTGTTTTGCTCAGCTCCTCTCTCCTTTGTCAGGTGGGGGCTAGGTGCTCAGACGCACCACAGGGGGCGGAGCCAGCATTGTGGAGGGAAGGCACAGTCCTATTCAGGTCCCAGGTGCAACTCCTCCCTCACATCTGCAAGCAGATCTCTCTATTCACCACTGGGCAGACTCACCCTGGCTCCT
Organism: Triturus cristatus; assembly: GCF_964204655.1. Taxonomy (NCBI): domain Eukaryota; kingdom Metazoa; phylum Chordata; class Amphibia; order Caudata; family Salamandridae; genus Triturus; species Triturus cristatus. Next base: position 391,486,673 of record NC_140588.1, read on the forward strand.
GGAATTCCCCAGCCCTTTTGGCTCCTGTCAATCACAAGCCAGACATGCACTCCACATCAGGCAGGCAGACACACAGCACACAGAAATGCCAACTTCTAAAAGTAGCACTTCTCCACCAGTCACCATAAATCTGCACACACCATTGCGCAGCATTTATTCTCACGAGTCCGCACATACTAAACTCGACCCTGCACTCCTCTCACACCAGGAATTACCATGGACACACGTATCCCCATACATTCCTATGGGAGAGCAGGCCAATCTCACCACACACACTCAGAGCGTGCACGCACTTTACACTGGGTCACAGTGCTAAAGTGCCCAGACGCGTAAAATCCCTACCACTTTGTCAGAGCTAAAGGCAAAAAGTTCAGGGGTGAACCTGCCAAGAAGGGCCAAGTCCAACATGTACAATGGAACGTTTTCCCCTGTTGTTTGGGTTCATGAATCCAGCTGTGGATTCACAAACCCATCACGCTCTGGATGGCCATCACGAAAACACAATACCCAATACAGTGCACTGAGCACAGTGTTGGGAATACTAAAAACAAAAAAGGGTATATTTGAGGAAGGCTGTCCTACCCTGACCCCCAACCTTACCTTCTGCTGCAATGTTGTAATGTTTTTACCTTTAAATTATGCTCCATCCCCTAACTTACAGCACCCTCTATTTCGAGGGGTAAAATTTAAATGGGCTGAATATATGTTATGTTATGTTATGTTAAGTTAGGATATGTCATGTGTATTTGCAAAGTGCACCTGTAAGGGTATCCTGGTGCTGAGCAGGTGTGTGTGCCTGGCAGGAACTAGGGTAGGTTGATAAGCCAGGTCTTCAGCTTCTTGCAGGATTCAATAAGAGAGGACAGAACTCTTATGTGGCGTGGGATGTCGTTCCATGCTTCAGGAGTGATGAAAGAGAACATCTTTCCTCCTGAACTGGTTCTGTGTATGTGTGGGATGTGTGCTAGTAGAAGTCCTGCAGAGTGAAGGTGTCTGGGTGGTTGGTGGAAGGAGATGGGACTGTTCAGGTAGGTGGGGCCTAAGTTGTGCGATACCTTGACTGTATGTGTGAAATTAAACCCTTTGTTTATTGGGAGCCAGTGGAGCTCCCTGAGGTGTGGTGTAATGTGAATTCTGTGTGGGAGGTTGAAGATGAATCTGGATGGCGAGTTCTGGGTGGTTTTTAGTCTTCTGGTGAGTTGCTTTGTGATCCTGATGTAAAGGGTATTTCTGTAGTCCAACTTGCTGGGGAGTAGGGTATGAGGGACAGTTTTTCTGTTGTTGCTTGGAACTCATTTGAGTATCTTCTTTAAGGCTTCAAGAGAAGGCCTGTCCCCCACATTGCACAAGCATAAAGCCCATGAACACTGCTTTAAGTCTGTAGGGGCACTGTGCAGGGCATTGACAAAGACCAATCCCTGAAATGCATATTTGAAGGATAGGCACATTGTAAGATGCTCATAATTGTTACTACTTGGCTGAAGGTGGGGTGACATTAAATAGCAGCACACAAGAGCCCAACTTTAGTAAGTTCAAACAAAATAGCTATAATGAAGTAATTGTTAATGTCAATAGTGAGATGATATGTGATGTCACCAGTGATGACATAGATTATACAGCACATGCGAACGGCATACAAGATACAATTCAGAAGACTGGCTTGAAGAAAAAATGTCTCTGTTTTCTGCATGACTCAGCACCTCCTGGCCAAACGTTTGGCAAAATTTCACAAAAAAGCAACATTAAGATTCAGATTACCTTTTTTAAATTAAACGGACACATGCATTTTTCCTAATATTTGATGTGTGGGTTATAACCAAGGTCACACCATTGAGTAAAGTGTCCATATATACAAAACAGTTACAGTTCAGAAAAAGACTGACTGGAGGCGGCCGAATGTTCCACTGGCCTCAAGTCTTCTAAGGGGAAGTAATTGAGCTTTTAATTTTCATGTACGGCTAGACACTCAGCGTATCTGTCAAGTCACCCACGTTTGGTGGATGTTACCCTCTTTTTACGGGTATTCACCCACCTAACATATAGAATAGCTCCATCAACATTTATAGAGTCACCCCATTTTTAAACCTTTGACCATCTTCAAAAACAAAGTTTGGGTCATATATATTAAATGTTTATGCAACACAGGGCAGCTAGCAAAGTTGTGACGCTGCGTGAATGTGAGAGCTGAAAAGTGCCATATCTACTTAGATATGGATCTCTTCAGCTCTCTCCCTAAACTGGTGCACTTGTGGCTACCTAGCGCCAGTGCAGGCACCCAGCACCATAATGCAAGGGTGGATTATTTTTGTTGAGCAAGGGATTCCTTCCTGCACAAAAACAATCTTGTAAGGCAATTTCCTCTTCCTCAGTGTGAATGGATCATGCTTAGAAAGGGGAAGTAGGAAGGAGAAATTGACATATTTCTACTTGCTACGTCTCACTGGGAAAGGTCTTGCATTTTGATACACTCCCAGGATTACTGATGTCAGTAAATCTAGAAATGTGCCCAAATCCATGGGTGGATGCATAGGAACACCCATGCACCACTCACGGAATGCCTTCCAGACGCAGTGTAATGCAACACAGCACAAGGAGTTGTGTTACGTTACATTTCCCAAACCAAGCCACGCAAGTTGACGCAAGTCAGCCCCTGCGTAGCTTAGTAAATACCAACTAACATTTGTGTTGTGGCTCAACAAAAAAAAGCGCCATAACCATGACGCAAAATGTTAGTAAATCTGGGCCTTCATACTTGAGTCACCTTAGTGGAATAACTCTGTTAAAGACTTTACATGACCCACAATTTTAAGTTTAGAGGTTGGCAGATATTTCCCACTGATTTATTTATTTATTTTTTTAATTAATCCATGATAGTTACATTACATTGCATTTAAATAATCAATGGTTTAAAACAAGACACAGAACACAGTCTTTAAAGCACATTAAAGAAAAGGTAGGATAGTCTTTGCTTAAGAAAAGCAACACACAAGGTTAAATAGTGGTTAGCTAGCTCATCAGTTACAATACGCACAACTTCATTGCAAATCTAAAGTGCATGACAATTCCTTAAAGTGGAAATGCATAGGCCTTCAAAGTATAACCCCGAAATAACACATCATTCATCCATATAGGACACCACAGGCCCCCATATCTCCATGCTTAATCTTCTTTTTCGGGCACCTTTTAGTACATATAAGCTATGTTCTAAATTGAAGATGGTTAGGAATCTGGCCCTCCATAATTCAAAAGTCGGAGCATCTTTCTGAAGCCACATTGAGGCAATACATAACCTGGCAACGGCTGTAGCCAGAAAGCTCAGATATCGGAATCTATAAGCCAGCTGGTCACGTCTATCCCACTCCGCTACCCCCAACAACACGTGAGCAGCTGACAGCCTTACTGGGCCCCCTGTGATTTCCGCAAAAAATGCATCTAGGTGCCCCTGAAGAATTTACTCAAGTGCCTACATGTAAAAAAAATGTACACAATGTCAGCATCCTCCGTTCCACAATGAAAACACCTTCCATCATTTGTCCCACCCCATTTTAACAACGTAGCTGGGGTATAATAGAGGTTAAACACGGTCTTATAGTGTTGTGCACGGAGATTGGCAGGCATTAATAGCCTCCCCGCCAGCTCGATAGAGTCTTCCACCCGAGTGCCGAGGCACCCAGTGACGGCCCGTGTAGGGCGTTTTACAGGGGCGGTGACGTGGCAGAGAGGAGGGGCAGGGTGGGGGGTTGCAAAATGCGGCAAACGGCCGATTTCAGGTAAGTTACGAAAAAAATTAATAAAACAAATTTCGTTGCGCGCGCTGCATCGCCAATGCGATGCAGCGCACGCAACGAAATTCGAACACAGAACGCAGAATACTTTTTTCGCACAGGCGCATTGTTAGTGTTACAATGGAGCATGCGTGTGAATGCGGTGCGTAGCGTCTCTAGCCTCACCGGTTGCCGATTAGCAGAGAGTGCTGATGGGTATATAAGATCACACTTCCCACCCAGCACTCACCTCCGGCAGCAGGTTCTTTCGGACTAGAAGTACCGACGGATAGGTGAGTGCTGGGGTGGGTTGTTGCGTGTCCACTTTTCTGATTTTTTTCTGAGTTTTGCTGAAATGTTCACACTATTCCTTAATCGGATGTGGATATCTGTTCATGTCTGAGAGGAGATCACGTTGTGGGGTGTCCTTGTAGATAGTGGCTGGTTGTTTATATTTATCTCAGTCACAAGCACCACGCATATTTCAACACTTATGAGTGCGACTCTTTCTCTAGATAGTGTCGGGTTACTTCAGCCCTCTGTTTTCTATACCTCAGCGGGTACAATACATAGATATTAGGTCGCCATAGCGAATGTCACAGTATTCAAGTGACAGCTCGTGTGGCGTTCGCTGGCTCAGCAGTTCTGACATTCCTGGGCACACATCGCTCCCTTCTTTTCAAGAAAGGGAGTATGGTTGCACTTTTTTTTTATTAGTTCCTTTGATATATAACTCTCTTTGTTTTATCATTTAGGATGGATACTTAACATCGGAATGTATGCCCATTAATATGTAGTCTCTCTTACGGAAGTCCTTTGTTTTTTCAATGAAAACTTTACAAACCGAGTAGGTTCACCTAGGGTCTATAAAGGAAGTTATTTTAGCTATTAGACGAATAGGTGCTATTGAGTTTTATATATTCAGACTCATACTCTACGGGCCCGATTCACAGAACTAACTTAAGACAAAATCCTAAACTTACTACCATTTTGGTATTCACAGAAGGCACTTACTATTTTGGTATTCACAGAAGGCACTTACTCATTTTGGTATTCACAGAAGTTACGAGTCCTAACTTTAGGACTCCTAAATGCCTTCTGTGAATACCAAAAGTCTTACAATTAGGATTTTTCTCAGTTTAGGAGTCCTAAAGTTAGGACTCCTATCTTTACTACTACTAAACTGAGAAAAATCCTAATTTTAAGGCTTTCGGTATTCACAGAAGGCATTTAGGAGTCCTAAACTTAGGAGTCCTAACTTTAATATTACAAAATTGAGAAAAATCCTAATTTTAAGGCTTTCGGTATTCACAGAAGGCATTTAGGAGTCCTTAAAGTTCCCATAAAGGAAGAACACACATACATGATGACCCTGGACAGCCTGCCTGCAATACTGTTTGCAGGAACCCACTCTGTGCTGGCAGTGCCCTCCAACCTGACATGTGTACAATATAGCCAACATGAACTAAATGACTACTGCTATCCATTGAAAATTAGCACCATTGCCTCCACAAGTATCTGGGTCAAGAAGAACTGAAGACCCTGTCACCCCTGAAAAAAAGAGAGTAAGTGAGCCCAAACATTGACTATGTTGAAGTGTCACACAGACCATATGGCACAGTAAACCATTTACACACAGCAAAATAACTTTATTCAGTAAGGACACTGATAAGAATAGATAACAGGAGCAACTGTCTTTATTCACATATTGTACAGATAGGTACCATCAGAAGAGAAGAGCAAGGCACAAGATGCAGAGCATGTCCATGAGAAGCTGCACAGGCAGGGGGCACGCAGCAGTGAAGGACAAGGCCAGTGGGCAGGACAAAGTGCAGACTGAGTCCATGATAAGCGGGACAGGCAGGGGGTACACAGCAGTGAACGACAATGCCAGTGGGCAGGACAAAGTGCAGACTGAGTCCATTAGAAGCTGCACAGGGAATAGTTCAACACAGCAAAGACCAACAAGGCCAGTGGCCACTTCAGGGTGCAGAGTATGTCCATGAGAAGCTGCACAGGGAATAGTTCAACACAGCAAAGAGCAACTAGGCCAGTGGCCACTTCAGGATGCAGAGTATGTCCATGAGAAGCTGCACAGGGAAGAGTTCAACACGGCAAAGAGCAACAAGGCCAGTGGCCAGTCCAGGGTGTAGACTGAGTCCATGAGAAGCTGCACAGGGAAGTGTTCAACACAGCAAAGAGCAACAAGGCCAGTGGCCACTTCAGGGTGCAGAGTATGTCCATGAGAAGCTGCACAGGGAATGTATGTGGATGTACCTTTCCATGGTCAGCAACACAGTCAGGGGGCAACAATGTGCAGTACAGGCCCACCTGTGTGAGAGACAGGTGTGTAAGGGTGACTCCTACTCAGACTTGGCTGTCAGGCGGACTGGGAGCTGGCTGTGTCTTGGGGACTGTCGGGGCACTTGACGGGGGAGAGAGCGGAACAGCTGAGGTAGAGATATCAGTGGCTTGGCAATCCGGACGGCTGCTTGGACCAGGTGTTGTAGTGGCATGTGGAGGTGGAGTCATGCAGACGGGAGACACGGTGTGGCTGGGAGATTGTGGAGGGGTGCCCTTCCACTTCTTGGGGATCCTAGATGACTTGACTGACTGTGAATCAATGGGAAGTGGTGTGGGCACAACAGGCACACTCACCACCACAGCTACTGCAGGTGCAGGCGCTGGCAGCCCCTCCTGTGATGTGCGGAACCCAGCGGAACGCTTTGCCTGGCTTCGCCTCTGCCCCCCCTTCCCCTGTTTACTAGGTGTTACCCCTACAGTGCCCTCTGACCCCTGCTTCACTGGGCTTGGAATGGGAGTCGAGGTGATTGGTGATTCTGCCTTGGAGCCCTTCCTAGGTGTACCCTTGGCATGCACCACCTCCTTGGTGGGCACAGACACTGTATGCTTCTCTTTGCACAATGCTTTAGGGGCAGGAGAGTCCTTTTCTCCCTGCGCTCTGGGGTGCCTTTGGTCTTCTGTGGGGATGGGGTCTGCGCCCGGGACCGCTTTGGTTCCTGCTGCTGTGTGCTTCGTGTGCTGTATCGTGACTTTGGCGTATGTGGACCGTGGTCACTATCGTCAGATGTGCCCACTGCCAGGGGGGTGGACAAAGAGACCAGAGCTGGGCTGTGAGTATGTGCCTGTTGTAGGGCAGAGGTCACTGTTGATGACAAAGCCTGGACTGTCCGGTGCATCCCACCCACGTTGGAATGTATGCCCTCCATGAAAGCAACCACCTGGGCCAATTTCTTGTTGTGGTCAATGAAGGCATTGAGGAGAGCTGTCTGGCCTACACACAGCTGGCACAAAAGGTCCAAAGACTCAGCACTGATGGCAGCAGGGGGGACAGGGGCAGCAGTGCCAGGGGTGAAGGACACTCTTCCCCTCTTACTGAGGCGGACACGGGCAGCACCAGAGGAAGTGGTTGGGAGGGTGGGCACTGGCCGCTGTGTGGTGGAAGTCGATGCAGGGGCCCGGTTCCCTGTGCCCTCCAACATGGAAGCATCCCCGCTGGCATCAGATGATGTGGTGCTTTGCGTCTCAGGCTGGGATTCCTCCAGCAGACTCCTGTCCCCCTCTGAGGCGCTGGTGACATCTGTGTCATTGGGCTCCTGGGCATCTGTTGTGCTAGTTTCACCCCCACTGGTGTCCGTCTCCTGTCCCTCCATGACCACAGGTGATGCTGAATGAGAGAGAGATGTAGGGTCAGGTCAGTGACAGCAACGGAACAAACATATGCAAGCAATACATCACAAAAGAAGACCAAATCTACATGTGGCACACCACTCTGTGCCATCACATTGTGCCAACTCACTATATTGACTCAAGCAGTGCGTGGAAACTGGAAACTCAGGCATGAGTGAGCCATGTGATGACCACATAGCACAACACCCTGCTTGTGGCTCTGTTCAAACAGCCACGCAACTAGCTCTGAGCACACCTAGGGACATGATGGGGGCACAGTACTTGTTGCCAATGACAGATCTGGATGGAACAGGAGTGGACAACACAGACCCAGACAACAACATGACAGTCCACAATAGACATTAGCCCATGCCACCCACATTGTCGTACCTTGGGGATAATAGAATGGTGCACATTGCTGTCGAATGTGTAGGCCTTCCCAATCTGGGTGCATGCAATGGACGCATTGATGTACGCACAGTCAGATCGGGCACACTACCGTTCCCTCCCATGGGATTCCCAAGACAACCCCAATGCAGAAGAAACCTGAAGAGCACAACGCAGAATGTAATGTGAAGGCACAGCATCCAAATCCCCTTTGTAAGTACAGGTAGGGCAAATGCATTCCACCGGCACCCAGGCCAACAGCCACTTACATACCACAGCATCACACTACCAACGTCACATAGGCCAGCGCTGGCACAGGCTCTGTACACATGCAATCACTCCCAGCCAAAGTCAGACTCCCCAAATGCTCACCCTGGCTTGCTGCTGATGCTCCTTCAAACATGCATCCAGCTCAGGCTGTGTCACCGCCAAGATTAGTGGTGTCATGCTGCGCAGTGCCAGATGCCCAGTGCGAGGAAGCAGCCCCAAAGTCATCTCCGACACATTCTTTGCCAGCCGGCTGATGTCGTCCCATCTCTTGTGGCAGTGGATGCGCCATCGGTTTGAGACCCCCAGAGCTCGCACCTTCGCTGCAATGGCCCTCCACACGACCTTACGCTGGTGTACCTTGAGCTGCAGGCATGGGAGACAAGAGGGGGAAATGATCAGTGACACAGTGTCATGTACCGACATCTATCAGTATAGCAGCAAGATACAAAATCACATCACATATCCAACGATAGGTCAATCAGAGACTATAGTACAGCTCACATGGGACACCTGCATGGGAAAAGCTGATGTTAAAGCATGCAGGTGTGAGGGGGAACACAGTCCCTGCACATCTCAAATGCATGCAGGATGCCAGCACTGAAACACCCATGTAGCCTGCCCACATCTCCAGTCCATTGTTGGCTTGGGCAACACATACATCACATGTCAACCTGTGTTTGGGGGTGGACTCATTGTGTCCTAGACTGCGCAGCCATCAATGTCCCTGTCCTGTGAATAGATGAATGTGTCATGGTGGTCACATTGAGGGACATGATCTCACAAATACAAAATGCCATTCACAAGGGCAGTCATGTGCAAACTACAGTACTGAGATGGCCCATAGCTGGAGTGCAATGTGAAATGACTGATGTCATACTCTGTAAGTCAAGTGAGTTGTCCTTGTCTCTGTAGGTGGGGACAGTGCAGGCCAGCTGGGCTCAAACTGAGATGGACTACAGGGGCACACACAGCCATCCAGCCAAGCAATCACTGTCCTGACTACAGCATGAATAACCTTCTGTGTCACTGTATGACTGACAACACAACACAGGTCACTCATACATACATGTGCAGGGAGGGAAAGCTGTGGCATTGGGTACACACACCCTCCCACTGGAGACAACATGTCAGCCAGTGCATGACACTACCCCACACTCCCAGGCACATACTGCATCAGTCCAACTACATGTGTGCCCTCCCTGCCCTACCCCACCACTGTCGAAGACTTACCACGACATTTGGGGCACCATATAGCGTTGGGTACTGTGTGAGCACCTCGTCCACCAGGACCTCCAGCTCCTCGCTCGTGAAGGGACTGGCACGGATCTCCTCTGTCCTTGCCATCACTGTGGACATGAGACAACAGCAGCAGAATTGGGTGGTGAGGGGTCTCTGGCAGCAGTCCTTGGAGGCAGCAGCAGGTGAGGGGTCTCAGGCAGCAGGCTCTGGGAGCAGTGGCAATGTGAGGCTCACTCCCACACATATATAGCCCCCTGGGGTCGTTTCAAAGGTGCCAAGCTGCAGTAATTGGTGGTCCAGGTCTGCCTCTTTCAAATGCATCCAATGACCGACTCTGCGGTGGCGGAGCACGCCTACCGCGATCTTCAAAATTGCATCATGTCACCAGAATCATGGCTCCCATTGGCTGTAAGGGCATGCTCCATAGCGGTGACACAACGCTGGGGTCCGGGGTGTGCTACCGCGATGGTGCATCTTTCAGATGCAGCTAATGTCCACCTCCGCGGTGGCGGAGCACGCCTACCGCGATCTTCAAAATTGGATCATGCCACCACAATCATGGCTCCCATTGGCTGTAAGGGCATGCTCCATGGAGGTGACACAACGCTGGGGCCCGGGGTGCGCCACCGCGATGGTGCATCTTTCAAATGCAGCCAATGTCCGCCTCCGCGGTGGCGGAGCACGCCTACCGCGATCTTCTAAATTGCATCATGCCACTGCTATCGAGCTTCGCATTGGCTCTAGGGCAAGCTCCATGGCGGTGACACACCGCAGGGGGGCGGTGACACACCGCAGGGGTCCGGTGTGCACTACCGCGATTTTAGCAGCAGAGCATGCCATCCGCCATTTCCACATGTCTATGACTACTGCACTTGTGTGAATGGGGTGCTGGTGACACACCGCCGGGGCCAGGCGGTAGCTACCGCAATATGGGTAGCGGAGCATGCCAACCGCCATATTGGCATGTCTCCATGCCTATGACTACCGCACTTGTGTGAATGGGGGTGCTGGTGACACACTGCTGGGGCCAGGCGGTAGCTACCGCGATTTTAGCGGCGGAGCATGCTATCTGCCATTTCCACATGTCTCCATGCCTATGACTACCGCACTTGTGTGAATAGGGGTGCGGGGTGACACACCACCGGGGCCAGGCGGTAGCTACCGCAATATGGGTAGCGGAGCATGCCAACCACCATATTGGCATATCTCCATGCCTATGACTACCGCACTTGTGTGAATGGGGGTGCTGGTGACACACTGCTGGGGCCAAGCGGTAGCTACCGCAATTTTAGCTACGGAGCATGCTATCCGCCATTTCCACATGTCTCCATGGCTATGACTACTGCACTAGTGTGACTGGGGGTGCTGGTGACACACCGCCGGGGCCAGGCAGTAGCTACCCTGATTTGGATGGCGGAGTATGCCAACCGCCATATGGGCATGTCTCCATGCCTATCAGTACCGCACTTGTGTGAATGGGGGTGTTGGTGACACACCGCCGGGGCCAAGCGGTACCTACCGCGATATGGGTGGCGGAGCATGCCAACCGCCATATGGGCATGTCTCCATGCCTATGACTAGACTACGGCATTTGTGTGAATGGGGTGCTGGTGACACACCGCTGGGGCCGGGCGGTAGCTACCACGATTTGGGTGCCATACAATCGCAATAGCCATCTGTCAAACATCAACAGGGCACAGTGCCAAGAGTGTCGATGGAACATCACCGTGCACACAAGGCCAATCTTCCATTTACTCCACTGATGGCTACACATGCCATGTTTGTGTGTGTTTCGTAGATTGGCCTGTATCCACTCACATGTCACTTATGGATTTGATTTTGGTGTAGGCAGGACAGTGCTGTTCTGGACTCTACAATGTGTACACATGTCAATGTGTTGCGGTGCAGTGACAATCACAGCAATGTTCGTCTCAGTGAATGATAACTATGTTGCATTGCCTCTCATGTCTGCTCATGCACACATTTGTCATTCCAGCGCCGACTGTGGTCATTGTGTGGTGGATGTGTGCCAGGTTGTAATGACGCATTGAGGTGTGACAGGTACAGCAGCTAGGTATGAGACAGTGGGTTAGATTAGTTACACATTTGCTGAATGCTATAGTCCCAGGCGTGCCCATTTGAAATGTGGCCGTATCCCTATGTGCATTCGCATTGACCAAGGTGGTGTTTGAGGTACTTGCCTTGTGTAAGTTGACAGGTGTGGCCTTTGTGTACAAGAAGGTGTCCCTACATGTGAGCTGGTCTGTTAGTCAAGATTGATGTCAGTCATTGTTGTTGTTGTGTCATTCAGAACGTTATGTGCTGTGCACATCTCATGATGTATTGCATTGACATGTGTTCACTATCATCTCCAATAGGAGGAGGCCAAATTTGATTTGTCACTTGACGGTGCTGGAGGACACGGAGCATGTTGCGATCATATGGAAATGCCGCCTGGACAGAGCCACCCTGAAAACCCTTTGTGATCTGTTGGAGCCCCACCTGCAGCCTCGCAGCACATATCCAACAGCTTTCACCCCTACTTATAAGGTGATGGCAGCCCTGCATTTATTTGCCACTGGATCGTTCCAAGAGACAGTGGCCAGGGCTGGTGGGATGTCACAACCAATGTACAGCATGGTGCTGTGTGATGTACTGTCCGCCATGATGCTATACAAGGAGAGATACATCCATTTCCCCAGGGGTGCTGAATTGCCAGCCGTGAAGGGAGACTTCTATCCCCTTGGACACATCCGCAATGTTGTTGGGGCCATTGATTGCACCCATGTCGGGCTTGTGCCATCACGGGCAAGTGAGCACATTTACCGCAATCGCAAGCATTACCACTCCATCAATGTGCAGGTGGTGTGCCTGGCAGATATGACCATCTCGCACGTGTGTGCCAAATTCCCAGGCTCCGCCCATGACTCCTACATCATGCATAACAGCATTGTGCCCCAGCTGATGGCTAATCTTCTTCCCAAGCGTGCATGGATTGTGGGTGAGTATGCCTAGTCGTGTGGCGTGCTGGGTGTGTGACATGCTGCCCTCAGCCTCTGCAACATTGCAATGTCTATTTGTGTTTGTCATACCTAGGTGACTCTGCATATCCCAACCGCCCTTGGTTGCTGAGCCCACTGCGGAACCCCAGGTTCCCGGCTGAAGTCCACTACAATGAGGCCCATGGGAGGACACGTCGTGTGGTGGAGCGTACTTTTGGTCTGCTCAAGTCACGTTTCCGCTGCCTGGACAAGACCGGCAGTGCACTGGCATACTCGCCCAGGAAGGTGTGTCAGTTTGTAGTGGCATGCTGCATGCTTCACAACCTAGCCATTTGCAAGGAGATTCCCCTGGTCCTGGATGATGGTGAGGACCCAAGGCCCCAGTCTGCAAACCAAGCCATGTCCAGTGATGAGGACAGTGGAGAGGAGGAAGGTGTTGACCTGCGTGAACAGCTCATCACCCACTACTTCACTTGAAGGTGGGTGTCAATGTGCAACATACCCATTGTCTGCTGATATTGCTGTTGTCATTAAGGGGCATGTGAGAATTGTAGCAGCAGCCAGTTGTAGACTCAGTGGTGGTTGGCAATGTTTCTGGGACAGGTCATTTGGGAACATCGACAGGACGTGTATGTTGACACTTGTTGCCCATTGTGACATGTGCATGTTGGGTTATCCTGATGGTGGGGGTTGTGTGATGTCTGTGATGCCATACCCAGACCAGTGAAAATAATTATGTTGTGTTTCCCTAGGTGCCTTCAACTTCTCCTTGCTTACATACAGCCCATGCTCCTTGTACATTGTGATCATGTTGAAGGCTATACATCCTGCAATGAAGACGGAGCAGACACGACAACATGTGTGTAAGGATATTTTATTTGAATGGTGAGATGCGAGGGGGGGGTGTACATTTCTATTGGGGGGTGGGGTGGAGCAGTGAGTTGACAGTTGTGGTAGATGAGATAATCGAGTAGTCACCACATTGCTGTGGTGACCCAGTCCAACAGACAGATGCCATTCACAAGGCAGTGTGGGGAAGGACAGTCCAAAAAGTCAATGCAGTGGTGGAGAGGGTTGCCATCATGGCTGGCTCCGTGACTGGCGTCTGGCAGGTGCTTGGCCTCCAGATACTCCCAGGGTCTTCTTGCGACAGCTCCTTCGTCGTTTGACAGGGGGGGCCTGCTGCAGGGCCAGTGGGGTCTGAGGACTCACCCCTCTCTGTGGGCGAAGGGGAGGATGGTGAACTGTCATCGTGCGGCCCACCAGAGGGAGGTGGAGGTGTTGTCTGTGGCGCATGCCTGTCCCTCAGTACCACCACTTGCTGGCCCAAGAGGTCCACGATTTGTCCCATGCGGTGTCGATGGACCTCATCAGCAGGATGAGCTCGTGCAACAGTTCGTCCGACCGGCTGTTCGTCCCTGGGCCTGTTCGTATGCGCCCAGGACTCTGGCGATGTGTTCCAGGGATTGGGTGCCAGCCTCCTGGTGTCCGTGGGTGACCCAGCCCCTCCCACCTGCACTGCTGCCACGGACCTGTTGCCTCACCAGTGTGGGTGGGCACCCGCATCCTCTCCCTGCCCCTTCCATCGGTGGTGTGTGCTGGTCATCCTCTGGGACAGGGAGGGTGTTGCATGCAGCACTGGTGGTGGTGGTGGCGGTGGCCACACAGGCCGTGACAGCAGGGGTCTGCTGTGAAGTTGTTGTTGGCGCAGATGTGGAGGGGGGACGATGGGGTCCTGTGACCTGTTGCTCCCTGGCACACCAGATGGGCCGGCCTCGAGTTCATCGTCCATGGAATCCTGGGAATCAACATCCGAGAGTCCGTGTACCGGGGGGGGGGAGAGTGGCTCTGCAGGTTGCTGGTGTTGTCCTCTGCAGTGAGTTCTTGGTCACCTGTGTGTCAGATGGGAAATGGTCATTGTAGTGCACCAGCAAGCATTGTGTTATCTGTGTGTCATTCACTTTTTGTACACTGCACAATTGACAGATCATCACATTGTTTACTATGTGCACTACTGTGCTTCCTGACATTATGCAGTGGTACAGGCATAATGGTCTGAGGTGTCAAGGCATACCATGCGACCCGTGCACAATTCAAGATTACAGGGACATGTTGCCATCTAGGGCCTGGCACAACATGTGTTTAATTGAGAACGTCACATCTGGCCATGGACTGGCCATTGTCATCTCCTGCATACCTTTGTCCTGTCATGTGCATATCTTGATTTGTACCCCCACACATGCTTTCATATTTTTCGAATGGTCCTTGTTGCACTTGCTCCATGGCGATGCACATGTAACTAGGTGCTGTGCATGTTTGTGCCCTGACTTTCTTCTACTTGTGCATTGGTGTGTCACACTTTGGTAGCTGTGACAGTTTCCTTAGCTTACCTGTGTGCACACTGTGCTTGGCAATGGGGTAGGTATGCCTCTTTGTGCAATGAGAGGGCTGGTGTTGTCGTATGGCACCATTTAATTTGTGACTAATGGGTGGGTGCACGTACTGGCTACTTACCTGTAAGTTTGTTCGGTGTACTGTGCTGGCTTCTAACTGCTTCTGGGTGGGGGAGTGGCAATGCAGGCCTCCCACCCACAAACACCCTCACTGTGAAGATGGCTACCTACCTGTAAATTTGATGAGGGTGATGTAAAGGCTTCCAACTGCTTGGGTGGGAGGGCTCCATCCTGCTGAGGGGGGGGGCAGGGTGCATGGTGGGAGTAGTGGTAAAGACCTCCCACCCATACACACTCTCACTGTGAAGATGGCTACCTACCTGCAAGTTTGTTTGGTATACTGTGCTGGATCCAACTGCTTCTGGGTGGCAGAGTGCTCCATCCTGCTCAGGTTTGGGTAATGTACTGGCTGACACATGCTTCTGGGTGGGGTGGGTGGAGGTATCCATCTTGCTAGGCTGTGGGACAGGGGGCATGGTGGGAGTAGTGGTGTAGGCCTCCCACTCCCAGCCACCCTCACTGTGAAGATGGCTACCTACCTGTAAGTTTGTTTGGTGTGCTGTGCTTGCTTCAAACTGCTTCTGGGTGGGGGAGTGCTCCATCCTGCTCAGGGGTGGGACAGAGGGAATGTTGGGAGTAGTAGTGCAGGCCTCCCACCCACAAACACCCTCACTGTGAAGATGGCTATCTACCTGTAAGTTTGATGAGGGTGATGTAATGGCTTCCAACTGCTTGGGGGGAGGGCTCATCCTGCTGAGGGGTGCAGGGTGCATGGTGGGAGTAGTAGTACAGACCACCCACCCGCAAACACCCTCACTGTGAAGATGGCTACCTTTCTGTGAGTTTGATGTGAGTTGTGTAATGGCTGACACATGCTTCTGGGTGGGGTGGGGGAGGGATCCATATTGCTATGCTGTGGGACAGGGGGCATGGTAGGAGTAGTGGTGCAGGCCCCCCACCCCCAAACACCCTCCCAGGGAATATGGCTACCTATCTGTGAGTTTGATGTAGGTTGTGTAATGGCTGACACATGCTTCTGGGTGGGGTGGGGGAGGGATCCATCTTGCTAGGCTGTGGGACAGGGGGCATGGTGGGAGTAGTAGTGCAGGCCTCCCACCCACAAACACCCTCACTGTGAAGATGGCTACCTACCTGTAAGTTTGATGAGGGTGATGTAATAGCTTCTAACTGCTTGTTGGATCATTGTGTGGGGCAGATGGATGGAATTTGTCCTAGGTGGTGTAGCTTTGTAGTTGTGCAAGACAGTACATGGCAGAATGGCTTCTAACTGCTTGGGGGGTCCATCCTGGAGAGGGGGGGCCAGGGGGCCTGGTGGACGTTGTAGTGCTGTCTGCCTGTACACATGCCCCCATGGTAATGTTGGTAGCAATGTTTGGGGTGAATTGGAGTGGGTGAATGTTGGATCTGTGAGCCATGTTTTGTGAGTGTGTGGTGCAGATGGATGGAGTTTGTCCTAGGTGGCGTAGCTTTGTAGTTGTGCAAGACAGTACATGGCAGAGTTGTTTGTACTTACCAGCCTCCACTCCCCCGGCTACTCCTGTGAGACTCTCTGGATGCAGTATGGCAAGCACCTTCTCCCATTGTGTGAATGGGTTTTGTGGAATGGGAGGGCCACCGCCAGTCCTCTGAGCCAGCTCACAGTTCTTGCTCCTCCTCTCCTTGACCACCCTATACAGATCATGCCACCGCTTCATGATCTCCTTTTTTGATCTTGGGGTGGTCCCTGGGTGCAGGAGTGTGAGTTGTGGTTGTGCTGTGTATGGTGTGTGTTGTGCAGAGTGGTTAGTTGTGAAGGTGTGGAGGTGGTGGTGTTCCTGTGTGCGGTATGGCTAGTGATGTTGTGTCCTATGCCTCTACTGTCAGCTGGGGTATATGTCCCTTCTCTCCTGGAGTATTGCAAAGGATTGTGGTCAGGGAAGGGGCTGGTTTTATACACAGCTATGTGGGTGTGTCCAATTGGGGTGTTGCTGTCAGGTGTGCTGTCCTGGGATTTGTATGTTTCTTTTTGCCATGTGGTTGTGTTTTGTGTATTTGGGGGGCATGGCAAGTTTTTGGCCTTCTGTTTTTTTTTTCCAAATCTGTTTTTATTTTATTTTACTTTGCATAACATATCCTTGAAAGGCAACGTGTCACATCAAAAGCCATCTGTACATTACTCCGTCTATTCATGTTATCAGCATATCATTCAATTTGAGTGTTAAACAGGATATACAGTTCAGTTCAAAATCTTTATTCGATTCATACAGTGAATCATAAAAGCACAAAGTTACAAAACATGAGTACACAATTAAGATGAACCATCTGTGACACAATAATTGTAATTGAGCGACCATCATACAGCATAGATACAAATTCCCATGGCAGAATACAGGCCTACAGCTAAATTATCCATAGCGTTTCCTAATCTGGAGTGACACTCGTATGAAATTTAACATGGCCCAACAAACTCCAACAGAAGATAGCGATAGCAAGTAGTTGTAACCTTCTTTATAAGTACATGGTTGCCGCCCCTCAGGATAGGCTTAATAAATCTAATCCTTGGTTCCTGATATAAAGAACAAAAGAGGACAACATGTATGGTACTTTGGCTAACTCTGTCATTGCAAGGACAAGGGGGTAGCCTCTCACACCAACCCCCTTGTTTAGGAAAGGCAAAAAGAAAATGAAGGATATTTAGCCTAAACCTTGTAAGATAAAACCGCCATTGCACATTAGTTGTAAAAGTTAAATAAAACTGATGCTGTAACTTATGTACATAACTTGTTGGGCCTCCCAAACAAGGTGTATTTAAAAATTTCCAATAATTTACTTTAATTTGGGTTTTTATGTTTCCCTGGATATTTTCAGGATTTTCATAAACATAACCCAAACCTATCTTATGCAACATATCACTGACATATGACAACCAAGGGATCTGCTTTGCATTATCCAGGCTCATACAGTCTAGAAGAATTTCTCTGGAGAGCTGCAGGTCATCAGATAACCATATTTTACCCCATAATAATAGGGGCGACAAACGAATGATATCAGTCACTTTGGTCATTCCCATTTCATTGTGACAAAAACTATTTGATGAGCCCGATGGGATCGATAATACCCGTTTTAGGAATTTATTTTCCATCACCTGTATTGCTGAGGGATTTTCGGTCCCCCATACCCCCGCCCCGTAGGTGGCCACAGATAAGCATTTAGATATATATAGGGTTTTAAGATGCGCAACGGGTTTTTGACCCAGCTTACCACAAAAACGGAAAAGACCTTCTATGGAGCGGCTGGCACTCTGGACTCGAGCCTTCATTAATGGGGCCCAACTTAATTTGTTATTAAATAAGTTTCCAAGGTAATTAAAGTTATCCACCTTTTCAATGGTAAAGTTATTCACCACAAATTTCCTAGATTTTGACCCTTTTGGACCACAGCTCATTGCAAAGGATTTTGCAAAGTTTACCTTCAGGTCAAGGTCCAGCATGAAGGTATTAAAGGCATCTAGACACGCCTGCATACTATTTCCAGTGAGGGACATTAATACAGTATCATCTGCATATGAAAGTATGGGAATACTCTTACCATTTACCTTTGGAAAGTCACAACAGTGATCCAACAAATACTTCTCCAATCCGTTTGTGTATACTAGAAACAAAAAAGGCGCCAAAATGCAGCCTTGACGCACCCCCTCGGTTGAGGGAATGGATTTTGTTGTTTCACCCCCAGGTCCAAACCTTATGGCCACGGTCGTTGCTGCATGCAATCTGTGGAGTAGTGTAACCAAGGGTTCTTCAAAACCCATGTCGTCCATCATCTGCCACAACTTGCTTCTACAAACAGTGTCAAAGGCGCTTGACAAGTCCATGAAGGCAAGGTAGTTTGCAGAATTCCTTGCCTTCATGTACTTGCCAATAACTAGCGCCAAATTCAGACACTGTTCGACCGTCCCCTTCCCTCTTCTAAATCCATACTGGGAATTCACAATTAGACCAACAGAGTCTGCCGATGTTTCCAATCTGGCCAAAATGACCCTTCCCAGTAATTTACACGATGCGTCGATTAAGGATATAGGGCGATAGCATCGGGGATCACACCTATCGCCCTTCTTAAAAATCGGCACCACCACTGCCTCCTTCCATGATACAGGGATACGACCAACAACAACAACAGCCCTAAACACATTCAGCAACAACGGTGCCCATACTTCAATATTGTGCTTAAAAAAGTCCAAAGGGACAGCATCAGGACCCGGGGCTTTTAATAATGTACCTTTCCTCAAGGCTTCCTCGACCTCTTCCAATGTGAACGAAGAGCTAAGGGACGAAGCTGTGGATGGTACCACCAAATCCCCTACATCATCCAACAAGTCCAGAGGTAATAATGCCTTGGGATTAAACATTTTACCAAAATGAGCTTCCCAGGATTCACCAGTGACCTGCATCACTATGCTTTCCTTGGCATCACTTTTAAACAGAGGGCGATTTACTACTTCCCAGAAGAGCCTACTATCTTTTAACTCAGAGGCCTTCTCTAGATCTTCCCAGGCACAGTTTTTTAGATCCTGCTTCCTCTTTATGATAGCCTCTTTATAGGCCCTTCTAGTCGATTTTACCAATTCTCTGTTCCTTGGTTTTTGTATGAGGGCCACTTTTAGGGATTTATGTGAAGCGGAGCACGCGGAATCGAACCATCTAAAACACTTTGAGTTCTTTTTCCCCGCTGGTTTTTTAAGATGCTCAGCCACGTGCCCGCATAGTTTTTCGAAGCTCCCAATGACCTTTTCCGGATCAGATGTTGGCAGTAGGCATGAATCAATTTCAATTTTACAGACATTAAAGATCTCCGCCTCTAGGCCTACAGCGTCTATTTTCCCCCACTTCAAAGTGACGCCTTGGTTCTTATTATATTTTATGGGCTGCTCCCAGACCGGATGTTTTCCACTAACAGGAGTACACAAGGATAGCATTAAGGGGTTATGATCACTTACAGCATTTGCTATTACCTCAAGCCTATTAACATAATGGAGAAAGTTATTGGACACAAATACAAAATCAATAGTGCTCATCGCACCTCTTATTCCCTGAAAAGTTGGTATTGGCGATATATTTGGGGCAACCCAGGGCTCTACCATACATAAATCATTTAAAACAATGATATTATTTAAAGCGTCCCCCTGGGGCGTGTGTTTAAAGTGCATCAAGGGCTGTTCATTTAAGTCCTCTAAACCACACACATTTGAACCACCAAATTTACACAATGAACAATTAAAATCGGCAACCCAAATAACAAATAATAGAGGTCGTTCGCTACGTGCCTTACATATTGCTTCCTCCAAACTCTTAATTCCTATCATTCCTATCAAAAACATTGTGATACCAATTGATTAATAACAAGGGCTCGGGGAACAAATTTTCCAGCAGGAGGAACTGGTACCAGGGAGTGTTCACTATCTTTGAAGTTATCAAATTCTTCAATTTGATGGAGAGTGCTGTCATTATCCCACCCCTAGCCCTCCCAGCTGGTGATGGCACCGCCAAGACATTAAAAGATTGGAAACCATCAATTTCCCCGCCCGTTCTGCTCCATGTCTCCTGAAAGCACAGGATATCCTGGCCGCCCACATAATCCAGCCAGGCTTCGTCCTCCAGTCTGCCTGCAAGACCTGCAATATTCCATGAAATTAGGCACAGCGTGGGTTCCCCTAGGTTATCCCCCACAAGCTCTTTTGGAGTTACCAGGTCTTGCCCAATAATAAGTGGGTTCGGCTCGCAGCCTAAGTTGCTGACAACCTCTGTGTCCAAAGGTATATTAAACTGTACATTGCGGTCGGGAACATCCACCGCCGGGTTATCCTTCTTCCTTTCCCCCTCGTACTCCCCCATGACCAGATCTGGTATAAATGAAACATTTTCCTTTTTCCTGGCTAGTGGTCAGTCTAAACCCTCCGTTCCCGCCAGTGGGTCAAAACGGTTTCTTAGGGGAATATTGTTATTTGGCATCCACCCTAGGTATTCCTCCCCCTGAAATCTTATTCTTGGTTGATTATAGGGCAGTTGCATAAAATTATTGATACTTGTCGGCCCCATGAGACATCCATCACCCTGGTGCCACATACCAGGATGATTTTGGGAAGGTCGAAGTGCAGTGTTGCTCTGTACCCACCCAGAGTGACTATTTCCCTGCAGTCTTAACCCAGAATGACTATTGCCCTGCAATCTTGACCCAGGGTAGCAAAGATTAGGGGGAGCATGTACAGATTGGGGTAAAAATATTCAAGGCCTATACATTGAATATCCCCCATTCTGGCAAACCTTGCTTTATTGCAAATCAAGTCTTTGACCCAACTATCCCTAAAATTGATAAGGATACAATCCCCCTCTAGGTCCTTCTTGCTTGGTCCAACCCAAGGGACCCTTCGTACGCTTAATATTTTTGTAGCAGAAGCTGGGGGAAGTGGCCTATTATTGTTGAGCCAAAATGTTACTTTATTTGATAGGTCCTGACTTGATTCATATTTGTTTGGTGCAACCACCGGGACACCTGTCAGGATTACCATGAAAGGGGCAGAGTCAGGGGGTATGTTCACACAAATTGATGTACTTGGAGGAGCTATTTTACCCGGGACTAATGATCCGCTCAGTGGAGTTGATTTAACTCCAGGTGCGGCCACTAGCATAGACGCAGTTGAGCTTGAAGTTGATGCTATGGCTGTTGCAGACATTGACTGAGAGTCCACAACAGCCGCCAATGTAGGTATACTTAAAACTGTCTGTACGGGGATTCCCTGAGAATCAACAGATGCAGTAGGCTGGGGTGATTTGCTTTCGATTTTGGATTAGGTTTTTCTGGGCCCCCTTCTTTGTTGTAATACGATTCCCCAAGGACTCAGGGGGTTTACTATTATTAGCCAGAGTTTCCAGCGAGTGTGTGTTAACTGATATTAGATGCTCTAATTGGTCTAATTTTAAGTTAACAATTTGTGTTCTCTCTATAAGGGGCATCAAGAGGCTTTTTACCAACTTCTCGATGTGTACTAACAGATCTTCGTTGTTATTATTTTGGCAGCAATGAGTCAAATAACCGACATCCCCCAACCGCATTCCCCTTCCCTTAATATGACCCCCCCCTCTTTTACGTTTGCTAGTTTTTGTGACTACTTGATCAGAATCCAGAACTTGAGGTTGTAAGGGAATAGGCCCCAATACACTCAAATTACAGTGTTGGGTACCATCCCCAGTAATACTCAGTACGGTACGATCTTCTATTAGGCAATCCACTACATCATCCATAGGTGATTGTTGAAAGTCTGGGATTACTACTAGATTTGGGCTAGCTTCCAAGTCATTAACTATGCTCTTTTCAGGGGTGGCCGCAGAGCCAATCCGTCCCAGGGATGAACGTTTCCCCGTAACTAGATCCAGAGACAAACGCTTTTCTGTGAGGGCAATTTCTTTATCCAGTATCCCCGTAGCCCGAATAATGAAGTCATCTAGGGTTCCAGTGGCTTTACCACTACTTGACTTTACTGTGACCTGCCTACCCTTCCCTGATAATAAGGACATCATTAAAAAATATATACAATTTAAAATACAAATAAGGCAAGAAAATAAGACTAAACTTACACGAAATGACTAAACTAAAAACCTAATCACATTTATGGCTAAAACATACTTTGAGTCCTAAAGTCCGCAATGAAAGAGAATGGGCCCGGCCCGTCCCTGTACGCCCTTGGACGGCCTTAGACGGCCCGCCCTTTGCCCGGGCATAGCCCCGGGCGCTCCCGCGCGCTCCCGCGCAGCGGGGCCAGAGGCCAGTGATAAAGATAGTGGTGAGGCGGGGGCGGGGCAGGCAGGGAGAGCGACCCAGGTGTTGCGGGTCTCGACCTCACGCAGGGACTCCTGGTACTTTGAGTCCCTGCGGGTCAGCTCGCAGCCCTGTAGTCCCGCACGCACGCACGCACTCACAGCAACAGTTCGGCACAGTCACCTCGGGAAAAGCAGGCAGGCTCACCGCCAATCAGGCAAACAGGAAAAACGAAGCGGGACCCGCGCAGCGGGTCCGGCGAGGAGCTACGGTGAAAGGCAGATGAAATCCCCACTCTGGTGCTCCTAAAAACGGCAGGCTCAGTTCAGCTCTTGAGTCCCAGGTAGGGTAATAATCCCAGCGATGACACGAGGCTGCCAACACTTATTTGCTGAGGCGGGGGCGGGGCAGGCAGGGAGAGCGACCCAGGTGTTGCGGGTCTCGACCTCACGCAGGGACTCCTGGTACTTTGAGTCCCTGCGGGTCAGCTCGCAGCCCTGTAGTCCCGCACGCACGCACGCACTCACAGCAACAGTTCGGCACAGTCACCTCGGGAAAAGCATGCAGGCTCACCGCCAATCAGGCAAACAGGAAAAACGAAGCGGGACCCGCGCAGCGGCTTCGGCGAGGAGCTACGGTGAAAGGCAGATGAAATCCCCACTCTGGTGCTCCTAAAAACGGCAGGCTCAGTTCAGCTCTTGAGTCCCAGGTAAGGCAATAATCCCAGCGATGACACGAGGCTGCCAACACTTATTTGCTGAGGCGGGGGCGGGGCAGGCAGGGAGAGCGACCCAGGTGTTGCGGGTCTCGACCTCACGCAGGGACTCCTGGTACTTTGAGTCCCTGCGGGTCAGCTCGCTGCCCTGTAGTCCCGCACGCACGCACGCACTCACAGCAACAGTTCGGCACAGTCACCTCGGGAAAAGCAGGCAGGCTCACCGCCAATCAGGCAAACAGGAAAAACGAAGCGGGACCCGCGCAGCGGGTCCGGCGAGGAGCTACGGTGAAAGGCAGATGAAATCCCCACTCTGGTGCTCCTAAAAACGGCAGGCTCAGTTCAGCTCTTGAGTCCCAGGTAAGGCAATAATCCCCAGGATATACATGTCAATACCCTCACAGATACAGGATCGGGGCTAACCCTCCCAAGCAGTCCATGTCACGGAGAATGAAAGTTACAGTACAGTAATTGCATGGTCTCATCAGTGCGTGTTACAGAGTCCTTTCCGATCTTTCAACAGATACAATTGAACAGTTGTTGTGGTCAGAACGATCAAAACTAAAAAAACCATGGCAGCATTAACCGATGTCCATGCAATCGTCTCTTCCCATGCCCCCACCCCCACCTCCGTCGCCCCACCTCATGACATCAGCATGACAGAAGCCTCCCCTCTATTAGCTGCGGCTACGCCCACCCCAGGCTTTAAGTGGGATATATGCAGGTGCCTGATGTTACTACTAACTATTGGCGGGTTGTCCAGCCCCCACTGCGTGGTCGCATCAACTTTCCACAGACTGTCCCCCCAGGCTGTCTCTCCCTGCCTGTCGCAGGGCTTGGAGCAATCCCCCCCCCCACTGGGTAGCTATGGGCTCCTTTCTTAGTCCCATTGTTTCTTCCCGCACAATAGCAATTTCTTCCGCTGTGGCCCAAGCTAAAAGCGAGTACCTCCATGCATATATATGCTGTGGATCATGTGCTTTCCACCACTTAGTGAGAAGGCGCTTGGCAACCACCAATCCCAGGTCAAGGAACCTAGATGTGATTTTTGTGGCCGGGGTTCTACGGAACTGATGTAAGAGGTAAGCAGGCCATTCAAAGGGGATGTAGCCCTGTGCATATATGCAACTGCTCACTGACTGCCCGCTAATACGTAGGCAGCCCGGGACAGTCCCAGAGCATATGTATCAATCCCGCATCTGACTCCGAGCAACGCGTACACACAGCATCTACACGATGGAAGTATCTGTTAATCAGCTCGGGTGTAAGATATGCTCTGTGGACTATAAACAACTGGATTTGTCTAAATCGCACATTTCTGGGTATGCGGACTGGGCTCTTCAGTGTTTTTTCCCATTCCCTATCTTCCAATTGTCGCCCCAGTTCTGTCTCCCATTTGTGGCGGGGCGGGTCTAGGCAGATTGCTGCATGTGTTCGGAGTGATGCCGCGAACCAGCGGATTAAATACATGCCCCGCCCCATAGCGTGTAGGTACTGTATGGTAAGGTGTTGGCTCGGTTCCGTAGTCATGTCCCCCCATTTAGCAGTTAGTGTCACAATCAACAATCTATGTCTTAGGAATTGCCCTGACGGTAGCCCCGTGTCCTCAGCTAGGGAATCGAATGGTATAATTGTGCCATCCTGATACAGATCTCCCAATGTCTGCTCGTCCGCTGCATGACAGTCCCGGAGCTCTATACGTGTTAGTACTCCGGGTCCAGTAGGGGATCCCTCTAGTGGTATTGCTGGCGCATAGGGAGTGAGCGCTCTGGTGAGTTAGAGGCTGCGGCGGTAGCACTTATACGCAACCGCCAGAAGGAGTGGCTTCGGCCTAGCTGCTTTGGTGGCCGGGTGGAAAAGCCTGGTTATTTGCTCCAGAGAGCAGGTAGGTAGCGTGGTCGCCGTGTCATCGCGGCCCCTATCTGCAAGC
This sequence comes from Triturus cristatus, assembly GCF_964204655.1. NCBI lineage: Eukaryota > Metazoa > Chordata > Amphibia > Caudata > Salamandridae > Triturus > Triturus cristatus. The sequence goes on from NC_140588.1 coordinate 391,511,932, forward strand.
CAAAGAGAGATCCACTGAAATTGTGCGGCCAAGTAGTAGTGCTCAATGCAGGGCGCAGCAAGACCCCCCCTGGTCGGTCGGTAGGTACAATTTCGCCAATGTCATTCTATGCCTGGCGTTCCCCCAAAGGAAATCCCTGAGCAACCTAGCAAGTGTGGCGAAGAAGGACGCCGGAACATATAGAGAGAGATTAGCAAAGTAGTATAGGAGACAAGGAAGGATCACCATCTTGGATAGCGCCACTCTGCCAGTGACCGTCAGTGGGAGTGTATTCCAGAAGTGCATCTGCGCCTTGACTGCCGCCAAGGCCCTTCCTAGATTACCGTCAAATAGGTCTGTCGGTTGACGGCATATCTGGATGCCCAGGTAGTGGAAGGTGCCCTCCCTCCATTGTACCCTCGTATCATGTAGTGTGTACCCCGGATCTCTGCTTCCCTCCCCAAAGGCATAGATGCAGGACTTGCCAGCATTTACGTTGAGCCTCGATATGGCAGCAAAGTCAGGTAGTGTATCCGCCAGCTGTGTTGGTATATTCTCTATGTCCCTTACGTATATCAGGAGATCATCTGCATACAGCGACACCTGATGCACCGCGTCACCCAGGGGTATTCCATCTCCCAGTGTCGCACGCAGCGCTGCTGCTAAGGGCTTTATTGCCAGAGCAAACAGGAGGGGTGATAACGGGCACCCCTGCCTGGTGCCCCTGCATATTGGAATAGTGTCAGAGATGTATGGCCCCAACCGCACCCTGACTGTGGGATTCCTGTACAAGAGGCCAACCATCTGTAGGAATCCGGGGCCTAACTCATATCTCGATAGTACTGCCGCCAGATAGCTCCACTCGACGCAATCAAAGGCCTTTTCTAGGTCTAATACAAAGCATCCCGCTCTGGGCCACATTTTCACACTATCTGACGCCATTCTAAAAAACCTTCGCAGATTTAGCGATGTACTGCGTTTAGGTACAAATCCATTTTGGTCACTGTGAACCAATTCGGGGACTACCAGTGCTAGCCGTTCCGCCAACACCTTGGCAAATATCTTATAGTCCGCATTGAGTAGCGCCAGAGGTCTATAAGATCCCAGGGCTATGGGGTCCCTATATGGTTTCAGCAGGGACACCAGGTAAGCCTCGCACATCGAGTGTGTCCTTCTTCGGAGCTACGGCGTAGAGGGCGTGCAACTGCTGCACCAAAGATTCCCGATAAGCTTTATAATATTCGGCTGGTAGGCCGTCCGGACCTGGTGTTTTCCCGGACGCTATAGGTTGGATCGCCTCCCTGAGTTCGTCTAAGGTAAGAGGACCATTGAGTGTCTCCTGATGTGTCGCCGATGCTGTGGATAGCTGGACGGACTCTAGGAATCTTTTCAGCTCTGGGCCTTGTGTAATGACAAACTTTAGATCTCCCCTGGACCAAGGAATGTACTGTCACTTTCCCAGGGAGAGAATATCAGTTCCAAACTTATGGAATATAACATATACACAGCATTTCCTAAGGTGGGCAAACTTTCAACACTCCCCCAAAGGCAAGGCAAGAAAACAATATACCGAGGTAATTTGCGCATCACTTGCCAGGAGTAGCACAACTTCCTATAACACAATTACCTGCTAGAAGGGAATTCACACATCCTTCTACAACAGAATACTTGGCCAAGAAGAGTCCACACCTCCTGCTTCAAGGAAAAGACAAATTGGTATATCTGGGATGTATTTATTAGTAAATAGCACCACACAGTAAGCCAAATGCACCTATCATAGCTGACTCTAACATATCAATAGTATGATTGAAACACAATCAAGGCAAACATATATGTGTAGAAATATATATGTATGGATGTAAGAATCAGAAAATAAGAAGGAAAGGAGAGAATCAGTAAAGAATCAAGAGACAGTTAGTAGCAGAGACACCTCACCTAATGCTCCATCATTTCATCCCACTTTGTTCAAGGGGAGTCCATTGCTTGAACCGGGCGAAAGCTCAGAGGTGACACCACTTTTTCCGTGACAACACGTATGCTCCACGGATGAACTTCCACCAGGTCAGTGTAGGCTCCCCTTTTTAATACACATTCAAACACAGCGAAGCTTCTAGCAAGCCCCACCCCCTAGTTCTCATGAGAGCCCGTACCAGCCTGTTCCAAGGTCACAGCAACGGTTGATCAGACCCTTGCTATGACTACAAGACAGACCATGTACATTCCTCTGATAAGAACCAGTTCTCTCTAGTCAGTAAAAACAGGAGGAAAGCAAAACATGCCCTCTTCTTCGTGCAGGCACAGAAAATGGCTTCAGCATGAAAATGGAGTTAGTTAAGCCATGCACACAAAGGCCCAAAGCAAGATGGAATCAGAAAAGCAAGGATGACATGAAACCATGTCAAAGGAGCACCTATAATTCTCATCCACACAACTTACAAGCACCACTGTGCACACAGAAAAGTTTGAAGCAAGGTAAAGTCAGAAGGCAGAATGACATTAGACCACGTCAAAGCCAATAGGTCAAAGTCATAATTCACCTAACCCAAATAACATTATACACTTAATCCCTCAGTATACAACATTGAGCATATGTGTGCACCACCACCCACAAGACTGCACCTCAACATCCCATACCTTCTATTCTTGAAAAGACTATTCCACTAAAAGGCAGAAGAAAAGCAGGCATATGCAAACCCATCTTACATTAAGGCTAAGGTAACATAACACACTTAAGTCAATACAAAATGGTGGTGGTTGAGGGTCATCATAGGGTGTCAGACCACAAAAGTGGCTCATTCACTACAGCCTTAGCAACATCTCCTTGATCGGTATAATTCTACGTAATTCTCTACCATCACACTATGGATCTCACGTTGTGTGTATACCAGATTCCCTTCCAGTGTACGTATGGCTCCAATTGGGGCGCGTTCACCTTCCTGTTTCAGCAACCAGGCTAGCAGACGGCCCGCCCTGTCTGCTGCAGCATGTGTGCGAGCAGTGTGAGCGGTGTAGTTATGGCAATGTAACTGCTCCATAAGTTCCGCATGCTGAGCCCAGAGGGTTTCCAGGCGATCCGAGTGTCTGCCTCCTCCCTCGCCCTCACGTTCATATTGGAGTAGCTGTGATTCCAGGCGGGTAAGCGACAGAGATAGTTGCCTACGTATGTTCCATGTGGCCCCTAGACAATGACCCCTAATCGCTATTTTATGGGCATCCCATTCCACCAGAGCGTTGCTTGCCGTACCTTCGTTAAGTTCAAATTATGTGAGGACAGCCATTCTGAGGGATGCACGGAATTCCGGATCTTCCAGCGCGGCAGGCTGGAGGCGCCATGTGGGGATGGGGGGACAATCAGCCTCCCAACTGAGCTAAATTCGCAGGGGGTTATGGTCGGAGTGTGTCTGCCCCAGATATTCCGATGTCTCAACTAGGTGGAGTAGAGAATGCGAGCCCACCATCTTGTCCAAGCGTATATGTAAGTCGTGCAGCGCAGAGTAGTAGAAATAGTTGCGTTTGTTGGGGTGGAGGGTGCGCCACATGTCTAACAGTGCCCAGTGTGATAGCCAGTCCGTGAGCACCTGCGCATTTGACACCGCTGGTGTCTTTCGGAGGGGGGAAGGACCTGTCTATATGTACATTAAGTACCGAATTGAAGTCCCCACCCAGCAACCAAGGGAGCCCAGCATAAGGTGTCAGCACCGAAGACAACTGCGTCAGTAATGACGGTTGATCGATATTTGGGCCATATATCGAGCCTAATAATATTGCCTGGCCGTTAAGGGTCCCCTTTACCAGAGTGTATCTGCCGTCGGGGTCCATCACCACACCTTCACAGATGAATGGGGTGCCCGCCCTCACCCAGACGAGTGTGCCCCGTGCGTGTGCAGAGTACACCGTGCCATACACCTGTCCTCTCCAGCGCCTGCGCAGCCTGCCTAGCTCCTGCTGTGTTGTATGCGTTTATTGCAGTAATGCAATTCCAACCGAGTGTCTCTGGAGGTAAGCAAATATAGAGTAACGCCGCGTGGGTGTGTGCATGCCGCGTTTGTTCCATGTAACTATATTAGCCCGTGTCATTACTAGTATATCTGATCTCTAGGGTCGTCAAGGGTGGGATACTCCGCGGTGTACGGGGTCTAAGGACATGTGCTAGTGTTTCAGATTGCTGCAACAAAAGCAATGACTTAACAAAGAAAAACATAACAATTAGGGCGAACACCGCGGAGTGTTCGTCCAAACCTCTGTAACAACGAGAAGGTACAGGCTAAGTCAGTACGTTGCCAGAGGGGTCACGCGCACAGATAGTGTGTTGCAGCGACTATCCCCCCCCCGTTTCCTCATACCTCATGGGCCATCTAGATAATTGCTCAGAGAAGTGTGTGAGTCCAGTCGGCGCAAGGTGTAGTGGGCTCCCATGCGTGCCCTCCCCCTGTAGTAATATACGCCTAAGACGCCCCTAGAGGGTCCTACCAAACTGTTTGCTGCCTGGGGGTCCTTCCATTGGTGTGAGGTGGTCCCCTTTCGCTGATCGGCTGGGCCCAACATGGGTGCTGCTTGGAGGATCACCACTATTGCATTTGAGCCCTTGTCTGCTGGGCTTCAGCCGCTGGTGTAGAGTCAGACAGGGTCTGAAATGAACCCCTGTATCAAGGCGCTCCACCTGGTGAGGAAGTGGTCACCTTGGATTGTCCTTCGTTGCTGGACCATGGTAGGTCCTTCAGCCTAGAGGAGGCCATCAAAAACTTTAACATCTGGATCCTCAAGTGTGCCAACAAAGTTGCACCCCTTCTACCCCCTAAACTGGAGAGACCCCCCAAACACACCAGCTGGTTCACAACTGAACTCAAATCCACAAAACGCAAAAGCAAAAGACTGGAAATGATCTGGCACACTAGCAAAACATCCTCTGACAGACAAAACTTTAAACTTGCTCTCAACAACTACCACACTCAACTGAGGAACTCCAAGAAGAACGCCCTCAACAACCACCTCAAAGCCAGCTCCAACCACCGCAAGGAGCTCTTCTGCTTCATCAAGGAGTTCTCCAACATCACAGCTACCAAGAACATGATCACCCCCTCCCAGGACCTTTGGGTGTTGCTTGCAGAATTTTTGCACAGAAAAATCGCAATGACCTATGAACACATTGACCCTCAACCACCCCTAGCTGACATCTATGGAATCTCCATGAACAACAACCACAACTAAGCAACAATCGCAATGTGGGATTCTCTCTTTACAAAGACCACCACCACCATCATGAGCTTCATACACTCCAGAGCACCCAGAGATCCGTGCACCCACCATACGTTCAAACTGGGGAACAACTCCATCAGCAAGGAGCTCACCGCCATCCTCAACACCTCATTTATATCCGGCAACTTCCCAGCCACTTGGAAGCACACAGAGGTCAAACCGTTTCTAAAAGAACCATCCATAGACCCGGCAGAACTAAAAAACATACCGGCCAATATCCCTACTCTCAGCTAAAGTCCTGGAGAAAGCAATAAACTTCCAATTCACCAATCACATCCCAATCAGGATTCTGCTCAAACCACAGCACGGAAATGGCCCTGATAGTAATCATTGATGACATCAGAGCTCTCCTGGACAAGGGAGAAACCGCAGTCCTGATCCTCCTCAACCTCTCCGCAACCTTCCACACTGTGTCTCATTACACCCTCCTACACGGTCTCCACCAGGTGGGAATCCAAGGCAGAGTCCTTACGTGGATTTCTACCTTTCTCATGGGAAGAACCAAGAGCCTCCTGTCTTTTTCCTCTGACCAAAAGACACCATCTGTGGCATCCGACAAGGATCAACTCTAAGCCCTACTCTCTTCAACATATACATGTCTCCGCTGGTTGCCCTAGTCAGATCACATGATATGAACATCATATCCTATGCGGATGATACACAGCTCATCCTATCTTTTTCCTCAGACCCCACCACTACCAAATCAAGCTTCCACAAATGCATGAGCAGCGTCGGCAGCTGGATGCAGAACAAGTGCCTCAACCTAAACATCGATACAGCAGGGATACTCATCTTCGGTAGCAACACCTCCCCCTGGAACGACACAGTGTGGCTCCCCAAACTTGGTCACCCACAGAACATGCAAGGAAACTAGGCATCATACTCGACAGCAGGCTCTCAATGAGGAAGCAGATAAATGCTGTCTCGTCATCATGCTTCCTCATCCTAAGCATGCTGAAAAAAATCTTCAACTGGCTCCCCACCAACACAAGACGCATTAACACCCAGGCACTAACTACCAGCCGCCTGGACTATGGAAATGCCCACTACTTAGTGATCACCTCACAGCTTCTAAACGGGAAACAACCTTTACAACGCAGTCATTACATGGCACTACCTTTACAAAGCAGTCATTACAATGCAACATCCTTTACAACGCATGTCATTACAACGCATGTCACTACAACGCATACCATTACAACGCATACCAACAAAGCATCGTTTTTACCCTTGCACTATCCAACACTTACCGTACTGTTGCACTCACTGGAGTGGGAATAGTAATTTTTACCCCTACACTACCCAACACTTACCCTACTGTTGCACTCACTGGAGTGGGAATAGTAATTTTTACCCCTACACTATCCAACACTTACCTTAAATGCAATGTAATGGTATGAGTTGTAATGGTATGCGTTGTAATGGTATAATGTGATGTAATGGAATGTGTTGTAAATATAGTTTCTAAAAATGCATTGTGATGGCATGCGATGTAAAATCATGCATTGTAATGGATGTTGCGATGTAAAACCTGCTTTGTAAAGGGCATGCGTTGTAAATGTTTGCGTTGTAACATCATACATTCCTTCTAAACAGACTCCAGACCATATAGAATGCAGCAGCAAGGCTCGTCCTCGACCTCTCAAAGATAACTCATATAACCCACCACCTAAAAGCACTACACTGGCTCCCCATCAACAAATGGTTTCAGTTGAAACTACACACCCATGCCAATAAGGGCCTTCACAACAAGAGGCCAGCTAACCTCAACCACAGAGTAAATGTCCACGAACCCATCAGACTACTATGCTCCTCATCCCTCTACTTGGCCCACACACAATGCATCCACAGAAGCAGAAGCTGAGGCCGTGCCTTCTCCCACCTGGCTGCAAAAGCCTGGAATGATCTACCTCAACAACTCTGAACAGCCTCAACCCTGCAGGACTTCAGGAAGAGTCTGAAAACGTGGCTGTTCGACAGATAGCCTGCAGCAGAAGCACGCTCCCCCAGTACCTGGATACCCTCACGGGTGATAAGTAGCGCTTTACAAATCCAGCTTGATTGATTGACTTTATCACAGATGGAGACAACATTCATTTTTTCACAAACCCAGAGGACGCTTAGACTTGACAGCATGCCAAGGGCCTGTCAGAGAGACCGGTGCAACCTGATCAATTTGAGGGTTGGCTCACTCCACGGCAACGGTGACATTGTCCCCACAGGCCTCATTCTAAGCTGACATCTGAAAAGGTTTCCAGGCAGCGAGCACAGGCAGTGGAAGGAATACTGCCGCACATCCGTAACCCCTTCGAGGTCCTTCATTCCGAAAGGGCCTTTGACACTAGCTCAGACACTGGCAGCATAGCTACTGACACCCTGCCTGGCAGATGGTCTGGAGGTTAAATTGTTACTCCTCCAGGGTGATAAACCGAATGACAGGCTGTATGGTCCAGTTACTGTTTGATGCAGGGGGAGAGGTGACGTGGTGGTTCAGAGGGCTATCTATGGGTGACTACAATCACTGGGCTACCTTCTTAATTGTTACCCATGTCCCAGCTTACTGTAATGGACTGGAGGATTACATTGTTTATTCTTATCGTTTGTTTGAATACTGCATAGTTTAGTGACAGAGACCTGGGTGTTACCTCGGCCAGGGGGATGAGGGGGGATTGTTGTTGTTTGTTTTGTTATTTGGGGAATAGAGCTACCTGCATAGACTGTTGTGACCACTAGACACCTGACTTACACAGGGGCGTGTACTGGGCTGGTAAAGATTGTGGTCCCACTGGGGGAGCCTTGGTGCCTAGCAGGCACGATTGTCTAAAGCCAAATGCCGCTTCCCAGCCCACATGAGTAAACCTAACAAGTACACAACCCCTCAGTACAACTTACCGACTTGGAATGTGAGGGGTATGGCTACACTGTCTAAACGCTACTGCGTTCACCCCTACCTTAAGTGATGACACGTACATGTGGCTCATCTACAAAGAGACACACCTGACTCTGGAGGAACTCCAAAAGTTGCACAAAAAATGTACGGGTCAGATTTATGGCACCACAATTTAAGCTTATGCCAGTGGGGTTCTCATCTGAATAGCCCTGGGGGTCCACTTTGTCCCAGACTCTCATAAGATTGATACAAATGGCAGGTATGTTGTTGTGGATAGACGCCTGGATGGTAGACCTCTGGCGCTTGTAGCTGTCTATGCCGCTAATGTGGCCCATCCTGCTTTTATGGACAGGCTCACACTGACTCTGTTGCATGACCCACATACTTCTACCATTTGGCGTGAAGACTTAAATTGTGTTTCCTGCAGGATTTGCTGACTCATCATGGGATGTGTGATGTGTGGCACCTCCAGCACCCTAGAGGATCAAGAGTTCTCGTTTTACTCTCCCATTCACGGTATCCACACCCGCCTACATCTCTTTCTTTGCAGATAGTCACTTGTTTCTTTGATATATCATACTGAATATCTAGCATGCAGGCCTCTTTTACCACTTCCCACTATTGCTCTCATTGCAATAGGGCCGTGCTAGCCCCAGCCTCCTGACGTGGAGCAAAGTGACTCACTTCTTGACCCCCCATTCTGGGAAGTCTTGATCGAACACTTGGTGTGGTATTTTTAACACAATGCTGGCTCGGCGTCTGACCGAGTAAGCAAATGGGATGCCCGCAAAGTAGTGGTGAGAGGGCAATGTATTGCAACTACATGGGAGGTGAAGTAGACACTGCCCCAGTACATACTAGCCAAAGAATAGGAAATGCGTTCATTATAGGTGGATCAGCCACAGTTTCCTACTAGGATTTAACCTTTACTCCGATAATGGAGAGCACACTGAGAACTGGAAGCACACCTGGGGCATCTTGATTATAGTCATTACCTTACCAGATTGCATGAGAAGGGTGATTGTGCATACAGGCTATTAGCATGGCTGATATGAAACGAGCACTTGCGCCCCCCCAGTAGGCGTAATACGGCAAATTATGGCATGATTATTAATACCCAAGAAGATATTGACACAACCTTTGTGTGCTTTATAGCTCCTTTTACACGGCTGAGGCAGGCCACTCTGGCTCTATCCTGATCGATTACCTTTGGGGATATTGCTCCCTTGGCTCTGCGCTGCAAGTGGCTGATCTAGATGCTCCCCTCAAATTAGACGAGATCCGAGTCAAACGTCGAGCACTGACGTCCTCCCCATAGAGTGCTATTCCACTTATAATGCTATCTTAACACCTAAACTCCTGGAAGTCTACTACGAGGCAGGTAACACTGGGTATCTTCCCGATGCACTTCTCGAAGCCCTTTTAGTGATGCTCCCGAAGCCGAACCATGATCACCTAGATGTAAGGTCTTATAGACCACTCTCAATGCTGAATATGGATTATAAGATCTTAGGCAAGGTTCTTGTGAATAGGTTACTCTCCTTACTCTGTGCCCAATTACACAAAGATCAAAACGGTTTAATACCTGGGCGAAGTACCTTTCTCAATGTTCGCCGAATGCTGCGACTTCTACAGGCGGAATTGAGGACCATATATATTCCGAGGGCGGTGTCGCTTGATGTTGAGAAAGCATTTGACACTCTAGGATGGGATTATCTGTTCACAGCACTTGAGGCAATGCAGGTGGGACTGGGCTACTTAAGATGTCTCAAAACCCTATATGGCCGATCTTGTGAAAGAGTCAAAACAGGCCAGTTTATCTCTAGTAGGTTTGAAATCTGCAGGGGTACTCAAGAGGGATGCCCATTGTCTCTCCTGCTCTTTGCTCTGGCTATGGAGCTATGGGCCTGTCAATTGTGAGGGCAGGTGGGGGAGTGGAGGATAGAGGTACATGGTTCCCATCATGTGGTCTCATTATATGCAGATGATGCATTGATATATTTACGGGACATGGAAACCTCCCTACCAAGGTGATGGCATTGTTAGATGATTTTGGGGTGATGTCAGGTCTCGGGGTGAACTGGGCTGAGTCCTGCCTGTTTTTCCTTTGCCCCATTCTCGAGCATGATAGACGCTCTCTCTCCTAGGCACGTCTTCAATGGCAACACAACACTGTTAAATATTTTGGCATATGGATCTACCACTCGGGTGTTGAACTAGTGGAGGGGAACTTGTACAGAGCTCTTAGCTCGGTGTGCAGATTGCTGCCATTTTTAACATCTTTCCCCCTGTCTCCAGTGGGTTGGGGGCCATATCAAAGATGTTGGGGCTACTGCAGCTTTTGTAATATTTTTCAGCTCACCCACTCATGCTCCCCTCGCTTTTTTTTCCTGAGCTTACATTTCTTCTGGTGTTCAGGGATGAGGTGCCATTTCCCCATATTAACTCATAATACTGGTATGGCTGATGCCGGCTCTCCAGGACATCAGACTCCACAAAGTGGCTTGCAGGAGCGTGGCTGTGGTGACACGTGATGGAGATCTTTATGCAATGGGCATGTTTTGCCCCTTTCTGGAGACTGGTGATGCGTTCCACTTACTGGTGGGGCAATTTTTGTTCTATGGTGCTGTTTACCACACAATCGCCTCATACTAAAGACAGGAGTGAGCAGAGCCTAAGGTTGTGCTCCCACCATATACAATGAATGCTGGCCTATGGAGGTACATGCAGGGTTACTTTGGTGCCATTTGGCGGATCTTCACAAAAAGATTCCAGAAAAAAAATCACCAACCTCAGCTCCTTCTTGGAAAGTGTCTGGGTGATTCGTCAAGGGGGGGTCAAGAAAAAGTGAGAATCCCAAAACGTTTATTTCTATCTTAATTCTCATGGAAACATTTTGTTGCAGCTACAGAAAAAATGGCTGAATGGAATTACAATAAATTTGGCAAAAATTAGAACTTTACTCAGAAAATTTGCTTTTAGTCCTTTGGTGTAAATCCGTTCAGATGTTGTTTTTTTAAAACATTTTATTTGTGTTTAAAGAGTTATTCAGGGTGGTCTTGAAGAAGATAAAAAAATAGGTATATCTGGACTGTTGGTGTCCAGATATGCTCTGACTGGCCACTTTAAAGGGAATTTGTCAATCCAGACTGGCTGGGCACAACCTGAACAATATGCTGTGGCAGCCATGATATGTAACAGAAATAGCGGTTCCTGCGGGGCAATGAAGACTATCGTGATAATAATATGCGCAATCGCAATGATAAAGGGTTACAATGACGTTATACTCATGATGTGGTGTTATTTCCAGAGTTGCAGACTTAGAAATAGGGAACCAGGTTCAAGTCCTGGAGTTGGCTCCTCATCCTTTGATTATGGATAAATAATTTAATCTCCCCATCCCTATAAGCAATGAGTGGTGACATTGTGTGATGTAATTGGTGCTCATGTAAAGCACTCCTTTACCTTCAGGTCGTGTCTGCTATATGAAAAATGAACAAGGTAAAAACAAAGCATTTATATTAGTAAAGACAAAATAGATATCTATTTAGTGGCTGATTTGTAAATTGTGGCTTCCCCGCTTAAATTATTCTTGGGTAAATACTTTATTTTACTCAAACTTCTTTTTCTTCATTATAGAATATGAAAGCACTTTCAAATATGTGAGTTCAGAATAGCAGTTACAAAAAGTCTATTGTGTTTGATTTAATAGACTATAATGTTGCTCTATAATATCCTGGGCATTGTACAGGGTTTACATGACACCTGTTTTGCCTCTTAGTGCCAGATGTATGACCATTCCATTTTGCGAGCTGCAAATTGCGAAATTTTGCGACTCGCAAAATGGAGTGTGTGACAGGGTCTCAGACACTGTTTGCGATTCCCAATTGGGTCTCAAACGACTTGGCTCATTAATGTTCATGAGGCAGGCCGCAATTTGCAACCCCATTGGGAGTTGCCAGCACTCACAGGGATGGTGACCTGCTAGGGTCAGCAGACCACCATGTCTGTGACAGCTTTTTAAATAAAGCAGTTTTTTTTAAATGCAGCCCGTTTTCCATAAAGGAAAACTGGAGGGATTTTAAAAAAAAATGAAACATTTCTGTTTCATTTTTTAAGAGTAGGCAGTGTTCTGTGGGACCACTGCCTGCTTGTAAAAAATATTCTCGCTGCCAGTCAGAAATGGGGAAGGCTCCCCTTGGGACCCCTTACTGTTTGCCGGTGGCTTACCACCTCCTTGAAGTAGGTGGTAAACTGCAAGTGTTTTGCTACCACATTTGCAAAACAATCGTACAAAGAAGTGCCAATCGATGTTAGGAAGGGAAGCCCTTGGCACTCCCCTTCCTAATAGCGAGTTGCAAACCCTATTTTGTGAGTTGGTAATAGATTACTGACTTGCAAAATAGGGTTTGTACATTGCACAGAGCTATTTAGCGGTCACAAAAGGGCTGATTTCTGGTTTGCACTGTGCAAACAGGAGTATCTGCTCTAATGCGCTCTCTCCACCTCATCTTCATCACCAACTCATCTTCGAAGTCTACAGATTTGTACTTGAGTGCTACAGACTGTCGCAGGTATTGACTCAGATTACAACAAGAACACAACTAGTGTACTGTGTTACACGTTATTCAGGTCGTTGCACACATGCATATTTCTCCCTCTTATCGAAGTTGAAATGTTATCATTGACCGTCAGAGGCAATTGGAACAATTAAAGGACAGTCGCACAAAGCAAAGGTGCGCCTTCACCAAAAGCAGTTCTTAATTACCTTCGGATCGCGTTCCCACTCTAAACACTAACACTCTTTGAAGCGCAGAGAGACTCTGCACTTCAAAGAGTGTTAGTGCCGTGAATTGGGTCCCTGACGTGCACGCGGCCTATTTATTCACCGCGTTGCAGAGGGTCCGTTGTCATTGTACCCAGGTAGACGGATTTTTCAGATCTACCGCTCTGCGATGCTGAGACACTCACTACAGATCTCCTCTATTCAACTTTAGGGTGAGCTCTCCCCCAATGGACTCTATTCATAACTGTAGATCTTCACTCTAAACAGTGGCACGCCATTAAGTTTATCCATTTTGCTCGTACTTTGAAGGCACCGTATTTTAGAAAGTGCACAGGCGTAGCTAGGGGGGGGCGAGGGGGGCGGTCCGCCCCAGGCGGCACAATTTTGGGGGTGGCCGCGCGGCACTGGTCGCCTGTTGCGGCCGTGGCGGCCTTTATAATTTATTTTGGTACACTGTGTCCCCAAATAAATTATAACGGATGCCGCGGCCGCAACCGGTCACCAGTGCCGCGCGCGCGGGCGCGACCCAGTTTGAAAGTGTGCGCTGAGCGCACTTAGCACTTACCAGCCTCCAGGGCCGTCAATCACTCTTGTAGCGCGAGCGCTACCAATGACGGCCCTGGGCAACGTAAAAAAAAAACATGAATTTATTTTGGCCAGCCCTGCCCTCGCGATGAGAACGGCGTAGCAGTGATGCGTCACGCGCTTCATGCTACGCGCTCTCGCGCTCATTCTGGCCTGGGGGCAGTCTGCTGATATCTGGGTGATGTGATGGGGCTGGAGACAGGTCTGGCGGCTAAAGAAGTTCGAACCAACCTCGCCCCTGCCTGCCATAGAGACCCTGGAAGTGGAACGAGTCACGAGTGAGGTAAGAGAAGAGTTTTCTTACAGGGCTTTAAGTGTGATGAAAAAACTAGGGGGGGGGTGTCTCACAAAGGGGGGTGGCCGATTTAATTAAGGACGTGGCTTTAAAACACTTACCCTTAGCATAGTGTGCCGCCTGACTTGTATTTTGCTGTTTGTCATTGCATTCAGCTATGTGATACAAGAAGTAACACCATACCTACAACCATATTGCCAGCACTCCCTTCTTTGATAACCGTTGCTGGCATATTTTTCAGTTTTTTCCCCATGCATAGAGCGAAAGAAAAAAAACAGACTGGTAGTTTGCAAACTACTGGGGGTCTCTCTTGCCATCTCAATAGAGGACGCACTCTTACTACGTCATCACAAGGCCTTTCCCCCTCTACCTTTGCTTCTGCCTCCCTTAGGTGGGTGCTGCTTCTCTCTGCATAGTGGGCTGTTATCAGGACTTCCACAAAGCATGTGAACAGTGTGATCACCAATACAAAAGTCTTCACTGGCTATTCGCACAACAGCTGTTTTCTAAGTTTTGGTCGTAAACCTGGAGGACAACTAGATTTTTAAATATATATATATTTATTTATTTTATTTTATTCCCAGTGATGCTTTGGATAAAGTAGCCCCAAGAGAAATCTTGTCATAGCTTCAGAACGAGCCATTTTGTGTTTTCAGACAGATATCGAGTTGTGAGAAATCTGGCATGGGAGGTGGGGTACAGGCAGCCACAGTCTCTTGCGCCAAGAGGGAGTTGTGCTGTGGATGCCTACATGTTGCCGCCGTTCAGATATTTACATGCTCCCCAGAGATCTGAAGCAGAGCACACTTCTTTCACTTATTCCAGAAATAGGGATGCTCTAGTTTGTATCATTGCTGCTTTCGGATCATCGCTGCAATTACTGCCCAAGTGATGAATAATGTAAATAAAACTGATTCATTTTTATTTTTTTGATACCTACGACCAGGCCCGGTTCTAGAGGGTGGGCCAGGCCCACCCAAGGATTGCCCTGGCCCACCCTAGGCCATTGTGAACTGGAAAATGAGCGTTTTTCATGATAATCCGATGATCCGAATGTCTCACAGTGTCTTGAAGCCCCATTGTGCCCTGCTGCTCTCTTTTTGAATTGCAAGCGCAGCAACATTGTGGTATTATCACCAGGGCTTTAAGTGGAAGCTTTTTCAATATTATATGTAACAAGCCATAGTTGCAGCTTAGTTATCTTATGCAACTAATAACCATTGACAAAGCCAATAGTCCTGACTTGTTGTAGGCTAGAATAGTAGTATAGAAGGTTAATATGCCTGCAAAGCACATCATGTAATATGCAGATGACAAATTTTTTTTTATGTAGTTGGGTAAGGTTACTGCTTTGAACACCGATCCTTTTGTTACTTGCAGTTCATACATAGTAAACCTTTTAATATAGCACAGTGAGCTATTTAGGATATGTGACTGCTACAACTTTTAACCCTCACTGACTCATGCAACACATCTTGTACACTGATTTACACGCTTGCATGATTTTTTTTCAATCTGTATGTTATGTAAATCGCTCTGACACTGCACAGGGATGTGTAGCATTATAAAAGAAAGTAAAATAGTGCTATTTAAATTGTGTGTAAATACTGGGACCGACCAACACATCTGAGATACTTACAGTTCATGCACTTACATAAAGGGGCCTAACAAAGTCAAAAGCATGCCTCTCTTAAGTACCTGTGAAGAGATAACTTGCTGTGTGCTTTTGTTTCCCTCCGTTGTATTTACATTTAAATGTGAAGTTCCAGGCCACTCGATCAAAAGGAGGCCTAAAGGCACCTTAACTTGCCCTTTATCGTTGTTCCAGCTGGAGATAAATATGAAAAAAAAACCTTGCTGCCTGCACGTTGCTGCTGGGAATGAAAAGCAGACAATGTGCAGGTGCTGCTGAACTTGTCTAGGAGTCTGAAAATTACACCTGGACAAGTTCAGCATATTTCTGTGGGGCCAACTTCTTGGCAGGGTGGACAGCGTTCACCCTGTGAAAATAATGGGTGGACGCTGTGCACCCCGGAATTGTGCCCTGGTTGGTGTCTTTCAGTGGCTGCATGGTTGTTTCAGTCCGAGTCCTGGCGATTCACAAATAGAAACTTACCTAGACTTTTACTTGCTCATCTACTAATGTAACAGACAGGCTAAAACCCTGAGTAGGAACCAAATGGCTATCTATACATCATCCTGAGCAGTAGTTAATGCAAAATTAATTCACACAAGCTTTTGGATTTTGGAGTGTATTTTTATCCAAGGCGAGGGGTTAGTCGACCAGTGGCTCTGACAATTTCTTTTGGTCATAGAAGTCAAGGTGTTTGAAAGAATGACAAGCTGGGACGTGTGCAAGCCTTGCAGTTCTTTACTTGACACATTATTATTATTTTACTGTTCTTGTAGACTTTTAACACTGTTGGTTACCATGAAAGTAATGTGAAAACAAAATCGCAGAAAAATGTAATGTTTCTGGTTTCTTCTGAATATTCAAGGAGTGCCGCAGCGCTGGAGCAGTTTGTCCCGGGTCTTGGATAGAGTTGAACATGCTCCCATGGCTCCTACAGCTGTGTTTGAGGATTGTGATGATAATGCGTCGCCCCTCCCTGTTTTTTAGCTTTGGGCCCCCGGGCAGGCTGTGCACCATGTGTGTTCTGAGGCTGCTATGAAGGAGAGATGCACTATTAAAAGCTGTTTTTGGGTCCCAGGAGCACACGTTTTTTCATTCCCTGGAGTTGGTTGCTAGTGCTTAAAGTAATGACAGGGCGCGACACCTGGTTGTTGCCTTTGGGCCACCAGAGTGGGCTTTGTATCTGGTCTGTGTTGGCAAGGTGGAGCTGACTGACCCCTTTGTGCTGCGTTTAGTTCTAAGGGCACACAGTGAGTCATTCCCTGTGAATAATTAATTTGCTGTTTTTGAAAGACAAAGAATCACAGGCTTTGACACTGTTACATTGGTTTTGGGTCCCCAGACCACATCACGTTTGTGCAGGTCCCCACTGCTTTAATGGAGGGACCATGATGTATGGTCATTTAATGTAAATGTGATGTATTTGTATAGCGCGCAGCTACCCGGAGGCATCCTGGCGCTTGTACTCATACCGCTGTGGAACCCTTCCTGGTTTTTCCTATGAGATGTCCACTCCTGGGCACCCCAAGGTGAAAGCCAGGCATCATTTGTGCTGTGGGGGCCGTTGTGGAGATTAAGCAAGCTATTGCCCAGAGTTGCAGAGTGGGTGGGACCCATGATCAGAATAGGCACCAAGGCGAGAATTATCGGGTCCGGGGAAATTGAGCCCAAGAGCCGCCGAGGCGGGAATTGAACCCTGGTCAAGGCCAGACCTCTGCATCAGGGTCTGCCGCTCTAACCATTGAGCCACACTTCTCCACTGTCAGCTGTAGATGATGGATCCCTGAACAGTGTCATGTATGTGCATGTTTGCATTGTGCTGAGGGGATTACCAGGTAATTGTTTACGCAGCTCTCTGAAGGATGGCACATGCGGTTTTTCTGAGTCCCCAGATGGATCATGCAGTCTGTGTATTCTCTTTTGTACTGCCAGTCACTGGTCTATTCAACTGTGTAGCCTTGGACCGCGTCATGTATGTGCATGTGATTTGCTTGATCGAGGTAACTATTAGCGGCAATACTATGTGTCTCTCGCCCTCCTTTTTCCCCAGCACCCCCCCCCCCCGCCTCTCCAGGGGCGGCAATCTGAGGGATAGCCCCGGGCGCCACAAGCTCTAGCTACGCCTCTGTGCACAGTCCTACTCCTTTACAGCAGGAATGCTAATAACCTAGTTGATGCTCAGCCCTACAGCACAGAGCGCTATTATTCTTGCACGTACCCCCAGGGCACCCTTTTCTAAAATGCACACAGTCCTGCTCTTCAACAGCAGACATGCCATTCACCAAGCTGCTGCTCAGTAAAACACCACAAAGCGCACAGCACAATATCAATTTAGAGCAGTGCACCACAGCCCAGCCAACCAGCGCAGCCTTAATAGAGTGACACTCCCTTGCATTTTACTCCCACCAGGGAGTCACTGGCATATATTCAGTAGGTTGTGGCACAGTACATGGTGCCCGACCGCAGTATGACCATCACGCCCATAGAGTAAGATCCTCTTAAAACTACGTGAAATCCTAGGCTGCACAGTAGGACCACCCAATCTGACCACCCACTTCTACTTTCACAGAAGATACCTGGACACAGAGTCACGATCCAGTACC
The DNA here is from genome assembly GCF_964204655.1 of Triturus cristatus. Taxonomy (NCBI): domain Eukaryota; kingdom Metazoa; phylum Chordata; class Amphibia; order Caudata; family Salamandridae; genus Triturus; species Triturus cristatus. The sequence goes on from NC_140588.1 coordinate 391,529,959, forward strand.
CATGTCAGCCAACCGTGCCAGTCATTCACAAGCCGCTACTGCACCACAGGTGCAGTCTTCTTTCGGTAAGCCTCTACATTCCTCTTATCCGTACTGTACACATGAGCTCCAGTTCGCCCTTCTGACAGTGGGTCTCCACATTATCCACAGAGATCTCTCCGCTCAAACCACAGGCGGAGCACACCTTCTTCCTTACCCTGCAGCACCGCCTGCGCCCTACATCCAATTGGTTGCCAGCCCCTCACCCCGATACACACGAAGGGGTAAGTTATCCACGGTAGGGGACCTACTAGTTAGTACACTTCTGTGACTCCATGCCTAACCTTCTTCTATTTTTCTTTCTCACTCGCGTAGTACCCGGCTGGGTCCCTTGTGAGTATCTTTCATTCCTTTTTCACTAAACCAGTAATCAGCCCTGATTACTGTACACAGTGGCTGTGATTATTGTACAATTGCTTATGGTCGTTTTCTTATGGAAACCAAGTCACATTTGTCACTAATTTTAAAGTTAAATGCTTTATGTTTGGTTCCAACTTCACTGGGGACACCTAGCACTATTATGTTTTTTCTTTTATGTACATATTGATACATTGTTTGACATATAAAAACAATATTGCGAATACAGTCATCTGTGTCCTTGCTAGCTTTTCTTTCTGACATCATTGTAACCCTTCTTCATTGCGATTGCGCATATTATTATCAAGATAGTCTTCATTGCCCCGCAGGAACCGCTGTTTCTGTTACATACCTAATTACCCTGGTTCCTATCGAGTAGGGTCTCCCTTGTTCTTGTTTCGACGTGGCAGCCATGATAGGCCCCAGGGACAGTGTGCTCCCTGCATATTGATTCAACAATATCGATGGGACAGAATATCGAGGACAGAATATTAAAAATAAAATATTGTCAAATTAGTAAGTCTAGATTTTCAATACCCAACTCCACATATATTTACCTACTCAGTACATATATCTTCAAGGTTCATAGACGTGGAGTTAGGAGCAGTAAATCTATACTTCGCTGTATGCACTTTATTTTTTATATTTTGTCCCTCTATGTCCTGTCATTGATATTAGTATGCCACTATAAGGTTGGTGTTAATATTCAGTAGTACAGTCCTCAGGGACATAATCCCTGCATCCTGGACATGAATTACAAAAATATAAGGGATCTCCCCTCCCCCTTTATAGACTATTCACAACAGGGACAACGTTTTGTGCCAGTCATTACAGGACATGGGGACATAGTCCCTATTGAAGAAAATATATTAAAATCCTGTTTTTGAGGGTCACAAAAGGGGCAAGTGTAGCGGGTGATAGAAGGTTCTAGTCACAATATATATCATATGTTGCTGGTACTACAGCAATTGTAGGGCTTGTGGTGTGTTGTATGGTGATTTTACCCTGTGAAAAATGATGATCTTTTGCTGGGATTTGATGGACCATGTTTGAGAGAAAACTGTGTTCTCTCATGATTTTCTTATAGAGGTTATGGAAGGTGTTCCTGAAGCTAAAATCAGACCACATTTTCTATAGTTTCACAACATCTTCCTCAGTCTTGTGAGAATAAAGACTGCTACTTTAAGTAAAACATATACTTCGCACAGCAGCAGCCTGTCAATTAATTCTCTAATGTTCTTCAGAAGGACAGCTGTGGCACACCTGAAGCCATTTTTATGGAATCAAGGCTGTAAAACGTAAAGCTTTTCTTTTAGGAATTATCTCGGTGAAGGGGTTCATTTTGTCATAGAAATTATGGTTAGTGCTCTAGAAAGGTCAAATGAGGATTCATTTTCTTTGAGGTCTGACATTTCTTCCTCATCTGTTTTAGTAAACATTCTGACATGCAGAGTGAAACATGTACTTCCAACACCAGCAGCAGTCTATCAGTTAAGTCTCTAGTAATCAACTGCAGTTTCCAACAGTGTTTTAATGAACAATGTCGTGTCTTTGGTTGACACAAGGAAATAGGAGACAGGTAAGGATCTTCTTTATTTTATTGTCATACACTCTGCTGAGCTGTACCCACGCACATCTGCCCACGCTCTCCTCTCGATCTGTAATGCCCCCTCCCACACCCTTGACCGGATGTGGTGTCTGGTTCCCTCTGTGTCCTTACTGTCCCTCGCAGGGTCCTAGTGCCCTGCCCCAGGTGACTACATCTCCCCCCTTTGTCACAAAGAAGTGACGAGAAAAGTGAAACACAGAGATTTGTAGATGGAGATAGATGCAAGTCTGCCCGGGCACCAGTCGGTGTGCCTCCCATCATTACATTTCTTCTATTAGTCTTTTTGGCCGTCTGCATGCTCTTCTCAGGCCGGCCTCCGTCTGTTGCTTTTCTGCTGGTTCCTCACCATTGTCTCTTTCCTTCCTGTTATGCTCCTCCTCTTCTTGTTCTGCTGTGTCCTTATCTTGGTCTTCCCGCTTTTTCTCTTTTAGGTCCTTGAAATGTGAGCTTGTCCAGATTATCCTCTGATGTTCTGACTCCGCCGTGATCATTGGGCCCTTCACTTATGTTACTATGAGGGGGTCTTTGGAGAACATGCTGTCAGATTTTCTTTGTTGTCGCTGATGCACTACCACTGTGTCTCCTTCCTTTATGTCTGACGAGCTGGCGTGTCGCTTGGCGTCTGCGTATCTTTTCATTTTTTCTTTCGCCTCTCTGTCTTTTGCTGCAATCTTGCTGTGATCTGGCGCCATAGTTACTTCTATTTGTGGTAGCCTTGTTCTACTTGTTCTTCCCAGTACTAGCTCTGCTGGGCATCTTCCTGTGGAATTGTGAGGTGTGTTTCTGTAGTCATGTAGTACTTGGCACAGAGCTTGGCTAAGTGATATCTGCGCTAGCTTGGCCCTTTGGACCGCCTTTTTGATGTTCCCCATGAACCTCTCCACCATTCCATTCACTTGAGGCCACAGCGGTGTTATCGTCCTGTGGTTTATCTCTAAATAGTCCATGAATCTGTGGAAGTCTTCTCCTGAGAATGGAGGACCATTGTCTGTTTTTAACGTCTCTGGTGAACCCCATGCTGCAAATATGTCATCCAATATCGGAAGTGTTGCTGTTGCTGATGTCGATGGGGCGTGTCGTACTATCGGAAACCGTGAGTATTCGTCGATGACCACAAGCAGGTAGCTGCCTGTGTCCAGGGGCCCAAAGAAATCAGCTGCTAATGTTGTCCACACCGCTCTTGGAAGTTCGGACATTTGCAGTGGTTCATGCCTAGCCGGTGGTCCTGTCACTTGACAGAGGTGGCATGTCGATATGGTTCCTTCTACCATGCGATCTAGGCCAGGGAACCATACTTTCTCTCTTAGTAGTTTCTTCGTGGCTACTACACCTCGGTGTGACTCATGAGCCAGATTTACCAATTGCCTCTGGAGTGAGCTTGGTATCACGATTCTCGTGCCTCTCATCATTATCCCTGTGTCTGTTTTGGATAGTTCCTCATGGATCTTCTTGAGAGCTAGCATTTCTTCCTTGCATACTCCTGTTCCCCAGGTGCAATTATTGTTAACGTGCCTCCATCTCTGCTTTCTCGTTATCTCCATGGCCATTTGCAGCGTGGCATCACCCTTGCTCTCTCTTGCTAGCTCTAGTAGTGTTATCGGCGCTGGGGTGTTTTGTTTCAGTACGAAATTGAGGTATTCGTCTGCCATCGATGTCGTCTTGTGGACCTGCGGTAATGGGTTTCTCGAGATGTAGTCTGCCGGATTGTGTTCTCTCCCTGGCTTGTGCTCAATCGTGAAGTCGTAGTCCATCAGCCTTATGCCCCAGCGTTCAGTCCTGGGTGGCATTTTGGCTGACGGGCTGCCATAGATCGTCACTAGCACCAGGTGGTCTGTTATGATGGTGAATGACTTCCCGTAGATAAACATGTGGTAGTGTTCACATGTCCACACCACTGCTAGGCTCTTCTTTTCTGGTTGAGAGTATGCCTTTTCAATGTCTGTTAAGCTTTTTCTTGCATACGCAACAATTTTTCTTTGTGAATCTCTCCCTGGCAGATGCTGCGCTAGAATTGCTCCTAGTCCTACTGGGCTGGCATCGACAGTCAGTTCTGTGCAGAGTAAGGGGTCAAAGTAGGCCAGATGTTCCACAGTCACCACTGCATGTCTTATTTCCTCGAATGCCTTGTTGCATTCCTGAGACCAGATGAACTTCTGCCCTTGTTTGGTCAGTTCTCTTAGTGGTGTGCTCGCAGTGGCGAAGTCCTGTATGTACCGCGCACAGTAGCTAGCGAGGCCCAGGAATGATCTTACTTCCGCAACATCCGTCGGGGGATTTGGGTTCTTCAGTGTTTCAACTTTGCTGGGATCCGGCCTCATCCTTTGTTTGGAGAAAATGTGCCTAAGGAACACTAGTTCCCCTCTCCCCAGCTCGCATTTCTCTCCATTTAATGTTAGGCCTGCTTGCTCCAGTTGTGGGCACACTTGACGCAACGCTGAGTCATGCTCTTTGTCTGTTTTTCCAAATACCAAAATGTCATCACTGTAGTTTAGGCTGTTCCGTACTGGCCTTATCACTTGTCGTATTGTTTCCTGGAATATCTCCGCTGCCGATGAGATTCCGAAGCTTAGTCGCTTGTATCTGAACAGACACAGGTGTGTGGAGAATGTCGTGATGTATCTGGACTGGTGATCCAGTTCTAGCTGATGGTACCCTTTGCACAAATCCAGCTTCAAGAATCGGCACGCTCCAGTGAGGCAGCTGATCATTTCATTTAGGTGTGGCCCCGGGTGACGTTCCCTTGCGATTGCTGTGTTTGGGATCCTCATGTCCACGCAGATGCGGATCTTTGAGGTGTTCTTCTTAGGAACTGCCACAATCGGAGACACCCAAGGCGTTGGTCCTTCAGCAGGTTCAATTATGTCTTGTGCCAGTAAGCTGGTTATTTACCTCTTCAACTTGTGGTTGGAGATGGATTGGTACTCGTCTATGATGCTGAGCCACCGGCTTGATTACTTCATTGATGTGTAATGTTATTTGTTTTGCTTTTAGCTTATCAAGACCTTTCAGTATAGCAGGGTATTCTTGTAGGATGTTTTCGGTTTCCGACATGTGGTATGTCATTGCTAGTAGCCCCATCACATGTGCCGTCATGTTGCTTAGCAGGCATGGTGCTGGGATGTCCCCTTTGAGCACATGTATTTCTTCTTGGTAGGACCTGCCTTTGTAGGTTAAAGTCTCAGTGAATTTTCCCATATTTTCTACTGGCCTTTTGGAATCCCACGTGAACACATCCACGGTCGAAGGTGATAGCTGTGGTTTCACTCTCATTTTCTGGTATTCTGACATGCACATGATGTTGCATGTTGCTCCACTGTCAAGCACGAACTTAGCTTGGCGGCTCCCTACGCCGATATCCACAGTGGGTGTCTTCTTTATTTGTTGTTTGTCCACGAGATGAACGTGCTCTGTCTCTTTGGCTTCTCTTGGTGTGTCTGGCATGAGATATAGTCTTGCATCCGACACAGGTGCTGCCGTTTCTTCTGCTTCGTCGGAGGAGCTGCGATTGGCCATTTCCATATGTCGTGCGTACCTGTTACTGGTCATCCTTGGTCTCATTGTTCTGCCTCTTTTACTTCTGAATTGTCTGTCATGCACGTGCTTGAAAAATGGTTGTCCCTGTTGCACTTCCTGCATTTCTGACCCATTGCTGGGCAGGCACCGACGTGTGGGAATTCGAGACCACAGCGGTAGCATGTTTGTTCGCCCTCTTTGGGTATGATCGACGTCTGGAATTCTTTCTTTTTGAAATTCCCAGTGACACGATGTGCTAGCGCCACTCTCTTCTCTTTCCCCAACTCCATCTGCTTGGCGTGCTCTGTGGCCCTTCCTTCCGTGCGAGCCATCGTCAATATCTTTTCCAGCGTCGTTGGTTCCTTCAGAATGCGTACTCTGAACTCCACCGATTGACAACCTTCGATGATGCGCAGTCTTATTGCTTGCTCATTGTCAAATTTGTCAAACTCGCAGTATGTGACCAGTTTTCTCAGTCTTGTTGCGAAGTCATCTAGGCTCTCTTCTCCTTGCTGGCATGCAGTGTTAAATGTGTATCTCTCAAAGTCAACGTTTCGTTGGGGGTCAAATTTCTGAGTGAGACACTTTATCACTCCCTTGTAGTCCGCCGTTTGATCGGCGGGGAATGTTAACAATAGATCCTCTATTTCATCCCCTGCGAGATTCAGAAGAAGGTGCAGTTGCTTGCTATTCGGGACGTCCGTGGCGCTCATGTAGTGCTCAAATTTACTGATCCATCTTTCCCATCGGATACCCACTTGCGGTTCCGATAGGCTTAATGGTAGAGGCCTGCGGAAGATTGCTTGAGTGCTCTGTTCCTCTCCATTGTCGCTCATTTTCTTCCTTGGCACTTTCTACTCGTCTTCCTCTTCTATTTTTTTTTCTTTAATTGTTCCTTTGTTTCCACTTTATTGTGCTTTATATCCCCTTTTTTCTCTTTTTTTGTGTGTTTCCCTATCTATTTCAATGGCCGCCTGACTTAAAAATGGCCGCCGCCTATTTCTTGCTTCTCATTGGCTTAGTTGCCTGATTCAAAGATGCCGCCGTAGTCTCACAAGATTTCTATCCTCTCCCTGTTTGCCTGACCTCTTAAAATGGCCTCCGCTTCTTTCTGGCTCCTCATTGGTCCTATTTGGCTGGTCTTAAGATGGCTGCCGCTCTCGCGATAGCTCGTTTGAACTATGCGCGTTTTCCTCTCTCAATCTTCTTCATACACTCTCCGGTGCAGACGCTTTCCTTCGCCTCGCGGGCAGACGCTTAATTTCAATTTCTCCTCACAGCCTGCAGCCTCAGTTCTCTTACTGATTCTCCGCGGCCGGGGTGGGCTCCCGCATCGCTGCTTCCTTTGCTGCTGTACTCAGACCAGGGTGGGCTCCTGGCTTTGTTTCTTCTTTTCACTGGTCACGCTGCTCGCCACGATGTTTTTTTGGTCATCCAGCGGACCAGGGTGGGCTCCTAGTTCCGTCGCGCTTTCCACGAAAAACAGCAATCTGATCCACCTCTGCTCTTCAGATCCCGCCTTCGCTCGCCAGTTGTCATGTCTTTGGTTGACACAAAAAAGTAGGAGACAGGTAAGGATCTTCTTTATTTTATTGTCATACACTCTGCTGAGCTGTACCCACGCACATCTTCCCATGCTCTCCTCTTGATCTGTAATGCCCCCTCCCACAACCTTGACCAGATGTGTCCTTACTGTCCCTTGCAGGGTCCTAGTGCCCTGCCCCAGGTCACTACATCCGGCTAGTATGATGACAATCTGTATTCATGACAAACGTGTAGCACACCGGTAGGAAGCCGTCTTGTTGCAATCAAAGCAGTACACCTTGAAGCATTTCCTTTAGAAATGAACAACACAGAGGTTTTTTCGTCCTCAATGATGTCACTTAACATGTTATGAGTGATGTAATATGTGATGTCATAAACAGTGCATGGAGGGGGTACAAGTTATAGTAGGCTGAAAAAACGTATTTCAACACCTAACTATGTCACTTTAACCTTTGGTTTCTTCAGTGAATATTCCAGTGTCTTGTTTCCTGAGAGCGTGCTGACGTTGGAACTTGTTTTGTGGATTGAATACCTAAGGCTCCGCCGGTGTGCGCACCACCTCCCACGGGTTTCCTGACACGCGGAAGGAGCATTGCTGTCTGAATATTTCACTGAGGGTGCCGTTTTTGAGATCGGGCGTACCGCGACTGGATATCCCTCGGATGCCATCGGCTGCAGACAGGCATCCCGGAGGTGAGTGCAGCCTGCGTGGCTGGGAGGCGGGGTCGACCAGTGTTTCACAACACGGGGGGCTTCACCATCACAGCACGTGCCGCGCTCACATCTCTGGGTGTCAGCTGCAACCCAGTATACCAAGTACTTAAGGACACGAGAAAGTGGGGTCAACGTGTGCAATTGAAACCCACCGCATACTTGTGTGTTTTCCCTATAATCGGATACTTCGCACTTTTGATTAAGACAGCAGTATCCAGTACGGCAGGAGGAACCTCATATTTATTGAGGGGGGACATACACTGGAAAGATGCAATTTGTTTTCTGTGCATAGTGGGCAGTTATTTAAAATACTATGGAGGATGACACTGACAGATGGGCAGCTGCCCTTACACTATTCGCAAGAGCCCCAGGGAAGGGCCAAATTAACAGCAACCCTATAATGAAAGAAACTACCACTATGGATCTACTTAGAAAATTATAAAAACTAAACCAAATTGAAATCTCAAAATGGTGAGAGGCAATCTCCGGCCAAGATTATATAGATAAAGAGATGATACCAAGAGGTTTGCGGATTTATATTTCTCCATCGTATGAATCACCCAATCCAGGAATGTTACAAGAATGGGCCACAAACTCTGCCAAAAGCTCAAAAACAATGATGAGAATACTGGTGAAATACATCTGGCATGACAGGGAAATTACCATCAACAGCATTAAAAGCTTGAAAGAAGAACTCAACAGACGCAGCGAACAAGACATAATCTCAAAATTTAATGGTGAAACGAAACAACGTTTAATAATCTATGAAGCAGACATTAAAGCAAGAAAGCAGCTCATACTGCATCGCGACTGCGGGGATTACGAGTCAGACAGGATCCTAATAAACAGTCGTAAGTATGACCACATGTATGAAACACACAACACTGTCACAGGACTTTCAAGCCATACATCTGCAGTAACAGAAGAGACAAGAGAAACCTCAAGTGATTTTGGTACCAAAATAACAGCAACATCGTTAACATCAGAAAGTTCAGCCTCCTGGAGTGAAACTGATATTCGCCCCAAGACCTTTTTAGACGAGTACTGGCTTCTACGACGGGGTCGGAAAACAACGAGGGCAACTCCACAACCCAAAAGCAAGAATCAGAACACACAAGGACGAGGAAGGGGAAGAGTCCAGGACATCAATGCAAAAGAAAGAAAAGACTCAAACGGAGGTGGAGGAAGAGTCAGTGGCAGGGAGCACGTGAGAAATTCATCAGCTCGCTCCAGAGCAGCCCTGTAATGGATGATGGACAGGTAAAACGTACCATAACCAGTCTAACGGAAAAACCTCTCCATCAGCTAGAGGTACGAACATTATGCCTGGGTTTATCCTTTTGCCCCACCCAACCAGTTGACTTTGTAGATACCCGCATAGATCTATTTAAATTATGCAGAAAGCTGAAATTTTAAAAGTGGCATAAACGTAAACTCCCATTAACCAAGAACATACAAATGCCATGCATCGATGAAGAACTTAGCATCAGCGATATTGATACTCTTATTGCCATGCATGAATTGGAGGAAGGGGCCAGTCATGACAACACTAATATATATCATATCCTAGACAGCCTTGAAGTAACATATGATCGTGCTGCTTCCACTAAATTCAAACCTAAATCTAAATTTCTTCCACTTATGCCACACGACAATATGGACACATTTCAGGATGTAGTGGTAGATCAGTTAACTCGTTTCAGACAGAAACATTGGTTTAACAAAAAGATGACATCTAGTAACAATCTTACTAAAATACAGAAAGAGGCAATTAAGACCCTGGCTGACGATGATACCATCATTGTCAGGCCAGCAGATGAAGGCGGCAATATAGTCCTCATGAGTAGGGAGATGTACCTTACTGAAGCCATTCGCCAGCTTAATGATCAAATGTTTTACACCAAAAGCAGCAGGGATGAATACACTAAGAGTGTTACGGGCATTTGGAGAATGCTTACGGATTGGAAAGACAGGGGTTTGTTAGAGTGGGAGGAATACTGCTTTCTAAAAAAGGATTTTCCTAAGCTCCCTGTACTCTATCTCCTCCCTAAAATTCACAAGAACGAAACAAATCCACCAGGTAGACCCATAGTGTCTTCAAAGGGAAGTGCACTGGAAAATGTGTCTAGGTACGTAGACAATTTTCTTAGAGACCATGTAACCCTTTTACCATCTTATGTAAAAGACACCAAAGAATTCCTTACCAAAATACAGAATATCGAATGGCAAACTGGTTTCCTCCTGATCACTATGGACGCTAATTCACTCTATACTATCATAGACCATGAGTTGGGCATTAAGGCTTGTGCCAAATATCTTAGCAAACGCCCCATTCGATACATGGAACACACCACCATGGTCTTAGATATGATCCGGTACTGTCTCCATAATAATAATTTCTTTCTGTTCAATGGAGAGATATACAGGCAGGTCCTCGGTGCTGCAATGGGGAATTGCTTTGCCGCCAATTTTTGCGACTTGTTTCTGGGGGCATGGGAGGATGATATTATGAACAACACTGACTTCAGTGAAGATTTCGAGCAGGTCATCATATGGCTCAGATACATAGGTGACCTGTTTGTCATCGGGGATGGTACTGAATCTTAAGCAGAAAATTTGATCAGGAAGCTCAATATCAACAATATCAACCTCAAACTGTCCAGCAACATAAGTGATGCCTTTGTGGAATTCCTCGACATCAAAGTTGAAATAACTAACATGGAAATACAAACTAAATTGTTCAGGAAGTCCACCGCAGGCAATACTTTGTAGCATGCTATGAGTAGTCACCCAGACAACCTCAAAGCTAGGAATGTAGAAAGAACTACCACTTTAAGAGAGACCGAAGTCACTGACTCTGAAGCCACAGATGACACCACGATAATAATACTGACGTATAATGGCAATTCAAAAGACTTTGAAAAAATACTGGCTAGGAATTGGGAAATCCTCACTAATGATTCTGCTATTGGTAGATCCATCACTGATAGACCCAGAATCACATACAAGAGATGACGTAATTGAGGGCATGTTGGTACACAATGATATCCCCACCACTACTGGCAAGAATAGTACGAATCTGCAGGGTTTCTTTCCATGCTGACGCTGCAAGGCTTGCCGCAGTAGCCTCATGAGAAGGGAGTATATCAATGCTATTACCAACACCACTACATATATCAAACAATTTCTCACTTGTAGTTCCTCCTACATCATTTACATCTTGGAATGTCCATGTAATCTCTGGTATGTGAGTAGTACCACACACATGGCAAGAAAGCGTGTCATGGAGCACATGAGGGCTATAAACAACAAAGATCATCACTACCCCATAGCCAGAACTTTTGAGCAACATCATTACTCTGACAATTCTAAACTCAAGTATTTTGCAATAGAACAGGTCAACATGGGTAACCGGGGTGGCAACAGGGAACTCATTTTGAGACAACGTGAGTCTAGATATATCATCAATCTAGGAACCCATTACCCTGGAGGTCATAACAGCGATGAGGAAATTGTGATACACCTACAAAATGTGTAACTTTTGTCTTGATGATTCTCTGTTTCCCTGTGTGATGGTTAGAAGTTGTATACTGTATCATTAATTGTAATCTTACAGTGCACTTATAGGGTTTTTCTACTATGGTTTTTAATTTTATGTAGCTATCTACAGCCTGCTTTAGCACATGCTTCTGACATATTATGCTTTTTTCTTGCAGGAGGAAAGGAAGGGGCCCTCGAGTCCAACCTGGGACCTCCCGGGTTCCCTACCCTTTTCTCCAATTGACTCGTTCATGTGCTGCCCACTATGTCACACATAAGGGTTTTAATTCACTTTTTTCTTATTTCTTTTGAACACCAGTATTATTTTGAGCATCCTGTGATTATCATGTCTATACACCCACTGGGGGACTCTATTTGTAATACAAGGAAATGTTAAAATGTTAAATCAATCTGATTAGATTATGGCGCGCAAGCTGCACTGTGCCATTTTTGATAATATACATGCCAAGGCACATAACAAGTGTTACCGGATACAGTGCAACGCACTAGAGGTCACAAATTTTATTGTAAAGACTCTCTGATTAAGTTTTTTGTACCAGTTTTGGCCATGAGCGCAGCTACAGTTCTGCAAAACGAACATTGATTGCAGTGTGTATATGATATAACATTGTCTCAACATGGTATTTTGAGGATCATTGCAATTTGTTTTTGAATGCATATCATTTGTACTACACTTCATTACAGTACTAGGTCACTGATGGCTTCAATCACTGTACCGGGTACAAAGTACCTTTACTTGGGCGTGTTCCTTTCTTCGCTTTTCTTTTACTTTTCCAAGATGGCACTCGCATGAGATTCGTACAGGCCTCTTTTCATTTTCATTTCCTTTGACTCTGACAAGGTTGCATTGTCCTACCTCTATATTTATGATGCTCTGTACACACTGTGTGTATCGTGTGAGCAAGACCGCCTTTCGGTTGAAACGCGTCACGTAGCTCGGATTTATAATGTAATAAATCCTTTATTTGCATCGATTCCAGTGTCTTGTTTCCTGAGAGAGCGCCGACTTTGGAACTTGTTTTGTGGATTGAATGCCGGAGGCTACGCCGGTGTGCGGGTCACCTCCCACGGGTTTCCTGACACCCGGAAGGAGCATTGCTGTTTGGATATATATACATGGGGTTGAATTTACATTATATTTAGAAGTTGAAATGAAATAAGAACTACCTTAATGTTAGCAGTGATGAGCCTACTACTGACATTCCAATTGACATCACCCATGATACTACTATTCACATTGCTCCATAAACTGTTACATCATTTAAAAAAAGAAAGTAGTTAGGAAAGGGCCTTAAGTAATATATAGCATAGAGTTAATGTGTAGGCATGTGTGGGCACATAGAATGGAAATATTGTAAGTCATGGAGGCAAGTGTGGTTGTGCATGTTGCAAGCTATATGGTGTATTGTTTATAAACCAGTAATATCTGGAATGGAAGTAGTACTCTATGTTAAACAGGGTAAAGGCTGAGTGCACCTGATGTGGGTTACAAAGCCATGCTTCAAAGTAGGTTGTGGCTTACAGTCAAAGCCTGTAACAAAACATATATGAGAAAAGCCAAAGGTGGTTAAACTCACATTGGGATTGTAAACACAGCTCTACATCTATATGCTATTATGCTCATTATAGGAATCTGTGTGGTGCATTTTACCAAACTACGGGTGGTTGACCATAGGGCATCGCAGAAGATGCATTATCAGTGGAAAATATCTGCCAACATCTAAACTTAAGATTGTGGGTCATGTGAAGTCTTTAACAGAGTTATTCCACTAAGGTGACTCAAGTCTGAAGGCCCAGATTTACTAAAATTTTGCAACATGGTTGTGGCACTTTTTTTTTGTTGAGCCACAACACAAATGTTAGTTGGTATTTACTAAGCTACGCAAGGGCTGACTTGTGTCAACTTGTGTGGCTTGGTTTGGAAAATGTGACGTAACACAACTCCTTGCGCTGTGTTGCATTACACTGCGTCTGGGAGACATTTCGTGAGTGGTGCATGGGTGTTCGGCAAGATGGCAGTCGTGAGCATGCTTGTGTGAGCTTAAGCTCACAGAGCTCCCCACGTTCCATTTACCGAGTTGCTGGGTGAGGTCAGCTGTACTCGCCTGCCACCATGCTGGATCTGAAGTGAAGCGGAGTGTGGCGTGTGCAGGGGACGCGACATGACGTGTTGGGATGCTGTGGAGCGCCTGTTTGGTCCCCCGTGTGGTTCTCTGCCGGCTCCTGGTACTGGCGAGGCGGACTTCTGGGTGTGCGCACGCTGGTCTGTGCGAAAAGCGGAGGGTGCAGACGAAGGAGAAAACCCAAAGCTGGGTCAAAGGAGAGCAGTGCTGCAATGCCCCCGAAGGCTGGGCACGGTAGAGCGCGAAATACTATGGATGCCTCAGACAGCGGGACAAGATGCAGAGAGAAAAAATCGGAGTTAACTGTGGAGAAAAAGGATGGTACTCGTGTGGAGGGTGGTTAGACATCTGTTCCCGCTTTATTTTTGACAGGGAAATTAAAGAAAAATCTTCCCTTTACTCCAGCTATCTCTGCAGATGCACCGAGCATGGGAAAAGGCATGCAGGGGGAGAACTCTCCTGCGGACTCTTTAGCTGAGAAGAAGGGGGCAGCGGGAGATACCCCCGGGGTTTATCAAGAGAGGGGGAGAATGGAGCAAAAAATGCAGAATTGGTTGTAGTGGGAGACCTCTTCCGGGGGTCATCAAAAGAGGTGGAGAAGGGAGGAAATAGTGCAGAATTGGCCTGGAGAGTGGGGATATGGTGATGAAAGAAAAAAGAATGGTTGAACAGGCTATCACGAAAGAGAGTGACTCTGGGGACTTTCCCTTCTTTTCAATGTCTGACCCCTCAGACACCTCTGGGGACGAGTCCAATTTGGATAAACATAACGGTGACCCTCCCAGTATTGGGCACAAGGGGTCCAGCACTATGCAGATGAAGGATGCTACTGAATGGGGGACTGATTCGGCCGGTACTCAAGAGAGTAGCCCGAAAACAGTTCGCAAGAGGGCTGATTTAGGTGCGGGCGCAGTTTTCCACTTGGCTGTGAGTGCAGATTCTTTTCAGTGGGATTACTCATTTATGGCGAAGTCTGAAATGGTCAATGGGACACAACCTAAATTAGATGTCATGTAGAAACCTGAGGACATTTCTCTGGCTGTTATCTACCAGAGCATAATGGCGCATAGGGAGGAGACCCGCACCCAGAGCCAGCATACGCAGGGGGCTTGTCGTAAACTCCAACATTCGGAATGGAGGATTGCAAAATCATGCTCCAAGTTTGTTGATAGGTTTAATGAGGCTGAGACACGCATCTCGAACTTGGAGGATGAGCTCTCTGCGCAGACAGCATCAACGGAAGCTCTGCGCTCTGCAAAGGATGATAGCCTCTGGAAGATCACTGACTTGGAAAATCGCCTGCGGCGTAATAATCTCTGAGTGTTGGACATTCCTGAAGGGGCCGAGGGGAAGGATGCGCTGAAATTCATTATTGAATTTTTTTCTGAGGCTTTCCCTGGGCTAACTCAATGGGATTGGAACCGGGAGATCCAGAGGGCGCACAGATTTCCATTCATACAGCGTAACAGATCGGGCCAGAACTCTGCTAGACCGAGGGCGATTTTAATATCAGTCAATAACTTTCTGGCGAGAGAAGCAATCTATGATCTGGCGCGACCGGATTGAAAGAAAAGTGGGAAGGGGACAGAGTTTTTTTGTGTGCCCTGATTATTGCCCTCTAAGCGTAGAAAAGAGATGGCAATTACGCCAGCTTATTACTCCATTTCCGGATAAAGGTAAATATAATCCATGATGGTGCACTGAAGAAAAGTATGCCTTTAGGCACACAGTCCTTACGCACAAAGATATGGGGAAAATAGATGGGGGATAGGGGCATGCATGGTGGCATTCGGTTTTGCTCCCTGAACGTATGTGGGTTGAACGACTATAATAAGAGGCAACGGGTTGCGAATGAACTACGGGTGCTCCAATCAGATCTGGTATGCATTCAAGAAACCCATGTTTCATGGGGCAAAAGAAAATTACTGGCGGAAATTGGGTTAACTGTATTAGTATGTACGGAGCAGTCCACCACCACACGTGGGGTAGCAATATTGGCTAAAACCCATATACAAGGGACAGGAAGAGCACTGGCGGATAAATAGGCTTTCCTGTTTTCAGTTTCTATTTTTGGTAAATTATGGTGGGGTTTTTTCAGTGTTTTCAAGTGATTTCAATACCTTAAAAAAACAGTGGTTATCAGTTGTTACACATTTTAGCACCATTAAAACAACAGAAACAGTGTTTTTCCGGTTTTTATAAAATGTTTTGTTTTTATTATTGCTTGCTTTCTGTACTGATTGTGCACGGTATATAGACAGTGTATATGAGATCCAAATAAATTTTTTGCAAATCAAACTTGTTCTAGTACATCATACAATACCTCTTCACTGAGTCTTTGGTCATGTGAGCTCACCTTTTCCTTCACATGTAAACTTTTATCTGTGAAAAGGCCCTCTCAACATTGGCACTTGAGATGGACAACGCCAAAACAGCCAGTACACAATTTGCTAACTCTGGCCACTGACATAGCTTTCCATGCCAATACTGGTGCACTTGAAGTTTGCGTTTCTTTGGGCAGGCTCTGCAACATTTGCGTTGAACTGGGCGCTTATGCCCTCAGAGTTATTAAGGTGGTCAAAAATAAAGCAGTCTTTTGAAACCACAGAGAAAATTCACCTTTACGGAAGGGGTCTAGAACTGGTATAGAGTACCACAGTGAGGTTTCATTGACTTCAAATGTCCTGGTTGGTGAAGGGACATTTCTATGCATCATTGCAAGCCATTTCTCATACATTGTAAAATAAAAGTTCCTGAATTACTCTTCAACATTGCTTTGCTTACCAAGTGGTAAGCACTCTAAAATGGAACATGTTGCAGTTCCAAAGTCACTAAAGGTGTCACCCAGCCCCTTCGCATCTACACCAATTATGCTGAACACTTGGCAGACAAGGGTGTTTCCAGACTCTAGTTTTTGCATTATGTCCACTACAGCAGTTACGTTTTCCAGTAAAAATCTAAGAATACAGTACAGTGTACTTTTTGTTTACATCACTATCAATATGCAACCAAAGACCCTCACATTTCTTGCCTTTGGCATCATCACTCAACAAAAATTCTGTAAACGGTTGCCACATGGATAATATAGCGTTCACGGCCCCTTGGACTGAGAACCATCCGCTAAGTGACACAGTTGGGATGAATCTTTCTTAGATGCCACACAAAGCACAAAATGAGAAATATTTGCGTATTAGTTCCTGCGCATAACAAAACAGTGCACCAGAATGTACTAACAAGTCAATAGCATTCTTCATTAACTCTGAAGATTGTAGAGATGCTTTCAGCATACCATCTAACAAGTGACAAGGATCTCTTACAGGGAAGAACTTCAGCTCAGGTATCGATTTTGAAAGGTAATCACACAACATTTTTCATATACGTAGCTGAATCACTGCAAATACAAACAATATCACTCTTTGTTGAACTTGGAAAGAACCTTTTTGCAGCAGCATTCCAAGTGACACTGCGTTCCATGTTTTCCAAAAGTCTGGTGTCAGGTTTTCACCACTATCCTTGATTCTTGCTGTTAGCACTCTTTTCACATATACTTGTCACTATACCTTGCATTGAATGTTTAAAACCTGCCATCAATACTGACTCGCTCAAAACTGGGGGATGATGTATCAAGGGTTTTTACCCATTCTCTGTGGGTAAATGTAATGGCACATATCGGGAAAGATTCTTCTGAAACCAGCCATTTTACCTATCAGTGAACGAATCAAACGCAGCCAAAATATCAAATATGATTTTGATATTGCCTAATTGTCTTCAGTTTCTAAAATAATTAAACAAGACCTAAAACATGCTTCTAGACACTACATCTTTAGACCAAAGACCACAAAACTGAAAAAAGCAAAAGGAAGACGAAACAATATTTTTGTGACCTCTCCAAACAACAAAATTCAAGCAGAATAATGTTAGCCCAGTCTTTCTTGCTGCTAGGTTGTAAAACAAAGTTACATTGTATTGGTCGATTCAGGATGAAAATAAATGACTCTTTCACTCTTCTTTTCCTTTCTTTGAATGGCATTTAGTTTGCGGTTGTGCAGGTGTTTTTTCAGTGTTTATATGTTTACACTGGTGAGGGCTATTTTCCTTCCAGTGGGGTTTTATCAGTTATTATAGGTTTAAACCTAAAACCGGACAGCCTACGGATAAACAAGGGAGGTGGGCCATTGCAGAATGCATGATCGATAGCAAGAAGTGCACTATCTGTTCTATATATGGTTCAAATTTTGAAGAGGCCTTAGTAATCAAAGGGTTGAATGTGGAACTAGCACTGTGGCCCACTCCATTAATTTTGACCTAAATATACACCTTGAGCCAAAGGTTTTGCAGTATGATAGCAAACCTTATAATGGGAGGAAGCCTAAAGTATTTAAGGCGCTTCTGATTTTACTGGGGGATCATGGTCTGGTGGATGCATGGGCAGCCTTGAGGGGGGCAGATCCTGGGTATACATTTTATTCACATCCACACCAGAAATTAGTAAGATTAGATAATTTTTTCTTATCGGGTCTTTCACTTTCTGGTGCTAACATCCAGGTGTATAATTGGATCATGGACCTCGAGTGTTGAATTTATGTATGCTCAGAGCTGGAATTAGGCCGCGATCATTTTCATTTGATAGGAAGTTATTCTTAGATGAAGGATATGTGGCACATATGAAGGTGTGGATCGAGCAATTTTTGGTCATAAATCGCAATACCGCAGGGACCGGGTTTGTGTGGGACGCTTTTAAAGCGGGCTTTAGGGGGGAGACCCTCAGCTTTGGGCTACATAAGCAAAAACAAATACAAGTAGCACTACAGGAATTATATGGCAGCCTTACTGCAGCAGAAGAAAAACGTATGCAGGGGATACATGCAGGACGGGAGATTTCCACTCTGCAAACGGAGGTAGCCCGGTGCAAGGCCAAAATAAATTTACACTGGAGTAAAGAAATAGCCAGGAAACACTCTATTAGCAGGAAACAAAGCTATGAATATGGGGAGGCAACTGGGCGATGTTTGGAACAAAGGTTGAGATCAAAGGAGGCGGCCCAAACTGCCGCGCCTCACTGCTTGGGGCACAGACATGGACGAGGCCATGTTTGCAGAGAAGTCGGCCTTTATTAGACGGGGCTGTCCTGGCAAATGGAGTAAAGTATGGGGAGCGTGGAACTCCTATAGGGGTGACATCTGTGACCCGCCCTCAGATCCTGAAGACGATGCCTCAGACACAGACTAGGATGGGGGATCCCGGGGGTGGGGGAGCGAGATGGTGGATGTTGGAGAAATGTACCGCTGTTGAACTGTTTTCTGCCAACTTGCCGCATTCAGGGGCTACTGCATTGCTCTACATTGTGGAAAATTATGTGTCTGATAACTGTATTGTGCTGCTGCTAATGAATACAATAAAAACAAGTTTAAAAAAAAAAAAAGGAGGCGGCCCAGAGAATTAGCTCAGTGGTGGATGTTAGGGGCAATATCATAGAAACTGATGTCGGGATTTTAAATGTCTCATGACTTTTCTGGGGCACTCTATACTGGGGAGTGTTATGATGCACAAGCCAGGGAAACACTGCTGCAGAGTCTTAACTGCAAGAAAGTGGATTTGCAAGATGCAGAACTGCTAGAGGCACCTATTACTATTGAAGAGCTGGAAAGAGCTATTAATAGCTTAGCCTCTGGCAAAGCAGCAGGGCCCGACAAACTTCGACTTGAAGTATATAAAACTTTTTTTTGAGTACTTAAAGCCGATATGCTCGTCACTTTTCAGCAAGCTCAGGCAGGGGCTGCGCCTCTGACCCGGGATGAGGCTAGCATACTTGTCTTTAAAAAGAAAGATAAACCGGCTGAACAGCCGGGCTCCAATCGCCCTATTTCATTATTAATTTCAGATGGCAAAATTTATGCCAAAATCCTAGTGACCCGGTTGGCTGAAGTATTAACCCCGTTGGTGTCGAACCGACAACACAGGTTTATACCTAAGAGGTGTACAACTAATCACATTAATATGGTGGTAACCCTGTTGGATATAGCTAATACTACGGGGAGCAAATTTAGCTTGATCCTATTAGACGCTGAAAAAGCGTTGGACCGGGTCACGTGGGAATTTTTATGGGCAGTATTACGACGAGTAGGTTTTAAGCAAAGCTTCATCTCAGCCATCCAATTTTTCATTATACATCGACCCTTTTTTAAGGATTTTAGAACAAACTGCAGGGATAGAGACGGTAATTTGGAGACAAATGCACTATCGTGTGTTCGCATATGCAGACGATGTGGCAGTGGTCACTCCAAATCCCATGATGGCTATGCCTAAGATAAAGCAGTTGGCGCTGGAGTTTGGAGCCGCTTCAGGATACAAACTTAGGGGTCTATTAGGAAGGTGGGTGGAAAAGCACCCCGACTGCCATGGAAGTGGAAAACAACTGCCCGCCGGCGGCCAAATCAGGATCAACCGCCCAAAAAGAAATGACCGCGGCGGAACGAGGACAAGAACAACCGCCCGTAGCGGGCTGAGATGGCCAAAATCCGTCCACGGCGGTCGGATTTGTGGTGGAAAAACAACAACCCGCCGCAAGTATAGTGGAGACACCGTAGTGGAAATTAGGATATCCCCGACGGTCCCGGTACCACTGTCTCCGACCGCCACGGTCGCACAATGGGATGAATGGGAGAGCCAGCGGAGGAGCTGAAGCACAGCCACCGTGAAGGACGATCCGTAAAAAATATGGAGGACGAAGCAAAAAACCCACAAGAAGGCCAAAAAGTGCGGGGGCATGGCCAGCCAGCCAGCCATCATGGCGGACGCAAGTCTTTAGAGCTCTGGCCGTTACCCCCTATTTATCCGTTGAAATGATCCTGGAATGGTGTCATCTGCGTCCAAAACAAGCGGGACTGATGAGCCACTAATGCGAGGCATCCGATAAGCCTAGCGGAGCACCAACTCACCGGACGAGATCGAAGCTGGTGCCCGGGGGCGGAGTGCAGCCCAGGAAGCGCACACGGCCGTGCAGGTGCTGTGCGGAGGAGGCCGATGTTGAGCCGATCCCGGAGACGTGGCTGAGCTCACTGCTCGCAGCGGTCACTGCTGGGCGTGAATGCCTGAGTCGCCGTGAACCGCCTGGTAAAGTGTCCGACAAGACCCGGACAACCCTGAAGGCCAGAGGCGGCAGACAGACACACCGGGGCTGGCTGATGGCGGGCTGAGAACTTCTGGAAGCAGCCAAGAGCACTCTGCGGCACTGGGAAATGACCGTCACTCAGCGTGACCAGGGTGAGGAGTGCAGCCTGCGAGAACTGCGGTCCTGTGGCGGCGCCCTACGCTGGAGCTTGCTGTCGGTAACTGGCAAGGTGTCCTGCTGACGGAGGGGAGGTGCCGATTCCCGCCGAGGCTCCATTGCGGGATACGGGCCTCGGCGATATGAGCTGGACGCGCACTGTGGACGCGCTTTTCACCGCTGACCTCCCAAGGAGGGGGGGCCCTGAAGCAGTGCGGTGCCCGGGGTGCCCCAGAACAGAGTGAGTCAGCGGCAGCGAGTGATCGCTAGACATCGCAGGAGCCCGACAGAGATAGGCGGACTGGACGGGCGCCATCTTACAGTCAGCACCATCTTGTATGTAGTGTAGCCTGCATGAGGTTCTAACTGAAGGCGTCAGAGCATGGTGGGGGGCTGACAACTGCAAATGGAGAGGCCCCGTAGGGTCCGACAGAAGGAGCAGGGCCCTGGAGTGATCTCCATTCAAAAGAAAGACTGGGCAGTGGATGTAAGACGCGGGGGCACAGAATACATGTGGAAGAGGTAATTGTCTGAGTCGGTCCCCCATGATGGAGACCTCCCTACAAACAGCAGAGACTGAGCAGTGTGCTACGAGACCATGCGGTGGGTGCAGAGCACGTGTGGAGGAGACAGTTGCCTGACAGTAGATACTGGACATTTGTCGGGTGACATCAGTAAGTCACGAAGACCCCCCTGCTCCTCCAAAGGCACAGCACGAGACATAACTTGCCCGGTGCCTGACACATTAGAAGAAGCGCATGAACCGCACCGGATTTGGATCAACCTTTGAAAGTGCAGGGAGTCGGGAAGGCCTGTGGACAGACTGTCCGACTGTCTGGGGTGAGCGGTCTGGCGGGGACACTCAAAAGCGTGTGTGCAACCCCCGCAACTGGGACCTGGGGAGCACAAGGGTGCCACACTAGCAAGGAAGGTGCTGCAAACATAAGGGACATAACAACCTGCCCGGTACCGACTGCGGGCTGTGGCATGAGCTAAGGCTTACACGAGGGCACATAGAGCAACCTGGGAGGCACTGACGTGCACGGACCAATAACCCTGGCGCGGCAGCTGCCGGGCGCTTGCAAAGGAAGACCCAACAACGAGGCCCAGTCATTGGAGGGTGTTGCTAGCTGCCGCCTTGCTGTAAGCCCTGACGCACTGCCCTGCAGGGTGAACACACACGCTTGCGGACGTGGGCAACCTGCTACCTAGAGAACAGTTGCTCATAAGTAGTGCGACTGACACCGGGGGCCCTGCAGGGTTGTGCGCTAATCACGAATGCCCACGGCGCAACAACTAGTGATGGGCCGAATGAGTGCCAAACGGCAACAGGGATCACTGCATGCGAGCAGCCTGGATCCCACGCGCACGGGAGTAGAGGGAGAGATGGAGCACGCGACTACAGCTCTGGCAGCCAAGATGGACTCAATACTCGCTGCGGTGGAGAAATTCGGCACTGCATTGGAACACACCAGAACCTCCCTGGAGACCCGAATAGATAAAGTCACCTCGGACTTTACACTGCTGCATGCAGATCACCGAAAACTGTCCGAAAGAGTCACGGAGCAAGACCACACACTCAAAGATCTCCAGTTTATCACTCAAAGTCACGCAGCTGCACTACAAGACATGATAGATCGCATACATGCCCTGGAAGATAGTGCAGAGGATGCGGAGGGGTGCTCCCGCTGCAACAACATCCGCGTGGTGGGGCTGCCAGAAGGCGAGGAAGGCAGGAACCCAGAACAATACATAGAGCGCTGGCTTTGCGACCTGCTCTCCCACGACTCACTGTCACCGCAGTTCATAATAGAAAGAGCCCACCGTGTGCCGGCACAGAAACCCCAGCCGGGGGTCAGATAGCGCCCCTTTATCTTCAGGATAATCAACTACAAGGACAGAAATGCGGTGCTACGGGAAACGCGCAAAATGGACAGTGAGTGGTAGCCAAGTAATATTCTTCCCAGACTACACCGCCTTGGTGCAACGTCGCAGGAGTAACTATGCAGCAGTGAAGCGCCAACTCAAAGCACTGGAACTACCATATTCACTGTTATTCCCTGCTCGTCTGAGGGTGGTAGTGAAGGAAGGGACCCGCTTCTTTGACTCTGCTGCAGAGGTCTGGGACTGGTTGGAAGAGACAGGGCGTTGGACGGGAGCAAGGCCCTCGGATCCTGAAGGCGACAAACCAACGGGCAGGAGGAACAGGCGACGAGGGCGCCGAGTGCCAAGGCGTAATGTGAATTCGGAGAAGACAGCTCCGAGTCCGGAGGACATGAGAAGGGAAAGGATAGACGTCCTGCCAGCGGTCGCCACCATCGGTTCCCCACGCGCCAAGGAACAATTCGACACTCGCATGAGAGAAACCCTGGTGGCCAGTGGCTCCTCGTCGCCATCAAGCGAAACATCCGATGACCCCGACCTACCAGTGGTAACGCCGCAAACTGCCGATAGTATCATGGTATCATAGGATAATGAGCTGGCAAGCTGAACTCTGTCGTGTGGACACTCACGCAAGTAGATAATTACTTGCACATTACTGTGTTCTTAACTTGTGTTAAAAGAAGGGCGGGCCTGTAGGATTGCTGGCTGCACTCGCCCTTTGGGTGACAATACGGAGGCTGTTGCGCATATGCCCGGCCAAACTCCGGGCCCGATTCACAGAACTAACTTCAGACAAAATCCTAAACTTACTACCATTTTGGTATTCACAGAAGGCACTTACTCATTTTGGTATTCACAGAAGGCACTTACTCATTTCGGTATTCACAGAAGTTAGGAGTCCTAACTTTAGGACTCCTAAATGCCTTCTGTGAATACCGAAAGTCTTAAAATTAGGATTTTTCTCAGTTTAGTAGTAGTATAGTTAGGACTCCTAACTTTAGGACTCCTAAATGCCTTCTGTGAATACCGAAAGTCTTAAAATTAGGATTTTTCTCAATTTAGTAGTCCTAAGTTTAGACTTAGGACTACTAAATTGAGAAAAATCCTAATTTTAAGACTTTCGGTATTCACAGAAGGCATTTAGGAGTCCTAAAGTTAGGAGTCCTAACTATACTACTACTAAACTGAGAAAAATCCTAATTTTAAGACTTTCGGTATTCACAGAAGGCATTTAGGAGTCCTAAATTTAGGAGTCCTAAACTTAGGACTACTAAATTGAGAAAAATCCTAATTTTAAGACTTTCGGTATTCACAGAAGGCATTTAGGAGTCCTAAAGTTAGGAGTCCTAACTATACTACTACCAAACTGAGAAAAATCCTAATTTTAAGACTTTCGGTATTCACAGAAGGCATTTAGGAGTCCTAAAGTTAGGACTCCTAACTTCTGTGAATACCGAAATGAGTAAGTGCCTTCTGTGAATACCAAAATGAGTAAGTGCCTTCTGTGAATACCAAAATGGTAGTAAGTTTAGGATTTTGTCTTAAGTTAGTTCTGTGAATCGGGCCCTGAATATATTACTACAGGGGGAGGGCACGCATGGGAGGTCACTACACCTTGCGCCGACTGGACTCGCACACTTCTCTGAGCAATTATCTAGAGGGCCCATGAGGTACGAGGAAACGGGGGGAGATAGTGGCTGCAACACACTATCTGTGTGCGTGACCCCTCAGGCAAAATACTGACTTAGCCTGTACTTTCTCGTTGTTACAGAGGTTTGGACGAACACTTCGCAGTGTTCGCCCTAACTGTTATGTTGTTCTTTGTTAAGTCATTGTTATTGTTGCAGCAATCCGAAACACTAGTACATGTCCTTAGCCCCCGTACACCACGGAGCATCCCACCCTTGACGACCCTAGAGATCAGATATACTAGTAATGACATGGGCTAATATAGTTAAATGGAACATACGCGGCATGCACACACCCACGCGGCATGCACACACCCACGCGGCATTACTCTATATTTGCTTACCTCCAGAGACACTCGGTTAGAATTGCCTTACTGCAAGAAACGCATACAACACAGCAGGAGCTAGACAGGCTGCGCAGGCGCTGGGGAGGACAGGTGTACGGCACGGTGTACTCTGCACACGCGTGGGGCACACTGGTCTGGGTGAGGGCGGGCACCCCATTCGCCTGGGAAGGTGTGGTGATGGACCCCGACGGCAGATACACTCTGGTAAAGGGGACCCTTAACAGCCAGGCAATATTATTAGGCTCTATATAGGCCCCAAATGTCGATCAACTGTCATTCCTGACGCAGTTGTCTTCGGTGCTGATACCTTATGCTGGGCTCCCCTGGTTGCTGGGTGGGGACTTCAATTCGGTACTTGATGTACATATAGATAGGTCCTCCCCACCCCTCCGAAAGACACCAGCGGTGTTGAATGCGCAGGTGCTCACAGACTGGCTATCACACTGGGTACTGTTAGACATGTGGCGCATCTTCCACCCCAATGAACGCATCTATTCCTACTACTCTGCACTGCACGACTTACATATATGCTTGGACAGGGTGGTGGGCTCGCATTCTCTACTCTACCTAGTCATCGGAATATCTGGGGCGGACAAACTCCGACCATAACCCCCTGCAAATTCAGCTCAGTTGGGAGGCTGATCGTCCCCCCATCCCCACATGGCACCTCCAGCCTGCCGCGCTGGAAGATCCAGAATTCCGTGCATCCCTCGGAACGGTTGTCCTCACATACTTTGAACTTAACGAAGGTACGGCAAGCAACGCTCTCTCTGGTGGAATGGGATGCCCATAACATAGCGCTTAGAGGTCATTGTCTAGGAGTCACATGGAACATACGTAGGCAACTATCTCTGTCACTTACCCGCCTGGAATCACAGCTACTCCAATATGAATGTGAGGGCGAGGGAGGAGGCAGACACTCGGATTGCCTGGAAACCCTCTGGGCTCAGCATGCGGAACTTATGGAGCAGTTACGTTGCCATAACTACACCGCTCACACTGCTCACATACATGCTGTTGCAGACAGGGCGGGCCGTCTGCTAGCCTGGTTGCTGAAACAGGAAGGCAAACGCGCCCCAATTGGAGCCATACGTACACCGGAAGGGAATCTGGTATACATACAACGCGAGATCCATAGTGTGATGGTAGAGCATTACGCAGAATTATACAGATCAAGGAGACGTTGCCAAGGCCCAGAGCTGGAAAGATTCCTAGAGTCCGTCCAGCTATCCACAGCATCGGAGACACACCAGGAGACACTCAATGGTCCTCTTATCTTAGACGAACTCGGGAAAGTGATCCAATCTATGGCATCCAGGAAAACACCAGGTCCGGACGGCCTACCAGCCGAATATTATAAAGCTTATCGGGAATCTTTGGTGCAGCAGTTGCACACCCTCTACGCCGTAGCTCTGGAGAAGGACACGCTGCCCCACTTAATGCGCGATGCCTACCTGGTGTCCCTGCTGAAACCAGATAGGGACCACACAGCCCTGGGATCTTATAGACCTCTGGCACTACTCAATGCGGACTATAAGATATTTGCCAAGATGTTGGCGGAACGGCTAGCACTGGTAGTCCCCGAATTGGTTCACAGTGACCAAAATGGATTTGTACCTAAACGCAGCACATCACTAAATCTGCGAAGGTTTCTTAGAGTGGCGTCAGATAGTGTGAGAATGTGGCCCAGAGCGGGATGCCTTGTATTAGACTTAGAAAAGGCCTTTGATTGCCTCGAGTGGAGCTATCTGGCGGCAGTACTATCGAGATATGAGTTAGGCCCCGGATTCCTACAGATGGTTGGCCTCTTGTACAGGAATCCCACAGTCAGGGTGCGGTTGGGGCCATACATCTCTGACACTATTCCAATATGCAGGGGCACCAGGCAGGGGTGCCCGTTATCACCCCTCCTGTTTGCTCTGGCAATAAAGCCCTTAGCAGCAGCGCTGCGTGCGACACTGGGAGATGGAATACCCCTGGGTGACGCGGTGCATAAGGTGTCGCTGTATGCAGATGATCTCCTGATATACGTAAGGGACATAGAGAATATACCAACACAGCTGGCGGATACACTACGTGACTTCGCTGCCATCTCGGGGCTCAACGTATATGCTGGCAAGTCCTGCATCTATGCCTATGGGGAGGGAAGCAGAGATCCGGGGCACACACTACATGAGTCGAGGGTACAATGGAGGGAGGTCACCTTCCGCTACCTGGGCATCCAGATATGCCGTCAACCGACAGACCTATTTGACGGTAATCTAAGAAGGGCCTTGGCGGCAATCAAGGTGCAGATACACTTCTGGAATACGCTCCCACTGACAGTCACTGGCAGAGTGGCGCTATCCAAGATGGTGATCCTTCTTCGTCTCCTGTACTACTTTGCTAAGCTCCCTCTATATGTTCCGGCGTCCTTCTTCGCCACACTTGCTAGGTTGCTCAGGGATTTCCTTTGGGGGAACGCCAGGCATAGAATGACATTGGCGAAATTGTACCTACCGACCGACCAGGGGGGTCTTGCTGCGCCCTGCTTTGAGCACTACTACTTGGCTGTACAATTGCAGTGGATCTCCCGTTGGCCTGCAGATAGGGGCCGCGATGACATGGCGACCACGCTACCTCTGCGCTCTTTGAAGCAAATAACCAGGCATTTCCACCCGGCCACCAAAGCCGCTAGGCCGAAGCCACTCCTTCTGGCAGTTGCGTATAAGTGCTACCACCACAGCCTCTACCTCACCAGAGCGCTCACTCCCTATGCACCAGCAATACCACTAGAGGGATCCCCTACTGGACCTAGAGTACTAACACGTATAGAGCTCCGGGACTGGCATGCAGCGGACGTGCAGACATTGGGAGATCTGTATCAGGATGGCACAATTATACCATTTGATTTCCTAGCTGAGGACGCGGGACTACCGTCAGGGCAATTCCTAAGACATGGATCGTTGATTGCGACACTAACTGCTAAATGGGGGGACATGACTACGGAACCGAGCTGTTGGACAGGCCACACAGAGGGCTTGCTTCCCCCCCCGCACGACAGGGCCCGAGCTCCGGCCCACCAGGCATACCCCCGTGACAAGCCCCTGTACTCCGTCTCCCGACGGACCCTCTGCCCTCGGACCCCTACTCATCACGGGGTCCAGCCCCACCGGCTTCCCCGGCCGGGTCAAGCCGCCATCTTGGGCCCTGCACCACGCGGCCGCGTGGCCTCACCTCGACCCTAACCCCGGGCCTGGCCGGCCCCGACATCCCGGCACCACCATCCACCCAGGAGGTGAGCGGACCACTTGGCAGGTCAATGGGAGAACGAAGCGTCAAGAGCTCTTCCCCCGCCAGGTGCCGATCGCCTCCAGCAGCCCCCAGGCGCTGGCTCCACCCCCTGCTGGGTGTCTGGACACCTTCACCCCGGACCCTCCGACCTCCAAGTGCGAGGGTCCGGACATCAAAGGGCACCAGCCCTATAACTAAGACAGCTCCGGAGCAGGAAGGCAGTTGTATCCTGGAGTCGAGAGACACCGAGTGAACTCAACCTTGACGGTCTACTGGCGCTGCCATAGCCCGCTCTTGTGAACCATCGTCCTGCCTGCTGGCGCTGCCGCGGCCTTCTGCAACATTCATCTTCCTGGGACCTGCTGGCGCTGCCGCGGCCTTCTGCAACATTCATCTTCCTGGGACCTGCTGGCGCTGCCGCGGCCTTCTGCAACATTCATCTTCCTGGGACCTGCAGGCGCTGCCGCGGCCCGTTGTAACGACCATCCTCACCGGGACCTGCTGGCGCTGCCGCGGACCGTATATCTTCCGGGGACCTGCTGGCGCTGCCGCGGCCCGTTGTATCGACCATCCACACCGGGACCTGCTGGCGCTGCCGCGGCCCGTACCACCAAGCTCGAGGATTGTGAGCTCATCATCATCTCATCCGAACTACCTGATTGGTAAATAGACTGTCCCGCTACCCCCTTCCCTACCTTGCGAGACTATAATCGAGGGGACCCCTGAGTCCAGACCTCCTTGTACCATTCCACCGTACCTTAAATAAGTGCTTATAAAGAACCCTGAACCTTATCCTTGTGTGGCATCTGTCTGTGGGGGGGGAAGTTACTTACCTGTACGATCGCTGGAGACGGCTCTCCCCGGAGACCTCTCCTCCTGACCCCGGCCGACCCTCCCGGTGCGTCTACCTTTTCTAACATTGGTGGCCAGCGGCGCGATCCGAATCAACGCGTAATCGTACAGAGAGTAGCTCACCCCACGACAAAGCACGATGTCGAGCAAAGATAGCAGCTCCACCGAGAAGTTCCAAATGGAGAAATTAGAAGAATACAACCACCGCGAACTGAGACAATTTTGCATAGAACTTGGCATTGCTACCACCGGCCTGAGTACCAAGGATGATCTAAAGCGCGCCCTTGAGTCATGGACAGAAACTGGGGTCGCAGGACCCTCCGACCAAAACAGCATCACACCAGAGGGGAACGCCACGGCTCCCGAGGAGTGGGGAACGGGCCTCCCGCAGGAGGAGATACGAGAAAGAGACAGAGTCAGATTACACGAATTAGAGATGGCACGACTCAAGATGGATGGGGAACTCAAGTTAGCTGAACAGAAACTCAACCTCGAGCATATGCGGCTTCGAGAGGAACGAGAGGAAAAGCAGAGACAGAGAGAGCTGGAAGAGAAAAAAATAACGCTCGAGCACGAGCGCCAACTGGCGGAAATAGAACTGCGCAAACAGAATAAGGAACTGGGGGTGCCTGAGCGACCACACACCCCGGGGCCAATTGAGAAAAAAGTTAACATCCCCAAGGATGTGGTCCGCGAGTATGTCCGAGAAGACGACATACAACAGTGGTTTAAAGCCTATGAGATCGCAATGACCTCCCACCGGATCGACCGGAGTGATTGGGGAGCCGGACTTTGGGGGAGATTTATCAACGAGGGTCGCGATGCCCTGCTACAGCTCCCCGATCACCAAATGTCGTCCTACGACCACATGAAGGCTGCCCTCCTCACCCGCTACGGCCTCACGCCCGAGATGTACCGCCAGAGGTTCAGAGATTGCACCCGGATCCCAGGTACAACTTGGGTAGAGTACGTGAACTATTTCAGCCGGGCCTTCGAGGGTTGGATCAAGGGAAGTCAGGTCACCACCTACGAACAACTCTTCAACCTTATGGTATGGGAGCACCTGTCAAACAACTGTTTCGTCGAGCTCAGGCAGCACCTACTCGACAGTAAGCTGACTGACCCCCGGCAGCTCGCCGCAGAAGCTGACCGATGGGAAAGCACCCGAGTGGGCCGGAGGGGGCCACACGAACAGAACAGAAACAACCCAGGCCAGCACCGTCCTCGGGGAGGAGGAGGGGGCCAGGGGCGAGGGAGAGACGCCTTGCCCGCAACACCCGTGGCCAGCACCCCGGCTCCGGCCGGCCGGGGCAACCCCCCGTTGCGGCCTGGGTACCGAGCCAACGTCACGTGCCACCGGTGCCAGCGACTAGGCCACTACGCCAATGATCCGAACTGCCCGCTAAACCAAACACCCAAGCCCCGCCAGGTAGCTGCCGCTGCCCTAGGGGAAGAGCAATCATCGGAGGGACCCGAAGAGTATGAGCCGGCCCAGCAAGGGTGGGAACCGGCCGCCATGGTCCTGGCATGCTTAGGGGGAAGAGACATGGTTCCGCGGGCCCCCCTACCCGCCAACACCAGAAAATACGGTCAGTGGGTGACCATTAATGGACAGAGAGCCGAGGCCTTGCGTGACACCGGCGTCAGCGTGACGGCCGTCCGCTGTCACCTGGTGAAGCCCGAGCAGATCCTACCGAACATTCTCTGCCCCGTCCGCTCGGCGGACAACTCTGAGAGCCTGTGTAAGATGGCCTGCGTCCCGTTTGAATGGGGAGGGGTCTCCGGCCTACTGAAGGTGACGGTCCGGGACGATGCCCCCGTGGACTGCCTCCTGGGGAATGACCTCGAGAGTTCCCCGTGGGCCACCGTCGAGAGAAGAGAGCACTTGGGGATGCTGGGCCTCCCGGACTGGGCCTGCATAACCACCCGATCCATGGCCGCCCGTGCCGCCCCCCGATCAGAAGAAACCGAATGGCCAGCACCTCCGCCCCCGGTGGCCCCTGTAGGGGACAACGGCGAGTCCGACCTACCGGACCCGACTACCGAAGAAGACGCGCCACACCAGGACCTTCCGGATCTGGCTCAGTGGCGGCAAGAAGGGGGACCCACCCAAGAACAGTTCCGCCAGGAACAAAAGACCTGTCCCTCCCTCGAGGGACTCCGCCAACAAGCCAGCACCCAAAACGCCGGGGACACCACCGGAACCCACTGGGTCTACTGGGATAACGACCTGCTCTACAGCGAGCAAAGAATCGCCGAGCTGGGGGCCGGTCGAGTTCTGGTGGTACCGCTCCGCTTCCGAGACTTTCTGCTCAACCTGGCCCACGATGTCCCCCTGGCTGGACACCTGGGCCAGGACAAAACGTACAGTCGCCTGGTGACCCACTTTTTTTGGCCGAAAATGAGGAATGACGTCCTGAACCACTGCCGATCTTGCCCCACATGCCAAGCCAGCGGGAAGAGTGGCCGGAAGCTGAAGGCCCCTCTACAACCCTTCCCGGTGGTCACCACCCCGTTCGAGAGGGTGGGGATAGACATTGTGGGACCTCTGGACCCCCGCACGGCACAAGGACACCGGTTCATCTTGGTACTAGTGGACCATGCCACCCGCTACCCCGAGGCGGTACCCCTACGGACAGTGACCGCTCCGGTGGTTGGCCGGGCCCTGATGGGGATCTTCTCCCGGGTAGGCTTCCCCCGAGAAGTCATCAGCGACCGGGGTACGAATTTCATATCCAAATACATGAAGTCCCTCTGGCAACAATGCGGGGTCACCTACAGATTCACGACCCCCTATCACCCCCAAGGGAACGGACTAGTGGAACGTTTTAACCGCACTCTCAAAGGGATGATTGGGGGATTGGAAGAGCCTCTCCGTCGCCAGTGGGATGTACTGCTCCCGTGCCTCCTCTTCGCCTACCGGGAAGTTCCCCAGAAGTCCCTCGGTTTTAGCCCCTTCGAACTCCTATACGGGCACCCTGTGCGGGGGCCCCTCAGCCTAGTCAAGGAAGGTTGGGAGATGGCCCCCCTAACGACCCCTCCAGACGTCTTCAAATACGTCCTGGCCTTACGAAACCAGACCCGGCGCTTCAGGGAGATGGCCAAGGCGAACCTCGAGGCCAGCCAGGAGGACATGAAGAGGTGGTATGATCACAATGCCTCCTCCGTTGAATTCGAGCCTGGGCAGCAAGTATGGGTGATGTCCCCCACCGAACCATGTGCCCTGCAAGATAAGTGGACGGGGCCCTTCAAAGTGGTCGAGCGCAAAAGCCCCGTCACTTACCTCATCGACATGGGGTCCTCCCGGAACCCCCTTCGGGTCCTCCACACCAACCGGCTCAAACCACACTTTGTGCGCTCCGAACTGAGCCTCTTGATGGCTACAGACCGTGGCACAGAAGAAGACTCCGAGCCCCTCCCGGATCTCCTGAAGACTCAGGAGAAGGACGGCTCCGTGGACGGGGTCCGGCTCTCTGACGCCCTCACTTCGGAGCAACGCCAGGACTGCCGGGACCTCCTGCTGCAGTTCGCTGGCCTGTTCTCCCTCACCCCCGGGGTCACCCCTTGGTGTTTGCACGACGTAGACACCGGGGACAGTCCCCCTGTCCGGCACCGGGCCTACCGCGTACCAGATCGGGTACGGGCCTGCATACAGGAGGAAGTGGCCAAGATGCTCACGATCGGGGTCATCGAGCCCTCAGACAGTCCCTGGGCCAGTCCGGTTGTATTAGTTCCCAAGGCCGCTGCCCCCGGCACCGCCCCTGAACTGAGATTCTGCGTCGACTACCGGGGCTTGAACGCTGTCACCCGGACCGACGCTCATCCCATCCCCCGAGCAGACGAGCTGATCGACCGGCTGGGGGCCGCCCGCTACCTTAGTATCTTCGACCTAACGGCGGGCTACTGGCAGATCGGCCTCACCCCCAGGGCTCAAGAACGGTCCGCCTTCTCCACCCCCGATGGCCACTATCAATTTAAGGTCATGCCCTTTGGCATGAAGAATGCCCCCGCCACATTCCAACGTCTTGTGAACCAGGTCTTGGCAGGGCTCGAAGAATTCAGCGCTGCCTACCTGGACGATATCGCTGTATACAGCCGCCACTGGTCCGACCACCTCCGTCACCTCCAAGAGGTCCTCCAAGCCCTCCAGCGGGCCGGCCTCACCATTAAAGCCGGCAAGTGCCAAATTGGCCAAGGGTCTGTGACCTACCTTGGGCACCAAGTGGGAAGCGGGCTGGTGGCCCCACTACAACTTAAGATTGCTGCCATCCAGTCCTGGCAGCCCCCCGTCACCCAGACCGAGGTCCGAGCCTTCTTGGGGCTCACCGGCTACTACCGGCGGTTCGTGAAGGACTACGGCAGCATCGTGGGGCCCCTCACGGGACTCACATCCAAGAATCAACCGAAGCGGGTCCACTGGACTCCTGATTGTCAAGCGGCCTTCGAGGAGCTGAAGGCCGCCCTGTGCACCGCCCCGGTGCTCCAGGCCCCCGATTACAGTCGGGAATTTGTAGTGCAGACCGACGCCTCCGACCACGGCATCGGGGCCGTCCTCTCTCAGCTGAACTCCGAAGGTCATGACCAGCCGGTGGCCTTCATCAGTCGACGTCTCCTGGCCCGAGAACAGCGTTGGAGCACAATCGAGAGGGAGGCCTTTGCAGTAGTGTGGGCCCTCAAAAAGCTCCGACCCTATCTCTTCGGTACCCACTTCCGGGTACAAACCGACCATCGACCCCTGCAATGGCTGATGCAGATGCGGGGGGAGAACCCAAAACTCTTGCGCTGGTCCATTTCCCTGCAGGGAATGGACTTCACTGTGGAGCACCGGCCAGGCCAAGACCACGCCAACGCGGATGGCCTGTCCCGCTTTTTCCGCCTCGACGAAGAGAGTCCCCAAGGAGATGGGTGACTCTCCCCGCCTTCAGCTGGGGGGGACGCATGTTGGACAGGCCACACAGAGGGCTTGCTTCCCCCCCCGCACGACAGGGCCCGAGCTCCGGCCCACCAGGCATACCCCCGTGACAAGCCCCTGTACTCCGTCTCCCGACGGACCCTCTGCCCTCGGACCCCTACTCATCACGGGGTCCAGCCCCACCGGCTTCCCCGGCCGGGTCAAGCCGCCATCTTGGGCCCTGCACCACGCGGCCGCGTGGCCTCACCTCGACCCTAACCCCGGGCCTGGCCGGCCCCGACATCCCGGCACCACCATCCACCCAGGAGGTGAGCGGACCACTTGGCAGGTCAATGGGAGAACGAAGCGTCAAGAGCTCTTCCCCCGCCAGGTGCCGATCGCCTCCAGCAGCCCCCAGGCGCTGGCTCCACCCCCTGCTGGGTGTCTGGACACCTTCACCCCGGACCCTCCGACCTCCAAGTGCGAGGGTCCGGACATCAAAGGGCACCAGCCCTATAACTAAGACAGCTCCGGAGCAGGAAGGCAGTTGTATCCTGGAGTCGAGAGACACCGAGTGAACTCAACCTTGACGGTCTACTGGCGCTGCCATAGCCCGCTCTTGTGAACCATCGTCCTGCCTGCTGGCGCTGCCGCGGCCTTCTGCAACATTCATCTTCCTGGGACCTGCTGGCGCTGCCGCGGCCTTCTGCAACATTCATCTTCCTGGGACCTGCTGGCGCTGCCGCGGCCTTCTGCAACATTCATCTTCCTGGGACCTGCAGGCGCTGCCGCGGCCCGTTGTAACGACCATCCTCACCGGGACCTGCTGGCGCTGCCGCGGACCGTATATCTTCCGGGGACCTGCTGGCGCTGCCGCGGCCCGTTGTATCGACCATCCACACCGGGACCTGCTGGCGCTGCCGCGGCCCGTACCACCAAGCTCGAGGATTGTGAGCTCATCATCATCTCATCCGAACTACCTGATTGGTAAATAGACTGTCCCGCTACCCCCTTCCCTACCTTGCGAGACTATAATCGAGGGGACCCCTGAGTCCAGACCTCCTTGTACCATTCCACCGTACCTTAAATAAGTGCTTATAAAGAACCCTGAACCTTATCCTTGTGTGGCATCTGTCTGTGGGGGGGGAAGTTACTTACCTGTACGATCGCTGGAGACGGCTCTCCCCGGAGACCTCTCCTCCTGACCCCGGCCGACCCTCCCGGTCCGTCTACCTTTTCTAACACGAGCTAACACCTTACCATACAGTACCTCCACGTTATGGAGCGGGCCGGCATTTAATCCGCTGGTTCGCGGCATCACTCCGAACACATGCAGCAATCAGCCTAGGCCCATCCCACCACAAATGGGAGACATATCTGGGGCGACAATTGTAAGATAGGGAATGGGAAAAAACGCTGAAGAGCCCAGTCCGCATACCCAGAAATGTGCAATTTAGACAAATCCAGTTGTTTATAGTCCACAGAGCATATCTTACACCCCAGCTGATGAACAGATACATCCACTGTGTAGATGCGGTGTGTCCTCGTTGCTCGGAGCCACATGTGGAATCGATACATATGCTCTGGGACTGTCCCGGGCTGCATACCTATTGGAGGGCAGTCAGTGAGCAGTTGCATACATGCACAGGGCGCGACATCCCCTTTGAATGGCCTGCTGACCTCTTACATCAGTTCCGTAGAACCCCGGCCACAAAAGTCACATCTAGGTTCCTTGACCTGGGATTGGTGGTTGCCAAGCACCTTCTCACTAAGCGGTGGAAAGCACATGATCCACCGCATATATATGCATGGAGGCACTCGCTTTTAGCTTGGGCCACAGCAGAAGAAATTGCTATGGTGCGGAAAGAAACAATGGGACTAAGAAAGGAGCCCATAGCTACCCAGTGGGGGGGATTGCACCGAGCCCTGCGACAGGCAGGGAGGGACAGCCTGGGGGGGACAGTCCATGGAAAGTTGATGCGAGCACGCAGTGGGGGCTGGACAACCCGCCAATAGTTAGTAGTAACATCAGGCACCTGCATATATCCCACTTAAAGCCTGGGGTGGGCGTAGCCGCAGCTAATAGAGGGGAGGCTTCTGTCAGGCTGATGTCATCAGGTGGCGACGGAGGTGGAGGTGGGGGCATGGCAAGAGACGATTGCATGAACATCGGTTAATGCTGCCATGGTTTGTTTAGTTTTGATCATTCTGACCACAACAACTGTTTAATTGTATCTGTTGAAAGATTGGAAAGGACTCTGTAACACGCACTGATGAGACAATGCAATTACTGTACTGTAACTTTCATTCTCCCTGACATAGACTGCTTGGGAGGGTTAGCCCCGATCCTGTAACTGTGGGGGTATTGACATGTATATCCTGTTTAACACTCAAATTGAATGATATGCCGATAACATGAATAGACAGAGTAATGTACAGATGGCTCTTGATGTGACACGTTGCATTTCAAGGATATGTTATGCAAAGTAAAATAAAATTAAAACAGATTTGAACAAAAAAAAAATGAAGGACAAAAAGTGCACACAGAAAACTAACCATGCCCCCCAAATACACAAAACACACCCCAATGACACAACCACATGGCAAAAAGAAACATACAAATCCCAGGACCACACACCTGACAGCAACACCCCAATTGAACACACCCACATAGCTGAGTATAAAACCAGCCCCTTCCCTGACCACAATTCTTTGCAATACTCCAGGAGAGAAGGGACACATACCCCAGCTGACAGGAGAGGCAAAGGACACAACATCACTAGTCTCACCACACACTGCACCACCTCCACACCTGCACAAATAACCCCCTGCACAACACACACCATACACAGCACAACCACAACTCTCACTCCTGCACCCACAACCACTTTGCACACCACACACCATGGCCACACAGAAAATGCCCAAATTCACAGAGAGTGACTTGACAGTCATGGTAGATGAGATGGTCAGAGTGGAACCACAGCTTTCTGGTACCCTGGTCCAACAGACACCATTAGCCACAAGGACACAAATGTGGGCAAAGACAGTCCAAAGGGTCAATGCAGTAGGGACTACCCCAAGATCAAAAAAGGAGATCATGAAGCGGTGGCATGATCTGAAGAGGGTGGTCAAGGAGAGGAGGAGCAAGAACCGTGAGCTGGCTCAGAGGACTGGCGATGGCCCTCCCATTCCACAAAAACCAATCACACAATGGGAGGAGAAGGTGCTTGCCATACTGCATCCAGAGAGTCTCACAGGAGTAGCCGGGGGAGTGGAGGCTGGTAAGTACAAACAAATGAATACCGCCACTCTGCCATGTACTGTCTTGCACAACTACAAAGCTACGCCACCTAGGACAAACTCCATCCATCTGCACCACACACTCACAAAACATGGCTCACAGATCCAACATTCACAAACTCCAATTCACCCCAAACATTGCTACCAACATTACCATGGGGGCATGTGTACAGGCAGACAGCACTACAACGTCCACCAGGCCCCCTGCCCCCCCTCACCAGGATGGAGCCCCCCCAAGCAGTTAGAAGCCATTACATCACCCTCATCAAACTTACAGGTAGGTAGCCATCTTCACAGTGAGGGTGTTTATGGATGGGAGGCCTGCACTACAACTCCCACCATGCCCCCTGTCCCACAGCCTAGCAAGATGGATCCCTCCCCCCACCCCACCCAGAAGCATGTGTCAGCCATTACACAACCCACATCAAACTCACAGGTAGGTAGCCATCTTCCCTGGGAGGGTGTCTGGGGGTGGGGGGCCTGCACCACTGCTCCTACAATGCCCCCTGTCCCACAGCCTAGCAATATGGATCCCTCCCTCACCTCACCCAGAAGCATGTGTCAGCCATTACACAACCCACATCAAACTCACAGGTAGGTAACCATCTTCACAGTGAGGGTGTTTGTGGGTGTGAGGTCTGTACCACTACTCCCACCATGCACCCTGCCCCCCCTCAGCAGGATGGAGCCCTCCCCCAAGCAGTTGGAAGCCATTACATCACCCTCATCAAACTTACAGGTAGGTAGCCATCTTCACAGTGAGGGTGTTTGTGGGTGGGAGGCCTGCACTACGATTCCCAACATTCCCTCTGTCCCACACCTGAACAGGATGGAGCACTACCCCACCCAGAAGCAGTTGGAAGCCAGCACAGTACACCAAACAAACTTACAGGTAGGGAGCCATCTTCACAGTGAGGGTGTTTGTGGGTGGGAGGCCTGCACTATTACTCCCAACATTTACTCTGTCCCACACCTGAGCAGGATGGAGCACTCCCCCACCCAGAAGCAGTTAGAAGCCAGCACAGTACACCAAACAAACTTACAGGTAGGTAGCCATCTTCACAGTGAGGGTATCTGGGGATGGGAGGCCTGCACCACTACTCCCACCATGCCCCCAGTCCCACAGCCTAGCAAGATGGAGCCCTCCCCCCACCCCACCCAGAAGCATGTGTCAGCCAGTACATTACCCACACCTGAGCA
The DNA here is from genome assembly GCF_964204655.1 of Triturus cristatus. NCBI lineage: Eukaryota > Metazoa > Chordata > Amphibia > Caudata > Salamandridae > Triturus > Triturus cristatus. Next base: position 391,568,125 of record NC_140588.1, read on the forward strand.
GGATGGAGCACTCCCCCACCCAGAAGCAGTTGGATCCAGCACAGTACACCAAACAAACTTACAGGAAGGTAGCCATCTTCACAGTGAGGGTGTGTGTGGGTGGGAGGTCTGTACCACTACTCTCACCATGCACCCTGCCCTACCCCCCTCAGCAGGATGGAGCCCTCCACCCCAAGCAGTTGAAAGCCATTACATCACCCTCATCAAACTTACAGGTAGGTAGCCATCTTCACAGTGAGGGTGTTTGTGGGTGGGAGGCCTGCACTACTACTCCCAACATTCCCTCTGTCCCACACCTGAGCAGGATGGCGCACTCCCCCACCCAGAAGCAGTTAGAAGCCAGCACAGTTCACCAAACAAAATTACAGGTAAGTAGCCAGTAAGTGCACCCACCCATTTGTCACAAATTAAATGGTGTCATATGACAAAAACAGCCCTCTCATTGCTCAAAGAGGCATACCTACCCCATTGCCAAGCACAGTGTGCACACAGGTAAGCTAAGGAAACTGTCACAGCTACCAAAGTGTGACACACCAATGCACAAGTAGAAGAAAGTCAGGGCACAATCATGCACAGCACCTAGTTACATATGCATCGCCATGGGGCAAGTGCAACAAGGACCATTAAAAAAATATGAAAGCGTGTATGGTGGTACAAATCAAGATATGCACATGACAGGACAAAGGTTTCAGGAGATGACAATGGCCGGTCCATGGCCAGATGTGACGTCTGCCAGGTCAGACAAATAAACAATGAGTTCTCAATTAAACACATGTTGTGCCAGGCCCTAGAAGGCAACAAGTCCCTGTAATCCTTAATTGTGCACGGGTCGCATGGTATGCCTTGACACCTCACACCATGGACAAGTAATGCGTGTACCACTGCATCATGTCAGGAAGCACAGTGGTGCACATAGTAAACAATGTGATGATCTGTCAATTGTGCACTGTAGTAAAAGTGAATGACACACAGCTAACACAAAGCTTGCCAGGTGCACTACAAAGACCATTTCCCTTCTGACCCACAGGTGACCAAGAACTCCCGGCAGAGGACAACACCAGCAACCTGCAGACCCAGTCTCTCCCCCCCCCCCCCCCCCGGTACATGGACTCTCGGATGTTGACTCCCAGGATTCCATGGACAATGAGCTCGAGGCCGGCCCATCTGGTGTGCCAGGAAGCAACAGGTTCCAGGACCCCATCGTCCTCCCACCACATCTGCTCCAACAACAACTTCACAGCAGACCCCTGCTGTCACGGCGTGTGCGGTCACCGCCACCACCACCACCACCAGTGCTGCCTGCAATACCCTCCCTGTCCCAGAGGATGACCAGCACACACCACCGATGGAGGAGGGCAGGGAGAGGATGCGGGTGCCCACCCACACTGGTGAGGCAACAGGTCCGTGGCAGCAGTGCAGGTGGGAGGGGCTGGGTCACCCACAGACACCAGGAGGCTGGCACCCAATCCCTGGAACACATCGCCAGAGTCCTGGGCGCATACGAACAGGCCCAGGGACGAACAGCCGGTCGGACGAACTGTTGCACGAGCTCATCCTGCTGATGAGGTCCATCGACACCCGCATGGGACAAATCGTGGACCTCTTGGGCCAGCAAGTGGTGGTACTGAGGGACAGGCATGCGCCACAGACAACACCTCCACCTCCCTCTGGTGGGCCGCACGATGACAGTTCACCATCCTCCTCTTCGCCCACAGAGAGGGGTGAGTCCTCAGACCCTACTGGCCCTGCAGCAGGCCCCCCCTGTCAAACGACGAAGGAGCCGTCGCAAGAAGACCCTGGGAGTATCTGGAGGCCAAGCACCTGCCAGACGCCAGTCACGGAGCCAGCCATGATGGCAACCCTGTCCACCACTGCATTGACTTTTTGGACTCTCCTTCCCCACACTGCTTTGTGAATGGCATCTGTCTGTTGGACTGGGTCACCACAGCAATGTGGTGACTACTCGATTATTTCATCTACCACAACTGTCAACTCACTGCTCCACCCCACCCCCCAATGGAAATGTACACCCCCCCCCTCGCATCTCACCATTGCAAATAAAAGATCCTTACACACATGTCGTCGTGTCTGCTCCATCTTTATTGCAGGATGTACAGTCTTCAACATGATCACAATGTACCAGGAGCATCGCCTGTATGTAGGCAAGGAGAAGTCGAAGGCACCTAGGGAAACCCAGAGAACTACTTTCACTGGTCTGGGTGTGGCATCACAGACATCACACAACCCCCACCATCAGGATAACCCAACATGCACATGTCACAATGGGCAACAAGTGTCAACATACACGTCCTGTCGATGTTCCCAAATGACCTGTCCCAGAAACATTGCCAACCACCACTGAGTCTACAACTGGCAGCTGCTACAATTCTCACATGCCCCTTCACGACAACAGCAATATCAGCAGAAAATGGGTATGTTGCACATTGACATCCACTTTCAAGTGAAGTAGCGGGTGATGAGTTGTTCACGCAGGTCAACACCTTCCTCCTCTCCACTGTCCTCATCACTAGAAATGGCTTGGTTTGCAGACTGGGGCCTTGGGTCATCACCATCATCCAGGAGCAGGGGAATCTCCTTGTGAATGGCTAGGTTGTGGAGCATGCAGCGTGCCACTACAATCTGATACACCTTCCTGGGCGAGTATGCCAGTGCACCTCCGGTCTTGTCCAGGCAGCAGAAACATGACTTGAGCAGACCAAAAGTACGCTCCACCACACGACGTGTCCTCCCATGGGCCTTATTGTAGCGGACTTCAGCCGGGGACCTGGGATTCCGCAGTGGGCTCAGCAACCAGGGACGGTTGGGATATGCAGAATCACCAAGGTATGACAAACACAAATAAACATTGCAATGTCGCAGAGGCTGAGGGCAGCAGGTCACACACCCAGCACGCCACATGACTAGGCATACTCACCCACAATCCATGCACACTTGGGAAGAAGATTAGCCATCAGCTGGGGCACAATGCTGTTCCGCATGATGTAGGAGTCATGGGCCGAGCCTGGGAATTTGGCACACACGTGCGAGATGATCATATCTGCCAGGCACACCACCTGCACATTGATGGAGTGGTAGTGCTTGCGATTGCGGTAAATGTGCTCACTTGCCTGTGGTGGCACAAGCCCGACATGGGTGCAATCAATGGCCCCAACAACATTGGGGATGTGTCCAAGGGGATAGACGTCTCCCTTCACAGCTGGAAATTCAGCACCTATGGGTAAATGGATGTATCTGTCCTTGTATAGCATCATGGCGGACAGTACATCACGCAGCACCATGCTGAACATTGGTTGTGACATCCTACCAGCGCTGGTCACTGTCTCTTGGAACGATCCAGTGGCAAAAAAATGCAGAGCTGCCATCACCTTATAAGTAGGGGTGAAAGCTGTTGGATTTGTCCTGCAAGGCTGTAGGTGGGGCTCCAACAGATCACAAAGGGTTTTCAGGGTGGCTCTGTCCCGGCTGCATTTCCGTATGATTGCAACATCCTCCGTGTCCTCCAGCACCGTCAAGTGACGACTCAAATTTGGCCTCCTCCTATTGGAGATGATAGTGAACACATGTCAATGCAATACATCATGAGATGTGCACTGCACATCACGTTCTGGATGACACAACGACAACAATAATTGACATCAATCTTGACTAACAGACCAGCTCACATGTAGGGACACCTTCATGTACACAAAGGCCACACCTGTCAACTTACACAAGACAAGTAACTCAAACACCACCTTGTGAATGCACATAGGGATACGACCACATTTCAAATGGGCATGCCTGGGAGTATAGCATCCAATAAATGTGTAACTAATCTAACCCACTGTCTCATACCTAGCTGCTGTACCTGTCACACCTCAATGCGTCATTACAACCTGGCACACATCCACCACACAATGACCACAGTCGGCACTGGAATGACGAATGTGTGCTTGAGCAGACATGAGAGGCAATGAAACATAGTTCATCATTCATTGAGACAAACATCGCTGTGATTGTCACTGCACCTCAACACACTGACATGTGTACACATTGTAGAGTCCAGAACAGCACTGTCCTGCCTACACCAACATCAAATCCATAAGTGACATGTGAGTGGGTACAGGCCAATCTATGAAACACACACACAAACATGGCATGTGTAGCCATCAGTGGAGTAAATGGAAGATATGCCTTGTGTGCACGATCATGTTCCATTGCCCATCTTGGCAATGTGCCCTGTTGATGTTTGACAGATGGGCATTGCGATTGCATGGCACCCAAATCGTGGTAGCTTCCGCCTGGCCCCGGCGGAGTGTCACCAGCACCCCCATTCACACAAGTGCTGTACTGATAGGCATGGAGACATGCCCATATGGCGGTTGGCATGCTCCGCCATCCAAATCGCGGTAGCTACCGCCTGGCCCCGGCGGTGTGTCACCAGCACCCCCATTCACACAAGTGTGGTAGTCATAGGCATGGAGACATGTGGAAATTGCGGATGGCATGCTCCGCTGCTAAAATCGCGGTAGCTACTGCCTGGCCCCAGCGGTGTGTCACCAGCACCCCCATTCACACAAGTGCGGTAGTCATAGGCATGGAGACATGCCCATATGGCGGTTGGCATGCTCCGCCACCCATATCGCGGTAGCTACCGCCCGGCCCCGGCTGTGTGTCACTAGCACCCCCATTCACACAAGTGCGGTAGTCATAGGCATGGAGACATGTGGAAATTGCGGATGGCATGCTCCACCGCTAAAATCATGGTTGCTACCGCCTGGCCCCAGCAGTGTGTCACCAGCATCCCCATTCACACAAGTGCGGTAGTCATAGGCATGGAGACATGCCCATATGGCAGTTGGCATGCTCCGCCTCCCATATCGCGGTAGCTACCGCCTGGCCCCAGCAGTGTGTCACCAGCACCCCATTCACACAAGTGCGGTAGTCATAGGCATGGAGACATGTGGAAATGGCGGATGGCATGCTCTGCCGCTAAAATCGTGGTAGCTACTGCCTGGCCCCAGCGGTGTGTCACCAGCACCCCCATTCACACAAGTGCGGTAGTCATAGGCATGGAGACATGCCCACATGGCGGTTGGCATGCTCCGCCACCCATATCGCGGTAGCTACCGCCTGGCCCCGGCGGTGTGTCACCAGTACCCCATTCACACAAGTGCTGTAGTCATAGGCATGGAGACATGTGGAAATGGTGGATGGCATGCTCCGCCGCTAAAATCGTGATAGCTACTGCCTGGCCCCAGCGGTGTGTCACCAGCACCCCCATTCACACAAGTGCAGTAGTCATAGGCATGGAGACATGCCCATATGTCGGTTAGCATGCTCCGCCACCCATATCGCGGTAGCTACCGCCTGGCCCCGGTGGTGTGTCACCAGTACCCCATTCACACAAGTGCTGTAGTCATAGGCATGGAGACATGTGGAAATGGCGGATGGCATGCTCCGCCCCTAAAATCGTAATAGCTACCGCCTGGCCCCAGCGGTGTGTCACCAGCACCCCCATTCACACAAGTGCGGTAGTCATAGGCATGGAGACATGCCCATATGGCGGTTAGCATGCTCCGCCACCCATATCGCGGTAGCTACCGCCTGGCCCCGGCGGTGTGTCACCAGCACCCCCATTCACACAAGTGCGGTACTGATAGGCATGGAGACATGCCCAAATGGCTGTTGGCATGCTACGCCATCCAAATCGCAGTAGCTACCGCTTGGCCCCGGCTGTGTGTCACCAGCACCCCATTCACACAAGTGTGGTAGTCAAAGGCATGGAGACATGTGGAAATGGCAGATGGCATGCACTGCCACTAAAATCGCGGTAGCGCTCACCGGGCCCCTGCGGTGTGTCACCGCCATGGAGCTTGCCCTAGAGCCAATGCGAAGGTCGATAGCAGTGGCATGATGCAATTTTGAAGATCGCGGTAGGAGTGCTCCGCCACCGCGGAGGCGGACATTGGCTGCATTTGAAAGATGCACCATCGCGGTAGCGCACCCCGGGCCCCAGCGTTGTGTCACCGCCATGGAGCATGCCCTTACAGCCAATGGGAGCCATGATTGTGGTGACATAATGCAATTTTGAAGATCGCGGTAGGTGTGCTCCGCCAACGCAGAGGCGGACATTGGCTGCATTTGAAAGATGCAGCATCGCGGTAGCGCACCCCGGGCCCCAGCGTTGTGTCACCGCCATGGAGCATGCCCTTACAGCCAATGGGAGCCATGATTGCGGTGGCATGATGCAATTTTGAAGATCACGGTAGGCGTGCTCCACCACTGCGGAGGCAGACATTGGCTGCATTTGAAAGATGTACCATCGCGGTAGCGCACCCCGGGCCCCAGCGTTGTGTCACCGCCATGGAGCATGCCCTTGCAGCCAATGGGTGCCATGATTGTGGTCACATGATGCAATTTTGAAGATCGCGGTAGGCGTGCTCCGCCACTGCGGAGGCAGTCATTGGATGCATTTGAAAGAGGCAGACCTGGACCACCAATTGCTGCAGCTTGGCACCTTTGAAGGACCCCAGGGGGCTATATTTGTGTGGGAGTGAGCCTCACATTGCCACTGCTCCCAGAGCCAGCTGCCTGAGACCTCTCACCTGCTGCTGCCTCCAGGGACTGCTGCCAGAGACCCCACACCTGCTACTGACTCCAGGGACTGCTGCGACCCCTCACCTGCTGCTGCCTCCAGGGACTGCTTCCAGAGACCCCTCACCTGCTGCTGCCTCCAGGGACTGCTGCCAGAGACCCCACACCTGCTGCTACCTCCAGGGACTGCTGCCAGAATCCCCTCACCTGCTGTTGCCTCCAGGGACTGCTGCCTGAGACCCCTCACCACCCTATTCCGCTGTTGTTGTCTCATGTCCACAGTGATGGCAAGGACAGAGAATATCCGTGCCAGTCCCTTCACGAGCGAGGAGCTGGAGGTCCTGGTGGACAAGGTGCTCACACAGTACCCAAGGCTATATGGTGTCCCAAATGTGGTAAGTCTTTGACAGTGGTGGGGTAGGGCAGGGAGGGCACACATGTAGTTGGACTGATGCAGTATGTGCCTGGGAGTGTGGGGTAGTGTCATACACTGCCTGACATGTTTTCTCCAGTGGGAGGGTGTGTGTACCCAATGCCACAGCTTTCCCTCCCTGCACATGTATGTATGAGTGACCTGTGTTGTGTTGTCAGCCATACAGTGACACAGAAGGTTCTTCATGCTGTAGTCAGGACAGTGATTGCTTGGCTGGATGGCTGTGTGTGCCCCTGTAGTCCATCTCAGTGTGAGCCCAGCTGGCCTGCACAGTCCCCGCCTACAGAGACAAGGACAACTCACTTGACTTACAGAGTATGATATCAGCCTTTTCACATTGCACTCGAGCTATGGGCCATCTCAGCACTGTAGTTTGCACACGACTGCCCTTGTGAATGGCATTTTGTATTTGTGAGATCATGACCCTTAATGTGACCACCATGAAACATTCATCTATTCACAGGACAGGGACATTGATGGCTGTGCAGTCTTGGACACAGTGAGTCCACCCCCAAACACAGGTTGACATGTGATGTATGTGTTGCTCAAGCCAACAATGGACTGGAGATGTGGGAAGGCTACATGGGTGTTTCAGTGCTGGCATCCTGCATGCATGTGAGATGTGCAGGGACTGTGTTCCCCCTCACACCTGCATGCTTTAACATCAGCTTTTCCCATGCAGGTGTCCCATGTGAGCTGTACTATAGTCTCTGATTGACCTATCGTTGGATATGTGATGTGATTTTGTATCTTGCTGCTATACTGATAGATGTCGGTACATGACACTGTGTCACTGATCATTTCCCCCTCTTGTCTCCCATGCCTGCAGCTCAAGGTACACCAGCGTAAGGTCGTGTGGAGGGCCATTGCAGCGAAGGTGCGAGCTCTGGGGGTCTCAAACCGATGGCGCATCCACTGCCACCAGAGATGGGACGACATCAGCCGGCTGGCAAAGAATGTGGCGGGGATGACCTTGGGGCTGCTTCCTCGCACTGGGCATCTGGCACTGTGCAGCATGACACCACTAATCTTGGCGGTGACTGCATGTGTACAGAGCCTGTGCCAGCGCTGGCCTATGTGATGTTGGTAGTGTGATGCTGTGGCATGTACGTGGCTGCTGGCCTGGGTGCCGGTGGCATGCATTTGCCCTACCTGTACTTAAAAAGGTGATTTGGATGCTGTGCCTTCACATTACATTCTGTGTTGTGCTCTTCAGGTTTCTTCTGCATTGGGGTAGTCTTGGGAATCCCATGGGAGGGAATGGCAGTGTGCCAGATCTGACTGTGCATACATCAATGCGTCCATTGCATGCACCCAGATTGGGGAGGCCTACACATCGGACAGCAATGTGCACCATTCTATTGTCCCCAAGGTACGACATGGTGGGTGGCATGGGCTAATGTTCATTGTGGACTGTCATGTTGTAGTCTGGGTCTGTGTTGTTCCCTCCTGTTCCATCCAGATCTATCATTGGCAACAAGTACTGTGCCCCCATCATGTCCCTAGGTGTGCTCAGAGCTAGTTGTGTGTCTGTTTGAACAGAGTCACAAGCAGGTTGTTGTGCTGTGGTCATCACATGGCTCACTCATGCCTGAGTTTCCAGTTTCCATGCACTGCTTGAGTCAATATAGTGAGTTGGCACCATGTGATTGCACAGGGTGGTGTGCAACATGTAGATTTGGTCTTCTTTTGTGATGCATTGTTTGCATATGTTTGTTCTGTTGCTGTCACTGACCTGACCCTACATCTCTCTCTCATGCAGCATCACCTGTGGTCACGGAGGGACAGGAGACGGGCAACTGTGGGGGTGAAACTAGCACAACAGCTGCCCAGGAGCCCAGTGACACAGATGTCACCAGCGCCTCAGAGGGGGACAGGAGTCTGCTGGAGGAATCCCAGCCTGAGACGCAAAGCACCACATCATCTGATGCATCTATGTTGGAGGGCACAGGGAACGGGGACTCTGCATCGACTTCCACCACACAGCGGCCAGTGCCCACCCTCCCAGCCACTTCCTCTGGTTCTGACTGTGTCCGCCTCAGTAAGAGGGGAAGAGTGTCCTTCACCCCTGGCACCGCTGCCCCTGCCCCTGTCCCCCCTGCTGCCATCAGTGCTGAGTCTGTGGACCTTTTGCGCCAGCTGTGTGTAGGCCAGAGAGCTCTCCTCAATGCCTTCATTGACCACAACAAGAAATTGGCCCAGGTGGTTGCTTTCATGGAGGGCATACATTCCAACGTGGGTGGGCTTCACCGGACAGTCCAGGCTTTGTCATCAACAGTGACGTCTGCCCTGCAAAAGGCACATACTCACAGCCCAGCTTCGGTCCTTTTGTCCACCCCCCTGGCAGTGGGAACGTCTGACGATAGTGACCACGGTCCACATACATCAAAGTCATGATACAGCACACGAAGCACACAGCAGCAGCAACCCAAGCGGTCCCGGGCGCAGACCCCATCCTCACAAAAGACCAAAGGCACCCCAGAGCGCAGGGAGAAAAGCCCATCAGGGGACACCAGTGGACACAAAGCAAAGCAGCAGACTTCAGGCACACATGCCTCAGTGGCATTCCCATCCAAGGGCTCTCCTACCCCTAAAGCATCGCGCAAAGAGAAGCATACAGTGTCTGTGCCCACCAAGGAGGTGGTGCATGCCAAGGGTACACCTAGGAAGGGCTCCAAGGCAGAATCACCAATCACCTCGACTCCCATTCCAAGCCCAGTGAAGCAGGGGTCAGAGGGCACTGTAGGGGTAACACCTAGTAAACAGGGGAAGGGGGGGCAGAGGCGAAGCCAGGCAAAGCATTCCGCTGGGTCCAGCACATCACCAGAGGGGCTGCCAGCGCCTGCACCTGCAGCAGCTGTGGTGGTGAGTGTGCCTGTTGTGCCCACACCACTTCCCATTGATCCACAGTCAGTCAAGCCATTTAGGATCCCCAAGAAGTGGAAGGGCACCCCTCCACAATCTCCCAGCCACACCGTGTCTCCCGTCTGCATGACTCCACCTCCACGTGCCACTACACCACCTGGTCCAAGCAGCCCTCCGGCTTGCCAAGCCACTGATAGCTCTACCTCAGCTGCTCCGCTCTCCCCCCCGTCAAGTGCCCCAACAGTCCCCGAGACACAGCCAGCTCCCAGTCTGCCTGACATCAAAGTCTGAGTGGTAGTCACCCTCACACACCTGTCTCTCACACAGGTGGGCCTGTACTGCACATTGTTGCCCCCTGACTGTGTTGCTGACCATGGAACGGTACAGTCACACACATTCCCTGTGCAGCTTCTCATGGACATACTCTGCACCCTGAAGTGGCCACTGGCCTTGTTGCCCTTTGCTGTGTTGAACTATTCCCTGTGCAGCTTCTCATGGACATACTCTGCACCCTGAAGTGGCCACTGGCCTTGTTGCTCTTTGCTGTGTTGAACTATTCCCTGTGCAGCTTCACATGGACATACTTTGCACCCTGAAGTGGCCACTGGCCTTGTTGCGCTTTGCGGTGTTGAACTATTCCCTCTGCAGCTTCACATGGACATACTCTGCACCCTGAAGTGGCCACTGGCCTTGTTGCGCTTTGCTGTGTTGAACTATTCCCTCTGCAGCTTCTCATGGACATACTCTGCACCCAGAAGTGGCCACTGGCCTTGTTGCTCTTTGCTGTGTTGAACTATTCCCTATGCAGCTTCTCATGGACGTACTCTGCACCCTGAACTGGCCACTGGCCTTGTTGCTCTTTGCTGTGTTGAACTATTCCCTGTGCAGCTTCTCATGGACTCAGTCTGCACTTTGTCCTGCCCACTGGCCTTGTCGTTCACTGCTGTGTGCCCCCTGCCTGTGCAGCTTCTCATGGACATGCTCTGCATCTTGTGCCTTGCTCTTCTCTTATCATGGTACCTATCTGTGCAATATGTGAATAAAGACAGTTGCTCCTGTTGTCTATTTTGTCAGTGTCCTTACTGAATAGAGTTATTTTGCTGTGTGTAAATGGTTTACTGTGCCACACGGTCTGTGTGGCACTTCAACATAGTCAATGTTTGGGCTCACTTACTCTCTTTTTTCAGGGGTGACAGGGTCATCAGTTCTTCTTGACCCAGATACTTGTGGGGTCAATGGTGTCAATTTTCAATGGATAGCAGTAGTCATTTACTTAATTAGTTCATGTTGGCTATATTGTACACATGTCAGGTTGGAGGGCACTGCCAGCACAGAGTGGGTTCCTGCACACAGTATTGCAGGCAGGCTGTCCAGGGTCATCATGTATGTGTGTTCTTCCTTTATGTGTGCCCAGAGGTGTATGTGTGTGGTCATCTTGTGATGGCCAGTCATCCTAGTCCCATGGCTTACTTTCCATATGTGCTCTTCGATGGCCAGGGAGTGTGCAGTGTGAAGGGGGTGAGTTTGTGGAGAGTGTTGATGTGTACATGCCTCTGCACTGTCAACTGCACACGTGTCACCCAGGAGTTGTGTGCCTGTTTTTTGATTGTTCATCCCTGTGGATGTAGTTGTATGCCCATGTGTGAGTTGTATGTTGTGCACTGTGCAGTGTGTTGGTGTGTCCTTGCAGTTCTGTCTGACTCCTACTTGTTGTTTTTGTCACTTGTGAGTATGCAGAGAGTGTTACTGGCAAGTCAGTGTTGTGTTTTGCTGCACATCCTTGGGTCTGGTGGCTGTTTGTGGGGACTGTGCAGACCTGCTGCTCCACACTGCTATTGTGGTTGTGTTTTCTCATGCATTGCTGTCACATGGTGCCTTCCTGCCTCCAGAGTGGCATGTTGTGTGTGTTGTCATTCCATCCCCTATCTGTGCTTCAGCTGCCTACCCATTGTGGGTCTGCACTCCCTCTCTTTGTGTATGGTACACTCCTGCCATGTCCCCTACTGACATGCAGTACACTTCACTTTGGTGTGAGCTGTCCCCTTGGTTTATATGTGTGTGTGCCTCCCCATGACTTCATTTGTGACACTGTGCTTTGTGGTGCAGTTCTTTGGCCAGGGTCAATGTGTCACTCAGGGCATTTCACCAATGGGTCATGTGTGATGTTCTGGTGCTGTTTGTCAGTCACGGTTCCTCCTACGCAGTTCAACTGTGTGTGCTACCCAGTCCTCTGGTCAAGTTGGTTCCACCTTTGTGTCCCAGACTTGTGCATCTATTGGGTGTTGTGTTGGATGTATGTGTGTTTGTGTTTTTGCTTCACTTCCTGGGTGTGCTGTTGTCTTTGTGCTGTGCTGTGTGGTGTTGTGTGGGTTGCTGTTCTGTCACTGATGTCTGTGTATTTCTGGTATGCTTGGTGTGCACACACAGCTTGTTGTGCATGCAGTGCTGTGTGTGTATGTTGCCTTGTGATTGCCTGGTGTGCACCCCTGATGTCCTGCTGTGTTTGCTATGTGATTGTTCTGCCTGTGCATCTGTTGTTTGTTTGCTGTGGCTGTGTTGTTCTGTGATGGTGCACTTCTTGTGTGTGTTGTGGTATGTTGTCTGTGCATTGTTCCTGAGTGATGAGGTTGTGCACTCCTGTTGTGTCTATGCTCCCATTGCCTTTCCGCAGTTTAGCTGCACAGGGCATGTCTGTTATTGTTGTTGTAGCTCTGTGTGTATTTCTGTTGGGTTATGTGTTTGTGTTGTAATCACCACTTGGTACGTTCCTTTCCCCCCCCCTCCTTCCTCCTCCCTTGGTTCTTCCCTCTCCCTGTCACCAACATTCCATTGCACCCTTCCTTTGATTATGCTGGATCCTGTGGTGGTGTAAGGACCATTAAAGAAGAGTTACCGTTTTACCTTGAATTGGTCTTTATTATAACACTGGCGACGTTTCGATGTGTGGGGACGGCTCACCATCACCCCCATTTTCTTCTTCGTATCCAGTTTTCCTGTTGGGCGTACTTCGCAGTCCAGAACCGGTGGTGGCTCTCCGGTGGCTAGTTCAAGTAAGACCTTGCCTGGTTGCTTTGTTATGCACTGCGTGCATTGGGCTGTTAAAGGAGCGTCTTTTGTTCAAGTTCTTGAGCTTCAAAACTACTGACGATATCCCTGCATTTGTCCGCCCATGCCAAGGCTGCGAGACATTCCTAATCTTACCGAGGTTTCCCTCGCTGTTTTCAGCCTGTGGGAGCTCCGCTGCCTTGAAAGGGACAAGTAACGCTGGGTTGGTGCCTCGCTTTCACTGCTGCCTTGAGAGGAGGAGGGGAGCCGGTTCCCTCCGTGGTTCCGATCACTCCGGAGTCATCTCCCGCTCTGTTGTCTCTGGTTTGTGAGGAGCATCCTGGCGTTTCCGTTGCCTCTTCGTTTCCCCTCGTGAATTTCCCGGCTGTGGCCCCCAGCGCTGTCGCTCCGGTCTCCTCCGCGGCTGGGTCATCTGCCTGGGAGGGAGACAGAGTTTGCCTCAGCGTTTGGTGTTCCTCAATGTCCCTGCATGGCTGGGTCTCTGGCACTGTAAATTAGTGATGCCACTTCATCGCTTCAGGGAAACTGTGGCGGCAACCTTTGGGAAGTTCGTTGAGGCATTTCTGACTAGATTCCTGTCAGGAGCCGGGCATTCTTCCTCGCGCTCGCGCAGCTGTTCTGTCAATTTCACCTTCAGCTGAAGCGAGGGAGTGCGTTTCTGTTTTGGTCCACCGGGTGGCAGTGTGGCTTCATATCACAGTCAGGCTGTGAGGAGACTTGTGATTAACAGCTATTTCTTCACCTCTGGGGCTCTAGTGCATTTCGCCATCGTGGATGAACTTAGCCTTCATTCATTACTTCTATTTCGTTGAGCCACCTATCCACTTAAGTGCGGAGGAATCCTATTCTAGACATCCTTTCCTTCTCGCTGACGGGCACAGCATTGGGAGTTCCTGCCTGTCAAATTCACGCTGACAGGCACAGCTGCACGTAGTTTTGTCACTGATGGGCACAGTTTCAATCAGTTTAGTCGTGGGTGTCTGCTCACGCTGACGTGCTCAGCTTCTATTTCTTAACTGGGAGGTCACATGCTTGTATGATTTTCCTGGTGGGGTGATTTTTTGCTTGAGAATTACATTGGTTATGATACTCTATTGCATTTTTGATGTTTGTACAAGCCTGCATTTTACTAATGATCTGTACTGCTCTACTCCTTATTGAAATGTGCATGGAATTTTGTAGGGGCAAGGGTGTAAAACAAATGTGAAGTTAATTCTTGCGCGGTTACCTTCGCTACAGCATTGAAGTGCATTTTGGGTGATTTTTGTTTCATTCTGTCTGCCTGGTATCTTTGCTATTTTCTGCAGGTCTACATCCCAGATTGAATTGTACATGGGGTTGGGCATTGGGTGGGGTGTATAACAAGTGTGTGGATATTGTTTTGCTCACCTCTTTCATACCTTGTTTCCATTGTCTTGGATTGCTGTATTTCAACCTCTTTCCTTCCAGCTATTGTCAAAGTATGGCAGCTGCTAATATGTCGCAGCCCCCACCGTTCCTTAACGAGGCAGGAGAACCTATTCTGCCTTGGAAACAATGGTTTGGGTTACTGGAGTCCTATCTTATTGCTATTGGGGGGGAGAAGTTTTCTCATTTACGCAAGTTACACACCCTGCTACACAATTTGGGCGTTGAGGGACGCAAGGTTTATGATGACATTTCGACTAATGTAGAAGGGGGAAGTGATAGTGATGATGATGAAAATGTGTATATTGTGGCAGTAAATAAACTAGAAAAGCATTTCAGTAAGAGGATAAACGTAGTGTTAGAGAGACATAAATTCTTCTCAAGAACACAGGGAAAAAATGAGAAGGTTAAACCTTTTATTGCAGCCTTAAAGGGTCTAGCGAACACATGTGAGTTTGAGTCCCTTCAGGATTCCCTGATTAGAGACCAGTTGGTCAGGTGCACCAACAATCATAAGATTCAGGAGAGGCTGCTTGTGGCCAATCCTAACCTCAAGGAAGCCATAGATATAGCGGTAGGGATTGAGCACACGGCAGATTGTATGGTTGAAATGAAAGGTGAAGTGGGCAAAACCATGGAGGTCAATGCCATAAGCAAAGATCACAGAAGTAAGATAGCTAACACCCCGCTTCAGGGAAATAAATTCAAGTGTTATAGGTGTGGGAGCCCAACACACTTAGCCAATAACCCGATTTGCCAAGCACGTTCTGTTGTCTGCCACAAATGTGGGAAAAAAGGACATTTGGCCAGGGTCTGTCATGATCAGCGCTCTAAAGCGGTGTTGGAGATTGAGCCACAATTATTTCCGGATCCCAAGTTAATTTTTCAACTCAAAGACAAAAACATTACAGACAAATTCCCATCTTGCAACATTACCCTGGATAGCAAAACCCTAACGGTCTTTGCTGATTCATGTTCCCCTTACACCCTGGTTGATGCCACCATATTTTCTCAACTGTTTCCCTCATGGAAAGAAACGGTACAACCTCCGGACATACAACCAGGAGGCTACAATGGGGACCCCATACCCCTATTAGGCATGACCACTAAGGAAATAGGGTTCAAAGGAAGGAACACGGTGGGCAAGATATACATTACCCAGAAGGGGTCCAACTTGTTGGGATGGAAACACCAGAGGGAACTCGGGATTAAGTTAGACCCCAACAGTCCCGACCAAGTCCTCTTAGTGGATCCCTCGGTGGGAGGGATGGATGTTTGCAATGATTTCCCCAAAGTGTTTTCTGATGACCTAGGCTTACTCAAGAATTATCAGCATTCCATCAAATTGAAATCCAATGCCAAACCGGTAGCACACAAAGCCAGACCCATACCACATTTAATGCACGTGCCTCTTCAAAATGAGCTAGACAGATTGCTGTCTTTGGGGGTGATCGAACCCATAGAGTGTTCACAATGGTTGGCCCCCATTGTTCTTACCACCAAGGCTACCAGTAAGGACATCAGGCTCTGTGTGGACCTCAGGGACCTTAACCAGAACATATGGGTAGACAGGCACCCCCTTCCACGCATTCATGAGGTGCTTACCCTCATTAATGGTGCGAGTTGTTTCAGCGTTCTCGACTTATCCTCTGCCTATCACCAGGTGGAGCTTCATCCCAACTCACAGCATCTCACCTCCTTTGTGACACCCCTGGGAGCCTTCCAATTCTGTCGCATGCCTTTCGGCTTGGCTTCTGCTGCGTCTGCCTTCCAGAGGATCATGCAGCATGTCTTGAAAGACCTTCCCAGAACACTCTGTTTTCAAGATGACATATTAATCTACGGGAAGGACTTAAACGAGCATAACGTCACCCTCAGGATGGTCTTGTCCAACTTGGAAAAATCAGGGCTCACTCTAAAAAAGGAGAAATGTCGCATTGGGGTGGGGTCAGTTGAGTATCTAGGACACACCATCTCTCAAGATGGGATCAAACCCAAAATAGACCTAGTTAAGGCGATTAGGGACACTGAGGCCCCTAAAGCTGTTCAAGACCTTAAATCATTTTTGGGCCTTTCCGAATATTATTCAAAATTTGTGAGGAACTATTCCTCAATAGTGGAACCTTTACGTAACTTACTCAAATCCAGGACCTCGTATGTGTGGTCCGATGCCTGTCAGAAGGCCTTTGATCTGGTCAAAGAAAGCATAATTTCTGCACCATCCCTGGGTAGGTTTGACCCGAAAAAAACCACTATCCTTTGCACGGATGCAAGCAATAAAGGGTTGGGGGCCAGCCTCACCCAAATGGGGGAAGGCAAGGAACACATTGTGGCCTTTGCATCTCGAGCTCTTAAGGGGGCAGAAATCAACTACTCAGTGGTGGAGAAAGAAGCACTAGCTTGTTTCTGGGCGATCAAACACTTCCGCTTCTTTCTGTGGGGTATCCCTTTTACTGTAAAGACGGACCACAAACCACTGATGTTTGCTTTCACCACCAAAGGGGCTAACAAAACCACCCCCAGAATCGCTAGATGGATTTTGGGACTGGAAGGTTACAATTTTTGTGTGAGATATGTGCCAGGTCATCAAAACACGGTTGCTGACTTTCTGTCACGGTCTCCCTCAGAGGGAGAAAGTGCTCCTGTTAGCTGTGAATGTTGTGGTAAATATTTCATTACCGGTACTATTTTTATGCGGTAAAGTCTATTAAGAATAACTCAGTAAATATAAGAGGCAGAATCCGTGGTATTAGAGGGTTTTAAAAGGCTTTATTCCTATACAAAGGAATACAATTCGAATTGTAGGCTTTCTATTCCATCACCACGAAAGTTCAGGAAGGAAGGGCATACATTATTGACAGATAGGCAGTTTTATAGAAAATACATTACAGTGAAACAGATGCAAGAGGCGTAACAGCTGATAGTACAGATAAAAGGTGCATACGTAACTAATAGAGGCGGATATATGGGCGTAATTTAATAAACGTCATCATACATGATGTCACAAGTGGGTGGATCCATAAGAGAATCCTGCAATGTCAGCAGAAATATTTGGTAGAGATGCGCGCGCAGCCGCATGACGTGTGATTGACGTGCAACTAGAGGGTGAAGGGGATTTGACATTTAGCTCTACATGTGGAGACAGAAGTCTGGGGGTCATGTCAACCTAATCCCAAATCATATCTAATATCCTATGTTTAAAGAACTGTGTTATCCAAAAGGAGAGGTCTCTAGGATAGAATCTATTCTATACTGACTGTTAGTGCGTGTACAAGCGTCTAAGTGTCTACACTTGATGCGAGGGGGTAGGAATATTCCATGGTAACGGGGCTATGAATTACTTGCATGAGGACAGCGAGGCCTGGCCCTTTGCACGGTTGCTGGAGGAATGTTTACCTAAACTACTAGACAGGAATGCATCGGATGAGGAGCGGAGTAGATAATCTTGAAGGTGAAATACAGTTTTTGGCAGGCGACAGGCTGGATCAGGCACCGTTAGCCGCGCAGGGAGTAGGACAAAGTTCATGGATACAGATGCAGGCTCAGACTGGAGCTTTCAGAAGCAGAAGGCAGGAAAAGGCTTGATGACAGAATTCGGGGCCTACTCGCCTGAATCTGTAAAATGTGGAAAGTGAACCACATAAAGTCGGTGGCCTTTCATACTTAGGAATGGAATATCTGACCCATTCATGGCGGATCTGAAAGAGGACATGTTGACGGTGGACGCACATATATTTGCGTCTTCAAAACTGGAGCAGGAGGGAACATACATGTACTTATAGCATGCACATGGAGCCGTTGGGGTCTACGATAGGGGACATAACTGATCACAAAATTCATATTTCCTCATTCCCTCCTTGTCCCCTACGGACCCTCAGGAGATATCGATCTTCATCAATCCATCGATCTGTTCATATAGCATCATTTGTTCTTCTTTCTTCTTCCGGGATCTCGAACGAAAACTTGGATGTGGGATACACAAGGTGGCACACAGACCACAAATCGCTGGCCCACATTGTAGACATAAGCAGCAACTGAATAGTATGAGAAAGCCAATACCTAGGAAGGATAGGATTCTCCATCCCCAGGATGACAACACGCCCCAGAACCAACCGGACCAAGTCCAGGTGCCTGGACTCTGGTGTATCTGGCTTACAATCTTATGAAGGCGAGTTATGGCTTTATATACTGACGGCGAATTTTCTGGTATGAAAATGCAGCAACTTGATCCGATGACCCTACAAGCTCCGCCCCTATCGGCCAGGATGACGTCAAGGACAAGACGATTTTGAAGCACAACAATCCGCATAGCAGACTGCTCTTCTGTTAAATTGCCTAAGGCGGAAATAGTCTCGTTCACTACTGCTTCAAGGGTTCTGGTTAATCTACGTATCAGCTTACTATTAGTGACTGTACCTATATAGGGAAAGAAACCTTTATTGAAATCGGTGTATTTTTCCCATGCTGTTTCAGTGTAATCGACAATTGGGAGATCTCTCTGCTGTCTATTGTGTACTAAATGGGTATTTCTATGATAATCAGGAGGAGCTAGGAAAACAGGTGGTAGAAGGAATGCTATGTAACAGGTACCATCCCAATCTAGAGGTAGACGTATATATGCGGTCTGGCCACATATAAAGTAGGAATGGCGAGAAGCTCTAAATGTAGACTTGCCTTGATCACTGAATTTTATTACAGTGGTGCATTTACTATGGCCCATGTGTATGGAACCATTCTTTCTTACACATAATTCCCCTTTTACTGGGAATACTGACATGACGGGCAAGATTGGTGTAGCTTCAGATTCAACGTTCAGGATCATAAGGTTAAGTGTAAAATTACCTAATCCATATACTTCATTTTCTAGATCAGTTCCTGTTCTTCTGGGAAGTCCCTCCTTGTTAGGGTAGCAGACTTTAAGCAAAACTAAGTTCAGGTTTCCCCATACCCAGTTGTCTTGATAAACTGCGGAATTTGAATCTAGGGAATTAATCAAACTAAACCATGCTCCACAGGAGCCATTGTGTGTGAACGGATAGGGAAAGAGGGGCAAAACTCCCTTATAGTTCTGATAGGGAGGGAGTCGGCCACATATCCAACAATTTGTGGCATTGCTGGTTTGATGGGAATGATGTAACATACTAATGAATGTGTTGTTGCGCAGCGCAAATCTATAGGACAACTCATGCGGAGGTAATTCGCTAAAAGAATGTTCTGCAGTTACATTGTAAGCACGCTTAAGAATAGGGTAATACATGTGCAATAGTATGCTGACAATGATGATCAGAAGACTTAGAAAAAACAAAATTAATAATGTTACTGTGCAGTGACTACGAAATGATTTACAATACGCATGCTTCTTAAGCTGCATCTGATGATTTCTTTCTCTATTCCGGTCTAGAGGATACATGTCAGAGACAAATTCAACCGATTCACCTTGGAGAGGACTTAAACAATCAAATTGTCTGACTTACTAGACCTTAATTTTAGTTTGTAAAGTTCTGAGTTTGTTAATTCAGCCAAGGGGAGCTTTGAGTCTGTCTGTGAGGGAATGCAGGGCTGAACGTTCACACTAGATGGTAGTCCATAAAATTTATTGATATGACTCGAGTGCAACCACCCTTTGCGTCCTTCAATCTTCACGGCTGTCCTTGTAGTTAGTAGAACCAATTTTGGCGAGGTCCATCTAGGCTCCAGTTGGGTCTTTCGGTCAAAATTCCTGACCAAAACCAGGTCGCCAGGAACCACGTCATGGGGCTTCACCTCAGTATTGTCGGGAAAAGCTGCGGCTACCTGTGAACGACAAGATTGTAGTGCAGACATCAAGGAAGCCAGGTAATCTGTCAGCATATTACAGTCAACATCAGTGATTTTGCGAGGTATAGGCGTCCCCCACATATTTGGTGGTCTACCGAAGATCACCTCGTACGGGGATAGCCCTGTTCGAGAATGTGCTACCATTCTCATGTAAAAGAGCGCAACTGGTAAGGCTACTATCCAATCGACACCTTTTTCTCTACATATTTTGGACAATCTAATTTTCAGAGTTTGATTATGGCGTTCCACGAGACCTGCCGCCTCGGGATGTCGGACACAGTGGAATTTCCATTGGTAGCCTAACAGAAGGGAAACGTGTTTCATTAGTTCGGATGAGAACGGCTGGCCATTATCTGAGTAGACAACACGTGGTAAACCGTACCGTGGGAAGAATTCTCGAACTAACTGTTTGGCAGTAGTCGGGGCAGTGTAATCTGAAACCGGGTATGCTTCTGTCCAACGGGAAAGAGCACAGACAACTACGAGAACATATTTGAATCCTCGACATCGTTCCATCTGGATATAATCCATCTGGAGGGCTTCAAAAGCATGATCGGGAGTTTGAAATCCACCCTGCTCTACGGGGATGCTTTTACCTGGATTAAACTGACAACATATCATACAGGTACGAACTTTTTGTTTAGCTGCTGCTCGCAAGTGTTTGTTGAACCAAATGTGTTGAATGCTGTCTAGCATAGCTTTTTCTCCTAGGTGCGCTGGACTATGTATAGTGTTAATGATGACTTGAACCATTGAGTCGGGAAGAAACCATATAGATTTTTCCTTCGTCATCCATCCTTGATCCGTTTGGATCCCTCCTAATTCAGTCCATTTCTTTATTTCTTCTGGTGTAGCATGTGTCTGTATGTCAATTACATCAAGGGCGGGATCCTTAACTGTCATGCAATGTGTTGGTGTCGGAACTATTGTCTTTGTCGTGTCAGTTGTGTGAGTCTGATTCTGAGCAGTCTGTTTAGCTGTTCTGTCAGCTAGGTCATTACCCTGAGAAATGATATCGGTAACTTTTGTGTGGGCTTTGCATTTCATAATCGATATTACAGTAGGTAGATGAATCGCGTCTAATAGGGCTTGAATGAGGGGTCCGTGTTGGATGTGGGCACCGTGAGAAGTTAAATAACCTCTCTCTCGCCACAGTACGCCGAAGTCATGGACGACTCCGAATGCATAACGGGAATCTGTGTATATATTGACTTTCTTATTTTTGGCTTGAATACAGGCTTGTGTCAGAGCGGTGAGCTCTGCTGCTTGAGCTGACAAAGTGTTAATACAATTTGTTTCAATGACTTCAGTGTCTGTTGTAACTGCGTAAGCGGCCACTAACTCTCCTGTACTTGTTCTCATACATGACCCATCTACATACAATGTCAAGTCTGGATCTGACAAAGGGATATCTGTCAAGTCTTGTCTGGGTTTCGTCGTGATAGTAATGACTTCGACACAATCATGTGCCAATGGATCTGTTCCGCCTACTGGTAACAGTGTGGCAGGATTTAACGTATTACAACGTCTGATTTCTATATGTGGCTGAAACAATGTTAATTCGTAACCGGTGAGTCTCGCTATAGTCAAGTGTTGTGTTTGTGTGCGGTTCAAGAGAACCTCTACTGCGTGTGGTACTTGTACTGTCAATTGGTGTCCTAACACTATGGCATCGCTTTGTCTGATTGCTAAAGCTGTTGCTGCCACCGATTTCAGGCACGCAGGAAGTGCCTGAGCTACTGGATCTAATGTACTAGAGAAATAAGCACATGGTTTGTGTGATCCTGCTTGTTCCTGAGTGAGCACTGACAAGGCAGTACCTTCGCGTTCTGTAACAAAGAGTGTAAACTGTTTACTGTAACATGGTGTTGCTAAAACAGGTGCTTGGCATAAAGCTTTCTTTAAGCTTTCAAAGGCGTGTGTATGTTCTGGAGTCCAAGGGAGGACAGTCGATGTGGCTGCCTCCTGTGTTGTCAACTGGATGAGTGGTTTTGCTAGAAATGCATATTGAGGGATCCACTGCCTACAGTATGAAGTGAGGCCTATAAAAGCCCGCACCTCCTTTTGTGTCTTGGGTGGTGGCATGTTAGCAATTAACTGGATGTGGTCGGGTGTAAGCTGCCTTCCCTCCTTGGACAGCGAGTGCCCAAGGTAAACAACTCGCTGGACACAGAATTGCAGCTTAGAAGGGGACACCTTGTGCCCCTTGTCGGCCAGAAATTTCAAAACCGTCAGTGACGCTGTCTCACATTCAGGTTCGCTTCGGGCGGTGATCAGCAGATCATCGACATATTGAAGCAAGGCAGTGTTAACTGGCATGTGGATACTGTCAAGTTCTCGTTTCAGTGCTTGGCTATAGATGCTGGGGCTTTCTGTAAACCCTTGAGGTGCGCGTGTGAATTTAAAACTTCGTCCATTTAAACTGAATCCGAACAGATATTGACTTTCCGGATCGATTGGGACACTAAAGAAAGCATTCTTGAGATCAATTACAGTGAAGAACAATGCTTCTGAGTCAATAGCTGTGAGTAATGAAGAGATATCTGGGACCACAGGGTATTGCGGTACAATACATTTGTTCAATTCGCGTAGATCAATAACTAATCGATATACTGGTGGTGCTTTTGGATCCGTTCTTTTAAGAATCGGAATTATCGGGGAATTACATACATTGGAGTCGGTTTTGACAACCACTCCTTGTGCAATGAGCTCGTCAATGATTTGCAGTAAAGCCACTACAGCATCTGGTGGTAACTTGTATTGTCGCATTCGTGGTAGTACTATTCCTGTTTTCAGTGTAACTCGATATGGTGTAATGTTCATGCAACCAACATCAGTGGGGCCTTGTGCCCATAAATGTGTAGGTAAATTCTGCAGTCGGTGATCCATGTCTCTGGACACGTAGTGACCTTTAAAGTCACGTAAAAATAGTCGTACTCCTTCCGGAGAACAACATATTATGGCTCCTAGAGCTTTCAATGTTTTTATGCCTAACAAGTTTTCTGGACATGATTTAGTAAGCAATAAATCTGTAGTACATGTCAATGGACCGACCGTAAGTGGAAGAGGTTGTGTTACGTCATTGATTATAGGTTTTCCTGAGAATCCAAGGGAAATATTCTGTGAGCCTGAGAGGGGTGCCCCTGGAACTTCACTTCGTCTTATAGTTGTTCTGCTTGCCCCTGTATCAAGTAAAAACTTTCTGTCTTCCCCTAATAGTTCACTATGTACATAAGGTCCCTCTTGGTCTACAGGAACCTCTATAAGGGGTAAGCCAACTTCCCTCTCTAGGCTATTTCATGTGTATCGCTGATAATCGGGATAGTCATTTTGTGCATACTGATACATCTGTTGTGTTGTTGCTTGTGTTGCAGCAATAGGCTGCGCTTGTGGTGGTGGTTGTTGCGGAGCTAACCTAGGTTGTGCATGCTGAGGGATTTGTTGTTGATTCTGATCCTGTCTAGGTGGACGTGGTCTTTCCTGCGTTCTACCTGTGGCAATATTATGTTTCAGGACTGGACAATCGTGTATATAATGACCTTGTTGTTTACAATAGTTGCATGTCCCTTTCGCAGGACCTGCGGAATCACCCCTTTGATGACCATCGGCTGGAACTGACTGTGCAACAAGCATTTTCATTTTTGTATCTTTCATACGTCTTTGTTCGTGTTCTTGTTCTTCTCTAATTCTATTGTGGTGATATTGTAACATCTGTAACATCTGTGATGGGGTGTTACCTTGCCAGGTACTTTCGAATTTCAATACTCTATTCTTGATTTGCAGCAGAGAATTTTCAACTAATTTTGTCACAAACAGATGTGGATATGACTCACTACTGGCTTTTATGCCACTATTTATACCAAAACATTTTTCAAATCGGGAATAGAAATCACTAGTGTCTTCGTCTGGCTTTTGTTTACAGGCTGAGATTGCACCCCAGTCTTCCTTTTTCGTAGTTAATAAACGTGGCAGTACCTGCACTAGTAATCCTGCTAGTGCTGTAGTCTTTTCCCCAAGCCCTGCTCCTGCAGCTCGGGCCCTTTCTTCGTTTTCTAATGCTATCCAATCTATCTTTTGGTCTCCCACCTCCCATTCCTTTTCTTTGAGTTTCTCGTAAACACCGGCAGGTAATAGGACTTTTAATATTTTCATAATGTCGGGGTAGGTATACTCTCCCATGAGTAACATGTCCTTTATTTCACGGTGGAAACCTGCTGGGTCCTTGTCATGGCTGGGTACTACTTTCTTCATTTCTAATAATTCCAGTTTAGTTATAGGCGTGTACACAAACACGCGTGTAAAATTATTACCGTCACCTCTGATTGGGTGTACTTCGCGTAACGGGTTCCGTCTATCTATGTGATACATTCTTCTTCCCATGATGGGAACTGGAACGTGTTCTGGGCATACGAAATTTAAATATTGGTTTCGGGATTCTAGAATTTCCTTAATCAAATCAGTACCTGACCCTCTCCATATGTTCGTGAGTAGTTCTGTCAATATGTCAGGTAAAGGTCCTGGATCGGAGTGTTGGCTTTTATATAATATAAGGAGGTGTTGAATCATGTATATACTAGCTAAACGCTGTTCGTATGGGTCAAGATTCAGAAACGTGTGTGCAAGTACATCATCATTGTATTCGCCGGGACTGACAGCCCATTGTACTGCTGACCTGGCTAATTCTTGTTCGTCCATGGAATCGAGCATGTGGTACCCCCTTCGATCTCGGAGTAATTTATCAGCGGCTTGGAATAGGTGTTCAGGGGATTTTGTATTTAACATAGGGTTTGGAAAATGTCTATTATATTCTGGACGTATTGGACGTATCGGGTCGTTAAAACCTCTGGTATTATTATGGGGTCTTCCTCTACCTACATAAGCTATCGTTTCTAATTGCTCTGATTCTTGCTCCTCCTCTTCTTCTGATTCTACTCTGTCTGTTTCTCGTCTTTCTTTATGTATTCGTTCTACTTCCTTGCGGATCTTTCGACACATGGCGATTATACACGCCTGTCTATCATGTTTCTCTTCTGATATGTTCTGACCCCATTTGGCAAGTCTTTGCATGGTATTGTGATCTGCCCCAGGCCTGTCTTGATTCCTAATTACACAATTTATGAAAAAACGTAGTAGTTGTCTTTGGACATCCACTTTCTGGTATTCCATAGCTTCGTTAATACTTTCTGGACCTCGCCCTGTTTGGACAAAGCGATATATTTTGTCTAGGTGTTCACCCATTCCTGGTATCGTCATTAAATATAATGTAGCTCGTCTTATACGTAGTGATGATATGAGCAATTTATCCTGTCTACCTGGTACTGGGTCGTATCTACAATCCACAAGCTGTTCTTTAAACATGTCGGATGTCGCTAGTTGGGGTGTACGTTGGAGTGCTAAATCTCTAAGGGTCTGTTTATTTCGCGGCGGTGTGGCAAACATGTCTGTCGTACCTCCTGTAGCACCATCTGAGGTGCTAGGCACGAAAGGATTCGTTGGGCGTAGGATAGAGATTGTAGATGCGGGAAAAACTGTAGAAACGGACGGGCCTGTTGGAACTTGTGTAGGAGTTTGTAGTTGCGGGGATACAGACGAATGCTCTTGGTGTTGAACACCATCGGCAAGCGGTGTGGGTGGTATGGCATTAGCATACTCGGGAGCTGCGTCATATAAATAGGAGGAAAGGAAAACGTCCTTTGCTGTTTTGGGATGTGTTTTGGGATGTGCTTTTATCGGGAGCAATGGAGGAGTTAAGTCTTTTGGTATTTCCGGGGTAGCCTTAGGTAACCCTTCGGCCAGAAGAGGATACATACCATTCATAAGAGTGTTTCTTTGTCTATCTACTTGTTCTGATTTTACTCGGGTACCTTCCTCAAGTAATAGATTTTCTCGGGTTTTATTTGAATTCTCTCTACCTTTCTCTTCCTGTCTGAGTGCTTTTTCTATACGTCTATATGATTCTTTACGCCATAATTCAATGGCATCTTTCTGTGACTGTCTGGCTTTCTTTTTCCATAATTCTTCTTCTACTCTCATGATGCAATCTGCATCCCAGGTCCCCGCTGCGGGCCATCTCTGACTCTCTGGTAATTCTTTGGTGTAGTCCACCCATAAATCAAGAAATAATACGGCATCTAGGCCATGCTTATGATACATAAAGTACCCTGGAGTGTCCCTAGGTGGGATGGGAACAGCTTCTTCGAGTACACCTTTTCTAGTTTTGATCTGTCTTAGTTTCGAAAAGAGCGGCATTTTTAGACCTTATTACTAGAACACACTTTATACAAGAAAACACAATAATGAACAGTCATTCACACCACAATATATAGAACGTATTTAAAACATTTAACACTTAACAGTTTTACGAACAATGATAACTAATAGAAAACTAGTTACTGACATAATACTGACACTAGATAGTACTTATTTATATGCAAGACTTACTATATATACTGCTAAACAGTACAGATACACTGCTAAAACAGTGCAGACCGGATTTGTGTACCCAAACCCGTCTTGACCGGCACAGACTATGTGCACGTTAAATGCCTCCCCGGTAATGGTACTCACCGGGTAGCTCGGAACGGAAGGCCTCGGAACGGAACTGAAACTGGACCGGACTGGACTCGACTCGACTGGACTCGGAACTTCGGAACCTGGTGGGCCTCTGTATACCTCGGATCTTGCTCTCTCAGCTAGGCTCTGGTCGGGATACTTCGCACTCCTCACCGCCTCGTCTGGGTGTTGATCGCAGCCTCAGTCGTCCCCGCTTGGCCGGAGGGAGATACTGGAAATCCTGCAGGTACGCGTTTTTGTCCGTTCAGCTGTGGCAGGAGACCGGGCCTGCAACGCACCGCCGGCGCGTGAGATGAGAAAGTGTCCCTGTTCGGGCGCCAATTTATGTGGTAAATATTTCATTACCGGTACTATTTTTATGCGGTAAAGTCTATTAAGAATAACTCAGTAAATATAAGAGGCAGAATCCGTGGTATTAGAGGTTTTTAAAAGGCTTTATTCCTATACAAAGGAATACAATTCGAATTGTAGGCTTTCTATTCCATCACCACGAAAGTTCAGGAAGGAAGGGCATACATTATTGACAGATAGGCAGTTTTATAGAAAATACATTACAGTGAAACAGATGCAAGAGGCGTAACAGCTGATAGTACGGATAAAAGGTGCATACGTAACTAATAGAGGCGGATATATGGGCGTAATTTAATAAACGTCATCATACATGATGTCACAAGTGGGTGGATCCATAAGAGAATCCTGCAATGTCAGCAGAAATATTTGGTAGAGATGCGCGCGCAGCCGCATGACGTGTGATTGACGTGCAACTAGAGGGTGAAGGGGATTTGACATTTAGCTCTACATGTGGAGACAGAAGTCTGGGGGTCATGTCAACCTAATCCCAAATCATATCTAATATCCTATGTTTAAAGAACTGTGTTATCCAAAAGGAGAGGTCTCTAGGATAGAATCTATTCTATACTGACTGTTAGTGCGTGTACAAGCGTCTAAGTGTCTACACTTGATGCGAGGGGGTAGGAATATTCCATGGTAACGGGGCTATGAATTACTTGCATGAGGACAGCGAGGCCTGGCCCTTTGCACGGTAGCTGGAGGAATGTTTACCTAAACTACTAGACAGGAATGCATCGGATGAGGAGCGGAGTAGATAATCTTGAAGGTGAAATACAGTTTTTGGCAGGCGACAGGCTGGATCAGGCACCGTTAGCCGCGCAGGGAGTAGGACAAAGTTCATGGATACAGATGCAGGCTCAGACTGCAGCTTTCAGAAGCAGAAGGCAGGAAAAGGCTTGATGACAGAATTCGGGGCCTACTCGCCTGAATCTGTAAAATGTGGAAAGTGAACCACATAAAGTCGGTGGCCTTTCATACTTAGGAATGGAATATCTGACCCATTCATGGCGGATCTGAAAGAGGACATGTTGACGGTGGACGCACATATATTTGCGTCTTCAAAACTGGAGCAGGAGGGAACATACATGTACTTATAGCATGCACATGGAGCCGTTGGGGTCTACGATAGGGGACATAACTGATCACAAAATTCATATTTCCTCAATGTGATGATGTGATTTTGCAACTTACATGCCTAAAAAAGGAAGAATGGAACGACAGTATGCATAACGATGCAGAGATGTGTTCAATTAAAGAGTTCATCAAGAATGGTTGGCCGGAAAACAAAAATGATATTCCCATCAGTTTAAGTAAATTCTGGGATGTCAGAGTAGAACTCAATATACAAGGTAATGTGGTTTGCAGAGGGGAGAAAGTGATTCCACCGTTGAACCTGAGAGAAAAGATTGTGGGGCTTGCACATGTAGGACACTTAGGGCGAAGCCTAACCAAGAATAAAATCAGACTGGAATATTGGTGGCCAGGTATGGACGCCATGACGGAACAGGTGGTGAGGAATTGTGTAGACTGTAGCCGGAGTGACAAAACTCACCAGACCCGCAAGCCCCCCCTGTCGCCTGTCGAAGTGCCTGATCGACCATGGTCAAAGCTAGCCTTGGACATCGTGGGTCCCCTCAACCTAAGAACATTAAAGGAACGTTTCATCCTGGTGCTAGTGGACTATCACTCAAGGTGGTTGGTCTACAAATGTGTACAGCAAATAGACACAAGAGTCCTCATACAATTCTTAGAAAATGTGTTCTTCGAGGAGGGGTTACCTGATACCCTTATAACAGACAATGGAGTACAGTTCACTTCGGACAAGATGAAAGAATTTCTGTATCACCGGGGCATCACTCACCTCAAATCTGCTTTGTACTGTCCCCGTGCTAATGGGTTAGTCGAAAGGATCAACCGGTTGTTCAAAGAGTGTTTGCAGAGAGCAGAAGTAATGGGGACACCAGCAAATTCAGCGCTAGTGGAAACAGTATGGGCCTATCGCACTTCTCCAAACAGTGTTACTGGGGTTTCTCCGTTCACCTCTCTCAAAGGAAGGATCCCGAAGACTAAATTAACTCCACCGGTAGGGCCAAGAAAGGACGCGGGTGTAGTAAACAGAGGTGAAATCTCAAGAAAAGTGGAGGAACACCAAGCTAAATACAAAGTCAGGTATGACCAGACCAAACATGTAAAAACACAAATGTTCAAAGAAGGTGATTGGGTCCGGGTGGATTTACCTAAAGCACGCAGGAAAGAAGCGTCAAGATATTCGGATCCTTACAAAATAACTAGTGTGGGTAGGAATGTAGTCCATCTCGACAATGGCCAAACATGGAGCATGGACAGAATCATTCCTCATGGACAAGGGGGTGACTTGGACAACGATAGTGACCCAGAGACAGAGTTGCAAACTATCAGTCACAGAAGGTCTATGAGAGCAAGGAGCTCACCTGTCTGGACCAGAGACTACTGTGTTAAATGAGAATTATTGTACAATGTTCCTTGTGGTTCCGTCTCTAGCTTTGCTGTTCTACTGCTTATATTGTTCTGCAGTGACCTCGTCGCTGCTTGTTGATACTGCTATGTCTCTCTTTGCCCTATGCAGGGAGGTGTGTTGTAATCACCACTTGGTACGTTCCTTTCCCCCCCCCTCCTTCCTCCTCCCTTGGTTCTTCCCTCTCCCTGTCACCAACATTCCATTGCACCCTTCCTTTGATTATGCTGGATCCTGTGGTGGTGTAAGGACCATTAAAGAAGAGTTACCGTTTTACCTTGAATTGGTCTTTATTATAACAGTTTGTCTGTTGTATTTGTTTCGACATTTGTGGTGGCATCCCTGTGTGTGTGTGTGTGTGTGTGTGATGTTTGTGGCTGACCCCAGGGTGTGTGGTTGTTTGGGTGTGTATTGACTGTCAAGTATTGCCAGCCTTCAGTGTGTTTGGCACTGGTGTTGTGTGCTGCTGGTGTGAGGGGGGTATGTGTGTAGATTCTTACTGGTGTTTGTCAGGCCTGAGGTGTGTAGATGGGCCCTGTGTGTAGTGCTGCTGGTGTACTCCTGTGAAGTAGTTGTATGGATGCGTGGCTGTTCACAGTTTGACTTCAGGGCCTTCCTTTCATCCTTGTGCCTATACGTGGTTTGCCTTGCTGTCTCCCTGTGTTGTTGCACTGAGCTGTCTGTGGTTTGAGTTCACTCACTGTGCCAGCCATGCATGCTTTGATGGTGTGAGGGTGTTGTTCTCTGTTCCTTGTGTTGATGTGATGTACACATGCTTGTTTTGTGTCTCCATGGCCTTCCATTTGTGTGCAGCCCACATTGGTTTCCCTATTTGTTGTGCTCCATTGCTGTTGGCATGTGGGGTGTGTATGTGTGTGTGCGTGTCAGTCTGTGGTGTGTATGTGTGACTGTGCAGGCTGTGTGTCCATTTGGATGTTACTCCCTTGTACGTGTTCATTTGTTGCTTGTCCTCATTTTTATTTCCCTGAGTGTGGTGTTGTGGTGGTGTGTGGGTTCCCTAGCTCTGTGCTACTTTGCTGTGTGTTGTGTGTTCCTGTGCAGTCACTCCTGTAGTGTCTGTCTCCATGATTGTTTGTTGTGTGGTGCAGGGTGTGTATTGACCTGGCTTGTTGTTGTGCATGGGGTGTGCTAGTGTGTGGTGGGAGGGGGTGTGGCACTGTGGTCTTTGTGCCCTGCCCATGCCTGGCACTGGCCCTGCCTTCTGCATTGTGCGCATGTATTTGCTTGTGTTCGCCGCTGCGGTGACGTGACCGGGACATGCTGCATGGTGGCGGTAGCTGTGTGTCCAGGATGCAGAGGGGTGACTTTGTGGCAGGTGGGTGATGTGTGGGTACCTTTGTGGATGTGTCCCTGTCCCCCCTAGGGTGTCTGATGTGGATTTGGACCCTGTGTCAGCCCGTGTGTTGTGTGTTGTATTTGTATTGTTGCGTACCAGCGGCGGCGTCCGCGGCGGTCCATGAGTTCCTGGTGATGTAGCAGGTATAGCACCTGAAAGATTTGTAGAGCTGGGTCCATGGCGGTCAAGGAGGCGGTGCGTCTGCTTGTTTGAGTCATCCTAATTTGTGGAGCGGGCGGACATCATTCCGCACGGCGGTGAGTCTCCATTGGCTCCCAATGCCGCGGTGGCGGGCGCACTTTAATGGCGGTGCACGTCGAACCGTAGTGGTCGGGAAATGACCTATGTTTGGCCATACTAATATGGCGGACGTGAGGGCCGCTGCTCGCGGGCGGAAAATAGCTTTTTTCCGCACCGCCAGCACTGCGGTGGTTGCACCGCCCGACATCCTAATGGGCCCCTCAATGTTTTAAAGACACAAATTTTGTGTTTAAATCTATCCGGCTTTGATGACCATCGGATTTTGAGTGAGGTATCATACCTTGGGGTCATAATAAGGACATGTTTAAAATCACTGGTGGAGGTCAATTGGGGCAATATTTTAAATGCTGTATGGAAGCAATTAGACCGGTGTGAATGCCTTCACCTTTCACTCGTGGGACGATGCAATGTTCTTAAAATGTAAATATTACCCAAAGTTTTATATTTTTTTAGATCTGTTCTGCTAGAAATTTCCAGTGCCCAACTGGCAGCACTGCAGTCAATATGTGGGAGGTTTCTATGGGCTCATGGGAAGCCTCGCAAAGATATGCACTATATGATTCTGCCTCGCGAGAAAGGCGGTTGGGCAGTGCAAGATTTTACTTTATATTACTTTGTGTGTATATTGCAACATATGAATATTTTATTAACAGGGGAAGAACCAATTAGCATTACTGAGGCTCCAGCCATATATCAAATGCTATTGGGCAGTGATGAAAAAAAACAGCTATTTGTTAGCCTGGAGCCAAGCTACTATAAAAAAAGCTAGGTTTAAGGTTTTAAATGCCGCTTTCAAGGTGTGGAAAGCCGTGCAAAAATACTATAGATTATAGAGGGTCTCCCAGTATACCACGTTTACAGCTACAGCACTCCTACCACCTATATTTTGGGACAGGAACATTGATAGATGGCGGACTAAAGGTATTCAAAATATAGGCGATTAATAAGCCAGCAGGGGTTTGATGTCCTTTGAGATGTTAGCTGAGAAATACCACATTCCCAGATCCAAATGTTTTGAACATCTGCAAGTTCGCGATTATTTATGCAAAAATCAATGGAAAGTTGAATTAAATCATTTGGTTGAAGCTGTGAGGAAAAGCGCACGCATCGGCTTTTTATACAATTTATTATTAGACACGAAGAGTGGGGATTTAGATATTCACAACACTAAATGGCACAATAGGTTAGGGTGCCTCGGCACTCGGGTGGAAGACTCTATCGAGCTGGCCGGGAGGCTATTAATGTCTGCCAATCTCCGCACACAACACTATAAGACCGTGTTTAACCTCTATTATACCCCAGCTAGGTTGTTAAAATGTGGTGGGACAAATGATGGAAGGTGTTTTCGTTGTGGAACGGAGGATGCAGACATTGTGCACATTTTCTTTACATGTAGGCACTTGAGTAACTTCTTGGGGCACCTAGAGAAATTTTTGGCGGAAATCACAGGGGGCCCAGTAAGGCTGTCAGCTGCTCACGTGTTGTTGGGGGTAGCGGAGTGGGATAGACGTGACCAGCTGGCTTATAGATTCCGATATCTGTGCTTTCTGGCTACAGCCGTTGCCAGGTTATGTATTGCCTCAATGTGGCTTCAGAAAGATGCTCCGACTTTTGAATTATGGAGGGCCAGATTCTTAACCATCTTCAATTTAGAACATAGCTTATATTTACTAAAAGGTGCCCGAAAAAGAAAATTGGGCATGGAGATATGGGGGCCTGTGGTGTCCTATATGGATGAATGATGTGTTTTTTCGGGGTTATACTTTGAAGGCATATGCATTTGCACTTTAAGGAATTGTCATGCACTTTAGATCTGCAACGAAGTTCTGCGTATTGTAACTGATGATCTAGCTCACTACTATATAACCTTGTGTGTTGCTTTTCTTAAGCAAAGACTATCCTACCTTTTTTTATGTGCATTTAAGATTGTTTTCTGTGTCTTGTTTTAACCTATGATTATTTAAATGCAATGTAATGTAACTATCATGGATTAATTAAAATAAAATAAAGAAATCAGTGGAAAATATCTACCAACCTCTAAACTTAAAATTGTGGGTCATGTGAAGTCTTTAACAGAGTTGTTCCACTAAGGTGACTCAAGTATGAAGGCCCAGATTTATTAACATTTTGCGTCATGGTTATGTCGCTTTTTTTTGTTGAGCCACAGCACAAATGTTAGTTGGTATTTACTAAGCTTCGCAAGGGCTGACTTGCATCAACTTGCGTGGCTTGGTTTGGAAAATGTAACGTAACACAACTCCTTGTGCTGTGTTGCATTACACTGCGTCTGGGAGGCATTCTGTGAGATTTGGGCGCATTTCTAGATTTACTGACGTTAGTAATCTTGGGAGTGTATCAAAATGCAAGGCCTTTCCCAGTGAGACGTGGAAAGGAGAAATATGTCAATTTCTCCTTCCTACTTCCCCTTTCTAAGCATGATCCATTCATACCAAGAAAGAGGAAATTGTCTTACAAGATTGTTTTTGTTCAGGAAGAAATCCCTTCCTCAACAAAAATTATCCTGCCTGTAATGCAGGCACCCTTGCATTATGGTGCCAGGGTGCCTGCACTGGCGCTAGGCAGCCACAAGTGCACTAGCGTAGTGAGAGAGCTGAAGAGTACCATATCTAAGTAGAAATGGCACTTTTCAGCTCTCACATTCACACAGCGTCACAACTTTGCTAGCTGCCCTGTGTTGCATAAACATTTAATATATGTGTCCCAAACTCTTTTTTTGAAGATGGTTGAAGGTTTAAAAATGAGGTGACTCTATAAAAGTTTATGGAGCTATTCTGTATGTTAGGTGGGTGAATACCCGTAAAAAGAGGGTAACATCCACCAAACGTAGGTGACTTGACAGATACACTGTGTGTCTAGCCGTACATGAAAATTAAATGCTCAATTACTTCCCCTTAGAAGACTTGAGGCCAGTGGAACATTCGTCCGCCTCCAGTCAGTCTTTTTCTGAACTGTAACTGTTTTGTATATGTGGACACTTTACTCAATGGTGTGACCTTGGTTATAACCCAAACATCAAACAGTAGGAAAAATGCATGTGTCCGTTTAATTTAAAAAAGGTAATCTGAATCTTAATGTTGCCTTTTTGTGAAATTTTGCCAAACGTTTGGCCAGGAGGTGCTGAGTCATGCAGGAAACATAGAATTTTTTTCTTCAAGCCAGTCTTCTGAATTGTATCTTGTATGCCGTTCGCATGTGCTGTATAATCTATGTCATCACTGGTGACATCACATATCATCTCACTATTGACATTAACAATTACTTCATTATAACTATTTTGTTTGAACTTACTAAAGTTGGGCTCTTGTGTGCTGCTATTTAATGTCACCCCACCTTCAGCCAAGTGGTAACAATTATGAGCATCTTACAATGTGCCTATCCTTCAAATATGCATTGCAGGGATTGGTCTTTGTCAATGCCCTGCACAGTGCCCCTACAGACTTAAAGCAGTGTTCATGGGCTTTAGGCTTGTGCAATGTGGGGGACAGGCCTTCTCTTGAAGCCTTGAAGAAGATCCTCAAATGAGTTCCAAGCAACACCAGAAAAACTGTCCCTCATAACCTACTCACCAGCAAGTTGGACTACAGAAATACCCTTTATGTCAGAATCACAAAGCAACTCACCAGAAGACTAAAAACCATCCAGAACTCGCCATCCAGATTCATCTTCAACCTCCCACACAGAATTCACATTACACCACACCTCAGGGAGCTCCACTGGCTCCCAATAAACAAAGGGTTTAATTTCAAACTACTCACACATACAGTCAAGGTATTGCACAACTTAGGCCCCAGCTACCTGAACAGTCCCATCTCCTTCCACCAACCACCCAAACACCTTCACTCTGCAGGACTTCTACTAGCACACATCCCACACATACACAGAACCAGTTCAGGAGGACAGATGTTCTCTTTCATCACTCCTGAAGCATGGAACGACATCCCACACCACATACGAGTTCCGTCCTCTCTTATTGAATTCTGCAAGAAGCTGAAGACCTGGCTTATCAACCTACCCTAGTTCCTGCTAGGCACACACACCTGCTCAGCACCAGGATACCCTTACAGGTGCACTTTACAAATACACATGACATAACCTAACTTAACATAACATAACATTTATTCAGCCCATGTAAATTTAACCCCTCGGAATAGAGGGTGCTGTAAGTTAGGGGATGGAGCATGATTTGAAGGTAAAAACATTACAACATTGCAGCAGAAAGGTAAGGTTGGGGGTCAGGGTAGGACAGCCTTCCCCAAATATACCGTTTTTTGTTTTTAGTATTCCCAACACTGTGCTCAGTGCACTGTATTGGGTACTGTGTTTTAGTGATGGCCATCCAGAGCGTGACGGGTTTGTGAATCCACAGCTGGATTCATGAACCCAAACAACAGAGGAAAAAGTTCCATTGTACAATTGTGTGCTTTTATTTTTTTTACTGGATTTGCGAATCCTCAGTGAATACGCAAAATTGCTGTGGTTCCACAGATTATTAGTATAGATATCTCTAAAATGTAGCCTCTTCATGACCAGACTATCATCATTTTTAACCTTAATTTATCCAAAACTACCGAATGGATTTCAACTAAACCAATGGAATTTTTTTATAAAGGGAAGTAAAAAAAACTGTACACTTTTCATTTTAGCTCCCATAAGAAATTTTGCTCTATGCTACTGCAAAACTTTCTGCACGGATTTACACCAAATGTGGAATGAAAGAAGCATCTCATTCAGAAACATGGGTTTTGGGATTGGGTGTAAAACCATACAGTATTTTCTGAGATATTAGTATTTGAGAAGTGTGTCAGGAGAGTAATGTAGAGTTAAACTGTAGACATATTGTGAAAAAAGAACACATAATCTTGATGGAGACAAGAAGAGGTTCTTTATTGTCACCTAAGCCACTGCCTTATAGCAACTGTCCAGTTCCAGCCTACTTCAAACATGAAAATTTCATACATTCTTGGAATGTACTATCCCATAGAAGAAACAGTTAAAAGTGATTCAAACCACCATATGACCAGATATACTACACATATTTCCTTATTAAAATACAAGCAAAACATTTTGCAGAAGACAAAATTAGTAGGTCATCATAGTTTTTATGAATGCAGGTAACAAAAATGAATATTTAGAAAACGTCTCTTGAAGAGAAACAGATTCTATCATGTTTTGGAGAAGTCAGAAATCACAGTGTGACTGAGCCTGTTCACAGTATACAATCTTTAAGATACGATGGCCTTTTTAATTTGTCTCAAATGCAACTCACAACCCAAAGCTTATTTTCTCAAACTTGAACCACCTTCACAATTATCAAAGCTTTCTAACCCATTTGTCTCTGGTGATGTTAAAGCTTTCCATCTGTAACATTTGGCAACATGACTTTGATTCCTAATTCTCTGATCAAAGACATTCATTCTTGAAAAGTTTCTTGACTGTGAGAGGTAAAGTGAACTTTAAGTTCTTTTCAGTAGGGGTGGTAAAAGATTTCTGCTCCAACGAAGGAGTTCGCAGAGTTTTGCCCACTCCGTGCTCCACCCGGAGTGTGGAGTTCTGAAAAACTCAGCGAAGTGATGAGGAGCGGAGTTTTTTCTCCCGAGCGGCTCATCATCCCTAAGTTGGGGAGCGCTTGCAAGAAAAAATCATGCTCTAGACCTTCTCCCGGTGAGATTTCTCATCACGGGCGGTCGCAGCAGGTTGCAACTGCTCACATTCAGCAATCTGCAATTCGCGTTGAGGAAGCTGCTTCTCGAGTAGAATATCTACTCAAGCCAGCAGAAAGCTGCAGCGTCCTCTGGCACGACGCGTACTGCAATTTGTGCTGAATTTAAAGAGCAGGACTAACTGTTGGCACTAAAAATCAGTGCGAGCAGTGCAACTTAATAGACTGCGCTTCTGGTGGAACTCCACTGAGCGCAGCAAAGTTTTTCAGGCACTTCGGGGAGTTCCACGTAGTAAAACTCCACCCAGACCTAGTTTTCAGACCTTACAGGAGAATTTATGCTAACACTTTCACCCATCCGAAAATGCATTTCATCAGTGACCTTTCTGTGGTTTAAGTACTCTTTTCATTTGGCATGTAATCTCTTTTCATACGAACGCCAATCCTCTTGAGTTTAAACATTGACACAATGTCTTTTCCAGCACTTCCAGCCTCGTAGAAACTTATAGCTAGGATTTCTATTCATAAACAATTCAAAGGGTATTTTTCCTGTGGCTTGATGTAGTGTTATTCTACAGGCTTAATCAATTCTGCTTTCCAAACAGACCCATCTGTCCTGGACATCTGAATGATTTCCTTCGCAGTACGATTGAGTCTAACAACCATACCATTGCATCCAGGCTGCTATAATGCTCCTTTCTTGTGCTTGGTCCAAAAAATTGACAAAAACTCTTCAAATTCTTTAGAGAAAAATTGAACATCTTGAAGAAAGCATTTTACATTTTATGATGGAATATCATCTACCCATTTAACTGCTGGCCACCCAGAGAATAAATCTACCATGACAAACATAGGGGAATGCCACTTACCCACATAATGGTCCTATTGAGTCAAGAGACACTTATTGCCATGGGCAATCTGGTATCATTCTACAACAGATCAGCTGGATGAAGATTTTTAAAATCTTGACACTTCTAAATTCTCGTTTATTTGTAATTCACATGTTCTCACCCAAAGGTATATTGGCACTGAATAATAGATGTTTTTTGTTACCCAACTCAATGGTTTTCATTTTATAAACCTCAGAAGGATGAATGGCTGAGGGGGCCTGCTGGGATTTGAACCTGTGACCATGAGGTCAAGCACAGGCCCCCTCATTAAATGCATTAGTCCACTAAGCCACCAGACTCTGCTTCTAATGCACTCAACACATTCTCTCACACCTCTTATAACTTACAAAACCACCCCAGGTCACATAAATCTGTCCTTTATCTCTGTTTGAAATTGACCATACCATCAGGCCCCTTGTGAGCCAAATTGAAACATGGTTATGTAGATGCTTGGAAGGCACCAAATGGGAATACCTGAAGAGTGATCCATCCTTCATCATTTACCAACAAATATGGCTTAATACTATCACTCAAATTAGAACTGTTGGGCCACCCAGAATGCACCTATTTAGCTACATTCTGCAAAAGTTTGAATCCATTAAACTTCCTTGTCCAGTCTTTCTCAGAGATGGCGCCTTTTGCGACAACACAAACATTTTCTTCATCATCCCACATCTCTTCAATACATGATACTTCACCGTCTTCTAGATTAACCAAATGAGAAAGACAAGGCTGTAATGTTTTGCACTTCTTCTAAGAACTGATATTCAAGGGTACATTCCTGTAAATCAATGACTCACTATCTTATTCTTGAAGATACCCTTTCAAGACTTTTTTAATCAAACATTTCACATAGAAGTTTGAAATTTGTATGCACACCAAACTTTCAACCCCATAAGCCTCCCTTTCAATGACAGAGTAGTTGAACTTTGCACTTTTGAGAGCTCTAGATGCAAAAGCAATAGTTTATTCATAACCATGGATAACTTGGGCAAGAACAACACACAAACCTTTGCTATTTACATCAGTTGTCACTATACACATTTTTCCTGGCAGAAACCCTTTCAAACAAGGAGCCTTGTTTAAATCATCTTTGACGTGTTTGAACCCTAGATGACATTGTACATCAGTTGTTGCCTCTCTTAAGGCATCTATACTGAGAATCTACCAACCTGAGGCATAATTGGCCACCTCTTTGATAACTAGCCCCTGTTCCATATTACTATAAAAGTGTAAGTTACTTCAAAAGTGTAGGTTGCAACAAAAGTGCAGTTTGCGCATACCAAAAAGTTGTAAACCTACTCAAAAGTGCAAACTTACTCAAAAATGTAAGTTACCTGTATGAATCAGAGTCCTAAGCGTAGGGATAATCCCTATTTATCAGGTTTGCCACTGTTTTCAGGAAAGGAAACTTTACAAAGATTTTGTATACATGTCTCAGATGGCTTCCACTTCCAATTTTATATATATATATATGGATGAATTTACTTTATATTTAGAAGTTGAAATGAAATAAGAAGTACCTTAATGTTAGCAGTGATGAGACTACTACTGACATCTCAATTAACATCACCCATGATACTACTATTCACATTGCTCCATAAACTGTTACATCATTTAAAAAAAGAAAGTAGTTAGTAAAGGGCCTTAAGTAATATATAGCATAGAGTTAATGTGTAGGCATGTGTGGGCGCATAGAATGGAAATATTGTGAGTCATGGAGGCAAGTGTGGTTGTGCATGTTGCAAGCTATGTGGTGTATTGTTTATAAACCAGTAATATCTGGAATGGAAGTAGTACTCTATGTTAAACAGGGTAAAGGCTGAGTGCACCTGAGGTGGGTTACAGAGCCATGCTTCAGAGTAGGTTGTGGCTTACAGCCAAAGCATGTAGCAAAGAATATATGAGAAAAGCAAAAGGTGGTTAAACTCACATTGGGATTGTAAACACAGCTCTGAGTCTATATGCTATTATGCTCATTATAGGAATCTGTGTGGTGCATTTTACCAAACTACGGGTGGTTGACCATAGGGCATCGCAGAAGATGCATTATCAGTGGAAAATATCTGCCAACATCTAAACTTAAAATTTTGGGTCATGTGAAGTCTTTAACAGAGTTATTCCACTAAGGTAACTCAAGTATGAAGGCCCAGATTTACTAACATTTTACGTCAAGGTTGTGGCACTTTTGTTTTGTTGAGCTACAACACAAATGTTAGTTGGTATTTACTAAGCTACGCAAGGGCTGATTTGTGTCAACTTGCGTGGCTTGGTTTGGAAAATGTAAGGTAACCCAACTCCTTGCGCTGTGTTGCATTCCGTGAGTGGTGCATGGGTGTTCCCATGCATCCACCCATGGATTTGGGCGCATATCTAGATTACTGAAGTTAGTAATCCTGGGAGTGTATCAAGATGCAAGGCCTTTCCCAGTGAGATGTAGCAAGGAGAAATATGTCAATTTCTCCTTCCTACTTCCCTTTTCTAAGCATGATCCATTCATACTGAGAAAGAGGAAATTGCCATACAAGATTGTTTTTGTGCACGAAGGAATCCCTTCCTCAGCAAAAATATTCCTGCCTGTAATGCAGGCACCCTTGCATTATGGTGCTGGGTGCCTGCACTGGCGCTAGGCAGCCACAAGTGCACCAGCGTAGGGGGAGAGCTGAAGAGCACCATATCTAAGTATATATGGCACTTTTCAGCTCTCACATTCACGCAGTGTCACAACTTTGCTAGCTGCCCTGCGTTGCATAAACATTTAATATATATGAACCAAACTCTTTTTTTGAAGATGGTGGAAGGTTCAAAAATGGGGTGACTCTATAAATGTTTATGGAGCTATTCTGTATGTTAGGTGGGTTAATACACTTAAAAAGAGGGTAACATCCACCAAACGTGGGTGACTTGACGGATACGCTGTGTGTCTAGCTGTGCATGAAAATTAAAAGCTCAATTACTTCCCCTTAAAAGACTTGAGGCCAGTGGAACATTCAGCCGCCACCAGTCAGTCTTTTTCTGAACTGTAACTGTTTTGTATATATGGACACTTTACTCAATGGTGTGACCTTGGATATAACCTAAACATCAAATATTAGAAAAAATGCATGTGTCTGTTTAATTTAAAAAAGGTAATCTGAATCTTAATGTTGCTATATTGTGAAATTTTGCCAAACGTTTGGCCAGGAGTACATGCCAGCAAGTCAAAACCCAGATCCCTCAGACAGCCACGTTTACTCCATGGGATATGAGTTTCCTGCAAACATAGTAGATCTATATGCATGAATTGTATAATCTTGGCTGATCGTTCAAACCACATATATTCAGAGAGCAACTACGGATTTTACCCCTTTTCCCCATCATCCTTATAGAAAACAAATTCTTTACATAAACTAGTAAAGCAGTTCAGACAAAGCAGATATACTCCACACATCTCACCGAGAGATACTCTTATTTTTACAAAGATGAACTTGCCATGACAATATATGAAAAACACCAACTGTGCAACCCCCTACCCATCCTAACCCCACCACCCCCCACCCTCCCCAACCTATGCCCCCACCTACCCTTCCCTCTGTCCCACCCCCCTCCCTGCTGCCCACCTCATGAGGCATAGGGACCAACAGTCCCTGGTGATGAAGAGCTGTGCCACCACCCCCTCCCTTCTAGGCTGTCCCTACCCCCCTAATAGACCACAAAGAGGTGCAGATATACAAGGGGAAAAAAACAAGGACAAGAAAGATCCTCAGAGAAAAAAACAAAAAAACAGATTCAAGTATTGTCCAAGCACTAAATGGTCATCCCCTGAGCAGTCAAAGCAAGAGTGGATTGCTTGCTTAAAACGCCAGCCTATATTGATTGCATATATTCTTTTGCTAAAATCTCAGGGA
The DNA here is from genome assembly GCF_964204655.1 of Triturus cristatus. NCBI lineage: Eukaryota > Metazoa > Chordata > Amphibia > Caudata > Salamandridae > Triturus > Triturus cristatus. Next base: position 391,609,803 of record NC_140588.1, read on the forward strand.
AGAGAAATTGTGTCTGTCCCTGAAACACTACTTTCAATTTGGCAAGATGAGCAAAAAGACCTGTGCCCTCTTTGCCTGAAATAATGGGATCAATTAGCGCAGCTGGCATCTTTTCTGCACGTCACCTGACAAAAATCGGGTCTTACAAAAAAATCACATCCCTTTCCCATTCTTTTTCTCATCGGTCTAGCTAAATCATACAGTGCCTCTCGGGCCAAAAAGTTATTCAAGTAGATACGAATAGCACATGGCCTTTCAATGCCCTGTCCCCTTTTTTTTGTTGATTAAAGGGAAACCGATGAGCTCTTTGCAGTTCAGCTTTCCGGTCCCATTGCCGAAGTTCAGGAAATGCCTCCTCAAAAAGTGCAATCACAAACTGCCAAACGTCAGACCCCTCCTTGCCCTCAGGGATACCCAGGATCCATAAATTATTCCTCCTTGATCGATTCTCAAGATGTTAGTTTCCATAGCGTATCCTCTTTCAGGTCTTTTTTTTTTTTTTACGTCTTCTCATAACCAGGAGTATGTTTTTTTTTTTTTTAAAATTTTATTGTGCAGAGAAAAAGGGTACAAGCACGGGCCTACAACCTCCTGGGCCGGCCGCTAGGATGCAGAAATGATCAAGCAGTTCAAAAACAATGACTGGCCCGCAGGGGCTCCGCTAAATGACAGGAGATCAGGCTGCACATAAAGGAAGTCAGGATACACCCTTTTTACATAACTATCAACCAAAGTAAAGAAAAACAAAAAGCAAGGCGAAAAACATTGAAAGGGCGTCTAACCATAGCAGAGGAACTCCACATAGGACCACCCTAGGGTGGTCAATAAAAGGGGGGTCTGAGAGGGAGGGGGGGGCCACGGGAAAACCAAATCTATACTCAGATGAACAAAGTAAGCAAGGAACCCTCAAGGATCAGGGGGACAAGGCAACCTCAGATGTATCCACCAGGGGGGGAGAACAGATAGTCCCTCGATACACATTCCACTGACCCCAGATTCTACCCCACGCCCCCGGTTTACCACGAGCCACATACACCGTCTTCTCCCTGAACATGCATCAGTCCATGTTCTCCTTCCATACGGACACAGTGGGAGGCCGTTGGGAACCCCAAAGCTGCGCAATATCTCTCTTTGCGATCATGTTCCCAAGGGCCGCCCACCGAGCCTGGGCCGCATTATAGTCATTGGGCTCCCACACATTCAGAACACATCGTCGCACCTCCGGCAGCAGAGCGACCCCAGTGACTCGTTTCATAACATCATGCACCTGGCGCCAATATTCCGCCACCTCGCGGCACTCCCAGAGGATGTGGAGAAAGGTGGCACTGAGCCCGCAGCCACGCTTACAGAGCCCGTCGTCAGAAAACCCCATCGAGACCAAACGGGGACCCGTCACATAGACACGATGGAGAATCTTAAGCTGGACCAGACGGAGACGGGCCGGGATGGCAACCTCCTTAGGGGATGACAGCGCAGACTGCCAGTCCTCGTCGTCCAACTCCACCCCATCTCCCATCCATGCCTCCCGAAGACGCACCAAGAGATCAGCCCGATTATTTATTAGTTTTTTATAAATCAGGGAGATAGTACTGTCGGGGACGTGTCCGTCGAGTATACGGTCCTCGAGAGGCGAAGAAACAGGGACCGTGGTCCCCTCCCCAAAGACCGAGAGTAGGGCGTGCCGAACCTGGGCATAGCGGAAGAACTCCCTTTCACTAAGCTCGTACTCGCTCTGAAGCGCCGCGAAGGATTTAACCGCGCCTTTAACCCATAGGTCCCCCACTCTGCTAATGCCGATCGTATCCCAGTGCTCAAAGCCTTTCGTTGTCCAGAGGCTTCCCAAGCGCTCTGAGGCGAATAGAGGAGTAGCACACGTTAACCACTCACTCCAGCCCACAGCTACATTCGCCGCCTTCCACACACGTACCGCAATCCTAGTAGGGCCCGTGAGGGTCCCTCCGGCAGATCGAGAGTAAAGCGCTCTGTTATAGTTACCGCCGGGAAGCAGGAATTTATCCATCTCATATGCCGGGTTCGAGCCAGGAGCGTACGTAGCATGGTTAATGGCAGACAGCTGGGAGGCCCAATAGTACCTTCTAATGTCAGGAAGCGCAATGCCCCCGTCATACCAGGGAAGAGTCAGCTTTGCCAAAGCGATACGCGCACGACCGTCCCAAACCAGTTTCCTCTGCAAACTCTCCACTTCCCTAAAGTAGGCCGCCGGAATGATATCGAAGGAGTTCTGGAGAGCGTAAAGAAATCTGGGAAGGGACATCATTTTAAACAGTGCTGCGCGACCAAGTGGAGACAAGGGCAACTTACACCACCGAGCCGTGTCCGCCCTCAAACGCCGGAGGGGAGACAGGAGATTCTGCTCATAGCGGACCGCCGGATCCAACGAAACGTATACCCCCAAGTATTTAAAGCCGGATTGAGATGTTTGGATCGGAAGCCGAGGCGGCAAGAGAGGAAGGCCACCGGAGATAGGATACACGCAAGATTTGGACCAGTTAATTATCAAACCCGAATTTCTCCCGAAGGAAGTAAGGACATCAAAAAGCACATTGAGCGACTTCCGCGGCGAGGTGAGGTACAGAAGAATATCATCCGCGTACAACGAGACCCGATCCTCGAAGCCCGGGGCCCACCGGATCCCTCTGATCGAGGGCTCCCAGCGGAGCCAGGCAGCGAGCGGTTCCAAGGCGAGAGCAAAGAGCAGAGGGGACAACGGGCACCCCTGCCTAGTACCCCTCCCGAGCGCGAAGGGCCGAGAAACCCGCCCATTGACAACCACCTGAGCCATTGGACCAGCATAGAGGAGCTTCACCCAACCAATAAATCCCTCCCCAAAGCCAAACTTCGCCAATACGGCCCAAAGGAATGGCCACTCGATGGTATCAAAGGCCATCGTGGCGTCTAAGGAAACCAATATGGCCGGTTCAGAGAAGTACTCCGCCCTAGCGAGGACGCCATGTAGACGCCGCAAGTTGAGAGCGGTATTACGATGAGGGATAAAGCCGCATTGATCCGGATGTATCAAATCACAGATAACTCCCAGCAAGCGATTAGCGAGAACCTTGGCAAGGATTTTCGGTTCGGCATTTAGTAGGGAGATAGGCCTATATGAGGCACAGCGGTCTCGTGGCTTACCGTCCTTGGGAATAACAACTATAGTAGCCAGACGCTGGTCGTCGGGAAGGGAACCCCGCTCGAGCGACTCCAGAAACATACGACGGAGGAAGGGCGCGATTTTATCCGGGCGTAGTTTATACAGTTCAATCGGCAGTCCGTTGGGGCCCATAGCCTTGCCCGAGCGAAGGGAACGAATCGCGGTAGCAATCTCGGCGACAGACAGGGAGGCATCCATCTGCTCACGGTCCTCGACGGATAGGCCGGGCAAGGCAATATCCCACAGCAAGAGACGAGAGTCATCCTCATCTCTATCAGACACCGGGGAGTACACCGCCCGGAGGTGGTCAGCAAAACACTCCACAATCTCACCAGGGTCAGTCACACACACTCCATCCGAAACCCGAAGCTCCGGGACCACACGATTCACTCTCTCCTTCTTATCCAACCAAGCAATCAGTTTACCCGCCTTGTCCCCGGCATCATACAACCTACCCTGTTGCTCCCTATACATGCTCTTGGCCGCGTCAGTGACAAGAGACTTATATTCAAACTGCTTCAAGCTGAGGGCATGAAGCCCATCCTGAGTGACACCCGTCTCCAAAGCCGCCTCCAGCCCCGATATTTCAGTCTCCAGCTTCACCACCGCCTCATTCTTAACCCTCTTAGCCTCCACTATCTGGGATAGGGCATGCCCGCGGAGCACTGTTTTGAAGGCTTCCCACAGGGACACTGAGGACAACACCGGCCCCTCATTCTCGAGAAAATACTGATCAATCGACTTAACAAGGCTATCACGAATCTTGGGGTCTCGCAAGTACCAAGGGTTAATAGGGGCAATCCGCCCAGCGGACCGCATCCCGGTGTCGAAAAGCAACCACAGTGGGGAATGATCAGAGATACCCCGGGCCAAGTGCTTGACCTCTCGAATCCGGGCAGTCTGGGCCGCGGGCATAAGAAAATAATCCAATCTGGAGAGACTCCCATGGGCCCCAGAGTGAAATGTGTACTGACACTGTGTCGGATGCATTAACCTCCAACAATCCACCAGACCGAAGGTATCCAAGAGTCCGCCGAGCCACGCCTGGGCAGCAGGGAGGGCCCTGGGCGGGTGGCGATCCAAATCACCCGAAACAACCGAATTAAAATCCCCACCCATAAGCAAAAGACTGTCAGGAAGCTCAAGCAGCATACGACCCAAGTCTGAGAAAGTGGAGTTCTGGAGGCCCGGGGGAACATAAACCGAAACCAAGGAAAGGGACTGTCCCTCCCACCTCCCAATCAGAGCCACATAGCGCCCTCTATCGTCTAGGACAACCCTGGTGATCTCTAGCGGAAGTGAAGATCGTAGGAGAATGCCCACCCCTCTAGAGCCAGTGGTGAAACCGGAATGGGCCACAAGTCGGTATCCCCCCCTGTTCATGGCATGACAAACATTACCAACCAGATGCGTCTCCTGTAAGAATACCACATCAGGAGTCAAACGACGCAAATACTGCAGCACAACACCCCGTTTGATACGATCCCCCAATCCGTTGACGTTCCAAGACATCAGTCTCAACCCGTCCCCCCCCATCCCCTCCAATAGATCAAAGGTCCCCCAGCAAATAGCGCGACACCTGAAACTGAAACAGAGCCAATACCTCGCCTTGAAAACAAAAAACACAAATCCAAACAACCCCTCCCACCCACCAACTCCCCCCCAAATTCAACTCCCCCCACCCTGCACCCCTGCGGTCCAGAAAACCACCTCAACTTGCAGTGTGCCTGTCGCCCTACAAACCCCATTCTACAAAAAGACCCCGGAGGAGGAAAGGGACCCGTCCCTGCCCGCCCCCAACATTGACCATAATTAAACAAAATGTACAAAAGAAGTAGAACCCAGCAGAACAAAACAAAATGTCAAAGTCAAGGACCAAAAGTCACTCCGAAGGAGGCCCGCCACCCTCGGCACCACCAGAAGGCCCAGGCCGGTCTCCCCGGTCCGGCAGAGAATCCAGCCAGTCACTCACAGTCGCAGGACAGTCAAAAAAGGTAGCCCGGTCTTCGTATTCCACTCGGAGCTTAGCAGGAAAAAGCATCGAGTACTTAAGACCCAGGTCCCGGAGACGGCGCTTCACCCCCTGGAAACCCATCCGCTGTTTCTGGACCAGTTGGGTGAAGTCCGGGAAAAAGTTAACGGATGAGTTCTCATATCGGACCGGGCCATGTACCCGTGAGGCCTGCAGAATCGCATCTCGGTCTCTGTAGTGAAAAAGTTTTGCGACAATAGGCCTCGGGGGAGCTCCCGGTCGCGGCCGACCGCCTGGGACTCGATGGGCCCGCTCCACGGCAAAGAACTTACTCAGGCCAGCGGGGGCAAGCTGTTTGAGGATGAGTTCCTCAACCATAAGATCCACCGGGCGATTGTCGGAGGCCTCCGGAACACTTATGACGCGGATGTTATTGCGTCGAGCCCGTCCCTCGAAGTCCTCCAGCCGCCGGGCCATCAGGTCGTTGGTCGACTTGAGGTCGCCGAGAGCAGTCTGCAGGTCCGACACATCCGTACCAAGGGTGGACGTCCGCAAATCCAGCGACTGGACCCTCTCATTGGTCTTAGAGAGATCCGCCCGAATTAGCGTAACATCAATGGCCACCGTGTCGATTTTACGGGCCAAGGCCTCGTACTGCTGAGCGATGGTCTCCTTGATGCCATTAATGGCGCCCATGATGTCCTGCAGGGACAAATCCGGAGGGGCGGACGGAACACCCCCAGCGTCATCCGGGAGAACACTTGCCGTCCCAGGGGACCCTTTACCCTGAGTGTAGCGGTCCATGTTGTTGGTCTGGACCGGTCCCCCACGTAGGGATTGCTTGGTCTTGCGCCTCTCGGGATCCCCTCTGCCTCCCATGTGGAACCACGCTCGCCGAAGGGGACCACCGAGCAAGCGTCGAAGTGGCACGGGCGAAGCCGACACGAGCCGTACCAGGGACCGCAATGTGGCGGTGCGAGAGGATCAAAGTCAATGGGCACACTGGGATCAGGCGGAGGCAAAGGCACGAAGCGAAGGCCGAGTAAAAACCCAGCCGCACAAAGCAACTCCACTGTCCAGCCACTCAGAGATCCAAAAGTGAAACCGAAAGTGATGAGACGGCCGCCGGCACAGCCCCGATGCCGTTGTTGTTCAACTATGCCCCGGCTCCACAGTTAACCTTCGCACCGGGCACAGCCATCAGTTGGGCCTCAAAAGTTCAAACCACCATAGATCAGGTCTCCCAGGTCCGATTTGGTTTCTGAAAAGAGTTTAGGGTTCAGCCAACGTTCATCTTCCAGAATCCGTCAACCAAGTCAGGATAGAGTCAGGATAAGTTCCGAGGAGCAGCGAGGGTCCGGGGAGCCCTGTGCTCACGCGACCATCTTGGATGCGTGCTAGGCTCCTCCTCTCCCTCTTTCAGGTCTTGATCCATAAATTATTCCTCCTTGATCGATTCTCAAGATGTTAGTTTCCATAGCGTATCCTCTTTCAGGTCTTTCAGGGACTCAGTGATGGTTGTTTGAACAGCCAGCCCATCCTCAAGTGTGGATATTCTAGACTCTGCCTCACTGATCCTAACTGCAAAATTGGAGCAAAACTTAGCCACCCTGCGTATAGTTTTGTAATTTTCGGCACGCACCTTGAGGGCGCAGACTCTCCAGTCGAGTCTCCTCACGATGAGCCCTTAATAGACTGATAAATCGTAGATAATGTGATTTCATCGGGGTTCCCTGGGTCTATCCTTAGGGTTTCGATTGCCACCCCTTCAGCCACTACTTAGCTCCCATCCAGTTTGGGCGAGAAGAATAATCCCATGTCATGGAGCCATTTGAGCCTAGGATATTATCTGGTGCCCACAACACCTTGTTCCCTTTACTTGCGAACCATTCCTGGGATGGGTGGAGATTTATCTCCTGTCTCTCCCTCTTCCCATCGCAAGCTACTGGCAACACTTTCGTCTTCAGCCCAATCTTTTCCAAGACTCTCATCCCCGAGGAATTAGAATGGTCTGACATAGAAAAGAATGTTTCTCCAGATTCCCCCTCTTTTACAAAACTTAACCCTGAGGGCTCCCCTTGAAACTCCTGCGCTTCCTTTCCCAGACCATCGACTTTCATACTGCAATTGGTCCCATCCATCTGGTTCCTTGCAGTTTTTTCCACACCACTATCTTGGGGGACTACAGTTCCCATAAGGCCATTTCCTTGTTGCTTAGCAGATATTCCATCCACAGCACCCAACAATCCAGCATCAGTAATCAGGATGTCTTGGTTATCTCCATGACCATCAATGTCAGTGGAGCGGTCTTTATTTTCACATAATCCCCCTTCCACGTTCTCTACACTCAATTCATTTAGATCAATTGGGGAAGAGTAAACAGAACCTTGAATGAGCCTTTGAATGAGACCTTCCTGTGGTATTATAGTTGTCCCAGACATGGCCAGCGTGGTTGCAGATTTGCCATCAGTGTATTTTCCCACAGACCGATCATCCGTCGCCTTATTCTTCCCAGCTTGTGTCTTAAATAATGCGGGGACCATCTGGCACCCCTGCCCGAGCCTCCTCCCCTACCTGCTCAGTCCCCTGTTCCAGCAGATCTTGTGACTCTGATATGCACACCCGTGAGAGACCGGAGTGCTCCATCATCTGCCACCGATTCATCCAGAGCAGATTTCCCGGGGCTCCCGGTGCCTAAGGGGGTCCACGGGTCCTTGAGCCTCTAAGAGATGACTTGGGCGGCATCACAGTAACTGGACAAGAAATGGCAGCAACAGCCACCACGGGAAAAACAGAGCCGACGCAAGCCAATCTTGCAGGTAAAGGTAGTCCACAAACCCAGGGCCACGAACGCCAGATCATGCCAGGAAAGCACAGCCACTTGTTTCCACGTTCCCTACTTGTTTCCTTGCATTCCTTCAGTCAGGTACGAGAGGGGGAAAAGGTCAGCCAGGAGAGGATAGTATAGCCAGCTCACGCGGCCACCATCTTGCCTCCCCTTATTGTGTTTTCGGGGGGAAATATCCCGCAAACTTCACCACGAGGTCGCCAATGGGCGCGGCCATCTTGTTTTTCTACTCTTTGCATCGTTCTGGGGCCTGTTTTTCATCCCTCTCCAATCTCTTCCAACCTTTGTTTCTTACACTGTTTTTCTGATCTTGTTTATTTATTATCCATCCCTCTCTCTCCATAAGTGTATATTGTGTGTTTTATTTCTACGTTTACTGCGTTTTTGTACTGCTTTTCCATTACTTGCTTTTTATTTTTTTTTACTTTCCTACGTCTTCTCCTGACCTTATTTTTTACTTCTACATTTTCTTTTCCGCTCCCCCCCCCCCCCCGAACCATGGCTAAGGCTAGCCAGAAGGGGAAGGCCAAGGCTAGTGCGTCCAAGAGCCGCCTTCCTTGCGGAAGACGGTGCCCGGAATAGGTGCCGCCCCGGGCCCTGTTCTCATAGGTGGAGGAGGCTGCCCTTGTTTCTTTTGTACAGCGTCACCTCCCCTTAACCTTGGCAACAGGCGGCAGGCTTGGCTCTGGCTATGCTACCGAGGAATGTCACTGCCGGTGGGCGAGGGTGGGCAGAGCAGTGTTTCGCTGCTCTGAGGTTGGCGCACCCACAACCAGCTGACTCATCGGTGGTCCGACATCTTGGAGCAGGACCTGCTGGACCTGCTAGGTGTTGAGGTCGTGGGGCTTGGTGAGTAGCTAATTGTAGTAGTATTGTGTGTTCTGTTCTGTGTTATTGCGAATATAATTTTTTGCCAAATAGCAAGAATGCTGCTGCTTACATGCAGGTAAGTTTCGAATAAAAATCATATATTATGTGATTGTTATTCTTCTAGAAAGGTGTTCTGTGCTAGTAATCTTACTTATTTGTAACTAAGCGCTCGCTAGGGCTGAATATGTAAGAGAGTTTAGAGAACTTAAGTTAGGTAATGCTAGAGAGACTCCTTTCCTTTGTCCTGTCACTAATATAGTGGTGGTAGGTAGGTAGTTTAGTTACTTAGTATTAGTTGGTAATTGTTTAGCGGTCCGTGGCCTGATGCGTCCTCCATCACGTACTGCTGACTCCAGTCCTTAGTAGAACCTTTTGTAGTTTGTTAGTGAGTGAGTAATATAGCACCTCATCAGCACATCAGCAGCAACCAACCAACAGTTTGGTGAATGCAATTTGCATGTGTCCATCTATGCATTTTTGAGGACTAAAATAAATCGAAATGCAGACTTAGTGAACAATTGGCCCGTCAAAGGGGGTTGATTCATTGATGAGTTCGAATGAGATTGAAATTTAGAAGAAGCAAATATCTTTATGGGCAATTTATTTCCAATGTCTCTGGAATAGGCAGGCTAGTCTAGGTGGTACTTACAGTTTTAGTATTCTGGAATTGGAATGGATCACTGAATTAATAAATAGTAACTAGACAGTCTGTGATAATACTACTAGTCGATCAGATTAGATAGGTCAATTTTATTGCAATTGTTATTTCCTGTCCAAAACCTTTTTACAGCGTTTTAAAAAAATATTTTATTTGTTTCACACCAATCAATTTTTTTCTCTTTATTATATCTTACATGATCAGCATTCAGGGGCAAGAAGACGACGGGGTCGCCTGAGGCGGGACCTGGAGATGCCTCCTAGGGCCAGGATCTCTCATCTACCGAGGGCTCGGCTGTTGGCCCCAGTAAGTCCTCCTGTTGTTAATATTAATAATGATATTTCCCTAACTTTTATTGCACCTTATTTTTTCCGAATTATTATTTCCGTTTCTTAATTATTTTTTTTTACCAAATCTTCTTTGTTCCATCTGTTTATAAATTCTTGTTATTCCTGCATTACCTACCTACTAAGTTATATTTTTTTCTAGTGTCTCTTTTTTTTTTTTACATCAATCTAACTTGCTCTGACTCTGTACTACTATTAGTCTGTCTGCAGCTTGCCCAGTTGGCCACTCTTCATTTTTAAAATGTTTTAAAACTCAAGATTCACCAACAGCTCTAGCCACTGAGTCAAGTCCTTTGGGCTTTTCGACAATTGCCACCAACAAAATGCCCATCAGATATTTTACTATTTTTGATAGGATAGTACAAACTACTGTCTACTCTACTTTAGCACCCGATTTGATCAAGTGTTGTATGTGGTGTATGTATGTATTATATTTTCTCAATCTTATTAGTGAAAATAAATAAATAGGGAGAGCGTATATGGCATATAAAAAATGTGTACTGTTTTTTCTAGGCGTACCGACCACCAGTGCCGGGGCCAGCGGCGGGTCTGGCGACGCCTGCCAGGAGGGAGCAGATGCGGCAACTGCTGCAGGGGTGTGTGAGCCAGCAGCAGTGGCGGGCAGTGGATAAGTTGTACTTATATTCCTTACTTATTGACAATAGTTACACAGTCACTGCAAGGGTGTACACACTGTACTGTTTTTTTTTTGTTTTAATTTTTATTGGCATTTCGTTATACAGTGAGCAGTACACAATTATGATGCAATAAAGGTCTTGTACAAACATTTGCAATAGGCATAGTACAGAGTGTAGGGGTGTTGTCGAACGCTCAATATCCTGAGGGTATCGGTAAGAGGAGGCCCAATGAACACATACCACGGTAGGGAGCAGTACACATTGTGACCCATTCAATATTGTATTTCTGTGGTAACAGTTCCAGATTCAATGTGACCTCAGTAAGAGGCCTAACATATCTGCCATTTAGGTGAATCATATCTGGGCACATGGAGTCTATGCCACATCTGGATCTTATGTATAGCAATGTTGCCAACAGGGAAATAAAAGAAAGTAACAATAGCCTGTCTAGGGCTAGTGAAGTGCTATCTACAGGTAAAGTGTCGTGCATGTCTCTAAGCGCCCTGGAGAGGGCCAAAGGGGAGAAAGACAAGGAGAGGGCAACTCGTCATGTCAAAACAGGACCGGGCCCCATGAACGCCTAACCGCATCTCAGCCACTGATCCCACAACTAGTCAATCCTTAGGTTCCTGTCATGTTACGTAGGGAGGGAGGGGTTTTGCAAATGTCACGGTCGTATGGGCTAGTGGGCTGGGGTGCGGACTCTGCAGTACACTACATTAGGATGGGGTGGATTCACCGTCTCCATCCGTGCTACTCAAGGAAGGTGGGTATTCCCAGTTGTGTAAGATGTCCCTCTATTGTTCCATCATCGGACGTTAGCGTAACCCTCTCAACACCTCCCTGCTCAGTGCTCTCTCTTCTGCACCAGCCCAAGTCGTCACCCTCCTCTGCCAAACATGTGCTTGCAGCCTCATGGGTGCCTTCCATGTGATTGCTACACGCCTCCTAGCCAGCACCAGCTCTAGGTCTATGAACCTATTTCCTGCTTTACGTTTAGGTGATCTAGGGAAAAGTCCCAGTAAACAGACGTCCGCGATGTGGTTAAGCGTTCGCCCTAGCGTAGCATTACGTTTGGAGAGGACTTCCTGCCAGAATATCTGTGCGACCCTGCACTCCCAAGTCATATTCAAGAAATCCACATCTTCTAGGCTACACCTTGGGCAGCGTCTCGGCTCCCCTCCAAAGGTGGCACATATCTTATGGGGCGTCAAATAAGCCATGTGCACATAATTGAATTGGATGTATTTTAATTGCGTGCTCCGTGATACTTTCTTAGGGGATTCCAAAACTCTGCCCCATTCTGCATCTGTGAGAGCCCGTCCCAAATGTCTATCCCATTTCTTGCGCAAGCGTAGCAGGGGAGGTAAATCGGCCTCGCGTAGTGACAAATAAAACCATTGAATCTGATGTCGTGCTGTGCCCAGGGTAATTAGCGAGTGCAACACACCATGTGGCTAATGGCCTCTTCTATCTGACTTCAACTCAGCTGGGAAAGTTTTATGAAGAAGACTAAGAGTCAGATAACCTTGATGGATGGGTTGAACGAAAAAGGAAAGAAGGATGGAAGGAGAAGGACAGGCGACATGTAATACATGACTGACAGAGAGGGATGCGTGGGATGCATAGGTGGCTGATAGGAATCAGATACATGGGTGGTTGAGGATGGGTGGAAGGTGAAAGAAAGGATGCCTGCCTGGGTAGGTGGGTGAAACTGTTTGGGTGATAGGAAGAATCGTCTGGGGGGGTTTCATGGGCCAAACTCAAAAGCAAGCAAGGAAGGTGGTCGTTAAAATTTTTTTTACAAATCTATGTTGTTGGCGAAAGGTTTTTTGAGAGATTATTTAAGAAGAATGATAGCCATGTTTACTTTAAATAGATGGATGCCTTGATGGTACAATCATCATAGCATAGGTGGAGACTGTGATGAAGACAATGTAAAAGAAAAAATAAACCGTGCCAGAGTACCAAAGCTAAGGAGAATAGGAAAGAGATTCAAATAAGAAAAAAAACGAATGCTAGAAGAGCAATACAATGATAAATGGAAAAATCCCTGGGAAGAGAAACAAGGACTGTTTTTTTCAAGGTTTTTGATTCAAGGTTGTATTTCATAATACTCCCTTGACTCACAGTAGTTTGCAAGCACAGCATATATATTGTGTATGTATGCAGCTATACCCACCAAATCAAGCGCCACAATCCAACTCCGAGGCCCAATCCCTACCTATGTCATTTTCGACTGCGTCAGCCTGCCATGGGTGGCCTATCAGCTGCATGATTACACGTCGTCCTATATATAATCAATGATCATTTGGATCAGATATCATCTACCTTGTTGTAGTAGTCATAGTGAAAGCGAAATTGAGCATTTGCCATTGATGTAACAGAGTATGGCCATAATAGAAAAATAAGATGATTGTGTAGTTGTAGACTACAGCTGCCCCACCTGCAGACAGTAGTAAATAAAAGAAACGTGAGTATGCAACACAAGTATGTCTGTCTAGGGCACAAGCTGACTGAGCTGCCATACCTACAAGGTTCATTTAGCTAAACAAGAGAGAGAGAAGAGAAAAACTTGTCTACTCCACAGTGCTTAGTAGTAGTCATGCCTGAAACTCCCACAAATGTTAGAGGCCGAGGAAGTGGGAGGATACCACAAATGTTATGTACTGTGCTTGCTAGTGCTACTGTGCCACAATGTGTATAATGAATTTAGTGTTACTGTTTTGCTAAGAGTATTGGTTACAATTGTATTTTTTCTTTCTAGATATAGCTACTCCTTCCCAACCAACCCGGATGGAGTTAGCAACCATGGCCCGGTGACTGAAGCTGGAGGCCATCTGCACAGAATATCGGTGGCTGGTGGCTCAGGCGGAGGAGGAGGAAGAGGCAGCAGCAGCTGCTGCCACCTCCAATGCCCTGGGCCCCAGCCAGGCCCCACCAGTGGTATGGTGCTGCGGTCCGGCAGGTAAAGGTGGTCCTTGAGATTAACCGCTGCTAGAACACTGTCACCTTACCCCTTTTTAAAAAAAGGTTGGGTGAGTGGTAATTGGGCATTGGGGAAAAGTTGGGGTTTATATATTTATGGACAATGGACTTTTGGAGTGGACATTGGATTGGACTCTTATCTTTGCACATTGGTTGGGGTTAGGGAGAGGGGTGGGTCAGGTGTTGTAGGTTTTTCTATTACTTAATTTTGTTAGGGGAATAAATTATTTATAGTTACTTTACATACAATGTTAATGTTTTGTGGTGGGGTTTCTCTTTTACTTCACAGGGTTTCCTTTGCTGCTGCAGGGCCGCAGCCAGTTTTTGATTGAAATAATAATCTGCTGATAGTGTAACACACCAACAGATAGATGTGGTATCCTCACTTGTGACTTGTCCTACTAGTACTGTCAGTCTCTGCTCTTAGTCTATGCAGTCTGCAACTGGACTCAGAAGGGTGTGGGTGTGTGAATTAATGAATTAATTTCCATATTATTAATTATGCCTCCCCCAAACTTCTTCTCTTACCTGTGATTGATGTTTATTTATACTTACTTAGGCAAAGCGATGGCTGCATGGTGATGATGGTTTGGTTTCCCAAGATGCCATGGTGGTGGTGGTAGTAGTAGTAGACACTGCCAGTAGCATTTGCAAAAAAAAAAGAAAATGAGACAGTCAGTCACCTGAGGGACACTCGGGAACGAGTAGTAGAAGTACTGTACACAAGAAGACTGGCAAAAAAGAAACCATGATGAAGATAAGCAATGCTAAGGCGGGGATAGCCTAGTACCCTTTACAAACTGAAGTTGACTTAACCTATGAAGTGGACAAGAGTAACCTTTAGTGCTTGAAGGATGTTGAATGGATGCCGACAATTAATTATGATGGATTATGTTCCTCTCGAAAAATGTTTTACTTGCGAATACTGAGCATGGGTGGGCAAGCAGAAGAAGACCCTCGCCCTGCCTTGAGTTAGTGTTGCTTTCACCACATCCGCCCCAGCAAGTGTGTGATCAATTATTGGTGTAAATTTAATTTAGTCACACCTCAATATAACTCACACAGCCCGGGGAAGAGGGTTAGGGTTTTATGAATGGTTGGGAAGGGGTATTTGAGGGAAAGGTTTGACAAAGACAAACACTACACATGGACAACACACAACCTTGGCAGATGACCATCATAAATCTGTTAAGGGAGAAAAAGGAAATGCATGCATGATGATGATTTGATGATTATGAGTAGTACTAGACTAGTAGTAGTACAGGGCAGCAGCATATTATTAATTTTTATTATGCAATTGCCTTGCCTGTCTACTCCCAGAGAGATCCAAGTTACATAGATTTTATGTTCTGTTGTATCGGGCTTCTTTTTAAAGCTAGCAAAGAAAATCAAAAAATATCTGTAGGAGTCAAATATAACAACCATAATAACAACAACAACACACACAGTCATAATGATTGAAGAGAAATAATGAATCAAATGAAAAGAATATGATACTATAACTATGTTATGGGCACATTGGGAGTTGCATCTCGGAGTCGGCAGTCGGCATTCCTCTTGGTCCTTCCTTCCATGGACGCTCCCTCTGTCGCTCTTTGGTGCCCTCCTGGTGGATGCAGATTGGTAAGGTAAGTGTGAGTTGTTTTTCCCAGTATAGCAGAGGGTAAAGGCCAGCCTGTAAATGTAGATGGAAAAACAAAAGGGATATAGAAAAATCAAGGAGAAAAGTAAAGTTAAACTCCATAAGTTAAGGAGGAGTGCAACAAGAAAACGTTCAGAGGCAGCATGGCTAAATCATGTCTACTCTGTTTCCAGCATCTACAACAACAGGAGCAAGCCTGTGGCGCCCTCCCAACCTCCACTTAGCTTAGATTTTGAGCCAGACAGCACTGCGCACACATAAATACACAGCAACAGAGCATTTCCCAAATTAAGTAACGAAATAAATGCACCGCTGTCAGTCATACCACTACACTAGCCTCCACCACAACACAGACATGTAAGTTTGGTGTTGTTGTTGTTGACCTTTTAGTCCACTTCATGAAATGCCCCGAGTTATTCCATCAATCATTTCCAATCCTACTGACTGACTGCGAGCATGGTATGGTCATTATGGTGTCCAACTCTGTAGTGTACCGAGTGAGTCCAGAATAAAAAATGCAATGGATCGGCCTGCAGTAGTACAATTTTGTTGTTGAACAACAAGAAGGGAAACATTGACTTGAGTCACTTTTTTGTGTGTATATTAATACTAGTAGACATCATGCACAACAACACAAACACCAATCACTCAGAGTCAGCGTCCAATGCATGCCATCATTTATCTTTTCTTACAGGCAGTCCCACCAAGCTTGGAAAGGAGGATAGCTATAGTCAGGTTCTTTGGAGGGACTTGACGAGGTAGGCACACATTTCACATTTCCATCCAATGTCTGGCTTGAGGGAAATGGATTTAGGGCGAGTCAGGACTGGAGCAGGACTCGAAGGAGTGGACTTACTTCTTCACTGACTGCACACAGTTGCAACTCTGATCCGCCAATAAAAGGAGTAAGTCGCTGGAGACGGATTTGTGAACCAGAAAGATAGTGACACACTCAAATAATAAAGTAAATAATGTAACTTTACTATATCTTTTTTGGGGGGGGACTTCAAAGAAAGAAAGAAAGTAACTGGAAATTGAAAGAGCATAGTTGTCAGGGAAGTAGAGCTTGTCCTCAAACTCTGGTGGTTCACCGAGAAGTAGGTCATCTAACACACTACTTCCATGACCTAATTTGCCGTCATCATCTTCCTGCTGTACTACTTCAGGAATGGTGTAATCCGGTGGCATAAAGTGCTGATTAATTTTGATCATGGTTAACTTCTCCATGTTTTGGGGCGAGAGACTGGTCCTTATCACTGTCAGAACGGCACCAGCAGCACTGAAAACACACTCAGAAAAGACACTTGCGACAGGGCAAGCCAGATTATCACCAGCCTGCTGAGCACTGCCCATTGGCGCCTTTTCCCATACCAATACAACAATGGGTTTTGATCACTGTAGACCTCTGTTGGGTCATCCAGATGGGCCTGGACCATGCACTCAATACTCAGGGGTGCTCTGTGTACCACCCACCTCTACTCTATTTCCCTTAAATTATTAGTACTTTTCCCCACATTAGCTTTTAGTAAATAGACAGTTTTCTAAGCAGCGAAGCAGGTGCCATGCATGTGGGTCTTGAAGATGCCATATTAAAGCATTCTACTCATGCACAGGAAATTCCCTCCAAGCTGTTAGACGTCACATTGCGTAGATGCAATTGAAGCATATGCAGTAAAGTTTTTCCCTATTACAGCCGCGTTTAGTTAGCTATCCGTATTAATTGTTAGTAAACACATATGCAAGTTTCTCTACCTTTTATGTTTATGTATTTCGTGATGATTAGTCACAAGACACAGTTAGTATTTCATGTTATTAAGTTAATACGAGTGAATTGAGTTCAAGCAAGTCTCTTAAAAACGAGTCCTTGCTCCAGCAATTCCCTCTCTGATTTCATTTTGTGCCATCATAAAATACCCATCCCAAAACAGATGTCAGCTTCAGTATTCCCCAAGTTCTATTTACTCTTTCACTTTTTCTTCTCCCCCTTTGTTCTCAAAATCTCTAATCTTTTTATAGATCTTGCCTTTCATCTCTTCTAATTCTATCTCTTTCTTTTCCTTCCCTTTCCACTTATTTCATATTTTCTTCTTCTTCTACAGCATCTACACCAAACCATTATTGTTAATATTATTATTGTCACACCAACTAAGGGCAGGATTATTTGACCTAGAAGACCATTTTCCTATATTAGTAAACCAAGTCCCTATTGAAGTTACACTTTTGGTTAGGCTTTCCCAAACACTGTCACCCTCCAGTGATTTCAAATTTTAGTGAAGTTTCGTAATATTCTTTATGTACCCTCTAATTTCTTTACTTTTGTCCGGAATGTAAGTGCAACAATGTTGGACTTCCAACATTCCACAGACTCCGCCCTCTTTTGCTAATAAGATGTCAAGTGCAAGACGATTTTGTATAACCATTGATCTAATTGCAACCATTTCTGTATTAATCATCAAGAAACCCCCAGCAGTATCTGTCGATAGACGATCAACTAATGTTTATAATTGACAAATTCGACGTGAATTTAGTATGGCTCCCACTGAAGGTATCAGTGCACCAAATATATCACCTACTATTTCAGAAAAGCTAGCCCTTTTCCTTCGTGTTAGTCCATTAGTGTTTTCATTGCTTCCAGCGATTCTTTTAACATGAATACATTTTAGGAAATACAATCCCCAGGTAACAGCTTCTGTACCATTGTGCAGGTATCTTAAATAACCATTATTACCACACATATAGTAAATCCCAGGAAATACCAGATCAGTTCGCCCTTTTAGTCCCCAACCTCACAAAAGAAGGAAGTTATGTTGACAGCCACTGGAACCAATAAATATGTTATTATAATCTGTTTTTAGATTATAGTCTAGACCTGCATTCATAAAATATGAATGCAGGTCTTCCCTTTCTTTACAAAGTCCAGGGATATCGCAGCATAAGCCTCCCTCCCTTTCAGCCCATGTTGGTACATGAGTTTTCTGTTCAGTGGCTTTCTTTTGGAAGTCCTGCCTTCTTTCTTCAACTAAATTCAAAAATACTTTTTCTTCTTCTTGTAATGTGCAAGTTAAGTTATTTGTGTGTGCTTTAACTAAATCTATAGACTTCCTTGTCAGGAAAAATTCACCCATGAACTGTGCACTCTGCGCACTAAGTACTGGATTCATGTTCCTTTGCATAGGAAGTTCGGAAAATACTACATCTAAGTTTGAATAATAATACTGTAACTTCCCAGTTGAGTAAAACAGACTTGCTAATACACTACATGAAATGCCATATGTTAGTGGTATGTGGTGGTATGTTACTCCTTCTGATACTGAAGCTGGTAATTTCATACAAACAAACAATCACTAATTTCCATTGTGTCAACTTACTGTATTAATAACTTTGTGAAGACATTTAATGATGTGTCATTATCTGTTACTGTGTGATGGAAACTTGTTTCATCCACTGCTTGTAATTCTACCATATGTCCTTTAAATGTAGCTGTATTCTCATCAGTACCTGTGTCATTCTTTCTATTTGTTACCATAAGTAAAGGAACCGCTACTGTTAATAATAACCATATTAGTATCACTAATATAAGACTCCATATACACGCTTTACAACATCTCCGTATAAAACTTTGTTTTGGTTGCTCAGTGACTCTATTCCTTGCCATTTTGCTCTGAGAAGATAATATCTCCTCTTACTTTTGGCACCAGATATTTCAGATTTTAACTTAAGGAAGTATCACTCCTTTTTCTTTAATCTGTGTAGGATTCTGGTTTTCAGATTCCTCACTTATGTCCAGATTCGCAACTTCTTCTAATATTACTTAGGTCCACTCAGGACCTTGGTATTTATTATTCAAGATTTTCAATCTTGGACTTTTTCGTAGGTTTCTCTCTTTCCTTTGACTTGAGATCTCATTCACTTGTTCTGGTCTTTCTATTATTCTTTTCAGAACATATCTCAGTCTTTTCACTCCCCTGACCAGTTATCCCCTTTTCTGGCTCTTTTTATTTGTACTGCACTTTCACTCTCTTCGTCTTTAACCAATGTTCTTTCATTTTCAGAGGGTCTTGGCACAATCTCTTCTTTTCTGGTTGAATCACTCTCTATCTGTTCCTGTTCAGGTCTTTCTATTACTATCTCATCCGCCTGAACGTTTTCTTCTTCTTCTAACTGGAACTGTTTGGGTCTGTTTTCAACTTGCTTTTCTTCTGCCCAAACTTGTTCTTCTCTTCCTAACTGGTCCTGATCAGGTCTTATTGCAATTTGCTTGGCTGCTGCCTGAACGTGTTCTTCTTCTCCTGTCTGTCCCTCCTCAAGGTTGTGACCAGTTTCAGTCACCTGAGTGTGTTTTTCTTTCCCTGTCTGTTCCTGCTCAGATTCTACAGTTTCTTTATTTTCCTCTTCCTGAGCGTGTTCTTCAACCCCTATCTGGTCCTCACTACTGTCCTGTCTTTTTTTTTTGTGTTGAAATTTTGTATTGAATTTTACAATGAAAATACATCAAGAGAATAATGATAAGGAGGCAGTAATGAATAAATAAATGAGAAATTCTATAAAAATAAAAAGTAACGATAAATACATGACATTTGTTGATGAATAAAAGCATATAAATATGGAGCATATAAATAGGCATGTTGTGAATAAATAATTAAATAACTGAATAGATAGATAGAGAAATAGTAAAAAAGCAGAGAAGGAGAAGATAAAAGTAAGGGGAGGGGAGGAGAATGCAAGAAGGCTAATAATAGTCCTGTCTTTCTAATCACATCCTGCGTCCTGCGTATCCATCCCTCCTGACTTGTGCTCGGTTGTTCCAAGTCTACTATTTTGGAATCTATCACTCTAGATTCTTTGACTTCACAACCTTCAGCTACTTCGACTGATTCAGTCAGTTCTTCATCAGATGGTTCAGGAACCCGTTTGGTATGGCTAGCATGTATCCAATTGGGTAACCCAGCACACTTCACTGCTGTAGTAGTTGACCAGTATGACTTGGCGAGGTTCATCCCACCTGGGTTCTAGGCACGTCTTTCTGACGTGTTTCTTCACTACCACCCAATCTCCAGGATTCAAATTATGCGCTTGCATTGGCAGCCTGGCAACTGCGTTTTCTCCAACCTGGTGAGAGACAGAATGCACTAGGTCAGCCAATCCCTTGCAATAGTCCAATACCAAATCATCATTTATACTCATTAACTTGTTTCCAGGAATAAATGCTTGTCTCATTGCTCTACCCATGATGATTTCATGGGGACTTAGTCCGGTTTTCCTGTCAGGAATACTTCGGAGTCCTAGCAACACACGAGGCAATGCATCTGGCCATGACAATGATGTGGATGCACACGTTTTAGCCAGTCTTGATTTGATTGTGCCATTCATTTGCTCAACCACTCCAGAAGCCTCTGGGCAGTATGCACAGTGCAGTTTCTGATCAATTTTGAATGCTTAACAGATCAATCAAATTATTTCATTATTAAAGTGAGGTCCTCTTTCTGATTCCAAAGTCACTGGGAAACCAAATCGAGGAATGAGCTCCCTCAAAAATAATTTAGCAACTGTGAGACCATCATTTCTCCTAGTGGGATATGCCTCCACCCATCGTGAAAACAAACACACTATGACAAGGACATACTTCATTCCTCTACATGGTGACAATTCTATGAAGTCGAGCTGCAGTCTCACAAATGGATCTTCCGCCTTTGCAATTTTTCCCCAACTGACTACTGTTTTCCTGCCTGGGTTCTGCTGCTGACCAATTAAGCATCTCTGGCAGAGGCTCTCTGCGACTACCCTGAACTTTGGATACCAATTTTGCCTGAATAGTCAGTCAGTCAGTCAATAAACTTTATTCGGTTTTTGTTTGCAAAACCATAAAAGTTACAGAAATACAGTGCATAAAAACAGTAAATTATTAACATAATTTAAAAAACAAACTCTGTTACCTCACAGTAGATCATCTAAAAACATGTATAAATGAGTAGACTCTACATGTCCATAAAGTGCCTAGATTTCATAGATGATTTTAAAAACCCTACTATAAAAATGATACAATCATCCTTTAACAATTGAAGGTAAATAAGTGCTGGTCTGACTTGATTAAAATTTAATTTCTTTAAGATAGGAACTAAAAAATACCTTCTAGGAACTTCATACAAATTACAAAAAAACATAAAGTGCAGCAAATCCTGAGGAGACTTTCCGTCGCAGCCACAGGACGCTAGCACTTGACCTCTGGAAGCCACCTTGGGTCTTGCTAGCAGGAGATGGAAAAGATTCATCTGGAACCTGATTAAAAGAAATTTTTCATGTGTTGTCAAGGACCCCATAAGGTATGGTTCTGACAGTGGCGTCAATTTAAGCAATAGGTATGCCCGGACACTCGGTTTCCGTACCTCTACTGCATCCTGATCTGCTTGCCTTCGGCTCAAAAAGGCAGTCTTGGTTAGTTCCACATCCTTTCTTACAATAGCATCTGGCTTAAAGAATAAAATGCCCCGCCCAACCCATTCAAACCCTCTTTTAATATAATTAAGCCAGGGGATACGAGCCACATTATCTAAGGACAGGCATTCTCTTAAGATCAAATGGGTGAGGATTAGATCTTCATTTAACCAACACTTTAGCCAGAAAATAAGGGGGCGCGGAGCAAGAGTATCACTTAGGTAGGAAATCCCCAATTCCTCATGTACCGCCATGTTCGAGGTTCCTCGCGGGACACATAATAGTCTTTTTAGAAACCCATTTTCCACTACCTGGAGGGGTTCGATTACCGTGTATACCCATATCTCACTGCCAAAAGTTGCTATGGCTAAGATTTTTGCTTGATACACTTGTAGCATAGCTCCAGTCGGTGTCTTCCCCACTTAAGAGGCAAAATTAAAAATTGCTGCATTGACCAGAACCAGATCCCCTTTTTTCCTCTGGATTTATGGGTCCCATTTAAGTTGATCATCGAATAAGACCCCTAAATAAGAGAAAACATTTGTACGGGGAATCTTATCATTGCCGGTTCTGAACTGAAAGCTCTTTTTCATATGTTTCCCCACTTTCATAACATAGGACTTTGAGTTATTAATGGACAAGTCCCGTTCTGTCATAAATCCCGAAAACACAGTTAAAAGAGTTTGTAAGCCCAGTTCAGTTCTGGATATTAGGACGGCGTCATCCGCGTAAAGCAGGACGGGAATGCCCCGCCGTCCTACATAGGGGAAGTCAGCTCTAGTTGCCCTCAGCACACTTTCTCATTCATTAATATAAAAATTAAATAAAAAAGGTGCCAAAATGCAGCCTTGCCGGACTCCCTTCCTAATCTCAAAGTCCCTTGTTACCTGCAGATCTTGTGAGAACCTGACATTGGCTTTAGTCGATGAATGCAGGTCCTCAAGAAAGTTATTTTCCACCCCCATTGCCCTCATGGACTGCCATAGCTTAGCCCTGTTTACACAGTTGAAAGCAGATGACAAATCCATGAAAGCAAGGTGGATGGTTCCGGGATGCGCTACAGTGTATTTGTACAGTATCATAAATAAATTAAGGCACTGAGTGACAGTGGAACGCCCCGGCCGGAAGCCATACTGGACGTCCGACATGATCGTATTCTCATCTGCCCAGGTTGTTAATCTCTGTAAAAGAATACGACTCACCACTTTGACCACTGAATCGATAAGCAAGATTGGTCTGTAACAGTGAGTACTATTTCTATTGCCTTTTTAAAAACTGGGACTATGGTTGAAGATGCCCAAGACTGAGGACACCCATTCTTTGCCGCAGCATTAAATAGGGACTCTAGAATCGGAGCCCAGAACAAGGGGTCTGACTTAAATAAATCTGGGGGTATCCCATCTGGGCCTGGGGCTTTATTGATAGTTAGCCCTAGAATCCCTTCCAATATCTCACTCCAATCAAAACTTATCACAGCATCCTTCCTATTCTGGGGTTCTCTGCGAGTAGGCTCAAGTGGGCAGTCAAACATGGTTTTGAAATGGAGTACCCACTCCTCCTCTGTGACGTGAGCCACAAGGCCCTCCCCCCCTTCCTTGTCAAACAGGGGCCCATTCCCAATACTCCAAAACCTCGAGCTGTTCCTCAGGGGAAACGGCCTGAACAATGATTTTTCAACGAGTGTCCTTAACAACGGCTCATAAACTACCTGGAACTGAACCACGACCTCCTCAACAACTACTTTAATAATCAACGAGTGGCCTTAACTATGACTCTGACCTATAAACACTAAGACAAATGTAAATAATTTAAAGATCACTTTGAATACTATTTTTAATAAACAATCTTGGACAGAGACACAGTTTTAATTTACCTTGTGAAGCCAATAGATGGCACTGTAGGATTGTTTTCAACTGATGTTTTAAGGCTGACGTTTTTTTTAAAATCACTTTAAATAGTGCATTTGGTTTTAATTTTCCGTTTGATGTGCTGCCAATTAAGTAAGCATTCTAGTTAGGAACACTTTCACATCCCAGCGTCACAGTGTCAATCTGTATGATCTCTGGCATTTTGCACTTGTTTATCAGTAATCAGAAATAGAGTAGGTTGATGTGGCCTTCTGCATCACGTAGCTATTGGAATACATATTATGAGTTTAGGAACAGACCACCCGGCACTTCCTCTTTCTTTATCTGTTTCTAGCAGGGTCTTCTTCATCACTAAGATCGCCCTTTTCACGGGTTTCCTTAATTTCTTTTCCTCCATTCTTCTCTCTTTTCTGCCATTATTTCTGCAGCTCTAGGAAAAGATTTCCGTAATCAAACGTCAACACCAGAATCATTTTTCTTTGAGTCTGGAGATTAACGGTTAGTAGCATTGTAGAAAATGTCATTAAAATCTGAGGTAAGCGTCTACATGTAAATATCAGTATTGTTAAAAAAGAAATACACTGTAAAGAGTGGCATTTTCAAAGTTGTCAGGTTTTCATTTCCAAAAGTTTAAAAGTATGGTTTACTGAAAGCGACGTTCATAAATGGCATACCAAACAATAACAAGATTTCTCACATTTAGATTCGTTTTTTATGTCAATAGAATTTTTTTCGTGGTTCAGTAAGTCGTGGTTCAATACTTAGTGGTTAGGATTTGGTCGTTGTTTAGCCTTCATGGTTTAGGCACTCGTGATTCCAGAGGTAGTTGTTTAATCATACAACCGTTCCTCAGAGTGCTAGAGTCAATCAGCTCCTTCCAGGCATCTTCCTTCAGTGCTCCCTTGCGTTTGGCCAGGGCTAACTTGTATTCCCTACGACAAGCACAGACCTCAGATTGGATTATTGGTTTGGCTGCCAGAGCTTCCCTCAGCCACTTAGTTGATTTGGAGCAATGGGAGTCAAACCATCTGGGGCCATGTGACACGGTGCCTCTAGCCGGAGCACTTAACAGTTCACCCACTGTTTGCGCTATTGCCTCGTAGGCACCAAGGATCTCATTGGGAGTGGACCTCTCAGATGTACATAGTGTCAGTTCCTGGGCACAAGATGTTTTCACCTTATTATAAAAACTGTCGGGAGACACCTGGGACCATTTTAGTCTGCGCTTTCCATCCGTCGGTTTCAGAGTACCCCTATTTGAGGCCTCCCCAATTTTTGTCAATAATGGGCCCGACATATAAACTGTTAAAGGGTTATGGTCACTGAATTCACTTTCTGCAATTTTAAAACTATTAAAAAAGGATTGTAGCGACAAAGAAATTAAAATAAAATCAATAAATGATCCTCTTCCGTTTCCTTTAAACGTTGGTACAGGGAACTTGGTCTGAGGGTCAGTTAAGGACATCATGACCACCATATCTAGTTCATTTAACATGTTGTTCAACAGTTCCCCTTGAGGATGATGTTCAAAATGAAAGCCCCTCATGCGGGGGCAGCCCAGCTCCGAGATGCAAGATGTTGAAGGGTTACCACAAGGGTGTATATTAAAATCACCAGAGACCAAAAGGTTATAAATTCTAGGGCCCATGGATTGTTTTATGATTGCTCCCAGGTTGGTAATATTACACACCTCATGCGGACAAGCCGCCGAGTTATAGAAGTTGAAGACTCCCCATCTAGTATCCCCCCTACTTGCTGACAGTGCCAGAATTCCCAGGTGTGTGGTTGGGGTCACCTGCAACTTACAATCAACGGCCACAGAGATGTAAGTAACTAGACCACCCCTTGGTCTTCCGCTCACCGATGGAGTGGCCGGGACAAAGAATGCCTTGTAGCCTCCTAAGAAAAGATCGCAATCCACCGACCACGTTTCTTGATTACAGTATATTGCTTCACATCACATACCCACCGAGGATCTTGGAACTTATTAGCCAACCCAGCAATGTTCCAAGATAAAACATTGTTAGGCCTCACAGCTGTATGGCTCACAGCTACCACCCTTGGGGTCTGAGGGAGTGTAGCTGGTAGTGGTCCGGGAGGTACAATGGCCCTCAATCAATCTCAATTCTCCAATCCGGATAAATCTGCGAATCTGTTATCTAACGCCAATGTATGGGTGCTACAAAGCTGGCCATCTGAATCGGGAGCTAAGTGGGCTAGGGTGAAAGGCTGTTGCCTGGGAGCTGGGTTATTTAACCAACCTCCTCGTTGGCGTACCCTATGACTGTTTTCTAGCATTTCCCTGTGGGGGGCAGGCTTATAGAAATAACCCAGGGGTAAGCCTTGATAACAGATCCGGTTAACGGAGTGAGACTGATGTCCCTGGATAAGATACGCCCAGCAGTAAAGGGGTTGTCAAAATTTACGATAACGCAATCTCCAGTGTCCAATTTACGTGAGCTCCCTATCCAACTAACCCTGCGTGCCATAAGGATGTTTTTGGATACACGGTGGCCCAAGGTGGTATTGTGGGTGAACCAGTGATTTAATTTATTTCTCAGCTGCACATAGTCTTCCTTTACCCCACTGGGGAGACCTTTACCCCACTGGGGAGAGGAGGTACATCCCCCAGTGCCACTACATATGGGGTAGATTCAGGTGGAAGTTCTATAATCGGAAGACTCATTAACTGGTGGTCCCTACCCTCTGGCCCCCTTTCCCTGTGGGACACGGGGGATCCTACTCTACTAGGGGGCTGGCATGTAGTAGCCAGGGTATCTGGACTTCTGGGCCTGGTGCTATTAAGACTATTCTTGTGCCTCACCATTTGCTGCAATCCTTACAATAGACCCACCCCCTACTCCTTCCCACACAGCTCTTTTACCCCTCATGTCTGTGTCGTCTATATTTGTGAGTGGGCTAACTGTCGGCATAGCTGGAGGATTACAGCCAAAAGTCCCCTCCAGTTTGGCCAACCTAGCTTCTATCACACGTATTTTTTTAAACATAGGGTCTATTAAGGTGGATAACATAGTTTTGAGCCTTCTCCAAAAATTCCCCCTCGGTGCTATCAATTAGTTGCCCTGACATAGTCTGATTCATGGAGGTGGGATTACCCTCTTTAACAACACTTGTGGGGGTGACAGATAATAATATTCCTCCAGGGGTTGCCTGTATGGATTTTTTTGATTTTGTACACCCTCGACCCTTTCTTTTTGTAGAGAAGGATTCATTATTACAATCTAATTTCAGCTTAGCTTTCTGCCCTCTGGTAGTTGCCTTAGTTTTCACAGGAGTAAGTTCATGCTCCTGAGAAGAGCAAGAACCAGGGTTTATCATTATAACTGAGGGTGCAGATGGAGGCGGGCTCAGCCTAGCTGAGGAGGCATCCTGGTTTAGTTCCGACAAGGAGTCTGAAAGTGCAGGGGTTAGGGAAAGTCTACCTAGCGGGGAGTGTGGATCAAGAGATAACCTTCCTTCTGTCAATTGTATTTAATGAATGAGGGCGGATTCAGCCCTCAAGATGAAGGCATCTGGCGTGCCGACCACACTTTTCCCCGTATTTATTTTCCGCTTACTCATTATTATCAGCCTGTGGACACACTGTGAAAAATACACCAGATCCTAATAAAATGCAAATCTGATACTATTGGTTGATTACTTAGTGCAATATGTAAAATACAATGTGCAAAATACAGTG
Organism: Triturus cristatus; assembly: GCF_964204655.1. Taxonomy (NCBI): domain Eukaryota; kingdom Metazoa; phylum Chordata; class Amphibia; order Caudata; family Salamandridae; genus Triturus; species Triturus cristatus. The sequence goes on from NC_140588.1 coordinate 391,636,935, forward strand.
TGCAAAATACAATGTGCAAAATACAGTTCAAAGCTAAAGCACAAATTGCTAAAGTGGCAAAAAACAAAACTCCTCAGGGCCTTAATTATAATCCTCAAAAAGTGCTAGGTGCTTATGTGCTAGTTAGCAGCATCAGTAAAAACAGTTAATCAATAAAATGGCGCTAAGGTGCAGTGCAAAATCCGGGCACATAGGACAGAGTCTTTAGTCCAGTATTGATCACGCCTTGTCCATCAAGGCAAAGTACATTGGGGATTTACAAAATTTCAAGACAGCACCTTTACTACCAGCCAAGTAAAGTGATTGATAACACGAAAAAGGGACAACAGTACCTGTATGGAGGACCTTATTAGCAGATGAAAGGGAGGTGGCCCTGCTCTGCCTCTTCCTGGCAATGACGGGCAAGGACGGGCCTGCCAGTGCGTGTCCCGTGCTGCGGTATGCCTGCGAGCCTCTTAACGCCGAGCCTGGCGACTCCTGGCGCTCGGCATGACATCCCCAGCAGGCGCCTCCACCAAAGCCTGCTGGGAAGTGTAGTGCAGGCACCAGCGGTGATTCAGGAATCCGTTCCCTTCACGGCTGGCAGCGAAGGAGGAACAAGGAAAGTGACTTGTGCCCCTCGCGGTGAGTCTCCCCTCTTACTGCACGTCCCCTGAATAGTCTAATCATGGAATGGAAAGGCATTTGTAGAGCGCATGGCTACGGAGGGAAACAGAAAGGTCTTCAGCTGTTTACGGAAAGCCAGATGATTGGGGACCGTGTGAAGATGTAGTGGCAGAGAGTTCCAGAGTTTGGAGGCATTATAAGAAAAGAGCCGACCGCCACTTCTGGACTTCTTGATCCTAGGGACCTCAGCAAGATACATATCGTCTGATCGAATTTTCCAATTTGCTTTATAAGGGCGTATCATGGCTGAGTTAGTAGGAGGCCCGATACCCTGCATCTACTTATGTGCCAAAGCGGTGCAAAAGGGGGTGGTGATGGACGGAGCATCAGAACCAATCAAACACTCACACCCAGTCAACAGATCTGGGTTTGATCCATCACCGTTCTTTAGCCCACTCTGCCACCCCAGTTCAGACATGGCCATATGCAAATCAGTCTGACCCTGTGCCTCATGGGAACAGTCCAGCCCGAACTGCCAAGCCATGCCTTCCCTTGACCAGAAACAAGCTTCCTAGGACCGGTTTCTGGCATTTCAGCCGTCTTCAGCCAGGCTTGCTTGAATCCAGTGGCAAAGTGAGCAAGGGACTCACGTCTGAGCATACCCTGCCAACTTATGGCGGACAAAGCGGTACAAAAGGGGGTGGTGATGGACGGAGCATCAGAACCAATCAAACACTCACACCCAGTCAACAGATCTGGGTTTGATCCATCACCGTTCTTTAGCCCACTCTGCCACCCCAGTTCAGACATGGCCATATGCAAATCAGTCTGACCCTGTGCCTCATGGGAACAGTCCAGCCCGAACTGCCAAGCCATGCCTTCCCTGGACCAGAAACAAGTTTCCTAGGACCGGTTTCTGGCATTTCAGCCGTCTTCAGCCAGGCTTGCTTGAATCCAGTGGCAAAGTGAGCAAGGGACTCACGTCTGAGCATACCCTGACAACTTATGGCGGACAAAGCGGTACAAAAGGGGGTGGTGATGGACGGAGCATCAGAACCAATCAAACACTCACACCCAGTCAACAGATCTGGGTTTGATCCATCACCGTTCTTTAGCCCACTCTGCCACCCCAGTTCAGACATGACCATATGCAAATCAGTCTGACCCTGTGCCTCATGGGAACAGTCCAGCCCGAACTACCAAGCCATGCCTTCCCTGCACCAGAAACAAGCTTCCTAGGACCGGATTCTGGCATTTCAGCCGTCTTCAGCCAGGCTTGCTTGAATCCAGTGGCAACTGTTGTTTTTGCATTTGTCACCCCGAGTGGGAAGGGTATGCCCAGACGTGGGTCCCGTACTCTCCATGCCACTGGAATCTAGCTATCCTTGCTGAAGAGGGGTGAAACCCCGAAACCGGTCCTAGAATGCTTGTTACCAGTCCAGGGAGGACCTGGCTTGGCAATTCGGGCTGGACTGTTCCCATGGGGCACAGGGTCAAGACTGATTTGCATATGGCTGGGTTCAAACTGGAAAGGCATGGTGAGCAAAAAAACGATGGATTTAGGCCCAGATCTCTGTACTGGGGTGAATGTATGACATTGTTCTGCATTCTGTCCATCAACTGTTGTTTTTGCATCTACTTATGTGCCAGGCATAAGGCCTTGAATGTAATATGTTCCTGCACTGGGAGCCAGTGGAGAGAACGGAGTGCAGGTTTTGCCGATTGTCTGTTGGCGACTCCAGTCAGGAGTCTGGCAGCGCTGTTTTGAACAGATTGAAGTTTGGAGACTACTGTAGTGGGAGCGCCCAAATATAGCGCATTCCCGTAGTCCAGTCTAGAAAGTATGAGTGATTGGACCAGTACTTTTTTTGCTTGGGAGGGAAGGAGAGGCATGACTTTACGGGCCATTCTAAGCAGGCCAAAGCAGAGAGCTGCCGTCTTCCTGGCCTGTGTCCTAAAGTTCAGGTCCTGGTCCAACCATATGCCCAGGCTCTTAATTTCTGACTTCGGGACCGGGGGTGGCCCCATGCCAGAAGGTCACATAGAATTGGACTTAAAACTAAGGGGTTGCCCAATATCATAATCTTGGTTTTACCACCATTAAGCTTGAGCTGGGATGCATCAATCCAGTTCGAGACGTCCTCTAGACAAGTATAGAGGGCATTGACTTTGATCTGCTTGGTTTAACGCGACCACCAGTTGCATGTCGTCGGCATAGGTGAACACCCGGATTCTAGAGGGGCTACGATGGCTGCCAGATGGGCCATATAAACATTGAAAAGGGTAGGGCTAAGTGGTGAGCCCTGTGAGACTCCTCTCAGCAAAGAGGAGGGTTTGCATGCAATGTTCTCCTCAAATACCTGAAAGGTTCTACCCTCCAGAAAAGAGCACAGCCATTGAACCACTGTGCCCGTTACTCCTACACTCCTGAGACGGTGGGCCAGAATCATTTGGTTCATCGTGTCAAACGCTGCGCTCAGGTTGAGGAGTATGATAGCTGACGAACCTCCTGAGGCAAGATTTTTCCTACTTTCCTCCACCACTGCTAGCAGAGCCGTTTCGGTACTCTGACGCGGTCGGAACCTTGTTTGAGAGGGATGGAGTAGGTTGTGGGTTTCGAGGAATCTGGAGAGGGTTTGATTAACATATTTCTCAGCTATCTTACGTATTCCAGGCAGAAGGGAGATAGGGCGATAGTTGCCCAGATCTGCCGGGTCCAGATTGGGTTTCTTAAGTAGGGCTTTCCCCATGGCCCCTTTCCAATTGGTGGGAACTATTCCTATAGACAGTGAGGCATTAATCAGATCCGTCAAGTTGTGGGCTATTATTGAGGCAACCTGTTTCAGTATATTGAGTGGTGCCAGATCATTAGGTGATCTGCTCTTTACCAAGGACAACAAGGTGAGAAGAGTTTCCTGGGGCAGGGGGGGGACGACCTCAAGAGTGTGTTCGGAGGGACCGGGGTCGAAGTCCCTCTGTATGTACGGGGACTTGCCATCTTCGCCCTTATGCGGCATCCCTACCTACATGAGTGTCACCATGGTACATTCTGGCCATTGGGAGAGTAGGCAATCTGGCATAATTGGTCTGCCATCAGGATAAACCCACACATCGTCTTCTGCTCTTCCAGTACATCCTACTCTCATCCAGATTTCCCTTTCCCTCACCTCAACCTCATCCTGTAATTGTCTCACCTCATCCCATGTTTCTGGAGCTGAGAAAAACATAAGTTGGCATCAGTTTTCACTTGTTTCAATTTTCCGATTAAGTGCCATACTAGTTTTGGCACAATATTTAGCAATTTGGTCAGCATATCGGTTACCGGCTGCTATATAGTCATTTCCTGACTGATGAGTAGCACACTTGACCACTGCTACTTCTTTTGGCAATTGTATTGCTTCCAATAATTATTTCACAATTTTTCCATTTCTAATCGGAGATCCTGAGGAAGTCAGAAATCCCCTCTGCAGCCAAATCTGGCCATAGTTGTGCACAATCCCGAAACCATATTGACTGTCAGTAAATATGGTTATCCTCCAATTTTTTCCAAATTTGCATGCCTTTATTAAGGCCATCAATTTGGCTACTTGTGCAGACTTGACTCCTGGTAAATGGGATGCTTCAATGACTCCTGAAAATTTGCAAACTGCATATGCTGCATTGAGTCCTCCTTCCTCAATTCTCAGGCACGAGACATCAACAAATAGCTCATGATCTGGCTCTCTCAGGGGCTCCTCCCTAATGTCAGGTTGGGGCTTTGTACACATTTCAGTCACATCCAAACAATCATGATCCCCTTCATCTTTCACTTCTTCACAGTAGAAGTCTGGTAATAGTGTGGCAGGGTTCAGTATTGTACACATTTTCTGCTCCGAGAATCACTCTCTCATACTTGGTCATCCTACTGGGAGTAAGGTGCTGAGTTCAAGTTCTTGTTAAAAGAATTTCAACTGAATGTGGGACGAAAACCTTAACTGAATGTCCTATCACAACTGATTCACTTTGCTCTAGGTTCAGATAAGTAGCAGCAGCTGCCTTTAAGCAGCCAGGTAGAGCTGAATCCACAGGGTCCATAGTAGCAGAAAAATAAGCTACTGGATGTCGGCTCATTCCATGCCTTTGAGTCAAAACTGAAAGTGCACAACTTTCTCTCTCACAACAGAATAATGCAAATTCTTTCGTAGAGTCAGGCATGCCTAAAGTAGGGGTCTCACACAGGGAATCTCGCAATCTCATAAATGCTTCAACACATTCATCAGTCCAAACAATCAGGTCTTTTGCACATCTCCGGGTCATCTGAATGAATGGTTTGGCTAACAGAGAGAACCCATAATCCACTGCCTACAGTACCCAACTACTCCCAGAAACATTCTCATTTCCCTTTAGGTGAGAGGTAGTGACATCTGTTTGAATATCTTTATTCTTTCTGGAGTTACCTTTCTGACTCCTCTTTCTAATTTGTGACCTAAATATTTCACTCCTTGTTGGCAAAACTGCAATTTCTCTGGAGACACTTTGTGTCCTCCTTCTGCCAGATGGTTCAGTAATGCAATTGAATCAGTGACACAGTCTTCATGAGTCTTCGATGCAACTAATAGGTCATCTATATACTGTACTAGGACTGAGTTTCGGGGTATGACAAGTATTCCCAAACACTTTTTCAGGATCTGAATAAAGATCGAGGGGCTCCCTGTATACCCTTGAGGAACTCTGCACCATGCCAAGACACAGTCATCAAATTTAAAGGCAAACAGATACTGACTATCTGGATGCAATGGAATAGCGAAAAAGGCTTGGCATAAATCAATTACTGTAAACCAGCCTGCATTCCAAGGTATCTGATATAGAATCACTGCAGGATTTGGTACGACTGGACAATAAGGCACCACATTTTTTTCCCCCCATAAATCCTGTACTAGTCTGTACTTTCCACTAGGCTTTTTAAGTCCTATTATGGGCGAAATACAGGGACTACTCATTATTTCCTTTAAAATGCCTTGTTCTATAATTCGCTCAATTTTTTGAGCCACTCCTGCTTTCACTTCTGGACTCATTTTGTATTGTCGGGTATTTGGATAGACTGCACCAATCCAATTTCTTTTCCCTGTAAAGTCCCACACTTCTGGGTTCACTGTAGTTCTCAACTCTTCTGGTAATTCATTTTGGAGTCATCAAGGAAAACATTTCATTCACTTCGGTACCTTGCTTGGCAAGCATTACTTTATATATATATTTATCAGGAGTTTGGAAAGTGACACCATCCGGTGTGCAAGATGGTGCAGTTCATTTTGCACAATAAGTCCCTACCTAATAGATTTACAGGACTGGAATCGCAAACTATGAATCTATGTATGTCTTTAAGATTACCTATGTGCACTTCCATTGGCTTTGTAAGTGGGGTTTTAATTTGCTGGTTCAAAACACCTACGACTTGGATGCAATCTCCTGAGAGGGGCAGGTTTGGGATGTCTGCTGTTCTCACAGTAGAACGGGTAGCACCAGTATCCAACAGAAACGTGATGTCATTACCTTCCACTTTCTCATCAATAAATGGACCTGACTGATCTACCGGCAAGGATGCGCCAAGTACGCATTCCTCTTCCTCCCCTCTCAGGCACCGGCATTGATCATTGGTATCGCTATCGCTAGTTTTCAAAAGATATTGTGAAATCACAGAATTTTTCTTACCACTTCCTCCTGGAAATCCGGCGTCTGTAGTGTGCTTTTGATGGCCCTTAAAGTTTGGTATAGGAGCTGGTGGCACCAGATACTGTGGATTAACTGCCTGTTGTGGCTGATTCACAACCCCTTCATTCTGCGTCTGTGGATTTAAATTTTGATTTGACCTATTCTTATTCTGAATACTCTTACACTCATTCTTCTTCTAATGTTCAAGCTTTCCGCATCCATGACAAGGAAATGTCCTTTTCGCTTCCTCTCTATTCATCCGTCTTCTCCATTTACCACCATTCATTCCCTGATCACTTTGGTTTGGTTCTTTGTCAGTCTGGGCATTTAATTTTAATTCCTGCTGTTCTGCCAATTTCACTTGAGCCCACATCATTTCCTCCTTTAACTTTTTATGCCTGGCCTCAATGTCGTTGCCACAGTATTTGGCGTACTTTAAGATGTCATCAATGCTTTTGCTTTGCCAGCAAAGCATATGCTGCTGAATCATCTGACTAATCTCTGGTTTCAAACCATACACAAACCGATATACAAAATGTCCCATGTCCATGTCCCATGTCCTTATCACCAATATTTTCAAACCTGCTATACTGCTTGCACACCTGTAACAGCTTCTCATAGTAGGCATGCACAGACTCATTTGTTTCTTGAGTTGTTCTGTCTATCTTTACCCAATCTGTTTCTTTAGGAGGAATCTTTCCTTTCAGGAAGGTGATTACTTGATGATATTTCTTCATCACCTCATCTGAAGGTGCTCCTGTCTTTGAATCTCTAGAATATTCCTCACTCGGCCAATCAACTATGATTTTGCACTCTGTCCACAAACCTGCAGGCCAGCAGCGGTCCGGAAAGGCAGGGCGGGGCGTACTAAACACCGGAATATGGATAATTGGAGGTAAGTAAACAATTAAATAAATAAAACGAATTTCGTAGTGCGCGCTGCACCGCATTTTGTGATGCAGGGCGCGCTACGAAATTTGTTTTATTTATTTAATTGTTTACTTACCTCCAATTATCCATGTTCCGGTGTTTAGTACCCCCCACCCTGCCCCTCCCCCGCCTTTCCGCCCCACGGAACTCCCTCCACGGACCGCTGCTGCTTCAGGCACAACAATGTCAAATAAACCATCCAGGTCTTTCAACAAAACCTTCGAAGCCTTCACAAACCTTTCAACCTATTTATACCACTCCACCGGTTTTTCCCTCAATTTCGGAAAATCATTTGTAAATGACAAAATATCCTGTCTGCTCCACGGAACATGAACATATCCACCACCAGGAACTTCTCTCATAGGACACAACCTTTTTTACCTTCTCTGAGTTTCTTGTTAAGACAGCAGATGTTGATGCTTCCTTGGCTTGTGCTTCCGCCTTCTTTCTTGTCCACCTACTTTTTCATTTGTCAAGGTCTCCTCATTTCTGCAAAATGTTCATTAACTCTTTTACCTGCAGTTTTCTACCAGACACATTCATATTTTCCAAATCCTTGTCTGTAAAATCCAGTCAATACTTTATATTTCCCTATATCCACTCCAATCTCGGCAGCTATTTCCATCAACTTCTCATGATACACCTTTGCATTTCTCGTAATACTTCTACATATAAACAACAACTCTTCCTCATTGTAATCATTCAATCTCTCTATTCCCACATTTCCAGCAATCATTTCTTCCAATTCCACTTTTAATTTGTAAATGTCTAGAATCTTTGGGACTGAACTCTATTCCCTGTGCCCACCTTTCAAATCTTCTGGAGTGACTGATGTTGTTCTTTTAGATCCTGAAGGTGCCATTGACTCTCTTTTTTTCGAGTAATCGGGTAAACCTCTTTTGTAGGCATGCAACTTCATCTGATTTATTTTCTGTATCAATTCTTCCTTTTTTTTATTCAGAGCTTCCTTTTCTTTCTCATGGAGCACTCTATTCATTGAATTATTATGAAAAATTTGAGGAACTAAGGGTGTTCTCAATGCTGGTGCACTTGGAGTAACTACTCCACTGGTCCCTTCCTGATATGGTGGAGGATTTTTTGTTAAAATGTCCTCCAAAAATTCATCCTCTGATTCACCATAACCTCTCTCGAATAGATGTTTCGTTTTCTCTCTACACTTGCCCCCATATTGCTCTTCAGCCACTAATACTGGATATAATCCTTCTGAAATCATTGCTTTCCTCCATTGCTTCATCTGTCCATTTCGTGTCTCACGTAAATATCTAGGAAAAAATCCTTTATATCTACCACTTCTGGATTTCTCACGCTCATATGACTCAGTCTCCTATTCTTCTAAAACTTCATATTGAGTTAACCTAGGTCTTGGCTCCAACTCATTCATTCTCAGTCTCAAATACTTAAGAACTATCCCATTAAACGTACCATGTTCTGGGAAAGCTAGCGTTCCATCACCTTTGGTGTATTTTATCCAATTTTCCAACCATACACAGGTATGATAACCTCTCTCCATCATCATAAATGAAGCAGGTGTTTTCAATGGTGAGATAAGAATTCCCTCTCTAGTCAACAAGAGCTTATCTTTCTTAAAGAAATTCTTAATTCTTTTCATTAATGACATTTTCCTCTCTTCTCCATACATTTTGGGTAAGGGCCGATATATAAAATTGTAGTCCGCAAACCCTTGAAATCGTTTCTCTGGGTGACTCCCTACAATAGCCAAATCAGAATTCCACAAACAATTTTCCTCTGTCCAATCCTAGCGCAGCTTCTACTTCCCAACCAATCAGAATCTGGCTCACACTCGTGATTTGATCAATCCTAATGCGGCCTATTGTGACGTCAGTATCACTCCTTACTACTGACCCCTCCTTTACAATCTGCATTTGTCACACACACCTGCTGTTTCCACCAATCCCAGCGCGGCACACTGTGACATCAGTACAACTCCGGAGACTGACCCTCCCTTCACAAGGTAATACGAAAACTTATTTCTTAATCTTTTTCATTAAATTCTTCGTTAGTAACAACATAAAAACATTCGCTACTCTGCTTGTTCCACTAAAACCAAAGGATATAATATTTCTTTCCACTGCGAGTAAAACCTACCGCTTACTCTTCATACACTGCGAGTAAAACCTTCCGCTTACCCTTTGTACACTGCAAGTAAAACCTTCCACTTACCCTTCATTCAAGCTCGGAAGAACCTACTACTCCTTCGGTGTTACCCTTACTAGGAGATATAAGACCAAAGTTTCACCAGCGAACTCTTTACTATCAATCACTCTCACTTTTACACAAAATAGTCCCTAATTTAACACTGCCAGCCCTGCGTAGCTTCTCAGTGCTATTCCAACTGACGAGTAACTTCACTGCAGTGTGGCTTTTTACCACCCGCTATTCCTTTCCGGGGAATTTTCCAGACAACATAAAATGAGACGCTCACTGTTCTTGTTAAAACATAAATCAATAATCAAAAGTTAATACTCATCACCAAACTAGTCAATAATAACCATAGCTCTGCTACCAGAAAACTGATCCAGCGGTGCACCAACAACAGATACTCCAATACCATATACTCACCTGGGCCCATCAAAACACACACTCATACACAATAACTGGTAAAACCGCTGAAGTTTCAAAAGGTTTATGAGTTGATTAATTCCTCAAGATTAGTTGTTCATCCTAACTAACCTTTCACTGATCAGTAAGTTCTTTCCATTTCTTCGATGGACCAAATTAGTTGGAACTAGTTGATGGTGAAATACACATGACCTTAATTTCACTTAAAAAATAATCACAGACACGGGAAGTTTTAAAAACCTTTATCTAAATTTTTAATGTGAGTGAACCATTTCAAATGCACACCACAGACACCATCAATCTAGGAAGGAAGGTTCAATTAATCAAATACACTCTCAGATCAATGCAATGACTTTTGCTCAGAAAGAAGAGGATAGAGAGAGCAGTACATCAGAAATATACAAATGTATATTACCCAAGATGGTGTGATGACCAACTCCCTGGCCAAAGAGCTGGTAAAGGTCCCCTGGGACAGGACAGGTGACAACCTTCAGAACAGGAATCAGGACAAGATAGTGGACCTCTCTAGAACCGACGACTTGTCGCACCCCTCTCTGGCACATCCTTTCCTCCTCGAGATTCTTCTGCGATCTTCTTTCAAATCAATTGCTTAAAGTAAAAGATTCTGAAATTAATTCTTCATCAGCATCACTCCGACAGAATCAGCATCCTCGCATTCTCGAACACACTTCCTTAACAACTAACTAACTAAACCACCCCAATTATACCTTTTGGCATTCATGTACCACCCCCTAAAGTTGCAATATCGTAAAAATATGAATTATAATTGGACAGGCAAGGGGCGTTAGGACATCACACCATGATGGCATAGCACTTCTTTTGTTCATAAATCCATCCCCTTAATTTTACATTCAATTTTACTTTCCCATTCGGATGTTATTCATATCTGCAACAAATTATCAACAATGTCCATATGTCTTAAACGGTTGAAATCTCGACATCTAGTTTCACAGGGTTTAGCAGTCTGTGGCCTTGGCGGCGATTCAAATATGGTGTCATCAGTCCGGATGTGCCTTGGTTGGACTTGGCTGACGTCTCTCTCTCAGAACACCCAAGTCATGGCTAGAAGGCCCAAATACGAACTAATGAAAAGGTCAAAGAGAGAAAATATTAATTTAAAAAATAAATGGTTTCTCTGTATACCACCCACCTCTACTCAATTTCCCTAAAATTATCAGTACTTTTGCCTGCATTAGCTTTTAGTAAATAGAGCGTTTTCTAAGCAGCGAAGCAGGTGCCATACATGTGGGTCTTGAAGACGCCATATTAAAGTGTTCTGCTCATGTGCAGGAAATTCCCTCCAAGCTGTTAGAGGTCACATTGCGTAGATGCAATTAACACATGCGCAGTAAGGTTTTTTCCTGTTACAGCCGCGTTCAGTCCGCTATCCGTATTAATGGTTAGTGAACACTTATGCAAGCTTCTCTACCTTTTATGTTTATGTATTTCGTGATGATTAGTCACAAGACACAATTAGTATTTCATGTTAATAAGTTAATACGAGTGAATTGAGTTCAAGCAAGTCTCTCAAAAACTAGTCCTTGCTCCATCACTAGTGTACAGTACACTGAGTAAGGATAGGAAAGAAAAAAAACAACAACAAAAATACAAATGTAACGGACCCGGTTTGGCATTGTGCATCACGTGGGATTCAGCATTCAGGGAGCTGCAGCTGAAGCAATAAGCCAAGAGGAAAAGACATGCAGGCGTAATGCAGAAACATACTGGCTGCCTTCATAAAATGGCCGCCAGCCACATGGCCAGGCCACAACAACACGAAAGGGGAGACGGACAATGCAGGCCTATAGCAAAAGCACACTGGTTGCCTTCACAAAATGGCCGCCAGCCAAATGACCAGGCAGGCCACAACAACAAGAAAGTGAAGATAGACAATGCAGGCCTATGGCAAAAGCACACTGGCTGCCTTCACAAAATGGCCACCAGCCACATGGCCAGGCAGGCCACCCACAAGAAGCAATAAGCCAAGAGGAACAAAGGAAATAAGACAGCAGGTCTATGGCAAAAGCACTACCACCACCACAAAATGGCCACTAGCCACATGGTCAGCCACTCACAACAACAGCAAGCAGGAGGCCTGGAAAACAATGAACTCAAGCAGGTCTATATGGACACAGACTTTACAAAATAACCTCTGGCCACACAGGGAGGCTCAGCCAAGGCAAATGCTGGCCGACCATTACAAACACACTCACACACTGTCCAAACAAAGGAGGCATGCTAAACAACACAGCTTTAATACAACAATGCCAAAAACGAAAATCCACGGTGCTAAAAAAGGTTGGCAAGTTACACAACACAACCACACACATCCAACAAAGGCATTTATTAAACATACATTAAAAAAGTGAAAAAAAACAAACACATTTTGCATTTCAATCTAATGCCATCCATGCCTTAAATGATGTCTTAAATTCCACAGACACCACAGAAACAGTTGCTTCATGCACCCATGACTAGCTCTGGGCCTATTGGTTGAAAAACCCATTGGCAGAGTAGGCCACAGAGTAAATCAATACATTCAAATCAATAATATTGCAAATTAATTAGAACATGTAGTGAATTGTGCTACATTTTTTGCTGAATAAAAGAAGAAAAAATACATGCAAAACAACGACAACAAGGAAGAAGGCATGACCACCACAAAGAAGGCTTGCAGGCCTAATGCAGAGGCACACTGGCTGCCCTGTCACAAAATGGCCGCCAGCCACATGGCCAGGCTACAACGAAAAGAAAGGGAAGACAGTCAATGCAGACCTATGGCAAAAGCACACTGGCTGCCTCCACAAAATGGCCGCCCGCCACATGGCCAGGCCACAACAACAAGATAGGGAAGACAGACAATGCAGCCCTATGGTAAAAACACACTGGCTGCCTTCACAAAATGGCCGCCAGCCACATGGCCAGGTCACCACAACAAGAAAGGATAGACAGACAATGCAGGCCTATGGTCAAAGCACACTGGAGGCATTCACAAAATGTCTGCCAGGCCCATGGCCATGCTACCACAACAAAAAGCAATAAGCGAAGAGGAATAAAGGAAAGAAGATTAGCACACTAACTACCACCACCACAAAATGGCTACAGCCACATGGTCACTCACAACAAGCAAGAACAACAAGTAGGAACCCTGGAAAACAATGAACTCAAGCAGGCCTATATGGACACAGACTTTACAAAATGGCCCCTGGTCACACGGGGAGGCTCAGCCAAGGCAAATGCTGGCCCACTCTTAGAAACACACTCACACACTGGCCAGACAAAGGAGGCATGCTAAGCATCACAGCTTTAATGCAACAATGCCAAAAACGAAAATCCACAGGGCAAAAAAAGGTGTGCAAGTTACACAACCCAACCACACAAATCCAACAAGGGCATCTATTCAACATACATTAAAAAAAGTGAAAAACCTCCAAAAACACATTTTGCATTCGAATCCATTGTCATCCATGCCTTAAATGATGTCTTAAATGCAACAGACGCCACAGGAACAGTTGCGTCATGCACCCATGAGTAGCTCTGGGCCTATTGGTTGGAAAACCCATTGGCAGACTAGGCCACATAGTGAATCAATCAATTCAAATCAATAATATTGCAAATTTATTAGAAAATGTAGTGAATTGTACTACATTGTTTGCTGGATAAAGGAAGAAAAATGCATGCAAAACAACAACGAGCAAGAAGGCATGGCCACCACAAAGAAGCCTTGGAGGCCTAATGCAGAAGCACACTGGCTGCCCCTTCACAAAACGGCCCCCAGCCACATGGCCAGGGCACAACAACAAGAAAGGGAAGACAGACAATGCAGGCCTATGCAAAAACACACTGGCTACCTTCACCAAATGGCTGCCAACCACAATGCCAGGCCACAACAACATGAAAGGGAAGACAGACAATGCAGGCCTATGGCAAAAGCACACTGGCTGCCTTCACAAAATGGCCACCAGCCACCTAGCCAGGCCACAACAACAAGAAAGGGACGACAGACAATGCAGGCCTATGGCAATAACACACTGGCTGCAGTCACAAAATGGCCGTCAGCCACATGGCCAGGCTACCACAAAAAGAAGCAATAAGCTAAGAGGAATAAAGGAAAGAAGACTAGCAGGCCTATGGCAAAAGCAAGCACACTAACTACCACCATGACAAAATGGCCACGAGCACATGGTCGCTCACAACAAGCAACAACAAGAAACCGGAACCCTGGAAAACAATGAACTCAAGGACAGACTTTACAAAATGGCCCATGGCCACACAGGGAGGCTCAGCCAAGGTAAATGCTGGCCCACGATTACAAACACATTCACACACTGACCAGACAAAGGAGGCATGCTAAAGAACACAGCTTTAATGCAACAATGCCAAAAATGAAAATCCACAGGGCTTAAAAGGTTTGCAAGTTACAACCACATACATCCAACAAAGGCATTTATTTAACACACATAACGAAAAAGTGAAGTACCCAAAAAAACACATTTTGCATTTCAATCCAATGCCATCCATGCCCTAAATGATGTTTAAATTCAATAAACACCATATAAACTTTTTTTCATGCACCCATGAGTAGCTCTGGGCCTACTGGCTGAAAGGCCTATTGGCAGACTACTAGGCTAGTGAATTAAATTAATATTGCAAATTGATTTCAAAAGTTGGAAACAATTTAGTGAACTTTCCAACATGTTCCTTTATGAAAGACGAGAAATTACTTTTAAGTGAGCCAAAAAACTCTTTAGTATTTTTATGGGCTGCATCATAAGAAAGAAGTTGATAATAGGAAGGAGCAAAATTTTGATTATGTCAGGAGGACCCCACCAGGGGAGTTACAACGGAGACCATTTCATGGATTCGCTCCCGAACGAAGTGTATAAACTTCTAGCGGAGGAACTGATCCCCGTACTGGGCTCTACTTTCAACTCAGTCTATTGTCTCGCTGGCAAGGTCCCCGAGTCTTGGAAGGAGGCTACAATTGTTCTGATTTAAAAACCAGGCAAGGACCCCTTAAAAGCCGACCCCTATCGCCCAATCTCTCTACTGAATGCCGATTATAATATCTTTGTGGGCATTCTAGCTGGGAGATCGGCGAAATTGGTCCCCAAGTTGGTTCACACCGACCAGAAGGGCTTTGTTGCAGGAAGGTACAACCAGGAACAGACACAACTGTTAATAGGTAACATCGACCGGGCCATTGAGAGATCTGATCCATTGGCCATAGTTGCCTTGGACGCGGCCAAGGCATTTGACAGAGTCTGTTGGGCGTACCTTTGGGAAGTACTGGAGGTAATGGGATTGGGTCCTATTTTTATCCAAACCCTGAGGAATTGTTATCAGGGAGCCTCTGCTCGAATTCTCCTGAAAGGTCTATTGACCTCAAGTTTTAACATCCAGAGGGGGACCCGGCAGGGATGCCCGATCTCACCCCTTCTATTCAATATCTATATCGAGCCACTGGCACAAGCCATCAGGTTAGATGAATCAATCTACCCCTTTAAGTGCCAACTTTACAGTTGTAAGTTAGCTCTCTACGCGGACGACTTAATATTATACACAAATGATCCTGGGGTGGTTATTCTCCGTGTGGAGGCGCTTTTGGAAGGATTTGGGTCCTTGTCAGGTTACTTAGTTAACACGTCAAAGACAGAGGTGATGTGCTGGAACCTAGATCAAATGGGCGGGGGGTAGCTAGCACAGAGTTAAGATACTTAGGTATTTACATTGTTAAAAACCTGAAAAAAATCCCCCAGATCAATCTTAATAGAACCATCAAAGAAATTGTTTGCTTCCTTAGCAGATGGAGGAACCTCCCCTTTACAATCTATGGGAAAGTCAGTTTAGTAAAGATGGTCATTCTCCTGAAGCTCTCCGACCTATTTACTACTATACCCCTGGCCTTTCCACACAAGAATATAAGTAAAGTACAGAGTAAGATTGGGAGTTTTATATGGGAGGACAAGGGGGTCAGGTTGGCCTGGAAGAAATTGAGACGCAGACTCAATAAAGGGGGGCTGGCTCTTCCTGATATCAGTTGGTACGCGGTAGCATTCCAGTTTAAAGCTATTCAAATGCTACTCGTGAAACCAGAGGAGTCAGCCTGGGGAAGGTGGTTGGGAGAAATGGCTAGAATGGAAGGAGGTGGAGGCAGGTATCGCTTTTTTATATAAGTTCAGGGCCCCAAAGTACTTCAAGCGAGTTCGCCTGAAGGTTCTGAGGGTAGCCCTGGAGATATGGTACAAAGTCAGACTCAAATGGGGGATAGGGTATTACTCGGACCTGGCTCCTATCTGGGACTCACCCGGAACACCTTGCTGCCTTAGAGACAGCTTGGCACTACCTATCAAGAGAGCTGGTATAACTATCTGGTCTGACCTGGCAGATTCTGAGGGGATCCATCCTTGGGAATTCCTGAGAGCTAGGATTGGCATAGATCTTTCTAGATTTAAATATCTACAGCTGGTATCATGGTTTAATGCAGAGAGAGAGGAAGTAAGAGGGAACGGGGATATTGAAAGACTGTGTCAATCTGTTCGTTCAATAAGAAAAGAGATATCAATGTGGTATAACCATCTACTAGAAGTTGAGGACCTGGTGATTCCCCCTCCAACCACGGCTTGGAAGCAAACCCCTCTTGAATCCTCAATAGATACACTTTTTGAGCCCTCACTGAAGGTACTATATAAATATATCAAACCTGCTAGTTTAAAAAAGAATAATTTTTTTGTCATCAATAGGCTTTACTACACCTCAGCAAAGATAGCCAAGTTTGCTCCAACTCCAACACCAAAATGCCCAAGATGTTTGATGCCTATAGCCAATGACCTTCACATTTTCTTTGAGTGCTCTGAATTAAAAATCTTCTGGAAGGGGATTGGTGACACTCCTCAAGATATTTTTAAGTCTAACATTGATGTTAATTTGTCACTAGTTTTCTTCGGGGATGATGGTTTATTTTGTCAGCATCACAGCCTCATAGAGGGTTATTAATTTATTTGGTACTGCTAGCACAGAGAGAGGTATGTAAGAAGTGGAAAGACCCCCTACCACCGAAAAGAGATGACTGGCTTAAAGCCACTTTCGCTATGGCCCGCCTGGATTGTGAAGGAGCAGAGGATAAGCCTATAAACATCTGGCACCCCCTTATAAGTTGGGGTCATAACTTAAGATTAATATAGCTGGTCCTATGATTATACCAAGTTCCCTTACAAACGGGACCGGTCGGGCGACCTAAGCGAGTGCGGTAAGCCGGGTGGCCCCCAGATCGTAACATCGGCTTCATAAGACCCGCAGATGCTTATTGGTGATATGAGGTCAGAAAAAAAAGATAATAGGAAGGAGCATAATTTTGATTATGTCAGGAGGAGCCCACCAGGGGAGTTACAACGGAGACCATTTCTGAGAAAAACATAAGATCTGGTCCAACAAGACATTTGAAATAATTTGTGTGTGTCTTTGAGATTGTTACCATACCATATGCCTACACATTTGATTTTGGAAGAGTTCCAGGAAAGGCTGCATGAACAAGGGTACATTTTAGAACAACATGTATTCAGAGGTAGTACCTCTGTTTTGTCTACTTTGGTTTTGTATCCTGATATGGCAGAGTATTGCTTTAATTCATGAAGGAAAGCAGGAAGTAAGCGAACTGGATGTGACATAAATAAGAGAATATTATTTGGCACATGCTGTAAACTTAATGGGACTATTTTTAATTTTGAACTCTGTTAAATCATCTGAAGTACTTAGTTGTTGAAGAGAAGGTTCCAGGGTTAAAACACATAGTAAGGGAGACATGGGGCATCCCTGATGAGTTCCTCTATTAAGAGGAAAGTAGGGAGAATGAATACCATTTGCGATAACTGAGGAATGTGGTGAGGAATGAAGCAAGGATATGTGTTGCAGAAAATTAGGACCAAGCAGTGGCGGCTGGTGACATTTGAAAGTGGTGCGGCGAATCAGCAGCAGCAGGTGTCAGGGCTAACGGGAAGAGCCCCATATCCCTGTACCCCGTGTCTCTGCATTTCACTGGTACACAGATCAAAATTTAAGCAAGGACAGGTTTTTAACAAGAAATGGATCAGGAAAAATGGCACACACAAGCCAATATCCCCATCTCTATACATTCTCAACCTTCCTACCAGACGTATGAGACACAAGGTCCTTGCTATGTGGCATCCAAATCCGGCAATAACTGAACACAAAAGCTAACACAACAAAGAAGGTGTTACCTCAAACTGCAATCCAATGCTCAAAACTGAAATTTATTAAAGATATTTCAGCAGATTCAGCCAAAACGTAATTGTGAAAGGGAGCTGGGCCAAATAATTTCTCTCAATGGCTCTGTTGCCTTATGTACACAGTGCATCCACTGCTGCCCCTCCCCCCAAGCTGAAGTGAGTTGGGAAGGTCACACTCACACAAAGCGAAGAGGAGAAAATTAGACTACAATAATGGTGTTTTGATCTGAAGGCAACAACCGGACCTATAGACCGCCTTCCCAGCTTTGCTGAGTGGGTTCAAAAACATAAATGAAAAGAAAATGTGCGAACTGCAACCTTTCCCAGCAACATCAAATGTACCCTCCTATGTGTCGTGTCTAAAGGACAACATGAGGCTTCCTCCGTTGTAAATACTAATGCAAAAGACTCAGAATACATATTTCCGGTGCTTGGTTCCCGTCACCATAAAAAGCAATCAAGTAGAAAAAAGATCAGCGTTCAACATAAGAAACAAAAAAACTTCTTGATGTGCCCGATTGCCTGTCCGTCTAAAGCTCACGGTAGGAAGAGCATATTCATATTTCCAGGAAGAATGGCGACTCTGTTGTCCCCGCAGTCGAAGCGGGCTGTTTATTCAGCATTACACATATGAAAACATCACTTGTGCCCCTTTCCAGTCCCATTCCATTCTAAGCACATTCTCCTTTCGACTCTGTCTGGGTGTCACAAAGTCACACCGCATCAAGTCGTTGATCAAACGAACCCTGATTGAATTGCGACTAATTGATACCGTTTATTTAGGCGGATGGGCCTGAGATGGGAGGCTGCCTCCCTCTGCCTG
Organism: Triturus cristatus; assembly: GCF_964204655.1. Taxonomy (NCBI): domain Eukaryota; kingdom Metazoa; phylum Chordata; class Amphibia; order Caudata; family Salamandridae; genus Triturus; species Triturus cristatus. The sequence continues at coordinate 391,655,850 of NC_140588.1, forward strand.
ATTTTATTATCTAGACGAACGTTCTGAGCATTTCATCTGCACCAGCACGTCCTTACATAAATATTTTGATGCGCATGCAGTTTGAACAAAATTAGTTTTGAAAGTTTCCATCTTGTAGGGCAAAGGAGGTTTGTTTCCGATTTTCTTTTCTCTGCATTTTATATAGCGCTAAATTGACCCAAAGGTATCGGAGCGCTTGCCTTTACTGGATCACCAGTCGCATTACAAACAGACACACATTAATTTTGTTAGGCACGGTGGATTAAGCACTAGCCGACAGTCGCATATTCGAACACTGGCGATGGCGGCATTGGCATACCACATAGAAACATTCAAACACTTAAACATAGAAAATCAACCACGGAGTTTACCTTTTGTTTTACTCTGTGGCCCGCCGCTTCTGTGACTCGGAGCGTGCTTGTAATTTCAGCCGGCCCGGCCGGGACATTCAAAATGGCGAGGGGACTCACGAGGTGCTGGAAGGAGGGGTCTTGCCTTAAGCACTCCCTCGTGTGCGAAGCCGTTAACACGGCCAGCCCCACCCCTTCCCCTTAAAGTCAATGAGGCTCTGCTGACCCCGCCCTGGGCCACATCAGAATCGCCCCATTTCAAGACCATTCACTGCTGCTTGGTGCAGCCACTCCGCCCAGTATGATGCCATTTTCCTAGCTTGTGCCTCGAGGGCGAGGAATAATCATCGCCCATTTCAGCACAGGCGTACTAGGAGGGGACTCTCACTCTCGCCCGAGTGTCCGCTGACCTAAAAAAAAGCGACCTAAAAAAAACAACGACAATGATATATTACATATTAAAATGTAATGGTTCGAATCGATAGAAGTGGTCAAGTGGAGCACCAAGCAGTGAGTAATGAGCATGCCATTTGCCCAATGGTGGTGTTAATTTTCTCCCTTCTCTGCTCTTAAGCTGGGAGGGCAACGCCCCTTACACCCGTTAATACCAGCCGCCACTAGGAACAAGGGCATGCCATTACAGAGCTCTCATTAGAAGGCACCAATTGACCCTTTTGAAAGCATTTTCTGCATCTAAAGATAATGCTGCTAAGGGATCCTTTATCTTGTGGGTTTTATTGATGATATTTAGGAAGGTACGGGAATTGTTTCTGTAAGGAATAAAGCAAGATTGATGAACATCAATGAGGTCAGGCATTATAGAGAGTAAGCGAAGGGTCAAGGCATTGGACAAATACTTTACAATCTGTGTTGATTAATGAGATGGGTCTAAAATGTTTGCATTGGATCTTTCTTAGGAATTAAGCAAATAATGGCTTCTGCAAAGGAGCCCGAAGCGGAGTCTGAATCAGTGAAATTAGTAATTAATTAAACAAGTTCGGGAAAGAGGAGTTTGGCAAAATAGAGATAAAATGCAACTGTAAGGTCATCAGGATCGGGTACTTTCACTTTAAGAAGAAATCTCTATCGCTGAGTACAGCTCTGAATTTGAAGCAGTCATTCTAAAAATGAGAAACCTGTCAATGGTGAAGCTCTAGGTCTGAGATTGGAGAAATAAGTATTAAAGGATTCCTCTGATGGCGTAGCAACTGGAGTATATAAATCCTTTTAATGGGGAATATCATCTTTCCTGAACAACGTTTCGCCAGAGTTATTAATAATGGAATAAAAGCTGTCTTTTCCTTTCTGCATTTTAAATAGCGAGCTAGAAGGGAACCAGCTTTATTATTACCACTGTAGTATTTAGCTTTTAACTTAAGGAGAGTGTCAGAGGCATGTTCATTCATATATTTCTTGATATCAATCTAAGCAGTAAAAAGGCTTCAAGATCAGATTTATTTTTGATTGCATAATTAATAATTATGTTCAAGGGACTTAATACCTGCCAGAATAGAAGCAGATTTTTGACGTGCAAACAAAAGGAAATGATGTTTGATCGTTGTCATTGAATTGGAAAAATTCTCTAATAAAGGTGGTATAGTAAAGAGGTGTCCGATGGTAAAGTGTTGTTAAACCTCCAGGAAGGTTTGTTAGGCCTACTGGTGAGAATGTCTAAATCAGTTAGTAATGGTGTGTGATCCGATATTAGTATAGGATCAATCTGTGAGTTATCCACGTGTTGCAATAAACGTTTGCTAAGGAAAATATAATCCTATCTAGATGGAGAGTGGTGATAGGGGGAGTGAGGAGAGTATTCTAACAGGTCAGGATTGTATAATCCCCAAGAATCAGAGAAGGAGTGTTGAAAAATTATGTTTTGTGGGAGACATAAGGAACAAAGAATGAGGTGGAATGCCTATCCACAAAAGGATCAAGGATTTGATTAAGGTCCCCTCCTACTATAAAATTATCGGAGGCATGTTCAGATACAATGTGTGAACGCAACTGTCAAAAATGTGGGTCTGGATGGGTTAGGCCATAGAGGTTTAGGATAGTGAGCGTGGTATCATCAATTGTAAGGGTGAGTAGTAACCAACGACCCCCTGTATCATGATGTTGAGACTGCATAGTGATCCAAAGAGACTTATGACAAAGAATTATAACACCATTTGTGTTGGTTGTGGAGGGTGAGGAGAAGTTTTCACCAACTTAATGTTTTTTTAAGTTTGGCAGTCTCCAGTTCATTGAGATGCGTCTCTTGTAACAAAGCTACTTGACATTTCAAACGAGCTAAATGAGATCAGACACACTGACGTTTGATGGAGCTTTTAAGGCCCTCAACATTTCATGTCATTATTCTAAGAGAGAAATATTTCCCTTCTCATGCCATTGGCACTATACCCAAAAAATCTATCAATAACACCTTGGTCAAATGGCCAAAGAATGACCTCAACTCTCCCACCAAATGGCCTACCCATTTATCTATAGAGGAAGGCATGGATGAATTACGAACCTCAAAACCCTTTATTGCTGACACTAATGCCTCATTACAACACATTGAGAAAAAATGGTCCTGACCAACATATCTCTACATTAGAACAAAGAGTGAGCAACTTTGAGGACTTCAATCCTGACACCTGTCAAATGGTTAAAGACATTGCTCAACTTAAATGTGTCACAAAAAACTTGGAAACAGGAGGAATAACCTTCATCTTTTTGGTATTCCAGTAGGTGCAGAAGGGTCCACCATCATCGCCTCCCTGCAAACAGTGATACCTTCAATCTTAGACCTGCCTTCTACTTCTTCTCTGTCTATGCAACGGGCTCACGTCTTAGTCCCCAGTCTGCATCAGGATCTAACTCTCGCCCTAGAGGAATCTTTATCCTCTTGCTTCAATTCCCTAAACTAATGCAAATGCTATCACCAGCCAAAAAGGTGGGATCTGGTCAATGGTCAGTTCACAAGGTGTTTTTCAAACATGATTTATCTCCTGCTACAGCAGCTCGCCAGAAGCAATTCCTATACCTTTGTCCTCAACTAAGATCCTTGAATATCGTTTATGGTCTACTCCACTCATGCCTCTTTAAACTCACTTTCAAGGGTAGTTGTCTTTTGTGTATTCCTCCCAGCCAGACACAATATGGGGAGTGGATGTTGGTAAGATGCGCCATCCTATCTGGAAGGGGTTGGAGCTGTTCACAGCCCCACTTGAATTTTAAAGACTGCTTCAGCAGACACACAAAGAACTTCACAGACTCCAAGGACTAGATGGCTGGCCTCCTGATCATAGCCTCAAGGACAGCAAAGGTTCCAACCATCTTGAACACGCACCTGGACCCAGCCTGAGTGACTCCTGACTCTCAAAGTGGTGCCCGTCCAGTCGTGGCCCCTTGGATGTGGTGCTAAAGGTGCCCAGATAGCCTAAATTCAAAACTTGGGACTTATAGAATGTTCTACCAAAAAGTGCTCTGATAACCAAGAGGAGACCTGGACCCACCTTCTCGCCGAACCACGCAAGGTGCATCACTGGGCAGCCTGACTGCATGTTAGCTCCCACTCCGTTATTCTCCTCAGTAGGAAATCCTGTTTAGTTTGCAGAAGGGGTAACTGGCCTTGTGGAGCCTTTGCCAGCTACAGCCTGCAGATTTGTCTGCTGGAGATTTTTGACTTCAGAAAAGATAACGCCAAACAGATCAGGGAAGCCTGGTGTGATACTTGCAATATTAAGACAGTTTGTTTCTAATGGCCCAGCTGACCACAAGTCAAACAAGAATCTCCTGATCCTGGGGCATTCCACTGCCCCCTTGCGGCCCTTCCCCCATTTCTCCCACCCTCATTGTTGGCTCCACTTGGATGAGCAGAAGGGAGACATCTTCTAAACAACTTTTATATAGTCTGTCTCAAGCTTTCTAGGGCAATAATGGTACTTCTCTTCAGACTCTAAGTCCTGGGATGGAATGCTCATACTTTCTTTCTTTCTTTAATCTTTATTTCGATCAATAAGATCATAAAAGATGTGCATAACAGTAAGATTATTAAAAGCCATGGAACATGAATTGCAATGCATTACATTGGCAGTTTATCTATTGAAATCAAGTAAAAGTACAATTCAATTAAAAATCATCAGTACAGTAAATTGTAAAACTTTAAGGCAAAACTGCGACCTAGTTCATATAACGGGTACGAGTGTGCCACATCGCTGTTAAAAATTTGGCTACCGCAAACACAGTTGAAGGTGATGCATCAGTTTTTAGTACTCTATAGGCTGTATAACACTGTCTGAACCCTAAGTTTTTAAGCAAGGGAACGAGCCAATATTTTCTAGGTTTACTAAAAGCAGTACAAAAGAATATCACATGCATTTCGCTTTCCAGGCGATCTAAACATGCAGGGCATTGCTCGGTGGACGGGGGCTGAGACCAAGTACTGGTAAATGACCTAAGGGGGAGAGTGCCAAATCTCCACTGTAAGAATAGTTTTCTGGTCATAACAGGGCTGATTCGGTCCAGCACAAGTTCCAGGTGATATGAATCTTTAAATTGGATAAAAGAATTGGTTAGGGAACCCAACTTTGTGCTTCCTAATAGGGAGGTTAGTTGAAAATCATAATATTCTTTTGATAAAACTTTACGTGGTACATTTCTGCAAGAATTTACAGGATCTAACCATAATTCCGGCCTTCCTAAGCTCTCGCACATTCGTTTGATATATTTTAGCCAGGGGATGTTTGTTATCTTTGGTAAGAGTAAGATCTCCTGTAACTCCATCCTGTAGCTCAAGAGCTCCGGTGTGCACCAAATTCGACGCCAGAAATTTAGTGGCTTTAAACCCAGTTCTTCTTCAATTGGTCTGAGGCCGAGGTCTAGTCTCAGAGGGAGAAGCGGGGTAGTTGGAGGTAGAGCCACCAGCTGTCTGATGAATTTGTTTTCAGTGGTGTTGAGGTTTTGGGCCGGTAAATGTCCCCACATTTCCCCTCCATAGGTAACTGCACCCCTGGCCTGCATGCTGTAAATTTGAAGAAGTGGGCCAATGGGTTTGTAGGTCGACCTGTTTGGTAACCTGCAAATACCACCCGTTAGCTGTACCAGTTTAATATTGGCCTTTGTCCGATGTGTATCCAGGTCATATTTTGGTTAATAGTCACCCCTAAATACTCAAATGTAAAAACCCTCTCTAGTCTCAGTGTGCTTATAGTGGGGTTGGGACATGTTGATGGCGGGGGGTTAAGAATCATGTATTTTGTTTTCAAAGCATTGATCTCCAGCCCCCGCTCTGCACAGAATAACGAGAAACCATCCAGAACGCGTTGTATTCCCATTGGGGATTTTGACAGCAGCAGGGTGTCGTCCACAAACATAATGGCAGGCACCCTACTGCCGCCGAGCTTTGGAGCATCAATGTCCCCCATTTTAGCCAAGTGGGCGATTACCCCGTTGACAAAGAGGCAGAAGTGGGTAGGTGCAAGCACACAACCCTGCCTCACCCCCCTGTCAACGGGGAATTTTTCTGAAAGGGTCCCATTCCTGCCACACCTAACCCGCGCAAAGTTATTTTGATGTAACCTTATCAGGATATTCAAAATGTCTGGAGGGATACCCAGGTCCGCCAACACTGACCATAATCTGGCTCTTGGTACCAGATCGAAGGCGGCACGCAAGTCTACAAAGACCGTGTATAAGCTTCCGCCCTCGATTATTGCAGTTTTCCAGAACAGGAGGTTCAAACGGAAGATCTGGTCAGTTGTTGAAACGCTCCTCCTGAATCCCGCCTGGAAGGGGCTCAGAATGGAGGATTCTTCCATCCAAGTTTGAAGGAGGTCTAATATCAGCCTCCCAAATAGTTTCTGTGAAACATCAATGAGGCTGATGGGCCTGTAGTTGGCTGGGAGCAGAGGCGATCCCTTCTTGTATATGGGGACAATCTCTGCGCCCAGCCAAGTACAGGGCACCTCCATGCCCTTCAAGACTGCGTTAAAAATCACCAGCAAATATGGGGCCCACACATCAGGCTCTTGTTTAAATAGATCTCCTGGGAGCCCATCCAAGCCAGGCGCTTTACCTGTTGCCAGCCCGTGAATCGCGGCACGTACCTCCCCCTCCGTGAAGGGGTCCCCCTCGTGTTGCCTGTGTATTTTGGGCGATGCTTGTGATAGGACTCTATGTAGGTCCTTATAAAGGGACGGAAGTGATCCTGCCAGATTTTGGCTGAAATATTGGGCTCAATAGCCGAAGCGAGCTCCTCGGACCCTGTGTTTACTACTCTCCAGAATTTACGAGAGTCCCTGACAGCTAAGCTGGTGGTAAGATTCTCCCATTTTTCATAGTCCCAGTCAACCTTAGCATGGGTAATCAACTTCTTGTGTTCCCTTCTGCAAGCCTGTATCACCAATCTGTTTTTACCCTCCTTTATCGATGTCAGCAGGTCTGATTTAGCCTTTCGGCATACAGCGTTATACCAGCTGTGGCATTTCGCTCTACTGGCTCCTATCTTTCCAATGGAAAAGAGAACGTCGGCCGTGGACTTAATAAGGTCCTCATGTACCGACCCCAGTTGTTCATGAGTTCCGTGGGCGCTAGATTGGTCCAGTAGTGCGCTCACCTTCTCTAGTGAGGGAACAACCCGAGCGTACAACTCTGAGAGTTTTCCTGGATTGGCAGCTAGTTTTTCCCACCTTACTCTCCGTCTATTGTTCGCAAGAACCATCCCTGTGGCGGACCCATCATCTCCAGCCCTATTTACAACTATACCCGGGAGGAGATATTCTAATTCAAGTGCGTTGTGGTCGCTCTCCTCTCTGGGAATCACCCTAAAGTCTATGACACGGGACCACGAAGACAATTGGACCAGGATGTAATCCAATCTAGACTCCCGTCCCGCTTTGTTGAATGTACAGATAGCGGGGATATCGGACTTCGTACGTCCATTGCATGCCCTGAGACCGTGTTTGAGGGTCAATGCGGTGATCTGTACAGCCAAAGGTGTCCAGGCTCTAGGCGCAGGGGCCATCGTAGGCGGTACTAACCATAGAGCTTCCTCCTCCAGTACTGGCCCCTCCAATAGTCCCATGAGAGGTTCAAAGTGGGAATTCAGGTCACCTCCTACAACATAGGGTATGCCCTGTGGAATTTCGGTGAGGAAGGTGGAAAGATCGTCGATGGTAGTTGATTCCCGGGTTATGTTTACCGGCCTGGAATAGACATTTACCACAGCCAGTTTTTTGGTGTTCGGCCACTGCAGCACGACACACTGGATATCCCCTGAAGCTGTTGGCAGGGGTGTAGCCTCACAGCCCAGATGGGTAGCCACCCAGGTTGCTAACCCTCCAGATGGGCGACCCATTCCCCCCCATCTAGCAGGAATGGAAAACACCGCGAATCCCGGGCGAGAGTACTCCTCTCTCGCCCAGGTTTCTTGGAACAACCACACATCTTTGGAGTCTATAAATGAACTCCAGTGTTCGCAGTCCATCTTGTTTCCCAAGCCCGCCAAGTTCCAGGATAATATCTTTAGTGGGGGTGATCTAAGATGGAAAATGGGAGTTGGAGTGGTTTCAGTATCCGCTGCAGTGACCAATGTTGGTTCATTTTGATCTGTTTTCCCTAGATTGGCTGGCGAATGCGGAGTGTATATTAGAGAGATCTCATTAGTAAGTACACTAACCGCTGTGATTATATTTTGGTGTGTTTTACCACATGAGCCGCCTTTATTAGATTGGTGTTCCTTATTGTGGTATTGGTCGACACAGGGCTCAGTCCTTGGGGGTTGGTTGATAAAGTTGCTAGGGGACGTGATCTTTCCCACCTGAGCAACCCCTAGTCGGTTGTGGAGCCCCCCGCCTGGTGAGACAGCGTCAGTCAACCATGTCCAGGCAACTAAACCTGTTAAAAGTTGTAGGATAGGTAGGCTGCGGGTCTCTATAACAGAAGGAGTCCCCTTTCTCCCTTGCCCGCCAACCTCCCCTTCTCATGGGAATTGAATCCCAACCCACCTCTTCTCGTACATGTGTCATGGGTGGGTAAAAAAAGGATAGTGCTAGGGATTGGATAGATGTCTCCTGGTCGCGATGTGGCCATCCGCATATGTGGGAAACAGTTCTAGGTTCCCTAAAATTGACCAGGACACAATCCCCTTTGACTGATTTGTTTGTGTGACCCACCCATGGGACTCTTCTTACCATGAGCACCTCACTCCCTGTGCCCCATGGGAGAGGTCTATGTAGGGTAAGCCAATTCACCACCTTATTCTTTAGGGAAGCTGCAGATTCATTAGTACCTTGTTTTAGCTCCGGGACACCAGCTAAGATGACTATATATGGGCTCACCTCCGGGGGGAGATTCATTGGGCTAAGTTTCTTTAAGTTGACGGGGACTCCCTGGGTGAGTGTAGTCTCGGTCACGGGGTAAGTCAGAGTGGTGGTACCTGCGCCTGCAGAGGACTGGGGAATTACGGAATTGGTGGAAGGTGGCTGTGTTTGTGAGATACTAGGGGCTGGATTGGCATCCTTTGACAGAAGGGCTGGGATGCCCATCTGAATCTTGGGCTCATCCCTGCCCCTGTCTGCCCTATTAGCAACTTTAAAGCTATCAACTAGTCCTAATATAGATTTTTCTATGGACAGGAGCCTGGCTTCAATCTTAGTCAAGCGTACTTCTAGAGGACTGAGGAGTGACTTGAGAAGAGTGCCAGTATTATCTATGGTACAGTCAGCATTTGTAATTAGCCTGGGACTAGGCTTCAACTGCTCTGGTTTTTTTGTTGGTAGGTTCACTGCAGATATGGGAGTGGTTAAGTCGGATGGTATATGTGCAGATTTACCTTTACCCGGGGTGCTACCCCTCACAGTGGCCTTAGATTTTACAACTTTTGCGACCTTTGCCTTACGGCACCCTAGATTTTGGGTGCCTCTTTTCCTTTTGGGTATAGCACCAGTCCTATTGTCATGCTTAAAAGAGATGTCTCTAGCATTTATGGTATCAGTGTCGGTAACGATTGGGGCTGTAATGGGTTGTATCATAATCTGGTTTGGGGATGCCTGGTAAGGCAGAACAGGACTTCTAGCTTTCATATCCGTATTGTTTAGCATGAGGTTAACTGTGTCTTACAAGGTATCCGACCCATTGTCCCCGTTTTCCCCTTGGTCAGACTCTAGTCGTTGAAGTCGTTGAAGTCTTCTTTCTGGGGTTCTAGCTTGCGATATAGTGCCCATTGAAGATCTTCTTACCCATTCTATTTCCTGGGATATACGCCTTTCCAGGACAGTGATTTCATCAATCAGGAGCGCCCCGGCTTTAACGAAATAAGTATCAAGAGTGCCATTTGCATGTCCACCGGCCAGTGTACTTTTGCTCCTTGTTTCTCTTGTTGCCATGATTCAAGTTCTTGTCCTAGCTGCTAGATGGCAGGCGTGAGCAAAAGAATCAAGAATCAAGGGGAGCGGCCCGGTCCCGGCCTCTGCCGTTATTGCGAGCCGCGGGTATGGGCGCAGTTGAATAGGTAATAATGGGGGCGGGAAGAGACACCAGCTGCGCGTAGTTGCAAGCGCTAAGGATGCTGGGTCTCGCAGTCCCGGCCCCTGCAGGATACTGTGGTTGTTCCCCCGGTCTACTCAGGGCTCTGTCCTCAGTTCCTTCGTTGGCAGCCCGGTGGTTGGATTTGCCAAAGTAGAGCTGTTTGAACTGTTTGCGAGTGGCTCCCTTAGTTTTTTTGCTCCGGTGTTCCTCTTTCCGCTCACTTAAGTCACTCCGCGGGCTCTGGGCGCCGCAGCCTGAAAAGCAGATCCAAAGGACGCTTCACCCCCTCGTGGAAATACAGTAATGCAGCCGTGCTCCCCAACAGACCCCCGGGTCAACCGATGTCTCGTTGTGGTCTCGGGACCTCTCGGGGCCACTCGGGGCCTCTGTCTCCCCTGTTGCCGGGCCGCTCAGGAGGCTCGCCTGCCTCCTTCAACCCTCCTACTTTCCGTGAGATTTGCACAAGGATAGCTCTGAGTTGCAGATAGGTCTCTTAGTAACACATAAAAGGATTCAGTCTCCTGGTCTGTTTCGTCACAGTCCCAGGATAAGCATTTCAAGAGGATAATATGAAATCCAAAGAAAAAATATTCCTCTTCTCTCCACTGGAGGGAGCTGGTGTCCGGCAGATTCGTGCAAGCAGAGGCAGTCTATCAGATCCTCGAGGCAGTCGAGATCAAAACTCCATAGATTTTCCGTGTTTGCTTCAGAGCAGGTGAGTGCCACAGTTTTAACCAGCAAGCAGCAGAGTTAAATAATGATTGCGTGATAGACCCAAATAAATGCTTCCTCTGTACGGGATGAAAGAAAGAGTAATTGCGCTCTTCAAGGCAGTCCAGGCGCATCGATAATTTTACCCAAAGTTCAAGTTCGGGGTAACGAGGAAGTCAATACAGTGCGTATTTATTCTGTACCGGGCCACGTTCAGCACATAGCACTTTAGAGACTGCACGGCACACTTTCTTCTGGCCCCTGGAGGTGGGCAACGCCTATTCCAACACTGAACCGGTCCCGCAGCGTGGGAGACCACTCTGTACCGGGCCGCATTCAGCACGTAGCACTTAGAGACTCATACACTCTAGACCGATACACAGTAGTAGAATCAGCCTCCGTCCCATTCATTTTACTGCCAGCTAGTCCCATCACATCGTGCTCCAGCCATTAGCAGCTCCTCAGGTGCTGATTTATTTCCGGGTGTATCAACAGCTTCACCACCATCTCAGTTCTCTGGCATGGGGAACATGTAAAACAGATCCTCTTCCTTTGTGTCCTCACTCACTTTTTCTTTCTTTCAGTGATCTGAGGGAATAGAAACTGAAAGGGTGGAACATTTGGAGTACAAGCCATAACTCTTTCCCCAAGGTGAATCATTTTGTATTCCAAATTCTCCTGGGTATTTCTCATACTTTGGACTTATCATTATAATTACTTATATTTATAAAGCTCAAACTATAAGCTTGAAAGTCATCCTTGCGCTGGCTATTGCAGAAAGAGGAAACGTGGCCTACCGTAGATCTAGAAAGCATATACAACGTTTTAAGAGTCTTGCTAAAAGTCAGGAGATCAGTAATGGAATGGAGAGAAGAAAGTACACTATTCCAAAGCTGGATGGCTGTAACAGATAAGGCCTGCCCTCCAGCTCGGGTATTTTTAAACTTGGATAGTTCCAGCAAATTACGTTGACCGAGAGCGGAGGTCTCTGAGAATAATAACACTTAAATTTGTACTGCAAGAACTGCTGGTAAGTCTGGGGAAATGTATTATAGGCAAAACAAAGAGACTTAAAATGTTCTTTGGCAATCCAGTTAAGAGAGTCCAGTGCGGAAGATGCAGAGGCTTGCCGAGACAGGTAGCTTCCCCTCAGCAGTTTTATTGCAATACAGGCATTTCAGTAGATATTATGGAGTTCCTAAAACAATTGAAATAGTCTAATCTGATTAGGATAGCAAACCTGCACAACAGGAGGACAACATTGGTTAGGAAGAGGAGGTAGAATCTTATGGATAATCTGCAATAAGGAGTGCAGGAATCCGAGAGGTTGTTGACGTGATCATTGAGGGAGAGGCTCCTATCCACAAGGGGCCGTATTCCAGAGAGTTCCCGGGGGACGCAATGGGTGTTTGCACCTGCTTGGCATGCCCCCGGGGCACTTTGGTATTACAGAAGGGGCCGCAGATGCCTGTTATAGCCCCTTCTATAATATCGATAGTGCTAGCGCACATAAAGCGCCTGTGGGGGGTTCCCTCATTTGCATGGGGGAGAAGTCTAGTGAAGCCAGTGCAACCACCTGGCCCTTGTCCACCGGCATTTTGAGATCATCCACCATGGATACCAGTGCTGAATCAGTGTGCAGTACAAAAACCTGATTGGCTGGATCCAGCAAGAAATGATGCTCCAAGATTTCAAAACATTTTCCTGGAAAAAGCAAGAGGGTGATTGGGCAAATGTTCTGCAGTAGGTTTCTCCAAATTTGGAATCAACATGTCCTTCATCCTTTCAAGCAGTACACTTCCTTTGGCTAACAATTGGTTACATATGGCCTGCAAAAAGGCAGCAAGATAATCAGAAAATTTGTTCCAAACCCTAAGGTGGTACATTGTTTAGTTAGGAGCCCGAAGCATTAGATGTAACTATGTTCTAAAAAAAACGTCATTGGCCATTGAGCCAAAGTTGTCCAGTCTCGTAGAAGAGTTAAGGCTGGCAGAGTTTGTATGCATCCTCGAGCCATTGTATGAAGAGTGACAATTGTTCAGCATCGATGCTATTTTTAGGATCCTTCAGTTTCTTCTTTAAATTAGCTAATCTTTTATGTCGAAAGTGACATATTCAAGCAAGTACTTCTTTCCTTACTTGTTAAGGAGTCCTATCCACTCTCGGAAATATTTGTGCACTTACATTTATCATATTGTCTGTACACAGCATGGGAGGGCATTATTTTTGGTGGGGGCTCGCTATGTTTAGATTTGTCGCCCCGTCACTGTTCCTTACAGTTCACTTACACCCGGTTATCCGGGAAAGGGCCTGCAGGCCTTGTCCCACAGCTAATTCTGTGCAGGGAGATAGGGAAGGAAATGGAATATGAGATAGAGGTCCCTTCAGTTATGTTTTCTTCTAACTGATATCATGGAGGCAGATGGGAGAAAGTACTGTGCACTCACATGTTCAACAGACCTTCAGTCAGCACCGGAAGGGGCTTGTTAAGGGGTCGGGTGGCTAAATTAGATTAACTCTTTCTCTCTCAAGTTCATCCTTCAAGGATCGGTTCATTGAGTCTTGACTTTCCTGCCTAGTTTTTCTATTACTACACTATTTCTAGAACCCACTCTCTGTATACCAAAGATTGACACTTATACTCAATTTCTGTTCTTTGAACTCCTCCTGGGTCCTACCTACCCAACCAAATATTATATACTCTGTCATCTCCTACTTGGACACCATTTGCAAGCTCCCTTTATGAAAATACAGTCACTACAAAACAATATAAGCAATGCAAACAAACGGTAATCATAGTTAGACCTTACCTAAAGTTGTGGTTCAATTCACTATGAGAGATGTCTATAAAAGGGCTTGATACTATAATCGAAATAGTATGTAAGAACCTAGACAGAGACAGATGGAGGACCAACTCATCTGTGTTACCAGACATTCAAATTTTGACCACAATGTGAGACAAACCATCAACTCCCAATGGCATTGCTGAACATCAATAAAGAAGAGGCTAAACTCCCTCCACCTACCTTTGCATTTAGGCGTAATAAAAACCTACGCAACCTCCTAGTTAGTGCTAAAACCAAGGAGACAAAAACCTTTATACAAATATCCATAATGGGACACAACCTATAATGGGGAACCACAAATGTGTCTCCTGTCACATCTGTGAAAATGCCATTGTCTCAAATGCATGACTAACTGCAGAACTGCAGACATAGTATATCTTATGTAATGCCCCTGTGGACTGGGGTATGTGGGAGAAACTGGATGCAAATGCAGAATAAGAATGGGAGAAAACCAATCCAATATTCGCAATCAAAAAGCTACTGCCCGGGGGGAGGAGCCTAGCGCGTGACCAAGATGGCCGCGTGAGCTCAGAGCTCCTGAGACCCGCGCTCCCTCCGGCAAATATCCTGTGACGAATCCTGTCTTTAACACCCGGAATATTGGAGGCGAACCGTTGCTGAGGTGATTGTCGCTGTCCGGACTGAAATCGCCCACCGGACGCCGAAGTTGTGCCACATGGAAGGTTGCGGCCTGCTCCCCGGAAGATGCCCGGGGCTTGCGCTGGCACGGTGCCCGAGCACTAATTGAACAACAGCGGCTGAGTGTGGGGCGAGCCATCGGACAGACGGTGTCATCACTTTCACTTTCACTTTCCTGATTTCATCGCGCCCTGGCTTGGGAGTGCGCCGCGCCGGCCATTTGTTGCACTGTCTTCTCTGGATGGGCAAGGGTACTGTTCTCGGCTGCAGATCACGATGTCAACCAAATCGGAAGCCGAAAAACAGAAGTCCAAGAGCACCAGGCGGGGAGGGTACACCCAAACTAACAACATGGACCGTTATACCCATCAGAAGGAGTCACCGGGCGGCTCGGGTCGGCCACTGGAAGCCCTGAAGGACGGTTTACCCCCCGCTACGGAACCAACCCTCCAGGATGTTATGGGTGCCATCGAGGGAATGCAGGCCTCTATCGGGCGGCAATTCGAGACCTTGGCACACAAAGTGGACACCATCTCGATCGACGTTAACTTGATTCGGGCAGACCTGGGGAAAACCAATGAACGGGTTCAATCCTTGGACCTTAAAACTTCTGGCCTCCTGGGTGATGTCTCCGACCTGCAGCTGGAAGTCCGCAATTTGAGGTCCGCGAACGACCTCTTTGCCCGACGGTTGGAGGATTTTGAAGGCCGGGCACGGCGCAATAACGTGCGCATTATTGGGGTCCCGGAAAACTCGGAGGAACAGTCGGTGGACCTGTTCGTGGAGGACTTGGTGGTAAACCATCTGGCGCCCAAAGGCCTCAGTAAGTTCTTTACTGTTGAACGGGCCCACAGAGTCCCTGGTGGGAGGCCCAAGGTGGGGGCCCCTCCGAGACCGATTGTCACAAGGATCTTTAATTTCAGGGACCGTGACGCCATTCTACAAGCGTCAAGAGTGTCCGGCCCGACGGCCTTCCAGAACACCACAGTGAACTTTTACCCCGACTTTACCCAGGTGGTGCAGAAGCAGAGGCAGAGCTTCCTGGCGGTTAAGAGAAGGCTTAGAGGGATGGAACTGAAATACGCCATGCTCTTCCCGGCCAGACTGCGTGTGGTGTATGAAGAGCGGACTTTCTTTTTTGATTCACCGGACATGGCTGGAGAATGGCTGGACACATTGCCCCAGCGACGGGCTGGCGGGGAGCATGCTGGTGGAGCAGAAGGTGGCGGTGTGGATCAAGAATGAGGACTCTGGTGCAAGATTATTTTGACTTTGCCCCGGACAGTGACTCGCAGTTTTCGGTTTCTCCGGGAGGGTAGTAACCCGGGGGGTGGCGGGGGTATGAAGGGAGCTTTCTCCTCCTCTGGGTTTCTTTTTGTAGATTAGTTTTAGAATAGGGCGACAGGCACACTGCAAGTTGGGGGGGCTTTTCAAGCTTACGCAGGGGTGCAGGGTGGGGGGTGGACTGGGATTGTTGGGATGGTTGTTGTTGGTTTTTGTTTTGCAAGGCGTAGTGATGCAAGCTTCTGTAGCTCGAGTGCGGTTCTTCGGGGGGGTGGTGGTCTCCTTACATTTCGGGATGGGGGGGTAGGGGCTTAAAGATACTCAGTTGGAATGTTAATGGCTTAGGGGATCGCATTAAGCGAGGGATCGTTCTGCAATTTCTGAAGCGATGTTCCCCTCATATAGTTCTACTGCAAGAGACGCACTTGATAGGTAACATGTGCTACGCATTCAACAGGAAGGGCTATAAATTTGTCGCGCACTCGGGGTTCTCCTCGGGCTCCAGAGGGGCTGGAATACTTGTCAGGGCCTCACTGCCGTTTGAGGTTGATTCCACCACTGTTGATGAAAGGGGGCGATTTGCGGCTGTGGCGGGGAGGTGGGAGGGCAGGACGCTGGTCCTGGTCTCTGTGTATGTCCCTCCTGCGCTGCAGCCCTCCACATTTGAGGACCTGGGGAGGGCTCTGCTGGATCTCCCAGAAGGGATGTTGGTGGTGGGTGGCGATTTCAATGCGGTTGGTTCCGGATTGCTTGATAGACACCCGCCGAGGAGCACAGGGGGGGCGCAGAAATGGCTTACAGATTTCGTGGACACCCTTGGTCTGGTTGACTGTTGGAGACTGCTGCATCCCACTCAGCGGCAATACACCTTTCACTCAGGGGCGCACGGCAGTCTCTCCAGAATTGATTATGTACTTACTTTGGCTGCACACGCCTCCTTTGTGTCTGAGGCTAGGCACATGGCTAGGGGTATTTCGGACCATTCACCGGTGTGGATCTGTATGGATGTTGGTCGAGAGGTGGGGGGTAGGGTGGCCCCGATTAACCCCTGGTATCTCCGTGACCCTAGGACTCGTAGCGCTGTGCTGAAGGCGGTCGATCGCTACTTACAGGAAAACCTAGGCTCGGTCACGTCTGCGGTGTCTTTGTGGGAAGCGTTTAAAACTGTGCTGAGGGGAGAGGCCCTTTCCTTGATAACGGCGGCCAAGCGTCGGAGGGATGCGGAGGTCGCACAGCTTGAGGCGGAGATAGCGGCTCTAGAGTTGGCCTTGGAGGGGGAGGTTCTGGCAACAACGCTGCACAAATTGAGCCTTAAGCAGTCGGAGTATAAGGCCCTGGTGACGGACGCGGCCAAAGCCCTGAGTAGGGAGCAGCAGGGGCGACTGTACGATGTTGGGGACAAGGCCGGGAAATTAATAGCGTGGCTGGATAAAAAAGAGCGGGTTAATCGTGTTGTTCCAGAACTTGTTACAGAGGGTGGCGTTAGTGTTACTGAGCCGGATGACATAGTCCAGTGCTTCGCGGATTATTTCCGTACGGTCTACACCTCGGTGGCGGACAGGCCGGTTGAGGACTCGTGTGAACTTCTGCGTGATCTGGCTCTGCCTTGCCTCTCTGATATAGACAGGGACGACTTGGATGGTGACATCACAGCTGACGAAGTCGCGGGTGCTATCCGTTCACTGCGCCCGGGCAAGGCCTCGGGCCCGAACGGTCTGCCAATTGAGTTCTATAAACTCCGTCCTGACAAGATTGTTCCGCATCTGCGAGCTATGTTCGTGGAGGCGCGGGAAATGGGATGCCTTCCCTTTGACCAACGTCTGGCGACAACCCAGAAATAAATGCAGCTCCTATAGGCCGATTTCGCTACTTAATGCCGAGCCGAAAATCCTTGCTAAAATACTGGCCAACCGCTTGATTAGGGTGATTGGGGATCTGATTCACCCGGACAAATCCGGTTTCATCCCGCATCGTAACACTGCGTTGAACCTTAGGCGCATCCACGGCGTGCTTGCACGGACGGGGACGCTGCAGGAGTCGACCGTTGTGGCCGCACTTGACGCCACGATGGCCTTTGACACGGTAGAGTGGTCATATCTGTGGGCTGCACTTGCAAAATTCGGCTTTGGGCCTGGCTTTGTTGGCTGGGTGAGATTACTATATGAAGGACCCTTGGCCAAAGTCGCGGTCAACGGTAGGGCGTACTGCCCGTTCGAGCTGGGGAGGGGCACCAGGCAGGGTTGTCCCCTGTCGCCGTTGTTGTTTGCTCTTGCCCTTGAACAGCTGGCGACATGGATAAGATGGCACCCGGACATAAGGGGGATCCGATGGTCACCAGATCATGAGGACCGCATCTCTCTTTATACCGACGACATTTTGCTATACCTCACCTCCCCTAGGAAGTCTCTCATAGTAGTCTGTGACGTTTTGGCCTCTTTTGGTAGGAACTCGGGTCTCACCATTAACTGGAGTAAGTCGTATCTGTACACCCTGTGTGGAGACGTCCCTGTTCTCCCGCGGAATTGCTCGATCCAGATCGCCCGGGATGGCTTTTTGTATCTCGAGATCTATATCTCCACCGATCCGATTGTTCGGTATGAGAGAAACCTGCTCCCTCCATTGACGCGCTTGCGGCGGGATGTTGCGGGTTGGCGGCGGCTGCCGCTTTCCCTCCTGGGCCGGGCCGCGCTGTTCAAAATGATGTCTCTTCCCCGCTTTCTTTATGCCCTGCAGAATACTCTGGAGCTGGTCCTGGCCAGCTATTTTCGGGAGGTTGAGAGCCTCCAGCGCTCGCTGCTGTGGGAGGGCCGACCGCGTATAGCTATTGCAAAACTGACCCTTCCGTGGTACGATGGGGGTATCGCGCTTCCTGACATCAGGCGATACTATTGGGCCACCCAGTTAAGTGCTATCAACCACGGCGTCTACGGACCGGCGCTGAGCCCCGGCTTTGCTATGGACCGATGGTTGCTGCGCGGGGGTAATTACTTTAGAGCACTCTACTCCAGGTCGATGGATGGGTCCCTCACGGGACCGACCAAGACGGCGGTGCACGTGTGGAAGGCTGTTACGAACTCGTTGGGTTGGAAGGATAGGCTTACCCGCGCCACTCCGTTGTTTGATTCCGATGTGTTGGGGAAACTTTGGCACACGAAGGGGTTCGAGAAATGGGACCTGATTGGGATTTCCAGAGTGGGGGATCTTCTGGTTAAGGGACGAGTGAAATCGTTTGATGAGCTACGGACGGAGTACGATCTGGAGGCTACGGAATATTTCCAGTATGCACAGGTGCGCCACGCTCTGCGGTCCGTCCTCGTCGAGGGGGAGGCTGTGCCCGAGTCCTCTCCTTTGGAGGATCGGATTCTGGATGGCCATATGCCGGAGAGTACAATCTCCTTAATCTATAAGAAGCTTGTTAATGTCCGGACCGACCTCCTCCTCGGGGTGCGTGATCAGTGGACTAGGGACGGTCTTGAACTGGATGATGAGGACTGGCAGTATGCCATTTCCTCTCCTAAGGAGGTCGCGATCCCGGCACGGCTAAGGCTAGTGCAGCTTAAGATACTTCATAGAGTCTATGTCACGGGCCCCCGACTGATTCATATGGGTTTCTCCGAGGATGGCTTGTGTAAGAGGGGCTGCGGGATGGTGGGCACCTTCTTACATATCATATGGGAATGTGGTGTGATTGCGGAGTTCTGGAAGCGAATTCATGTAGTGATGCAGGAGATCACGGGCTTTGCACTGTTGCCAGAGGCACGGCGCTGTCTTTTGAATGTCTGGGGTCCTACTGACTATGATGCTGCGCAGACTCAATGGGTGACCCTGGGAAATATGGTGGCGAAGCGTGATATTGCGCGACTGTGGGGTTCTCAGAGACCTCCCGCTGTGGAAGCATGGATGGAAAATATGGACTGGAGCATGTTTAGGGAGAAGACGGCGTACTGTGCCCGGGGGCGGCCTAAGAAATGGCATAAGATATGGGGGCGATGGAACCAGTATAGGGGGGATATATGTCTGCCCCCGGCCACTGAACCGTTGGAGGAGCACCTTTCCCCCTAGCCTCACTTCCAACTTGGGATTTCTATGATGATAATATGTTAGATTGCTAGTGCCTCTGCTTCTCCCTCATCCACCCGACCGGTGGTTTTGTTCTGTGTTTGAGAATGGGGCTGCGCCCCCACCGGGAACTTGCACGTGTTTATTGTGTACACTGCCTTGCTTGTGTTATTTATTTTAGGTTGTTCTAAAAAAGGAACCTCTGTCTTTTCCTGTACCAGAGCTATGGACACTTCCATGCGTTGTCCTTACTTGGCTGCCAAACCTCCGGGATGTCGGCTGAATAGCTGTGTTCCAGACTGACATAAATAAAGGTTTTTTAAAAAAAAGAAAAAAAAAAAAAAGCTACTGCCCCACTTGTCCAATAGTGGCTCACGCAAAAACATCTTGAAAAATACCTCCAATGGACAATTTTGGAGAACATTTATCCAGTTAAAGGAAGGGACAGCAAAATACACCGTAAGAAAAAAAAGAAGTCTTTTGGATATTTTTTCTGGATACTGAAAATGCGGGACTCAATGAAACAACACCTTGGGAATGCTCCCTTTGACATGCTTTTGCCTTTTCTGAGTTTTCCCTCCCTTATTGCCCTGTCTTAATCTAGGACTTTCTCTGATTCAGGGACTCAACCTGTGGGACTGTATTCACACATGAGACATTCTCACTTTTCTTCTGGGATACCATCTTCTTTGGTATCTTTCTTAATCCTCTGTGCCCATTTGACTGGGGCTGCTGAATCTTTACTAAGAAAAATTATGTTTGCTACAGCCTTTGTCCACATTGTAACAATCGACCCCCGCGTTCTCCATATGGTTTGAGCCCTTATTTTATTTCTGTGTCATGCTTTTGTAGGCATTAGTACTGGGGATTTCTTCTTCCCCGTTAACCACTCCTTGGACCCCTCAGTGTTCCTCACTTGGTTTTCTGCCGGGAGCCAGCTTCCACTCCAATATGGCACTGGACGAGACCGGTTGATACAAGGCCCGTTTTCCCTATTTTTACGAACTATCCTACGCATGCATCTATTTCCTGGTTCGGCACGCCGGGCTTCCTATAAACGCTGACTTATGCTGCAAACTATGCCGTGACTGTGTGTTACCACCAGGTCTGCGCTGCATTTTGGCAGGAACCGCGTGTTCCACTGTTGGCGTGGATGGTAAGCACCCTGCTTAGACTGGATTCTGTTCCTTTCATCTACTTTTTAGCGAACAGGCCAGCATGAGTACAGCTGAGCCGTATTTGGATTTTAGCCCATGATACACCTCCTGATCTGTCGCCATATCAGTTCTGGGACCTAGATCTTTGGATGCTTATCACTGGTGGCAGCACGTTAGCACCCAGACTTTTATACGAGCTGTTGCACCTGAAGGAGCTGTTCTCCTGAACTTTAAAGTACACACTGTCATCATAGGTTTGGGCATATGCCACAGAGAGTTCTCTATGCTGCGAAACCCATTCCAAACTATATCCCATGGGAGCCAGCCTGTAGATGTTGTCCATTTCTTAGACATCTTATTCTTTTTCCTTTAGATTGTGTTATACATCTATCTAAAACAGAATCCACTCTATTTGATGGTTGGAGGATTGCTCTAGAGGATTTATCTCCCCAACGGATATTATTGTTTAACCTCAGTTCCCCTACTACCACTATGAGGACTGCTACTTAAGGGTTTTCCCTAAGGTAGGTGAGTCGAGTCCTACCCTCCTAAATAGACTTACAGTTGTCTTTGTTAGCCCGGTTTGGCTGCAGTATTTGTAAGAGCAATTACATTTTCCCTTATTATGCTTGTTCCAGGAGCCTTTTCTGTTCTGGCCCTCTTTTACTCATTTTGGTTATTCCTGAAGGTTTCCACATCACGTGACCTTAAACCTTGGACAGGTAAGTACCTGGTCGCTTGGACTCTATATATGCATGGTACTAATGGAGGCCTGCATTTCTACTGGGTCTGCGGTTATCTACTGGCAGACCTTGGGTTAATAGTCTTTATTCACTCACACCTTTTGGAATTCAATAACCGCTATCCCCGTTGGCACATACTGAGGGGAATCTATGGTGAATGTTTTATACCTTACTTGTCACTTCTTGGTTCATTGGTGAGACGGGGTTCTATGCTACACCCCATATTGTATACTCTTGGCACTTTCTGCACAAATTAAACTTTTAGCCCGATTACGACCGTCTTCCTACTCCTTCCCTATCTACTGTCTATCGTCGGGTTTATTATTTTTTATTACCTGAGCCAAGTCACTCCGCTCACTACTTTATTCATCATTTTAATTTTTTCAGAATTTGTCTAGTGTTTGACACCAAGACTCTCTAATTCTACCCAACTTCTTAGCGCCCTGAAGAAGGTGCAACCTCTTTAATAGGTCAATACTGAAACGCGCGTCAGAGCACTTTGCAGAAACCAACTCAAACAGAAAAGTCATACAATACGCTTTTCATAGCGATACACATAAGCCACTCAGAACTGTATTTTTTTTAGGATACTGACTAATCCTTATTTTTGACAAAACAGCTCTGTGAATAACTTCTGTTTGTTATAGATTTCAGTTTAATACACTGAGACCAATCCAGTCTTGCACAAGCAGATTCTTTATCCTAGGTTGTGCCCTGAATATTGTACAAAGATGGTTTTCCTAAAGTTATCTATTTTTTGTGTTGTTTATAGAATGTGTTCATTGTCTGTTATGTGGTATGTATGGTAGTGTGAAAACAGATATATTGACACGTTTAGTGTCTTGGTGTCGTTTTCATTAATTGATCTATTTTGTATGTTTCGTTAATCATTATGCTATGATCAAACAATTTTTAGGTTTGATTATGTTAGATATGAATAAAAATAAGAATGTAATATTTGTTTATTTTTTGTGATCTATTCGAATGTATATTTTTTGATTGAAAGTACTGTATTTTGATTTGTTATATACATAGTGACCGGAGTCATGTTGTAACTCGTCTGAGCACTTCTAAGAGACGAGCTTCTCCGTCTATCAAAGCAGTTTGCAGATAGGTTTATTTTCTTCTTAGAGTGGTTAAATTCACACTCATACTTTTAGCAAGTTCACCAAGTCCATTACTGGGCTGTTCTCCACCCAAGTTTCCATACAGAGATTTCTTCCTTATCTTGTACCTGGGTTTCTCCTGGGGAGCTCGGTCCAGCAATCCTCTGTCTTCTCTCTGTTAAGGTGATTCCTGGTGCCACATACACCATATGTAAAATAGAAAGCAACACATCAATAATGAAAAGATAACAGACATTTCCATTGACCTGAGCTCTTGCTAGAAAAGTGTGAGTTACAGCATAATGCTAAAATACGTAACATTTTGGACTGATCCTATAGTTTTTCTCTCAACACACTCTATACAACATGTGACAGAAATGTGTTACTAACTGCAAGAACATATCTAATAAGTAGGGGGCAGGATCATCTCCCAGAGGAAGCGCAGGTTATCCTAGAGGATAAATTATATAATTCATGAATACAATACTGAGCTCATTATTCTCCAAGAATCCTGCTTTGAGTTGCCAATTCTGGAAACAAGTACGCTTTGCAGAATTGTGCAAATGAACAACTCTAAATAAAGCTTATTTGAGGCCAATAGATAGGAGGAATGTTGCAAATAGTTAAACCACTGGAAATCACCAAGAGTAAGATTCCAACCCACTTTTTTTCCCACACTGTGGCATTGTAGGCAGAGGCCCACTGTTCGCCATAAGTTGGCAGGGTATGCTCAGACGTGAGTCCCTTGCTCACTTTGCCACCGGATTCAAGCAAGCCTGGCTGAAGACGGCTGAAATGCCAGAAACCGGTCCTAGGACGCTTGTTTCCGGTCCAGGGAAGACATGGCTTGGCAGTTCGGGCTGGACTGTTCCCATGAGGCACAGGGTCAGACTGATTTGCATATGGCCATGTCTGAACTGGGGTGGCAGAGTGGGCTAAAGAACGGTGATGGATTAAACCCAGATCAGTTGACTGGGGGTGAGTGCTTGCAATGTTCAACACTCCGTCCATCATTTCCTTTGGTTTCTGCTTTGTTCGCCATAAGTTGGCAGGGTATGCTCAGACGTGAGTCCCTTGCTCACTTTGCCACTGGATTCAAGCAAGCCTGGCTGAAGACGGCTGAAATGCCAGAAACCGGTCCTAGGACGCTTGTTTCCGGTCCAGGGAAGACATGGCTTGGCAGTTCGGGCTGGACTGTTCCCATGAGGCACAGGGTCAGACTGATTTGCATATGGCCATGTCTGAACTGGGGTGGCAGAGTGGGCTAAAGAACGGTGATGGATTAAACCCAGATCAGTTGACTGGGGGTGAGTGCTTGCAATGTTCAACACTCCGTCCATCATTTCCTTTGGTTTCTGCTTTGTTCGCCATAAGTTGGCAGGGTATGCTCAGACGTGAGTCCCTTGCTCACTTTGCCACTGGATTCAAGCAAGCCTGGCTGAAGAAGGCTGAAATGCCAGAAACCGGTCCTAGGACGTTTGTTTCCGGTCCAGGGAAGACATGGCTTGGCAGTTCGGGCTGGACTGTTCCCATGAGGCACAGGGTCAGACTGATTTGCATATGGCCATGTCTGAACTGGGGTGGCAGAGTGGGCTAAAGAACGGTGATGGATTAAACCCAGATCAGTTGACTGGGGGTGAGTGTTTGCAATGTTCAACACTCCGTCCATCATTTCCTTTGGTTTTTGCTTTGTTCGCCATAAGTTGGCAGGGTATGCTCAGACGTGAGTCCCTTGCTCACTTTGCCACTGGATTCAAGCAAGCCTGGCTGAAGACGGCTGAAATGCCAGAAACCGGTCCTAGGAAGCTTGTTTCCGGTCCAGGGAAGACATGGCTTGGCAGTTCGGGCTGGACTGTTCCAATGAGGCACAGGGTCAGACTGATTTGCATATGGCCATGTCTGAACTGGGGTGGCAGAGTGGGCTAAAGAACGGTGATGGATTAAACCCAGATCAGTTGACTGGGGGTGAGTGTTTGCAATGTTCAACACTCCGTCCATCATTTCCTTTGGTTTTTGCTTTGTTCGCCATAAGTTGGCAGGGTATGCTCAGACGTGAGTCCCTTGCTCACTTTGCCACTGGATTCAAGCAAGCCTGGCTGAAGACGGCTGAAATGCCAGAAACCGGTCCTAGGAAGCTTGTTTCCGGTCCAGGGAAGACATGGCTTGGCAGTTCGGGCTGGACTGTTCCCATGAGGCACAGGGTCAGACTGATTTGCATATGGCCATGTCTGAACTGGGGTGGCAGAGTGGGCTAAAGAACGGTGATGGATTAAACCCAGATCAGTTGACTGGGGGTGAGTGTTTGCAATGTTCAACACTCCGTCCATCATTTCCTTTGGTTTTTGCTTTGTTCGCCATAAGTTGGCAGGGTATGCTCAGACGTGAGTCCCTTGCTCACTTTGCCACTGGATTCAAGCAAGCCTGGCTGAAGACGGCTGAAATACCAGAAACCGGTCCTAGGAAGCTTGTTTCCGGTCCAGGGAAGTCATGGCTTGGCAGTTTGGGCTGGACTGTTCCCATGAGGCACAGGGTCAGACTGATTTGCATATGGCCATGTCTGAACTGGGGTGGCAGAGTGGGCTAAAGAACGGTGATGGATTAAACCCAGATCAGTTGACTGGGGGTGAGTGTTTGCAATGTTCAACACTCCGTCCATCATTTCCTTTGGTTTTTGCTTTGTTCGCCATAAGTTGGCAGGGTATGCTCAGACGTGAGTCCCTTGCTCACTTTGCCACTGGATTCAAGCAAGCCTGGCTGAAGACGGCTGAAATGCCAGAAACCGGTCCTAGGAAGCTTGTTTCCGGTCCAGGGAAGACATGGCTTGGCAGTTCGGGCTGGACTGTTCCCATGAGGCACAGGGTCAGACTGATTTGCATATGGCCATGTCTGAACTGGGGTGGCAGAGTGGGCTAAAGAACGGTGATGGATTAAACCCAGATCAGTTGACTGGGGGTGAGTGTTTGCAATGTTCAACACTCCGTCCATCATTTCCTTTGGTTTTTGCTTTGTTTACAGGTAAGTCAACACTCAAAATTACTTTAGTTACTTTTGAGATTACTTTGTATGTTACTTTTCAGATTACTTTTAAGTTACTTTTTCTACTCGGTGTTATATACTTAGATATCACACTGGGACATTTCCTAGAGAAAAGTAATTTCCCTTTCTCTCCCTGTGCAAGGACGCTACGCTGCTGTGGGGCTCCAGGATCGCCTGAACACAACGGGACTGCGAGGACCGGGGAGCATTGCGCTTCGCTAACCAGGCTCACCTGCTCCTCTTCCCGTTGGCCACCTTGCCCACGTCACGCCACGCCTCGCGGCCCCCGCTGCGCGGGAGCCGCTCGAAGGCTCCATCACCATTTAAAAACTCGGCTTGTGCTACGAAGGTTGGGTTTCCCTTTCTCTCCCTGTGCAAGGACTCTACGCTGCTGTGGGGCTCCAGGATCGCCTGAACACAACGGGACTGCGAGGACCGGGGAGCATTGCGCTCCGCTAACCAGGCTCACCTGCTCCTCTTCCTGAAGACCCGCCCTCCTTACTATTTAACTATGTCCACGTGAATCCGCAGCGCGGATCGCAGCGCGGGCGAAGCCCGGGCCAAGGGCGGGCCCGTTGTAGCCCGTTCGAGACCGAGAGAGACCGGACCGGGCTACCCCTCTTACACCGACGGCTCTAGCGCGTATGTGTTCATTACATGTCATTTCCATTGCATGTGGTTGTATTGTTCATACTGTCTTGTGGAGGACACATCGCTGCTATATTAGAGTAATTGCGCACTGTGTTGCATCCTAATTGAGCATGGCAGCCAAAGAGGGTAGGAACCATGCGACTAAAGGCAATCTCACTGGTACACTAGATCAATTCATAGTTAGAGCCAACTCGGTGATTGACCAGGGTATTGTCCTCATGGAGCGCAGAGTGTCGCAGGATCTGGCCCTAGCAAGAAGATCTTCCTTGGGCCTCCTTGCATCTGCACGCACCCCAAATGGCACTGGTAGTAATGCCCTTCCTCTTACCCAATTTATTGATGAGACTTCTAGCAGTGAAGCTTCTAGTGACAACGACCCTGCGGTCAACCTTAGAACTACATCCCCCCCAGTGACTAGGTCGGGACTGATTCTACGGGAAAAAAGGGCCACTAAGGTAGGGCTGTCCGCAAACCCCAAGCCAAAAGTTACCAGGCAAGTTCGCTCTAAGCCAGGGGGAGCTAAATCTGCACACCATGGTGCAGCTTTAGTGGCAGACTCGGTGGCTAGAGATGGTCAGGGTAGCTGCTCCCTCCCTCCAGCCTCGTCTTCCTTTAAGTCTCCTGGGGATCACCCTGCTCAGGCATCAGCTCTGCCTGAATTGATGACACAGTCACAAGGGGATGCAATAGTTCCGCAACAATTAGATCTAATGCTGCGCGCGCTACTGGCACCCCTGGAATCCAGGTTGGAGGGAATAGTCACCCTTCTGACTAAGCTTGAACAAGGATTTAAGGATCACACTGAGGGTGCCAACAACAATAAAGTATTCCCCGCATGCTTTTGCAATTGCCATTGTACCACTATAGCCGGGGCCTTATCAGTCCCGGCGGCCCATTGCATAGCTCCACGGCTACCATCTGTCCCGAAAGCTACATCACTGGCAATTCCAGCCACACTTAACACTCCCTCACTAGAACATCATGAAGTTAGGCCTCTTACTGACCATCACACAGATAGTAACACCTTGGGAGAGGCCCCCTTGGGTAATAATAGTGACAATATGAGGACAGTGAGAAAGCGAACCCAGGATAAGGCTACTAGGATGACTTCTAGAATAGACTTGCCCCCGGAAGCTAGCCCATACATGGTTGTCCTAACAGGGGTTCCTGAAATGAATGATCATAATACTGAGGAGTTCCTGAACCTAAAAAACAAGGCAATCCACTGGCTCTCAAACCATAGGCCCCTGCCACCGCAGGTTAGTTGTGAGATCATTATGGTTAGAAGGGTGGGGTGGGTAGGGCACACTCCTAAAAACTTAACTGGCGACTGTGTCATAGTTAACTTCCGGGATGCCAGGACAGCAGATTATATCTGCAACTGGAAAAAACCCCGCTTAGACACCAATATTGGGGTGCGCCCCCTCTCCTACTTCTACCCAAATGATCATCTGAGGATAGAAGAGAGCGGTTGGACATATATTCCGCATAGACAAAGGGGAGGTGCTGGGAAATCAAGGCATCTGCCCTCCGAGGCAGAATGGGCTTATCCTATTTGCTCAAATAGGTTTAGCTGCCTCGACCAGGTCGATTGACTGGCCAAGCCAACCCAGGTAGCTCAGGGTTCTATGGGGGATAGTATTCTAGGTTTAGAGCCCCTTGGGCTGCATGAGGAGGGGAATTTGACTTTTGACACCATGGGCTGCACCACTAGTACAGGGGAGATCAGTTACAGTAGTACTAATGGCAATCCCCAAGCGCACCCCCTGCAGTTTTCTGCTTCCCTTCCAATGTCAGCCGCTTCCCATAGTGCTAGTTCCACCCTTATAGGGAGAATTGATCTCCACCAGAGGAGTAGCACTTCGTCTGTACCAGATCCCCCAGCCCAGCACACACTTCGCCACCAATGTATGAACTTACTATCATGGAATGTGGCAGGCCTAACAAATAAGCTAGCATGTCCTGAATGGGGCTCTTTTGTGGACACTGCTGACGTGATTCTATTGCAGGAGACCTGGGCCAGGGAGGTGGTTCATAGAGCCGGGTTTGCTTCCTTTAACATCGCAGCTCGGTGGGGAGGCAAGGGCCGCCCTTCTGGTGGCCTGACAACATGGATCGGTGTACACCTGGGTTGCAGTGTGGATTTGATCCAGACCAATTCGGATGACATCCTTTGTGTCCAACTGTCCTGGCCCAACTCATATAAATTGGCAGTTGTGAATGTATATTCACGCCCTACTGCTATGGCTAAAGAATCAAACACCGTAGGGGAACTATCATCTTTCCTGGAATCCTTGGACCATGATATTAACTGTGTGATTGCAGGAGATTTTAATTGCCACTTTGAGCCCCTTCCAGGGCTGGGTGAGGGGGCATTGCAGGAAGAAGATGAGTTTTGGGGTATCCCACAGTGCAGGTCCACCTATGCAAAGGCATGGACCCCATTGGCTATCCAGGTCATGACTTTAACCTTGCAGTTTTCAGTTAGGGCGGTTAATGGCCGAATGCCTTCGGACATTCCATCCAAATGCACCTATAACAAAAAAGACCATGAATCCCATCTGGACTACTTTTTGGTCCAGACCAGGTTATGGTCTAAAATTATGGATTTGGAGGTCGTGAATAGATCGGACAGCGATCATAACGCCCTACTGTTGAGAATGGAAATGCCAAACTCTGCTAAAGCCCATACGGAACCAACTGTTGAACTAGGATTGGTTCTTACTAACAATAGGAGGAGGGTTAAGTGGGAAACCCTATGTGAAAGGCGGGATGCATTGCCAAGCTTATACTCATCTATTCTCCCCCTGCTCAAGATGGCAAGTGACATCTGGGACAAAGGGCAGTCCGAGGATAACTCTGCACGCTTCCTCAAAGTCCACAGGGAATTAGTTGATACCCTTGCAGGCTTTTTAAACCCTATAGGTCCTGCTAGGCAACCAAGGACTATCCCGCCATCCTGGTATAATGCCGCATGCAGGAGTGCTAAAACTGTCTTGATTAATGCCATCAAAACCGGCAGTGACAAGCTAACAATCTGTTCACTTAGGGTTG
Organism: Triturus cristatus; assembly: GCF_964204655.1. Lineage (NCBI taxonomy): Eukaryota > Metazoa > Chordata > Amphibia > Caudata > Salamandridae > Triturus > Triturus cristatus. The sequence continues at coordinate 391,684,996 of NC_140588.1, forward strand.
CCCACAAACAAGTTTTAAAACAGGCTAAGATAGATTGGGATTGGGAGAGATGGGAAAGTTTATCATCAGCCCTTGCAAATAAGGAATTGAGCAGATTCTGGGCCATTGTGAATTCTGGGTGCGCGGAACCCCGCAATGCCATCGAAGCTAATCTTGACCCGGGGGTGTGGGAATCCCATTTTAAAACTCTTTACGCTGCCACTTCTGATCTAGATCTTCTGCCTTTTCGGCTTTCGTCTGTGGGGGATGCCGAAGCCCTGGAATTCACCGTAGATGATGTTACGACTGCCATAGGGAAACTGGCAATGGGTAAAGCACCGGGCACAGATAAGATACCCGGGGATTTGCTCAAAGATCAGCCTAAGATATGGGCACCGTACCTTTGTGCACTCTTTAACTCAATTTTGCACGGTACGGAGGTCCCGGACTCTTGGTTGGGAGCGGAAATCGTACCGATATATAAGAAGGGTTCTCCCCTGCTCCCCGTTAATTATAGGCCTATCAGCCTCATTGACGTCCCCCAAAAAATAATGGCAAGACTTATTCTAGATCGCTTGCAGGACTGGATCAATGAGAATGATATCCTTTCTCCCTATCAGGCTGGTTTCAGAAGTAAAACATCTACCATAGACCAGATCTTCCGCCTAGTAATGTTATACTGGAAGACTGTGTCGTTGGAGGGTGGCAGTCTCCACATGGTATTGTTGATTTACGCTCTGCGTTTGACACTGTTCCTAGGGGCAAACTTTGGGCTGTTTTACGCGATCTGGGTGTACCCATCTCCCTACTGGGTATATTGGTGAGGCTACATACTGAGAATTTTGCCCAGGTCAGGTGTGCAAGAGGAGGTGTATTGTCTGACAGGTTTGCTGTAAACAAGGGAGTTAGGCAAGGGTGTGTCTTGGCCCCTACTCTGTTCTGTATTTATGTGAATGGATTGATTGCCAGCCTGGATGCAGTCCCTAACAACGATGCACCCAGGTTGGCAGGTAGGAAAGTAGCAGCCATAATGTTTGCGGATGACACCCTGCTCCTTTCCAAGACACCAATGGGCATCCAACGTATATTGGAGGGATTTAGCAACTTCTGTAGGGAGCACGGACTACAGATCAATGTAGATAAGACCAAATACATGATTTTTAATCCCCCAATACCCACCTACCCTTGATTCAGTTGCACTCGAGAGAGTTCACACCTTTCAATATCTTGGTGTTACCCTAGGCGAAAAACTTTCCTGGGGCCCACATCTTGCAAAATCCCAACTTAAACTGACCCAAATAGCTGGGGGAATCTTAAAGATGACAAATGCCTCTACTCTTAAACCCATCAGCCCTAGTCTTGAAATCTACAAGATGAGGGCCAGAGCGGCTGCACTTTACGGAGGGGAACTATGGGGGCACGTTACTAGACCAGGACTGACTAAGGTTGAGAACAACTTCCTGAGACAACTGCTCGCGCTCCCCCAAAGTACACCCCTCCTACCGCTGAGGCTTGACTTAGGTATACTCCCCATCCAGGAGGAACTAGCCATCAAACCTCTCAGGTTTTGGAGGAGGATCTGGCTGACCCCCGAGCTGGAGCAGTACAAAACAGAGCTTCAAGAAATACTGAGATTAGGCAGGGCAGCACATATCCCCTGGCTTTCCTATATCAAAGATGAATTTACGAATCTGGGTCTTGCAGATATGTGGGTGAATCCAGCAATAGCTTGCAGAGAGATCCCAGGGAAAACATTCACTGAGTTATACCGATTTCGATGTTCTAATGCGTGGCTCCATGATTCACAGAATGGTACCATGGTGAAAGCATTCATAGAGATCAAATCTGTTTATTCATTCGAAGATTTTTTGGATGTAATTTTCCCTGTTCTCGCTAGGAAGCTATACATACAATGGAGGTTTGGTGCACTCCCCCTAGCGTGTTTAACAAGCAAATGGTACCCGACTAGGTCCTCACACTGTATTGGCTGTGACATGATTAAAGAGGATGAAAGCCACATTCTTTTTTTCTGTCCACTCTATAGCAGAGCAAGGCAGAATTGGATCGTACCTATCTGTAGGAACCTTGGATTTAGGAAATGCTCGTACGCACTAAGGGTTTTTAAGACTGAAACTGCAGGTCACATTGTATTTGCCTTAGCCAAGTATCTGCATGCTTTCTGGATTAAAAGGAGTTTTATACTATCTAATACTGCCTAGTAGCCGGGCATGTTTTCTGCTTGTGTAACGCCAGTTACAGATACAATGTGTGTCCTAAAATTAACATTAACACTGACATTGATTTACATTCCTGATCTGCATTTGCCTATGTCATTTTAGATGCTCTTTTAACATTGTAATTTTAATGTGTATAATATGTTGTGTACTCTTTTATGGCTGAAATATTGCCAAAATAAAGATTTAAAGAAGAAGAAGAATTCATTTTTTGTACATTTGCAGTTTCTTAGGGTTTCATACAAACCAACTCCACACTTAAAAGATTTTTCACAGACAAGCAGTCAATGCAGTACTATGGTAGAAAACGGTGTTACTGGTTTATCCGTGAGTACTTAAGCTTTGGAGTTGGTATTCTGGGGTTAGAATCAGGGTTCCCCCAGGGTCGAGGATGCACTCTCGAAGCACCCTCAGCTGCACTACTGGAGACGAGTGCAGAGGGCTGAGGCCCCATGTTAGACAATGCGGATAGGGGGCTTTGGGTTGGTGGCTGCTCACAAGCAGGCCACAAGGTTGTGGGAGCAAAGCTCCTGGTGTGAGGCTCAGGGCAAAGGGTGATCTGATTTAGCACACAAGGTGCACCCACAGCGGTACATTGGCGGCTGGGTGCAGAGTGCTGTTTTGGCGTTGGGTGCCCTGGTGTTTTTAATGGGAGTTGCCGGTTTGGGATTTTGGCTGCAAGCTTGGGTCAGGAGGTCTTCCAGGAGGAACCAACAGCTGGGTGGTAAGTTGGAGGGCTCAGGGATGTAGGTGCACCTCAAGTCCTCTTTTTCAGAGTGTAGAGCGGCTGGAGGCAGGGGTATCTTTTGAGGTCAGATTTCACCTTAATGGGCCACTCGCTGTTGGGGGGTTTCCTTGCAAAGGCTGCAGGTGTCATCGGGGAGTCCTGGAGGGGTCAACCCACAGTGGTCTCGGACTCTGGAGTGCTGGGGGACCTTGCTGGGACCAGTAGGCCACTCAGAGATTTGGGCCGTAGGCGTCGGGTGCAGTGGTGGTTCCAGGCGTGGGTTTCTTTGTCCTCAGCCGGCTCAGAGTCTGTCTTGAGAGTTTCTTTTGAACAGAGCTGCTGTTCACAGTAGATCCGGTCTTTGTTGAAGGCAGGGGGTTCTGGAGGTCGTTGGCTGCAGGACAATGAGACTTTTGGCACAGGGACTCCGGAAGCTTCAGAAGGGCCGGTAGGGCTGGGGTCAAGTCAGATCATCTCTGCAGTCTCCTTTGCTGGGCATCTTCTTTTGTCCTTCTTCTTCGTAGGTTGTGGGACCCGGAAGCTGCAGACCGGCCGGTAGGGCTGGGGTCAAGTCGATCTCTGCAGTCTCCTTTGCTGGGCATCTTAATTCATCTTTCTTCTTCGTAGGTTGTGGGAATCTCCTTCCTTGCTTCAGGGGTGCCCCCTAAATACTGTATTAAGGGGGGGGGGGGGGCGTTTGAGGGGTCTCCAGGTCAGTAGCCAATAGGCTACTGACCTTAGGGTGACTACAACCTTGGTGTGCTCACTTCACGTGGGGGAGTGGGCACAATCCCTAATTCTGATTAGAGAGTGCCTACCATCTGCATGATGGTGGGCACTGAAGAGTGGGCTTCACCTCGCATCCCCCACCTGAGGGGTGGGGTTGGCAGAGGTGGGCACACCTTCTGGGCTATGCTAATTTTTCCTACCTGTCTTCCCTCCAAAAAGGAGGGGAGACAGGAAGGGGGCCGGCTCCTGATAGCAGGAGAGGCTGGGAGTCTCATTACAAAGGTGCAAGGCCTTTGAAGCTCCCCTGCCACAAATGGCTCTTCCTAGCCTGGGAGAGGTGTGACCACCTCCGCCCAGGAAAGGCTTTGTTTCTGGGCTCCCACCCCAAGGGTCCAGAAATATGTCTTGTGGTGGCAGGCTGGTGTGTACCAGTCAGGGAACCCACCAGAGGCTAGTTGTATTTCAGGGGGCATCTCTAAGATGCCCTCTGAGTGCATTGTATAATAAATCCCACACTGGCATCAGTGTGGGCTTATAATGCTGAGAAGTGTGTTACCAAACTTTCCAGAATTCAGTAAGGCCATTATGGTGCTGTGGAGTTCGTAATGCCAAACTCCCAGACCATATACTCTTTATGGCTTTACTGCACTTACAATGTCTAAGAATGGATTTAGACACTGTAGGGGTACAGTGCTTATGCAACAGTACCCTCACCAGTGGTATAGTGCACCCAGCTAGAGGGGTGTCTTACTCATACCATAGGAAGTGGGTTGCAGGCATGGCACACAGGAATGTGTGCCATGTAGACTCTCCAATTTTCTCTGCACCGCAACACACAGCCTGCAATGGCAGTGTGTGTATGTTAAAGTACAGGACCTCCAAGGGTGGCACAATATGTCCTGCAGCCCTTAAAGGCCTACTCTGTTCACAGTGTTCTTGTTTCCCATGGTACCCTTTACAGGGGTCTTACATATGGCCAGAGAGGTGCCAATTGGGGGTACAAAGGTACCGTTTTGGAAAAGAACACAGGCCCTGGGAACTTGATTGGCAGAGACCCACGGCACATCAAGTCAAAGAGCATCAGAAATCTGGCAACAAGGGGGGAGGGGTTACTGCTACTAAAACCCAGCTTCCTACAATGAATACTTAAACAAAAATGCTTAACACAAATAAGGTGTAGAGTTGTATCACAGTCTGTTCCGGAGAACTATGTGAGGGTAGCATTGTTATAAAGAAGCTGAGTTTAAGTCTCCAACTGGATAAGATGTCTATGACTGAATGTGCTTATTAAAGTTTTCAATGGAACAAAAAGACTTTTTTACAAAGGATTAGACAATCTGTGCTTTGAGTACTACTTATGCTTTGTGCAAGTCATTCATTTCCTTACATTACTGTGTGGCATACACAATGCATTCTTAAGGAGTGATGAAAGTAATACAAAGAAAACAGGGGTTTGTAGTCATAGCAAATAATGTAATGTTGACCACTGTGAAATTATAGCAATAAGAAAGAGGGCAACAGGTACGTTGACAATGGAAATACACATTCAATAAATAATATCAACAAAGATTTAGCATGTTCAAGCTTAAGGGGAATTCCTTTATGATGATGTGTTTTTGCAATCCTGTACCACAGGTGCATTAACCATACGTTGGTGACTGCACTACACAAAGTTTCACACAACATTACTGTAAAAACGTACTAATTGAAGTTGTATATTAAAGAGACAGATGTACTATATAGTGCATGGAGAAGGAAAAAGGTAAGGTAAAACATATGCGGACAATAGAAGCATCCAAGACTTAAATATTTTTAAGAAAGGTGTTCAAAATGTGATTATTGAAAGAGTAGAAAGCCAAAGGGTATTTAGTTATAATATTGAATGCTTTAACTATATGTTTACCTAGTTTCCAAATCTGTGAACAGACAATAGCTCTAGTGCAGGTGCTTTTGCTATCGGACTAGCACTTTCCAACCGAATGACCTAAAAGAGTGATAAAAACCCAGCCACATAGCAGGGATAGGCCGTAGACTGTGCAGATCAGGGGTTGTCCACCTGTGGAGTATGGGTTGCTCCTGCAGCACATCCCCGAACCGCAGAGCCAAAGCTCATGCACAGTAGAAGTTGTCCACCTTTGAATGGTGAGGGACAGAGCCTGGCAAGAGTGTATGCTTGTGTTCTGGCCATGCACTGCTTATGAGGTCACTTATTAAATCACTCATGACATATTCTATAACATTATAGATAGCATCAATATGACATCTGAAATGACACCATTAACAACACTGTGCATAGTGAGTGTGTGAGATATAGTTACTTTAAATAACTATAAGTGGTGAATTTCAGTGGTTTTTTGCTTAAAATGCTTTGTTTGAACTGATTTTTTTCACCTAACTATAACATCACTTTAACATTTGATTTTTTCAGTCAATATCTAAAGTATTTTTTCAAATGTAAAGTAAGACATTATTACCAGACTTAACTATAATGTCACAATTTATCCTTTGTTTTTTTTCAGTGAATATAGCTTTTGTCACGGGTCGTGGAGTTAAGTATGCAACCATAATACGTACACTTAAGACAGTGAAAGCAGACCACGTTATTCAGGGATGCAGACAATTACGGGGTAAACATTGTTTACCCCAAAACCGGAACACCGCATGCCATTACAACCCATGCCATTACTCCGCAAGTCGGAACAATGATTTGCTCTAGGGGTCAGAAGGTGTTGGATCTTAAATCCAACACCTTCCCTAGTGTTGCACAGACTGGAGTTGGAATAGTAATTTATACTATTCCAACATCCACCGCACTCCCTAGAACAAGTCGTTGTTCCGACTTGTGGAGTAATGGCATGCATTGTAATGGCATGCCTAAAAAAAGCATGCGGGGTAACGAGACATATTTCTAATACGGTACTCACCATATTGGAGTGTCATACAAGGCATTCAAACATAGGTAGTATGAGGTTAATCATTTGTTACTACATAGTGTTTTAACTTTGTGCCTTATCATCCCTATCAACACATTGTATAACAGATAATATTCTGTGATTTGAGAATAAAATCTACATTGACTAATGCCCATTTATTGAGTTTATACTTATTACATTGAAAAGACCTCAAAAACAGTCAAAACAGCTTAAGACACAGCTACAGCCCAAACCGCTTAACAGATTTACACCAAATTTGACAGAAGGCTAGATCTTGGTCCAGAAAGAGTGCTTTTTGTATTGTGGTGTAAATCCATTCAGTCGTTTTGGAGAGATAAAGGTTAAAACAATTGTATATATCACACCGGGGAGGATCATTGGAGCCGACAGGTCTCAAACTGAGATCTGATTGGCTGCCACCATCTCAACCAGGAAGTGGTGGCAGCCATTTTAGGACTCGGGTCTCAGTCCCAAGTTCTAGGAAAAAACACAAAAATAAGACATAGGGGCAAGGGGACAGATAACCTGACCCCTTAGACTAGGTGGTGGGGTCCGAGAAGGACCCTGCCAGGAGCCAAAAGCATTATAAGAAATCTTGCTGTGATTTCGTGGAGGATCCCCAAATCAGTGACAAAATTCAAACAAGCATTTGCAATGCATTAGGTCTCGCATTTGCGAGAATTTAAGCTATTAGTAGTGTAATTGACAATGCCTTTTATTTATGTCTTAAAACCCAAAACATAAATAAAAGGCAATTTCCTTTACAATGCGAATAGCTTAAACTCGCGTGAATGCGAGACCTATTGCAGTGCAAATGCTTGTTGTCATTGTACACAGTCCGAGACAACAAAAGACATTTTCTCATGACAGTGCTATATCATTGTACTAACTGGAGCAGCACCTACTGCTGCTGAGCTGAAAGCAGCTGTTCCGGGTGCTGGTAGTGGGGGCTGAGCGGGGAGGGGAAGAGGGCTTTAGGTTTAAGATTGTCAGTCTACAGTCGGGGATCCTCGAAGACCAAATGTGAACGCTTCTCTGATGTAACCCACTAAGACGAATCCAATCTGCATTGTCGGTATCTCTCACTCATTATGAATGAATAAATGTGCTACAGCGCATATGTAAACCAAAGAAAAATTAAAGAAAAATGGCAATTCTTTTTAAGAAATTGTTCTCAACATAATCGGCTAGTCTTATCCATTAGGTTTAGGTAATTAACTGAAATGTTAAACTGTGTGTGTTCCCGCCCCTTGGAAGCCCTCAGAGTCTTGCTGTTGTGAAAATTGATGGCTAAACGCCATGATGTTCCTGGTTGGTGTTAGAAAGACCAGGTCACGCCGCCATTCTGAGGGAGACCTCCTTAGGGGTTGCGTGTTCAATTTACAGCATGCATGGCATTTTATATTTACCAGCATGTGAAGACACGCTTGGAGAAAAAACCTAGTAATTGCATTTTCACAGCAGGATTTCAAACAGCACATGTTACCAGAACAAGGTTAACATGTTCCGTGTCAAAGCATAAGAAAGATGATATTTATAAAACAACCTTGATTAGAGGGACATCATGATGTTTTGAAGTGAAGACGCAAGTAGTAATTGCCACTATGAGCGAGTTTGCGCAGCCAACAGCCAATTTACATTTGCGCTAAATTCAAGCTAGGGCAAACAAACTGTAGAGCGCAAAAATGTTTTTGCAAAAGATGGTATTTTCGCCATGACTGAATCAGCTTTTGCTTACAAAATAAAGAATGCGGCAGCCCCTTCCTCCCGCCCACGTCACACACACGGACCCTATTCTTCAAACCGGTTTTGAGTCTTGGCGGGTCAACATCCTTTGATTCTGGGCTTATCACTTTTTTTCTCCGTACCTAAAAATGAATGCACCCATCTGTAATGCAACTGGCTCCTCATGTAAAGCACTCCGAAACCTTCAGATCGAGTTTGCGCTATATTAAAGTGCAAAATGAAACATGAAAAAAGTGGAGACACAGTTTAAACGCACTCAATCGTATGGAGTGTGTGGACAAAGTTAAAGGATGTGGCGTAACAGTTGGAGTAGTTCTCTTTGAGGCTGGGGAACCGGGTTTGTGTTTCGGTAGGAGGCTCAACATACACAGCTCTCAGTTGATGTACAAGCTCATTAATAAACTGAATTTGCAGTCCCAGAATTACAGCATGTTTGAGCCTCCCGCCAGACTCGAACCCAGTTCCTTAGCGTGAAAGTCAGCCGCCCTATCCGTTACGCCATACAAGGCCAAAACAGATGTCAACAAAGCTGAACCCGCCGTGCATGGACTGCAGGGGTGGCAGGCAAGCGTGGCTACTGCTCGCCCAGTGGTTCGCTGTACTATGCATAGCGCTCCGACTCGCATGGCATGTATGCTTCTTGCCTGAAGTTCCGGCGCCGATGTTGGTGCTCGAGTAAGCATGCAGCTTGTTCAGCATCTGCGAGAGCTCTGAGTGTCAGATGGTCGGTTAGTGGCAACCAGGATGCCGAAGCCGGCGCTGGGAGTATGGCGGGTCGAGTTAGCACGGCACGCCATGGCCAGCAGCTGCGAAGCAGGTGGGGCTATGAGGCTGCGGCGCTGTCCGGGAGTAGCGCGGGGAGTGGCGAAGCATCAGTCCCGTGTAGAGAGCAGTGGAGCAAGGCGTCGGGTGAGGGCAGGAAGCTGGCAAATGTGCCAGCGGAATGAGAGCAGCAAAGAAAACAAGTAGTCCATAAATGAAAAGATAACAGCCAGCAGCATAACTAAACTGTAGTTGGTCGGTGCTGTTTCCTACAAAAACGAAAGTGAGTATCGGATCACCAGCCAACAGTATGCCAGATACGAAGAGCAATGTCAGAGTTAACCAATGGCAAGCGGCAAGAGAAATTACCCTCCATATTCTGTTCACTACAGGTCTTGCGACAGCGCATGCACTGTCTAGGCTCGACCTAAAAAGAAAAGAGAGCAGGCTCCTGTGCCTTTAAAAAATGAACCCACCCCGGAAGGGTAGGTCAGGGGGAGGCACTAGTTATGTTTGGGGGAGGGGGTGCATTGCCCCACTACCCAGGACTCTGAGAGGCCCTGGGAAACCCATCCCCTGGAGTTGAAAACTTAAATAAAAGGGAGGGGGACTGCGTGGCCCTCCACCTCAAACCCTGAAAAAGGCTCTGGGAACCCCATCTCCCAGGCCCATAAGAATTTAAGGGGTGGAGGGCCTCACAGCCCACCCCACCGAGCCATAGAAAAGCCCGGGAACCCCATACCCCAGAGCTGGTAACTTCATTAAATACAATGACCACGGAGACCTCATGCCACGAGGCCGGCTCAGTGACGGTATCCTGAGTCTCCAATCCCCGGCACACCGTCTATTTCCCTGCCTGCGAACAGGGATAATGTAAAGTTCTCCCACTGGGCAGGAGCACAAAGCTGCTCCAGCCTGGTGTAAAAAATTGGGTTACTGGTTTACTGATGTATGAGCCCTGGTCAAGCAGCAACCGCATTCTTAGTTAGGGTAAGGGGCAAGAAAACCCTAAATTAAACTGTGCTCACCCTCAGGTAGCTTGCCACTGAGCAGTCAGGCTTAACTTAGAGGCAGTGCTTCTGCAACACTTTAAACAATAAAACTGTGAAAACACCACACAAAAAAATGCCACACCAAGTTAGAAAAATAGATCTGAATTTAATAAATAAAACCAGACCAAAACAACAAAACAACAAAAATCCAATTAGTAGACCCAGATATATTGATTTTGAAAGTTTATAGTGAAACAGCCCAAAGCTCTATTGGGGATATCTGGCCATCGTTGTCGAGGCTGCCATCAATGAGGGATGTAGGAACTGGGCCACAGATGTGCCACACATTCGGTGATTCGAGAACTGCGAGGGCGATGCAGGCCTTCTGTGCTGGGTTCAATCCACCCAGCAGTGGTGATGCGTTAGTTCAGCTTGACAATGTGCCCCTCAGCCAACGAAATGCCTCGTTTATGCTCAGGAATGCGCTGCTCAACAGAGAAGATGCATTGGTTCCACTGGTAAGCACCTTAAGCCCCCTTCCAAGGGTCTAGGACTGGGGGATTCACCAATTGGTAGGGTAGACTCACAGATAGTAGAGTCAAGGTGCACGTTTGTTGTAAGCCTGTTATGTCCTTGAGGCTTCAGCTCAGGAGGCCAGCGAACTAGCCCTTGGAGTCACACTGGGTTTTGGGTTCAAGAGATGCAGGTCCAGTCCTTCTCACCTACCTCACCCAAGCAAGACGGCAGCAGGCAGCAGGTCATCACAGCAAAGCAGGAGTCCAGCAGAGTAGAAGTCCAGCACAGCAGTCCTTCTGCCTGGCAGAGTATCCACTGTTCCATAAGTGTACTGAAGTGGTGGTATCTGAAATCCTTTTTAATACACAGTTGTGACTTTGAAGTGGGGAAAAGCTTCTAGAGGCATGCCTTTAAAGTGCACAGATGCCCTGTCCTGCCAGCAATGGCTCCAGACTAACTACAGTGGGTATTCAGCCCTTTATGTGGGGACAGGACACAGCCTATTCAGAAGTAAGTGAGGCTGGCCATAGCTCCTCCCTCATATCCTGTCACTGATAGCCCACTCAGTCACACCTAAGCTACCACTGTGAGTGGCTGTCTAGAAGCAAAACTGTGGCACACCTAAAGCCATCTTTATGGATTCAAGGCTGTAAAAGCATTTCTTTAAAAAATTAACACAATGAGGGGGTTCATTTTGTCAGAGATATTATGGTTAGTGCTCTAGAAAGCTAAAATGAGACAGATTTTCTTTGAGGTCTCAAATGTCTTCCTCATCCATTTTAGTAAAGCATCCTGACATGCAGAGCAAAACATGTACTTCCAACACCAGAAACATTCTGTCAGTTAAGTCCCTAGTTCAAGTGCAGTTTCCCCAGTGTTTTAATGAAAGACTAGTATGCTGACAATCTGTATCCATGACAAAAGTGTTGCACTCCTGTAGCCATCTTAATGGAATCAAAGCAGTTAAACTAAAATCATTGCCTCTAGAAATAAACAACATAGAGGGGTTCTTTCTGAAATCAATAATGTAATATAACATGTCATGAATGATGTAATGTGTGATGTCATAAGCAGTGCGTGACGGAGCATAAGTCACAGTAGGCTGAAAAAACTTATTTCAAAACCTTGCTATAATGTCACTTTAACTTTTGGCTTCTTCAGTGAATATTCATATTTATATGGGGCCATTTATGTCAGGCAAATGTGAAGTGTCAGTGCATATATGTGTATGTGCATATTTGTATATTCAGTGAAAAAACAAGGGTTTCATTTACATTATATTTAGAAGTTGAAATTATAAGAGAATGACCTTATTATATTAGTGATGAGATCACTACTGACATCTCCATTGACATCACCCATGATACTACTATTCACATTGCTCCATAAACCGCTCTTAGTAATATAGAGCATAGAGTTACTGTATGTACATGTGTGGAAGCATAGAATGGAAATAGTGTAAGCCATGGAGGCAAGTGTGTTTGTGCATGTTGAAAGTTATATGGTGCATTGTTTAAAAAACCAGTAATGTCTGGAATGGAAGTAGTAGTTTATGTTAAACAGAGAGTAAAGGCTGAGAGCAAATGATGTGGGCGGCAGAGCCATGTTTCAAAGTAGCTTGTGGCTTAAAGCCAAATCCTGTAGCAAAGAATCTGTGAGAAAAGCCAGAAGTGGTTTACCTGACACTGGAATTTTAAACATGGCTCTAAGGCTATATGCCATTATGCTCATTTTAGGAATCTGCGTAGTGTATTTTACCAAACTATGGGTGGTTGACCATAGGACATCGCAGAAGATGCATTATCAGTGGAAAATATCTGTCAACCTCTAAAATTAAAATTGCGGGTCATGTGAAGTTCTTAACAGGGTGATTCCACTAAGTAACAAGTTGCAGATTTACTAACGTTTTGCTTCTTGGTTTGTGCCATGTTTTTCATGCAGGCACAACACAAAATGTTAGTTGTTTTTTACTAAACCACACAAGGGCCTATTTGTGTCACCTTGCACGGCTTGCTATAGAAAATGTGATGTAGCACAACTCCATGCGCTGTGTTGCATTAAAGTGCATCTGGGAGGCATTCCATGAGTGGAGCATGGGCGTACCCATGCATCCACCCATAGATTTTGGCGTATTTCCAGATTTATTAAAAATAGTCAACTTAGGTATGCATCAAAATGCTACGCATTTCCCAGAGATATGTAACTAAGAAAAATATGTTTAATTCTCCTTGCTACTTCCCCTTTCTATGTGTGATCTATTCTGCATCACACTGAGCAAGAGGGAAGTGCCTTACAAGATTGTTTTTTATGCAGAAAGGTATTTCTTCCTGCACAAAAACGATCCCGCATGTAACACAGTCACCCTTGCTCTATGGTGCAAAGGTGTCTGCGTCTGCAATAGGCAACCACAAGTGCTCCAGCATAGGGAGAGAGCTGAAGAGCACCATATCTAAGAAAAAGTGGCACTTTTCAGCTCTCCCATTCACGCGATGCAGCAACTTTGCTTGCTAGCGTTGCATGAACGTTTGATAAATATGCCCCGAACTCTTCTTTTGAAGATGGTTCAAGGTTTAAAAAGGGAGTGACTCTATTAAAGTATAGGGAACCATGTTGTTTGTTAGGTGGGTGAATACCAGTAAAAAGAGGGTAACATTCACCAAATGTGGGTGACTTGACAAGTGCGCTGTGTGTCTAGCCGGACATGAAAATTCAAAACTCACTTCCTTTCCCTTAAAAGGCATGAGGCCAGTGGAACATTCAGCTGCCTCCAGTCAATCTTGTTCTGAACTGTAACTTTTTTCTATATATGGGTACTTCACTCAATGGTGTGACCTTGGATATAACCTAAACATCATATATTAGGAAGAATGCATGTGTTTAGTAAATTTAAAAATGGTAAGCTGCAACTTAATGTTGCTATCTCGTGAAATTTTGCCAAATGTTTACCCAGGAGACACTTGGTTGCACAGAAAACAGACATTTTCTCCTCAAACAAGTTTTCGCTTGCACAGTATCATCTGTGTCATCACTGGTGACATCACATATCTGCTCACGATTGACATAATCAATGACTTCACTATGGTTATGTAATTGTTTGTTTGAATATATATTTGTTTGCTCTTACTAAAGGTGTGCTCTAGTGTACTGCTATTTATTGTTAGCAAACATGAACTCACCTTTAGCCAAGTATTAACGATTATGAGTATCACCTAGTGTGCCTATCCTTCCATTGCTGGGCTTGGCCTTTGTCAACGCCCTACACAGAGCCCCTGCAGACTTAAAGCACTGTGCATGGGCTTTAGCATTGTGCAATGTGGATTAAGTAAAGGAGAGGCCCTCCCTTGAAGCCTTGAGAAAGATCCTCAAATGACTCCCAAGCAACACCAAAAAAACAGTCACTCATGCCCTAGTCCATAGGAAGTTGTACTACAGGAACACCCTATATGTCAGGTTTACCAAGGAACTCACCAGAAGACTACACACCATCCAGAACTCTGCAGCCAGATTCATCTTCAACCTCCCACACAGAACTCACATTATACCACACCTCAGGGAGCTTCACTGGCTCCCGAAGTACAAATGCATTTATTTCAAACGCCTCACACATACATTGAAGGTGTTATACAACTTGGGCCCCACCTACCTGAACAGTCCCATCTCCTTCCACCAACCACCCAGACACCTCCACTCTGCAGGACTCCTTCTCGCACACATCTCACACATACACAGAATCTGTTTAGGAGGATGGATGTTCTTGTACATAACTCCTAAAGTGTGGAACCTCCCACACCACATAAAAGCCCAATCCTCTTTTCTTGAAGTCCGCAAGAAGCTACAGACCTCGCTTTTCAACATATCCTCTGCACCAGTAGGCGCACACACCTGCTCAGCTAGCTATCTCTAAAATGTCACCTCTTCATGACCTGACTATCATACTTTTTAAATCTTAATTTATCAAAGGCTATGGAACAGATTTACACTAAACCAATGAAAACATTTGATAAAGGAGAGTAAAAATGTTTACATTTTAGCTCCCATGAGACAAATGTGGAATAAAAGTAGAGTCTCATTCAGAAACATGGGTTTTGGGGTTTGGTGTAAAATCATACAATAGTTTCTGATATATTAATATTTGAGAAGTGTGTCAGGAGAGGAATGTAGTGTTAAAATGTAGCTATATTGTGAAATAAAATCACTAAATTTTGATGGAGACAGGAATATGTTCTTTGTCACCTTAGCCACTGCATTATAGTGACTGTCCAGTCCAGCCTACTTCAAACAGCAACATTTTATAAATTCTTGGAATGCACTACCTCATGGAAGAAACAGGTAAAGTGGCTCAAACCATTATATGACCCAAGTACAAAATCTTTAAGATAAGATGGCATTCTTTTTGTCGCGCTAATGCAAATCACTACCCAAAGCTTATTTTTTCAAACTTGAATCACCCTCACAGTTATAAACGCTTTCTAACAAAATTATCATCAGTAACATGTGGGGACATGACTAAGATTCTCAATTCTCTGATCCGAGACTTTCATTCTTGAAATGTTTCATGACTGTGAGAGGTACCGTGTACTTTGAATTCTATTCGGACCTTGCAGGAGCTTTTATGCAAACACTTTCACCCACTTGAAAATGCATTTCATCAGCAACCTTTCTGTGGTTAAAGCACTCCTTCCATTTGACTTGAAATCTCTTTTCACTCACACCAATCCTGGAAGTAACTTTGAGCTGGGATTTATTTTCCTAAACAATTTAAAGGGTGTTTTTCCATTGGCTTAGTGTGGTGTTTATAGGTTTCATCAGTCCTGTTTTCCAATCTGACCCATATGTCCTGGCCATCTGAATGCTTTCCTTCATAGTACGATTAAGTCTTCCAACCATACCATTGCATTTGGGATGCTATAATGCTCCTCTCTTGTGCTTGGTGCCATAGATAGCCAAAAACTCTTCAAATTCATTAGAGCAAAATTGAATGTCTTGAAAAAAGCATTTGACATTTTATGAAGAAATATCACAAACCCATTTAACTTCTGGTCACCTGGAGAATAAATCTGTGGCATGCACATAGGGGAATGTCACTCATACACTTAATGGTCCTATTAAGTCAATAGAAAGTTTTTTTAAAGTGGTAACATGGTAACTTTGTACAATATATCGGCCGGATGAAGGTTTTTAAAATCTTGCAATTTCTAATGCACTCAAACCATACTCGCACACCTCTTTCAACTTTCAAATCCACTCCAGGCCACAAAAATCTGTCCTTCATCTCGTTTTGGATTTGACTATGCCATGATGATCATTGTGCTAAACTGAAACATAGTTATGTAGAGGCTTTGAAGGTACCAGATGGTAATGCCAGAAGAGTAATCTATCCTTCACAGATAGTTCATCTTTTACCAACCAATATGGTTTAATTCATCACTCAAATTAGAATTGTTGGGCCACCCAGAATGCACATATTTAGCTATAGTCTGTAAAGGTTTGAGTCCATTAAACTCTCTTTTCCAGTCTTGGTCAGTGATGGCGCCATTAATGACAAACCAAACATTTTCATCATCATTGTACATCTCTTCAACACATGATACTTCATTGTCTTCTTGATTCGCTGCAAGGTTTTGCACTTCTTCTAAATACTAAATATCAAGGGTACATTCCTGAAAATCAATGACTCACTTTCCTATCCTTGAAGATACCCTTTCAAGACCTGTTTTCTCAAAAATCTCTCAGAGGTATGATTTGTACGCACAATAAACTTTCAAATCCACAAAAAGTTTCTGAACTTGACACCCGGGTGAAATTCCAAAGCCTCAATTTCAATGACAGAGTAGTTGAACTTTGCACCTTTGACAGCTCTAGATGCAAAGTGATGGTCTCTTCATATCCATGGATAACTTGGGAAAGAGCAGCACACAGACCTTTGCTATGTGCATCAGTTGTCACTATACACATTTTTCATGGCAAAAACCCTCTAAAAAAAGGAGCATTCTTTAAATCGCCTTTGAACCCTAGATGCCATTGACGTCAGTTTTTACCTCTCTAAAGAGAACTATATTGAGAATCTACCACCCTGAGGCATAATTGGGCACCTCTTTGATGAACTAGTCCCTATTCTATAGTACTACAAAAGTGTAAGTAACTTTGAAAGTGTAAGGTACAATAAAACTGAAGTTTGGGAATATCAAAAAGTAATAAACTTACTCAAAAGTGTAAGTTACCTTTATAAATCACGCCCTAAGAAAAGGTATCATCCCTTTTTATCAGGGTTGTTGGACAGGCCACATGAAGGGCTTGCTCCCTCCCCGCATGACAGGGCCCAAGCCCCGGGCCTACCGGGGTTACCCACAGAAACAACCCGCACCCCGTCTCCCGACGGGACGCCTGCCCCCGGACATCTCCGTATCATGGGGCCAGACCACTACCGGCTCCCTCGCCCAGCCCGGCCGCCATCTTGGACACTGCACCACGAGGCCGCGTGGCCTCAGCTCGACCCTAACCCTGGGCCTGGCCAGGCCCCGACATCCCGGCACCACCATCCACCCAGGAGGTGAGCGGACCACTTGGCAGGTCAATGGGAGAAAGAAGTGTCGATGGCTCTCCCCCGCCAGGTGCCGATCGCCCCCAGCTTCCCCGGGCGCTGGCTCCACCCCCCTGCTGGGTGTCTGGGCTCCCTCATTCCGGACCTCCCGACCTCCAAGTGCGAGGGTCCGGACATCAAAGGGCACCAGACCTATAACTGGGGCAGCTCCAGAGCAGGAGGGCAGTTGTATCCTGGAGTCGAGAGACACCGAGAAGAACTCATCCTTGACGGACTACCGGCGCTGCCGTAGCCCTGCCTTGTGAACTGTCGTCCTGCCTGCTGGCGCTGCCGCGGCCTTCTACATCCTCCATCCTCGTCGGGACCTGCTGGCGCTGCCGCGGACCGTTGCAACTACCACCTTTGTCGGGACCTGCTGGCGCTGCCGCGGCCCGTTGGAACTACCATCTTTTCCGGGACCTGCTGGCGCTGCCGCGGACCGTTGCAACTACCACCTTTGTCGGGACCTGCTGGCACTGCCGCGGACCGTGTAACGTCCACCTTTCACCGGGACCTGCTGGCGCTGCCGCGGCCCGTCCAGCTAGAACACCGAGCTCGAGGATTGTGAGCTACCCATCATTGCATCTACCAGATTGGTAACCAGACTGTCCCGCTACCCCCTTTCCCAACCAAGAGACTAGAATCGAGGGGACCCCTGAGTCCAGACCTCCTTGTACCATCCTATCGTACCTAAGAGATCGCCTATAAAGAACGTTAAACCTTATCTTTGTGTGGTGTACATCTGTGGGGGGGAAGTTACTCGTCTGTACGATCGCTGGAGACGGCTCTCCCCGGAGACCTCTCCCCTTGTCCTCGTCCGACCCTCCCGGTCCGTCTAACAAGGGTTGCCTCCGTTTTCAGGAAAGGAGACTTTACAAAGTTTTAGTGTGTCTGACTCTGATGGCTTCCACTTCCAATTCAACTGTAGTGTTTACACAGCTCTCTATGCATAATGGCATGCCCTACATATCATGCATGTAACTGACTCCAAACCGAGGTCTGTGATTGCTGTCATGAACATACCACAGGGCATCATGCCTTGGAATGCAATTGTTTGTCACATTATTTACCACCAGAGATTAAACTGCAAATACACTTTGGAGCACTCGCATAACACTTCAGACATACTCTCATTCTGTTTATGGAATGCCGACTCCATCTGCCAAAAAACATCATTTGTCACAGACCACTGAGGATCTCAAAGCCTGTAACTGAAGTTCACTGATATTACTGAAACCTCAACTGGGTTCAATGACTCATCCACACCAGTAGCCCTCAGCAGTGGCAATGCCACCTTTGCTGACACACATTGCCTCACCCACAAAGAGGAGAGCGGGTATTCTTCGAGACCTAACCCCCCTTTTGTCCTACACCAACCACACTACCATTGTTTTTTAAATACCCTTGTATGTCAGTTGTTTCCTCTCTGGAGGCCACTATACTGATAATCTACCACCGAGGCATAATTGGGCACCTCTTTGATGAACTAACCCCTATTCCACATTCACTTACACACACTGTTCTGATTATTGATGATTTCAATTTCACACTCAAGAATCAACTACAACACATCTTACTTTTGCAGCTTCTCTCTGATCAGCAGCTTATTAACAGACACTTCATACAAGCCCACTCCCTGTGAAAACCTCTCAATTTCATCCTAGTTTCCAAAACACTGTTCCACTCTAAATCTACTATAAAACTTCCACCCATCTGACCACAACTTCATGCACATTCTCTTCAGCTTCCAAGCACTATCAATCAGCCGATCTCCAAGAGAAACCAAAATTTCCGAGACTTCCTGAACAAAATATACAATGATCTTACACCACTCCAAGATACTATTGGGTGCACATATTATGGGGTAAATGCACAAATGAATAGCGTCACAATATGCAATAGCAAAAGAAGGTCAACTCCACACGGCATTCATGGATCTTTCAGCGGCTTTTGACTGCGTGGCCTACGACAAACTATGGTCCATTATGGAGGCCATGGGAGTTGACGTAGGGATCATTTTATTCAGTAGACAATTATATGCCCAGACAATAGCGATGGTACGCTTCGGAAAGCAGGGGAAGTGCACTAAACCTTTTAAAATTCAGAGAGGATTAAGACAGGGGTCTGTTCTAGCCCCATTTCTCTTCTCTCTGCATACAAACAAATTAAATAAGGTAATGGTTGAGAAAAGTAAAGATGTTCATCATACCACTTCTACAATTCTTCCAATTCAGTTATATGCAGATGATGCAGTATTGATGGCCAGAACACTGATGGTCCTACAAAGCAGTATAACAACATGTTCGACTTTTATGTCTGAATTAGATTTACAAGTGAATAAAACAAAGACCTTTTTGCTCTGACAGTCGGTAGGGACAAGAAAAAACAGAGAAAGCTCCATATAGAGGGCGAACCCATAGAACGGGTGGAAACATTTGCTTATTTAGGCATTCTCTTTGATTCAATGTTAAAATGGACTGAGATGGTGTCAAATAGGGAAAATCTCATGACAAAAATCATAGGTGTCCTATTTAAGTTTGCCAAAGATTTGGGCAGTGAACCAATCAAAGAATTGATTAACGTTTACTTAGCAAAAACATTTACTACAGCCACATATGGGGCTGAAATATGGGGAACCACACATGTAGAAGAGCTACAAATTATTGAGGGTAAGTTTGCTCAAAGGCAACTGTCAATTCCAGGAACTTGCAGCAACTTTATTGCTCATAAGGAATTAGGATTGCCTTATATTAGTCATACGATCAAAATGTCCCACTACTGTTGTGGCTATCAATCTGGAAAAGAGATACGGTCAATCTTAATCAGCACATCATAAGTGATATCATGAAACTTGATTGTGCTGCAACAATCCCATGTTTAACGTATGTTAGACAGAAACTTATCTCTATGTGCTTGGAGGATCTGTATCAAAATCTTAGCAGCTGTGAATCTTACCCTAAATTAAGACTGAAAGAGCTTTTTATTGCGAAAAGTGACCAGATAAGATGGGAAAGGAATAAATAAAAAAACACAATAATTACTTATCTGGCATCACCTCCTGTGCAATGTGGAGAATCCTCTTATCTTTTTTTTGTTGTGCATCCTCAGCGCCGTTATTTGTTGACAAGATTGAGATCAAATTATGTTCCCCTGATGTTGGGTTTCCCGGAAAACATATATTCACTAAACCATTTATCAGTATGTCCTTGCGATGCCTTATGTAAACAAACAACTTCCCACATCTTGTTTTTTTCTGTCTTATATGTGATTGAGAGGAAAAGGTTTATTGTCCTGCTACTGTGTAAGCTCACTCTTTGCAATCACTCCTCAGCTATTTTAATACTTTTACAGTTAGAAACACCATTTATAGGGGCGTGGCATAGGAGCCGGAGGAGATGGCCGCCGTTTTGCGAGGCTCCGTAGCGGCGTAGGGCGACGGGAACTCTCCAGGTTCCTAGTCCCACATTCTGGACCCCAGGACCGCACTCACATGGGTCGGAATATCGCCTGCACCGTTTGCGACCTTCGCGGGAGATTGGGGTGAGCGCAAAGAATGCCTTTCTTTTTTTTTAACAACAAACTTTATTGTTTTGTACAGTGCAAGGGTCAATCAAGAAAGGCGACTTCGTAATAGTGTGAAACACATAAGCCCCTTAACTGCAATTTCCTCCCACTTCCCTGGTCTGCAAACATCAGACCCCCAACCCCCCCCCCTTCCCAATTTGAAGAATGCCTTTTTAACTTTAATCACTGACCGCGTCTCGATGTGGAATCGTGGCCGCCATTTTGTTTTTCTGCTGCTCCCCGCGTTTCCTGCCTGCCATCCTGAGGTACTTTTCCTCACCGCACAACGCTCTAATGGCATTAAATTAGTTTTTTTCTCTTATTTTTTAAACTTGTTCCTCTACTTCTGGCCAACTACTTGAGAACTTTATGTTTCTGGACTGGAATTAATTGTTTATTCCTCTCACCTCAAAACCTGCTTAATGTACCCTTGGGCACCATTTCAAGACTTTGTGCTTTTCTGCCTATTCCGTTCATTTTGCATATTATTTTTGATGGCAATGCCCCTTGCTAACCGCAGTGGTACTCATCACACTAATTCTGTGTCTTTAGAGGATCATAATTTCTTCAGTGTCTTGCAGGAAAATATGGAGGAGGTTGTGAATGACTCTGCTGGACCAAGGGGCTCGACTCCTAATACGACTAGCTCATGCCCTAAGCCAGGTTCCAAAATATCCCCCGCATCAATCTCCTCGTCAGGCAAACGTGTAAAAGCGAATCCGCCTTCTCTTACTAATTCCTCATTCTCAATTTCCATGGAACTTCTGCTTGAAGAAATTTGTTCCCTCAAGCCCTACAAGAAAGAAACTAATTCTCGCCTCCAGAGCCTTGAAGATAATTGGTTTTCTACTGAACAAAAGGTAGTTACAGACCAAGTCCCATGCATGCACAGTGAGATCCAGCAGCTTCTACAGCAGATTGAAAATGTAGAAAATCGCAAGAGGCGGAACATTCTACTCATTTGTGGCCTAGCGGAAGGTCTTGAAGGTTCTAATCCCCTATGCAGACCCTCCAGCTTTTCGCGATTCACGAAATAATCGCGAAATTTACTATACGATAGCCGCGATATTTACTATTTCGGCCACAAAAAACAGGTCTCCCGGCAGGCATAAAAAAATTATGCCATTTAATTGGCTGTACGCGCATACGTCACAACGTGAACTGTGCGGAACAGCCGTAATAGCTGGAAACAGGAGAGCGCCCATATCTGAATTACAAAAAAGGGGCATTAGTAACTGACTTGATTACTGCTGTCGGCGCCATTGAGCATTTTAAATCCTTTCTTAAAGGAGGCGGCGCCAAACAAGAACTACCATATCATATTGTGAGTTACGCAAGCCATTCCTATTTATCAAAGAAGCATACCATGCAGCCATGTGTGTGTTTGCGATTGAACATAAACACAAGATATTAATTAAACGCCCCTACCGGCAGCTGCCAACCCGGTTTAATTACAGCCCACATCTTGTAGCTGTGCCGCACACTTATAAAGGGGATAATATTGTTCAGCAGAAACCAAACGAGCGGAAAGCACAGAACTCCCAATCATGGATTGTGCCACAAGGATCCCAGAGGCCTGGATTCCATCTGCCCTGAGATGCGCCTCAACCACGCCATTCAGCTTCACACTTCTCCTTTGTATCCAGACTCTCACCGTGAACACTCAACTGCGGAGTTTGTCTCCATAGAATAATTCAGGAGCAGCTGGAACCAGGTGTGAGGGAGGTTACGCTTACGACTGATAGATGTGCGCACAATATCTGCAGCGCTCCTTCCACAGACACACAGCATCTAGGCACATTCATGATTATGACTACACAGGTGTTCTTGTGACCCTTTCTAACATGCAACTGAGCTGCAACTTACTGAAGAGGTCAGAGTGTCCTGACATTGGATAAAGATGTACTTAACTATAGAGCTTTCATAGTTTGACTATTAACCCAAATAAACCAAGCGGTCCGAACTCTAATTTGACAATCTGTATATTGTGTTATTCATGTAAAACTGTTATCAGAGGGGGCGTGGCCGGGAGCATCAAGATGGCGGTCGCACTTTAGGAGTGCTCTGGACCCCTCCGTCATCCAATCCTCATTCGCGCCATCAGGAGATCCCTTAACCTCAGACATGCTTACCTGACTGCCAAGGGCTCTGGGACTCTGTTTGGGTGCAGGAAAGGGGGTGGCCTAGTATAAAATTTACCAGGACTGCAATATGCACTGCTATAAAATTGTTTCAAACATTTAATTCATTTCACTTCAAAATAAACAATGATCATATGCAATTTTATCATGTGAGCTTCCACAATATACATAATCATTCAATGTGTATACATTTATACAATAATAAACACAAGTTACTAATGAAATAATTTTTCAAACACCCAATGCATTTCGGGACATTTGTAGTCCCTTCTTCAGGGGTAAACTGTTGGAAAAGAAAGGAGAGTGTATGTCAGAATCTGCACGGTGCGTGAACAGAATGTCGTGTTTTTTAATTAAATAATGAGGTATACGGTACCTTTCAGTAGTTCACATGAGTTACATGTTTGTATTCTGTGGAGAGAGTTCAAGACAATGGAAGTATAAGAACAACTGATCTCTCTGTTAATTAATAATGATAAATAATGCAAGGAGCCCCGATTTCGTACCTGGACAGTTATGTCATTTTACACGATTTTCATGTTGCTAACGAGGAAGAATCTGCAGAAATAAAAACTCTATATTAACTACGTTGTGTGAAGCATTATGTCTGGATACTCTCAATGCTTAAAGCCAAGCTCACCTTAATAACAACAGTTCAGGTGGCGGTAAAAACCGTTACTGGAGCAGTATGTTACTGATCTGAAAATAAAGGACAAACCTTATATTCCAGTCAAATTTTTAAGTGCAAGCTCATAGAAATGGGGTCGTAAAGTATAACGTCCTTACCGATTCGAAGAAACGTTCGTAATGAAGTATGTCTCGGTCGAAGTTAGTAGTTCATCAGTATCAGGTGAGTAAATAGTCGCGCTGTAAAGCGTGGACATAGAAACTAAAAAAAGACTACGGAGCACCATGATCGCGAAGAAAGATTCAAGCGTTACCTCTGCGCTCGATACAAATCTACGAAATCTATTCACCTTAAGTGCAGTGTATAGATCATCTGGTTGAAAAATAGAATGTTATTAGAACCATCGAAAAAGGTTCGAATAATTTTCAGAGTAGAATGAAGACGCGATGAAGCATGCTTAGTGTGCCCGGGTCGTTTGTCAATAAAGTTCTGAAAAAAATGGAACCTGAACGAATGTTGTTGATGGATGTATATAAGTTATGTGACCGCCAGAGTATACCTGGCTTCCTAAAATAGTGTGAGTGAGCGTAGTTTATACGCTGAATGTCAGCAACAGTATATCAATTTAAACATAATCAAATAATACATATGAATCATATGGTCAAACATAACGTCAACAAATATAAAACATGATCATAATCAAATATTACGTTTTATGGTCTATGTCTAAGGGAGTTCAGGAAAAGAGGACCAGTGTGTGGGAAAATATATGTGCGTGTAATGTCAGGTAGGAAATAAACGTGGGTTGAATGCATTATAGGTTAAAGTGCTTTCATATTGAGTCGGGGTCCCAGAGTGGAGTACAAGTATCAGATATGAATATTCTTTTAGAGAAAGCAAGCCATTTCAAATTTGTCGTTGAGTCCGTGTAAGGGTTTTCAACTTCTTAATCCAGAATGCCTCTCTTTGTAAAAGATACTTTGAATTGTCGCGATCTGTGTGTTTTGGTACTTCTTCGATGATCTGAAATTTCAGTTGGGCAATTTGGTGCCGTGATTCCTCCCAATGTGTCGCTAAGCTAGACGTCGTGCTTTTGGTGCGTATTTTGCTTTTATGTTCCGTCAATCTGATTTTCATTTTCCTCTCTGTTTAACCGACGTATAGTAGCCCACAAGGGCATTTTATTGTGTAAATAACATTTTCTGAGTTACATGTTGTGTTGCTGTGAATTTTAATTTTTTGACCCGTGGATGGATGCAATAAAGTATCACCTGTTATTACATTGTTGCAATGTGTGCAGTTCCAGCATTTCTGTGTGCCTTTACTTGTGGATCTTTGGTAGTAGGCAAATTTTGGGTCTCCTTGGGAAGTTTACCTACTACCAAAGATCCACAAAAATTTGATGGATCCTCCATTTAGACCTATCGTCTCCGGATGCGACTCAATATTTGAAAAACCAGGCAGGTTTATCGATACATTCTTACAGTCATTTGTTCAAAACTGGGAGACTTACATTGAAGATACTACGGACTTCCTGAGAAACTTACAAATGTTTAATCACCTGAATACAGAAAATTGGATTTTATGCACTATTGATGTAGTAGCATTATACACTTCGATACCACATGCTAACGGAATTGAAGCAGTTGAATGGGCTTTATTGCAACAAGAAAATACACAAATACCTAAGCATTTCATTATACAACTACTGGAGTTTTGCTTACAAAACAGCTACTTTTGTTGGGATGAAAAGTTCTACATACAACTAAATGGAACATCTATGGGATTTCCAGGAGCACCAGCATACGCTAATACGTATATGGCAAAATTCGAACATGACTATATCCTCCGGGACCCCACATGGAAAGAAGGCCTTATATTCTTCAAACGCTTCATAGACGACATCTTCCTCATTTGGAATCAGTCAGAACCAGAACTTATCAATAACATACGGACACTTAACCTGATCGATCCTCGAATTCAATTCACTCATACAATAAGCCGCAAATCTATTGCTTTTTTAGACGTATGGATTGACATTGAACAAGGCGAAATACAAACGAGTGTGTACAAAAAACCAACAGACAGAAATAATGCTCTGCTTTTCAGCAGTTTTCATCCTCCTTCGTTGATCCGGAATTTACCAGTGTCCCAATTTTTGCGAACTAGAAGAATTTCTTCTACAGATATGGCATGTGAATCCACATGGCATCAACAAATAACGAACTATACAGACAGAGGATATCCTGAGAAACTTGTTTTAGAACAACTAAACAAAGTCAAGACCCGACCACGTGAAGAGTTGCTGAAGAAAGTTCCAAAAGACACGAGCACACGTACAGTTTTTGTCTCTAAATATTCCACAGCATCCAGGAAGATTAAACAAACTATCAACAAGCACTGGAACTTACTCCAATTGGAAACTGACTTCAAAAATCTCTTCAAAGAGAAACCACTATTCGCCTTCACAAGAGCCCAAAACTTGAAAGAATTATTATCCAAAAAACAAAAACCAATAAGGTCTCTTGAACCAAGTAAAGGCACACAGAAATGCTGGAACTGCACACATTGCAACAATGTAATAACAGGTGATACTTTATTGCATCCATCCACGGGTCAAAAAATTAAAATTCACAGCAACACAACATGTAACTCAGAAAATGTTATTTACACAATAAAATGCCCTTGTGGGCTACTATACGTCGGTAAAACAGAGAGGAAAATGAAAATCAGATTGACGGAACATAAAAGCAAAATACGCACCAAAAGCACGACGTCTAGCTTAGCGACACATTGGGAGGAATCACGGCACCAAATTGCCCAACTGAAATTTCAGATCATCGAAGAAGTACCAAAACACACAGATCGCGACAATTCAAAGTATCTTTTACAAAGAGAGGCATTCTGGATTAAGAAGTTGAAAACCCTTACTCCGCACGGACTCAACGACAAATTTGAAATGGCTTGCTTTCTCTAAAAGAATATTCATATCTGATACTTGTACTCCACTCTGGGACCCCGACTCAATATGAAAGCACTTTAACCTATAATGCATTCAACCCACGTTTATTTCCTACCTGACATTACACGCACATATATTTTCCCACACACTGGTCCTCTTTTCCTGAACTCCCTTAGACATAGACCATAAAACGTAATATTTGATTATGATCATGTTTTATATTTGTTGACGTTATGTTTGACCATATGATTCATATGTATTATTTGATTATGTTTAAATTGATATACTGTTGCTGACATTCAGCGTATAAACTACGCTCACTCACACTATTTTAGGAAGCCAGGTATACTCTGGCGGTCACATAACTTATATACATCCATCAACAACATTCGTTCAGGTTCCATTTTTTTCAGAACTTTATTGACAAACGACCCGGGCACACTAAGCATGCTTCATCGCGTCTTCATTCTACTCTGAAAATTATTCGAACCTTTTTCGATGGTTCTAATAACATTCTATTTTTCAACCAGATGATCTATACACTGCACTTAAGGTGAATAGATTTCGTAGATTTGTATCGAGCGCAGAGGTAATGCTTGAATCTTTCTTCGCGATCATGGTGCTCCGTAGTCTTTTTTTAGTTTCTATGTCCACGCTTTACAGCGCGACTATTTACTCACCTGATACTGATGAACTACTAACTTCGACCGAGACATACTTCATTACGAACGTTTCTTCGAATCGGTAAGGACGTTATACTTTACGACCCCATTTCTATGAGCTTGCACTTAAAAATTTGACTGGAATATAAGGTTTGTCCTTTATTTTCAGATCAGTAACATACTGCTCCAGTAACGGTTTTTACCGCCACCTGAACTGTTGTTATTAAGGTGAGCTTGGCTTTAAGCATTGAGAGTATCCAGACATAATGCTTCACACAACGTAGTTAATATAGAGTTTTTATTTCTGCAGATTCTTCCTCGTTAGCAACATGAAAATCGTGTAAAATGACATAACTGTCCAGGTACGAAATCGGGGCTCCTTGCATTATTTATCATTATTAATTAACAGAGAGATCAGTTGTTCTTATACTTCCATTGTCTTGAACTCTCTCCACAGAATACAAACATGTAACTCATGTGAACTACTGAAAGGTACCGTATACCTCATTATTTAATTAAAAAACACGACATTCTGTTCACGCACCGTGCAGATTCTGACATACACTCTCCTTTCTTTTCCAACAGTTTACCCCTGAAGAAGGGACTACAAATGTCCCGAAATGCATTGGGTGTTTGAAAAATTATTTCATTAGTAACTTGTGTTTATTATTGTATAAATGTATACACATTGAATGATTATGTATATTGTGGAAGCTCACATGATAAAATTGCATATGATCATTGTTTATTTTGAAGTGAAATGAATTAAATGTTTGAAACAATTTTATAGCAGTGCATATTGCAGTCCTGGTAAATTTTATACTAGGCCACCCCCTTTCCTTCATACTACGTGCCACGCAAGCATAAGGCAATATTGCACGCCTACCGTCATAATCTCAGTTTATCTCCTAAAAAACGAGTGCGCCCACCACCCATTTTCAACTCTGTTTGGGTGCGACATCAGGAGCTTCTGGGCGCCACAATCAGCTGCTGAACCGGAAACCGGCCTTGAA
Source organism: Triturus cristatus (assembly GCF_964204655.1). Lineage (NCBI taxonomy): Eukaryota > Metazoa > Chordata > Amphibia > Caudata > Salamandridae > Triturus > Triturus cristatus. The sequence continues at coordinate 391,713,164 of NC_140588.1, forward strand.
GCCCACACAATATGGCGGCCATGTGGTGGTGAGCCCTTAATCTGCTCCGGGCCTCGGACCGGCCTTGAGCCCCGTAGCTCACTTTGAGGTGAGAGCGGGCTCTGAACAGCCGTGAGTGCCGCGGGGACCCTGGAGCTGCCTGGCGTCCCAAAGTCGATTGCGTCATGGTGCGGGCATCGCGACCTGCTAACACGGAAGGCCGGCCCAGTGGCTGATCGGAGGGAACGGCCTGCGGCGGTGAGCTGCACTGAGCATCCATTCCTTGACTTCCGCTATTGTCTTTGAAGCCAGGGCTGCCTGCTGTGGGTTGCTGACGGCGAATCTCCTGGAGCTGCCCGCGCTGTCCTGATCGGCTCTGCGGTCCCCGGCGCTCCACGCTCTTCCGGTGCTGGTGAGTGCCTGACTGTATGGAGGGCTGGGGGCGGCCTGACAGGACCTGGGCGTCGCAATCTACCGCTGCATTGGGGTACTAGCCTGCTGAACACCCGTGCGCACCTGCTTTGCCCAGAGCCAGAGCCTGCCTGCTGTGTCACACCACGAGGGCTCTGTGGGCCTTGAGCGCCGCGAGGTCCCGAGTGAGGGGCTGTATCAGATATCCCGTGCGGCACTCCTAGACGCCCCCTTGCCTCCACTTTGGAATCTGATTGTGGCCTCTGAGAAGGGTACTGAAAACACGGAGAGGACCTCGGAACGGCGGCTACCAAGCCAGGTAGCAGTACTCTGACCCCCTGGGCCCCTTCCCAATAATCCTCCGGGCCCTGCTTGGTGTTGGGGCACTCTCTGTGCATCCTGGTAGGGGGGCCCTTCGGCTGCACGTGTCGGGCAGCGGGCACCTCTTCCCTCACCTTTCCTCCTCAGGAGTTGTCCGCCAGCATCTGCCCCGGTCCGGGCCCATGCTGATTCCCTGGATGGGCGAATTCCCTGCGGCCTAGTGGCTCATGGACTCCTCAGAGGCCGACCACTCGTCTTCACCAGTGAGCGGGGTGTGGGCCTGGGGGTTCGGCTGCACTATCGAGCAGCGGGCTGGGGGGTTGATACCGGCACCCCCTCCTCTGGCCCTCCGGGGTACCCCGTGTCCTGCGTGGCTTCCTCCGAACTCCCCAGTGAGGCCCTGGGGTGTTTTGCTGGTGCCGCATCCTGGATACGGGGCCCCCTACTCCTCAGGGATCTGCCCCCACAACGCTGTTGGAAACAACTGGGCGCAGCATCAGCATGCTCTGGAGTTCCCAACCTGCCGGCCGGTGGTGCTTCCCGCCGGCCACGACCTTCTCCACTGCCTTCGCGATATACAGGAGGTACAGGGACACCATACCCCATGACTGATTGCCTGGCGTTCCATGGATGTGGGGTCGGGCTCGCCCGCACACGGGTCCCCCCCATGGTTTGCTGATCTGTTGGTCCTCCATCTCCTCCATTGGGAGGCTCCGCCCGCATCCACCAGCGCCCTTACCGGCGTGCTTGTCACCATCTCTGGACTTGCGGACTGGGCCGTGGGACGCTTGGCTCGGCCACTGGACCTGGTCCCCCGTGCTGCACGCCTTCCCACACAACTCTATAGCTCCACCTGATGGTCTTTCAGGCTCGTAAAGGTTCTTAGCTCGTGTGTGGGGTGTCTGCGGTTCCGGGTCCCCCGGCCTGGTCCCCGAACTCTCGGCGGAGGTAGGATTACCCGGCAACTATGGGGAGGGACAAGGGCCTCAAGCCCACACAGACCCCCACTCAGACGAAGATGGACCGGTTCACCACCTCCAACCAGGTCCCCCCTGTGCAGGCGGCCGGGGATCCCCTCTACCCCAGGACAGGGATCTGAACACCATTCTTCAGGCAATCAGTGCCTCACAGGCGTCCGTTGAGGGGAAGATCGGAGAAATCAAGATGGACGTCTCCCTCCTCCTCTGGCAAGATCTCCGCAACGCCACCGTGCGACTCACGGAGGCCAAATCCCGTATATCCACAGCAGAAGACGACATCTCACAATTGAAGGAACAGGTAGCTCACCTCCGCACCCACACCAAGGAACTCCACCGGCGTGCCGAAGATGCTGAAAATCGTGCATGTATCAATAATATCCGCCTGGTGGGGTTTCCCGAAGGGGTCGAGTCGAATCCGGTGGCCAACTTCGTCGAGGCCTGGTTCACATCGTGGATGCCCAAGGATGCTCTCTCTCCTTGGTTCGTGGTTGAGAGAGCCCACCGTTCTCTCTCACCTAAGCCACCCCGTGGAGCTCCACCTCGCCCCATCATATTGAAAGTCCTTAACTTTAAAGACCGGGCCCATGGTCCCCTCAGGTTCCAAAACCATACTGTTATGGTATTCCCGGACTACACCAGGGAGGTGCAAGATCTCCATGGTTCTTATACGAACGTTGAAAAGAAACTGCGCGCCCTGGGCCTACAGTACCAGCTTCGTTCCCTGCACGCCTCCGAGTCATCTTTCAAAACAAAGCAACATTTTTCGACACGCCCCAGGCGGCATGGACATGGCTGACGGAAGAACTTCCCCTCCGCCAGAGGCGGGACCTGTCTCCGGGCCCCGCGGGCTCCCAACCCGTGAGGCCGCGGATGCCAGGGTGCCGGCGGCGCACACACTCCCGCAGGGGGCGCCGGTCTCGGGCAGCGGCATCCAGATCCCCAAGCATGGCAACCCATGGACTCTGAGACTCGTCCAGCCAATCGGGCTCTCCGGAACGCACCAGGCACCGATCCGTTGATGAACTACCTGGGATATCCTCATCGCCGAACCGGGAGGGTTCCCCCAGGATTGACTCAGACCTCTCCCGCACTCCTACCCTCTGAGGTTCTACTGAGCTAGGTCTGCCTCTCGGTCACTAGGTGGGATTCTCTCCTGATGAAGATCTTGAACATTGGTAGAGTTTCACGGTCACCTCCTAGTTCCATTGGCCGATCCACGGAATATCCGTCCATATGGAGGGGTCCTCCACGCAACCATCCCAAGTGTTTTAGTTTGGTTACTGTTACAATGGGGGGCCGCCAGATACTTCTGTTCTTGAAGTGTAGGGATGGGGGAGGGGAGAAAGTTTGGTACTGTTTTTTCCGTATGTTGTTGTTGTTTTTATTGTTTTCTCATTTCAGCTATCACGGATAATCTTGCGCCGACTAACCAGGGGTCAGGTACGATCTCATTGCACATGCTCACCCGTGCGGAGGCAGGCTCCCAAGCGCGCTCCCACGTCCCTGTAGGGTTGCACGACCCAGACCCACGTTCCACCGCCATGACTGACACAACTGTTCCTAGGGTATCCCTTCGCGTTTTATCGTGGAATGTCAATGGTCTCTTGGACCGGCTTAAACGTACGGCAGTCCTGCGCTATGCACAACGCCTTAGCGTAGACGTCCTCTTACTTCAAGAAACGCACCTGATGGGTAATTGTTGCCCCTTCCTGGCACGCTACAGGTACAACAGAGTGTGACACTCAGGCTTCTCTAGGAGTTCCCGAGGGGTGGCTATCCTCCTGAAACGCACCCTGCCATTTGTACTCACACAGGTCTTTCACGACCCTCATGGCTTATCGGTGACCCTTTGCGGCTCGCTGGCCAGTTCCCCCCTCAACCTTATGTCCATCTACTCCCCCCCTCAATGCTTGCAGTTACCCTTAAACACACTGTGGCCCTCCTGAATGCTTTGCCTCTGGGCCCCACTGTTATTGGGGGCGACTTTAATGCGGTCTCCTTCCCGGCAGTCGATACGACGGGCCCTCCCTCCATCACTAGACTGGCGCAGGTGAAACAGCTACGGAGCTGGTCCGAGTCTCTGGGCCTCTATGATGCTTGGCGCACCTGGCACCCACGCACCACCCAATTTACCAACACCTCTGTAGCGCACCGTACGCAGGCACGCATAGATGCGATTTTTGTCCCCTCAGTTGACTGCTCTGGGATTTTAGATGTCTGGATCCTTCCTAGGGAGATTTCCGACCACTCCCCTGTGCTTCTTAGTACAGGGGCTCCCCCCACTCAGCCCGCCAAACATGGAGAATGAATGCATGGTTCCTCCACGATAGAGAATTCAAAAAGGTGGTGGGGATGGAGCTCAAGCAATACTTTCTCACCAACGAAGGTTCGGTGGCTTCTCCGGGTACCTTATGAGAGGCAGGGAAGGCTACCATTCGGGGTGTTGCAAAGGGTCATCTTAGGAGTCAGAGACAGGCACAGCTGCAGGAAATTACCTCGCGGGAGGCGTAGACGCTCTGCCTTGAGCAGTCCCTTTCCCTGTCCGACGACGCGGTTGAGGTCAGACAACTCACTCACCTTCGGGCTAGATGCCGCTAAGCTCCTTTGGAGATCATCGGTGGTAAGAGTATATGGCTGGGGAGATAAAAACGGTACGATCCTGCATCATCTGGCCACATATCCCAGGGCCAACCGCTTCATTCCAGAGGTGGCGGACGACGAGGGAGCAGTGCACAGCGCTCCACTGGCAATGGCCCGCATCTTTGCCCGCTATTACCTACGAGTCTATGCAGCGCGGACCCCTGGCATATCACTCTGCCTTCCTCGAACAAGGACATGTGCATCTCCCTCAGCTGAGTCTCATCGCTCAGAAGGATCTGGACCGCCCCATTTCTCGGGAGGAAAATGACGCAGCAATCTCACTCATCTCGTCGGGCAAGACGCCCACCTTCGATAAACTGCATGAACGGACACATATAAGCTTTGCATCTATTGCATCGGAGCGGCCCGGTCTCACCATGGTCCACCAGATAAAGAGGTGTCTCATTTGGTGGCACCTCAGCAAAGGGCTTGATGATGGCAGCTAGTGGGATCTGGGATTGCTTCGCCATGTCAGATGAGCTTGGGAAGCAGTATGTTGTGCATCGAATGTAGCGAGGGCTTGTATTACCTTGGTCTTGGATTACACAATCTGTAGTCACAAGAGGAGGGACCTGTCCCCGGAGGTGTGTTGTAAAGACTTGACCTGACCGGCACTGTTTATCATTTTCAATAACTTGAATAGGGCTTGGAACGGAGTCTGGATCAAGTTTTCTCTGTGGTGGACCAGCAAGTTGCGACTGATTCCCTGAAAAGGCATCTGGGTAAGAGAGCTGTGGTCCTGCCATCTGAGAGCCATAGTTGGTTGCTTGCTGTGGTGGGTAACCAAGGCCTGGGGGTTGACCACGGAGCTGCTGCTGCTGCTGGAAGTTGGCATTAGGGGGATTAGGTCCAGAGAGTCCATCTTGCATGTGCATTGGTGGTAAGGAAGGAGGAGCGCACAAACCATTCACACTATTTGTCTGCAGTGGAGGCATCTGAGGTAAGTTCGTATGGGGCCCAAGGAGTGGTGGGGGGCCTTGGTAAGAGCTTGGAAGAGGTGGACCAGAAGACATCTGTTGGACTCCAGTACCGTGATTGCTTATCTGCATGCTGCTGAGCTGGGAGGTCACTTGCTGTGCTGAGGCGGCACTGGAGTATGAGGGAGGAGAGCTGTAAGGTGCGTAGGAAGGTGAGGAATTGTTCACATGATTTTGCCCAGGAAACCTTTGTGGTTGATTTGTTGAAATACTGGGCCCATTCTGTAGACCATTGTATGTAAACTGAGTGTTTTCAGGAGGTGGAGAGCCTATAGAACCAGGATGTGGAAATCCCGCATTACCAGGAGGTGGTGGTCCTATGGGACCAGGAGGTGGGGGTCCCATGGGACCAGAAGCTGGGGGTCCAATAAGTGCTGCAGATTTTGGAACAGCTGGTGGAGGGGCGGAAAATGATGGATTTGTGGCTCCATAATGCCCATAAGGCGAAGAAGGTGTTGTTCCAAAGCTTGTGGAATATCCTCCAATTCCTGGCTGTGACTGTGAATATGGTGGGGTTGCAACATAACCTTGCTGGCTCATTGTGGCGGCCGTTTCCCTTCAACAGCTCTTGAAATAATCCGTTCCGTGAGGCTGTTCCCTTCCTCTGTACCTCCAGCACCCGGCGCCTCCTCCAGGTATGCCCCACTCAGCACCGGCTGCTACACAGCAGTAGTTCAATGGAGTGCCACGTCATTGTGGTCCTACCGAAATCCCAGCCGCCCTCCTGTCGCTGCGCGGACTATCGCCCCATCTCCCTTATCAACACGGAGATCAAGTTGTATGCCGCCATACAGCCATATCTGTCCCTGCTGGTTCACCCAGATCAATGTGGCTTTATGCCCATGCGTGGGACCAGACACTGTCTACGGAGGCTACAGCTGTCTCTAGCCCACCAGCACCTTCTCACTCCATACCTAGCACTCCTTTTTATAGATTTCGAAAAAGCCTTGGATTGGGCATACCTAATGGACGTGTTGTCCGAGATGGGGTTTGGACCCCACTTTAGGGCTCTGGTCCGTATCCTTTACGCTCACCCGCGAGCGCGCATGTTGGTCAATGAGGCGCTATCGGAGACCTTCCCTATTACCAGGGGGACAAGGCAGGGCTGTCTTCTTTCACCCCTGCTCTTCGCCCTGGCGATGGAGCCTCCGGCCTCTCTGGTGCGGGCTGAGGATCGCGTTCACGGCTGGGAATGGCCCAATACAGAAGCGGTCAAGATTGCCCTATACGCCGACGATGTCCTGGTCTTTCTGGCCGAGCCCGCCGTATCGGGCCGCGGTGTCTTCAGATCTTGCAGTCCTTTGGGCAAGCATCCGGTCTCCGTCTGAACCCGGGGGAGTCGGCACTGGTCCCAATACACCTATCCAGGGACTGCTACGATTGGCAATCCACCATACCGCTCCGGTGTCAATCAGTCAAATACTTGGGGATTTGGGTCACCCTTCTTCCCGAACTGGGTTGGTCTCTCAATGTAGCCCCATTGGTACAGAACGCTAAGGAGCACCTTCAAAAATGGAAGACACTGCCTCTGAATCCCCTGGGGAGGGTCGCCCTGTTCAAAATGATGATCCTCCCCAGATTTCTGTACGTCCTTCAGAATGCCCCTTCTGCTTCCCCAGAACCTGGTTCAGGGAACTGGACAGTCCCGCTACTAAATTTCTTTGGAGTGGGGGGAGAGTGCGCTTGGCCTTGACCACCTGCCAGATCACCTCCTTTGATGGGGGTATGGGGATGACGCATCTGTATCTTTACTTTTTGGCTGCGCGTCTCCTAGTAATCCACGATTGGTTCAACAGGGGCTGGTCCGATCCGGCCTATCGGCTCGAGCTGAGCGAATTAGGCCTACCCAAAATCCAATCAATGATGTACGGGCGCCCATTCCGTCTCAGTTGCCTGATGCGACACGTTCCATGCTGTTAGCCTGGCGGGCTTCTCTACGCCACACTCGCTGGACGAGTAGGCTGACCCAATGCACACCCCTCTGGCAGGGAACTTGGCTCCACGAGGTTAGTGTGCTGCAGGGGTTTAAATCGTGGAACCTTATTGGAATCTCGCAACTTGGGGATGTCTGGGCCAACGGCCACATGCATTCATTTCAGGAACTCCAGGCCCATTACTCCCTTCACCCATCCCAATAAATACCTGCAGCTGCGGCACGCCCTCCGCACACATATCACAGAAGAGACTAGGCTCCCGGAGTACAGCCCTCCCGAGGCGCAAACTATGTTGGGTGACCTGGGCAAAGGGGGTATCTCCCGCATTTACCACACTCTCGTCAATAACACTCCCACTTCGCTGGACAAGTTACGGGACCAATGGGTGGATTGGGTAGGCCCTCTTGATGAGGCAGATTGGTGTGACGCCCTTATGGCGCCAAAGACCATTACCGCCTCCGCCAAGCTTAGGCTGATCCAGCTATACTATCTGCACGCCGCCTACCTCACATCCTTGCGCCTCCCCCGTGCAGGCCTGTGCCCAGATGCGTCCTGTGCTAGGTGTGGCCATGCCCCAGCTGATTTTTTCCACGTGGTCTGGTCATGCCCCCACCTGGCGCGATTCTGGGGAACTATTGAAGAAGAGCTCACGGAGGTTTTGGGATGGGCGGTCCCCCATGACCCACATCGCTCCCTCCTGGAGATCACAGACGGGCTGGATGGGACCAGAAACACAGCCATGATTGTAGCCAAGCGCGACATAGCGGCGGCATGGAAATGCCCTGACCCACCCGACCCTGGGAAATGGCGTAAGGGGATGGACTGGTGCGCGAACCAAGAAAAAACCCTGTATGCGGCAAGAGGATGTCCCAAGAAGTACCATAGGGTGTGGGGGAAATGGCTGGGTACTGTGGAATGACCGATATACTTTGCTTAACTCCTGCGCTTGTGTACGCCTGATGGGGCAGGGAATCGTGGGATGTCATGCTCCTGTAAATGTCTATGATTTACTGTGCTCCGTGCTTTTGCTGATCTTGCTTTTTCCCTTTTTGTGTGTAATTTTTCTCAAAACAATAAAATTGTTTATAAAAAAAAACTGTTATCAGAGTTTCAAAAGCAGTATTACCTTAGAAAACAAGATGAAGTTGTTCAGCTTTGGTACCTTCAGAAAATGAAGGCAAAAAGGGGGGGGGTTTTTGCTCATCAGATTGTTCAGAGGCTGTGAGCACAAAGCGTCTAAAGGGCAGGAGGCTGAAATACTAACATACTGGTGAAAGTTGGGATTGTTCTTTGTCGGGACCAATTACTGAGTGCCTGCGCAATACTTAGGAGTGTTTGACAGCACGAAAGGAGAACGTGGCTGTGCTCAGACAAAATTGGAAATTCAAGGAACCTTGATGTACTATAAGAGGCGGACAGGACATGGCTAACACAACAGTGCGCACTCCATGGCACTGCATGCATGCACGAGTACAGACAGCAGACCAACAGCACAGCCTTAGGCACTGCATGGAAGAGGATAGGCAGCAGGCAAACAGCACACTTTATGGCACTGCACATACAGGCTACAGACCAGTAGCAAAGAAAATGGCACTGCGCAGATGAGGGCCGGCTGCAGACCAACAGCACAGCCCCAGACACTGCATAGAAAAGGACAGGCAGCAGGCAAATAGCTCACTCCATGGCACTGCACATGCGAGGACAGGCTGCAGACCAATAGTACAGCCTGTGGCACAGCACAATTGCGGACAGGCTGCAGACAAACAGCACTGTTCATGGCGATGCACATATGAGGACAGGCTGCAGACCAGTAGCACAGACCATGGCACTGCATATCCAAGGACACGCTACAGATAAGATATTACACTTTGTTCTTTTTTTTGTAGGCAGCATATTGCTCTTGTCTACTGTGTAATTTAAATTGAGCCGCATCCAGGTGTTTATAACGTGGCACAATTGGGGTGTAGTTGAAGGCAGTGCAAGTTTCTCTTAGTGGGGCAGTATGGTGTTTGTTGGGGGAGAGGATGTGACCCCATGGTCAGAGCTGCTGATTTTGGAACTGGGGAGCCCGGTTCTGAAGGATGATTATTTCAAGATGTCTGTCCTATCAGCACTACCTATATAAGGGAGTCAGTGCACGCAACACAAGAGGAGGCTGTATCTATGCACCCAGGGAGCGAAGGGGGGCTGTATCTATGCACCCAGGGAGCTAAGGGGGGTAGTGTGACGGAAACCAGAGAGTGAAGGGAGCTGCGTGACTGAAACCAGAGAGAGAAAGGGGCTGCATGAATTAAACAACAGAGTGAAGGGAGCTGTGTGACTTAAACCAGGGAGTAGTGAAAGTGGTGCCCCGGCAGGGGTGCATACATGGGTGCTAAAACATACCATGGAGAAATATAGCCCCCTCCCACGCGGTTAGTAGATTGGAGCTGTGCTTCGGTAGAGCTGCAGAAACTTTAAACATGCCTATTTCAAAGTGTATTACTCTGCTAAAACAGGTTCCATTGATTTAGGGCTGAAAATGAATCATTACCAGTAAAATAAAGTGCAGCAATAACGCCGCAAAATGTTCATTTTTGTGCCGCTAAATTTCCATTTTTGTGCCACTAAATTTGGAAATCTCTGCCTCAATATCCTGGGGGGTCTGCCTATCCTCTTTTTCAATCCTTCCTGCCAAACCTTCTTTGTCTTCCTGACACACCTCCATTAAATATTCAACGAGCTCATCGCTTAGGGCCGAGCCCTCGTTCTTTCTCTTCTTCATCCTCTTCAACGAAGCCTAGAGGAGTTATCTTGTATTTTTTAGAATACACCAATCTACTTAAAGTCCTTCATGCTGCCAAACAAAAAGGGAAGATCTCTTGGAATGGATCTAATCTCTTCTTTGCTCAGGACTACGCCAAAGCAACTGCGGATTGCCGGAAAAAGTTCCTGGACATGAGACCTGCACTTCACAACCTGAATGCACAATATGGCTTGTTTCACCCTTGCCTTTTCAAGGTGACCTACAATAACAAGACTACTACTTATGAGGATCCTGCGCTTCTTCAGCATTTCTTGAACACTTGCAGAGATGAGTCCATGGACATTGCTCGGCCATAATTGTTCTGACTATTTCATAATGTGTGTTATTATTTGTACTTACCCTCCTTCCTGCTGTATTTTGTTATGTTGTAGTGTCCTTTGTTAATATTTTCTCTTTTTCTTTCTTATCAGGTGTGGTTTTGTGGTAATCTGCTTTATGTTTCCTTCGTTCTTCCTGGAGGATGTTCCCTGTGCGTATCCCCTCTGGAGTCTTCCGTCCGGTGTGCTACCTCCCCTATGTGGCTCCACCAACCCCGTCCTCATTGTCTGTTTGTGGTATGTCTTTACGTTACTTTTTTTCTTTATCAAATGTTTAGATTGTTTTGTTTTCTTATTCTTGCTTGTTTTCTTCCCTTTTCCCCCCTTTTCTCTTCAAATTTTTCTTCCTTTTCATACTTTACTGTTTTTCTCTTATCGCTTCTTCTTCCCCTTTTTCAAATCTAAAATTGCATTACTATCTTTACTTTTCTATTTTTTTTTCTTCTCCTAATGATGAATTTGGCATTTTCACTGTTTGCATAGTGATTGTTCATTTTAAAAATTACTGGTTATATTTAGAGTTACTACATGGAATGTTAAGGGAGTAAATAATCCTATAAAAAGACTACGGGTATTAACCCATTTAGCTAAGCTTAAAACAGACATTGCATTGATTCAAGCAACCCATTTATCTGAATTTGAAGCATCTAAATTAAAAAGGTTGGGTAGGCAATGTTCTTTCCTCTCCAGCTCTAGGTAAGAAGAATGGAGTTTCAATTCTTTGTCACAAGAAATTTCAGATCTCAGTTACTCATCAAGAATCAGCTTCAGAGGGTCGTTGGGTAGTTGTTAAACTCCTCATCAATGAGATACTGTTAGTTTTATTCAATGTTTATGCTCCAGTTAAAATTGACAATGTTTTCTGGACCCAAATCTCTGACAAACTTCTTTTATTTGATGATGCTTATATTATTTTTGAAGGAGACTGTAATCAAGTACTTGATCCCGTATTAGATAGACATTCCTCTGTTAAATTTGTCAACTCTAAGATGCATTCACAATTCACTTCCACCATACGCCGCACACCTCTAGTGGATATTTGGAGGCTCTGTAACCCAGACCTCCGAGAGTATAGTTTCTTTTCTCCTCCGCATCGAACACAATCCCGAATTGACTATCTTTTTCTAAGTAAATCCCTTTCTCAACAGGCTCTTCATTCTGAAATAGCCTCTATCTTAATATCAGATCATGCCCCAGTTTATGTAGACTTTGATGTATTACATTTCACCCCTCATGCTGGTAGATGGCGTTTTAATAATACACTACTATCTGACCCTATTTTTTCGGACCAATTCAGTTATTTTGTTACGGAGTTCTTTTCTTTCAATTCCTCTCCGGATTCCTCCCCTGTAATGGTCTGGGACTCTTTCAAGGCCGCTTCTAGAGGCTTTATAATGAATTTTGTTTTACAAAAAAATAAATCCTTTGAAGCCCAAACTACCTAGTTACTTTCCAAGATCAAGCATCTTGAATATACTTATTACCATTCGAATACTGAATCGTCTTTAAAGAATCTTATTGATGCAAAACCTACCTTCGACAAATTATCTACAGAAGCTACTTCTTCCTATCTCTTAAAAAGTTATTATGGAGGCCAAAAGAAAATGGGGAAATTGTTAGCTAATTACTTGAAAATAAGACGAGAATGGAGTAGAATAGAATCTCTACGAAAGGCTGCTGGTATCTCATTATTTAGAGACAGTGATATTTTAAATGAATTTGTCTCCTTGTACAAAAATGTATATACCCCTGAACACCTGCCAAACCCAAATGATCTTTCCTCTTATTTTCCATCTATCGAACCCCCCTCTTAACATCATATTGATTTTAGTTCTTTAGAAACTGATATCACTCTCCCAGAAATTTCCCATGCTGTTTCAGTATTAAAAAGAGGAAAGGCTCCTGGTCCTGAGAGATTTACTATTGAATTGTATGCGCATTTTGCCAATCTACTTCTTCTGAATCTTTTACTTCTTTTTAACTCTTTTATTACTGCTGGTTCTTCCTGTGGCACTTTTCAAGAGGCCATGATATGTTTAATTCCCAAGGATAATAAAGACCCTTCTTTATGTAAAAATTATCGCCCAATTTCATTAGTTAACCTTGACTATAAGATATTTGCAAACATTCTTGCCCTCCGTATTGATCCTATCTTACCCAATCTTATTGGCGCTGAACAGTCGGGCTTTGTAAAAGGTCGATTATCATCTGATAATTCCAGAGTCTTTTTCAATATCCTTAGCAAGGCTTCTTCCCTCCACTACCCTATTGCGGCTATAGCTTTAGACGCAGAAAAAGCTTTTGTTAGGATTGGCTGGGATTTCATGTTCCAAGCTTTAAAATGGATAGGGTTCCCTCCAAAATGTGTTTATTTTATTTCATTATTATACTCGGGCCCCAGAGCTTCTATTTTTGTTAACGGTAAGACCTCAAATTACTTTCCTCTTTATAGAGGAGTTCAACAAGGTTGTCCGTTATCACCTCTTTTATTTATAGTAGCACTAGAACCTTTTCTAACGAAGATCAGACAGGATACTTAGATTACTGGTTTTCAACTTGATACTTCCCAGGTTAAATTGTCTGCATACGTGGATGATATTCTCTTATACTGCTCTAACCCTGCCATGTCTATTCCCTCCTTTCTCAATCAAGTTGATATTTTTTCTCAATTATCTGGATATCGCTCAACTCAGACAAATGCGAAGTCCTACCTCTCAATATGACCTGTCTTAAGCATGATTTTATTTAGGCCTTTGGTTCACTGCAAATATTTCTGAAACATTGAAACTAAATTTTGACCATATCCTCAAGGTTCTCTCTGACACTATTGAACGTTTGCACCCGCTTTTTCTTTCCGTGTGGGGGCGATTAGACTCCATCAAGATGATGCTCTCTCCTTTGATTCTGTACATTCTTTCAATTATCCCTGTACACATTCCTGCATTTTATTTTAAGAAAATTGACTCTTTATTAACAAAATTTCTTTGGAAGGGTAAATCCCCTTGGATAGCCTTATCTTCCTTGAAGGCAGACAAATCTTCCGGCGGTCTTAAATTTCCCGATTTCAAATCTTATCATTATGCTTTTGATAGAGCGTCATGTGATCCTGAAATTTGTAGGGGTGCATCATATTCACCATTAGTCAGCACCCGCATATTAATCGATGTGTGCTAAGAAGTGTCATAGAAATGTATTGCTGTAATCGTTAAACATAGAGGTGATTAGAAATGTAATAATGCCTTTCGTGAAGAGTAACGTTGCCAGTTATTGTGAATGTATTTAGTAAATGCATAATGATTCGTTTTCGTGCAATGCAATGTATTAGTTTAAACGTGTGCTGTGTTACAATTACACATGTAGGTTGCTTATTTACTTATATGAGGATAATGAACTAATGTTTAGAGTGTGATTTAATAATGTGTTTAACAGTGTAAAGGCCTGATCGCATATACGTTTGAAGAGAAAGGCCTGTCCATTTTCTTATGCTAGCTAACATTGTAGGCCGAAGATGATTCCCCTTGGTAAAGGCTTTGGGCTGCAGGGAGATGCAAAATCTTGGGGAAGTGAAATGTTTCCGTTCCCATGTTTCTGTTGCAGGTGCAAGGACATTTAGCTCGTTAGTGAGACTAGGTCTTTGTTTTAGGAGTTAGGATGCTGCGAGAAGCCAACAGGGGAGTACGTTGGAATGTGAGGATGATACTTTCAGCGGAGAAGGTGCCTGGGACCCAAGGTCAAGCTAACCATCGTTGGAAGTCTTACAAGTTTGATGGAAAACTACTGGGAGAAGACCTGGCTGAAGAGGTGTGCCGAAGGGCGTGTTCTATGATTTTGGGGTTTTGTATTAGGGACAGTGCCCCGTGGGTTGAGCAGTTGAGGTTTAGACGGGAAGCTAGAAAGAGCATCTTAGATCGAGCTCTGACTAAGTGGATGTCTTAGGAAGTCTTCACTTCTGACACCTTTTTATTCTCTTGCCTGGGAAGGGAAATGTTAAGTAGGGATGTCACTGTAGAGTTAGAGTAGGGCTAGACTAACGTTTTTTTCTTTTAGACTAATGATTCCTAATTTGGATATTGGCTTAACCATTGCTTTCTTGATGATCTTGGAGTCAGTGATTCTTTTTGTTTTGAGTCGGATGAGAATCCTACATAGGCTTGTCTTTTTATTAGTGCCCATTTATCTCCTACACCTTGTATTGAGGTGTCTGTATGTTCAGTTATTTTTGGTTGTAATAAAATCCTATAAATTTTAGTCAGTGGTCCTTTCCAAATGAAGTCGAATTTTGGTGATTAAGTTCTGATAATCATATTTCCTCCCCTCTACACTATTTAGCAGATAAAAAGATCCTGGCGACCTGAGAGGATTCTCGGAGATAACCAGGTAGGCAAGAATCCGGCCCTATCACTTTCTCTTTAAAACAGTCTTCCCGTTGGCTTTCCCTTGAATATTGTATTCATTCCCCATTATGGATTTCTATAGAAAAGTTTTTTGTGTCCCCTTTTGATTTCAAAGAATCTCTCGCATTTACTAATAATATATCCTCTGTTAGACCTCCAGTTATTTCTCATACACGCAAAATTCTCATTCCTCTTTTACCTTCTTCTCATCCTTCATCCTCCTCGTTAGATCAACAACCCATTTGGCATAATAGCTTACTATGTATAAAGGATATCGCACCATTTACTGGAAATCTTGGAGGCTCAAAGGGTTGTTTTAGATTTCACAACTATTAATTGATGATGTTCCTTTATCTTTCTCTGACCTTCAAACCAGATTTTCTTTACCATCGTCTTTTGAATCACAATATAGTCTTTTATTTCCTTCTCTTACCCAATAGAACCCAAAGAGTCCGCCTCCCCCGTTCCGCAGCCACCGAAGTCATCTGCGGCGTACCTCAAGGATCCTCGCTCAGCCCCACCCTCTTCAACGTCTACATGACCCCCTCGCAGCCATCGCACGCCAACACAACCTTAACATCATTTCCTACGCCGATGACACCCAGCTGATCCTCTCCCTCACCAATGACCCCGCCAGAGCCAGCCTACACGAAGGAATGAAAGACGTCGCAGAGTGGATGGAGAACAGCCGCCTGAAACTGAACTCAGACAAGACGGAAGTCCTCATCCTGGGATCATCCCCCTCCGCCTGGAATGACTCCTGGTGGCCCCCTGCCCTAGGCACCACCCCCAAGCCAACGGACCACGCACAAAACCTGGGCTTCATCCTGGACTCCTCCCTCTCGATGACCAAACAAGTCAACGCCGTCTCGTCATCCTGTTTCAACACCCTGCGCATGCTCCGAAAGATCTTTCGATGGATCCCCACCGAAACCAGGAAGACGGTCACCCAGGCACTCGTCACCAGCCAACTGGACTACGGGAACACCCTCTACGCGGGATCCACAGCCAACCTACAGAAAAGACTCCAGCGCATACAGAACGCCGCCGCACGACTCGTCCTGGACATCCCCCGCCACAACCACATCTCCACCCACCTGAGAGACCTGCACTGGCTCCCCATCAGCAAGAGGATCACGTTCAGACTCCTCACCCACGCACACAAGGCTCTCCACGACCTGGGCCCCAAGTACCTCAACAACCGCCTCACTTTCTACACGCCCACCCGCCAGCTGCGATCGGCCAGCCTCGCCCTCGCCACCATTCCACGCATTCGCAGAGCCACCGCCGGAGGAAGATCCTTCTCCTACCTGGTGGCCAAGACATGGAACTCCCTCCCCATCCACCTACAGCTGACCCAAAACCATCTCTCCTTCAGGAAGCAACTCAAGACCTGGCTTTTCGAGCAGTAACGGACCCCTCCACCCCAGCGCCTTGAGACCCTGTAATGACAAACTTTAGATCTCCCCTGGACAAAGGAATGTACCGTCACTTTCCCAGGGAGAGAATATCAGTTCCAAACTTATGGAATATAACATATACACAGCACTTCCTAAGGTGGGCAAACTTTCAACACTCCCCCAAAGGCAAGGCAAGAAAACAAGATATATATTTCTTCCCCTTTTAAATCAATGTTCAGATCCTGCAACCGACTACACCAAAAATGTAATGACAAACTTTAGATCTCCCCTGGACCAAGGAATGTACCGTCACTTTCCCAGGGAGAGAATATCAGTTCCAAACTTATGGAATATAACATATACACAGCACTTCCTAAGGTGGGCAAACTTTCAACACTCCCCCAAAGGCAAGGCAAGAAAACAATATATACACAGACTTTGCACATCACTTGCCAGGATTAGATTAGACCAACTTCCTATAACACAATTACCTGCTAGAAGGGAATTCACCCATCCTTCAACAGAATACTTGGCCAAGAAGAGTCCACACCTCTTGCTACAAGGAAAAGACGAATTGGTATATCTGGGATGTATTTATTTGTAAATAGCACCACACAGCAAGCCAAATACACCTATCATAGCAGACTCTAACATATCAATAATATGATTGAAACCCAATCAAGGCAAATATATATATATGTAGAAATATATATATGTATGGATATAAGAATCAGAAATAAGAAGGAAAGGAGAGAATCAGTAAAGAATCAAGAGACAGTTAGTAGCAGAGACACCTCACCTAATGCTCCATCATTTCACCCCGCTTTGCTCAAGGGGAGTCCATTGCTTGAACCGGGTGAACGCTCAGAGGTGACACCACTTTTCCGTGACAACACGTCTGCTCCACGGATGAACTTCCACCAAGCCAGTGTAGACTCCCCTTTTTAATACACATTCAAAACACAGCAAAGCTTCTAGCAAGCCACGGCCCCTAGTCCTCATGAGAGCCCGTACCAGCCTGCTTCAAGGTCAGAGCAAAGGGTTGATCAGGCCCTCGCTATGGCTACGAGTCAAACCATGTACATTCCTCTGATAAGAACCAGTTCTCTCTAGTCAGTAAAATGCGAAAAACAGGAGGAAAGAGCAGACCATGCCCTCCCCACTTTGCAGCTTCGTGCAGGCACAGAAAATGGCTTCAGAGTTAGTTAAGCCATGCACACAAAGTCCCAAAGCAGGATGGAATTAAAAAACAAGATGACATGGGACCATGTCAAAGCCAATAGGTCAAAGTCATAATTCACCTAACCCAAATAACATTATACACTTAATCCCTCAGTATACAACATTGAGCACGTGTGCACCACCACCCACAAGACTGCACCTCAACATCCCACACCTTCTATTCTTGGCAAGACTATTCCACTAAAATACAGAAGAAAAGCAGGCATATGCAAACCCATCCTACATTAAGGCTAAGGTAACATAAGTCAGTACAAAATGGTGGTGGTTGAGGGTCATCATAGGGTGTCAGACCACAAAAGTGACTGATTCACTACAGACCCTAGCGGGTGAGTAGCGCGCTTTATAAATTGTTTGATTGATTGATTGAATATCTTATTTCTTTATCATCTTCCCCTAAACCATCCTTGAGATGCTCCACCCTTTTCCCCTTATTAATTTCTTCTCCTTCAGCTTCCTCTTTATATAAACATTTATTTATGTATTCAGACAGGGGCAAAACAAGGGCTGAATTGGCCTGGGAAAAGGACTTATCTGAGTCCTGGTCGACCCTCATTTGGGATAAATTATGGTTAAAAATTCATAAAAGGTCTAGAGCTGCTAATACTTCTTAAACCCTTTATTTTGTTTACCAACGCCTTTTGTTTACTCCTGTTAAACTATCTTCCTTTACTCCGAACTCTGCTTCCACTTGCTGGTCCTGCCCTTGC
Organism: Triturus cristatus; assembly: GCF_964204655.1. Classification (NCBI taxonomy): domain Eukaryota; kingdom Metazoa; phylum Chordata; class Amphibia; order Caudata; family Salamandridae; genus Triturus; species Triturus cristatus. The sequence goes on from NC_140588.1 coordinate 391,731,272, forward strand.
ACACTTGCTGACTTAGAACATATGCTTTATGAATGTCCCACAGTTTCTCATTTTTGGCAATTAGTTTGGTCTCAAATTAATAACATTTTTAAAACTAATGTACCCTTCTCCCTATCTACCATTTTCCTAGGCTCTCTATCACCTCAATGGCACCAATCACCTTCTAACTTTAAGTTAATAGATTTATTATTAGCAGTAGCCTTACACTTAATAACCTCCAACTGGAAAAAAACAGACTAAGTCACTTTTAGAGCATGGTGGAATGCCGTATATTTCCATCACAGACTTGATACTATTCACATTACACCAATTTCTCTATATATTAAAAGAGATCTTGTGTGGCCCCCTTTGACTAATCAATCAATCATGGCATTTGTAAAGCACACTACATACCCGCTAGGGTCTCAAGGCACTGGGGGGTGGGGGGGAAGCAGCAACTGTTCGAAGAGCCAGGTCTTGGGGAGTCTTCTGAAGGTCAGAAGATCTTCGGTCTGCCGCAGGTGAATGGGGAGGGTGTTCCATGTCTTGGCGGCGAGGTGGGAGAATGATCTGCCGCTGGCGGTCACTCTTCGGATGAGGGGACAGTGGCGCGGGCGCGGTCTGCGGAGCGGAGCTGGCCGGTGGGGGTGTAGAGGCTCAGTCGGCTGTTGAGGTACGTTGGTCCGGTGTTGTGGAGTGCCTTGTGTGCATGGGTGAGGAGTTTGAAGGTTATCCTCTTGTTGACAGGGAGCCAGTGCAGGTTTCTCAAGTGGGGTGTGATGTGGCTGCGGCGAGGGATGCCGAGGATCAGGCGTGCGGAGGCGTTCTGGATGCGTTGAAGCCGTTTCAGGAGTTTGGCCGGGGCTCCTGCGTAGAGTGCGTTTCCATAGTCCAGTCTACTGCTGACAAGGGCCTGGGTGACTGTCCTTCTTGTTTCGGTGGGGATCCATTTGAAGATCCTGCGAAGCATGCGGAGGGTGTTGAAGCAGGAGGAGGAGACGGCATTGACCTGCTTCGTCATGGAGAGGGTGGAGTAGAGGATGACCCCTAGGTTGCGTGTGTGGTCAGTGGGTGTTGGGGGTGTTCCTAGTGCAGTCGGCCACCAGGAGTCATCCCAGGCCGAGGGGGTGGATCTTAGGATGAGGACCTCCGTCTTGTCCGAGTTCAGCTTCAGTCGGCTGTTCCTCATCCAGTCGGCGACGGCCTTCATTCCTTCGTGGAGGTTGGTTTTGGCGGTGTGGGGGTCCTTGGTGAGGGAGAGGATCAGCTGGGTGTCGTCAGCATAGGAGATGATGTTGAGGTTGTGCCGTCGTGCGATGTGGGCGAGTGGTGCCATGTAGACGTTGAACAACGTTGGGCTAAGGGATGAGCCTTGGGGTACGCCGCAGATGATCTCGGTGGCTTCGGAGCGGAAGGGGGAGGCGGACACTCTGTGTTCTGCCGGAGAGGAAGGAGGAGGTCCACTCCAGGGCCTTCTCTTGGATTCAAGTATCGTAGAGGCGTGTTCGTAGTGTGCGGTGGCAGACTGTGTCGAAGGTGGCTGACAGGTCCAGGAGGATGAGGGCCGCGGTTTCCCCGTTGCCTAGCAGGGTCCTGATGTCATCGGTGGCAGCGATGAGAGCAGTTACAGTGCTGTGGTTGCTTCGGAACCCGGACTGGGACGGGTCCAGGATGCTGTTCTCCTCAAGGAAGCTGGTCAGTTGTTTGTTGACGGCCTTTTCGATGATCTTCGCCGGGAACGGGAGCAGGGAGATGAGTCGGAAGTTCTTTAGGTCCTTGGGGTCCGCCTTGGGTTTCTTGAGTAAGGCGTTGATCTCTGCGTGCTTCCAGCTCTCCGGGAAGGTCGCTGTCTCGAAGGAGATGTTGATGGTTTTCCGGAGATGGGGTGCAATGGTGCTGCTGGCTTTGTTGAAGATGTGGTGTGGGCAGGGGTCTTTCGGGGATCCGGAGTGGACGGTGTTCATGATCTTGATGGTGTCGTCGTCGTTGATGTTGGTCCAGTCGATCAGGCGGTTGGTGCGGGGGTCTCAGTGGTTGCCGAGGTGGTGACATGGATGTCTGTGATCTAGCAATGGAAGAAGGTGGCCAGCGAGTCGCACAGGTCTTGTGAAGGTGGGATGTCATTGGTGTTGAATGTGGGGTTGGAGAGTTCCTTCACGATGTTGAAGAGCTCTTTGCTTTTGTGTGCGTTGTTGTCGAGGCCGTCTCTGAAGGAGGTCCTTTTGGTGGATCTGATGAGGTGGTGGTGTCTGCGGGTGGCGTTCTTGTGGGCTGTGTAGCTTTCCGGTGTTCGTTCATGGATCCAGTTTTTTTTTAGTTTTCGGCAGCTTTGCTTGGAGGCCTGGAGGTCTTCTGTGAACCAGCTGGCTTTCTTGCTAGTGTGGGTGTTGGAGGGCTTCTTGAGCGGGGCGAGGGTGTTGGCGCAGTCATCGATCCACTGTTTGAGGTTGCGAGCGGTGGTGTCGGGGTTGGTCGGATCTGCGGGTGGGCTCCGGGCGAGGGTGGTGGAGAGCTGGTCTTCGGTGACTTTGCTCCAGCAGCGGCGCGGCATCTGTTGGGTGCGGTGGTGCGTGGTGGGTTTCTGGAAGGTGAAGTGGATGCAGCGGTGATCGGTCCAGTGGAGCTCGGTGGTGTGGTTGAAGGAGATGTGGGAGCTTGCCGAGAAGATGGGGTCAAGCGTGTGGCCAGTGGAGTGGGTGGGTGTAGTGACGAGTTGTCTGAGTCTGAGGTTGGCGAGGTTGTCGATCAGGGTGGAGGAGTTGGTGTCGTTGTTGTTCTCGAGGTGGAAGTTCAGGTCCCCGAGGAGGATGTAGTCCGTGGAGGCGAGGGCGTGTGTGCTGACGATGTCAGTGATGGAGTCTCTGAACTGTGCTCGTGGTCCAGGGGATCTGTAGATGAGGGTTCCTCTGAGGGTGGTGTTGGGATCAGTGTGGATCTGGAAGTGCAGGTGTTCGGCGGTGCTGAGGGTGTCGTCGGTGTTGGTTGAGACTTTGAGAGAGATCCTGTGGACGATGGCGATTCCTCCTCCTACTCCATTGGTGCGGTCCCTGCAGGTGATCTTATAGCCTTCCGGGATGGCTATGGCGATGTAGGGTGCCGAGGAGGGGTTCAGACAGGTCTCCGTCAGGAAGGCGACGTCTGGGGTGTTGAAGTCCAGTAGGTCCCAGAGATCGATGGCTTATTTGCGTGCGGAGCGGGTGTTGAGAAGGATGCATCTGAGGTGGTTGGGTTCTTTGGTAGGTGGGTTGGCAGGCCGGATGCTGGTGAAGCTGCAGCTCCGGCAGGGGAAGGGTCCTTGGGTGCGCTTCGGGGCAGCCAGGCAGCAGGTGCGTGATCGTCCGGCGTTGAGTGCGTGGAGGGTGCTGGAGTCGTAGCAGAGGTGGGGGTCGTGGCGTTCGCGGGAATCATGGGTTCTGGCGCTGGGCGCGATCCAGGCACAGACGGGCTTGCCTTCGGCGCGCCTTTGGCACGCCAGTGGCATGCCCGCTGCATGCTGCCGCCATATATGGGGAGGTGGGAGGGAGGAGCAGCTGGGAGGCGGGAGGTAGGGGTAGTGAATGGACAGTTAGAGGGGCGGGGCCACAGCGGCGGGATTGGGAGCGGTGAACGGCATGGAGGGCAAGGGTACATAATCACGGGGGTCACAGAAGGGAAAAAGGGCACAGATCACGGGGAGTGTTGATGGGAACAAAAGGAAAGAAGGGTACAGGAGAAAATACAGGCACAGGGGGAAGACAGACGATAGCAGTCACAGACAGCAAAAGAGAAAAGATAGCAAAAGAGAAAACGATACGGGCAGTATAAAGAACAATAGAACAGACCTCAACTTTCCTCAGCAGCGGCAGCTGGGGCAAAGGACAGGACGCACAGGCGGTGCTGTGCAGAGGGGGAGCAACCTACCTAACAAGGTCAAGGGTTGCTCACCTCACCGTGCAGCGGCCACCATATATGGGGAGGTGGGAGGGAGGAGCAGCTGGGAGGCGGGAGGTAGGGGCAGTGAATGGACAGTCAGGGGGGCGGGGCCGCGGGGGGCGGGGCCGCAGGGTACGCAGCAGTGGGAACGGGAGCGGTGAACGGCACGGAGGGCAAGGGCACAGAATTACGGGGGTCACAGAAGGGAAAAAGGGCACGGATTAAGGGGGTCACAGAAGGAGAAATTGGGCACAGATCACGGGGGGCACAGAAGGAGAAAACGGACACAGATCACAGGGGCACAGAAGGGAAAAGGGCACGGATTACGGGGGTCACAGAAGGAGAAAATGAGCACAGATCACGGGGGCCACAGAAGGGAAAAAGGCATGCATTACTGGGGTCACAGAAGGAGAAAACGGGCACAGATCACGGGGGGCACAGAAGGAGAAAACGGGCACAGATCACTTGGGGCACAGAAGGAGAAAACGGGCACAGATCACGGGGGGCACAGAAGGAAAAGGGCACGGATTACGGGGGTCACAGAAGGAGAAAACGGGCACAGATCACGGGGGCACAGAAGGGAAAAGGGCACGGATTACGGGTGTCACAGAAGGAGAAAACGGGCACAGATCACGGGGGTGACGATTGGAACAGAAGGAAAGAAGGGTACAGTAGAAAATACAGGCACAGGGGGAAGACAGACGATAGCAGTCACAGACAGCAAAAGAGAAAAAGACAGCAAAAGACAGCAAAAGAGAAAACGATACGGGCAGTATAAAGAACAATAGAACAGACCTCAACTTTCCCCAGCAGCGGCAGCTGGGGCAAAGGACAGGACGCACTGGCGGTGCTGTGCGGATGGGGAGCGACCTACCTAACAAGATCAAGGGTCACTAACTACTTATCCTGGGCTGCCTCATCTACTCCTGCTTCTGTTACCACTTCGGATGAAGTCTGGAAACCACCATAATTAATTGTGTTGTCTTTTATTTTCTTCAAATAATTTATCATTATTTTTCACTTACATTGTATTCCTTACCACAGTATGATATTTATTCTTTAAATGTTATTTATGTCGACAGTGTCTATCTCCATATGCTATTATTCCTTTTGATGTTATAAAATTATGATACATTAATTTTCCCTTGTTTCTTCCCCCTTCCCTCCTCCCCCTCTCCCCTCCCCCTTCTTTTATTCCTTTATTTTACACAGTATGTTTTCTGATAATGATTGTATTTTGGCTTTATCTCTTCTCCGTATCATTTTGATAAGTAATTGAAATGTGCTATACCTTTTTCTTTTTTTGTACATGCTGTTTATCTTCTACTATTTTTATTGCTTAATAAACTCAACCTTAACAAAAAAAAGAAACACAATTTGTATATTTTATGATGGCGCCTTTTCTACAAGCTGTCCTAAAAACTAGGAAGATTGCTAATATAATGTTATCCTGATTTAACAACATTGGATAAAGATGGACTTAATTTTGCGTGACTCAAAAGATTTTGTTTTTTTTAACTTTCTTTATTCATTTTTTCCCTAGCCATGTACATTTTTAACATAAGCTGTTAGCACCAGGTACAGCAATATCACATAGCATATAACAAATTGGCAGTTCCACGAAATCATCATATTAGCCAGCATTGAGTCCAAAACAAAGGCTCACTTCTGCAGTCATGGGTAATTGGGGGGGGTTATGGAACGTTCCGAACTGTGCAACCCCACTTGTCTGAGCTTTATTTTTCCGGGTATCATCAGGAGTGTCCATCTGTAGTAACAGCACCAATCATACCTGTTCAACGCGCGACATCACCATTATACATAGATGCTTCTAACAGCATGGCAAAAACCCCCACAACCCTACGCCCAACCGCAGACGTGACAAACTTTCATCCCCCGTTCCATCAATCAGGAGCTCGTTGCGGTTTCTGTATTATCATCGACATTGACTACATTGTTCACAGTGGGATGAAACAGGATATAACTCTTAAGGGGTCCCCAGATATCCACGGGTCTAGAGGCGGTAGGCAGAAGCTCCGCGTATCTAAGCAATGTGTCCTGACAGTGTACCATGTCTTGTATCCAGTCTTTAAACTTGGGAGCTCTGCCTCTCCCCCATCGGCAGGCCACTTGTCTTTTTGCCAGTAAACGGGCAACAGTTATGAATCTACGATACGGTCTTTTGATTAGTTTGGTGTACCCTAATAGTGCCTGTGTTGGAGATGGATTTAGAGGGGTGTTTATCATTTCAGAAAGGCCCGAGTAAACCTGCCGCCTATATCTATTAATGTCTGGGAATCCTCAGGCTAGATGTAGGAAATCCGGTGACGGTGTGCGACAGCGCCCACAGAGGTCATCCTCTCGGAGGCCAAACCTGCACATCTGAGCGGGAGTGCAATAAAGTCTGTGCAAGAATTTGTAGTGAATAATCCTGAATCTACTGCTGGATGAGATCTGCTCAGTCTGTTGACAGCAAAAGCTCCAAAGGTCATCCTCCAGGAGCGTACCTAGTTCCTCCTCCCATTTAGTGCGTGCTTTACAGGACCCAAGGTCGAGTGTGGTGTGGGCCGTGTGGTATAGCTTAGAGACCGCGTGTGCAGGAGAGTCCGCTTGGAGAAGCTGGTGCAGTGGCTCCAACCTGGGCGGCTCATTAGGGTACGTTTCAGTAATCGCCTGAATCCCACTACGTAGCCGGATATACAGAAAGGTATCCAAGGGAGTGGGAGTCAGGTCCCCAAACATATGTGCTAATGAACGAAAAAGACCTCCATGATACAGATCTCCCCATGTCTTAATTTTAAGTTTGGTCATCATGTTTTTAAACAGTTGTTCCTGTAGGAGAGGCAGTGAGGGGTGGTATGCTAGTGGCAGCAACGGGGAATATATTAGCGACATCTGGACTTTACGCGCAATGTGCCGCCAAGCGAGAATGGAGCTAGAAATAGGAGTCTGATACGTGGCCTGTGTCTCAGGGTTACTAAATAACGCCCCTTCAAGCGGGATGGGATCCGCCAGCCAATGCTCCACAGCCACCTGGGGCATAAAAGGGGGGGGATGGATCCAATAGTAGACGAATTGTGCCTGTGCGCTATGATAGTATAATGCAAAATCCGGTAAATCGAAGCCTCCTTGCGCAAATGGGCGAGTCAACAGATCCCAACTCAACCGAGGCCTCTTACCCCCCCAAACCAGCCGGATGAGTTCAGATCGCAAGGATGTGAAAAAAAAACTACCCGGGTGATAAGGGATGTTGAGAAATAGGTAAAGGAGTTTTGGGAGAATTACCATTTTAATGAGGGATGCCCGGCCTGCCATGGAGAGAGGGAGCGTGATCCATCTGGTCACGCACGTCTGAATATGGTCCATTGCACGACCATAGTTCAGCCTCAGTAGTTCCTCCCGATCCCGAGATATCAGTATTCCCAGATAGCAGACTTCACTGTCGCACCACTGCAGAGGATAATCAGGGGGGAAGGGTTTCGCCGCTGCTGTAAGTGGGAAAATAGTAGATTTTCCCCAGTTAATGTGAATACCTGACAATACAGAGAAACGTATAAATTCTCTCAATATGGGGTTAAGATTGACAGAGGGGTCCCTGATGTAAAGCGTAATATCATCCGCGTACAGGGATATCAGAATCTGTCTCTGGAAGCAACGCAAAGCCTTGTCTCGGTGGTGCTGCCGGAGCCGGGCTGCCAAGGGTTCAATGGCCAGAGCAAATAAGAGGGGGGACAAGGGGCACCCCTGCCGAGTGCCCCTTGATATCTCAAAAGCCTCCGATATACGACCGTTAATACCCACCCTGGCCATGGGTTTATGATAAAGTATTGTGATCCACCGCAAGAATCCTATGGGGAGACCCATATTACGCAGTATACAAAGGAGGTAGTCCCATTCCAATGAGTCAAAGGCTTTGGTGGCGTCTAAGAAGACTGCCACCATTGGTAAGTCCGGGTCGACATTTTGCAGTATCGAAAATAAGGTACGCAGGTTATGTGAGGTAGGTCTACCGGGAATAAATCCCGCTTGATCGGATAACACCAGCCCCTCCATCAGTAACTTCAGGCGATTGGCTAGTACCTTAGTTAAGATCTTAGCATCGCAATTGATCAAGGAGAGGGGACGGTATGAATCGCAGCACGTCGGCGGTTTCCCAGGTTTAAGTAATGAGGTGATTAAGGCCTCCTGCATCGATGGTGGGAGTGCGCCAGATTCATGTGCCTCGTGGAAGACCTCCCGAAGCACCGGCGCTAGTATGCCCACGTAGGCCTTGTAAAATTCTATAGGCAGCCCATCTAACCCCGGCGCTTTTCCGGATGCCATCTGCCCTATTGCATCCCTAATTTCATCCAGTCCAATAGGTGCCGCCAAGAATTCTCGCTGATTGTCTGGCAGCCAACCCAAGGTGAGCTCACTCATGTAATCGTCCATTTCCATGGTCCCCACCCTGGTAGTATATAACAACGCATAGTGTGTGGTGAAAGCGGCCATGATCGATTGTGTGTCGCGCAGGAGTTCTCCTCCATCCCCCTCCAACTCCGTGATAAAATTAGAGTGCCGTGGGGGCCTCACAACTCCCGCCAGAGACTTCCCGGGTCGCTCACCCTCTCCATACGCCCTAGCCTTGAAATATTTACTGCGGAAGTTAGCCTCCCTATCAGCTGTGGATTTATAGTCAGTCAATGCCTCTCTATATTGAACTTGTGCATCTGCGTTAGTGGCGAAGTCCGGTTGGGTTTCCAACTTATGAAGTGTGTCCTCTAATGTATGTAGTGTGTTGCGCAGTGCCCTCAGCACCCCCGAGCCCTTGGAAATGCAAATTCCCCGAATCGTGACCTTCAGCGCCTCCCACATAGTTGCCACGCACTCCACCGATCCCTTATTATGTAAAAGGAATTCCTCAATGTCGTGCCCCAGTTCTGATCGAAAGAGTTCATCAAGTAAAATGTTGGGCTGTAGTCTCCATGCAGGTGGTTTCCCCACCACATCTAGTAACCGGAATTTAGCCTAAACTGAGGAGTGATCTGAAAAAGTGCGGCCTACATGTTGTACCCCTGACAAAGCTTGGGCCAGACCCCGAGAGATTAAGATGTAGTCCAGCCTAGCCCATGAAGCGTGCGCAGTATTCCAGTGTGTGCCCTCAGTCAACATCGGGTGTAGGTGCTGCCAGGCGTCCACGACATTTTGATTGTCGTATATGTCTCTCAAATATCTATACGTGTTGGTGTAGTGATGTGCGGATGGGTTCGATCTGTCCATGACTGGATTAAGAACTGCATTAAAGTCCCCTCCCCATATCATGTGCGTGGATCCTATATCTTTTATCTTATTCCAGAGAGCAATAAATCTGCTAGGGTCATCATAGTTAGGACCATAAGAGCAGGCCAAGGTGATAGTCTCATTGCCAATCCTGCCCCACATTAAACAATACCGCCCCTCCCGGTCAATCGCCTCTCCCAGGGGAGTGTAGGGGATATGTCTTTTTATCAGTATAGCAGTACCTCTAGCGTATGAGGAGTATGGCGCAAAGACCGAGTGCGCCGCCCATCTAGAAGCGAAACTAATCCGGCGTAGTGGATCCATGTGAGTCTCCTGTAAAAATACTATGTGTACACTCAGTCTATCTAACGCATGCACTATCTGTCTACGCTTCCTGGGGTCGTCCAATCCCCTCACGTTCCAAGAGATGGTAGAGATCATTCCCCCCGAGCCAATAATAGTGTTGCTGACGGGGCTCATTTGCCCAACATAATTGCGTCTGGTCAAAGTGGACACCGTCAACCAACTGGCCTATTGCTACCTCTGTCCGGATCACGTCCGGGAACATTTTAAATCTATGCTTTGTATCATTATCCATTACATACTCAACCAATACATAACCAATTCCCTGAGAACCCCCCCCCCCACCCACGCCGACATCCCAATCATGCCGGGTATGTACCCCCCCCCCCCTCTCTAACCCCCCCAAAAAAAAAACACAGCACAACTCTAGCGGGGCACACCCGTAATGGGGGACACAAGGGGTCCAGACCTGCCTACGATCTCCCCCGATATTACACCCGCTGCACGTCAGTCATTACAACTAACGGCAAGAGCGGGACTGGGAGAGAAAGCGCCAGGGCGAATAGTTGCTATTGCAAGGTGAAAACCCTGAGATTACTGAAGCTCTACGGCTGTGCAGTGAGCATCGAATACAAATGTATATAGCAAACTCTGCCAAACAGAACAAGAAATGCCTTAAGGTGGATCTAGCAATAGTACCATGCGTGTAAAATAGTCAAAGGAGAGCGCCGCCCTCGATCAGTCCAGTGCAGAGGTGGGCGAGCGGGACCGCTCCCGTCTTGGGGGGGATCGAGTATTGTCATGGGGTCGCTTATTGTCTTTCAGAAAGTGTTCCACTTGTGCTGGGTCTTGAAATAGGTGCTGTTTGCCCTGGTGAACCACACGCAACTTAGCCGAGTAGATCATGGAGTATTGGATGCCACTCTGAAGAAGCCTCTTTTTGACTGCCACAAACTTGCGTCGCGCATCCTGTACCGATTGCGTGAAGTCTGGATAGAAGGAGAGCGTGACATTTTCAAACTGGACAGGTTGTTTTTCGCGGGCAAGTCGTAGTAGAGTGTCCCGGTCTCTGCAGTTCAGGAATCTGATGATGATAGGCCTGGGGGGAGCCCCGGGTATAGGCCGGGGACCGAGAGCGCGGTGGGCTCGCTCCACCACTAGTTGTTGAGAGAAAGCCTCCAGGCCGAACAGATCAACCAATAGCTTCTCAATGAAGATTTCCATTTTGCCCACATTGGTGGATTCTGCAAGGCCAATAAGGCGCACATTGTTTCGGCGCGACCGCGCTTCTAAATCTTCGCTCTCATCTGCGATCACTTTTAAGAGTCTCTCCATCGGTGTAACCTTGGTAGTAGTGGCCGCCGTCCCATCCTCCAGATCCGAAACCCGCTGTTCCGCCTCCCTCACCCGAACCTCCTGTTGATCCAGTCGATGCACCACAGAGTCCAGACGTTTAGACATTTTGTCCAGCTTAGAGTCTATGGAGGTGAGACTCGTTTGCATACTGAGCAGGAGCGCCTTTCAATCTACTTCAGCGCCGTCTCCCCCATCAGAGTCGCCATCCTCTGCTGGTGGGGCTCAGGGCTTTTTTTTGTGGGATTCAAAGGGGAGTTTGGATTGTCTAGTGTCAGTCTTCCCCATGTTGGCGATGTAAGGAAGGGGGGGGGCGTCCTAGCACACGGGAGCAGATACGGAGCGCCTCCGCCGCCGCACCCCCCAGCGGGTCCAGTAATCTCCCAAACAGCGGGAAATAGTATGTGGCACGACCAGAGCTCCAGTTCACCCCGCAAAGTCGAAGCTCCACGCAGTGGGGTATTGAGGAGAGCCTAGGGACCAACGGGGCTGCCACCTGTGATACGAGGGAAGGACTCCTCGTGCCGAAGACCCCCAAGTCACCAAGCCCCGCGCCCCGGAGGTCAAGGGGGAGATTCGCCGATCAAGGTCGCGATGGATGGCCCCAAGTAATTACAAATGCTGAGGAGGGTTACGATCCGGCGGATGCAGCCGGGCCAGCGTCGATGTCGGCGCACCCCTACACCCTCTCCTCGCGTGGTGCGTCAGTGGATGGCAGCACGGGAGCCTCTCTGGCTTCCCCAAGGGTCCCCGAGGCCCGGGTTCGAATGGTCCTCCCCCGACCTCCTCCACCTCTCCTCACCGCGTAGTCTGCTCGCTGCGGGTCGTCTCCGACGCTCCGGGGCTCACAGCCGCCTCCTCGCGGCCCGCGCCTCCGCCGCCCGGGCTTTGCGGCCTGACGGCCTCAGCGAATCCCCGATCTCGCGTGCTCGCGCACGCCCCTCAGTGCACTCGGGAGTGTCCGCCGCCGCGGGCCGAGAGAAGCGCTTCGTTCTCTGTATCTCGAGGGCAGTTCAGCTTCAAACTTTCAGCGAGTGTGCTAGTCTGCTTTCTGCGCCGATATTGCCTCTTAATGCTGGTTTCCGTGCTTGCTGATGGGCTGGAGGATGGATTAGTCGCCCGGCCGGCGAGAGCCTCACGAAAGTGCGGCCATGTTGGTCTGGCGCCCTCCAGCGCCCCCCTTGCGTGACTCAAAAGTTGAGAAAAGTTCATCTACACCCTGCTGCTATGTAATATTTAAATGTTTACATCTATTTCCTAGGGAAAGGGATGTTATTTAACACAGGAGCATAATATTTTATAATATTTTATAAGCATATATATAATATTCTAAAAATCTTAATGAAATGATGTTTTATTTGATACAAAGTGGACGTCTTTTTATAATATTGTTTTTAGTACTCTATTGATTGTTCGCCATTAATTTTATGTACATTTATGCACTTTTAAATGCAAAATAAAGTTATGATTGATTGATACGCGTGGGCAATCACATGGTGCAATATAATACAAAACACAGTGGTGATTTATTTTACGTTCTAAAAGCCTGTGATGGCGGAGCAAATTTGTTGTGGCCATTGGTAAAACTACCACCACTTCTTTTGAAATGTTCAACAACATCTTAAAATGAGTCTTTGATTCACATTGTTCTCCACGCAGAAGAAGCTTTCCCACTGACTCTTGTCAACAATAGGACATCTCAAAGGATTAGAAATGTCAAAACTATAATCAGAGCACTTCTAAGTAAATGGCACAAGAACTAGATTAACATAAATATTGAGGTTTACAAACAAGCACTGAGCATGTTATCTGGTGTTCTGTACAATGCCAAGTCTTCAAACATCATCCAAAATATTGTACTTAGTGCATGCTGTTGGAACTCACTCATCAGCACCCTGCTATGTTCCGCATGCTCACCATTTAATGACCCATTTTTACCAGTTAATGGTTTTGCACGCTGCATCTCAGAAGTCACCACTATAGGATACATCATTGCTACTCTCCTTACTCTTTCTCCTATCCTCCTTACACCGCAAAGAAGTGCACCCTCTCTCAGATATACTTTTACACTTTTTCACGAAATCACCTACTGAACTCATTGCAATAATGTAAGTCACCGACCAGTCTTGCACACCATCTGATCCATTCAGATCTCAGACCATTAAACCTCTTGCTCTCACAACTAGAATTCTTCTCTGTCTGACTTCTCAGTTCAACTATTCCCCCACATCTGGCTACTACCCGATACATTTTAAATCTTCTGTGGTTCTAGCTCTAATGAAACAAATCCCCAATCCAACCTTCCTCTCTCTCCATCTAGCATTTCAACTCCATTTCCCCCAAATAAGCTTTCCCTTGTTCCATATCACACACTATTCTTTAACAATCTTCTAAATCACATCCGATCATGTTTGCACGCAGTTCACTAAACCTAAGCTGTAATTTCACATTTAACCAACTTCATTGTTACTATTCATCACAATTGTCTTTCTTTCATTCTTATGCTCCTTATGTAGGTTTTTTATGGCATTGCATAGATTTTTCTAAAATGACATCCTCCATCAAGTCTCTAGGGATGATTAGCCAACCACACAGATAGTTTACCTTATATATTTCTCAATATTCTATCACAGTTGCAATGGTCTTAAACATCTCAACAGACACCCCACTTTCAATTTAATGTCAGTCACTTAAATCATTTTCTCATTTTCTGCTTTTAACCCTCATTCAGTCTTATATTCCTGATTGCTGCACAGCTATCTGACACTTGACATATATAAACTGCTCCTCCTCTCAGACGGAAGCCTGCACCTTCCCTCCATCACCCTGAAGTTCACACACTGCAGGAGACTTGAGAGCTCTCAACAGTCCTTTCGTGAAAAGGGAATCTTTCATAACCAGTACTGTTACCACAACATATTCCAGGTTCTGAACAAATGCAAGATCTGTCAACATATCGCTTTCTGTCAGCACGGGTCAACTGAGGTAAAGCAAAGAAGATTCCCAGTGGCGGTTGGTGGACTTTTAAAGTAGTGGGGCGTAAACTGCCACACCAAACTATAACAAGTGTGCAAGATCTAACCTCCTCATGTTATCACTCATTGAAGGGTGCTGACAGACTCCAGAGATTAACCAGAGGACCACAACACAGAATAAACACTGCCACAATATGCGACACAACACCATAATGTGCGCAATCCTGAAAATAAGTGCCTGAGGACAGTCTGGATAACACGTGCAAAGCAACGTTTGGCAGGCATAGGAAAACTGCACTCAATTTGGAAAACCGGGAAATAAACACAGTCCAAGAGAGCTACGTGAACGCAGCACGAACGAACCAGAGAATAAGAAGCAGTGGAACATAACACTGCCGCATACTAGTAAACTTGTGGTATCATATTACAGTATGTACAATAAGCCAATTCGCAGATGAACACAATACCGTTGTGTTCCGAATTCCCCGACTAATCATTACACTGTGGAGCGCTTTAAGCCAGGGATTACTGCTGGCACACCACACTGCATAGTACGCCAAGCCGGATCTTCCATTACATCGGAGCTCCGGCAGGGTGAAGCGGGGCTACGCACCGCCCCGGCACTTGTGTGGCACAAACCCAGTCCCAGTGCATGCTGGGCGCACAGGTGCACGAATCGTGAGGCCTAGTGAAAACATGGCCCCAGTGGTCCTGCGATCTCCCCGGAAGCCACTAGTTTGAGTAGGAGCAATCAATGCGTAACTGTAATGTAAATACGCTCGAACCTTTCTAGCATTTGCCTCGTCGCTCTTCTAGGTGCGCCAGTGCTGCGAGGCAGTCATAAAGCGAAGGACTGACGGCGCCATACAAACTCATTAAACAAATAAAGTTATCCGTTTTTATTGCCGAACTCACTAGAACTCGTTATGTCAACCTCAATAAAATAAAAGCGTGATTCAGCACTGCCAGGACTCCTAGGTGTGACTTTGAACTCACTCACAGATCCGATCAGTGCTGCCGCCCATTCCTTGAATGATCATTCATTCTCTGTCAGCTGCGACTGAAGGACGCATTCCGTGCACACACAGTCACACTTTTAATTTGCATGCCATGACGCAGTGTACCCTTTCTTGCTCGAATTGAACTTGTATCACAAACTTCTCAGAGAATCTCTGATATCCAGGTGGTATGTACATAGAAACCTGGCTGCACCCCTGAAATCACTGCACCAACACATCGTAATGCACTGCATAGCACTGGATAATTGTTTCTAATATACCATTTGACTACAGATTAAGTGCATTGAATAAGTATTATAAATAGGTAAACTACAAAGTAGGGCAACATTTGAATATCTTTCAATTACATTTTATTACATTTTCCAATCCTGCTACTTCTACTAAGTTGTAACCAGCGATCGAACAACATGGTTGTACTGCACGCGAATGAATATGCGTCATGCAATGCATGGCAACCCTTATGGTACCTTCAGGCCGGAATTCCACGGGTTCTCATTCCATCAGGAGACTGGTTTAACCCTGCCTCTGCATCAGCACCATGTATACCTCTCTGATGGTGTTCAATGGAGCGATGAGGGGTCAGCTCAAGCTTGGCTGCTGTATCATTATACAGTATATTTGAACAATCCTTCTTTTAAAAAAAAAAAAGTACACACTCAGACCTACTGTTACTAACATTCCTTGTCCCTACAGGACAGAACAGAACAGGTTTATCTCCCTCGTAGCCACTGTTTCTGAGGTCAAACAAAGGAATACGGACATTTGGGGGGTGGGATGCTGGAATTAATCTCAGCCACTGGTAGTTACTCAGGTCCATTTCCCAGTCCGTCGTTTTTTTGCCCAACTTGCTGACCCAGCAACAACCAACCATATGCAACTCAGCCTTAATCCTTCTCAATTAGGTAAGATTTGAGGCAATGTTGGTGGTGGGTTTTCAATTCAACAATTTACAAATAAATACCAATTTTTTTTTTACTGTGCGTGTTGTGTGATTTATCATAAAATAAGTCAAAACTAAAGATCTGCTTCACTTCAGCCGTTTTATGAACGTCCCTAAAGATACGGTGCCCAGCCCAACAGGTACATAATGAATTAAGTTGCACCATGTTTTAAAATACTAGCACTTAGTTGAATACATTGATGGAATACATTATGTAGACAAGGACGTCATACATGTATAAAGGTGTACTATGACACCAGTCATTTGCCAACTGATCTAACCCTTGCGTATTTGACTAAACCGTGAATATGTCAATGGAAAACAAAATAGTATTTGAAGTTAAAATGTCTACAGTTTCTCCCACCCCAATGCTACAACTCTTTAATGACTAAGACACCTCGTTTACATATCTGTTCAGAGTAATACTCACAACTTGTTACTACTGAGATAGCGGTACAAAAGGGGACGGTGATGGACGGAGCATGTTCGCCATAAGTTGGCAGGGTATGCTCAGACGTGAGTCCCTTGCTCACTTTGCCACTGGATTCAAGCAAGCCTGGCTGGAAACGGCTGAAATGCCAGAAACCGGTCCTAGGAAGCTTGTTTCCGGTCCAGGGAAGGCATGGCTTGGCAGTTCGGGCTGGACTGTTCCCATGAGGCACAGGGTCAGACAGATTTGCATATGGCCATGTCTGAACTGGGGTGGCAGAATGGGCTAAAGAACGGTGATGGATCAAACCCAGATCTGTTGACTGGGTGTGAGTGTTTGATTGGTTCTGATGCTCCGTCCATCACCACCCCCTTTTGTACCGCTTTGTTCGCCATAAGTTGGCAGGGTATGCTCAGACGTGAGTCCCTTGCTCACTTTGCCACAGGATTCAAGCTAGCCTGGCTGAAGACGGCTGAAATGCCAGAAACCGGTCCTAGGAAGCTTGTTTCCGGTCCAGGGAAGGCATGGCTTGGCAGTTCGGGCTGGACTGTTCCCATGAGGCACAGGGTCAGACTGATTTGCATACGGCCATGTCTGAACTGGGGTGGCAGAGTGGGCTAAAGAACGGTGATGGATCAAACCCAGATCTGTTGACTGGGTGTGAGTGTTTGATTGGTTCTGATGCTCCGTCCATCACCACCCCTTTTGCACTACTGAGATAGGGCATCCGACTCATTTATATTCACAAATTGCCATTATTCAACTTTAGGCAGATTCGATGGCTAGAAATGATGATGATGCGCGTGAGACATGTTATTTCTCTCCCCTGGATTCAGTGTAGGTGTCGCACTCTTTACAGAAAGAGGCCTCCCTCTCAAGTGCTAGACTAGCTTAAATAAAGACCATGCGAATGGCTGTAAATCTACATTAAGGGGAGAGAAGATTCCAGTAACGAAAAAAAATGATATGAACAGTAGAGAAGCATTGCAATAAACAGTTCTTGGGAAGGCAGTTCAGTTGGTGTGTCACCTCCACAGCAACTCCCTCCAGGCGTATGCTTTCCTCCTGGTCATTTCACTCGAACTCCGTGTGCCTCTACATGCCTTCTATGCTACTATCACCTGGGGGTCTTTATTTTGTCTTGCCAGTCTACTTTAACCCTAAACAACATGTACAACATATTTCAACTTATCAGACCTCTCACTAGAAAAGGGTCAGTTGCAGCATAACGCTCAAATACTTAAAATGTAAGGCAGTTTTTCGTTCGATCCTAGCGGCAGCACGCATGCGCTGCTCGCTCTGCGATGCATGCAGCAGCCGAGTGTGCTGTGGAAGCCTCACCTACTCTCCTCCCATATTTTTGATTGGCTGGTGTCACTGTCCTCGGTAAATGCTGGCTTCCGATTGATAATGAGGCTTGTTAGTCCCTCCTTGTTACCGCCCTGTTGTCAATTATTACCTCCCATGAGGGCTGGATCTTTTACTTGCGGCGTTACACCATCTCCTTCATAAGTCGGTAAGCACTATTTTTGGGGTTTTTTTGCAGTGTGGTCTGCTTTCACTTTATTGGCCACGCTTGTTTATTTAATTAATTTGCAGCGCGGGCCGAAAGGGAGCGTTTCTACTCACTAATCTAACAAGCATTTGCAATGCAATAGGTCTCGCATTTACGTAAGTTTGAGCTATTGACATTGCAAATAACAATGCCTTATATTTTTCTTTTAGTTTTTAAAACATTAATAAAAGGCATTGTCATTTACAATGCCAATATCTTAAACTCGCATAAATGTGAGATCTATTGCATTGCAAATGCTTGAGTAGCCCTTTACAACATGTCTCGGGCCTGCAATTGCAGCCTGTGTGTAGATTGAACTGCCAGTTCGACTTGGCAAAATCAAACCTTTGCCAGGCTTAAAACTCCCGTTTTATTACATATGTCACCCCTAATTTAGGCCCATATCAGCAAACAGGGCAAGGTGCATTGAATTAAAAAAAGCTGGAAATTTACTTTTACGTTTTACATGTCCTGGTAGTGAAAAACTCCCAAATTCATTTTTCGCTATAGTGACGCCTACCTCTCGCATAGGATAATATTGAAATACCTTATTAAATTTAATATGTGATAACTTTTGTTTGGGAGAAAGTAGAAATTTAACTTTTGGTGTCTGGGGAATTGTAATTTAAAAATCTCTTTAATGGTAAAGTCGGATTTTAAGTAATTATTCTGAAAATGCCAATTTACAAGGTTGGCCTCTTCTTGTCCTAACCATTTGGTGCCTGCAACCTATTCCCTGGGTCACATGACCAAGTGTATTTGGCAGTTGGCCTTTGTGTATTCCTCCCAGACAGCCACACATATGGGGCACTGGATATTGATAAGATGTGCTATACTAGCAGGGTGAGGTTGGAGCTGTTCACAGCCCTAATTGCATTTTAAAGACACTGCCTCAGCACCTACCCAAATAACTTCATAGACTCCAAGGACTAGTTGGCTGGCCTCTCGATCATAGCCTCAAGGACAGAAAAGGCTCCAACCATCTTGAATCTGTACCTGGACAAAGCCTAAGTGCGCCCTGACTCTTCAAATGGTGCCCATACAGTCCTGGAAACTTGGATGTGGTGCTAAAGGCGCCCAGAGAGTCCAAATCCAAAATATAGGACTTAGTAAATTTTCTGCCAAAAAGTACTAGGAGAAACTAGAGGAGACCTGGCCCCACGTGCTCGCTGATCCACCCAAGGCGCATCGCCGGGTGACCTGACTGCGCGGTAGCTCCCACTACATTCTTCTCCTTAGCAGCAAGTATTGTTTAGGGTCTCCTTGCAAAAGGGGTATCTGTCCTAGTGTCGGCTTTAGTCTGCAGCTCTATCCTGCTGGAGATTTTTTACTTTAGAAAAGATGAAACCAAAATGATCAGGGAGGCCTGGCATGTTACTTGCACTAGTGAGACAGTCTTGTTTCTAAAGTCCAAGCTGACCACAAATGAAACAAGAATCTCCTGCAACCGTGGCATCTCTCTACAGACCCTCTTCAATTTCTCCCACCCTTATAGTTGGCACAATTTGGATGGGGAGAAGGTAGACATCGTCTAAACAACCGTTCTACAGTCTGTCTCAAGCTTTCTAGGGTAAAAATGGGACTTCGCTTTAGTCTCTAAGTCCTGGGTTGGAATGCTCGCACATTATACACTGATACACAGTAGTCGAATCAGCCTCAATCCTAGTCACTTTGCAGCCAGCTAGCCCCATCACATCGCCTTCCAGCCAATAGTGGCTTGTCGGGCTGATTCTTTTCTGGGTGCATCAACAGCTGCACTTCAAGCCCTGTCTGCTGGCATGGGGAACATGTCAAACAGATCCTCTTCATTTCTGTCCTCACTCACTTTTTCTTCCTTTCAGTTATCTGAGAGAATAGAAACTGATTGGGTGGAACATTTGGAGCACAATCATAAGTCTGTTCCTAAGGTGAATACTTTTGTATTCCAATTTCGCCTGGGTATCTCACATACGTTAGACTTATCATTATAATTACTTGCATTTATAAAGTGCAAACTGTAATCTTGAAAGTTATCTTGACACTGGCTATTACAGAAAGACGAAAAGCAGCCTACCGTAGATCTAGCAAGCATATACAGTTTTCAGAGGCTTCCTAAAAGTCAAGAGATCAGTAATGGAAGGGAGAAAAGAAAGTAGACTGTTCCAAAGGAGGGTGGATAGAATCAAGAAGGCCTGCCCTCCATCTGGGGTCTTTTTAAACTTTGGCAGTTCCTGCAAATTAGCGTTGACTGGGTGCAGAGCTCTCTGATGATAAGAACTCTTACATTTGTGCTGCAAGAACTGCCGGCCAGTCTGGTGAAGTGCAATATAGACAATACAAAGAGACTTAAAATTCTCTTGGGTAGTGGATTCCTGTGAAGAGAGTCCAGTGCAGAAGATGCAGAGGCGTGCCGAGGCAGGGAAAGGGATAGCTTGGCGACAGCAGCTTGAATGTAATACAGGAATTTCAGTAGGTAATCTGGAGTTCCTAAAACAAGTTATTAAAATAGACTAGTCTGCTTAGAATAGCAGCCTGCCTAACCAGAGGTCAAAATCTTATGGATAATATGCATAAAAGGTGCAGGAATATGAAGTGAAGTCATTGTATGAAGAGCAATTACTGTTCAGCAGCTATGCTGTTTTTAGGATCCTTCAGTTTCTTCTTTAAATCAGCAAATTGTTCTATATCGATAGTACCATGTTAGGAAAGGACTTCTTTCCTTCCTCGTTAATTAGTCCCATACCTGCCATACCATTTTTGCACTTATGTTTACCACATTGTTTGTACACCGCATGGAAGGGCATCGTTTGTAGTGGGGTCTCGCTATGTTTAGATATTTTGGCTTCATCGCTGTTCCTTACAATTCACCTACACCTGTGTAACAGAAAATAGAGCCTGTAGGCCTTGCGCCCAGGGCCGGACTGGCCGTAGCAGGCACCGGGCGTTTCCCCGGTAGGCCGCCAGGGTGAGGGCTGGTTTTAGGACCTGGGGAGTTGTTTTTGTTACCGGGGCTGGCAATATCGGCCCCCTGTAACAAAATCGGCCATTTCAAACAGCTCAGACGCACCCCTCTCCTCACCCCAGCGGGGGGCGGCCGAGCAGTTTGTCAGGGCCATTTTCGGTTCCCAGTCCGGCCCTGCTTGCGCCCGCTGCACATTTTGTGCAGGGAGATAGGGAAGGAAATGGAATATGGGATAGGGTTGCCTTCAGTAATGTATCTTCTAACTGATCTCATGGCGGCAGGTGGGGTAAGGTATTGTGCACTCACACATGAAATGCACTATAAGCAATACAAAGAGATTTCAAATTTTCTTGGGCAGTGGAATACAGTGAAGAGAGCCCAGTGCAGAAGATGCCGAGGCGTGCCGATGCAGGGAAAGAGATAGCTTGGCCACAGCAGCTTGAATGTAATACATGCATTCCGGTAGGTAATCTGGAGTTCCTAAAGCAATTTAGTAAAAAAGTCTAATCTGCTTAGGTTAGCAAACTGCACAACAAGTGGTCAAAATTGGCTAGGAAGAGAAGGTAGAATCTTATTAACAATCTGCAATAAACAGCACAGGAATATAAGAGCTTGTAAACATGATCCTTGAGGGAAAAGTCCCTATCCACCAGGACGCAGAGATTACAAAACAAGTTTGTTGCAGCGGAAGCAGTGCTATCCTCTACAGGGTACCCACTAGATCTGATTTGCATCAAGGAAGAGCTAGACCTTTAACTCCAAGCTCTGATAATGTATTAAGCAGAATGTTGTGGTTAACAGTATCAAAGGTGGCAGACAAGTCTAGTAAAACCAGTGCAATCACCTGGCCTATGTCTGCCGCCATTCTGAGATCGTCCACCATGGATACCAGTGCTGATTCAGTGCCGTGCAGGGCAAAAACCTTATTGGCTGGGTCCAGCAATAAATGATGCTCTAAAAATTCAGATAGCTGTTGGTTAACATATTTTTTTGAATCTTTCCTGTAAAAGGCAAGAGGGGGATTGGGCAAAGGTTTTGCAGTAGGTTTCTTCTAAACTGGGACTCCTATGGCCTTCCTCCTTTCAAGCAGTTGCTGCTTCTCCGCAATGACTGAAGAGCGTCGCCTCACTGGCTGGCTTAGAGTCAGCAAATGAAAAATAAAACAATGTTCCTGCATCATTTTATTTAGCATGTGCCGGCTCTGAGCCAGTGCTGTAGGGAGGGGTGGGCCGAGGCATGGGAGGGGGCAGGAGGAGTGCTACCTGCACTCCCTAAGTGCTCATGTGTGTTTGGCCGGCCGTCTCAGGCCGGCCAAAACACACATGTGCACTTAGGTTTCTCCAGCATTGAGCAGTTAGGTTGGAGAAACTTCCACAGACTCCGTGGCCTAAGCGGAACGTCTTTCTAGCCCGCTTAGGCTAATCCCTACACTGCTCTGGAGTACGGGGATTGGATGGGAGTCTGTCCCAGGAGCTGCTGGGACCAGGAAATGGAGAGGCGGCGCGTCGCGATGCTGGAGGCAGCTTGCGGCTAAAGGTAAGTTAACATTTTTTAAAATATATTATTTCCACACCCTGTGTGACCCCCGCGCTCCAACTTCTGTATTCCCCCCACCCACCCCACCAACTTTTGTTTGTGGCTGCCGTCACTGCTTTTAAGCAGTGATTCCTTTGGCTAAAAATTGGTTACATATGGCCTGCAACAAGGGAGCGAGACAATTCCTTTAAAAGAATAGGTGGTACAGGGTCTTGTTAGGAGCCCGAAGTGATAGAAATAGCTAAGTTGAAAAAAACCTCATCAGACAATAAACCAAAGTTGTCCAGTCTCGGAGAAGAGTTAAGACTGGCTGAAGTTCATACTTCCGTTTGAGTGCATCCTGAAGTAATTGTATGAAGAGCAATGACTGTTCTGCATCTACCAGCAAATCTTTCCTTATTGAACGTGCCATTTTCAGGAAAGGACTTCTTTCCTTCTTCGTTAATGAGTCTCATCCACTCTCGTAAATCTTTTTGCACTTACGTTTACCATATTGTTTGTACACCACATGGCAGGTCATTATTTTTGGTGGGGTCTTGCTATGTTTAGATTTTTTAGCCCATCACTTTTCCTTACAATTCACTAACACCCAGGTAACAGGGAAAGGGCCTTTAGGCCTTGCACCCACAGCTCATTATTTGCAGGGAGATAGGGAAGGAAATGGAATATGGGATAGGAGTCCCTTCAGTTATGTTTCTTTTAACTAATCTCAAGGAGGTAGGTAGTGGAAGGTATTGTGCACTCACATGTTCAACTGATCTTCCGTCAACACCCAGAGAGGCTTGGGAAGGGGTCAGGCAACTAAAATCATCTCATTGTCTCTCAAGTTCATCCTTTAAAGAGCTGTTCTTCGAGTACTGACTTTCCTGCCTATCTTTTCTATTTTCTACACTATTTCCAAAGCCCGCTCGCTATATGCCATGGGTTGACACTCACACTCATTTTCTGTTTTTTGGACTCCACCCGGGTCCTACATACCCAACCAAATTCTACATTCTCTGTTGTCTCCTACCTGGACAACATTTGTGAACACCCTTTTTGACAATACATTCACCACAAACAATATAAGCCATGCAAGCAAGCAAACAAATGGTAAGCACTGTTAGACCTTACCTAAAGTGTTGGTTCAATTCACGCTCATACTTTTAGCCAGCTCTCCAGGTCCAGCACTGGGCCATTATCCGCCGAAGTTTCCATAAAGAAACTTTTTCCTTATCTGGTCCCTGGGTTTGTCATGGGAAGCTTGGTCCAGCAACCTCCTGTCTTCTCTCTGTTGAGGCGATTCCAGATGCTACATACACCATCTTTAAAATAGCAAGCAACATGGCGAATAATTAAAAGACAATTGCCATTTCAACAGACCAGAGCTCTTGCTAGAAAAGGGTGAGTTGGAGCATAATGATAAAATACATAACATTTTGGACTGATCTTATACGTTTTCTCTCAATAAAAGTCTATGGAACCAAATCATGTGACAGAAATGTGTTACTTTCATTAAGAACATATCTAATGAGCAGGTGACATGATCTTCTCCCAGAGAAAGCACAAGTCATCCTAGAGGAGAAAATATAATTCGTGAATACAATACTGAGCTCATTATTCTCCCCAAATCCTGCTTCCAGTTGCCAATACTGGAAACGAGATTACGCTTTGCAGAATTGTACAAATGTACAACTCTAAATAAAAAGGTTTCTGGCACTGCTAAAGACATGCAATTTAGCACCGTTATTTGAAGCCAATAGATACTTTAAAACAATAAGAAACAACATCCATATTTGGTTATTAAATATATCACTACACACTTCATCATGCAGATGTATAAAACAATAATACTTTATTACACAGGGGTGTAGCTTCAGGGGGGTGGGGTGTTTATGATGTTACACCCACCTAAAAAATGTATGCTGTAGAAAATAGTTGGGTACAGGTGCTTTCAGTTTGGTATGGTGAGGTATATGTCGGATTCCACCCTAGATTTTTGCATACCCACACTTACAAAAACGCACACACAGACACTCTCTTTCTCATCTCTGCCTTGAAAACTATTGTGTTTTAAGTACCCCTAACAATCCACACTCTCTTCTCTTTCCACTGCCTCTTAAGCTTCTCTTGGTTTGCAGCCAGCATGAAGCTTACCCCCCCCCCCCCCCCCCACCCCCCCAATCTTACTGACTAAGCTACGCCTCTGGTAGTACATGGGAATATGTGATTATATGTTTACATTGGTTTAGTTTGTCATGCAGTGTGAGTGATTGCATTTTGCTTTCTTACTATCCTCTTCCCTATTTAAAAGACAAAGGAGTTCATGTCAATCTGTGAATTTCTGAACTTCCCACACCACTTGTCAGTGCTCGACTAGGCAAACAGGCTGCTTCACTGGGCCCATGCGGTCCCTGTTCCTGCTCAGCACTACCCTCTTTGCAATTGTGGCTCACTGGCAACTGCTTCAACAGTGGTGGCTAGCTTAAAAAGAAGAAAAGGTTGGGGCGCGAAAGCGCACAACTCACCATTTATTTGGGAGCTCCGCCAGTGCAGCACTTCTGTTTGCTATCCACAATCAGGAAAAAGAAGGACTTCCATCCTTCTCATGGAATGCAACCGCAATCAATCCTGGAGTTGCTCTCATGCTGTGAAAGCAGCTCTAGGATTGGGGGAGCAGGCTCACCCAGTGCTCATTGTGAGGCAGGAGGCCTGTGCCAGAAATCCCCATGCTGTTTCACAGCCTTTGGATTACTGGGTCTATAGTGCGTGTGTCAGACTGGCTGTCGCAAGACGGCCGGCCAACCCGTCATGCGCACCATAGAGCAGTGCTGCAATCTTGCATTTCAAGGATTGAGCCCTGCCCCCACCGTCAAACTATACACAGCGTGAGCGGGTGCAGTGGCAATAAATAAAATGGCATTAACATGCCATTTGACTTATTTGTGTTTGCCTGCTGCGCTCGCAGCAGGCGGGTCAATGCTCCTCCGTTCGTGAGGAGGAGCCTCCCACTGGGCTTAACCCTAATATTGTGTTCTCCCGGAACCGAAATTCGATTAGACTTATATTTTGTCTTGAATACATTTTTTATTGTTTTCTGAATATTGTTATACAAGTGTGAAGCAGTACATATTTTCTTTTAATGCTGCATGTAAGTAGTATTCAAATATTTGTATGTGTTTTTTAATGAGCAGTTGCCCTGCGCTTCATTTAATTCTCTGTTGTGAAATGGTAAAAGACTTGTGCATAGACAGCATAATCTTATGCAATTTATGCTGTTGTACTTGCTATGTTGGACTGTTTCCTTATAGAGCAGCATCTGTGTATAAATGGGTTGTCTTTATGTGCTTCAGGCAGTTCTCCTCACTCAAACAATCAAAGATGATGGGGATGTTGCAAATAATCAAACCACTGGCAATTACTCAATGTAGGATTCCAAACCATTGTTTTTCACACATTGTGGCATTATAGGCAGAGGCCCGACTTTTGCAAATCAGTGCTGACCCTGCTACTCATGGAAACAGTACATCCCATACTACCAGTCTAAGCCCCCACCAAATGGGACAACAAGCAACCCCAGATCAGTTTCAGCCTTATTTGCGTCACTTCTCCACGATCTGTTAGACTCTTGAGGGCTGTTTTTGCAAGCCTTTGCACAAGTGCAAAGTCACGCAACGTGATGCAAACCAGCACAAGGCCTTAATAAAGTATTGAAGTTCCAGTGAACGTTTGATCTGCTTACAACTAGAATGCTTTGTTCTGGAAACTTTATAAAGTGGTAAACAGAAGATAGGAATTTCTTTTTCATTTTTTATTGAGCAAAGATATTTAGGTTATGCCAAGTTCAACCCATGCCATTGTTTGCACTAATACTCAACACAAATATGGTTAACAGTTGAATTACAGTCTGTTCCAGACATTAGCATTGTTGAATGAAGCTGAGTTCAAGTCACAGATAGGATAAGATTTCTGGGACTGAATGTACTTATTAATGTTTTCATTGGAACAATTCAGACTTTCTATAAAGGATTAGAGCATCTGTACTTTGAGCATTGCTTATGGTTTGTGCAAGTGATTCGTTTACTTACATTACTGTGTGGTATTGATGGAGCGTAAATGTTATCATGCATACATCGTCACAAATTCATACCTGTAAAATTGATTTATGACACCTTTTTAATGGATGAGACAAAATAAAGAGCTGTTTGCTTACCAAAAGAAATTTAATTTGCACACTCGTGCTTAGATACTGCACTGTAAAAGCACGGAGAATGCTAGAGTATATGATATATGTAGCAATGAGAAAATATGCTAGGAAACGATAAAGTTATGCTGAAGCATTTACGTGATTTGGAAGAAAAAGATGAAAACCCAACAGTAACCTCTAGAAAACTTCCTTAGACGAATAACAATGTGCATTGAATAATGTGTTATCCTTACTTGCACTAGAAACTTGTGTGTTTACACTAATTGAATGTAAAGAATGCATTTTACAAAGAGAAACTGACATAGAATGTTATAAGATTTCTGAAATGTAACATATATAATTGCATGCATTTAAAAGTGAAACGTTGAAATTTAGACTTGCATGATAACACCCGAATAATCCGGAGAAACAAAGGTTTTAGTAGTGCTTAATTCTGACATGTATTTCATGAAAGAATCATATTTGAACTAATAAGAAAAGATTAAATGCATTTAGAAATGTGTGCATTTTATTAATATTAATATTTCGTGATTTAGCAGAATTCTGTTTAGGCCTCCAAAGATTTTCTTTCCTTAGCAAACGTTAGATCATGTGGAAACTGTCACCACAGCTCTTGTATTCTCATTTACAATGGACTCGCTTCTCACATGCAGCATACACTATTGAAATTGTAAAAGCGTCTAAGAACGGACAGATGGCAGAAGACAAAATGTACTGCCTACTGCCGAGGATCTTACTGTACACTAACTAAATGGAATATAATAATCCTATAGGAAACTTCAGAAAAGCTTTACTTAATTCTTCCGGATTTGTATATTTTACCGATCACCACATAACCAACCATCGTGAGTGACAAATGCAAGCCCCATGGACTGATGGAATCGATACTTTAAGGGGTGTAAACTTGGATGTATTGGAGTATAATTGCTGAAATTAAGGCTGTGTAAGGCAGGCTGGCTGGCTGGCTGTCTGACCATTTTCTGCTTGTCATGCTGTTGGATTTTTCTTTGATCCCCCATGTTCCCTATCCTGAACTTTATTCTTTCCTTGCCATCTAATCACTTGTTCTTAGTGGTAGAGACTCTAACGAACTGAACGTAAGTGAACTGAGACCTTATCCTGTGCTATTGATGGCTGGCAATCGGGCGCAGGGAGATAAACTTTCTTGGTTGAGGGGTTAGTCTGACTCCTAATGTGGCAATCAAAGCTACATAACTGACACAAACTGATTTCTTGAGGACAAAACCTAAAACGACATTGATTGGTTTGTATGAGCATCACTGAACCTGTAATTTCTCATGTACTGTGTGGTTTACCTGTGCATTTTCAGCATGTTATTAAAATCTAATCTTTAATGTACTACTGTTCATTCCACATTCTTGAGGCATTAGATAAATGTTTTCACTAAATTACCTTTATCGATTCTGTCTAATTCTTTTGGTGATACTCTTTGTCTCTAGGAATCTACATTCATGTCAGATAAAGGTGCTAAGTTAAATTGAAACCCTAGTTTGAAAAAACAATTATCTAATCTAGGTCCTCATAGGATAATTGTTAATTCCACGAATACTCTAGTACCTTACAGCTCAACCCAAGATCCATCGGATGACCTAAGTGATGTTGGTAGCAGTTGGTAGTAGGTTGTACCTGACAGGAGATATATAAAGAGAAATGGGCCTGATCAATTGACTTTAAGCTATACCAGAAAGGATAAATAGTAAGTAAAATTTTCCCCCAGACCCTGCTTACGCTGGATCAGTATACACAATCAGGTCTTAAAGGTGATGAAAAATAATGAAAAGAAAACAGGGGTTTCTATTCTTAACAAATAATGTAATGTTGACCACTGTGAAACTATAGCAATGAGAAAGAGGGCAACAGGTGCATTACCAATAGCCATACACATTTTATAAATAATATCAACAAAGATTTGGCATGAACAAGCTTAAGGGAATTCCTGTATGATTCTGTGATGATGTGATTTTTGCAATGTTGTACCACAGGTGCATTAACCATACTAATGTGATTACACCACACAAAGTTTCACTCAACATTAATGTAAATACTCACTAACTGTAGTTGTATATTCCAGAGACAGAAGTACTCTACAGTGCATGAATAAGGAAAAAGGTAAGATAAAACATATGTAGACAATTGAAACATCCACAACTTAGAATATTTTTTTAAAGTGTTCATGATGTGATTTTTGAAAGAGTGTAAAGCCAAGGATTATTTAGCTATGGTTTTGTATGCACTAATTATACATTTACCTAGTTTCCAAATCTTTGAACAGAGCAAAGCTCTAGTGCAGGTGCATTAGACATGGGACTAGAACTTAGTAACTGAATAACATAAAACAGTGCACAACCCAGCCACACAGCAGGGATAGGCCTCAGACTGTGCACATCAGGGGTTGTCCACCTGTGGAGGATGAGTTGCTCCTGCAGCACATCCCCAAACCGCAGAGCCAAGCTTCAAGCACAGTAGGAGTTGCCCATCTTTAGATGGTGAGGAACAGAGCCTGGCAGGAATTTATGCTTGTGCCCTTGCCATGCACTGCTAATGAGCTCACATTATTGATAACATCAATACAACATCTGAATCGACACCATTGACAACAACACTATCGATGGCGAAGTTGTGAGTTATAGTTACTTTAAATAACTATAACTGGTGAATTTCCGTGTTTTTTTGTCTAAATTTTTTTGTTTAAACTGATATTTTCACCTAACTGTAACATCACTTTAACGTTTGTGTTTTTCAGTGAATTATGGAGGTTTTTGTAATGCAATGGAAAATATTATGACCAAACGTAACTATTACGTCACACTTTAACCTTTGTTTTTTCAGTAACCATGTTCTCTCGAATCGGTATCGACATAAATTATGGTGTTAGCACAAATTTAGCCTATTAAAGGCGAATAATGATGACAACTAACTCCTCTGGCAGACAACACTTAATTCAAATGAATTGATCAATTTATTGTGAGATTAGATGTGAAATCTGCCCATTCAGGGCTTCATTGGGTTTCCTAGAAAAGTGACTGATACATGTTGTAAATTACATGGTTAACACCACGCCAAGATAGTGGTGGCAATATACCAGAAGTACCTGGATGTACATCATTGATGCCGTTATATAAGAGCATGCAGCACTTTAATTTTTGACAGAAATACATTAGCACATTAATATACACATTGTAAGATTCATGGGTACAGAGGCCCAATCAGGGCACAAATGTATTTGCATAAATAAAGTCGGATACCGTAGAGGTCTGCACAACGCCAAGATGGTGGTGGTAGTGCATTCTGTACACTTGCAAGTCCATTGTTTTTGTTAATGATGTATAGACGATAAATTATGACAATTTCTGGCGTGCCTGATAACATTGATGAAGGCAACAGCTGGAACGCGTCTGATGTAATTTTTTCTGCACGAGTTTGAAATAAACGTTTGAACTCATCCCAAGAGTGCTCTCCCTTTTTGCAATGATACAAGGAGAAGGAGGAAACGGAGCTTGGATTTAGACATGGGTTCACCACCGCGATGCCAGCACCAGCCCGCGGGTGCGCAGGCAAAGGTGAAAAGGAGCAGCCAAATATATAGTGTAAAACTTCTCATTAACATCCCACTTTAGCAGATACACACATGCACAGACTCCAATGTTGATAGTGCTGTAATTTTATTGCTGCTCGTTACATGTCATGACGCGTTTCGGTCACCTCACATGACCTTGATCACATGCAAAACGCTCTGCGGCATTGTAACTTAAAAACACTTATTTTGTACCACCTGATGCTTGATATGATAGGCATGAACAACAGACTATGAGCAGAGACATTGTAAAATATATATAGGTTTCTACACAATATATTTTAAGTGCATAGTGCGTATTCTAATTTTTCAACCTAATATAGTTCCATTGGTCTCAATTAAGTAAAATCTTTAAAAAGTTGTTTTCCTCAACTCAATTATTTTATATAACCAAATGGACTGCCCCTTAATGTCAATGCCAATGTCTATTTTATAATGCTATGTAAGGATAAGTATTAAGGTGCCTCATGCTACCAAAGTGCTCAGTGTACAGTAATTATTCAAAATTATTAAAAACAGAGAAAGAGTGTTGCATCGGCCCAATCTATCTATCCAATACATTAAAACAAACCCTTTCATTTAGGATATTGCACTGATTTGCATTCATAAATAACACATAATAGTGCTTCGCGATTGCAGTTTCTAAAATACATTAGTCAACATATTGAGTTAAATACAAAATAGTAGTAAGTAAAATCATAGAAAGTTTTGCAAATCTTCGCTATTGTTAAGACCTGATTGTTATTTGGAATCTAATTCGAGAATTATTTGTGACTCTAATTGCCGGAGCAGTTTTTCCCTATAACCTCCTCGTCTCAAAGGTGGTATTGCTCCGATGACAAAGTAAGTGAGGCATTTGAGGTCATTGTCATGTTCCATTGTGACGTGTCGAGCCACCGGAAACGTGGGGTCTGAGTTTACTATTGCCCTTAAGTGTTGGAGAATTCTCATGTGCACCTGTAGCTTCGTGCTGCCAACATAGCGTAGCCCACAGGTGCACTCAAGGACATACACTGCAAATTCTGTTTGACAGTTATAATCACCCTTTATAGCCACATGTTCTGAACTAAACGGTGTAGTATAATGGGTTGTGTTGATACCAAATGTCCACGCCCTACAAGAACTACACTTAAAGAAATCTTTCTTTGGTGTAAGCCAAGTGGTAGTTGGACTTATCTCAGGACTGCTCTTGACTAGTGTGTTCTTCTTGGAGGGTGCTCGCCTGAAGGTGTATATATATATGCAAATATATATAGATAGATAGATAGATAGATAGATAGATAGATAGATAGATAGATAGATAGATAGATATTACCTACTGGCAGTTGCCAGTATGTACTAATAGTTAGGACCTTGTTTTTATTCAAAATGCGTTTTTTCTTTTTCCAATATCTTTGGTGCCGTTTGATGAATCTTCGCAAAAGTTTCAAAACTAATGGCCCACTCACTTCAGCTGTTGTGTTGAAAGATTCGGGTTGATTCGTCAAGTGGAGGCCGAGAAAAAGGGGGGTCCCAAAACGCTTTTTCTCCATGTTAATTTCCACAGGAAACTTTAGACACGGCTACAGCCCGAACTGCTGAACGGAATTACACCAAATTTGGCAAAAAGGAAGCTCTTGGTTCAGAAAGCACTCTTATTGTTAAATGGTGTAAATCTGTTGAGTAGTTACTGAGAAATGTAAACATTTCTCAGATATACAAATATGGCCACAGAGTATCCGTGAACCCTCCCGATCTTGAGCCTGCGTTCTGATTGGCTACCAACTGTTCCAACCAGGAAGTGTTGGCAGCCACCTTAAAGAAAAAGGTTAAAAAAACATTAAAAATTAAGAAAAAGGGGCAGAGTAGAAACACCCTGACCCCGTAGGCCTACTCAGGGGGTCCCACAGGGACCACAAAAAATAATTTTTTTTTAAAATGTTCACCGGGATTTGTGTTGGATCCGCAAACACAGCCAATTTTTTTTTAAACGAGCTTTATTTAATTAGGCCCCAGGTGTGCCAGTGCCCTGGCAATGATCTAACTACATGGGGAGCCCCGTGGGTCCCCATCCCTAGGGACCGCGACCTCCCTAGGGCAATGTTCATTAATTACAGGGGGCCATGCGGGCCCCCCACAGCCCTGCAGCCTGCCACCTCCCTGGGGCTTTATTTTTTAAATAAAGGTGTGGGGGAGTCCTGCCCCCCCCCGCAGCCCCAGGGAACACCATCTCCCCGGGCCTACATTGAAAAGATGCTTGGGGGGCTCCAACCCCCCCACGGCACCCCGGGGACTGTCACCTCCCCTGGCATATATTAGAAAATAAAGTGTGGGGGGGCCCGAGCCCCCCCAACTACAGCCCAGGGGACTACCACCTCCCCTGGGCTCTAATATTGTCAGAGGGGGCTGCTTCCTAAAATAAAAAAAAGGAAGCCGCCAACTCACCAGAGGCCCCGCTCACTTTCTCCTCTACTCTGCAAACGCATGTCCTGGCATGCTCTTGGTTGGGGGATGAAGTCTCCTTTGATGTTGAGAGTCCTTAGGGGCCAACTAGCCCACCTGTTACCTTGAGTAATCCCCACACAGTGGGATTGCTGAGAGATGGTCAGAGGCCACGTCCCTTTTTACACCACTCTGCAAACACACCTCTTGGCACACTTCTGGTGGGGCAATGAGGTCCACTTGTGTCCTGAGGACCTCAGGACTAAAGTGGACTCTATCCCCCAAGCAGCAGTGCACCAGGGGCATGGCCTCTGACCACCTCTCAGCAATCCAGTTGTGTGGGGCTTACTGGAAGTAACAGGAGGGCTAGTTGGCCCCCAGGGACCCTTTTCTGCACAAACACAGTCCCCTGATGCATTTTCCTATTTTAATGTGTGCTGCACAATGCAGCACGCATAGAAAGAGGAAAGGTTTAGGAGAAATAAGAATATTTCTCCTTGTTACGTTTCTTCTGGGAAGGGTTAGCATTTTAACTCATTTCCAGGTCTACCAGTAATGGTAAATCTGAGAATACTCCAAAATCCATGGGTGTAGACATGAGAACAGTCACATTCCACCCATAGAACGCCTCCCTGGGGCAAAAAAATGTAACAAAGCAACTCGCGCTACTCCAGATTTATCATGTCACTTAGGGCCATGCAAGGTGGCCTTGAGTGGCTTGATAAATCTAACATGTGTGTTGTGCCACTCATGCGCCCTATTGCAGCTCAACTTTTTCGCAAATTTAGCCCTTAGTCTCTGGAAACAGTGAGCTAAGGGAATGATCAAAGAAAGTCTCCCAAGACCAGGAGTTAAAAATAAAAAGTCATTTTAAGTCAAATGAAGGATATTGACCGCCTAGGTTATGAGTTGGAATGTGCAAGCTTCCTGTATATACAACAGATATGGTTGTGGGTCAGAGGCGTTTGTAGACTAGTGTTGCTGAGGATGCAGATGTGCAGCAAATCGCATCATATGGTGATCAGGGGATTCACACATGACTTGACCTGCAACAATAGTGTGGTGACCCGCTCATGTCTGAGATGCATATGAAGGTGCACAAAATCAGGAGAGCAGGATGTCGGCATATGGAGGATAGCCAGAGAGCATCAAAGACCTAATCTTACATCTGCTGAAGACTGCAAGGTAATGTTACTCCCAGAATGTTATCACCTTTAAATAAAACTCCAGTTTGGTGGCCCAGGGAAAATCATCTTTGGTGTCCAGAGTCTCCTTAACAGAGACTCCCAAACTGGAGACCAAATACTCCTTTTAGTGCTTGACTCTCAGGGTAATGAGGCAGAGTAGCTCAAGGAAGGGAGATGCTGTTGGCTAAAAACTCCAAAATTCAGTTCGGAACAAAATTTTAGAAACCTGCAATCAGACACACTTAAGATTCATAAGAGAGGTTAATTAACTTCATAAACTATATCCGTTTCCATTATCTGCAATTTCCATGTAAGACTTTGTGTACCTGGAAGTCTTAACATAGTTAAACATCAATACATTTGTACAACCCCAATACCTTCAACGTAAGCTTTTTATAATAAAAAATATAGGCCTACAGGTTTGTTAGGCCAATCGCATTAAATAAATTAAGCCTACTGCCCTTAACAATGGCTGTTCATAGTAATTAGGAATAGTCCTGCAAATTATAACGTTCGCATGAGATCTCTACCTAGAAAGATCACATAGATTTCAACTAGACACAAAAAGCAGAACCTATAGTCTTCCAGAGGAGGCAGAATTAATCAATAGATAGACATAAATATCATAGTACTAGAATAAAGCCTCTCCCTAGAGGGAGCTCTCAACATACTGGTCGGATTTATTTTGTTTACTATTGAGCTAATGGGATTCAGTGTACAATGTTTATGGGTGACGCTTTGCTTCCTGAAAGAGCATTTCTTTTACTTTTTTCTTCTGCAATGATTCAGCCCACACACATTCATAACTTCTCTGGTGGGGTTTGATGTTTCCCTTGGGTGCTCTTGCCTTTCTAGATCAGTGCATGGCTACTCTATAGCAGCTTGGTTCCAGTGGTGGCTGGCACGGATCAGGGGTGGGGGCGTTAGGGGGATGAAGGAGGGTAGTAAAAAAATGTAGGAAACTTACCTAGGCTCTCTTCTCCTCGTCCCTCCTATCCTGGCTCTGCTCCAGCCAGAAGTAGGAAGCACCCGGGCTCAACTGAGCCAATCACAACGCTGCACGTTGTGATTGATCTGAGCACCGTAGTTCAGCACTCAGCCAGGTACTAGGAGCCTGAGCATGTTCTCCACGCAGGCTGTACTGCAGCATGCATGGTGAACATGCAAAGTACGCAAGTGCGCATGACAGTTTGGCCAGCCTGAGACGGCTTGTCAAACTGTCATGTGCACTGATTAGAGTGAACACCACTCCCGTGGGTGCCCGTTATCCCCCTGGCCCTGCCCCCAAGACTCCGGGACAGTGACAGAAAATAAAGCGTTAATAAACCACGGTTTATTGGTTCAGAGGGAGAAAGCATAAGCAGTAGTAAGGAGAGGGACCGCCGTGCTCCAGGACAGTTGTGCACCCTGAATTAATGACCCCAGAATATCAAAGGGATACAATATCGAGGGCAAAATGTTGAAACAAATGTAGATTTGCTATAGCAAACTACACACTTATGTACCTACATGGTACATATATCTTCAGGGTACGTAGATGTGGATTTGGGAATATTAAATCTATGCTTCATATATGCAATTATCTTTCGATATTTTGTCCCTTGATTATCTGTCCTCAATATTCTTGCACAACGATGTTCTAGGGATCGATATTCTGTAGTAGCCATCCAGGGCAGGTTGGCTCTCCTCATGGGAGCACACTTTCCCTATCCTCCCCTGCCTGACCAAAGCACTGTACGCCCTTCCTTCCACAGAAGGATGATAACTCAACGCAAGACTGGTTGCTATGGACCAGAGTGACAAGTCCTGTGGCTGGCAGGAACAAAGCATGTGAGACAGCCTATGTAGGCGGGCCACTCCTAAATAATGCATAATCACTTTAGGAATTTCTTAGACGTGGCAGGTGCCTCCGGACCAAGGGCACCCACTTGGAGAGTACCAAAGCCAAGCATGAGTGGCAAAGTTAAACTGTGGCTTCGCTTTTCCAGGAACAGAGACAGTTGTCCCTGACTTGGGCAAACATTGCTCCTAAATGTCGGCTTCACTCTTCAGAGGATTTCTCTAGCCCTCTGAAGTTTCCTTTGCCTGACAACAGTAGCTTCACTGGAAAGCTGTCGAGCTGTCTAGACCTGGTGATCTCCTGACATGGGGCTCTTGTGCTCCTCAGCAGCACTGTACATATCCTCCACAGCAGACCACACTCAGTGCCAGCAGTCCCCACTCACCCAGGTCTTCAGCATCTTGCAGGATGACGGTGCCCACAGAGCCTGCGTTTCCATATATTATAGTGGGTTCAATCTCTACTGGAGTCCCTATTGTTGCATCCTTCAGGGCACTGCAGCAGGTCCGCTCCCCACTAGGCCTGCAGGGAGAATCAAGGAGCTGCTTCCACCAGCTCTGGAGTCCAAGAGAGTAGTGGAATATACGTGAAGAGTGCATGCTCCACAAAAGAAGTTCCCCGCAAGAGTCGACAGATGTGTTGGTCCTTCTTCCTTTGTTTCTAAGCTCCTTCTGAGCTCAACTTGACTGTGCAAGTGTTAAGAAAAGAGGTTAAATGTTTTGCAATTAGTCAGACGCCCACCCAAGCTACAGGTGGCTCATTAATCCTGCCCCTATATCTGAAACCAAAGGAACCAGCCCAATGTCTGTCCCACTTCCCTACCCCTGCAAGGCATTGTGTGAAAGATCTAGATGGTGAATTCTTCATAAGTGAGAGCCCATCAGCCTCAGGTGTGTCTCTGTCGCACAGACCTTCTCGGTTTCCTCCAAAACATCAAAGGGGCCTTCTGCTGAACATCAGAGACATGAGTCTTCCCTGTCACTAAAGTTCAGACTCGGATTTTCCCTGCCCTAAATAGCAGAGAGCTGACAGTAACACCTCCGGAAACACCCAAAACACCTTCTCCAGAAGCAGGATGGTAATCTACCTGGAAGGAGCCTAATGTTATGTGGGGTCCTTTGATATGCCAGCTTGTCATCACATTAATTAACTCCATTCACTAATTCAGTTCAAAGGTGAATTCCATTAGTGACTAACTCAGAGGGATATGCTTTCTGGACAATAGAACCGAACTATGGTAAAAAAAAAAAAAAATGACATTAGATCTGGATTCTGGTCACACAAAAATACAAACAAGGCCACGACTCCAGTCCTTAAAATATGTGTTAATTAAAAGTTATAATTTAATACAGTTTAAACATAAAGTGCGCAAACATTAAAACCACCACCGACTATACAGTCTACCCAAAAGGAAAGTTGCACGACTTTTCAGTAACCAAATGAGTTTTAGGTCCACATACAATTCAGGCTGGGTCCCATCTGTCAGAGTGATACTTCTCTGCAGATCTCAGGCCAAGTCACCAGCGTTTCTTGCTCTTTTTCAGCCTACAAGGGCACAAGCATGTTTACGTGCGCGCAATCCGATCAGTTCTGTTTGCCATAGTTTTAGAGTTTTTGCAGCTAACAGTCAATCTGCATTGAGAAGGACAGTAAACGAGTCTTCATTTGGGAGTCTCACGTCATTAATTTTTATTGCAAACACACACCATACACAGATACATTGGTAAACAAAGAAGAGCAAAAGGTAAAAAGCAAAAAAGAGAATATATAAGTAAATATTATTACAGATTTCAATCGTCCCTGCAGATACTTTTAAAAGAGAGGCTGTGTCTTTGTTTTCAATGTTGTGGCTTATGGAGGAATTATTCATATTTCTAATTTAAAAGCAATTTGAAACCATTGACCAAAATCAAATCCGTTACTTTTGACCCCCAGAAAAACAAGCCCCCAATAGCAGAAAATAAAGATGTTACTTCTGTACAAAAAAACACAGAAAGCTTTAAAGCAAATACACTGGGGTTATCAAGGCTAGAATGAACTCTCTTCCACAGGTTTACAGCGCTAAGGATGGATCGGCCCTGTGAAAGGCAGTGCTTAATTTGAGCCGCTGGATTCAGGTGGGCCCAATGACACTCGTTTTTGGAGGGACTACCATCTATTTCCCTCACCTGAGCAAGAGAGGGAAAACACTAAAGGGGGAAAGAAGTAGGACGAGGAAGACGGGAAACAGTAACAAAAAGAGAAATCGGGGATAAAAAGAACCTGCAAGAGCGATGTGAAGGGCCGGGTGATGTCTGGTGGAGCATAAAAGAGGCATGAGGGGGAATCAAGACTACCAAGCACACCTACCTTCAATAGCACCTATCGCAGGCTCCTTACTGAGCAAAGGTTTGACTAAAAAACTCCCATGGTATAATACATCTACACTGAGTTGACAAAATACCTCTGTCAATGTATTTCAATCCTAACCTCCCAAGCCCTCCCCTGATTTACCAGTCCCTCACACACCTTCCTGCTCCCTCCTCCCAAACACCCTATTGTCTCCTGCCCGGCCAGCTCTCTTTTACACACCCTCTCTCATTTTCATGTACTATTCCTCACTTACACCTTTACTCTCTTACACTCTTAATCGCACAAACACACTGAGCAAGCAGCACTGGCTGTCTTTTTTACACTTATCAACACAAGTGGTCCCTGTGGGGGAAGTGTAGCCCTTAATAGCTATAAAGAACCCTTCTCACAAGTTAGGTTTGCGTTGCATCCCATGCATTTTATTCTCATTATAGCAGTAACCCTGTTCTCAAATAAGAAATAGGATTCCAACAATATCAGTAAAAGTAACTGCAAACAATGACTGGGTGCTCCTAATTCGTGACGGCACAGTGCAAGTGAATTAAGTAACCATAAAGTGCGCATGTGCAATTTACAATGGCAATATATATGTGTGACTGATAGGGACAATGTGATGTTATCCACAACACTTGTAATACGAGTGTCAAAATCCTCAATCAAATTAAAAATCAGTCCACAGTAGAACTTGTCAACGCTTCAACCCAAAGTGGAAACTTAATTTGAAGAGGGTCATTATCAGGACAGGACAGAATATTGTTAGAGGCACTTAAAATGATAGACTCATGTATCAGTTTTTGAAGTTATGCTACATCAATGATAATATTGTTACAGAATTGAGGTCCCATGACCTACCAGAAAGATTGTGGCAACTGTCCTACAATCCTGGAAGTGTATAAAAATGAAGGAATATCCACCTTCTTGCTTTGGAAGGAGCAAACACAAGAAGAGGATGGACGGAGCGCTGAAACTCTTCCGACACCCACCGGAGTCACAGATCTGGGTTGAATCCATCATCATTCTTTAGCTCACTTCACCACCCCAGTTCAGACATAGCCATATGCAAATCAGTCTTTACTCTGTTCCTTATGGGAACAGTCCAGCCCGAACTGCCAAGCCAGGTCTTCCCTGGACCGTAAACAAGCAGTACTTGTGAGAGTATAGGGAAAGTGCTGAGCTGGTGCATAGAAGTCTGAAAAAAAGCAACAGAAGCATTTTGAAGGCCATCACTATCAGCAGCAAAGCCTCAGATAGAAAAGTAATGTCGATCATGTGTTTCTCTTACTGAAACGATTTATTTTCTAGGCCTGCCTTCTATACAATCTATAAATTCAAGAAAGTTCAGGACTGGGGGAGCTTCATTTTTTCCCATTTACCTTCAACTCCAAAGAATTTTCTTTCTTAGATTTGGGATTTTTGCGTGGGACGATGCCCTAAAATCAGAAGGTTCTGGGAACGCCGGTTCTTGGCCTCGTCTAATTAACTACAAGAACCTACACAGGTCGCCAGGATCTTTTTACTTGCAGAATAGCGTAGAGGGAAGAATCACAATTATCAAGTCGCATTTACCGCAATTGGACATCTCAGGAAAGAAGACTCATAATCTGGGAGGTTGAACTTTTATTATCAGCAAAAACATCTGAATATATAGGCACCTCAATACCAAACACAACAGATATATGGGGATTAATACAAATGCTAGTCTGCGAAGTATTCGCATACGACTGAAAATGAACAGGATTACAGCTTCCAAGAGCATCAAATACCCTATGGCAATCGTGATATCAAAATTTAAAGTCATCAATCAAATCATTTCTGTCCCTACTCTACTCTAAGGTGACATACCTACTTAACATTCCCTTCCAGGTGAGGATCGCATAAAAGGTGTCAGCAGTGAAACTTCCTAAGAAGTCTTCACCATATGAGAGCTTGATCTATTTTACTCCTTTCCGTCGCTCGCCTAAGTCTCGTCTGCTCCACCCACGGGGCTCTGTCCCTAATACAAAACCCCAAAAAGCGGTACACGCCCTTCAACACACCCCTTCAGGCAGCCTCTTTCTTCAGTACATTTCAATTTGGGTCCTTTCTTCTTCCATCCACGAATTCGACCTTGGGTCCCAGGCCTTCTCTGTACCAGGAGTTGCAACTTTACATTCCAATCCACTCCCTTCCTGTCTACTCCTTCTGTCTCCATTCCATTTGAACAAAGGCTCTTTCTAACTAACGAGCTACATGGCCTTGTACCTGCAGCCAAATGCTGAATAAGAAAAAACCCCTAACATCATGAGGTTTCACCATGCACTGTATTTTAAGCTCTGCTAGCATCCTGCCGCCTTAATAAAACATGGCTAAAATAAACGAGGCCTTCACTTTACACTCTTGGTTAGGCCTCAAACTAAACACTCTACCATTAGTAACTCTAATTATTCGTTCTATACTTAAGAGGTTTACGTTCTTCACCCCTCTAACACGGCTTTATGTCACTTAATGCACAACATTTTATACTAAGCATTACATATACACATCAATATATCAAATTAACTAAAGGCCCTTCTCCTCTCTCTAGGCCTGTTTACATTTCTACTTTCTATTTCATTGAATACATTTCCATTATACTTGCGTAATATGTTCATATATATGTGGGTGCTGACTAACAAAGAATATGGTGCACCCCTACAATTTTCGCATCAGCACCGCTCTATCAGTCCCCCCCTTTGATGACAACTTGTCATCACACAAATCCATCTACATAGAAGTGGTAACCATTCCATTCTGTCGGAAACCTTCCATTCTTTTCAGCTCTTGGTACTGATTATCTTGCATATGTGCCATTCGTCTTTCATGTCCCCTGAGAATCCTCTCAGCTCGGTTTCCTCGATGCCACTTGTATGCTCTCACAAGTCCCCACAGACAAACCACACAAACCACCACAATCAAAATTGGCTTCAGCACATATCCAAGAATTCCCTTTCCCAAATCTGCAAACCAGCTTCCTACGTGCCCAAATCCTTTTCCAATCTTCTCCCACACATTCTCTTCTGCTAATATTGCAGTTTCTTCATGAAGTGTGGTAATGTTGACTATATATTTCCTCAGCTCTTTGCTGTTGTCTGGAATATATGTGCAACATTCCTGAACCTTCAATGTCTTACAGACTCCGCCCTCTTTGGCTAACAATACGTCCAAAGCAAGACGGTTTTGTAAAACCATTGTCCTGATCGATAACATCTCTCCATCCACCAGCAACAATGACTTCACTGTGTTCATTGACAACTCATCCACCACAGTTGCTAATTTTCGTATTTTCACGTCATTTAAAATCACACCCAAACCAGGTATGATTGCTCCAAAGATATCACCAATCACAGCTCCTGCACTAGCATCCCTGCGTGCTCTGGAGTGTTGTCCTGTCTCTAGCAGGGTCAAATCCTCGGCGTGGTATATCTTCGGGAAAATAACAGCCAAATAACAAGCCCCGTACCACTGCTCAGGCCTTGGTCTAAAGCTATGGGTCCATAACTTCCCCTTGACTTATGCAGCCTCTCTTCTTCTGTCCAATCAGTTGACTTCTTTCCCCCCTCTTTATCTTGGGTTAATTTTCTATATCTGTCCTCAACTTGACCAATAAATTTCTTTTCAGTGTCTGACACTGAACATGTCAATTTATTTCTATGTGCATAGGCAGTATCCAAGCTTTGAGTCGGGATAAAATAAGACCGAAGTCTTTCGTGCGACTTATAATAATCATACTTATTCAAATGCTTGAACGCTGGTACATCGGGAAGTACTGTATCATAATTTGAGAAGTAGTACTCAAACTGCTTCCTTTCATAAAACAGGCTAAGCAATAGACTGCAAGAGATCCCATAAGTCAACGGAAGGTGATGATATCTAATACCCTCATCTACAGAAGCAGGTAACTGCATGCATACATAGCAATCCTTCGCATCCATCGCATCCACGTACTCATACAACAGTTTCGCATATGCATTGAGCTTGAAATCACCTCTCGACAAATCCATGTGTAGCCTACGACTTTCTTCTATCATCATCGCTCTTTTATCTCCTGAGATATCGTTCTCTGTACTGATGGTAACAGGTGTAGGTGTCCCTAACATCTTTCCCTCCTCTCTGTGAGCCACTACATATGAAGTTATGACCACTGCAAAAATAACAGCTATGAATACTCCTAAGAGTGTACCTATCACTTTCTTCGCCCTACAGTGTGAACTCCTAGGTTCTGCCATCTTTCCCCCACGCTGCGAATCTAGTTCTATAACAATGGGCGAGAGCCTCCTTCTCATCTAGTCTAATATCTAAGTGTTCAGTTCTCTACCTTCTTTTTCGGATTCGCAAAGGCTCCCTTCCCTTATCTCCCTCCTAACAAAAGTCAACTTCAATCTACAATGACTGCGGGTCCCAACACCTCCAGGACCCCTTGTAATATTTCAAGCTTAAGTGCTCTCAGTTCTTGGGGAGAAGGTACAACTGCAAAGTTCGGGAAGGCCAATGTATCCAAAATCAGAAGACGAATGTTACTCAGGAGTGGAGGGTCTGGAATGAAGAGAGTCAATATCCCCTCGATTTCCAATCCTGGAACCTTCAGCAACACTTCTGCCCTCAAATTCGGTGGACCACTGACAAGCGTGATCGATCTCAGCCTCCCTGTACTCATCGGTCCTAGCATTCGTTGCTACGTACGTCCACTCAGGTGAAGCGTACCTGTGACACGGTACTCTGGCTCTCCTCGACCTTCTCGGGGCTTCAGGATCTTGTTCTTCCTCGCTCTGCTCCAACTCCTGCACCTCCGACACTGGGGCAAGATCTCTTCTCGGTGTCCCTCTCGAATTTTCCCGTCTCTGACTTACGGGCCAAATTCTTTCTGCTTCTGAGACACCTCTGCTCTCCCTTCCGATACCCTGTGCACTATCTCTTCCTCCAGGAAGATTTGGCTCTTCCCCGCCGAATGCACCTTCTTCTGGTTCTGATTCAGAATCTCTCTCTCCTTCGCTTACAGCTTGTTCCAGTGCACAACCAGCTGCGTCAGCCACCCTTACAGCTTGACTTGCCCTCTCAGGTGGCCCTGCCACCTCAGCTGGGTTTTCACTTACAAGAGGGGCTGTATCTTCCAAGGGTGCTGGAACTCTACGGGTATGGGAGGCATGTGCCCAGTTCGGTAGTCCCCCACACTTCACTGCAGTGTTCGTAACTAAGATGATTTGGTAGGGACCTCTCCAGCGAACATCCAAGCAACTCTTCCTCACGTGCTTCCGCAC
Organism: Triturus cristatus; assembly: GCF_964204655.1. Taxonomy (NCBI): domain Eukaryota; kingdom Metazoa; phylum Chordata; class Amphibia; order Caudata; family Salamandridae; genus Triturus; species Triturus cristatus. Next base: position 391,774,328 of record NC_140588.1, read on the forward strand.
CAACACCCAGTCCCCTGGGCACAGGTCGTGGCACAGATCACTTGCGGCTGGAACAGCTACCGCCTGCACCTGCTGGGACACAGAATGAACTACATCAGCCAGGCCTTTACAGTAGTCCAGAATAACATCATCAGTGATATTTATTAATGCAGAGGCTGGTATTGCTGGCACACGCATCGCTCTCCCCATCAATATCTCATGGGGCGATAATCCAGTCCTCCTATCTGGCACACTTCGAAGACTCATTAGTACCAGGGGTAGAGCGTCTGGCCACTTCAGGGGAGTAGAGGAGCACACCTTTGCCATTCGGGCTTTCAACGTCCCATTAACTTGTTCGACTATCCCAGAAGCCTCTGGTCTATAACTGCAATGTAACCTTTGATCTATATTCAAGGCAGCACATAGCAACTTCATCAATTCACTGTGGAAATGCGTTCCTCTGTCCGATTCCAAAGAGGTCGGGACCCCGAACCTCGGGATGAGCTCTCTCAACAGCAACTTAGCTACAGTTAGAGTGTCACACCTGCGTGTCGGGTAAGCCTCCACCCACCTGGAAAAGACACACACCACGACTAATATGTACCTCAACCCATTACACTCTGGCATCTCAATGAAATCTAACTGCATCCTGTTGAAAGGGCCACCTGACCTCCCTATATGACTCATCGTCACAGCTGTCCTTTTCCCTACATTCATTTGTTGACAGGTGACACATCTCTGGCATACAGCTTCTGCTGCTGCCCGAAACTTCGTATTGTACCATGTCTGTCGAAACACTCGCACCATCGCGTCCCTGCCAAGATGCACAGCACCATGTATCAATCGCGCCATGGGATTTAGCAAACATTCTGGTAACACAGCTCTTCCATCATTTGAAACCCAAACATCCACATCTCCCTTTTCACACCCAGCTCGTACCCAACTATCTCGTTCTTCTTCAGACACCTCATCTTGCAACTGTTTCAACTCCTCCCATGTATCGGCCATCGCCAACATCATACTGAGATCAGTGTCCTCCTCATTTCCCCTCATGTGTCGCTCTGTAAAATTACACCCCTGCTCTGCACAAAATCGGGCCACTTCATCGGCATAGCTATTTCCAAGGGATACAAAATCATTTCCTCTCGTATGAGCAGCACACTTCACTACTGCAATCTCATCGGGGCCTTGCAACGCCTCCAACAGTTGTCTCACATATTCCCCATTTCTAATGGGTGACCCAGATGATGTCATGAATCCCCTCTGGGACCATAACTGTCCGAAGTCGTGAACGACACCAAACCCGTACTGGCTGTCCGTATAAATCGTTACACGGATCTGGTTTGCGGCCACACAGGCGCGAGTTAAAGCAATGAGCTCGGCCACCTGTGCGGAGTATACTCCTTCTAAACAAGCGGCTTCAACCACAACAGTGATGGTACACACAGCAAAGGCTGCTTTCAACTGACCCATATTGTCTCTTAAACATGAACCATCTACAAAGAATATTTCATCAGGTTCGGAAAGTGGTTCATCTACAATATCAGGTCTGGGTTTGGTGCACAATTCAGTCACATCGAGGCAGTCATGATCCTCACAATCTTCATCATCAAAATTTGGGATTGGCAACAGTGTAGCAGGATTTAAAACAGAACACCTCTTCAATGTAACATTTTCAGCAGCTAGTATGACTTGTTCATAACGTGTCAATCTATTATTCGTGAGGTGTTGTGTCTTAGTCCTGGTCATCAATAGTTCCACCGAATGTGGCACATGCACAGTAAGCGGATGACCCATTACAATGCTCTCACATCTCTCGATACTGACACCTGTTGCAGCAACGGATCTGAGACATCCGGGCAACGCAGAGGCTACTGGATCTAGTGTAGCCGAAAAATAAGCAACTGGTCTACGGACATTCCCATGGACCTGAGTTAACACTGCCAATGCGCAACCTTCTTTTTCACAGCAAAACAATGCGAATGCCTTCTTATAATCAGGCATTCCCAATGCTGGTGCACAGCACAAGGCTTCTCTTAACTTCAGAAATGCCCTTAAGCAATCTTCATCCCATGGTACCGGATCACTCACATCTTTGTGCGTCAGCCTCTGTAAGGGCTTTGTGTTAGACGGCGACCTCAGAGGAGCCCGGAAAGGGGGTCCTGACTACCCTGAGACCCACCCTCAAAGTATCGTAGCCGGGCACTGGCGGGAGACTCCCCAGGGGGAGGAATCTCGCAGCTAGGATCGTACTTCTGGCGCCACACGACACAGAGTAATCACACCGGTTATTCTCAGAAACAATCTTTATCAAGTAGGCTATCACGGCAAATATGTACACGGTGTGCACGGGTTCAAGAGTCTCGGAAAGGTAGGGGGGTAGCGGGACAGTCTTTGGCAAAAGTTCAAGCAGGGACGTATCCGGCGCACAGCTCACAATCCTCGAGCCGGGGGATACGGGGTCGTAGTCGGGGTCCGGCGGGGCCGTGAGAATCTGGGGGAGCCGCGAGTCACTCAGCGGGCTCAGGTACAGGTTCGGAGGTGTACGATCTTCAAGGAGCCGCGAGTCTCTCAGCAGGCTTAGGCACAAGTTCGGAGATGTTACGATCTTCCAGGAGCCGCGAGTCACTCAGCAGGCTTAGGCGCAAGTTCAGAGATGTTACGATCTTTCAGGAGCCGCGAGTCACTCAGCAGGCTTAGGCGCAAGTTCAGAGATGTTACGATCTTTCAGGAGCCGCGAGTCACTCAGCAGGCTAGGCGCAAGTTCAGAGATGTTACGATCTTTCAGGAGCCGCGAGTCACTCAGCAGGCTTACGTTGTTCCAGCGTCGAATCTGCCCGACCGGCCCGGAGCACCCCTTGTTATAGGTCGACCCCTCTTTGATGTCCGGGGTCGGTGGAGGCAGGGGTCTTGTCACCTGGGGGTCGCTTGTCGGGGTTTCCTGCTATTGTCTTTTGATCTCGTTCAGGGCCGGGCCGGGAGGAGTCCCAGACACCCAGCAGGCGCGGAGCCAGCTCTCAGGGAGGCCGGAGGGCCGATCGAAACCCATCGTCCCAGGGGAGTCCAGAGGTGCGATAGAAACTGCTCCTCCCTCTCTCATCCCCCTGGAAGTGTGATGTCCTCCAGCCGGAGTGGCGCCTCTAGGCCAGGGTCGCGCTGGGGCCGGGCGGCCATCTTGACGCATGAAGTGGGCATGCGGGCCCGGGGTGGCCGAAAGGAGGGAGGCCATGGACGGGGATGTCCGGGCCGGGTGCGGGTGTTCTGGTAGGAGGGACCGGCTGGGCCGGGTGGTTGGGGCTGCAGGTACCAGGTTTCGGTGGTGCGGGTGCACGGAGGGCCGTTCTGCGAGGCCGGGTCCAACACGCGTCCCCCCCAGCTGAAAGCCGGAGAGAACTGCCCATCATCTTGGGGGGTTCTCTTCGCTGAGGCGGAAGAACCGGGAGAGGCCGTCAGCGTTGGCGTGGTCCGTACCAGGGCGGTGTTCTACGGTGAAATCCATCCCCTGGAGGGAGATTGACCACCGCAGTAGCTTGGGGTTTTCTCCTCGCATCTGCATGAGCCACCGCAAGGGCCGATGGTCAGTTTGGACTCTGAAATGCGTGCCGAACAGGTAGGGTCGTAGCTTCTTGAGTGCCCAGACCACGGCAAAGGCTTCGCGCTCTATGGTGCTCCACCTCTGCTCTCGGGGCAGCAGCCGCCGACTGAGGAAGGCGACGGGCTGGTCTAGGCCTTGGTCATTCACTTGGGACAGGACGGCCCCAATGCCATGTTCGGAGGCATCGGTCTGGACTAGGAACTCCTTGGCATAGTCGGGAGCCTGGAGGACGGGAGCAGTGCACATGGCCTTTTTTAGAGCATCGAAAGCCTCTTGGCAGGCAGCCGTCCACTGCACCTTCTTTGGCTGTTTTTTAGATGTGAGTTCGGTGAGAGGGCCGACCAGGCTGCCATATCCCCGAATGAAGCGTCGGTAGTATCCTGTGAGTCCCAGGAAGGCTCGGACCTCCGTCTGGGTGATGGGTGGTTCCCAGGCCAGGATGGCGTCGATCTTTGGTTGTAGAGGGGCTACCTGGCCGCTCCCGACCCGGTGCCCCAGGTAGACTACGGAGCCTTGCCCGATCTGGCACTTGCTAGCTTTTACTGTGAGGCCTGCCTGGCGCAGGGCGGTTAGCACCCTCCGGAGGTGCTGGAGATGCTCACTCCACTCCGAACTGAAGACGGCGATATCGTCTAGATATGCCGCGCTGAACTGTTCCAACCCGGCCAGGACCCTATTCACCAGTCGCTGGAAAGTGGCCGGGGCATTTTTCATCCCGAAGGGCATCACGCGGAAGCGGTAGTGCCCGTCGGGGGTGGAGAAAGCGGACCGCTCCTTGGCCCCTTCGGTGAGCGCAATCTGCCAGTATCCGCAGGTGAGGTCGAATGTGCTGAGGAACCGAGCTGCCCCTAGTCGGTCAATGAGTTCGTCGGCTCGTGGAATGGGGTGGGCATCGGCTCGGGTAACGTCATTGAGCCCCCGGTAATCCACGCAGAATCGGAGCTCGGGGGCGACACCGGGGGCCGCTGCCTTCGGGACCAGGACCACGGGGCTGGCCCAGGGACTGTCAGAGGGCTCAATCACCCCCAGGGTCAGCATCTTCGAGACCTCATCTTGAATGCAGGCCCGGACCCGGTCAGGAACCCGGTAGGCTCGGTGTCTCACCGGCGGGCTGTCCCCGGTGTCCACGTCATGAACACACCAGTTGGTGACCCGGGGGGTCAGAGAGAAGAGGTCGGCAAATTGTCTTAGGAGCTGGCGGCAGTCCGCTTGTTGTGGGGCCGTGAGGGCTGGGGAAAGGTTCACTCCCTCCACGGAGCCATCCTGCTCCTTGACACACAGGAGGTCCGGGAGGGGATCCGACTCATCTTCGGCCCCGTCATCGGTGGCCAGCAGGAGGCTCAGTTCTGTCCGCACGAAGTGAGGCTTGAGTCGGTTCACATGCAGGACCCGGAGGGGGTCCCGGGGCGACTGGACGTCCACCAAGTACGTAACTGGACTCTTTCGCTCCACCACCTTGTACGGCCCAGTCCATCGGTCCTGGAGGGCGCCAGGCTTCACGGGGGCCATGACCCACACCTGCTGGCCCGGCTGGAACTCAACCAGAGTGGCATTCTGGTCGTACCAGCGTTTCATCTCTTCTTGACTCGCCTCCAGGTTGGCCTCGGCCAGTTCTCGGAACTTCCTGGTCTGGTTCCGGAGGGCCAAGACGTATTGGAACACATCTCGGGGGGTGGTCTGGGGTGCCGCCTCCCACTCTTCCTTTACCAAACTGAGGGGACCTCGGACGGGGTGCCCATAGAGTAACTCAAACGGGCTGAATCCTAGGGACTTCTGGGGGACCTCTCTATACGCGAACAATAGGCAAGGGAGCAGGACGTCCCACTTCCGCCGGAGGGGTTCGTCTAGGCCAGCGATCATCCCTTTCAAGGTCCTATTAAATCTTTCTACTAGGCCGTTTCCTTGGGGATGGTACGGGGTGGTGAACTTATAGGACACCCCACATTGTTGCCACAGGGACGTCATATACTTTGAGATAAAATTAGTGCCGCGATCGCTCACGACCTCGCGGGGAAACCCCACCCTGGAAAAGATCCCCATCAGGGCCCGGCCCACCACAGGGGCCGTAATGGTGCGCAGGGGGATAGCCTCTGGGTAGCGGGTGGCGTGGTCCACTAGGACCAAGATAAAACGGTGGCCTTGGGAGGTGGGGGGGTCCAGTGGTCCCACGATGTCGATCCCGACTCGTTCGAAGGGGGTACTGACGACCGGGAAGGGTTGGAGGGGAGCCTTGAGTTTCCCTCCACTCTTTCCACTAGCCTGGCACGTGGGGCAGGACTTGCAATGGGCCTCTACCGCTGCTCTCATCTTAGGCCAGTAAAAATGGGTCACAAGACGGTTGTACGTCTTGTCCTGTCCCAGGTGACCGGCGAGGGGGACGTCGTGGGCTAAACCCAGGAGGAAACCTCGGAAGCGGAGGGGTACCACCAGTACCCGTCCCGATCCCAGCTCCACCGACTTCTGCTCACTGTACAGGATGCTATTCTCCCAATAGATTCGGTGCGTCCCGGTCTGGTCACCTGCGGCTTGGCCCTCGGCTTGGCGCCGCAGCCCGACCAGGGACGGACAAGTGGCTTGCTCCCTGCAAAACTCCTCCCGAGTGGGTCCGCCCTCGTGGCGCCATTGGGCCAACTCGGGTAGATCGCCTAACTCAGGGACTGGGTCCGGGTCGGATGGTGTGGGTTCATCGCTAGCGACGGACCCTTCTGATGGGGGGACGGAAGGACCCTCGGCGGGGACTGTTCTGATCTCTTCGATCGGGGTGCTCTCGACCTCCCTCTGGGGAGTGAGTCGGGCGGACATAGATCGGGTGGTGGCGCACACCCACTCGGGGAGTCCCATCATTCCCAGGTGGGCCTTACGCTCTACGTGCTTCCATGGGGAACTCTCTAGGTCGTTCCCTAAAAGGCAGTCGACCGGCTGGGAGGTTCTTACGGCCACCTTGAGTTTGCCTATCACCCCTCCCCACTCAAATGGCACCAGGGCTACCTGGCACATGCTCTCTCTATTGTCTGCGGATATCACAGGGCAAAAGACGTTGGGGAGGATCTGCTCTTCGGGGACTAGGTGCCTGAGGACACCGGTGATACTGGCCCCGGTGTCTCGCAGGGCCTCTACTTGGTGGCCATTGATTTTGACAAGCTGCCCATACTTCTGGGTGTTGGAGGGGAGGAGGCTACCAGGGATCATCTCCCTATCTCCCAGGGATACTAGGGCCATTGCTGCGGGTTCCCACTCTTCGGCTTCCTCTACCCCCTCCCCCAGGGCTACGCTGGCTATCTGTCTCGTCGGGGGGACTTGGGGGGCCATGGGGCACTCTGGGTCATTGGCGTAGTGCCCGGGTTTCTGGCAGCGAAAGCATGTGACGGTCACCCGGTGTCCCCGTTTCCCAGGGGGCCCGGTTACTGGTGGAGGGGGCGCCGGGAAAGGTGGAGGTGGTGTCTTCGGGGGGCTAGGCTGGGACTCTCTCGGCCCTCCCTGGTTCCCTCCTCCTCTCTGGCGGGGTGGTCCCTGACTGGTTCGGGGGTACTCTCCTACCATGCCCCGGGAGACCCGGGTGTTGGTCCAGCGGTCGGCCTCCACAGCCAGCTTCCGGGGATCTGTGAGCTTACTGTCCAGCAGATGCTGACGTAGTTCTACGAAGCAGTTCGCAGCTAGATGTTCCCACAACATGAGATCAGTGAGTTCGGCCAGGGTGGTGACCTTGCTGCCCTTGGTCCACCCATCGAAGGCCCGACTGAAAAAGTTTACATATTCCACCCATGTGGTGCCCGGGATCTTCCTGCAGTCCCGGAACCGCTGACGGTACATTTCTGGGGTGAGGCCGTATCTTGTGAGTAGAGCCTCTTTCATGTGGCTGTAGGAGGTCTGCAGGGAGAGGGGTAGGTCGAGCAGGGTGTCCCTTCCTTCGCTCAGAAACCGCCCCCACAACCCCGCCCCCCAGTCCTTCTCCGGGATCCGATGGGAGGTCATGGCGACCTCGTAGGCCCGAAACCATTGCTGAATGTCATCGTTTTTATAATATTCCTTGACCACATCCTTCGGGATGTGGACCTTCTGTTCCGCTGGGGAGACCGTCTCTCGGTTACTTGGGGGCCTCCCTTCCTCGTTTCGGGCCTTGAGCTCGAGTTCCTTTAAGCTGCGTTCGTGCTCCAGCTGGAGCTTCCTTCCTTCGTGCTCCCGTTGGAGCTTTTTCTCCTCCAGTTCGCCTTGTACACGCATTTGTTCTACCGCTAGTTTTTTTTCCGCTAACTTCAACTCGCCCTCAATTTTGAGTTTGGCCAGCTCTAGTTCATGATTGCGGCTTCTCTCTCTGTCCGCGAGTTCTTCTGGGGAGAAGCCCCCGTCTGGTACGCCTCCTCGCACCTGATTGCTGCTGCTTTCACTTTGGGGAGGTTCGGTTTCGTCGGGGCGCTCCCCCGTGCCTTCCGGGCGGGAGGCCCCGGTCTCCACCCAAGTTTTCAGTGCTTTCTGCAAATCTTCCTTCGTGTTGAGACCAGTGGTAGCGATTTTAAGTTCTTTGCAAAACTGCTTCAGCTCCTTGTGTGTATATTCTTCTAGATGCTCCACCTGGAACACCCTGTTGGCGTTGGTTTCTGCGGGGCTCATGGCGCTTCCTTCTGCCATCCTTGTCGGTGGTGCGTCCGTTGTTCACGGTACGATCTCTAGGTGATGGGCCCGAATCCCGTCGCTTGCCACCAATGTTAGACGGCGACCTCAGAGGAGCCCGGAAAGGGGGTCCTGACTACCCTGAGACCCACCCTCAAAGTATCGTAGCCGGGCACTGGCGGGAGACTCCCCAGGGGGAGGAATCTCGCAGCTAGGATCGTACTTCTGGCGCCACACGACACAGAGTAATCACACCGGTTATTCTCAGAAACAATCTTTATCAAGTAGGCTATCACGGCAAATATGTACACGGTGTGCACGGGTTCAAGAGTCTCGGAAAGGTAGGGGGGTAGCGGGACAGTCTTTGGCAAAAGTTCAAGCAGGGACGTATCCGGCGCACAGCTCACAATCCTCGAGCCGGGGGATACGGGGTCGTAGTCGGGGTCCGGCGGGGCCGTGAGAATCTGGGGGAGCCGCGAGTCACTCAGCGGGCTCAGGTACAGGTTCGGAGGTGTACGATCTTCAAGGAGCCGCGAGTCTCTCAGCAGGCTTAGGCACAAGTTCGGAGATGTTACGATCTTCCAGGAGCCGCGAGTCACTCAGCAGGCTTAGGCGCAAGTTCAGAGATGTTACGATCTTTCAGGAGCCGCGAGTCACTCAGCAGGCTTAGGCGCAAGTTCAGAGATGTTACGATCTTTCAGGAGCCGCGAGTCACTCAGCAGGCTAGGCGCAAGTTCAGAGATGTTACGATCTTTCAGGAGCCGCGAGTCACTCAGCAGGCTTACGTTGTTCCAGCGTCGAATCTGCCCGACCGGCCCGGAGCACCCCTTGTTATAGGTCGACCCCTCTTTGATGTCCGGGGTCGGTGGAGGCAGGGGTCTTGTCACCTGGGGGTCGCTTGTCGGGGTTTCCTGCTATTGTCTTTTGATCTCGTTCAGGGCCGGGCCGGGAGGAGTCCCAGACACCCAGCAGGCGCGGAGCCAGCTCTCAGGGAGGCCGGAGGGCCGATCGAAACCCATCGTCCCAGGGGAGTCCAGAGGTGCGATAGAAACTGCTCCTCCCTCTCTCATCCCCCTGGAAGTGTGATGTCCTCCAGCCGGAGTGGCGCCTCTAGGCCAGGGTCGCGCTGGGGCCGGGCGGCCATCTTGACGCATGAAGTGGGCATGCGGGCCCGGGGTGGCCGAAAGGAGGGAGGCCATGGACGGGGATGTCCGGGCCGGGTGCGGGTGTTCTGGTAGGAGGGACCGGCTGGGCCGGGTGGTTGGGGCTGCAGGTACCAGGTTTCGGTGGTGCGGGTGCACGGAGGGCCGTTCTGCGAGGCCGGGTCCAACACTTTGCCTCAAAGGAAAAGTTTGGAATCCATTGGCGACAGTAGCCAACCATTCCCAAAAACATCCGAACTGCCCTCTGAGTCGTAGGGACGGGCATTCTCAAGATCGCCTCTATGCGATCTGGGGATATTTTCCTCTTGCCCTTCTCGATCCTGTGACCCAAATACAGTACTTCACTCAAACAGTACTGCAATTTATTTGGAGACACTTTATGCCCATTCTCTCCCAGGAAATTCAACAGTGCCACTGTATCAATCCTGCAGGCGTCCTCAGTTTTTTACGCCACTAACAAATCATCTATGTACTGGACGAGAACGGACTCCTGGGGAAGCACTAGACCTTCAAGATTCTTTTTCAAAATCTGGTTGAAAATAGATGGGCTCTCAGTGTACCCCTGTGGGATACGACACCATGTTAACACACGATTTTCCAGCCTGAACGCGAAAAGAAATTGGCTCTCCTCATGCAGAGGTATTGAGAAAAAGGCTTGACACAAGTCAATCACGGTGAACCATTCCGCATCACATGGGATTTGGAATAGGATCACGGATGGATTCGGTACCACAGGACAACATGGGATTACGATTTCATTAATCCTTCGCAAATCTTGCACAATCCTGAATTTCCCACTCGGCTTCTGCAATCCCATTATGGGCGAATTACACGGACTACCTCTGATTTCTCTCAGAATCCCCTGCCTCAGCATGGACTCAATTACAGGTTTGATCCCCTCAATAGTTTCCGGTGACAATTTGTACTGGGGAGTTCTCGGGTATTCCACATTCGTTTTGACTCTTATTTTTACTGGATCTACACCCTTTACTAATCCGATCTCTTCCCCACTAAGGTCCCATACTTCAACTGACACAGACTCCCTTAGATCTAAGGGGAGTTCCTCCACTGTAAGTGCAGGATACATTTCCACGCACCAAAGCTGATTCGCAACCTTAAAGGTCGCATCATCATCTCTTGTCTGGACTTCCACACCATTAGGGGTGCAATAGATGGTACAATTAAGTTTACACAATAGGTCTCTTCCTAACAAACAGACTGGGCTAGAATCGCACACCACAAACTGGTGTCTATCACTGAAGTTCCCGATCCTGACCGGGATTGGTTCCGTCAGTGGGCTAGTCAATTGCCTGTTCGCTACTCCAACAACTTGGATTGTTTGACCAGAGAGGGGTAGATACGGAATCACTGCAGACCTTACAGTCGACCTTGTAGCCCCCGTATCAACCAAAAAGGTCGTAGGGTGGCCATCAATCTCTGCTTCTACAAATGGTCCCCTTTGGTCTACTTCTAGGACTGCTCTAAGCGCACAGTCATCATCTCCTCCCCAGTACGATCTTGTGGCTGGATCGGAATCGCCTTCCCCATTCACTTCGAATAAAGGCATCTGTACATACGTCCGAGCTCCCTGCTGCATATTCTGTATTCTAGGCGGTCGGGGAACTTGTACCTGCGGAACATTCGTCCCCCCTTTTGTCATTCTAGGTGGCGTCACTACAGGGAGTGTGTCTGCTACTGGGACGTGGGTCAACTCTTCTTCCTGCTGTATCTGATTTAATGGATTAAACGGACACTCGCGTCTCCAGTGTCCAATCTGATGGCAAAGGTGACAAGCTGTGGTCTTTTTCAATACTGTCACATCTATTCCGGTCTTAGGATCTACTCCTCTCGGCCTCCCCAGTCCTTGAGCATTCTGTGCTCCTCCTTGGTAATTTCCCTGTTTCCTTCCCAACGTTCCTCCAGTAGACTGTCCCTGTACTGCGGTCTGCATCTGTACCAATAACAGATTGTCCTTCAATTTCTTGTGCTTAGATTCGATTTCATCACTATAATACCTAGCATATCGGAGGATCTCATCCACAGGCTTATTCTGCCAACAAATCAAATGTTGCTGTATCATCAGGCTCACCTCTGGCCTCAATCCCAACACAAACTTAGACACAAACTGCCCCATATCCTTGGTATCCAATGCCTCCAAACCACTATACTGTTTAAAAGCCTGCAAAAGCCTCTCATAGAATTCATGCACTGTCTCTTTGGGCTCCTGTACTGTCCTATCTATCTTCACCCAATCTGTATCTTGAGGCGAGACCTTCGATTTCAACCAAGTGATTACCTGCTCGAACTTTTTCATCACTAACGGCGACGGGCCATGTGTAAGCAAATCTCTGTCGGGCTCTGAGGCCGGCCATTCAATCGCAACCTTACATGCCGACCACAAATCCCCCTGGATCACAATGTCAAACAAAGTATTCAAATCAATCCACAATACTTTCGAGATCTTGACAAAACGGTCAACCTGCTTGTACCACTCCACAGGTTTTTCCCTTAGCCGGGGAAAATCATTTGTGAAAGCAGCCAAGTCCCCTCTACTCCAGGGTACATGCACGTATCCTCCATTCTGTACTTCCCTTAAAGGGAAACTCCCTATCGCCATCGCGCCTCCTCCTGGAGGTGGCGTCTCTCCCATTACCCCTCTAGAACTTTTCTTCTTGGACCATCTTTCTTCTCATTTATCGAGCATTATCCATGCTCGCATTGCTATAATCAGGTCCTTGACATGGGTTCTTAATCCCATGAGTCTCTTATCTTCCAGTTCCTGATCACTATACTGTAATCGGTGGTCACCTTGCAACGTTTTAGTTTTGGACAGATCCACCCCATATCTTTTTGCCATCTCCGCCAATTTCTCATGAGCTGTGCGTGCCTTGCGAGTCACATCTTTCGCTAAAAAGAGTAACTCATCTTGTTCGTAAGTCTGTATTCTTTCTAGGGGTAGATTTCCACCTATTATCTCATCCAATTTGGCCTTTAGTCTTACAACATCCAACATTTTTCCTCTCAATGCTCCCCTCAAAACTTCTCGACAAGCTGTACCATCCCTGTCACTGTATTCGCATTCTCTTTCTTGCGACCTAATCTCTCCTGATCTGCCCATAGGAATCGAGCGATTTACACCCACTCCTCGATCCCTTTCTGCATCTAAAACACCCTGACTCTGAGTTCTCACAGGTGGAGTCCACATTCTCAAGTCAGATCTTGACTCCACTAACGACTTTGGTCTAATTGGTCTCGATTCTCCCTGTCCTCCTGAAGAGTCCGCTGTAGCTGGCATCGGCGTACTCCATTCTATAGGCTGCGGAGCCCTCTCCATTCTCCTCACCGAGCCACTTCCCTCCATCTCATTTCTCGTCCTGCCCTCTGACCGTTCTGAACTCCCTGCTGTTTCCGGCTCAAGCTCATACATCGACTCAATAGGTCCGATGATAACCGGTGTTTTCAACGCATCTGGTAACCTCACTCCTTTCTCCACCTCCGAGCTGCTGACAGACTTATACCTAATATTCTCGGTTCCCATAGAGATCTTTCCTTCTACCCTTACTTCTGATCGAGGTACCGTTCCCCTACACTCTTCTTCTTTCCTCTTGTTGCCTTCTGAGGCATCTGGATTGTACGGAGGTGGTCTCTCGGATAACAACCTTTCTACCAGGCTATCATCCGTGTCACTGTCTTCCTCTCCATCTACTGTCTTTTCCTTTGGTTTTCCTGTCGTCTCTAACAAGGGATACAATTTATGTCCCTCTATGGCCTGCTTTCTCCATCTTTTCTCCGCGGCATCCCATCTAGCATCCTGTAACGCCTGAACTGACCTCTTCACCCTTTCTTGATTTCTGCCTCTTTCTTTATCATGCGCTGCTCTTATCCACGCATGTAGTGCTTCAAATTGTGTGGGCCTCGGCATAGGTCGTAAAGCTGCCATCACAGTATTTAGCTGATACAACACTGCTAGTCTGAATGAACCATATCGTGGGAACGCTAACTCTCCTTCTCCCTGAGTCACCTTGTGCCAATTTTCAATCCAAACTATAGTATGCAACCCTACATTTCTTGCCTTGTAGTGTGCTGGCGAATCCTCCGGAGGGGCCTCCGCACCCTCCCGAGTAACCACAGGTTCATCTCCCCGACACAATTCTCTAAAAACTTTAAAACATTTCATCATGCCCAAATACTAAACGCACACAACCTCTATTTACTTCCTGGTTTCCGTCCGCCAATGACAGCGCGAACTACACCAACCAGCCTATCGCAGCGCGACACTTTCTGACGTCACAGTTCCTCCGCTCGCAGCAGTTCCCCTCCTTCACACCGCTCCTCTCACCCTTGCATTCGTCCCATTTACACACTGAAATAACCGTTTGATCCCAAACAAATTACTCCTCTGGCTGTCCGTCCACAGCCTCTGACTGTCCGTCCACAGTCTCTCGAAATTGTCGACCTCGGTTGGTTACTATCCGTCCCTTTCGGGCAGACAGATCGCCTCTGATAGGTTTCAATTACTCAATTCCACATACCACAACCCACGACCGGCGTCAGGTTGCCACACACTCATACACTCGTTCCCCCTATCTCGGTCCTATTGATCGATGGTACCTCACGATCAGTGGTCAACAAAATCTACCAGGGGTGTCTTCTACACCCTCTTGCTCAGACTTCTCATCGCCTAAGACTTTCCCGGGCTGCGCGCGCTCACAGCCTGATCTCACAGTCACACAACACTCACACCAACTCCGCAAAACATCTCATACAATACAACACCGCAATCTACAACATCATATCCTGTTCATACTCACTCTTCGAGCTTCTGCTTGCTGTCGCACTGCTACTCGCCATCTACTTCCGTCTGCCAGGTCTTCTGCCGCTCGCCCTCCGATGATTCAACCTCACTTATCATGGATGGGCCTCAAGGAGCACTCATCCTATTCTTGATCTTCCCTCGCTATCAGAAAGAAACCATCCTCGTTTGCTACCAACTGGGAACGCCGGTTCTTGGCCTCGTCTAATTAACTACAAGAACCTACACAGGTCGCCAGGATCTTTTTACTTGCAGAATAGCGTAGAGGGAAGAATCACAATTATCAAGTCGCATTTACCGCAATTGGACATCTCAGGAAAGAAGACTCATAATCTGGGAGGTTGACCTTTTATTATCAGCAAAAACATCTGAATATATAGGCACCTCAATACCAAACACAACAGATATATGGGGATTAATACAAATGCTAGTCTGCGAAGTATTCGCATATGACTGAAAATGAACAGGATTACAGCTTCCAAGAGCATCAAATACCCTATGGCAATCGTGATATCAAAATTTAAAGTCATCAATCAAATCATTTCTGTCCCTACTCTACTCTAAGGTGACATACCTACTTAACATTCCCTTCCAGGTGAGGATCGCATAAAAGGTGTCAGCAGTGAAACTTCCTAAGAAGTCTTCACCATATGAGAGCTTGATCTATTTTACTCCTTTCCGTCGCTCGCCTAAGTCTCGTCTGCTCCACCCACGGGGCTCTGTCCCTAATACAAAACCCCAAAAAGCGGTACACGCCCTTCAACACACCTCTTCAGGCAGCCTCTTTCTTCAGTACATTTCCATTTGGGTCCTTTCTTCTTCCATCCACGAATTCGACCTTGGGTCCCAGGCCTTCTCTGTACCAGGAGTTGCAACTTTACATTCCAATCCACTCCCTTCCTGTCTACTCCTTCTGTCTCCATTCCATTTGAACAAAGGCTCTTTCTAACTAACGAGCTACATGGCCTTGTACCTGCAGCCAAATGCTGAATAAGAAAAAACCCCTAACATCATGAGGTTTCACCATGCACTGTATTTTAAGCTCTGCTAGCATCCTGCCGCCTTAATAAAACATGGCTAAAATAAACGAGGCCTTCACTTTACACTCTTGGTTAGGCCTCAAACTAAACACTCTACCATTAGTAACTCTAATTATTCGTTCTATACTTAAGAGGTTTACGTTCTTCACCCCTCTAACACGGCTTTATGTCACTTAATGCACAACATTTTATACTAGGCATTACATATACACATCAATATATCAAATTAACTAAAGGCCCTTCTCCTCTCTCGAGGCCTGTTTACATTTCTACTTTTCTATTTCATTGAATACATTTCCATTATACTTGCGTAATATGTTCATATATATGTGGGTGCTGACTAACAAAGAATATGGTGCACCCCTACAATTTTCGCATCAGCACCGCTCTATCAGTTCTGTGGTCCGAGTTACAGTAAGAACACTAGAAATAGAATATAAAAACTCTCTTTGTGATAACCTAGGCTTTACTGACATGGATTTATAACCCAGGCTGTACTGGCCGGGGTTTATAACCTAGGCTGTACTGGCAGGGGTTTATAACCAGACTGTACTGGCATGGATTTTTAACCTAGGCTGTCCTGGCAGGGGTTTATAACCAGGCTGTACTGGCATGGATTTATAACCCAGGCTGTACTGGCCGGGGTTTATAACCTAGGCTGTACTGGCAGGGGTTTATAACCAGGCTGTACTGGCATGGATTTATAACCCAGGCTGTACTGGCCGGGGTTTATAACCTAGGCTGTACTGGCATGGATTTTTAACTTAGGCTGTACTGGCATGGATTTTTAACCTAGGCTGTCCTGGCAGGGGTTTATAACCTAGGCTGTACTGGCAGGGGTTTATAACCTAGGCTGTACTGGCATGGATTTATAACCTAGGCTGCACTGGCAGGGGTTTATAACCCAGGCTGTACTGGCAGGGGTTTATAACCTAGGCTTTCCTGGCAGGGGTTTATAACCTAGGCTGTACTGGCAGGGGTTTATAACCTAGGCTGTACTGGCAGGGATTTATAACCCAGGCTGTACTGGCATGGATTTAAAACCCAGGCTGTACTGGCCGGGGTTTATAACCTAGGCTGTACTGACAGGGGTTTATAACCTAGGCTGTACTGACAGGGGTTTATAACTTGATGCTTGAATTCCTCTGCGAGACTTGTTCGGGCATTTATAATCAGCTCAATAATTTCTCCATTTCTATGCTTCAGAGACTTATACGCATTATATATACAATTAGAACGTTCCTCTACTATCCCTCAGAGACAGTATTATTACTTTATTAAGAGACACATGGTTGGTGCTTTTTAATTTTCCGCTCTGGTTTTGTCATCGGATGCGCCCCTCCAACAAAGCCACACAGGCAGTATTAATCATTTTGGAATGCGATGACATGAGGAACGATCACTCCCATGATTCTATGCGGCCTCAGGATTACTATGATGTCACATCACATGCGTAATTACGTGGTGTATGATGAGAGATACTTCCCACGAGGAACACACCTCTCCTCTCCGTCCACCAGACATGCACCATTACGGCAGATGAGGACATAAGTAGTATGAATGGAGTGTATATGATGCATTAGAGCAACCCCCTTATTCTCTCTTTTGCGTTCATAATGTGTGCTCTCAGATGTTTGGGAGAAGGAACAATGCATTGGCAGCAGACCACTCAATAATAACATGTATTATACGAATAAATATAGCCCTCTACAGGCTGTCGATGCCAGAGGAAACAACAAGCTATGTTTGCCGCTAGCACAAGATCTCTATTTAGCAATGCCCTCATCGAGTTTATACAAACGATAAAATCAAGGTTTTTACCGTAGAAAATGGTTAAGGATGAGAATTAATGTGTAACAAACATTAGGTGTCTGGAGATAATGTATACTATATTCTCGTACATATGAGCCTGATCATTAACATCTATGAACTAATTATGTTTTGTTTTTACTCATGTAAGTGTGTGACTTCGTCATGACCATGATAACATGATATCCTCTAAACAAGGTAAGTTGAATGACAAAGAGTGCTTGTATTCACCTCCCCTCGTGGTTCCTGATGATTTGCAGTGTCTTTACGTTTAGAAACACCACCCTCTTGAATTTCTTGCACACCAGGATGCATGTATAATTAAGATGTTATGTTTATATTCCACAAGGTTTCGTCAGTGACAAACGTTAGCCCCAGTTAGGTATGACAGCGTCTCTCTTTTAGGACCCTGTGTGCATAAGCAGATGTAGTATCTAAGGAAGAGATGGATTTCAGTCCTGAAGAAGGCCTCTGACCTACATTGGCAACATAACAGACCAAAACATATTGGCAAGTGATGAGGATGCACGAGTCTTAGTACTCAATAGACACCACCCTTTTCCTTTCAGATGGAGCCTGTGCAGCGCATGCGCTGCTCTGCAAGGCATGCTGTATTGTGGTACGGACTTGAAGCACTGCCCAATCTCCCCCTCATATTTTTCATGGCTTGTGTGATTGTCCTTTGGAAACTGTGGCATTTCATTGGTCAAAAGGCTGAGTAGTCCCGCCTTGTCTCAATTTGTTACCTCCCATGGCGACAACCCCCTGTTAAATGTGTTGTTACTCGATAGGCTTTAATTACAGCCTCTGAGCACTATTTTGCTGAATGGTTTTCTGCCTTGCTGCTGTTGCAGGCAGAACAAGCTCTCTCGTAACACTTTCTTTTTTTAAATTTTAAAATGGTGGCCTAACCCTTTCTTTAGACAGGCTAGCTCGGGGCGGCGGACATTATCGTGAAAGCGGTCATGAGGCGCATTAACGAAAAAAGCATTTCTTTGTCAACTTGACAAATAATAGCTTTTTTGGCCCCCATTCAAAAAAGGGAAATGCTGTTGGAAGCTGCAGAAAGGAAAGAAAAAAAGGAAACTTTAGTGAGGCTCTTACCCGACTCAGCAGGGGAGCCCATACTATAATATTCACTGCACTACAGAAACTCGTCCCATAATGCTTTACGGGCCCCTTTATTCAAAACTCATTTTTGCCCATAACTCAGCCTGTGGTGGTCCTAGCAAAATGGGACCACCACAAAATCATTCCGCACTGCATGCTTTTCCTTTTTAGGTTATCATCTGGGTAGGCACCTTGAGTTGGGGGGGGCCCAAAATAATCACCTTTCCCACTGTCAGATGAATTTCCAATCCACCCTTCCATAGTTGGAGCTAATGGTCTACAGCTGAGTGGATGCTTGAAAGGTAACCCTTTTCTTCCTTAAGAGGAGCTGCATTTAAACATGTTTAGAAGTGGAGCAGCTAAAGCCACAGGCACTTTTGCTAAAAAATAGCATTTGTTTGTCAACTTGATGAAAAGCACCCCATACAGCTGTCACCTTAATGGCGGCCAGCCCCTTTCTCTTCCAATGACCTGAAAGGGCGCTATGGGGCATGCATTTCCAGTGCAATAGGTCTTGTATTTGTGAGAAGGTATCAATGCGAGACCTATTGCATTGCAAATGCTTTTTTTTAGGTCTCGCCTGAGCCAGTGCTTCTAGCGCTGTTCTGGCGAGAGTTTTAGTAAGCGGGTTTTGGAAGTGCTAACCTAGTGTCTTTTTTCAGGCCTCCAGCTTGCGTTCGCGATGGCGTGCACGCGCACTGCTGCTATCCTGGTTTCTAGCATTCCTCGCATGGCCGGCTTTCCTCCCCCTCTCTCACCCGCTCCTCCCCCACCCTTACTGCACGGAAGAGTTTCAGCCTTAAACGTAAGCAAACACTTGGAAACGTTTCTTTCACGCTATGTCAAACCCTGTGTACTTGTAGAAATACATTCTTTGAAAATTTCACTACTAATGTTACAAACACAAACCTTACAGATTAAATACAGAGCGTTTAATTGTAGCTAAAAGCACTTATCTTCAAATACTGCTTTTACTAATGCTAAGGAGGGAACTGACAACCGGCGCCACTGGGCTCGAAGCCAGACAGAGCCATCCGGCTTGATTAATGGCTTGGCATTTGCAAGTGTTACAAGTACACAAACCACGGGCGCCAGGAGAGAACAAGCCATACCGAGAAATCTGATTAACACAAAATCTTTTATGCAGGAAAAGCTTCACATTTTTAAACAATGACATCCAAAACAGAACTGTTTACGTGGTCCCATTTTAAACACACATTACAGTGGGCAGACTTGAGCATTTTCAAAAAATTCTTTTATATTTGGATTCAGGAGTTTTACTAACACTCACACTGGTTGGCCCATATGTGGTAGTCTGTAACATGTTCTTCAATGGAACTTGCCTGTGCCCTTTATATAACCAGGGACTGCAATGACTGCGCCCGAAGCTGCGCAGTCACTGAGCGATATCAGCAGCTCTCAAATGCAGCACAACAATAAAGCGGCAACACTATGGATGCTTAGTGGACATTCAGACCAGGAAGAGCATTCGTCTGCGCATGCTGAACCACTCTGATCGCAAAGCGTGCGTCCGCTTGCTGAGGCTTGGGCCAAGGGTGACAGCAAGAGGTGCTGGTGAAGTTGGGTTTACTTAGTGTTGCTATAGTTACGCTTGGAGTGCATATCTGGACGGCAGCCCAGTTTTTGATTTGACACATTGTGCTTTTCTTTGAGCTTTACCATGTTCACAGGTAGCTTGTCGCTGTGCAGCCTTTCAGTACTCATTAAGTTTCAATTACTGGATGGGAAAAAAGGGACAGGTTTGTGTAGTACCAAGCAGTAGCATGCATCCTCTGCTGGTATGAATAATGACTTCGCCTGTGACCAGTGCTTGAAATGGAAAAATAAAAGTGCAGGTACTCAGAACCAGAGTACCTGCTTGTTTCTGAGAAGTGCTGGTACTCTCCAATGCTTACATACAACATTTGTCCTTGAAGTCAGCAAGGCAAAACAAATTAACGTCAACAAATACCCAGGAGGGAGTTTGTTTTTACACCATTTAAAACATGGACTTACACAAATACACATACACTTGGTGCAACGACAAAAACGGAACCACTTTCAAACGCTTGCATGTCCATTAGCAGCAACCATATTTGGATACATAACTACATACTTAGAAGGTACTAAAGGAGAGACCTATTGGCTTTCTATACTCTTACTCAGCTATACTCCAACTCAGCAAGTCACCCCAAAAAACAGTTTGGTTCACGCCATTTCAAACCATGTACTTGCATAAAAACATTCTTTGACATGTTCACTTCACACGTTACAAACAGAAACCTTACAAACTAAAAACAGAGCATTTACTAGTAGCTAAAATATCTGCTCTTCAAATACTGCATTTACTAATACAAAGGAGGGAACAGACAACTGGCGCCACAGGACTCGAAGCCAGACAGAGCCATCCAGCTTCATTAATAGCTTAGCATTTGCACGTGTTACTAGTAAACAAATCACAAGCGCCAGTACAGCACAAGCCATATCGAGACATCTTCCTTAATATAAGTAGCAACTCTGAAAGAAATCTGTTTAGGTTTTACCACGGAAATTTTGATTCATAAAAAGCCTTAAATATTTAAACAATACTATCCCAAAATGTACTGTTTACGTGGGCACATTTAAAACACAGACTTAAGTGTGCCAATTTTAGCATTTGGAAAAAAGTATTTTCTATTTCGATTCAGAAGCCTTACAAACACAAACACTAGTGTTTCCACAACGCACAATGATTAGCCAATATGTGGCAGTCTGGAACAGGTATTTTACACCATTTTCCTGTGTTCACTTCTTCAGCTGCACTAATCTTCAATAAAGCGCTTACTTTAAATATAGCTTTGCTTTAACACACTCCTAACACTGCTACTTATTTCCAATAAGACACAGGGAATTATGTTCAAGCGCTCCACTAACATCCCACCAGCTAAAACATTCGCAAAAGCAGTTGCCCTCTATTTAGGATAATCTGGCCCTACTACGCCTCTGACAATATGCAACATAATCTTGCCTCCCACATTCACCTTACCTTCATGAAACGTTTCTTTCACGCTATGTCAAACCCTGTGTACGTGTAGAAATACATTATTTGAAAATTTCACTACTAATGTTACAAACACAAACCTTACAGATTAAATACAGAGCGTTTAATTGTAGCTAAAAGCACTTCTCTTCAAATACTGCATTTACTAATGCGAAGGAGGGAACAGACAACAGGCACCACTGGGCTCGAAGCCAGACAGAGCCATCCTGCTTGATTAATGGCTTGGCATTTGCAAGTGTTACAAGTACACAAACCACGGGCGCCAGGAGAGAACAAGCCATACCGAGACATCCTCCTTAATTTAAGTTGCAACTGTGCTGCAATTCCGTTTCGATTTTAACACAAAATCTTTTATGCAGGAAAAGCTTCACATTTTTATTAAACAATGATATCTAAAACAGAACTGTTTACGTGGTCACATTTTAAACACACATTACAGTAGGCAGATTTGAGCATTTTCAAAAAATTCTTTTATATTTGGATTCAGGAGTTTGACAAACACGCACACTGGTTGGCCCATATGTGGTAGTCTGTAACACGTTCTTCAATGGAACTTGCCTGTGCCCTTTATATAACCAGAGACTGCAATGACTGCGCCTGGAGCTGCGCAGTCACTGACCGATATCAGCAGCTCTCAAACGCAGCACAATAATAAAGCGGCAACACTATGGTGTGCTTAGTGGACATTCAGACCAGGAAGAGCATTCGTCTGCGCATGCTGACCAACTCTGATCGCAAAGTGTGCGTCCGCTTACTGAGGCTTGGGCCAAGGGTGACAGCAAGAGGTGCTGGTGAAGTTGAGTTTACTTAGTGTGGCTATAGTTACGCTTGGAGTGCATATCTGGGCGGCAGCCCAGTTTGTGATTTGACACATTGTGCTTTTCTTTGAGCTTTACCATGTTCACAGGTAGCTTGTGGCTGTGCAGCCTTTCAGTACTCATTAAGTTTCAATTACTGGATGGGAAAAAAGGGACAGGTTTGTGTAGTAGCATGCATCCTCTGCTGGTATGAATAATGACTTCGCCTGTGACCAGTGCTTGAAATGGAAAAGTAAAAGTGCAGGTACTCAGAACCAGAGTACCTGCTTGTTTCTGAGTAGTGCTGGTACTCTCCAATGCTTACATACAACATTTGTCCTTGAAGTCAGCAAGGCAAAACAAATTAACGTCAACAAATACCCAGGAGGGAGTTTGTTTTTACACCATTTAAAACATGGACTTACACAAATACACATACACTTGGTGCAACGGCAAAAACGGAACCACTTTCAAACGCTTGCATGTCCATTAGCAGCAACCATATTTGGATACATAACTACATACTTAGAAGGTACTAAAAGAGAGACCTATTGGCTTTCTATACTCTTACTCAGCTATACTCCAACTCAGCAAGTCACCCCAAAAAACAGTTTGGTTCACGCCATTTCAAACCATGTACTTGCATAAAAACATTCTTTGACATGTTCACTTCACACGTTACAAACAGAAACCTTACAAATGAAATACAGAGCATTTACTAGTAGCTAAAATATCTGCTCTTCAAATACTGCATTTACTAATACTAAGGAGGGAACAGACAACAGGCGCCATGGGGCTCGAAGCCAGACAGAGCCATCCAGCTTCATCAAAAGCTTAGCATTTACACGTGTTACAAGTAAACAAATCACGAGCGCCAGTACAACACAAGCCATATTGAGACATCTTCCTTCATATAAGTAGCAACTCGGAAAAAAATCTGTTTAGGTTTTACCATGGAAATTTTGATTCATAAAAAGCCTTAAATATTTAAACAATATATCCCAAAATGTACTGTTTACGTGGGCACATTTAAAACACAGACTTAAGTGTGCCAATTTTAGCATTTGGAAAAAAGTATTTGCTATTTCGATTCAGAAGCCTTACAAACACAAACATAAGTGTTTCCACAACGCACAATGGTTAGCCAATATGTGGCAGTCTGGAACAGGTATTTTACACCATTGTCCTGTGTTCACTTCTGCAGCTGCACTAATCTTCAATAAAGCGCTTACTTTAAATATAGCTTTGCTTTAACACACTCCTAACACTGCTACTTATTTCCAATAAAACACAGGGAATTATGTTCAAGCGCTTCACTAACATCCGCTAAAACATTTGCAAAAGAAGCTGCCCTCTATTTAGGATAATCTGACCCTATTACGCCTCTGACAGTATGCAACATAATCTTGCCTCCCACATTCACCTTTCCTACACGGAAAAGTTTACGCTTTAAACAGTTTCAAAAAAATGCAGTTGTGTTTATTTGAAACATTTGTCGTATAACTCAGAAAGGCAAAAAAATATCACAGCAACAATACCCTGGAGGGAGTTTCTTTTTACACCATCTCAAACATGGACTTACAAAAAGACACATACACTGGGTGCAACGAAAAAAGAGGAAACACTTTTAAACGCTTCAAGAAATTTCTGTTACTCACATGTTTAGTGCACCGTTTTGGTTACGATTACAATTTACGCTATTAAGTCACACATACACTTTGGCACAAAAAACAAAAGTTACGGCAACACAGTTAATACAAAACAGGGGAACAAAGAAGTTACACATTTTAAGCTACATAAAGCACCATTTGAAAAAAACCATGGCTGCACAAACTCAAACAAATCCAACTGCCTCCACTTCCATGTGAAAGGGGAAGAGAATTTACATTTCAAGGCAAGGTTTCACACTACGAGATCTTTCACACTATACATGGCTCCATCTTATCTGTAAATCCAACCCCACTTTACCTTTGATTCTTTGTTCACTGTCAAACACCTTGTCTACATTTTATAACCTTTGGATCTATTTAAACTTTGCGCACATATGCTTTCAAACATTACTTCCTTGCTGCCCGAAAAGACAACATTCACCTGAGATACTGCGCTCAACTACATTTTAAGTAAGTACACTGCAGGAACATTCCAACTTAAGCAACCTGTATGTTCTTACTGTCAATTTAAAATGTAATATACCTGTTACTGTACAGTTGTATCTGTTGTTTAAAGGGCATTTGTGCTAGGCATTTGCGGTCCAAAAAAGATGTTTTCGCAAACCAAAAGTACACCTACTTAAACAGATTAACCTTACGTTTGTTTTTTCAACATCAACCACAGATTACACATCTAAAGATCGTACCTGCCGCGCTCGCAAAAAACATTGTAAGTACCTCTTAAACCGCAATACTTATTGTTACATTAAAAATTGACTTGCTTCACAAAATAGGAGCTAAGGAGGGCGCTCATTTTTTAATGAGATATAAATCAAACAAATAATTTTTACTTCTGTTGGGGTAAAGGGACTTCACAACTTCAATTGAATTGTTTCTTCACATTCACAGTGTACATGATTTGTAGGGCGCTTCTAAGTTAATTTACTACAAGTTATTTGTTCTCTGGGACATTGCAACTATTGCCTCCTACAGTATGTAAAATAACTTTATTTAGCAAGAAAATAACATTAATTAACAACAAAAGAACTTTAGATACATCCACAATACAAATAAAAAAAACGTTAAAACTCCTTTTTTTATACTTGGACAAATTCACAGATTTGCAGAGGCGACATTTATCGATGACGCTTTCGCACAGGGGGAAATTCAAACAGACGCCAAAACACAACACATCTTGTAAGTTCATTTCGAATTATACATTTTTACGCATTTTACAACAGTATTGCTAGTGTGCTTCACGCAGCTAGGAACCGCAGTACATTGCTTGGGTCAAATGCTGCATTACATAATCAGGGACAGCTAATTAACGCACAAAAAGGCTCCTTTTACTACAGCACAAAACAAGCAGAAAAAACAACACGTACATACCGTACCTCTTCGCAACTTTCTCGCTCTTTCTTCTTAACTTCACTATCTAACCCCTTGCCTTCCTCTAAGTCGCATGCAACACTCCTCATACTTTCTTCACATCACTGCCCCATCAACCTCACCTACTCCAAACATCAGCACAAACTATATTTTTGACTCACTTTCAACATTAACTCACTTACCTCATACCCTCCTCAGCTCCACATGATACATTTAAATTTGGCCGTACACCATTTACTTACTTGCCAACACCGTATCGCCTTTAAAGGTCCTCAAATGTTTCACAGACCGCTTCACTCCAACTGCCTTTCCTGCGTCCACTTCTTAGCTTTCCCGTTCACGCTCACTCTCACGCATAACTTTCCCACACTGACATCGCTGCACGGACTACTTCAATGCACACGGTTAACTCGCTTCCAACGTGTCTATTACAGAAATGCCCTTCCTGCATCCACTCCTACACAGCTCGCCTTTCACTCGCTTTTTTCCTTCACATTCACTAGTTCAAATCACACGACTGCTTACCCTCCTACCCTGCTCAATTGAAACACTCTTTAACAATCTGCCTTCTACACACCTACCCACGCATAACACTGCTCAGCTGCTCAATTGCAAATATAATTACACACACATCTTAAACACAACCCTTCACATGGAAGCCTTCCACGCTGCACACAAACTCAGCTTTCACATAATACATCATAATTCAGGCGGACATTTACTTACTTCCCGCCGCTGCCTCGCTTTTAACGCTCCTCACCTTTACATCCGTTGCACATCGCGCTGCCCTCCAACTACCTTGCCCGCTTCTCTGTTTTTCGCACTTTATGCTCAATCTCCCCCTTAACTTGACACAACTGTCCTCCCTCAACGCACTACTTTAATGCACACAGTTAACTCACTTTCAACGCGTTTTTTACACAACTTCAATTACCGCATTCACTCAGACGCACCTCGATTTTTTCTTAATGTTCATTCAACAATTCCAGTGCCCCACCTGCTTAGCCTCCGACGCTCCTCTAGCTAAACCCTCTTTCACAAACCGCTTTTCTACACTCCAAAACCCGCTAAATGCCCACCCTCCCTGCTTACCCTCCCTTTCCAAATTAAGTCCCTTACCTCATTCAATTCGCCGCTACACATAATACATTTGAAGTTAGCAGTACAACATTGCCTTACTTTCCGCAGCCTCCTCGCCTTTAACGCTCCTCACCAGTTGCACATACCGCTTCACTCCTACTACCTTGCCCACGTCCACTTCTCTGAATTTCGCACTTTACGCTCACTATCCCAATTAACTTTACACAACTCTCCTCCCTCAATGCACTACTTTAATACACACGGTTAACTCACTTTCAACCCGTCTTTTACACAACTTCCCTTACTACATTTACTCTTACGCACCTCGCATTTTTCATATTGTTCATTCAACAATTCAAGTGCCCCAGCTGCTTAGCCTCCGACGCTCCTCAATCTAAACACTCTTTCACAAACAGCTTATTACACTCCTACACCTGCAAAATACACTGCTCAGATCCTCACCCTCCCTGCTTACCTTCCCTTTCAAAATTAAGGGGCATAATATTAAGCAACAGTGTTAAAATTAACGCCGATTTAGTAGCAGAAAACTGCCGCTAAAGCGGCGATAATGGGCTTGATAATATGCCGCAGAGAATTCCAACAGAAGCCCATGTTGACACCAGAACATGGACTTCTATGGGAATTCTCAAGGGCATATTATCAAGCCCATTATCGCCGCTTTAGTGGCAGTTTTATGCCGCTAAAGCAGCGATAATTTTAACGCCGTGCTTGATAATATGCCCCTAAGCCCCTGATATCATTCACTCCTCCGCTACACATAATACATTTTAAGTTAGCAGTACATTTACTTACTTTCCACAGCCTTTAACGCTCCTCAGCCGTTTCACATACCGCTTCACTCCAACTGGCTTTCCCGCGTCCACTTCTTAGCTTTTCACCATTCACGCTCAGTCTCGCGCATACGTTAAAATAAATGTTTTCACAAACCAAAAGTATACGTACTTAAACAAATTAACCTTATGTTTGTTTTTTAAAGATTAACCACAGATTACACGTCCAAAGATCGTACCTGCCACGCTCGCAAAAAACATAGTAAGTACCTCTTAAACCATAATACTTATTGTACAATTCAAACTTTACATGCTTAAAAAAATAGGAGTTAAGGAGGACGCACTTTTTCACAATTTTAGTTTTGTTGGGGTAAACGAACTTCATTACTTAAATTAAATTGTTTCGCCACATTCACAATTTAAATAATTTGTAGGGCGCTTCCACAATACTTTACTAGAAGTTATTTGTTCTCTGGGATATTACAACTATTGCCTACTACAGTATGTACAAAAACTTTATTTAGAAAGAAAAAAACATTAGTTAACAAAAAACTTACTTTATATACACAAACCGCAGTACAGCGCTTCGTTCAAATGCTGTATTACATAATCTGGGACACCTAATTCACCCCCAAAAAGACTACCTTTACTACAGCACAAAACAAGCAATAAAACAACACGTACATACCGAACCTCTTCACAACTTTCTCGCTCTTTCTTCTTAACTTCACTATCTAATCCCTTGCCTTCCTCTAAGTCGCATGCAACACTCCTCGTAATTTCTTTACATCACTGCCCCATCAACCTCACCTACTCCAAACATCATCACAAACTATATTTTAGACTCACTTTATAAATTAACTCACTTACCTCATACCCTCCTCAACTTCACATAATACATTTAAATTTCAGCTTTCACAGAATACATTATAAGTTCGGCAAACATTTACTTACTTCCTGCCGCTGCCTCACTTTTAACGCTCCTCACCTTTACATCCGTTGCACATCGCACTGACCTCCAACTACTTTGCCCATGTCCACTTCTCAGACTTTTGCCCTTTATGCACACTCTCCTGCTTAACTTGACACAACTGTCCTCCCTCAACACACTACTTCAATGCACACGGTTAATTCGCATCACACACTACCTCGCTGCAGCACATTAACTCCAGTACAACTTGTAGTCCACCAACCTGCCCTCACTACATCTACTTTTACCTACTCATCTTACAATCGCTTTTCACATTTAGCCGGTTCTAATGCCCCTGCTACATACACTTTTTGACCCTCCCCCACCGCATCACCTCCTCCAAAGCTCACTATACACTATATTTTACCTTCCCTTGCCAACTTTACTAACTAACCCATTGCAGTAACTTTGATTCCCCAACAAACATCTTAAGATCGTGTGCATATTCTCTCCCTGGGCACATTGTTGTGGAAAATAAAAATGGGGAAGCGTCCACAGCACCTCCCCAGAACATCTACAGAGCTCTGGGGGCATCATGGATACAAAACCCAAAATCACTCCTACTCAGCAACCAAAGAAACCCCCCTTACACTCCTCAAAAGTGCCCTAACCTTTTCACCCCAAAAACATTTTAACAGCAGTTCCATCTAAAAAACCCACGCACACACCTCCCCTTTACCGATGCAACTTCCACTAGAAAAAGAAAAACAACCCTGTCCGTTTCGTAGAACCTACTCCACACATACCTCTCCCGTAAAGAAGCCCACACCACTCTCCTCCACCATGAGACGCTTTAAGAACACAGCACGATCCGCCAGCTGTCATAACAGTGGGCGTTCCCCATTCCCTAGTCAAAACGTCCGTAACACTGCGCTTGCGTCATTTCCAGCTGTAACTAAACGCGTGCTCAATCAAAATACCGAAGTTGTTGTTGGACAGACTTGGATTTAGTGAGAAAACAAGCGCTTGCAGATAATAGCGTGAAAGTTGCATACGCCATTGTAGGGCCATCGTAGAACACTATCGCTAAGTAACAAAGCAAACAACAGCTACTAGTGGTGCAGCCATCTCAAAGTAGGGTTATGTTCCAAATACTGTAATAGAAACACAGAGCAACCCACTACCCCCACCCCACTGAGTTCTACAAAACAAGACCGTGAAGGACTTTTTGGCAGATTTATATAACGCAAACTTGACCCGGAAAGAGCACTTTACATCAGCACCAGTTACGTTGCACAAAGACACATTCATTTTTTGGTGGGAAGTACGGGGAGATTAAGTAATTTGCCCACAATTACAGGATGTACAGTCGACCCTGACGCTCGGAGCTTGCTTTCTCAGTTCCAAAGTCAGCAGTCTAGCCGTGAGGCCACATCCTCTCCCCAAACTAGGCAGTAGCATCTAATATTGCGGCGGTAATAGTCCATGCGCTTTCTATTAATTCAAAAGGGCAAGTTTCCTTAACACTTTATTAATAAGAAGTACTCTTAAAGTGTGGTTCATTCGTTCAGGTCAATCGCTATGAGGCAAACTGGGGACAGCTCGTTAGTGAAATCTAGAATTCACCCCTCTTTGAATTTTCTTTTAAATGATGCACAACACATTGAGCATAGCCGATCCTCTGTTAATTGCACTGATGCGTAATATTTACTTTTTAAAACATCAGTTACATTTTAGATTAAATAGAATTAACACACCTTCAACACATTTTATAATAGGAATGGGGAAACAATTTTCTCAGGTTTTGAAACTACAATTAGCATAATAGCATCACAGACATTTCCTTACCTCACAATAACATTACATAAATTAGACATAGCTGTCCTATAACTCATCAGGGGTAAAAGCTGCCACACTTGTAATACACAACATAGGAGGTGTCTTATCTCTAGGGATAATGTTTTAGGTAATTCACAGTAGCATGCTATTTCCAGCTATGGAATTAACAAGTGTAATAAACGTGCATATTGTGCTGTTGCAATTCATGCTTACCGGTCACAGTGCACTGTGGACTTCATACTTTGGAATAAAAGTTTGCTTGAATCCTTACTGCGGTCTGCCTCTTCACTACAGAGGGGCCGATTCCGATCCTGGAAAAACCGGGTACGAATCGTCGGACGGAGCGTTTTCTCCGTCCGACTCGTACCCGGGAAAACCACCTTACAAACCCGCAAGTACGATTCGTACAGAAACACCATTTCCGTACGAATCGTAAAAAACACCGACCGGCTAAAATATACCCACAATTCTGATCCGGGACACCGCGTACCCGACATTCGCATGGAGTCAGGCAGCGTTTTACGGACCAGCAAGTACGATTCGTACCCACAGCACTTCGCACGGCAATATTTTTACGGGACCCAAAAAGTGCCGGAAAAGCTAAGTACGCCACGATGCACGGCGAAAAGGGGGCCAGGTACGCAAAGGACCCCCATCCCTACATGTCCGCACCGTACCCCCACCCCCGTATGTACAGAGCATACCCCCACCCCGTGTAGGTACGGTGCGTACCCCCACCCCCGTAGGTACAGAGCATACCCCCACCCCACCCCGTAGGTACAGTGCGTACCCCCACTCCCGTAGGTACAGAGTGTACCCCCACCCCAACCCGTAGGTACGGTGCATACCCCCACCCCGTGTAGGTATGGTGCGTACCCCACCCCCGTAGGTACGGAGCATACCCCCACCCCACCCCGTAGGTACGGTGCGTACCCCCACCCCCGTAGGTACGGAGCGTACCCCCACCCCAACCCATAGGTACGGTGCATACCCCCACCCCGTGTAGGTTCGGTGCGTACCCCTACCCCTGTAGGTATGTGCATAGCACTTTTAAAATACCTGTCTCACAAAGTATGAATTATAAGCCGCTAACTCATGAACATAGATCTGCTCTGCAAATTCAAATGATGCATGTTAAAGTGCTAATTATAGATGAGATGTCTATGGTTGGGAGAAATATGTTCAATTTTATACATACCAGGCTACAACAAATAAAAGCTTCAAATCAACCATTTGGAGGTATTTCGGTTTTAGCTATTGGAGACTTTTATCAATTAAAACCTGTTTTCGACAGCTATATTTTTGAAGAAGGAAAATATTCATATGGTCCTTTAAGTACTAACTTATGGGTTGAAAATGTTAAACTATTTGAACTTACAAAAATAATGCGGCAGAAAAATGACCTTCAATTTGCAGAATTACTAAACAGATAAAGAGAGGGAAAACATACTGAAAAAGATATTTCAGATATAAAGCAGCGAGAAATACAACCAAATGACAGCCTTAGCAGAATAATACCATTTATAATGTCAACTAATATAGAAGTAAATGAGATCAACAAAAACATTTTAGAACAACATAGCCAGCAATATCCAGTTTTCACAACAAAAGCAGAGAAAGTAAAAAAAAAAACTATACTAAAACAATTACCAAAAGATCCTACTAAAACAAAACAATGGGACTTGCACACACATTACACATAGCTTTAAAGCTATGCTATGATTTAACTTGTAATGTTGATGTTAATGATGGATTAACAAGTGGAGCTTCAGGTTTAGCAGAGTTAGTTGAAATCATTAATAATACTCCATTTATTGTTTGGATAGCATTTGATAATAAAAGTGTTGGGGAAAATGACATGCAAAGCTAATAAACACTTATATCACTCACAAATATTGGATACATGGACACCAATACATCCTATAGCAAGACATTTCCAATATACTAAAAAATGTATTACTATTATACGCAAATAATTTCCTTTATGCCAAGCATCGGCAAGAACTGTACATAGGACACAAGGAGAAACTATAGAACCACTTTATATACACTTTAATAACAGTAAAATTCATCATTTGCATTATGTAGCTTTAAGCAGAGCAAAATCTATAGAAAACATATATATTCGAAACTTTAAGAAGGAGAAAATTATAGTATATCCCAAAGTAAATTTAGAAATGGAAAGATTAGGAACACATATGCCCTCTAGAAATTTCTGTACCACAATTAGAAACATACAATACACACATTAATATTATCACACACAATATACTGTCACTTCAGAAACAATTTTAGATCTATGTCATCGGATAGAAACATGTTA
Source organism: Triturus cristatus (assembly GCF_964204655.1). NCBI lineage: Eukaryota > Metazoa > Chordata > Amphibia > Caudata > Salamandridae > Triturus > Triturus cristatus. The sequence goes on from NC_140588.1 coordinate 391,806,263, forward strand.
CGAGCAGACATCATTTGTTTAACTGAGATAAACACTACAAAAAAGGCAACACAACTTGATTTTTTAATAGAACATTATCGGCATATGATATTTGATAAATTCCACACACAAAATACAGACCATGGGATGATGCTTTACTACAAAAGGGATATTTTTATTCTACCTATTTATGAAACACAACAAGGGGTTGACATTATACATTTCACATTACATATTAATAATAACGATTACCTACTGGTAATCATATACAAACCACCACATATATTAATACAATCACTTTTGCAAACAATTATAAACATAACAAACTTTTACCGAAACTACAAATACATCATTATGGGGGATTTTAACGTAGATTTGAAAAATAAAAATACTGCCACTAATGAACTTCTTGATTTCTTTAAAAAACAATTAGGATGCATACAAATCATAGACAGATACACAACGAACTACCAAACTTTATTAGACCACATATACACAAGTGATATACTGCAAAACTATGGGACATTAGAATACTATTACAGCGATCATAAAGCTTTATGGGTATCAATTTGATATGCTACTAACTTTTCTATCATTTCAGATGCTGACTATTCAACAAATTATTAATAAGCCAGCGGAAGACAACGAACCGTATCAGAAACCAATCAGAGTCAACGTTATCAAGTGCTCTGAAAAAACATACAACAAAAATGCTAAACAAGAAAACAAAGTCCTGTTTCATTTGGCATTAGCAGATGCAACTGGACAGATCAAAGCTACGTGTTATCAAGGAGAATTGCACAATCAAATTAAAGAAACCAATGTTCTCCTAATACGCAAAAAACAATTCAATACTCATAACCAAACAAACAAAAATAACAAAATGTAATGTAATGCCAATATCAGACTTTATAGTCAAACTAGCAGAACATTCCTTCAAAAAGCATCCTATACCTATCCCTATGTCTCACTATTCTAATAACTATATACAAATACATCTAATTCAAAGTTTCTACCTCTAAAGCTCACTCTCTCCCTCTATATCTTTGCATCTAATATAGCTTTAACTTAATACACAAACAATCTGTCCCTAGCAATAACTAAATCTATCACTCACTAACAAAAACATATCTACATCTAAGACTCTCACATTAAATCACTCACTAGCAACAACTACTAACAAATGCTTACATTGCATTAATAACTAACTATTGCTGTAAATAACTCACTAACTCTCTCACTAACACTCTACAGGAATAAAAAGGGAATTTTAATTATGTATTTTTTTTCAAAGGAAGAACCAATTAAGACAGTCTTCATCAATGGGCAAACAACTAACATTAAATCAATAACCATAAAAGACTTAACGGATTTCATCAAGGGGACATTATGGAGAGAGGTAACAAATTTTGAAACCAACATCGGGGAATACGTTACATTAACACATGTCACTGTACATGAATTCAATGGACAGAAAATATTAAATACGACAAGGCACAGCAAAATACAAGTGAGTACAAAAAGTTCAAACAGAAAAAAAACTACTTCTAGGACAGTTGCAATAACTATCACTTCTGTCGCTTCTAACACGATTCTATCCTTCTTCTAACCTCCTAAAACTCTACATTGCTAATGTCCATTAAGAAATCTTCTATACCTCTAACCCTCTTACAACCATTTACCCTTTTAATACCCCTCTAATAATACTATACCCTACTACCCCTCCAATAACAATCTTCTAAACATCTTCTGCCACTATTCAGAACATATACACCTCTTCCACACATAAATAACAACACAAATCCCATTCTACCCCTGTGATACACTTTTACTATACCTCTAAACTTCTACTGCCAGCTAAACCTCTTCTACACCTCTATCCCTATAACACTTTTATATCCCTCTTCTAACCTTTTACCCCTCTACACCTCAACTGTATTCTAATATTAAAACAGTATTCTACCCCTCTACCCCTTTACTACCCCTCTAACACTACACGACCCCCTCTACCCCTATACTATTCATCAAACACTATAACCCCTTTTATACCCCTTTACTACCACTCAAAAATACTTCAAGCCCTCTACACTTAGTATACCACCATCTACACACTTCAACACCTCTACCCCTCAGCTACCCCACTACCCCTCTTCTAACGAACTTATATCCCTCTTTTACACCACAACCCGTCTAATAACCCTCTAGCCCTCAAACTATCTTCTACCCCTTTACCGCTACACTACCTCGCTTCTAGACAACTACCTCCATTATACCCCTCTACCTCTACTCTTTTCAAAAACTCTGGTGCCGATCCCATTTCCGTACGAATCGTACAAAACCCCGACCGACGAAAATAAACATACAAATGTGATCCGGGAAAGCGCCGACGTGACGTCGGGACGCACGCAGCCTGCCATTCACGAACCAGGAATTACGATTCGCACCGACGTCATCCCGCACGGTGAATATTTTCCGGCAGCCAAAAACTGCCGGGAAATCAGGACGACGCGAACAAGGAGTACCTGCACGCGATGGACAGACATGGACCCGAACCTACGTGTCATCCCGGCCCTCATAGCAGTCGACCTCCTCTACAGGTTACGACGCAGACGCCGCAGAAGGTCAGAACAACAAAGGGAGGGGGGAAAGGGGGGGGCAGGACCAGGGGCAGGCCACAAAACCCCCACCAAAGTCACACAGCACACATGCCCTGGACATACCTGACCCCCAGGCCCTGGTCACTACGAGGGGGTGGGGGCGTGTCCAGCAAAGCCAGTGTCCGCCACAACGGAAGTGCTTGACGACGCGAACCGGCAACACAACAATACAGGTACGTCCCATACCCACGCCTTAAGAGCGTGGGTACGAGTCGTACCACGCCCACACCTACATCATCCCAACAATGGCGGGACGGCTGTACCCACATGGCAAAGGCCTGGGTACGGCCCGCACAAGCATCACATAGCGTGGGGACGGATATGTATGGACCGTACCCCCACCCCCCTATGCATGGAGCGTACCCCCAACCCCAACAGTGCAAGTACGACGCGTACCCTCACCCGTGTACGTATGGAGCGTACCCCCACCCCAACAGTGTAAGTACGACCCGTACCCACACCCGTGTACGTATGGAACATACCCCCACCCCAACAGTGTAAGTACGACCCGTACCCTCACCCGCGTACGTATGGAGCGTACCCCCACCCCAACAGTGTAAGTACGACCCGTACCCTCACCCGCGTACGTATGGAGCGTACCCCCACCCCAACAGTGTAAGTACGACCCGTACCCTCACCCGCGTACGTATGGAGCGTACCCCCACCCCAACAGTGTAAGTACGACCCGTACCCACACCCGCGTACGTATGGAGCGTACCCCCACCCCAACAGTGTAAGTACGACCCGTACCCTCACCCGCGTATGTATGGAGCGTACCCCCACCCCAACAGTGTAAGTACGACCCGTACCCACACCCGCGTACATATGGAGCGTACCCCCACCCCAACAGTGTAAGTACGACCCGTACCCTCACACGCGTACGTATGGAGCATACCCCCACCCCAACAGTGTATGTATGGACCGTACCCCCACCCGCGTACGTATGGAGCGTACCCCCACCCCAACAGTGTAAGTACGACCCGTACCCTCACCCGTGTACGTATGGAGCGTACCCCCACCCCAACAGTGTAAGTACGACCTGTACCCTCACCCGCGTACGTATGGAGCGTACCCCCACCCCAACAGTGTAAGTACGACCCGTACCCACACCCGCGTACGTATGGAGCGTACCCCCACCCCAACAGTGTAAGTACGACCCGTACCCTCACCCGCATACGTATGGAGCGTACCCCCACCCCAACAGTGTAAGTACGACCCATACCCACACCCGCATACGTATGGAGCGTACCCCCACCCCAACAGTGTATGTACGGACCGTACCCCCACCCGTGTACGTATGGAGCATACTCCCACCCCAGCAGTGTAAGTACAACCCGTACCCTTACCCACGTACGTATGGAGTGTACCCCCACCCCAACAGTGTAAGTACGACCCGTACCCTCACCCGTGTACGTATGGAGCGTACCCCCACCCCAACAGTGTAAGTACGACCCGTACCCACACCCGCGTACGTATGGAGCGTACCCCCACCCCAACAGTGTAAGTACGACCCGTACCCTCACCCGCGTACGTATGGAGCGTACCCCCACCCCAACAGTGTAAGTACGACCCGTACCCTCACCCGCGTATGTATTGAGCGTACCCCCACCCCAACAGTGTAAGTACGACCCGTACCCACACCCGCGTACGTATGGAGCGTACCCCCACCCCAACAGTGTATGTATGGACCGTACCCCCACCCCAACAGTGTAAGTACGACCCGTACCCTCACCCGCGTACGTATGGAGCGTACCCCCACCCCAACAGTGTATGTACGGACCGTACCCACACCCCAACAGTGTAAGTATGACCCGTACCCTCACCCGCGTACGTATGGAGCGTACCCCCACCCCAACCGTGTATGTACGGACCGTACCCCCACCTCGTATGCATGTAGCGAACCCTCACCCGTGTATGTTCTAAGCGTACATATCCTGAAATAGGAGGGGTGTGTGCAGAGTCCTCCCAGCAGTGCCCAGACACAGGAGGGGTGGGTGCCTAACACTCCCAGCAGTGCCCAAAGACAGGAGGGGTGGGTGCAGAGTCCTCCCAGCAGTGCCCAGACGCAGGAGGGGTGGGTGCAGAGTGCTCCCAGCAGTGCCCAGACGCAGGAGGGGTGGGTGCAGAGTCCTCCCAGCAGTGCCCAGACACAGGAGGGGTGGGTGTAGAGTCCTCCCAGCAGTGCCCAGACGCAGGAGGGGTGGGTGTAGAGTCATCCCAGCAGTGCCCAGACACAGGAGGGGTGGGCGCCTAACACTCCCAGCAGTGCCCAGAGACAGGAGGGGTGGGTGCAGAGTCCTCCCAGCAGTGCCCAGACGCAGGAGGGGTGGGTGCAGAGTCCTCCCAGCAGTGCCCAGACGCAGGAGGGGTGGGTGTAGAGTCCTCCCAGCAGTGCCCAGACGCAGGAGGGGTGGGTGCCTAACACTCCCAGCAGTGCCCAGACACAGGAGGGGTGGGTGCCTAACACTCCTAGCAGTGTCCAGAGACAGGAGGGGTGGGTGCAGAGTCCTCCCAGCAGTGCCCAGATGCAGGAGGGGTGGGTGCAGAGTCCTCCCAGCAGTGCCCAGACGCAGGAGGGGTGGGTGCAGAGTCCTCCCAGCAGTGCCCAGACGCAGGAGGGACGGGTGTAGAGTCCTCCCAGCAGTGCCCAGACGCACGAGGGGTGGGTGTAGAGTCCTCCCAGCAGTGCCCAGATACAGGAGGGGTGGGTGCCTAACACTCCCAGCAGTGCCCAGAGACAGGAGGGGTGGGTGCAGAGTCCTCTCAGCAGTGCCCAGACGCAGGAGGGGTGGGTGCAGAGTCCTCCCAGCAGTGCCCAGACGCAGGAGGGGTGGGTGTAGAGTCCTCCCAGCAGTGCCCAGACGCAGGAGGGGTGGGTTTAGAGTCCTCCCAGCAGTGCCCAGACACAGGAGGGGTGGGTGCCTAACACTCCCAGCAGTGCCCAGACACAGGAGGGGTGGGTGCTTAACACTCCCAGCAGTGCCCAGAGACAGGAGGGGTGGGTGCAGAGTCCTCCCAGCAGTGCCCAGACGCAGGAGGAGTGGGTGCAGAGTCCTCCCAGCAGTGCCCAGACGCAGGAGGGGTGGGTGCAGAGTCCTCCCAGGAGTGCCCAGACACAGGAGGGGTGGGTGCCTAACACTCCCAGCAGTGCCCAGAGACAGGAGGGGTGGGTGCAGAGTCTTCCCAGCAGTGCCCAGACACAGGAGGGGTGGGTGCCTAACACTCCCAGCAGTGCCCAGAGACAGGAGGGGTGGGTGCAGAGTCCTCCCAGCAGTGCCCAGACGCAGGAGGGGTGGGTGCAGAGTCCTCCCAGCAGTGCCCAGATGCAGGAGGGGTGGGTGTAGAGTCCTCCCAGCAGTGCCCAGACGCAGGAGGGGTGGGTGTAGAGTCCTCCCAGCAGTGCCCAGACACAAGAGGGGTGGGTGCCTAACACTCCCAGCAGTGCCCAGAGACAGGAGGGGTGGGTGCAGAGTCCTCCCAGCAGTGCCCAGACACAGGAGGGGTGGGTGCCTAACACTCCCAGCAGTGCCCAGAGACAGGAGGGGTGGGTGCCTAACACTCACAGCAGTGCCCCTGCAAAGAAAAGGGTGGAGTACCCACAGATCCAATGCCCACAAATGTCAGTCAGGTGCACAAAGATCCTGCAGTACATGTAGCACATGTGTGCGAGGCTGGAAGTATACATATGCATAGCGCCTAAAAGAATACATGTACACATGAAGACATGGCAACAGTCTACATACACAAGTACAGTGACCACCAAAGACGCCAGGAATGATGCAGGTGGAGACATCGCTCAGCATGCATGGCCAAAGTCTAACGAGTCCGTCACACACCCAGCCAATGTAGACACAGCTCAGCACCACATATTGGAAAGACCCTGCAGGGAAGAAGTCAGGTTACACAGAGGAAGGAACACACCTTGGGACGATGTCACCATGCAGTAACTGCTTACATGAACAAAGTTATGTAGCCAACAGCTTGTGATGGCACACAGATACCAGGATCCACCCTATGACCAGCACAAGACGACAATTCCCACACACCCAACACATAATCAACACCCAAAATAATGGGGCAGGTCGACCAACAGCAATACCAGACAGACAGTAGTGTACTAAGGAAAAATAAATTGCTTTAATCAGCATCCAAAACATATGTTTGTCCCTTGAAAGTTCTTAAAAGTACAATGCCCATAGGGCAAACCAAAGTTGGAATCCAGGTGGGGGACACAGTGGGACGCGTGTCCCCTAGCTTGCCTGCACAGTCAGACTCCTTCGTCTTCCAGAGCGGGGAGGGCATCATGTGGGCGGGAAGGACCAGGCACCGCAGGGACATGAGGGCGAAGGGTAGGCGTCGTGGGTGCAGGGATGGAGGAGTCCACCACAGGGGGTGGGTCAGGGCCAAAGGCGGAGGCCAGGAAGGCGCTGCACAACTTTGCAAGGTCCTCCAGCGACTCCCCTGCACCCGAAGGAACCACAGGCCCCAAGGAGGGGGGGGGGGGCGGAGGGATGGGTCGCAGCACCACAGGGGGAGGGTGTGGACAGGGAGGGGACTCAACCACCCTGACCGGGGACTCCCTTGACCGCTTGCGGGGTGGTGTCACAGTGGGGCTCAGGGACAGAGCGGCCATGAAGGAGTCTTTGCCAGATATGTGGCCAGGAGAGCTGAGGGGAGGGGATTTGGAGGGAGTGGATTTGGTGGAATGCGGACTCCCACTCTGGCTGCGTGACTTACGTTTGCCCCCCGACCCAGTGGGTGTGCCTACTCCACCCTGTGTGTGCGTGCCAGGAGGTGTGCGTATGACCTTCCCTGCTGGTGTGGTGCCTGTGTCTGTTGTGGTGGGTGCATGCTGACGTCTGGGTGTACGTGGGACAGGCATGGGAGTGGGAAGTGTGGATGGGTCAGGGGTAGGGGGTTGGACGTAGCGCTGCAGGAGACCCACTACTGCAGTCAGTGTCGAGTCAATGGACATCAGCAAGTTGCGTTGGTCAGCCTGCGATGAAAAAATGCCCTCCAAGTATGCCTCCATGTTGTTCAGCACTTGGCTGTGGCCATGGAGGACATTAAGCATCGCAGCCTGACCAACCTGCAACTTCCGCTGGATGTCCACTGACTCGGCATTGGCGGCAGCAGTGGAGACAGGGGCAGGGGGTGCGGTGCCTGGCAGGAAGGAGACATGTGGTGACCGGGCACGCTGGGAAGGGACACGAGCAAGTGGGAGGTGGCTGATGGCAATGGAGGGGGCGGGCTGAGATGTTGTGCCGCTGTCAGCTGCTGGTGCAGCCTCCGCCCACTCGGAGAGATCATCCTCGGACCCGTCAGCTTCATATTCTGTCGTGCCAGTGGACAGGTCCTCGGCCTCACTCTCCTCCACCTCAGTTCCACTCAATGTGCCAGCCACGATGTCAACGCTGGCACTGGTGCTCGGTCCCTCCGCTCCGTCTGTGCTCATGTCTCCCTCCGTGTCCCCCGACGATGCTGTGGGCAAGGTGAAGAGACAGCAATTAATCATACACCTTTATACATATGTCACATGAGTCCAATCTACATAGGTTACAGTGCATAGCCTGAAAAGAAAGATCAGTAACATCTACAAAACAAGGTACAGATGTAGGGCATGCAACGCACAGTTGGTTGACCCACCATGCCACAGAAAAACCATGGAGAGCATGACACAATAGCAAATGACATGAAATGGAGTTTGACAGAGGAGCCAGGCCCTGGGGACAATCCAGCACTGCATCTGCACCACACAGCGTTGTCGAAAATAGGGATGAGCAGGGACCATATCCATGAATTTGAGGCACATGCAGCATAGGTAATACTGAAAACATGCCCACCATGACTGGCTCACTGCACCTTGAGTGTATGTCCAGACAAACATCACACACTGGCCAGACCTAGCAAAGAGATTTCAGGTTTTGACATGTAGGCTTTGCTCGCACCAACCACCCCCTACATGAGACAATTTGTTGAGACACAGGAAGCACTTACATCTCTTAGTCTGGGTGAAATACACAGGGGCTGCATAAATGCAAGATTGGACGCCAAATACCCAAGGTGCGCCTGTCCAAATAATCATGTACAAATGGTCATCATCAGATTATTGTAACAAGACACACAGGCACTGGCCCCCGTGAGTATGGACAAGGAAAATCAGGTCAGGCTGTACAGTGGACACTTGTACTACATTTTAGGTCAATATACATGGTGCCAGGGGACAATGGCACAGAGCACAACCTATGCTGTAGACACTGAGAGTGTCCACGTTTTGTGATGACACACATGACACCTAGGAAAATATGCCCCAGGGGACAGTAGTGGCCACACAACTCCATGGTCCTGAATGGGAATGACTGCAACACACGCCACCATCCCTGCACTATGCGTATCGCACACTCATGCACATCATGTCACAGGCCACAACATAAGACATGCGTGCTGTAAGGCATGACACTTGAGAGACTAACTCCCATGTCTGGACTCAGCATCAGTGCCAACTGACATGGAACCCACATGCACTGAACTGGACAGGGCACAGGCAAGGTCCCAAAACCTGTTACACACCACCCCCACACATTATGCTACAGGCATAGTTCACGTGGAGAAAGCGCCAGCATACATTACCTTGTGCAGGAGGGACTACACACAGACAAGGGAACACATTGCAAGGAGGGGAAGGGAGGCAGGAGAGCACCGCTATACTGTGAGTAACTGGATCTGCACAGCACCTTTAAACCCTGGCAGTGTATCCATGCAACTGTGCACTTACAAATGCTGGTGACACACAACAAACACACATGTACCTACCCCCTTCCTGCTGCTGCTTCTCCTGTAAGCGCCTGTCTAAGTCTGGAAATACCACCGCCAGCACACGCTTGTGGATGTGGGTCAGACGGCGGCGCCCGCGGTTCTTATGGGTCTCAGGTGAGTCCCCCAGCAGGACCCGTGCGATCCTCCGCGTCCAGCACCGGATATCCTGCCAGCGTTTCCTCACCTGGGCCAGGCGCCGCTTGCGACCGTCCGTCCTCCTCACGGCACTGACGGCGTTCATCCATATCTGCTTCTTGGCAGAGGCGCCTACCTGTGAGGATGAACAAGTGACACTACATCAATACACCAGGCACATGTCACAGAGAGACATATTAGAACAAATTTGCTGTTTACAACAAGGCATAGTATGCATCCAACGCATTGCACCTTTGTCATAGGGACATGATCCTCTGGGGAAGGGCAAAAGCAGTACGTGCCATTGAAAGGACACAGGTGGAATGAGGGCAACGACACAATCAATGATCCAGGCTCACACTGTGCATCAGAAGGTACACCAGGATAATGTGCAGCACCTCTAAGCAGTCACATGCCACAGGCCACTGACGCTACCGCAGCAGAGTACACACACACACACAGGCACAGGACATTCACCTGCCATTGCCAAATGCAGCGACAAACCTCACTCTGCACATGTGCCACTAGACGGGGTGGGCTCACAGGTGTGGGGCTGGCTCTGCACGTCAGACACACAGCACTGCTCCCTGCTCACAGCAAATGGGCAGGGTATATCCATCCCTCATGCAGCCCGGGTGCCACACTCCACATATGCACCCACCCACATGAAAGGGGACTTACACAAACACCGATGTCCAGGGTACGAACACATCATGTGGACACTCTCAGCACAGGTACACAGAACTAACACACATCTGTGGGTACAGTCACCTGTCACACTGGGCTGACCACATAATCAAATGAGGACTGTAGAGGCTACATTCCCAGGAGGAAAAGACAGGCAGAATGTGGCATGCACCATGCAGTGATTGTCACAGTAAACACAATGCAAGTGAGGACGGCAGACATGCACCACAGCATGCACTGGCTGGGAGACATCAGGCATTCCCCCCCCCTGGCATCCCCCCTACAGTACATAGCATGTGTGTCACACCTGGACACAATGCCAGAAGTCACAGTCACAAGCAAGGGACACAGTCTGTGCTAGTAGACTCTGCACTCACCTGATACCCTGGTCGCCCATACAGCAGGGGGTACTGTGGGAGGATCACATCCAGCAAAGCCGGGTTCTCCTCCAGGGTGAAAGGCTGTGACCTCTCCACAGACCTTGACATGGTTCCAGGGAATCAGTAGCAGCAGCTGGGTCGTCGAATCCTAAGATGTGCAGGCAAGTGCTCCCTCATGGGACCTGGCTTCCTTATATCTGCCTTGCTGGCCTGTTTCATGCACAGGAGTACAGAGTGATTGGTCACTCACATTTGCATCCTATGTTTCCCCCAATCCCTTCAAACCTAGCACAGTCAGTGGGTTCTTATTGTGTTTTTTTCTTGAGCATGATGTCAACTCCAGAACCACATTGCAACAAAGTAGATTCATTCAAACTGACTACTGCTGTGCATCTGCTGAAAAAAATTCAAACTTTAAACTTGGTCTCCATGACAACCAGCATGCACGTAGGCCTTTATACTTGTCCCTCATGTGTCCCCTATGTAATTTGGAGTTTAACACACAGGTACGGTGCGTACCGGGGCCCTAGGGCACCACAAATGCATTGCAACGGCCCGTACAGGCGTGTGTACGGTCCGTACCACTATGGGTGTGCTTGCGTATGCGTACCCATAGTGAAAGTGAGCATACGCACGCGTGTACGGTCCGTACCACTATGGGTACACATACGCGAGAACACCCATAGTGAAAGTGAGCGTACGCACGCTTGTACGGTCTGTACCACTATGAGTACGCATACGCGAGAATACCCATAGTGAAAGTGAGCATACGCACGCATGTACGGTCCGTATCACTATGGGAGTTATCGCGTATGCGTACTCATAGTGGTACGGACCGTACACGCGTGCGTACGCTCACTTTCACTATGGGTACGCATACGCAAGCACACCCATAGTGGTACGGACCGTACACATGCCTGTACGCTCACTATCACTATGGGTACACATACGGCAACACTCCCATAGTGATAGGGAACGTACACAGGCCCTCTGAGCGAAAGTACGGTGCCTTTCACACATCACAGTAGTGACAGGCAGCACACAGGAAGGAATAGGGCTGACATACTTGTCCATGGATGGACATCAAGGCATTGTCTGGGCAGTACTACATGTGTGGGGCACAGGTGTGAAAGGCTGTGATGTGGCACATTACTCCTGAGTCGAGAAGGCACCAGATGTATGATGAGATGTGTACAGATGTTATGTGTGACGGTGCAATGTGTGCCAGGCATGCCCTTAACTCCTTTGACATGTGTGCATGTCGTACTGCACACTTGGGATGAGCGTCACTGGCATGGCACAGTCAACAACACACGCAAGTGTCCCCTGATGCCCGCTACAGGGGTTACCACACCAGACATGTGACTACCCACGGTGCACGATGTGACTATGTCATGTATGTGTGGGGGGTTCCCATTAGCTTGATGTTGGAGCTCCCTCAAAAGCATCAGCTGTTGCAGCAACCAACATGTGTCTGTGTGTAGATGGACATGGCACACTGTTCCGCACACCAGGCCCCATGTGGTATCGGATGTGAGGTGCGTATGTATGCATGGGACACGGAGTAGCGTAACAAGGACATTTCTGCATCCTCTCTATGAATGTGTGGTGAGTCATTACATGTACACCTTATTGGCAAGGTGTGTGGGCTGTCCTAGTGTAATGTCATGTGACCTGTGGCTCTAGTGTTCCGCTACCAGTCTCTGCAATCGACATCCTACTTCTGCTGATGTGTTGATGTATGTCACTCCTGTGTTGCGTCTGGCTGTTCACTTACACTGGGACACAGCTAATCCCATGCCATGGCATGTGGAGGTTCACAATCTCCGTGTGTAGCTGGGTCTTGGTAGGAGTGTCACCTGGCAGCCATACGTGTCCAGGGCATGTGGCCCATACCTGACTCCGTATGTCGCATATGTGTATTGACAGATTGACATGTGCTCAGCACCAAAAAATTGTTGTTGTAGTGCACTCACTCTTCCTTGTCCCTTCCAAATTACTGCAGAGCGCCGCCTCTTCCCCGAGCAATTCCGGACTTGGCTGACATGTGGGAGAATGACTGTATCCGGTGCTATCGCTTCCCCCAACCGTTGATTCTGGAGTTGACGGCGAGGCTGGCACCACACCTGCAACCGCTGCACAGGTATCCTACGGCACTGACACCCAAGCTGAAGGTACTGGCAGCCCTACATTTTCTTGCCACGGGTACCTTTTAAAATACCATAGCTCAGGTTGGTGGCATGTCCCAGAGCATGTTCTGCCGTGTTCTGCATGATTTCTTAGAGGCCATGCTGCTTCACCTGGATGAGTTCATCCATTTCCCAACCCCTGAAATGTTGACTGGGGTCAAGCGTGGATTCTATGCCCTGGGAGGGATGCCCCATGTCATTGGGTCCATAGATGGGACACATGTGGCTTTGGTACCACCACAGGCACAGGAGGTAGCGTACAGGAATCGCAAGCACTACCACTCCATCAATGCCCTTGTGGTGTGTCTGTCCAACATGGTGATTTCACATGTCTGTGCTCGTTTTCCAGGATCAGCACACGATGCCTACATCATGAGGCGTAGCAGGGTGCCTGAAATGATGACGCAGCTGCGCAACGAACGAGCATGTGTTGTTGGTGGGTACACTCTGTCTGTCCTGTATTTTGCGTAGACTTCCAGCACGACTTCTTCTCCTGTCCTACTTATGTCCATGTGCTTTCCATGTAGGGGACGCTGGCTATCCCAACATGCCATGGCTGATCACACCTCTCCGCAACCCCATCACGCCGGCCCAGCTCCGCTACAACACCGCCCATGGCCGGACAAGGCGAGTGATAGAGAGGACATTTGGCCTCCTGAAAAGCCAATTCAGATGCCTCCACAAGACCGGCGGCGCCCTCCCATATGCCCCGGCGAAGGTCTGCAAAATCTTCATGGTGTGCTGCATGCTGCACAACATGGCAGTTGAGAAAGCTGTGCCACTCATCCTGGATCAAGATGATCAGGACCATCCACCCGTGGAGGACCAAGGTCTTGACAATGGGGCTAGTGATGTGGAGGATGTAGTTCCGCAAGAGGACATCCGGACTCGGCTCATACGCGACTTCTTTGCTTAGTGGTGAGTACCAGTGTCTGTGTGTGCACGCATTGGTCCCCGTGTGGCATGTGTTGAGGTGTGTGTATCCATCTGCATGTATGGCACGTGAGTCAGAGGTGTGTGTGGATGTGTCACTGGAGTGATGGTGCCAGTGATGAGTGTATTTCCCCAGTCATAATTGTGACCTAGCATGTTGTCATCCTTACATGTGTCGAGTACATGCACATGCAAGTGGCTGTGCTTTTTGTGGCTGACTTCTTGTGTGTCTCTCATCCCCAGGTACTTGCGCATGCCGTCTGCTGGTTGCATTGTTGTGGCACTGCTATTCCTCATGGACACGTCATCGTGTGCTGACTCAGCGTTACACGCACGGACAAGGTTGGAAGTCTCCTTAGGGTAAGGGATGCATCAGGGGTGTATTGGGTGTGGCAGTTGTTTACGATGTGTGCACACTGCCCCTGTCGATGTTTGGTTCCTCTGCTGACATGTCGCATCACCATGGGACACATGACATGCAGCTGGGTACACCTGAATAGATGGTCAGACTTGTTGACAGTCATCAGTGATGGGATTGTGGATTGTGATAATGGCATCAATGTGTGTTACACTGCCCTCGGACACATACGGTTTGCATTGGCTTGACATGGTGTGGGACTTCCACATCAGCGGATCAATGGTGTATGGCAGTCTCTCCGTGAGCAGCAGGGGGTGTTTAGCTGTTAGCCGACACTTGTGTGCCAGTTCCATGGCTATCACGCATTTGTGCTGCAGAAGGGGGGTTCCAGTGTTGGACCCACATGTTACTCCACATGACCCGTTCATGTGTACTCCGAGTTGCCTCTGCAATCCCGAATACATGACTAATAAAGGTGTCCCTATGCCTCAAAGGTGCCTCTTCTCAGTCAATGCTAGTGTGTTGCCACGGTGCATCCGGCATGTCTGGCATGGTTTTCCGTGATTGTGGCTATGTGTCTATGTGTAGAGTAGCAAGATGCAAGCTGTTTGTGTGGGATTAGACTGTGTATTGTGCATGATGTCCATGACTGTGTGGGTATTGTGACATGTGCCATCCCCATGCATCCAACGTTGGCCAGGCCACCATTCTCTGCATCCACCTGACTCAAGCTTGCAGGACATGGTTCTGCCACCTGGCCACACATACCTGGGTGCCCCCCAGGACACTCCACATGATCCCTGACCTCTGCGCATGGCTGTCGCTGTACTCAAAATGTCTGTCGGAATGGTTGTGCGGCCACCCCCTCAGCTGGTTGGGCCCATCACGGGTGTGTATGGTGCTCCATGTCTGTCTTGCCTAATACAATGTGACCCATGTGTGTCCTGTGCCAGACTCAGGCCCCAGGGTGTGGATGGTTGAAGTCAAATGAGAACTCAGGCATGGTTAGACTTTACAAGACACATGTAAGGTAATAATGCAAAATGTAGGCATCTTCTCTTTATGGTGTAACTCTTTATTTTGGTTGGGGTACGGGGGGGGTATGACATGAGGGGCTTTCCGGGTGTGTGGAATCCAAAGTTCACTAGGGGAGTTGGTGTCCTTGCCATTTGAAATCCTCAGAGTCCATGCCACAGTCTTTGTCAACATTGGTCAGACAGTGACCAGCAAGTCCATGTGGCAGAGAATGTCTTTAGCTGCTGTGCTGCTCTTGGTCCAGTGGGCCAGGTGCCAGGCCAGGTGTCCTGGGAGATGGTGCTGTTGCGCTGACCCTCACGGTCTTTTCCGTGGACGACCCGCCCTCCTGCGGGGACC
The DNA here is from genome assembly GCF_964204655.1 of Triturus cristatus. Classification (NCBI taxonomy): domain Eukaryota; kingdom Metazoa; phylum Chordata; class Amphibia; order Caudata; family Salamandridae; genus Triturus; species Triturus cristatus. The sequence goes on from NC_140588.1 coordinate 391,821,771, forward strand.
CTCAGAAGCAGGCCGTGACGATGATTGGGATGCTCCGTCGGATGTCTCCTCCTCCTCCTCCTGATCCCTCCCTATGGGTGGGGATGTTCTATGCCTGATGGCACAGGGAGGGTTGCCCATGTTTTCGGCTATCCGATGGAGTGTACTGTGAATTCCCCTGAACACCGTCACGAGCTCAGCCTGTCTGTCCTCCATCCGCCAGTGGTGTCGCAGTAGACAGGCATGTTGCTCCGCATGTTGCTGGGCCTGCTGGGTCTTGATCTCCTCGAGGATGGACACAACCTGGGCCATGCCCGTGGTGTCCTGCCGGTATGTGTCCAGGATGTTTCTGACATGGTAATATACCGGTTCCACAGCCAACTGGTCAGGCTCGCGCCTCCGCCGTCCTCCACTCCCACCACCCCTGCCCACTTGCGCCTGGCCTGCCCTTGTGGGCACATCGGGTCTCCGGGACCCCTGAGGGGTGGCATTGGCGTTGTCGCCTGCCTCCTCCTGGGTGCCCGGTACACCGTGTCCCTCCTGGCCAGCCTGGCTGCATTGTGGTGGTGGGGCAGGGATCCTGGGTGTCTCCTGGGATGTGGCAGGAGTGGGGGTGGTGGTTGGCCCAGTTGTACCTGACGCAGGTGCTGCAGGTGGTTGGACACCAGAGGGGCCAGGTTGGTCGGGTTCGTCCACAGAGTGGTGAGAGTCGTTGCTGCCGGTGGGTCCGTCATCCCGCCGAGCCGGGTCCTGTGAGTCTTCCCCCCCAGTGTTGGGGGGTGATCCACGACATTGACCTGTGTGTGAGAGAGACAATGTTAATTTTGTTCCATGCAACATCCATGTTTCATTGGTTTCTAAGTTGGCACATTTCCTCTGGGAATTTGGATATGTCTTGCATTCCACTCACAGTGCACTTGTGCATGGGTATGTCCCTTGGCCACAGCTTTTGCGACTTTACCTATGTGTGGCACAGTCTTACTTGCTGCGTCAATTGTGACTGCAGTCAGCAGTGGAGTGGGCAGGTGTGGCGAGCCATGCATTGGCGCCTTCCGTGTTGCACTGTACGTGGGCACATGGTGTTGTTCCACACACTTAGATAATGCAGGTAGCTGGCATTGTGCTCGTGCACAGGTTGAGACATGGCCCAGTGTTTTGCCATGGAGAAGAGGGGGGATTCAGGCACTGGCCACCCTTGTCTACATGCACGCAGTCCACCTGCTGACGAGCAGACATTCCCACACCCCACAAGGCTGAATTGGTCTCCCTGTGTGTCCTTTTCTCACTCCCTCTCTGTCTCCCTCTCCCTCCCTCTGTGTGTCAGCCTCCTCCCTCTGTCCGTCTCCCTGTGTCTCCCTCCCTCTCTCTCCCCCTCTCCCTCCCTCTGTGTGTCACCCTCAGTCACCTCAGCCCAGCTTCCTTGGGAACAAACTTTTTGCTGATCTTTTACTGGCCCTTGGCTTGGTCATGTGAGTTTGTTTCTGATCTGCAGGCACCCATTGGGTGTAGTGTCTGTGTCTGCGCTGCTGCTGTGGTGGTGTGTGCTGCCACTCTTTCACAGTGTTGGCTATTCATTAGCTGCTGTCATGTGCAAAAACGTGCCGTCACCCCCATGTGTTAATGCAAGGCGTCCGCCATTTGCTGGCAAGTCTTTCCTGTGTGGGGACACACTGCTTGTCTGGCTGTGACCTAGGCCATATGGGCAGGGGGCATTGTTGTTTGCTTCTGAGTTGCACTATGTGATTTTTGTGGCCCACACTCCCGCCATCCGGCTTACCGTGTCTTGTGTTGGTGTTTTCTGTGGCCTGTGACTTTGCATTGTCCAGCTGGGTGCATGGGGCATGGTGGCGCCAGTGGCATGTGCGTGTTCATAGAGTGTGGTTGAGTCATGCGATAGCTTGGGGTGGTTGCGTGCCAGTTTGTGAGTTTGGTTGTGGATGACGTTCCTCCCATGTGAGGTGAGTTGTTTGTGTACTCACCCGGGTCTCGGAGTCCGTCTAATCCGTCCACTGACACCACCAGCAGTATGGCCATCACCCTCTCCTCCCAGGGATGGTAGTGTACGGTTCTGCGGGGCGGCCCTCCTCCAGTGACGTTGGCCTGGTTGTGGTCGACGGTCATTTTGGCTCGGACCCTCTTCCGCAGATCGTACCACCTGGTTTGGCATTCATGCCTGGTCCTTCTGGTGGCCGCAACAGCATTCACAGCATCAACAATCCTCTGCCACATGGCTGTTTTTTCGGTCATGCAGGTCTGTCTGACCAATGTTCCAAAGAGGTGTGGCTCGACTCTGAGGATTTCGTCGACAAGGACCTCCAACTCGCGGCTAGTGAACTTTGGATTCTTGTTAGTGGGCATGGTGAGGGGTGTGGGTGTGGATGGTGGGGGGGGTGTGGATGGTTGTGGGTGTGTGGTTGTGGTTGTGCAGGTGTGTGTGTGAATGTGATGAGGGGGTGTTTGTGAAGGTGGTTGTGTGAAGGTGTGCAAGTGTAAGGTGTAGTAATGGTTCTAGTATGGTGCTGTAGGTTGTCTGTGGGGTCTGGCAGCAGTGAGTCTGTTGCAAAGGCTCATGGTTTGTGTGTGTGGGCCCTTTTTATTGGTCCATTGGTGGGTGTGGCTGTGTTTGAAGTTTGGGTGGATGTGTTATAAGGAGTGGTTGTGTTTTGGGCCTGTGTTTGGGATTTTGGCAGTTGCAGGTCAGTGAATGTGTTGTTTTTGTGCTTGTTGGACATGTTTTGTGGCTTTGTGCCATTCGAATGGTGTATTCTTGTGTTGTTTTGCTTTGTCCTGGTTGTGTACGTGCGTTTTTAGCGTGTGTACGGTGTGTACTTCGTGAATTTTGTTGTACAGTGCTGTCCTTGTGTCTGGCTCGGTACGACTCGTACATGCGCGATGTTGTGTGAAGGTGCTGGTGTTGGGGCCTGGGGTGCGCTCCGTACTTAGAATGTTGGGGTGGGGGTACGCTCCATGCATACGTGGGTGGGGGTACGTGTCATACATACACGGTTGGGGTGGGGGTACGGTCCGTACATACACGGTTGGGGTGGGGGTACGCTCCATGCATACGCGGGTGAGGGTATGGGTCGTACATACACTGTTGGGGTGGGGGTACGCTCCATATGTACGCGGGTGAGGGTACGTGTCGTACATACACGGTTGGGGTGGGGGTACGGTCCGTACATACATGGTTGGGGTGGGGGTACGCTCCATGCATCCGCGGGTGGGGGTACGGGTCGTACATACACAGTTGGGGTGGGGGTACGGGTCGTACATACACTGTTGGGGTGGGGGTACGCTCCATGCATACGCGGGTGAGGGAATGGGTCGTACATACACTGTTGGGGTGGGGGTACGCCCCATACGTACGCGGGTGTGGGTACGGGTCGTACATACACGGTTGGGGTGGGGGTACGGTCCGTACATACACAGTTGGGGTGGGGGTACGCTCCATGCATACGTGGGTGGGGGTACGGGTCGTACATACACGGTTGGGGTGGGGGTATGGTCCGTACATACACGGTTGGGGAGGGGGTATGCTCCATGCATACGCGGGTGAGGGTACGAGTTGTACATACACTGTTGGGGTGGGGGTACGCTCCATGCATACACGGGTGGGGGTACGGGTCGTACATACACTGTTGGGGTGGGGGTACGCTCCATACGTACGCGGGTGTGGGTACGGGTCGTACATACACGGTTGGGGTGGGGGTACGGTCCGTACATACACTGTTGGGGTGGGGGTACGCTCCATGCATACGCGGGTGGGGGTACGGGTCGTACATACATGGTTGGGGTGGGGGTACGGTCCGTACATACACGGTTGGGGAGGGGGTACGCTCCATGCATACGCGGGTGAGGGTACGAGTCGTACATACACTGTTGGGGTGGGGGTACGCTCCATGCATACGCGGGTGGGGGTACGGGTCGTACATACACTGTTGGGGTGGGGATACGCTCCATACGTACGCGGGTTAGGGTACGGGTCGTACATACACGGCTGGGGTGGGGGTACGGGTCGTACATTCACGGTTGGGGTGGGGGTACGCTACATAAATTCACGGGTGGTGGTACGTCTCGTACATACATGTGTGTACATACACGGGTGGGGATTGGACTCGTACATAGGAGGGCTGGGGGGAGTGTTGGGCGCGTATGCGGGCACATGTCTCCATGGTTGCTATGGGAGTTCGGTGCGGACGGTGTTTTTTCCATACGGTTGTAACATCGGACGCACAGGATGGATCGTAATTCACTTTTCACATTTATACAGTAAATCGTCCGAGGATGTGTCGGATACATTTTCCGACCCGAGGACGTGTGGGGAATAATTCCCAATGCGATTCGTATGGACTTTTTCCCATGCGAATCGTAATTGGCAGTTTGTACGGCACTTGTACGATTCATACGGTAAAAAGACCGGATACGAGTCGTACGGGGAATTTTTTTACAGGATCGTGATCGGCACCTCTGTCTCTATTTTACATATCTAACACTATTCTACCCTTTAAGACCTCGAACACTCTTGTACACTGAACATCTTGTCTAACCCTCTAATTATATTCTACTTCTATTATAAACATCTAAACCTTTTCAACACCTCTACTACCCCTCAACTCCTCTACTACCCCTCTACCACTCTACTACCACTATACTGTGGAAATATGGATTTTTCTGGTCAGTTATGTCCCCTATCTTGGACCCCAACGGTTCTATGTGCATGTTACAAGTACATGTATGTTCCCTCCAGTTCCAGTTATGAAGACGCAAATACATGTGCGTCCACCGTTAACATGTCCTCTGTTGATCCGCCATGAATGGGCCGGATATTCCATTCCTAAGTACGAAAGGCCACCGCCTTTATATGGTTCACTTATGCCATTTTACAGTCCAGGCAAGTAGGCCCTGATTCTGTCATCAAGCTTTTCTTGCTTTCTGTCTCTGAAGCTCCAGTCCGAGCCTGCATCTGTGACCATGAACTTTGTCTCATTCTCTGCGCGGCTCACAAAGCCTGACATCAGCCTGCTGCCTGCCAAAAGCTGTATTTCACCTTCGAAGTTATCTGCTCCGATCCCTGCCCAATGCATTCCTGTCTAAGTAGTTTAAGTAAACATTCTGCCAGCTACCGAGCAAAGGCCCGGCTTCTCTGTCTTCATGCAAGTAATTCATAGCCCTGTTACTATGGAAGATTCCGCCCTCGCATCTAGTGTAGACACTTAGACGCTTGTACACGCACTAACAGTCAGTATAGTCAGTATAGAATAAGATTCTACTCGAAGAAACCTCTCTTTTGGATAACTTAGTTCTTTAAACATAGGATGTTAGATATGATTTGGGATTAGGTTGACTTGACCCTCCAGACTTCTGTCGCCACATGTAGAGCTAAATGTCAAGTCCCCCTCACCCCCTAGTTGCACGTCAATCACACGTCATACTGCTGCGCGCGCATCTATGCCAAGTATAATCTTATAGATCCACCTATATATGACATCATAACCAATTATGTTCCTTTTTACTCCTCATTACACCCATTTTCGGTTACGCATGTGAATCGTCACCTTCCTTATCAATTGTTACGCCTCCCGCATCTATTTCATTGTAATGTATGTTCTATAAAAGTCATTTCTTGTCAATAATGTATGTACTTCACTTCCTGAACCTTCGTGGTGATGGAACCTGGAGCAACCGATTATAATCGACCTCTGGAATAAAGCCCATTCCGAACCTCTAATACCACGGATTCTGCCTCTTATTTACTGAGCTATTTTATTATGTTTCTGTATCAAATTAAGTCCCGGTAATTAAATTATTTACCACAATACTACCCCTCTGCTACCGCTCTACTACCCCTATAACACTCTACTACCCCTCTACACCTCTTATACTAACTTTCAGGAAAAAAACCTCATTAACACCAATAGTAATACTTCTTTAAATTCTATTCACATGTAACAGAACCACCACCGGAAACCATCGAAATTGAAATATATGGCATTGAAAATACTGAAGGCACAATAAGTACTATTACTACCCAAGTAAAAAACACGGACACGTTCCAATCAATGGATATAAACAATAAACTTCTCATCAATTGGTTTATGCTTAATGAAGATATAGAAGACTTAGCAGATGCTCTTATACACCATTTGCCACAAACATGTGAAGATATTTTTTGAAATGGGAAAATTATTGACATAATAAAAGATATTACAACAGAGGAAAGGATTACAATTAACCATGCATAAATTTGCTAGGTCAATACTTCATACTAATTAATACCGCAATTTGCCAATGTAAATATATAATATATGTTAATAATTTTGAAACTTGTACAACAATAAAAATATGTTCTGCATTGCAAAAAAAAAGTAAGTTGAGTAACATATTTATTTGCAAAGAACTATGTTGTTGTATGTTAGACTTACTAGCACAACATCAATAAGTATCTCATTAACAAACAGCCCTTATCTGCGTATGAGGTTCACACATCCTACAGACACAACGTTCAGACACAGACTAAACTAATCTCAAAAGGTTTTAAGTGTTCATGTCCTGGGAAGTTCTCCTCTTACCTCTCTTCCTCACGCAAACAAGCAAAAAGCGCTGTTCAATCACTTTACATGGTACCATAGTACCTTTATTTAGTTACTATTTTTCTTTTATTTACAGACTCTAATCGTAATTCTTTTTAAATAAATTACGCTTGTCCGTGCAACGTTTAGCATGAATGAAGCACTTTAGTAGATATTCCTGTAAGCTTTTCCACCTTTGTTACACATGTACTGTTTTGCACCTTAATATTTAAGAGTCATCACACATTTTTTCGCCTTCTTGTATGTACATAGGGACCAGTTTATCCGTGTTTAGACCCTTCAGTATTCATACTAATGTTAGGACATCACTAAGCACCACCACAGCACCACCACTCAGCACCACCACAGCACCACCACAGCATCACTCAAAACCACAACAGCATCACTCATCACCACCACAAAATAACTCAGCACCACCACAACACCACCGCAGCGTCACTCAGCACCACCACAACACCACTCAGCGCCACCACAACACCACTCAGCACCACCACAGCAACACTCAGCACTACCACAGCAGCACTCAGCATCACCACAGCATCACTCAGTACCACCACACCACCACTCACCACCACCACAGCAACACGCAGCACATTCACAGCCCCACTGAGCACCACCACAGAATCACTAAGTACCACAATAGCATCACTAAGCACCAGCACAACATCACCTCTTCAACTCCTCTACCCCTCTTCTACCACTCTACCCATCTTCTACCCCTCTAGTACCCGTCAAACCCTCTACTACCCCAACCCCTCTACTACCACTACACTAACACTCTACTACCCCTCTAGCCTTCTAACACTCAGACCCCTCTACTACCACTCTACCCCTCTTCAACACCATAAGCCCTCTTCAACACCAAAAACCCCTATTCTAAACCTCTACCCCTCTACTACCACTCTACTACCCCTCGTCGACCCCTCTACCCCTCTTCAACACCTCAAGCCCTCTTCGACACATCAACCCCTCTTCTAACCCTCTAACACTCTTCTACCCCTGTACTACCCCTCTTTTAACCCTCTACTACCCCTCAATACCTCAACACCTCTACTACCCATCAACACCTCTACTACCCCTCTACACCTCTATTACCCCTCTAACCCTCTTCTATCCCACTACCCCTTCTCTACTCCTCTATTACACCTCTTCTACCACTCTACACCTATTCTACCCCACTTCTACACCACTACCCCTCTTCTAACACTCTACCCCTCAATTACCCCTCAACCCCTCTACTACCGTACAAACACTCTACTACGCCTCTACTACCCCTCTACTACCCATCTTAAGCATCTCTACCCCTCTTCAACACCTCAACCCCTCAACACCTCTTCTAAACCTTAATAACTCTTCTACCCCTCTACCCCTTTTCTACCCCCACTATACCTCTGTGAGAAGTTGGCCTGGCATATGCTGTTCCTAGTTATAGGGACACCTTGCACCAGTCCAATTCGACTCTTATTGATGATAGGTTTAAGACAACCTTTAAAGAAAGCTATCCTAGTGGTAGCTGTGGAGAGAAGCCTTCAGGCTAAGTCTTGAAGGAGTGTTAAGCTTATTGTTTTACCATAATAACCTCTTGAATATCCAAATGAAAGAGTAGCCCACACAGGTATATATATAAAATATATGTATTTATTCTAGACAGAATCCCACAGTCACTTTATGTGGCTAGTGGCAAAGTTACATTTCAAACAAGCATTTATAAACACAATAAATAGCACAGAAATCAATGGGCCCCAGGGGGGGACCAAACCATATACTAAAATAGTGGTATAAGAACCACGACAATTCTACAGGCAATGCCTAGGGCATTCAGGATCGCTTGCCCCTTCAGAATCCACCCACAGTTAAGAGGAAGGGGACCCACGGGAGGCGTGTGCAGTGCGAGAAGCTGCTATCGGGATCGCAATGTTAGCCTATGGAGAATGTCGCGGTTGAATAATTAAAGGTTAAGGACACTTCTAGCAACAGTACAAAGTTAAGGCTTGAGACTTAAGGCTTTGGAGAGCCCACCCCCATGGGAGTACCGAAGTACCACTGTTACCTGCCCCAGGGAAGCCGGGTGCATAGGTCGATTCTGGTGTCGGGTCGCGGGCTGATTTTCTATGGAAAAGTAGTCCAAACTGCTGCTAGCTGAAAGCATCGTTGAAGTCGTGAAGATTAAAGTTGAAGAGAAGATAAAGATGAACCTGAAAGCAGAGGGGACAGAGTCTGGGTCACAGCACAGTGACCAGGGAGCTCACAGGAAGGAGCTCGTGGATGTCGGGTGCTTCAGGTGTGGAAGGTACAGCTGGGCTCTGCAGTCACGGGCTCCGGGAGGCTTCAAGGAAGGCCAGCTTCTGGAGGGCGACTGTCCCACGTCGGATGAGGGTCGCTGCGGTGTTAGTGTCCCGATTGGATCCACTAAGCATTGGCAACCGCAACCCACGCGAGATGTACAAAGCAGCTGCTGGTGCAGACCCACGAGGTCTGAGGGTGCTCTCCTTTGCAGGGAGCGTAGAGCAGGCCTGGAGCAACCAGGAGAACTCTTGGAAAAGTAGATTGTCCTCCGCCAGGGCCCACAAGTCGAGAGACAAGGGACCGCAGAAGGCAGCAAAATGGAGTGCGTAAAAGGGCTCCCACGGGCCACCGGAGTGGACTAGGGGGCTGAGCTTTGGCACGGATGCTGCATGAAGGTTGGCTCAAAAATGGGCCAAAGCACAACTTCCCCACTGGTCGGGGTCGTGTGCTATGCAAGAGGTGGCCGGGGTCTCGGGTTATGCAGGGATCTCGGCACCCACGTGGTCCACGGTGCTCAGACTTGCTGGGCACGCTCACAGGACTCTGTGATGCACTGGAGTCCCACCTCAAGGTTGATGGAAGGCGTCGAAGTTCGTGAGAGCAGCGAAGTTCCAACCGGGTATCTTGCAGTCTTTTAGGTGCCTGCCAAGCAGGGGGATAACTCCTTTATCCCAAGGGAGATTTCTTCAGTCAGCTGGGCAGCAGCTCGTCGAAGGTCACTTCTGTGAAGTCCTGTACGAATCTAAGGCTCTAGGGCAAAGTTATTCCCATATATCCCCAAGATTAGGGGATGGTCCAAAATAGAGCCTACCAATCAGAGTAGAGGCGGGAAAGGGTGGCTACACCCACTCCCCTTTGTGTGTTTCCCGCCTGGGCGAGGGGCAGGATGCCCCTGAACCGGTTCCAGGCGGTGTATGCAGAATTGGGGCTCTGCAGCTGCCTACGTGCAACTCTGAAAGGACATTTGGTGCACCCACCCTGTTCCAATCCACATATCCTGTCTGGGGAGGTGCTGGCACCTCCCTGCCACAGGAGCCCTATTGTCCAGATGGCGAGGCTGGGGTTTTCCCCAGCAACAGCCAGCCAGAGTCGTGTAGGTGGCGGACAGTAGCCATTTTGTGGTACATGTGCACTTTTAAATTGGTGTCTAAATTCTACCGCTTTTCCCATATCACCCTCCTAGCAAGGGGGAATCGTGCCCCCATGCCCATGGCTGGACTGGGGGTATGATTCCTTCATGTTTGACACCAAACACGATATGGTTCTGTGTAGCCATTCTCAAGTTATCACGATGACGCAATAACTTATAATGCGGTTAAGAGTATATGGTATGGCTACACTACAAACAACCCAGTAACGATTTTACGAAGGTTGCAGAGAGGTCCTACTCACGTAGGGGTCCCCCCTCACACATACCTCAGCACCCAGCCCTGTAGGATTACCAGGGCCTGCCATAGGGGTGACCTATGAGAGTATATGTGTTGTAATGGTATGGGATATAGGGTACCTACATCCCTGTAAGGGGTGCTAGCACCACCTTACCCAGACTACAGTAGTGGTCTGGTGGTGTCAGTTTGGGTGGCTGTCCCAGGGTGGCACAATAAGTGCTGCAGCCCTGGTAGGCCTACTGGGGGACCCATGCCCTGGGTACCTAGGGTACCATCTACAAGGGACTGGTAGGGCATGCCCAGCATCCAATTAGGTTTGTACCTAGAGTACTTTACATCAGTTTTAGGGAGAAAGCAGATAGGCTGGGGTCCTGGATAGCAGGATCCCAGCCAGACTAGTCAAAAACCACTTAAATACCAGGCAAAAAGTTGGGGGCAACCATTAGTCAGATTCCACTCTCCTACATAACCCCCCCCAAACGAAAGGAGATAAGGCTAACCTTGTCCAGATAAGCCTTTATTTCCTGAGTGGCCATATAAGGAAGAACCTGTACTAACATGGTTGCTCCCTGTGTCATGGTCCACTTGGGAAATCCTACCCCAAGGGGTTCTAGAGTTTCTCCAAAGTCTAGGGAAATTACCTGTATTGGTTTTTGGGTCAGAGGTGGGCTGGTGGGGTGTCTGAGTCTGGAAGTGAGGCCCTACTTGGGTTGGTCTCAACCTCCTCAGATCACTGGCCACTATGGAAGCCTTTCTGCCCATGTCATATCTGGCCCTAAGGGTCAACCTCTGGCTGCCTACAGCTGGGGGTTGGATCCCTTTGGCTGGAGTAGTGGAGGGTCCTGGAAGGTTTGAGGCAACTAGGCCCCAGGGTTCCCTGTTCCCAACAACATCCATTTGAGGGGTGCCTATACCTAAGGGTAAGGGGGATCCCTCAGTTTGTAGAGGAATGTTCACCTGGCTGAAACTACTCTGCTGGGTGTCCCTAATCTGTTGATGAGGGGGTTCCTCTGGACAGGGGCCCAGTAAGGGTCCACTGACCTCCCTGACCTCTGCAGCCCTGGGCTGACTGAGGCAGGGTAGAGAGGGGCAGGATACCTGCTCCAGACTGGGTACCACCTTGGAAGGGTCCCCTGCCATCAGAGAGGTGGGCAGGCCAGGCCTGTCCACTTCTGGGGCAGTTACCTCACAAGGGGCAGGATCAGTTCCCTGAGAAACTTGACCCTTACCTGTAGTCTGGTGGGAGGACTGTTCCTCTTCCCCTATGCTCTCTGTTTGGGTAGAGTGGTCCATAGTTTCAGGCTTCACTCTTTCTATTTTCTCCTGGGTTGGAGGTGAGGCCCTCAGGGTCTCATCCACTCTCTCAGGGATTCCTACCATTTTCAAATGGGCCTTGTGGTCAACCTCAGCCCAGGCTGAGATTTCCAGATCATTCCCCAGTAGACAATCTACAGGCAAGTTTGGGGATACTGCCACTCTCTTTGGGCCAGTGACCCCTCCCCAGCTGAGATTTACCACTGCCATGGGATGGTCTGTCCTGATTCCATCTATGTTGGTCACCTGGTAGCTAAATCCAGGTAAAAGCTGTTCTAGGGGCACTAGCCTCTTGGTCACCATGGTGACACTGGCCCCTGTGTCCTTATAGGCCACAGCCTTCTGACCATTGATTATTGGTTCTTGTCTGTACCTGCCCAAAATATTGGGGCTCATGGTAAAGTTGGCAAACCCCATGCCACCATCACAGACCATAGTTGCTTGAGTAGGGGACCTGGATAGGCCAGAGTCCCCCTGAGTTCCCCAAGAAATCCCAACTAATTTTTTGGGTGCACTCCCACCACCTGGGGGATTACTACTAGTAGCAACAGGAGGTGTTGGAGCTGCTTTTGCAGGAACATTTTCTTTATTGCCATTCTTTGGACAGCTGGAGTCAGTTTTCCAGTGGCCAGGTTGCTTACACACATGGCAATATGGTTTCTTGTTATTAGAGGAAGTATTTTGGGACCCACCCCCAGCACTGGGTTTTTGGGGCCCTTCAGAGGACTTTTCTTGTTTATCATCCCCACCTTTCTCTTTGGGCTTAGTGGAATCCTTCGTCTGGTCACCAACTTCGTTCTTAGGCCTAATCCTGGTTCTGACCCATTTGTCTGCCTTCTTTCCCAATTCTTGGGGAGAGGTCAGATCAGAGTCCACCAGGTGCTGGTGTAAAAGTTGGTTCTGACAATTATTAAGAATCTGCTCCCTCATTATGAGATTATACAATCCTTGATAATCATTAACTTTACTGCCATTTAACCAACCTTCCAGTGCCTTGGTTGCACAATCCACAAAGTCTACCCAATCTTGATTCTGTGCTTTCTGGGTGTATCTGAACTTAAGTCTGTATTGATCAGTGGTTAAGCCAAACCCATCTATTAAAGCAGCTTTCAAGATATAATAATCATCAGCATCCTCTTCTCTTACAGAGAGGAGCTTGTCTCTACCTTTATCTGAAAAGGAGAGCCACAGGATTGCTGCCCACTGCTCTACTGGGACCCTCTGTACTCTACAGGCCCTTTCAAGAGCAGATAACCATTTGTGGATATCATCCCCATTCTGATAGGGGGGCACAATCTTATGGAGGTTCCTATTGTCAGAGACTTTCTCTCTAACTCTAGGGGTTTCATCACTGCCACCAGGGGTCTCTAGACCCCACTTCTTTGAAGCTTTCTGAAGCTCCAGGGCTTCCCTGTCCAAAGCTAACTGTTCTCTTTTAAGCTGAAGCTTAGCCTGCTCAAATTTGATCAGTCTGCATTTCCTCTCATGAGAGGATTCTCTTCTCTGAGAAGAGGCAGAGGACCCTTTGGATCTCTCAGAATGGTTGGATCCCACTGAGGGCAATCTGTTCCTTCTGGGATCCACCACTCTCCTTTTAAGGATGGAGGGAGTGCCTCTTGGGCCATCACCTCCAGTTTGTGAGTGGTTTGTTTCTTCCAGGTCAGGACTTTCATCCTCTTCCTGGTCCTCATCAGAGTCCACTCTGGGAGTGTCCTCTTCTGATGGATGCCCACCCACTCTGTCTGTCCCTCTGGACCCTATGGACTCCATAAAGTCTGCTATGAGCAGGATTTCCCTGAGACGTTGGGTGTTGGCACCTTTGTTTGTCTTCAGTTTTCTAAGGGTGCACATCTCCCTGAGCTCTGCAAAGGAGAGATGATCATACTTATCAACTGGGACCCTTTGGGGTCCTTCCATAGCCTTAGTGGCACCTGCACCTGAAGACATGTTTAGTGTAGTGATAGTGGTATATCTACCTACACTAAGTGTGGCCTACCGAACCCTCTCTTGAGTTGTAGTCAAGGTGTGCTAAACCCTCTACACACAACTCTAAGTTCAGTAGAACTTATTGTATTCTAGCTTGAATTTATATGTACCTTTGGTACCTTGTGGCTTTCACTTTAGAAATTCAATTTGTTATCTGGTAAAACAATGGCAAGCTTGAATCCAACCGCTGCACACCAATGTGAGAAGTTGGCCTGGCATATGCTGTTCCTAGTTATAGGGACACCTTGCACCAGTCCAATTCGACTCTTATTGATGATAGGTTTAAGACAACCTTTAAAGAAAGCTATCCTAGTGGTAGCTGTGGAGAGCAGCCTTCAGGCTAAGTCTTGAAGGAGTGTTAAGCTTATTGTTTTACCATAATAACCTCTTGAATATCCAAATGAAAGAGTAGCCCACACAGGTATATATATAAAATATATGTATTTATTCTAGACAGAATCCCACAGTCACTTTATGTGGCTAGTGGCAAAGTTACATTTCAAACAAGCATTTATAAACACAATAAATAGCACAGAAATCAATGGGCCCCAGGGGGGGACCAAACCATATACTAAAATAGTGGTATAAGAACCACGACAATTCTACAGGCAATGCCTAGGGCATTCAGGATCGCTTGCCCCTTCAGAATCCACCCACAGTTAAGAGGAAGGGGACCCACGGGAGGCGTGTGCAGTGCGAGAAGCTCCTATCGGGATCGCAATGTTAGCCTATGGAGAATGTCGCGGTTGAATAATTAAAGGTTAAGGACACTTCTAGCAACAGTACAAAGTTAAGGCTTGAGACTTAAGGCTTTGGAGAGCCCACCCCCACGGGAGTACCGAAGTACCACTGTTACCTGCCCCAGGGAAGCCGGGTGCATAGGTCGATTCTGGTGTCGGGTCGCGGGCTGATTTTCTATGGAAAAGTAGACCAAACTGCTGCTAGCTGAAAGCGTCGTTGAAGTCGTGAAGATTAAAGTTGAAGAGAAGATAAAGATGAACCTGAAAGCAGAGGGGACAGAGTCTGGGTCACAGCACAGTGACCAGGGAGCTCACAGGAAGGAGCTCGTGGATGTCGGGTGCTTCAGGTGTGGAAGGTACAGCTGGGCTCTGCAGTCACGGGCTCCGGGAGGCTTCAAGGAAGGCCAGCTTCTGGAGGGCAACTGTCCCACGTCGGATGAGGGTCGCTGCGGTGTTAGTGTCCCGATTGGATCCACTAAGCATTGGCAACCGCAACTCACGCGAGATGTACAAAGCAGCTGCTGGTGCAGACCCACGAGGTCTGAGGGTGCTCTCCTTTGCAGGGAGCGTAGAGCAGGCCTGGAGCAACCAGGGGAACTCTTGGAAAAGTAGATTGTCCTCCGCCAGGGTCCACAAGTCGAGAGACAAGGGACCGCGGAAGACAGCAAAATGGAGTGCGTAAAAGGGCTCCCACGGGCCACTGGAGTGGACTAGGGGGCTGAGCTTTGGCACGGATGCTGCTTGATGGTTGGCTCAGAAATGGGCCAAAGCACAATTTCCCCACTGGTCGGGGTCGTGTGCTATGCAAGAGGTGGCCAGGGTCTCGGGGTATGCAGGGATCTCGGCACCCATGTGGTCCACGGTGCTCAGACTTGCTGGGCACGCTCACAGGACTCTGGGATGCACTGGAGACCCACCTCAAGGTTGATGGAAGGCGTCGAAGTTCGTGAGAGCAGTGAAGTTCCAACCGGGTATCTTGCAGTCTTTTAGGTGCCTGCCAAGCAGGGGGATAACTCCTTTATCCCAAGGGAGATTTCTTCAGTCAGCTTGGCAGCAGCTCGTCGAAGGTCAGTTCTGTGAAGTCCTGTACGAATCTAAGGCTCTAGGGCAAAGTTATTCCCATATATCCCCAAGATTAGGGGATGGTCCAAAATAGAGCCTACCAATCAGAGTAGAGGCGGGAAAGGGTGGCTACACCCACTCCCCTTTGTGTGTTTCCCGCCTGGGCGAGGGGCAGGATGCCCCTGAACCGGTTCCAGGCGGTGTATGCAGAATTGGGGCTCTGCAGCTGCCTACAACTCTGAAAGGACATTTGGTGCACCCACCCTGTTCCAATCCACATATCCTGTCTGGGGAGGTGCTGGCACCTCCCTGCCACAGGAGCCCTATTGTCCAGATGGCGAGGCTGGGGTTTTCCCCAGCAACAGCCAGCCAGAGTCGTGTAGGTGGCGGACAGTAGCCATTTTGTGGTACATGTGCACTTTTAAATTGGTGTCTAAATTCTACCGCTTTTCCCATATCACCCTCCTAGCAAGGGGGAATCGTGCCCCCATGCCCATGGCTGGACTGGGGGTATGATTCCTTCATGTTTGACACCAAACACAATATGGTTCTGTGTAGCCATTCTCAAGTTATCACGATGACGCAATAACTTATAATGCGGTTAAGAGTATATGGTATGGCTACACTACAAACAACCCAGTAACGATTTTATGAAGGTTGCAGAGAGGTCCTACTCACGTAGGGGTCCCCCCTCACACATACCTCAGCACCCAGCCCTGTAGGATTACCAGGGCCTGCCATAGGGGTGACCTATGAGAGTATATGTGTTGTAATGGTATGGGATATAGGGTACCTACATCCCTGTAAGAGGTGCTAGCACCACCTTACCCAGACTACAGTAGTGGTCTGGTGGTGTCAGTTTGGGTGGCTGTCCCAGGGTGGCACAATAAGTGCTGCAGCCCTGGTAGGCCTACTGGGGGACCCATGCGCTGGGTACCTAGGGTACCATCTACAAGGGACTGGTAGGGCATGCCCAGCATCCAATTAGGTTTGTACCTAGAGTACTTTACATCAGTTTTAGGGAGAAAGCAGATAGGCTGGGGTCCTGGATAGCAGGATCCCAGCCAGACTAGTCAAAAACCACTTAAATACCAGGCAAAAAGTTGGGGGCAACCATTAGTCAGATTCCACTCTCCTACAACCTCTAATAACCAAATACTACCCCTCTACTATCCCTCTACTATCCCTGTATCCCTGTACTACACCTCTAATACCACTATAATACAACTCTACTAGTCCTCTACTACCCCTATACCCCTCTACGACACCTCAACCCCTCTTCTAACCCACTTCTACACCTCTACTACCCTTATACCCTACTACCACCCCAAACCCTCTTCTCCACCTCTTCTAACCCGCTAATACACCTCTACTACCCTACTACCTCTCTAATACCCCTCTACCCCTCTACCACTGTAACTAGCAAACACACTCGGTCACAGCAGCATCACTCTACACCACCACAGCATCACTCAGCACCACAACAGCATCACTCAGCGCCACCACAACATCACTCTGCGCCACCACAGCATCACTCAGCGCAACCACAACATCACTAATCATGGCCTTAGCACTAATACACCACCACATCATCAGTCACCGACACACAAGTATCAATCAGCATCACCTCAGCATCCTCTCAGCACTAGTCACCACCACCAACACTACCACATCAACATCACTTAACACCATCTCAGCCTCCTCTCAGAATATACCATCTGTCGATTAGCCGCTACCGCATAGCCACTGCTAGTTTTATAATACAAGTACTACTTCACATCCTTTAACCACCAATTGTTTATTCCCCCTCAAATACAAATTTAAACATACATTTTTTATTGGACATACATTTTAGCATATAGTCATTCGGTTGGGCATAATGCATTTATACTCATATAGAAAGTTACAGGAATGCTTCTAACACTTTTTATTACAACTTTTAAGCATGCTGCACAGCACACACAATTCTCAACAGCACAGCTTAAACACATTGTGAAAGTTAATTGCTCTGCCAAAATACTTAAAAGACCCCAAAGGCGAGACCTATTGGCTATGCCAATGCTTGTTTTAACCTTGCCTTGGGTACATGTACCAATAAAAAGGCATTTCTTTGGGTGTATTCTTAGGCAATTTTAAATTCTGGATCCCTTTGTCTTTCCTATGTTACGTTTAGCAAGAACCCCCTCCATAAGGAGGCTGATTTCCATCTAGGCAGTACTGTTTTACCAGGGCGCGTATAGGTACCTATGATGAAGCATGCCACCAAAGAGGGGTTGAGGATTCCTTATTTAGAAATGCTGGTTACAGTAGAACTACATGATCACATTGCTGATTTAGGTTGTCTCAATCATTGTGAGATGACTGCCAGGCACCCCTGTTTGTTGAGCTCATTTTGTGATCACAAAGTAAATGCATACATTTATATTCTACCTAAATTGCACAGTACAGAGTTATTCTTCTTCCACAATCATAGTGCCATGACCTTCGGATCGCTCTCGATTGTGGTGGCAGCTGTATCTTTACCCCTTCCCTCTCATGACCCAGGTGTGCCAAACAAGGAATGACCGATTTCTCCGAGTGGATAGTGGCAGGAAAGAGGGGCCCGGCATCCAGCATTTTCCAGGTTAGGCAGTTTTTATGCGATTCGAATTGAGAAAGAATACATTATATGCATTTACTGTTCATAGTTTTATTTATGCCGATGCTGCGGCAGGGTTGGAAAGTGACATCAAGGAAAGGGACTAGGATAGTATGCCTAAATGGGGGCCCCAAGGAGAAGTGTGACTGCCTTCCGTGGGTATGAGCCATTAACAGAGGAGGACATCCTAATTTATGTCAGAGGGTTGGAGATGTGAAATAGATCTCAACCACACCTGGCGCTCAGCAAATCCCCCTGACAGTAATCAGAACTGCCAGAACCCAAGTGAGTACAAAGGAAGGGCGCGTGATGTCCTAAATGTTTCCTTATCTCCCTCCATGGTTTGAAATGACTCTGCAGTAGGCACAGAGTGAAGGGGCTTCCATTTTCCTAATCCATGGTATATGTTACCTCTGCTTTAGGCAGTTGTAGAGTGTTTTACTTACCCTCCTTTACTGCATGCAGCCTTCCTGCCTTGAACAGGATCAAGGTGCCCTTCCCTACCCTTCCATGGAATGAGCCTCTCCTGTAGGAATCAGGACTGAAGTGGCTGAGCCTAGCCCACCTTTCACAGAATGAGCAACTCCTGCAGGGGATTAAAGTGGCCAGAGGAAGCCCTTTAAGTCTATAGTCCCTGACGAGAGGGTTGTGAGATCTGTAACAACAGCAAGTGGGTGTAGGGATTTATAGCATGTCTCTGTATCCCCCAAAGGAGACGCCTACTCATTACATGCATAAGCAGAGTCCAGAGACTTGCACATGCCTGAAGGAATTGAAACGATATACATAGAAGCACAACCTTGAATTAAATGAGAAAATAAGCAACTGGAAGCAATGTAGGTGGGTGAAGGGGGGGCTGTAATCATCGCCTGACAGTGTGGTGTCCCAAATTACCGACTCTTATTGGATCACAGCTGGTAACCCTCCATGTTGAGATTGATCAGAGTGGACAGGTGCCTGGCCTTATTGTCACCTGTTAAAGTCCTACATAAATGTAAAAATCAGGAGCAGTTTATGAGCAAGAGACAGAAGGCCCTGCCCTTTCTGCCACACATTGCACCCAAGTACAGATGCTGGAATGGCTGCCACTTGACTGGGCAGAGATTAACTATTTACTGAGCATTCTAACGTCTGTAGACGTTAGGGACAGATTAATATGAACACATTTATTATAGTAACTGAGTATTAACTAGGTGTTTCTGTTATATGTTATTCTACTGTGTACAGCTATAGTTTTGATATTTTCTGATAGCTATGTGTGACTATTTGTTCTGCGTGGTGTTGTTTGAAGTATGTGGCTTTGCATTGCATATTGTGGCCGGGGTGATGTTTTGAGAATACTTGGGAATGTTTACATAGCTCATTGTAGTGAATGTAGTCTTCTCTTTCTCTGGCAAGGCTGACAGAGCATGCATCATAGGCGAGTGTGCAGGTTTGTTTCTCGCTTTCACTTAGGCAGACTGCCAGTTTTTTCTCTCTCATCGAGCAAGCTTTGGACGAATGTCTGTTTGTTGTGGGTTCGCCTTTGGTTTTGAATGTGTATGCTGTTCTTGGGAACTCTCATTTCACTGTGGTGATTTTTCTTTTTTTATTTGGTCTTTGTGGCTTTTTTTGATTCTAGGAATCTTGTGATGATTTTGAATGTGTTATTGAAAGTGGTTTATGTTAAATGAGAGAAAATAGAATGTATTCAGGAAAGGCGAAAAGGTCTAGAAAGGAAAGGGTGGCATTTTACTGTTACAACTATAAGCACTTGAGGCTTTGAAATAGAGTCTCCTCATGGAGGATACACATACCCAACTTCATAGTCCCACCCATCTTTCACACCCTTTGACCCTGTCAAGTGCAATGCTCTGTCTTCTGAGCACCTCACTTCCCTTCCTTCTGTCTGGCAGATCTGAGGGGATAATTGACATTGTGAGTTAGTGGATTCCCTATTCTGTTTCACTTCCTTTCTCTGTGAACCTAGTTATGCATCAGGCAGGCGAACCTTCTTGTTGAGATATTCCTGTCTTGTCAACTTACTTGGAAGGAATGGCTATGTACACTGAATTACCTAGTATATTGTACATCAGATGTGGGTTCACCTGGAGGTGCTGAATGAGAGACTACACCTCTTGATCCTCCCCCGACACGCCCACACTGCACCCCTTCAGAGCACTGGCCCACACTCCAGGTTCAGGTTTACTCTTCCTTGTGAGCCCTGCGTGGTTGCTGGGCAGGGTGGGTCTTTGCCCCTAACAATGTGATGATTCACTTGACCCTAATGAAAAGGTGCCCCTGCATTCCCAAATGTATCTCCTGCCTGAAGCCTAGAAGAGAACTTGTCCTGTTGTCACTGCTTTGTTTGAACACAATATATCTTTATCATTACTCCTCGCTGCTACAATACCCTTGCTTATTCAACAGGAAGCCTGGAGTGTTTCCCTTCCCCAGCAGGGAAGCAATGTGCTACTTGCCTCTGGTGCCTTGGGCAAAGGCAAAGGGTGATTCCATTTCCCTAAACTAGCCAAGAAAGGACACAAACATCACTACTGATATCCCCATTTATGGTACAGTTCATGACATCACTGCTGGTGAAGGACCCATGTTCTCTAATCATATCCAAGCCTTCCTTCACAGTCACATCCAACTTCTGCAACACAAAAGCACACGTCTCTTGGCATAAGCTGGTTATTGTATATAATTGGTTTTTACAGTGCGCTGATTTGATTAAACATTACAGTATCTCACTAGAAAAGAAACCCCGAACGATTTTCTTGTCTAAGGAATCAGTGCAAACTTTCATTTTATTAGAGATTGCTGGTATTGTGTTCCAGTATTGGAGTGAAAGGCTACTTGAAATGTGTCACTCTGTCTTGATATGAAAACATTGGGGTGTGGTTCAAACACACAATGACCAGAAAGGGCATTGCTTTTTACTGATCTGCCTTAGGTCATGTGGGGCTGCCTCATTCTTGGTTCAAGAGTCTGAAAACAATTGTTTTAAGTTTATACTACGCTGCTATGAATGTATTCTTGCTTGACACCAAGGCATAACATTTTTTGTCTATTGTCCCCATTTCAAGGTGCTGTGCACTGAATGCTGTTTCATTGTGTCCTAGTTCTAAAAAAGATTCACTTTATTACTGTCGCACTACACTACTTACCTCTCCAAAGCATGTAAGGAAATAAAAACACAACTTCTTCTCTTGGTAAACTATGTTGATACATTTGAATACTGGAGGGATGACTCAGCCTGCCACCCTTCTGAGGTTGATAACTAGAGTGCCATTGAATTGGGTAATGGAGTCACCTGTCATTTACTGTGCATAGAAATAATATGAGTGTGCTCTTGTGAAAAAATATTATCTTGGGCACACTTGAGGTCTAAAACAGGCGTATTATGCAGAAATAAAGCTATATTCCTACCCAGCAAGACAAAGCTTTGTCTTACCAAGCAATTGAGCATCAAATGCTAACCCCTCCCCTAATTTCTCTACCTTTAATTCAATTTCTTCATGTAGGCAATTCAGCTGTATACGTGTGAAAGAAACCAACACTTTATAAAATAGTACAATCAGATGCCTGAGTTTCTTGTGAGAAGAATCAAAAAGTATGTTAACAAGAGATACAACAAATGACATCTCAGATGTTGTGATAGCTTAATTGAGAATCCTCACTCCGTAGTGTCAGACACGGAGCGAGGCGTGGCCGAGTACATCAGGGGCGCGAGAACTCAAGCACGTGAGTATGACATAGGCATACAGCATGGCTGCTGTTTATTCAAATGGTCATTTAAGCAAATGATTTATAAAGTTATCAGAAAACAGCAAACGAAGTTCACACTAATTAAGCAATTCATAAATGTTTCCTAAAGAGATGATTACCCATACCCAAATGTGCTTCCAGCAGGTGTCCTGAAATGAACCGTCCTTTGGTAATGCTCTCACAGGTCATTCTGAAAAATCTGCTACCTTGTTTCCATTTCTAGTGGAATTTTGGGGCCTGTTCACTGAGTCCCTCATGACCACCTGCAAGATTTCTATGTGTTGCAGGATCAGGCCTAAAGACTGAAAGGTGGATTTTAAGTAAACAGGGATACCTCCTTTATCAGTACAAACTATGGAGGCATTAGGAAAGGAGGTTGCTACTTTTAAATGTTATTGCTCAACTTAGCTCACCTTTTTGAACTTCTGCGCTAAAGAGGAATGATCAAACCTATTGAGAAATTAAATCTGGGTTTGCCAATGTCTTTCTTCTATCGCCCACAAATGTTGCAGCCCTGTGTTATTTGCTAACCATGCAATATTAAGACATAAGTACCTACTACTATGACTGTGCATTGCAAACCATGCGGTTTATGTAAACGTATCCTGATAATCTTTTACAAATGTTGTCCATGAAAGTAATTTTTCATTATCTGTGTGAATTCTAGAGGTAGGTTGGTCTATGTCTCTGAGTTGGAGCAGGTATAGGACTGGTAAGGGGACCTCATTAGAGACTTGTTTCCATATCTCAGAGAACACTTTGGTTTGATCTTGGACAATTTCCTTCTGCACACTATCTGAAGCCATCAGAGGGGGCTGAACAATAAAATGGTGTTATGAGAAATTAACTTATGAGGAGTATGTAAGCAGAATAGCTTAAGATGGCCTGATACACTCCCCTTGAGCAATCTCTAGACTGAAGTTCATCCTCAAGAATAGTCATAGCCTTCTTAAGATTCCAGTTACGAAATCCCATGACTTTTCCTTCCACTTCCCAATTGCCTCCTTTACTGGATGGAAAATTGTGCAACAAGTTACTTTCCTTTGGATTTCAGCCAAACTCTCCTCAGAGGTTTTCAGTTCCTTCACTCACCGATGAAAGAGGAACCATGGACCAAAGTTCAACTGTAGCCTGCCATAATCTGGAGATGGGAGGTTGTTAAGCACCATTAATGAAAGACATCATGGATACCTGCCTCTCACTGTAAAAAGGCCCTGCTTCTCTGAATCCTCCAGCAGCAGTGTGAAGTGACTGCCCAACTAGGGACCGTCTTACTACATCATCTTGTGCAGGTAATGACAATGGGCTCATGGCTCAAGAACAGTTTGTGGCATAAGAGGTAGATAGGAGTCACCTGGCCACTCTGAACTTCTACGGGCTTGACTGGTCCTCTTTGCTGGAGGCTGACTGGATGATCATGTGGATGTGTATGGGCTGATGGTGCTGATGAAGGCCCAGATGGGACTCAATGCTGCCCACCCATGGGTCAAAAAATTCACTTTAAGCAAAAATATATAGCTGGAGCTCCTTGACAAATGTAGGAGCCACAACAACTTATCATTCATAAAATCATGATTATTAAATTTCAGGCTCTGATGAGGGTAAAGTCACTGACATAGAGAAGATAACTATTGAACTAATGGCCCAATGAACAGTGACTTTGTCCCGATACTGGCACCTAAAGGAGTTGTTTTCACCCTATTTGGCTGTGAGAGCTTAGGCGCACGGACAGTTTTAAACATACATTTGAACACGTCCCTAATATATGAAAAGATTAATGTTTTTCATTTTTACTGCCATTACAAATGATCCTCTGTGATGAATGGTTAGTTTGCAGATTGAAGGTTGAAAATGTTCATGTTGTTATGTTATCATATGTGATGTTAGTTTGTGGTTAATAAAGTGCTGTCCGGGTAGCACGGGTACCACTCAGAAACAACTCAGAATGATAACGATGATGTTGAAAACGACAAATTGAGAGCCCTGATTAGTGTCAAGCTCAGTGTTGTGTTAATAAAGCACACATTGGGGGGAGGGTTTTGTCAAAGAAAACAACCGGGCCCGACATGGCTGCCCGTAAGTGACTGTGGGCAAGAGAAAGAAAGGACTCGATTTGGCACATGTGATCGGACCTTCTGGGAAAGTGCTGAGCAGGTGAATACAAAATTCTGAAAAAAGCAAAAGATTCCCAAACCTGTGTCAGTCTCACCCACCACCAGCGCAAGTGTTCAATTACATTTTTTAAAAATACACTCATGAAAACAAAGCTGCTTTCCACAATGCAGACAGGTGGACTAGAGATCCTTGTGGTGATGAAACTTGACCGTTTCATGGATCTTTTGTTGTAATGAAAAAAAGAAAAATATAGTTGTGGGATACTTTAGAGTCTACTTTCTGCTAGTCTGTTAGTTTCTCCTGTGTTTATGGCTATTACTTATACAGGTCATTCGAAGAAGCCCAGTTATCCTCTAAGTACCTATGCTCAAGTCAAGCAGACACTTAATAGCCTCTTTGAAAAGGTTTTGAATGCAGGCTCATGAGCAGAATCCCATGTGATCTTGTCTTGACATTGCACCTTTTCAAATTGCTGAGTCACGACTGATTTGACTTTATTTCAAAGCCAAAATATTAAGGAATCTGAGCAACCATTGATTTTACTGGTGTTTAAAGACAAAACAATAAGAAATTTTACTGAAACGTCAGGAAAGTTTGTGTCCATTTTCACTTAACAATATGTGGTATGGGGTTAGGCTGAAATGACAGGCAGAGACCGGAAGCTAGATCAAAGTAGATATTCCAAGAATAAGTCATAGCAAGCAAGCAGGCTGACGAGTGGCGACCAACTGACTCCGCTAGGCAGACCGAGCTGGGACTCCAAGCGCCAGAACAATGAGGGAATCAAGGTTCTAGACACAATTAAAGAAACAGTGAAACAGCAATACAAATACATAAGATGCATACCATGATAGAGATCAGGGTGTATATAATATCCCTACTTCCACGGATAGAGTAATCTCACAGTTACACGCACATACATTCTTCATACACTAGGGCCCATTTCACTAACATACGCTCAAATACTCTACCAGCAATAACCTGTGGAAAGAAAAAACTCCTAAACACCCTGCATCTATATCGGGGTCGATAAGATCTGGTTATTGAGACTGCCCTTAAACATAATCTAAACAATCTATACAATAATAATCAAAATAGGATACTCAATAATTGACAAGAAATAATAACCAACACCATATTCAAAATTATATTGCTTTATCTAAAATTAGTCAAAGAAAATCAATCAGAATAAATCATTTTTCTCATAGTTACCTATTCTAGCTAAATGTCAGAACGGGTCAGGACAAGTCTCTCGGTAAAGTCTCTCAAGACGAAGTCCTCTCAGCAACGATCCTCACCAACGCAGATTCGGAACGCGGCAAAAGGCAAATGGCAAGTGGCAAAAACCCTCTCTAGGCTAACGATTCTTATAGCAAGACAAACAAAGGAAAATATAATTTGTATTAACTTCTTCCGTCAAACCTCTGAGCAAAGCGAGAAGGAAAGGATGTAGCATCGCTACATTTGAAAATCTCCACTCAGGAAAAATCACAAAATAAACATAACGGAACAGGAACCAAAAAATACATTTGTATCTTGTAGTTTCCACGTCTCCTCGGCAATGAGATCATAGTTCAGAGTCTTTCTTTAAAGCTCCTTTGTTTCCCAAAGCTGCCAAGGACGCTTCATTTCATTTGGAGATCGCCCAAAACTGCTGCTGTCCTCACGGAAAATTTCAACCAGGCAAAGCAAGGACTGTGGTCAGCTGACTTCAGGACCATATTCAGCAAGGCTCTCTCTCGTCACAAATGTCTACTCGAGGCCAGGCTTTACGTATCAGCCATCTTTGTTTAGGCCACAATAGGCCACAATAGACCATCTTAATTAAAAGAGACAAAAACAACGTTACCACAGCATAGTGATTGAACAGTGTTAACCCCACTAATACCCTTATGTGTGTGCAATTATCTAGCTCTTGCAACATAGAAAAGCATTAATTCGAAAAGCGTTTTGTGCTTAAAAATAAACAGCACACAGCAATCTTTAAACATGTAAACACGCACATTATTATTAAACAGCACACTTATGCATTCCCACGTGTAATTCTCTCTTGTTAAAACAAACGAGTTGATTAGTATAAACACTTACACAAGACAAATAATTAATAATTAATAATTAATAAATTAATATAACAAATAGACATGCCAGAGCTTCAAAACCCAGTTAATTTTCAAACTGAAAACTCTGCTCTAGCAACCACACAATATTATCTCCAAAATAACAACGCTGGAGTTCCGAAGGTGAACGAGCAATACAGATGACTTTAAAGTTTGTTTTTATGGTTTAAATCTTTTGTTTAGTTTTAGGTGCATAAGTTAAACAAAAACCACCACCTACATCCATTGGCCGGTGGGGAATAATGGAGAATATTAACATCCTGGATGAGGTGAGGGAAAGGAAAGGAAAGAGATAGAAAAGATGATAGTCAGAGGTCTAAGAATGGTCTATATCTCAATTGTGTGAGCATCAAACCACAGGGGGGCCAGCCTGTTCAGCGTGGGAGTGTTCCTCCCCAAGTGGAGTCACAGTGGGGATTCTGAGGACCCGCAAGTTTCTTGGGCATGAGAGTTCCACAAATTCAGAAGATAAATATGCAACGGTGGTGCCCTATGTCTTGTCAAATTTGGGTAGTGTGTGGGAGATCCCTGCCGTGATCTTCTCCATGCCCACCACCTCCCAGACCCTATGTAACCAGTCCAACTTCGTTGGGATCTCCTCCGTACCCCATCTGGACAACAACACTTCTTGGCATTGCCCAATGTTTAGGTGATCACTCTATCCCGGCAAGACTTAAGGGGATATGTAAGGGGGTTGGGGAGTCCCAGTAAAATATAACTGGGAAATCTGGGTATTTCTGTGTGGTAGATAGTGTCAATGTCTGGGAAGATAGAGTCCCAGAAGGTCTGTATCTTAGGGCACTGCCATAGGATATGTGTGAGTGTGCCTGGTTGTTCACATCTGCGCCAACAGAGATCATCACCCCTTGGTTTCCTTCATGCAAGTCAGACAGGTGTGTAATACCAGTAATGAGCTATCTTTAAGAACGTTTATTTGGCAGCAGTGCTACAGGAGGAAGCTCTGGCCCTGTGAATAATGTCCTGCCATTCCTTTAGGGAAAATTCCCGTTCTAGTTCTGATTCCCACAAGCGCTGCACGGGAGATTTAGTGTTGTTTTTAGCCTTATTCAAAAAGGTGTAGATATCTGACAGTAGATGTTTGTCTGAACTACAGGTGATGAACCAGAGCTCAAATTTGGTGAGGGGATGGCTTGCTTGGGGTTGTACCTGAGCTTGAATCACCCAGTGATGTAACACCAGGTATTGCCAATGCGCGCCTTTGGGAATCCCTAAGCCCGATACCAGTTGGGGAAAGTCCATGACACCCTGCTCATCAAAAAGGTCACCAATTATTTTGCAGTTGGCATCTTGCCAATTCAAATAGCCATTCTCTTTGCTAGCTGGAGGGAAGTCTGGGTTGACTATGAAAGGGGTGAAGGGCGACATAGGAGTTGAAAGCCCGCACGCCTCCTGTACTCTGTCCCACACCCTGAGGGTGGACCTCAAAACCGGGGAGATGTACACTCCGGCCGGCCGATGCCATTTAGGAAGCCAGGGTACCTTCCAGATATGCATACCTGCGACAGCGCAATCGATAAAGCACCAGTGCTTCTCTGATTTCAATTTTTACCACTCAGTCATGTAGCGCAATTGCGCTGCCTGGAAGAATCGCCACAGGTGTGGGACCCCAAGACCCCCGTCCTCCTGCCTCAGATAAGTCAGGTGTCATGCCATTCGTGCCTTCTTCCCTCACCATATAAAGCCCCCAATAAGTTGCTGTAGTTGGGCCACTAGTCTGGGTGGAAGATGTAGTAGGATAGTCTGCATTATATATAAGATGCGGGGGTAGGAGAGTCACTTTAATAGCTGCCAGCCTGCCCAGCCATGAGATTGTGCGCTTCTTCCAAGTAAGGAGCTCCCTCTGTACCTTGGCTAAGAGCTCTGAATAATTCACCTGAGCTATCTCCTCGATGGAGGGGAATACCTGTAGTCCCAGGAAAGTGATGCCCCCGAGGGCCCACGCGAATGGGAACTGCTTCACTAGTTGTTGCTGGTCAGGGAGGGTTAAGCTGAGGGCCTGTGTCTTCCGAATATTAATTTTGAGGCCCGAGACCAAGCTAAAGGCCTCTATTTCTTTTAAGGGGGGGGGGGGGGCAAGGAGAGAGATTGCTGCGTGAGGAAAAGCACCACATCATCCGCATAGAGCGAGATCTAGTGTTCTTGGTCTCCCATCTGATTGCCGGTGATGGTGGGGGGCTGCCTGATTCTTTCGGCAAACGGCTCCATTTAGAGCACGAAGAGAAGGGGTGAGAAGGGGCACCCTTGTCTAGTGCCCCTCCCAATCTGGAAGGGTCAAGAGGCAACCCCATTTATTCTGATAGGCACCTCCGGGCCTTTGGATATGCAGCTCACCCAACGTATGTATTGCTTCCCAATGCCGAATTTATGCAGGACTTGTATCAAATAGGGCCAATGGACCCGGTCAAACGCCTTCTCGGCATCCACCGGCAGGAGCACTGCAGGTTGCTGAGTGCGCTGGGTTTTATCCAGAAGGTGGCATAGTCACCGGGTCCCGTCGCTGCAATTACGATCTGGGATAAATCCCGACTGATCCGGGTCCACCAGTCCTTGCATATGGGGAGCAAGACGGGCTGCTAGGATATAGGTAAAAATCGTTGAATCTACATTTAAAAGGGATATAGGACGATACAAAGCACAGTTCAGTGGGTCCATTCCTGGTTTGGGTATCATGACCACCTCCGCCATTGACATCGATGGGGCCAGATTCCCAGTGTCACTAAAGGTATTGAACAGTCTGGTAAGAAGAGGGATGAGGTATGACGCAAATACATTATAAAATTAGGCCGAGAAGCCGTCCTCCCCTGGAGCCCTCCCATGGGTGAGTCGCTGGATGGCCCGCAAGACCTCCTCAAGGCGGATATCCGCTTCCAGCTTGGTAGCATCCAGGGGCGGGAGAGAGGACACTGGTGCCCTGCAAGTATATTCTTCAGCCGCCGACGGGTCTAGCTGATCCGCCGTGTAAAGGGTAGTGTAGAAGGTCTCAAATTTGAGGAGGAGAGGTTAGAAACCTACAATGTGAAGGAATTGAAGGCGATATGCACACACCTCAAAATCCAAAGCAGGGGCCTCACCAGAAAAGAGGAGCTACAAAAGGCGCTGAGGGCCTGGGTAGCAGCCAGACATGCTAGTGAGTTGTCTGGAGATCTTGGCATGGAGGCAGAGGAGCCTTTTCCAAGGGTGTATGTGCTTTTGGGAGGGGGGCACCCTCTCAACCAGGCAGCAGCAGTCTGTCCCCAGAGGAGCTGGAGGACAGGCGGGAAGCGAGGAAGTCTGAGTTGGAGAAACTCAGGATGCAAAGTGAGAGGGAAGACAAAAGACTAGCCATGGAGGAAAGGAGGATGATGTGAGACCATGAGTTTAAAATGAGAGAGCTGGACTGGGAAGCCAGTGGGGCTAGGCCCAGCCCAGATGGTGGCAGCAAAAGTGTTATGTTAAGTACTGAGGATGAGGTACACACACACACACACAGGTTTGGGGCCCTGCTTCAAGGAGGGAGTTGACATACACCAGGGGGTTCAGGATTGTGAGGTAACTCGAGAGGTGCTCAGTGTTCCTGAGGTGGATTGGGGAACTGGCACAGGGGATCATTTTCCTGGTAGTGGGAGGGACACTCTACTGACTCTAGATGAGAGGTACAGGGAGAGGGGTTCCCCCATGATAGAAGCCCTGGTACGTCAGTATGGAGACCAGCCAGAAGAGTATGGGTTGAGGGACAGCAACAGTCAGACACTGTGTCACCAGTCTTGTGAGAGTGATGTGGGGTACTTTTCTGAGGCACTGGATGGTTGGGTGAAGGGTAGATTGGTTAACACCTGTGTGGGGCTGTGTGATTCAATTGTTGGAGAGCATATTTTAAGTCCCTGTTTTCCAGAGCTATGCCAATACCCAGGGGATTGTGAGTTCTCTGACCACAGGAAGCTTGCACTGGAGGCAGACCTTTTGGTGGATTCCAGAGGGTCTGGAGAAGCATCTGGGGTGACCCGGAAGGAAATGGCTTAGGTGTTTCCCAACCAAGGGTGGTGGGAAAGATTTGTGGTAGCCCTGATAGGTCCTGGTGTCGTGGTGAGGGTGTAGGGACACAAGTCCTGTCTCTGCGGAGAAGGAGTGGTAATGGGCCGCGGCCCAAGGTGCCCAAAACCTGGTCCCAGAACCTGGGTGGTTCCAGGAGGGAACACCAGGTGGGAAGCCTAGGCTGTACTGGTAGGCCGACCGAGGGGGATCTCCTAGTGTCAGAAGAACGTGGAGTGTCTGTAAACAGAGCTCCAGTGGTTCTGGTGTCTGGCGGTGACGCTCCCAAGTGGAGAGTGCAGAAGTCCAGATGGAGGGGTGAGAGGGGGATGTGTTTCCCAGTGGGAGAGCCAGTGGGTCCGGGGCCAGCCAGAAGGGCTGAGCCTCCTAGGAGTGACCATGGTGACACCACTTCTGTCCTCAGGGATCTTCGTGCACTGTCAGATGGACAGGGGTCGGGAGATCTGCGCCAGGCAGACTGTCACACAACACATGAATCATGTGTTACCCTCAGGGGGGGTATGCGTGCTCCCAAGGAAGTCCTGGTGCGCCGGGCAGGTGCTCCGCTGCAGGGGTTAGTCCCTGGGGTGGAAGGCCAGGTTCAGGTCCTGCCTAACCTGGAGGGAAGGACGACTGTAAGCAGTGTTGTGACCGGTTTATCTTCTGGTGGTACCACTCCAGGTGGGAGGGTGCAAATCTCTGGAAGGGGTGCAGAGGAAGGGAGTCCTTGCCTCTGACCCCGGATCCGAGGGTTAAGATCCTAAGGTGGTGGATCAGTTGCAGGGTCAAGGCCCTGAACGGGTGGATGAACTGTGTAGGAGGTCTGGTTCCAGTTTTTGGTTCTGAGGGTGCTTCTCCCGGGAGGAGAGTGCGGAACCCCGGAAGGAGAGGTAAGGGGAGGAGAGCCTCGCCCGAGACCTCTGATCAACCTAAAGGTACAGACCCTGTTTGGAGGACCAGGTTCAGGGTGTCCCCCCTGACCTGGGGGAAGGGGTGACTGCTAACGGTGCCCCTACCAGTTTGTGTTCTGGGGGTGCTGCTCCAGGTTGGAGGGTACAGAGCCCCAGGGAGGAGGACCGGGTGTGGGAGAGCCCACACTAGTCCCCTGCTCAGCCTCAGGGTACAGACCCTGGACTGGGGTACCAGTTGCAGGATAGCACCCCTGAACTGGTGGGCGAATTGTGCAGGACACCTGCCACAGGTGGGCTGACAATTCTGGAAGGGGGTGATGCTTCAGGTGGGAGGGTACAGAGCTCTAGGGAGAAGGAGAGGGTGTGGGGAAGCCCACCCCCGCCTCCTGTCCAGCCGCAGGGTACAGACCCTGGGCTGGTGGGCCAGTGTCAGGATGCCATACCTGACTTGGCAGGGGGGAGAGTAGAGAAAGGGTGCAAGGCACCTGGGGCTACCGCCCCCCACTCTCTGACGCCACAACGGTTGGAGTGGCCTGAAAGGCATAAGGCCAGGCTCTCATCACTGACAGTTGTCAGTGGCCCCTATGGCTGGCTGTCCGGAGGGACAGAGTTGCCCCTGGGAGGGGAAAGGAGTCACCCCCCTGGGGTGGACTGGGCCACACCCTTGTGTTGGTCATGTGGGTACTGTCTGCCTGTTGGGACACATCTGTGAGCAAAGTAAGTTTAGGTGCTAGACAAATGCGGTCCACAGGTGACAAGGGTTCCCCATGGGTCAGCTTAGTGGGTCCTGAGAGTATGGATAGAGGGATCCAACTAGGTTCAGGAAGGCATAGAAGGGGAAGAAAACCCTGCTGTTGTGGGCCAGGTGCCATGTTCTATCGCCCCAAGCAGGGAAGTCCATTGAGGTATGGATTGGTCTACCCTGGCTTTAGGCTAGAAGGTGGTTGTGTTGGAAATGGCTCTTTTTGCAGGGTTATCCCCAAACCTTTTGCTTCTTCCTCCTATTTGTTCCTGACCTAGGACTCTGGGCACTTTACCACTGCTGATCAGTGCTAAAGTGCATATGCTCTCTGGGTAAATTGTGTTATGGATTGGTGTTTCCATGATTGGATATTTGATTTACTTGTTAGTCCCTAGTAAAGTGCACTGAGTGTGCCAGGGCCTGTAACTCAAATGCTACTAGTGGGCATGCAGCACGGATTGTGCCACCCACGGGAGTAGCCCGGAAAAGGTACCTCAGACCTGCCATTGCAGAGTCTGCACGCAGTTTATAACTGTCATGTCGACTTGGCCCATGCAAACACTGGCCAGTCCCTAACCTTCCCTTTTCTTACATGTCAGGCACCCCTAAGGTAGGCCCAAAGTACCCCTGTGGGCAGGGTGCATTGTATGTGAAAGGTAGGACATGGTGTGTGTGTCATGTCCTGACAGTGAATTACAGCCCATTTTGTTTTTCACTATTGCAAGGCTACCTGTTCCCCATAGGACAGAATGGGAAGTTTGTTTATAACATCTTATAAACATAACTGGCGCTGTGAACTAGCTGGGAAAATAAAATTTAGTATGCCTAAACTCAGAATCGAACGATGCATCTTTTAGTAAAGGTGATTTTTACATTCTGTGTTTGAAAATACCACTTTTAGGAAGTAGGTATTTTCTTGCTCAGTCATCCCTTGTGCCTCTGCTGGAATGTGGATTGCCTGTCTGGGTTTTGGACGACAGATGGCTAGGAAGCAAGTGTGGCTCCCGATAGTCTAGGTAGATCAGGAAAGGGCTGAATAGACCTGGGCTGCGATGGGGGAAGAGGGAGGAGATTTCCTTGCACCTCAAAGGGCCTGGTCTGCCTCTGACAATGCCATCTCCACCCCGTGCCGGGAAATCACACCAGAGATGGCAGAACTAGTTCTGGCTGGGCACAGACACCCTCTGCCTAGAGGATCAAAGGATTTTTGGATACAAATACTGGGGCCCAGACCCCTGAACTTTAGAACTCTTTTGGATCAAGAAGACTGAAAAAGAAGAAGAGCTGGAGAAGCTGTGAGAAGGACCTACCACTTTGCTGTGTGCTTTGCTGTGTTGGCCTGCAGTGGCTGCTTCTGTTTTGGGCAGTGAAAGGACTGCACTGGGCTTTCTGCAATTTGCTTTGTGAGTTTCTCCAAGGGCTTGAGGTAGAGCTTGCCCCCTGTTCAAGAAGTCTCAGGAACAACAAAGACTTCAAGCTCTTTTGCCCGCAGCACTGGGGACTGTGTGTTTTGTGCTGTAACAGCGGAAAAGCAACTCGACGACGTCTATGATGCCGCTGCCAACTCTGTGTCCCGATGGCACCGCAGAGGGCACTGCCGCAACGCAACCCTGATCTCACCAATGATGCCTGCTGACGCTGCCACAGAACTGCTGCTCGCACCGCAACCTGTGGGCACCGCACTCCGCACCGCCTTGCTTCACGATGATGCCTTGGCAATGCAGAGGGCACCGCCGGAACGCCGCACCGTGACCCTGGTCTCACCGACGATGCCATCTGATGCCGCCACCAAGCCGTTGCTTGCACCGCGACCTGTGGGCACCGCACTCCACACCTCCTCGCTTCACGACAACGCCTTGGTATCCCCGACGACGACGCTTCATGCCAGAATCGACGCCGCTGCTTACACCACGGTTCGAGGGCACTGTTCATAAAGTTATATGACGCACCACCCTCATCCCACACCACAGCTTTGGCCTACTGACACCGGTGCCATCGACTCCAGTTCATCAGCCGACAACAGCGCTTCAGCCACGACGACGCCACTGCTTGCAACGTGACCTGCTAGTACCGTGGCGAGCACTGCCTTCATCTCGCACCGCGACCCCGGTCTCACCGACAATGCCATCTGATGCTGCCACTGAGTCGCTGCTTGCACCGCGACCTGAGAGCACCACACGCCGCACAGCTGCAGTTCGCACCGCAGCACCCGACGCTACCCGACGCCAGCGCGCCTGACTCCAACAGAGAGGAGATCGACCTGCAACGCGTGTGACCTAGAAGGCCACGACAACTCCTGCACCGACCTCCGGAACTGACCTCTGCGGATGCCGTGTTTTCGGAAGCTCAACGAGAGGCCGCCAACGCGCAACATTTCTAAAAGGTACAGTTTGCGGTTCTTCCCGACACCGTAGCTGGCCCGCGACGCCGCGGTCAGCCAGAACTGTTTCGACTTGTTTGCTCACGACGCCGTGATAGCCCCGGGTGGAGCTATCGACATCAAGGAACTGTTTTTAAAGCGTATTTTGATAACTGTGGATTTTTATCATTTTTGGTCTTGTCTTAAGTGTAAAAAAATATTGGATATTTTTCCAAACTGGTGAGGTGTCCTTTTGTAGTGCTCATGCTGTTTTACTGTTGGTTATGTGCAAATGTTTTACACACTGCCTCTAAGATAAGCCTGACTGCTCGTGCCAAGCTACCAAGGGGGTGAGCAGGGGTTATTTTAGGAGTGTAACTCCCTTATCCTGACTAGAGTGGTGGTTTCTGCCTGGCTTTGACACATGCCCTAGCCTGCCAAAAATCCCATTTCTAACAACGGCCTTTAGTGCATCCCACACCAAGTGAAAAGCGACCGAGTCATCGTCATTGGTTGTTAAGTAGGCTTGCATATCAGCCCGTATCTCGGTAACAATGGAGTTGTATGTGAGTAGCTTGTGGTTCAATCTTCACACTCTCTGACGGGGGATCCCCCGGGTAGAAGTAACATGAGGGAAATCAGGTAATGATCCGATAGTGCCGCCGTCCCAATCGTGACATCCCCTATGTCCTTCATGACTCGTGGGGAGGTCCAAAACAAATCTATGCGTGCATAGGTTTGGTGTGCCGCGGAAAAGAAAGTGTACTCCCGAGCAGTAGGGTAGTGGTGACTCCAAGCGTCCGTCAGCCCAACCTCCCCCAATCTCTGTATCATGGAGTTCAAGAGAGATCCGCAGTGGCCCACTCGTAGAACAGATCTGTCCATCTGGGAATCCGGAGCTAGATTGAAATTACACCCCCATCACCAAATCTTCATCTTGGGATTCGAGGATAGTAGTCAGCGACTCCCGGAAGAAAGTTTCCTGATGTTCGTTTGGGCTGTAAACAGAGGCTATTGTGTATATGTGAGTTCCTAGTGATACCCTATGTGGCAGCATCCTGCCCGGTGTTTCTGCATGTACAACCAACACGGTCCTCTGGAACTAAGTTGCTAAAAGGATGCCACCCCAGCCCTTTACCCAGCCACAGGGGAGAAATACTGTCTATCGAACCATTTAGACCTGAGGCACTTCCAATCGTCGCACAAAAGGTAAGTCTCTTGTAAGAGGCAGATATCGCATTTGGCATCTCTCAGCACCGCAAGGAGCGCCCGTCGTTTAATGGGTGAATTAAGTCCCCGGACATTAATACTCATAATCAAAACCTTAAGAGCTGTCATAAGGGGGTCCCGAGGGATAAGGCATAGGAAACCTCAACTGGGTGTCTGTGGACCTGGATAGTCACCCCCTCCCATCCCCACTTCCCTGCAAGACACGGCGAGTGAACCCGACACAGCAACAAGGGTCCATCTCCCCATCTACACCATTTGCCACCAAACCAGGGGGGACGCAATGAGCGCCTTGCTAGTGATCCATCTGTGAACTTAAAGGTGTTCATTGGGCCACTGCATACCCATTGAGAGGGCTCAGCAAAGAACTCAGGGTGTTGAAGTTCTCCCACCCGCCATGTTCAAGCCCATCGTGACTGTGAGTCAGTGCCCCCTAGACCTCCCTGTGACAGGGCTCTGTCGAGTCGAGACCTGTCCCTACCTGCGCAGGCGGAGACCTCAGACTTCAGAATTAGAAGAAAGAGAGCAGAAAGATAAGAAGGAGACATAACAAAGAAGACAAAGTAAACAGGTGATTCGCCGTCGGTTGGCCATGAATCACACTATCGTGCATGGGTCGAAATGTCCAGTAGTCGGTCATTGCCTCCAAGGGGGTGGGCTCCCCTCACCAAGGCTGAGGTAGCTCTCCCAGGGACCTTTCAGCCACCCGTCCCAGCCCATGGACACCAGTTAGGTGGAGAGAGTGAGTTCAATCATTCAGGGCGCCACCAGCACCCTCACGGTTTTGTATCTGCCAAAGTAGAGCTTCCCTTTCTTTCTGGCTTTCCAGGTCAGAGGGTTTTGTGCTTTTCTCCCATCTGGGTCCTCGTCTTCAGTTAATTTTGGGTGGCAGCTTAGGCGCAGGGCAATCTTTCAGCAACTCGGAGCCTCCATCTTCTTCCAGATTGATTCCAAGGGCTTCCTGGGCTTCTTTGAGAGAGCGCACCACCTGTAACTTCTTATTTCACATGAAGGATAGTCTAAACAGATGCCCCCACCGGTACTGAATTCCTTGATCTTGAATGTAGGATGTGGCTGGCTTTAGGGTTTTGCGCTGTTGGAGAGTGAGACACGAGAGGCCCTGGAAGATTCCAACCTGGAGGCCCTCAAACGCAATGGTCGACTTGTCCCAGGTGGCACTCATAATGATCTCCTTCTGCCTTTATGAGTGGAGGCAGGTGAGGATATCCTGCTGCTGACCGGGTCCGGAGGCAGGCAGTCCAGCATGGTGGTTGAGGTCCAAGATAATCTCTTTGTCTCCAAGTGCTGGTGCAACGTGTTGGAAAAAGTGAGTCACCCAATCCTCCAACTTGACGCCATCCGTCTGAAGTGGCACCCCTTTGATGCGGATGTTGGACCGCCTAGAGCGGTTTTCAAGATCCTCCAGCCAGAGGTAGTGCTCATTGTTGCATTCTCGGAGGTCCATCAATTCCCGGGCTTGTTCAGTGATCTCTTCTTCTCTGCGTTCCCCGTTTCTTTTCAAGGAGTTCACACGATCTCCAATTTCTTGGATCTCCGTTCTCAGTTGTTTGATGTCGGAGGTGACGTCCTGCCGTAGGCCCGCAAAATCTTCCCTGAGCGTGCCAAACAGCTTTTCCAGGAAGCCACAAGTGATCGAGTTGTTTGTATGCTTCCCGGCTGGTTCCATGTCCTTCTCCGAAGGTTTGGCTGTTTGTTGCTCAGGCCTGTGACCTCCAGTTCTCTTAGTACCTGGTTTCTGAAGGAGGTCCTTAATTGTGGGGTCCTTTTTTGCCCGCTGCGTAGTCATCTCTGTAGGGCACCACCGAACAGGACCAGGGGACTCTCGTAATCAGTGGTCCGCGGGCCGTGCTCCGCTTTCTTCAGGCCAGCCGGTGAGTCAGGTTCTTCCGTCTCCTGCACCACAACCGATTGATTCCAGATCCCTGGGGGTGTGGGGAGAGGGTCAAGATTTATGCACCAGCTCCCCGGGGTCGCTGACTCACTTCCACACCGGCAGTGACTTGCTCGTGTACCTGGGGAGCTGCGTTCTCAAACTCAGGGCCTGACTCCCACTCGACAGTCAAGATGGCTGAAAGGGCCCACAGTGCGCCCAGAGATCCACAGGCCCGTCACGGGGTCTTTCACACTACCAGCCGCTCCAATGCCTCAGCTGTTGTTCTTAATGAAATGCCTCAGCCAGGTTGGGCAAAAGCGTCAAGTCAGTGCGGGTCGCAAGGGTATGCGTGGTGCAGCCTGTCAATCTCTGGTTCCCAGTGTGGCTGCGCCACTATTTGCGCACCACCAGGCCTCCAGCGGGGGCCCGGCCTACCTGTTAGCTGAGTCCCTGTGTCCACCAGAGTTTCTCTCTACGGGTGGCGCCCCCTGGATAACGCAGGCCCAAATCTCTCCTTGTGGCCGCACGCTGCATGGGACCACCGGGCCCAGGTCACGTTCCTCCTCAAGGTAGCCGTGGAATCACCAGCCTCTCTAGAGACACTCCTCCCTGCATAGGCCGCAAGTCATCTGTCCCACAGTAGCCCCACCGACCTCTGATCAGGCCGCCTCCGCCTCTCGCAGCAGTCAATGTCTGCCCACTCGGATGGGGTAGCAGCCTCTGTCCGCTCCACAGCTTCTCGGCTCGAGTTCTGCGATGCGTCTCATGTCTCCTCCACAATGGCCTCGGGCCTGTCAGGCCACTTCACTTCGATCAGGCCTCTTTCTCTGGGAATCTCAGCCCCCTGCCTACGGGAGCACCGACGGGACTCCGCAAGGGCCGACGATCACTGCAAGCGCGGCGGCCCACTCAAGCAGAATCACCCAGGCGCGGCAGCTGCGTTGTCAGCCAGGCCGCAGTGCAAGTTCTCAGCTACAGTTTCTCTGCTGCTGATCGTGGTACCGCTGGGGAAAAATCCTCCGTTCAGCCCCTGCCACTAGCGTTTTGGGCCACGGGCCTCAACTCCACGGCCTTTGGGGTCTCTAATCAGCCATCTAGATGCCTTTGTCGGCCCTGGCGAGCAGAGCTCCAAAGAAACGGTGCTACTCCGCCCAGGGGCGAAACACAGGCCCCAGCTTCCTCCGCGGTGCGGGGAGGCCCCAAGCTCCAGGGGGCCCCCTCGGCACTGCACTCTGGCCAGAGCGCTCCTGATTGAGCCTGGTAATTTCCGTTACGCCAGTGACTCCGCCGGCATATTGGCCACGCCCCGCAACTTTTGTTTTTATATTGTCACATTTGATGTGCATTCAAAGACAGAGGTCCAATGTCCGTTTTGTGTTCTGACAAACTGCTGCTTATTCTTTATCACATGGAGACTGTTCACATTTGTTTCTATTACTGAAAAGTGTGAGGAATCTGTAAAATGAACTGTATGAATCTCACTGGTGCAAAAGGAAAGTCTTTAGAATTTCGTTTTCTTCTAACACACAACAACATTTAAATACCTATAAACGAACTGTACAAATGTTTCAAAACAAATAGCCTTAACAAAGTACAATAAATAACGTCCTTTTTTCTAATTCTAACCTTTGATGAAAACAAACATTTAATTAAATAGTACCAAAACATATCAAAAGACAACTTGATTAAGTGATGCACACATGACAAATATTTACTGAAACCCAATTTCCACACATTATTGCTTGGGCACTATATAGTTTTATAGGTAAAACTGTATGTCTGTG
The DNA here is from genome assembly GCF_964204655.1 of Triturus cristatus. Classification (NCBI taxonomy): domain Eukaryota; kingdom Metazoa; phylum Chordata; class Amphibia; order Caudata; family Salamandridae; genus Triturus; species Triturus cristatus. The sequence continues at coordinate 391,860,682 of NC_140588.1, forward strand.
CACATTTGGTGGTCATTTCAATGAGAAGTGTGCTTCCGGTAAATGACAGTGTGCTACCACACCATGCTTTGGCAAGATAGCTGTAACAGTCTGCTGCTAAATCTAACCCCAGCTACATACTGCAACCCTACACAATCCTGCGGAGCGGGTGTGACTCATTTGTAACACCAGTTCTTTGTGTGATGCTTGGATTTTTAAAAATCCCCAGGAGTTCAGTGATGTAACATTGATGGCAGCTCCAGGAGTCTGTTCCAGTGGTGAAATTGTTCCAGCACCTTTGATTATATAAAAACTAATACACTGTAGAAAGTACGATTAATCAAATAATTAACTACTAATGCTTTAAATGAGGCACTTGACGGAATATAAACTAAAGTCTTAGTGTATAAAGACCAGTCTACTTTTTGTATGGCCTGCAATGGGAAGTCATGGTGTTGTTTTTTATGTGTGTGTGTGTCTGTGTGTGCGTGTGTGTGTGCGTGTGTGTGTGTGTGTGTGTGTGTGTGTGTGTAAATAGATCATAAAGTATGCGGTATGTTTTTTAGACCGCAACTCACATTTTACATACAAAGATTTTGAATGCAGTTCAGCACATTGAGCTTTGGACATAGACCCAATGATCATATGTTAAAAATATATTGTGCATTTTTAACTTCTAGTCAGCACTGTATTAAACAGCAATAACATTCGTTTTCTTTTTTTACCTTTTTGATTGCAAAAACACAAAACCTAGAAATGCACAGATAGAAAGGTAAATAAAGAGAAGCAAAAGATAAACTGTTAAAAAATTCAATACAAACAACAATACCGATTTCAATTGGTCTCGTAGATATTTCAAAAGAGAGACATTTTCTTTGTTCTCAATGTCACCGCTGAGCTAGGATTTCTCCTTGTTTCTGAGATTCAAAAATAAATAAATCCTTGAAACCATTGTTCAGAATCAAGTTAGCTACTGTTAGATCAAATAAATCAAGCCCCAAGTATCAAAAAGTAAAGTTGGGATTTCTAAACAAAAAATTATAAATAAATGTTTTTCGACATTAAAGATTACTTAATCCACTTAATTTAAGGGAAATGAAAACCCAATAATCGCCCAAAAGTTGACAACTGGCAAACATGTGGGCCAAGTGTGATCATTTCGATGAGAATTACGGGAAACTAGCATTGTTCAGCATTGTCTTATATTCCCATCAGTTCTTTTTGGGCAGGTGTATAATAGTAGTAGCACAAGGTAAAGAAATCAATCAAAGGCTCTGATATGTATGTATGTATACGATGTTTCTACAGCACAAACCTAGCGAAAAAGCAGCAGGACACTGTACACGGTAAGAACAAATATAAAGTCAACATTTAAAAGGAGAGGAATTTGGGTTGTAGATGGTTTATGCATTGTTATGTAGTGTTATTTAAATGACACAGGGTGGTATATAGATGACAAAGGCTTTCTGTGTTGTTTTTTCTTTTTTTACACTTCTTAGTCTGCAGGCTGATAGGGTCTTGGCTGCAGGTGTGCAGAGAGCCACCAGCTTGTTTGGAAGAGATGTGGAGGTGCTAATTTTGATGGTTATGTAAAAGATGCAGCTATTTGTAAGCTAGTGTTGGCTGCCAAGGGGAGCCAATGGTATTCTGTCCGGATTGGGGTGGTGTGATCTCATTTCTTCTGGCCTTGGATGAGATGTGCTGCAGTGTGCAGGATAACCTTAAAGGGTGACAGTGGCGAGTATGGGACTCTATGGAGTGGGGCATCATCTCCATCCAGATGTGAGAATATGAGGATTTGAACAGATAGCAGTTTTGATGTCATATTTTGGAAGCAACTGTCTGACTTTCTTAAGAAGAGAGAGCTGCTACCAGACTGCCTTTGGTTTTTTTTTTGGGCTAAGTGTTTCTGGAGGCGAGACCGGTGTCCAGGGTGAATCCAAGTGACTTGGCATTGGGTAAAAGTTTGGGTTCCAAGCCATCAGGGATCATGTAATTGAGCCATGTTTGTACCAAGTCTTGTGTTTTTTGGGGGGGAAACTAAAGAAATTCTGTTTTGGCTGGGTTGCAATTCAGGTAGGCCCAGGCCAACCCGGTCTGGTTGATGTGCAAGCTTTGTTTGAGGCGTTGGATGTCAGAAGCAGAGGAGACTTTCAGGTAGAGTAGGTAGAATGTGTATCATCTGCATTTTGGTGGCTCTTGAAGCTTTTATTTGTTGTCAGCTGTTATGATGTTCATTCATTCAATAATCTTTATTCGGATATAAAGTGTCCATATAGGCACAAACAATTCTCGCAAAGTTAATCACTTAAACATTTACATCATCATCATCTGGATTTAAAACATACATCAAAGCTTTAGCTATATATAAAAAAATAATAATAATAAATTGATAAGTCATCACAAAGTTGTCACAGGTGTATCAAGTTATATATATAGCAGCATCATATAATAAAGTGCCAAAGTGCAAGGTGCAGATGGTTTTGGGGGGGAATAGCAGCGGGGGGAAATAAGCTATTGAATTGAATTCCAAGCATAAAAACTCCACACATTTGAATATCGTTCAGGAACCAAAGAGCATATTTCTTTATCTGCATAAAACCAAGAAATGCATATAGTACAATCGGGTCCACTTATCGGGGGTTCATAGAAGCACGTGAACGAATAGCCGTTTTCAAAAAAGTACAAATACGAAGTGTTAACTTTTACCCATTAAGCTGAAGGATAGTCCTGTAGGCAACCTTGAAGTCCGTTATTCCACTGGCCCTAAAAAACGTAATCAAAAGTTGCTTACTGTACTTTTGATAAAAATTATAAAAGAACAGAAAATGCAACATGGATTGCTTACCTAAATTGCCGCAAGGGCAAGGCAATTCCTCAATGTTAGGTTGAAAGCCTTAGGGGAAACACAACAAATATTGTAATGTGCCAGATCTAAGGCGGAAGAGCAAACTTCGTTCCCAGCGGGTAATATCTCTTAAAAGGTAACTAACTGGTAAATAAGAGTGAGGGCCTCCGTCGTCTACCATTAATATATAACGTGCGACGGATACTTTAGAGAGCTCTTGTGCGTATCTTATGTCCCCATAATATTTATATATAGCTTCTCGAATAGTCTTTTTGTTAATTCCATCTAACTGGTCTCGTTTATGAAAAATGTGTCCAAGATTTACTCTAGTTAAACTTGCCCTCACTTCTGCAAGCCACGGTATATCTCCGCCCTTGTCACATTTTAAACAGTCAACTATAATTTCCCTGGTTAGTGAGGCTGCCGGATTTTGCCAAACCTTCAATCAGAACAGGGCAAGGCGGGACCTGATATAATCTTCTAGATAAAATAATTTTAGCTCATTATGGCAGACAAAGGATGAAGAAGAGATAGGTTCCTCAAAATTCTCCTACAAAATCTATTTTCTTCGACCTGGACACTTTCGAAATTTATAAAGCCCCAGATTTCAGCCCCATATGTTATAGTGGGTACACACTGTGTTCTATTAAATTTGAGTAGAGACAACACTACCTCAATTCTCTTCGGTTGGGGGAGATTTAAAATCGAATTAACTGCCTGTAAAAATTTACTCTGACCATAGGACAAATGGGATGCCCAAGATCCATTGTCTGAAAATTGTAAACCCAATTATGGGAAAGTGCGTGTGCATAGCAAGGTTTCAGAACCAGAAATAATAGCATTAATAAGACATTTTTTAGGACCGCAACACATTAAAAAAGATTTCTTATAATTCGTACAAAGGTTCAGGCCATTCATAAAATCGTCAAAACCCCTAACTAATATACGCAGTGCATTGGGTGTACGACCCATTAAAACAGCATCGTCCGCATATAAAAGGGCGGGCAGTTTATTACCATTAATCATTTGGACATCTGTAGTCAGTTCAGACAGCACATTATGTAGCTCATTGATATATAAAATAAACAAGAGTGGGGCTAAGACACACCCTTGTCTTACGCCTCTTCCGACCACTATGTCCCCTGAAACTGCCCCATCCGTGCTTATTCTCACCCGTGCCCTTAGGTCCCTGTGTAAATATGCTAAAAAGTGCACTATATCCTCATCCAACCCGTAGTTAAAAAGGCATTTCCAGAGTCGTGATCTATTAACAAAATCAAAGGCCGAGGTAAGGTCCATAAATGCTAGGTAGATTGGGCCGTGTCGAGCTATGGTGTATTTACCTATGATCAAATTAAGGTTAAGACACTGTTCCACCATTCCAAGATTGCTTCTGAAACCTAGCTGGCATCTATTTAAAATGTTTTCCTCCTCGGCCCAGGTTCTAATTTTGTTAAATAATAACCTCACCAATATCTTAAGAGTATTATCAATTAAAGAAATTGGTCTATAACAACTCGGGTTGAATCTGTCTCCCTTTTTAAAAATTGGAACGATAACAGATGTAGACCATGTATTGGGGATTTCAGTTATTGTCAAATTATTAAAAACATTAAGTAAAAGAGGGGCCCAGAACTCTGACCTAAATTTGATAAGGTCAATGGGGAGCCCGTCTGAACCAGGGGCCTTGTTACCCAGACTTTTCTCAATAGCAACCTCAACCTCCGATATTGATATTTGAATTCGGGTGGTAACGAAATTATCGACTCTCTTCGCACTGGGACGTAGCAGCATATATATTGGAAAAGTGGGCTACCCAAGCTTCACTCGTTATGTTACAACTTAACGGAGTGAGTGTATTGCCCAGTGATCTCAGTGACTTGGCCACTGTCCAAAAACCATTTGAGTTATTAAATCTTGCAGCACAAGCCAAGTTGTTCCATTGTTCTTTTTGGATCTCGTCTTTCCTCTGCTTAGTCACTCTTTTGTAAACATGCCTCAATGATCTAATGAGGTTAGGGTCCCTAGGGGAAGCTGAGAGAGCAGCTCTGAGCTCTCTATTTGCCCGAGAGCAAATGCTGTTAAACCACCTAGGGTTAGAGTTGGATGCAAGTGCAGGTCTTGAGATCAATTTTTTAATGCCTGCACATAGTTGAACAAAAGCAGAAACTACCTCTGGATTAGGATCAACAGGTGAAAGACAAGTCTCACAGAGTGATCGATAGGTTTGTAAAAAGTTTTGGAACACACTACTGTTATCAATACCTTTCCATTTGACCCTTAAATTGTCTGTAGAGGATTCTAAGTTACCAGCCCCTATCTCTTTTCTAGCATCAGGTCTGGGAGCAACCCTAAATAAAACTGAAATTGGGTTATGATCCCCAAAAGTGGATGGTTGCTTTAACTAGGTGATCTTCTAGTGTGGCCGTTATAAAAACGTAATCTATTGTTGAGGCGCAGCCATGACCTCTATAAGTGGGTATTGGGCTGTCCCCATTGTTTGTAGCTGCGATATCCATTACGTGTGATAGACTACTATTTAATAAATGGTCCAATAACTCAAGCCCCCTTTTGCATGGATTGACCAGAGGGGGACGGAAGGGAATTAAAATGTGTCCCCCTGCAATCTTTGCGTTACAATCACCACCCAGACAAATCCCTGGGAGTCTTTGATTTCCTATAAAATTAGGTATATCCGAAATAAAGTTAAAAAGGTTGACAAAATTCATATTAGGTGTAGTTAAAAAATCATTATTATAAAAATTAATAAAACAAATCGAAACCTCCCCGTGTGTATATCAAGGCTTGGATGTTAGCATTTTTGGTGGGGAGTGTTTTTACACTGCCACCCGATGCGATGCTCACCCAGATGGATAAACCACCCGAGGATCTGCCTTGTTTAGGGGGGGTGAGGTAATATTAAGACATTCATACCCTTCGAGATATAACTCTATTGTTGCCCAAGTCTCTTGGAACATTAGGATATCATATTTGTTTACCGTCTTGACCCAACCATCGCTACTTAATTTAGAAGCCAAGCTGGCGACATTCCTGCTTAGCACATGTAACATTGGGTCATAAGGCTCAGAAGTGTCATTTTCTGAGATAGCCTCAGGCTCGGAACCGTCATTTTCTGAGATAGCCAGCATAGATGTCAGTTGGGCAATTTCAGTGGCTTTTGGTATAAATGACGGTCAATCTAAGCTATCAAGATCGGAGAGGGCAGAGAACCTATTCGCAAAGAGATATGAAGGGGTAATTGAAGGTTGCTGCTCGGAGTTTGGTCTATAAAAGAAGCCAAGAGGCAATGCCCAAATATTTGTAGGTAAAGAGCAATTAATCTCCTTTGCCTTCAGTATTGATCTAAGAAGTGTTGGTCGTCGAAAATTAATGACAATACAGTCTCCCTCGATGGTCTTTTCTGACGATCCGACCCAACCAACCCTACGTACCATTATAATATCACTTATGTTAAACCTCCTGTACCCTTTATGTTTAGCCAGCCAGTCAATACTTTTATTTCGTAGTTGGTCCCAAGACTGAGATTTATTCTTCTCTAATGGGGGAACCCCTGCGAGAATCAGGACATATGGACAGGCTGGTGGTGGTAAACTTAAAACATCTTTACTTGACTCAGCATACCTACTAGCATTGTTACTAACAGTATTGGCGGAATCTATAGGTAGAGCTTGATCGACAATTTGACTAGATGGAGGAAATGGGATGTTAGAGGCTACGTTTTGGGTATTAATGGAGTTGGGGCGAGGTTTAAGAGGGATACAATCTTTAGTTTTACGACAGGTGTCACAAGAGACAGGAGACTGCGAGTAAATTATAATCCCCTGTTGATCTTTAGGAATTCCATCACTCAAGGTCTGTTTTTTATGAATGCTACCCTGTAGCGATGACTGCTTAGATACCTTACTGGGCGAATTTAGCTTCTTAGTTAAAGATTCTAAACGCTTCCATAAAGTAGCAAAATTCTTGTCTACAAGCACTTTTACTCGTTCGTACATTGTATCTATGATAATATCAATGGCAGTATCCCCAAGTCTAAGATTAGAAAAAGGTGTCGGTGCAGATTCAATTTGAGTATATACAGAATAATTGAATGTCTCTGAAGGTGTTAGATCAACCGAAGCGCTAGCAGATACTAAGTCGGCTGGAGCTGTAGAACCCTGAATCCATGTAGTTAGCGCAGTGCATTGGGAATTCGAACGCGGGTTTTTTTTCCGTTTAGAACAGACCAGCTTAGCTGTTTTCCTTTTCGCCCCGGAGACTCCTGGGGTCGGGGATGCATTCACGATTGCCGATACAAGAGTGTCCCTAGAGCAAACCATAGATGCAGGATCCTTCATTGCCCCAATATGTCCAATGTCCACAGTTTCCTCAGTGCCCAGTTCGCTTTCTCGGGCTGGTAAATATAAACTATGATCAACTTGTGTGGGCAACATCAGTTGAGAGTCACCGTTATCAGTATTCTCGGTTTGTAGTGGAAGATGGGATTTTGTTAGGCTCAGGGACAAGCGCCTCTCAATTAGCTCAATTTCGGTGCTAACCATATTAACTGCTCTCTCTAGCATACTATCTATGGACGTGGTATTACGCAGTGCTGGAGTAATATTGCGTTTTCCCATGACCATTGCTGCCCCAGACATGGAACTAATATGATGCCCCACTCACCACTGTAAGGCACGGCTGATAGGAGATGTCAGAGGGGTGGCCCAGCCCGGCCTCAGACGGCCCCGGACGGGCACAGATGGGCCCGCCCTTGGTCCGGGCTTCGTCCGCGCGCGCTCGTCCCGCATCGCGGTGGGAGAGGCTGCGCTATGAGCGTGTTGGCCACGCCTCCCCCTTACTCGCGGCAGCTGCGGGGAACGGCAGGGACAGCGGTGCACTCTGGGGGTTGCAGTACACCCTAGAGTGTACAACCAGCGTGGATGGTGCGGCGGGGATGGCGTTGCCCCTGGGACCCTTGTCCCATCAGGGGTGCTTAGCAGGATGATCGTGGTGTAGGCGAGCAGCAAAAGAACACCACCAAACAGGCAAAGAAACTCCCCAGCATTAAAGTATGTGGGACAACGTAGGAAGTAATGTAGTCCCTGTGAAGGCAAGGCAATTGCAGGTATACGCAGTCACTTCAATTGTCCTCTGTAACACTGGCTCCTGACTGCCACAGATGCCGTAGCCCTTGCCTTTGCTAAAAGTTCCCGAAAACGAGGAGTTCAGATGAGAACCGGGGGTCTTAACGCACTCAACAGACCTCCGCCTGCAGCTCCTGTTGCGGCTGTTTGCGGCTCAATTACGGCCCAATCTGAGCCAAACTGTGGTCCGTTTGCCCCCCGTTTGCCCTCCCGATAAGGGAGCCTGGTGCTGGAGCCCGGTAACAAAGCCAAGATTAAGCTGGATGGGGGCAGTTTCGGCGTCTCCCTGCTCCTTCCTCCTGCTCACTGTTATGATGTTGTTGTAGCACAAAATCCATTGACTAGATAAGGCGGATGTTGACCCATTGCCACAAAAATGAAGCAGGCTCAATCTACTGAATTTTTCCCTAAGCCCTTTGTAAGTAGTTTTTACGTTATTTTTTTCCCCAAATAAATCTTGTGATAGGAGAATACAGCTTTCTGAATCAGAATTGCTAGTGGAAGATTACTCAATTTTTAAGGCACTTACCAGTTCCTAGCAACAATGTTTCACAATTCATATGTACATTGACAGTACAATTAAGGTGAAACTGACTACTGAGGTACATCGCTGACATCGCAACAGACAGCTGAAAAATTGTATACTTGACATTTTATTTCAGCAGTTTGTGTTTTTAAGATGTTTAGCCTATATCGTGAATGTGCCCTGAAATTGTTAGAAACACGTTCAATAGTTTGAAGTGTATTGGATAGATATGTTGTAATAAGAGAAATATCATCTGCAAATACTATGATGGTAAATTGAGTACCATCAAACGTGAGCGAAAATACTTCAAGGTCAGTTTGGTACAGGCAAAGGCAAAGAGATAAACAGCAGTCCAGACATGTACTCCTTTGCCTCTGTGCACCAGGAAGGCCTTCTACAGTATTGAATAGTAACAGATTGCAACCAGTAGGTCATCGTAGAGTGCCCTCATTGCACTGATAAACAGTCAAAGCAGTATGAACTTTCTCAAATGTTCCCAAAGAAAATTCAAATGAGCTCTGTTGAAAGCCTTTTCGTCAACCCATAGAGCTAAAGTTTGAATTTTATTTGTAACAAGATCAAAGCTGAAGTCTGAATGTTCTACTGTGAACTACAATAACCAAAATGCACTTAAGAAAACTGGTGCTGATGTGCCGATTGTGTGCTCCCAATACCCTCTATAATATCATGCCCCCAGATAAACATGTGTCTTTCCAGTGAAACAATTGAGTTCAAAAGTGGTGCAAGCAGATCCTTTAAAATGTTAGCAATAAAATAGCAGTGGAACAGGGCAATAGCATGAATAAAATCGAACATACTTCCCTGTTTTGTAAAAGATAGCAATGTTTTTTCCTATCTATGACTGTAAAGCTTGGTGCTTAGCAGCTCATTTTGAGCACCCTCCAACCTCATTAGCCTGATTTCAGATAGGAAAACCACCATATTACAGCTGCCTTATTTTCAGGACTCCCACAAATAACTTTTCTCAGTTCATTCATGAAATGGGCACAGTTACATTATGCCAATTTGTAGAGCGCACTGTCAACCGGGAATTTATCCTGGTGCTGAGAAGGTGTGAGCCTAGCCAAACGTAGGGCCTAGTGGAATCACTAGAAAAGCCAGGTCTTCAGTTATTTGCAGAATTCATGAAGTGAAGAAGAGGATCTTATGTGTAGTGCAGCTTGTTCCCTACTTTAGGAGCGATATAGGAGAAGGCTCAACCGCTGGATCTGGTTTTGCATATGTGTGGGATGTGTGAAAGTAGGAGCCCAGATGAGTGGTGGTGATGTCTGGAAGGTTTGTGAAAGCAGATGCAATTGTTAGGTTTGTTGGGCCAGTGCTATGTAGTGCCTTGAAAGTGTGGGTGAGGAGTTTGAATTTTTCCCATTTGCCTATGGGGAGCCAGTGGAGCCCCTTTAAGTGTGATGGGATGCGAGTGTGGTGTGGCAGGTTGAGAGTGAATCTGGATGCCAAGTTATGAATGGCCTGTTGCCTTCCGATGAGACTTTTGGTGATCCTGGCATAGAGGGTGTTCCCATAATCCAGCTTGCTTGTAATGAGGGAATGTGTGCCGGTTTTACGGGTGCTGATTGAGAGCCACATGGAAGTCTTCCTCAGCATCTACAATGTGTAGAATCATGGGGAAGTCACACCATTGCCTTGAGCGGAGCGATCATGTTGAATTTGCTGTTAATGACAATCCTGAGGTTGGTGGCATGGGAGGTGGGGGTAGGTGCCAGTCTTAGCTTGGTTTGACACCAGGTGGAGCCCTAAGGGGAAGTGATTTTCTTGAAGATCACAGTTTCGGTCTTGTCGGTGTTCTGCTTCAGACAGTTGGTCTTCATCCAGTGGGCGATTTCAGTTGTGCAGGCATTAAACATGATCCAGGTACTGAGTGGCTTGTCTGTGAGGCAGGGATGAGTAGAGTATTGTTGGCATTGCACAGGATATTGATGACGTGAGAAAGGGATAATGTATGCATTGAAGAGGGTTGGGGTCAGGGAGGACCCTTTTGGAACTCCACAGATGAGGTCGCAGGCGTCCGAGGTGTATGGAGCTAAGCTGGCTGACTGGGTCCTTCCAGGCAGGAAGGAGCAGATCCATCGGAGTGTTTGTCCTTAGATTTTGATAGCGTATAGATATTGGATAAAGATGAGGTAGGAGCCTGTGTTAAATGCTGTGAAGAGGTCAAGAAGGATGAGAGCCACTGTGCCTCTTCCATCCAGTCATGTGCATGTCATCTGTGGCAATGATGAGGGTAGCTTCTGTGCTATGGTTGAGTCCGAGACCAGACTGAGTGGTGTCAAGGAACTGGAAGTCATTGAGGTACATGGTGAGTCATCTGTTGATAATTATCTCTTAGACTTTGGCCGGTAGCAGTGAGATCGGCCTGTAGTTGGTGAGCGTTGAAGGGTCTGCAGAGGGCTTCTTCAGCATTGGTAGGACAGCTGCATGTTTCCAAGCATCTGGGAAAGTCGCAGAAGTGCTATAGGCACTCAGAGTGGTGTGAGCATGGCACTGATGTGTTGAAGTCCTGTGGGGTAGGGGTGGTGGGGTAGGGATCTGATGGGACCTCTGAGTGGATGAACTTCATGGTGGCAGTGGTTTCTTCTGGGGTGATGCTGGGCATGTGGATTGCATTGATTCTTTGGATATGATCAGGAGGCATTTGGCAGGTCTGTCAAGTCCAATTGTCGGTTGAAGTTACTGTAAATTGCAGTGATTTTGTTTCTAATGAATTGAGAGAGATTGTAGCAGAAGTTCTTTGAGTGGTGATCAAGTTGGATGCGGCCACTGGTATAGTTAAATCCTTCACAATCACAAAGATTTATTTGCTTCTGTTGGTGCTGACATTGATGCAATCTGCCAGAGTGGTGTGTTTCGTGGTCCGGATCATTTGGTGGTAGCATCTTAGAGTGAATTTAACATGCTCCTGTCTGCATTGTCATTTTTCACTTTAGCTTTTAGATAATTTGTCAAAGACCGTAGATGAAAATTTTGAAATAAGCACTTCTTGAGGCTGCAATGAGATGTCATTGCTATAATACTTCTTATCAAATTGAAAAACAAATGTCAACTATTTTAGTGTCTGTACATCTTCAGCCACTTTTGTTCAAATTTTCTGTAACCTTTTTTTGCTGTTGTATTTCTAGATAGAAGTGCAATAATTCTACCTGAGTACTGCGCTCACTCTAATTGTTCTACTGGCCTTGTTCTATAGCCATGCTAAAAGGGCACATAGGTTCCAGCTGTGGGAAGCTGGGTTATTAGTAGGTCGGAGCTTGTAACCTTTCCTCCTCTGCCCTAACAGTATGTTCTGTCACAGCCGGAAATTGCGCCGGCTTTCCACCTTTGCTAATCACCCTCGCCTCCTAGCCCTCTCTGTGGTTATTGGTGCCTCTGCCCTAGGTTGGACCAGGATGACACCCATCCCGCCCCCACAATTTTAATCGATGCTTAGTCCTTGTCCTCATTTGTTCCTGATCCCTATCAGCATTGCTTTAGCTCCTACTGCGTTTGCTTTCCCTGATGCGCTGCTACGGTTATACTAGATGCCTGATCCCCTGATAACTGAAGTGGTTTGCGGCCCTCTACCCCTTCCTATCCACTACAGCGGACTGGCACCTGGTTCATCCCCTCCCCTCCCTGAAACGCTGACCCAATCTTCATGTCCAGTTGTTCGTCCCCTCTCCTGTTCTGTCACCTTCACCTATTATCATGGCGAACTTCACTCTGAGTCCCCTGATACCCACCTCCCCCATTTGATGAAGATCTACTCGATCCCTTACCCTCAAATGGGATCCACTACCCTAGCAATTTGTCATTCTCAGTAAGTTGCTCCCACTCACTCCCCTCTTGACATTCTCTCAGCCTTACCTCCTCCTACGAGATCTAACTTGCGAACAACGCTGGGACCCGTCCCCTGGATTTGTGTATCACATCTACCGTTGTTGCCCTCGTGACTCAACTGAATCTCTGCATACTCCATCATAACTTATCCTATACGGTCTTTTTACCTCTAGCCCCCTTATAATCCTTATAGCAGCTATTTGGGCCGCAGCTGCACTTGCGCTTTTACAGGGTTAATCTCTGTCCCTCTGTTGTTTCCACAGCATACAATGTCGATGTTGTGTTACTTATCTGCAACTAGGAAATCTCTCCCTGTGGTAAACTGTTGAATGAATCTGTTTGCTCAATTGAAGCCCTTACTCCCTTCTATATGGTCACCTGTTGCAATTTTACACCTCCACTCCTGTCTAGCTTTGTACTAGTCTATTTGCTGCTTCAACTCCCCTGCTGGCGCTTATCCTCCCCTTACAGCTTTTTTTTATTTTATTCCTCGAGTGTCCCTTCTGAAACACGCCTGACTTAAAAATTGCACCTCCCGCCGATCATCACTGGGGGTCTAAGTTACACCCCAAGGATTGCCCTGCATCTGCTTCCTCAGCTTAAAGGCCGCAAAATAGATTGAAACAGCAATCATTGGTTTCAGACATCCAAACAACTGGTCATTGACCAGACCTTGATCTTAGCCCTCAACCGACCTGTATCCTGCACACCCATTCAGGACATTTACCCTGTGAAATTTCCCTCGACCGCTGAGACCTTCCTACCTGACCGTTGCCCGGTGGAGCTACCCTGATAGCTATAGGGGAGATGGGCAGTGAATTCCCTCCTCGGCCGTCACCTACCCAGCCGGACATTGAGCAGACCTTCCTTCGTCTCTCCTGCCGTTATCTCCCTCCTTCCACCTACACCCTTCCCCCTTACCCCTATCCGCCCTATGTATCTTTCCTCCATACTATTTAAATGTGTTTCGTATAACCGAGGTAACCTGTAACTGTTTAATAATGTGATTCCTAATGTAAAGCGCTCTGATACCCACGGGTCTAGCCAGCGCTTCTAGTAACTGATGTAACGTATAACTGATGTAATTTTGTAATTTCTGTGGAACCTTATGTAAAGCGCTCTGATACCTCCGGGTCTAGCCAGCGCTATATAAAACTCTCAAAATAAAAATAAATAAATAAAAAGGTAGGTACCTACAGCTAGTAATAATTCCACAATCACTAATGAGGTCTAGTCTTTGCTCAACCCTTGGAAGCTTGGCAGATGAAGTCAGGCTTAACTTAGGACCGCTTTGTTCGCCATAAGTTGGCAGGGTATGCTCAGACGTGAGTCCCTTGCTCACTTTGCCACTGGATTCAAGCAAGCCTGGCTGAAGACGGCTGAAATGCCAGAAACCGGTCCTAGGAAGCTTGTTTCCGGTCCAGGGAAGGCATGGCTTGGCAGTTCGGGCTGGACTGTTCCCATGAGGCACAGGGTCAGACTGATTTGCATATGGCCATGTCTGAACTGGGGTGGCAGAGTGGGCTAAAGAACGGTGATGGATCAAACCCAGATCTGTTGACTGGGCGTGTTTGATTGGTTCTGACGCTCCGTCCATCACCACCCCCTTTTGTACCGCTTTGTTCGCCATAAGTTGGCAGGGTATGCTCAGACGTGAGCCCCTTGCTCACTTTGCCACTGGATTCAAGCAAGCCTGGCTGAAGACGGCTGAAGTTCCAGAAACCGGTCCTAGGAAGCTTGTTTCCGGTCCAGGGAAGGCATGGCTTGGCAGTTCGGGCTGGACTGTTCCCATGAGGCACAGGGTCAGACTGATTTGCATATGGCCATTTTTGAACTGGGGTGGCAGAGTGGGCTAAAGAACGGTGATGGATCAAACCCAGATCTGTTGACTGGGTGTGAGTGTTTGATTGGTTCTGACGCTCCGTCCATCACCACCCCCTTTTGTACCGCTTTGTTCGCCATAAGTTGGCAGGGTATGCTCAGACGTGAGTCCCTTGCTCACTGTGCCACTGGATTCAAGCAAGCCTGGCTGAAGACGGCTGAAATGCCAGAAACCGGTCCTAGGAAGCTTGTTTCCGGTCCAGGGAAGGCATGGCTTGGCAGTTCGGGCTGGACTGTTCCCATGAGGAACAGGGTCAGACTGATTTGCATATGGCCATGTCTGAACTGGGGTGGCAGAGTGGGCTAAAGAACGGTGATGGATCAAACCCAGATCTGTTGACTGGGTGTGAGTGTTTGATTGGTTCTGACGCTCCGTCCATCACCACCCCCTTTTGTACCGCTTTGTTCGCCATAAGTTGGCAGGGTATGCTCAGACGTGAGTCCCTTGCTCACTTTGCCACTGGATTCAAGCAAGCCTGGCTGAAGACGGCTGAAATGCCAGAAACCGGTCCTAGGAAGCTTGTTTCCGGTCCAGGGAAGGCATGGCTTGGCAGTTCGGGCTGGACTGTTCCCATGAGGCACAGGGTCAGACTGATTTGCATATGGCCATGTCTGAACTGGGGTGGCAGAGTGGGCTAAAGAACGGTGATGGATCAAACCCAGATCTGTAGACTGGGTGTGAGTGTTTGATTGGTTCTAACACTCCGTCCATCACCACCCCCTTTTGTACCGCTTTGTTCGCCATAAGTTGGCAGGGTATGCTCAGACGTGAGTCCCTTGCTCACTTTGTCACTGGATTCAAGCAAGCCTGGCTGAAGACGGCTGAAATGCCAGAAACCGGTCCTAGGAAGCTTGTTTCCGGTCCAGGGAAGGCATGGCTTGGCAGTTCGGGCTGGACTGTTCCCATGAGGCACAGGGTCAGACTGATTTGCATATGGCCTTGTCTGAACTGGGGTGGCAGAGTGGGCTAAAGAACGGTGATGGATCAAACCCAGATCTGTTGACTGGGTATGAGTGTTTGATTGGTTCTGACGCTCCGTCCATCACCACCCCCTTTTGTAAGGCTTAACTTAGGAGACAGGTGTGTAAAGCATTTAATATCACCAAAATAGTAAATAAGTAAAAGATACAACACAATAAAAAAACCCACACCAAGGTATTAAAAAATATAGATTATTTTTATCTATAAAATAACACCAAAACGTCAAAGATCTAATGTTTAAAGAAATAGTATAGAGCTTAAAAGCATAAAGTGTCAACCACGGCTATCTGGTTGCACTGGACAAGTTCCAATATGAAAGTTCAAGCCCACCGCGATATAGTGAGGGTCGGATACAGACCCAGGTAAGTCCGTTGAAGTTTTACCCTTTCAAGAATTGTGTCAAGATTCCTGTTCGCGGGGAAGATTTTCCCTGGGAGCAAGGATAGCATCACTGGCTGTGGTCCACGGAGTGCAAAGAGCTGCTGGGCATCGCAGGCAGATGGGCTGAAGCCTCACGTTCACAAGTGGCAATACTTGCTGTGCGAACTGACAAATTTGTTACCCCTCACGTTAATCCTTTGTGTGAGCGGAGGGGTTCCAGAGCGAACGGGCCCATTTGCATTCACGAATAAACCAAAAGCTTGATTTTAAGAGATCAGAAAGCACTCCAAGGGCCCACAGCCTGAGAGGGGCCTCTTGGAAGTTAGGAACTTGTTGCAGATGGGTCCAGGAGCTGTAGTTCTGTTGATGCTTAGTTCCTTTGTGGAGATCAGTGTCCCCTAGTGCTGGTCAAGGATTCAGAAGCTCTGGTTTGCCACTTGGGGCTAGGACTCAATCTCCCACAATGCACCTGCGCAGTTCAGGAAAATCCAGGTGTAGCTTGTCAGCTGGAGTAGTCCTCTTTTTGGCTGTTGCAGGTGGCTTCCTACAGCACTTTATTACCTGTTGCTGCTTAGTGAGTTCACTCCTTCTCCTTTAAGACAGGCATAGCCCTTTCTTGTGTCGACTTCTGAGAGTGCAGCAGGTGCAGTCCTTCTGAGTGCAAGACTTCTGTGGTGCAGTCCAAGGGTCCAGCAGGGCAGTCCTTTTTCTCCAGAATTTTAAGGCAGGGATCCGAGGGGCTCCTGCAGATCTCCCATATGTATTCCCCCTTCTGGTCTGGCAAGGGTAGTGGGCACCCCAACCAATGGTGTTTAAGTTGACATCCTCTGGTACGACCTCTTCCTGGGAAGTGTGGCATATCTTTCACCCAGAGTGCACAGTTCTCCAAAAATCAAAATGGAGGAACTCTCTTCTTGGAGTGCAGGTCTGGCTAACCCAACCCAGAAATGTGGCTAACTGTTCCTACACTCCCCTTCCAGCCCCTCTCCTAATCTAATTAGAGGGGCTCCCATCTGGCTGGGGATCAAGAAAGTGGGGGCTGGCCTAGGTCCTGTGACATCTGTGCTTATCCCTTTGAAGTCCAGTTTACCTCCAGGAAGTAAATCTCCTCCCACCAAATGGCTGTATGGTTTCAGCCCCAGGCCTCTTCATATTTACTCAGGGAGCAGCTTGGTTTAGGCTGTCAGAGGCTGGCCAATTAGGGGAGGCTGCTACAGGGCTGTTTTAAGTCACTTCAGGATAGTAAGTTCTAAAACTACTTTCCTGCAATACTATAATAAATTCGACCTTGGCAAGTTGTTGGATTTAAATGTAACTATTATTTTGATCATGTGAATGATGTTGCTGGCTACTTACAATCAAATGTGATTTGATTTGTCAGCAGCGTTTGACACCATCTCTCATAGAATCCTATTGTATAGGCTACGAGAGATTGGTGTCAAAGGAACGGCTTTAAAAGGGTTCGGAAGCTTCCTAGCTGATAGAACACAACGTGTCCAACTAGACACGTTTACATCGCAGACCACGGCTTAGATAAAGGGGTCCTTCAGGTTGTTCCATCTTAAGCCACACTTTATTCAACATCTATGTGTCCTCTCTGGCCACAATTATTAGATCTTGTGGGTTTGATACCATCTCGTACGCGGACGACACCCAATTGATACAGATCCCGCGTCGACCAGAGAAAAATTTAAAAATTGCATGTTAAAAATAGCTGCATGGATGACTGTGGATTTTCTACAGCTTAATACCAATAAAACAGAGATTCTGCTGTTCGGGAAGCAGTGGAGCTCTGGGCCTCAGATTGGTGGCCATTGGAGATTGGTGAACCCCCTACGCCAAAAAAGTGGGTGAAAAATCTTGGTGTTATAATTGATGATAGACTCTACATGGAAGAACATCTTGGGCACATGCTTCGGCCTGATGCGAATGCTGAGGAAGATCTTTCCCTGGATCCCCCTCTCATCTATAAATGCACTCATACAGGCACTTCTAGTGAGTAGACTAGATTATGGAAATTCCTTACTGGTAGGTATCAGGGAAGATCTATTATCCAGGCTGCAGGTCGCACAGAACACTGCGTCTAGCCCTCAATCAGCCTGTTTGAACCCCCTCGAAACTCCTTCTACGACAGCTGCACTGGCTACCTGTCAGGAAAAGAGCAGAATTCAAGCGGTTGTGCCTGGTGTTTAAAACACTCCAGGGGAAGGGACCAGCTTACCTAAGGAAGAAGCTAAAGCCATATGTCCCCTCTCGACCACTGAGATCGAGCAGCCAACAGCTGCTTTGCCCCTGAGAATTAGCAGAGTCAGAATGGGCGGCCGCTCATTCTCGTATATCGCCCCCTTTCACTGGAATAGACTGCCAGACAACATCTGCGCATGTCCCAATCTCAGGCAGTTTAAGAATCTCCTCAAAACCTGATTGTTCTGTCATTAACCAGTAATCTCGGTTCTGCTCTATCTGTTATGGAGGCGCCGAGAGATCCCCCTGGGGATGATTCGTTTACGCCCTATAAATACAAATAATAATAATAATAATAATAAAATGTAAGTTTGTTAAAAAAAAGTTTAAAGACGCCTTCACATTTTAGACTATGGAGCTAGCAGCACTACATTGATGGAAATATATTTGGCTGTTTTTCCCCACCAGGCCATATAAAACAAATGTTATAATGTCCCTGCTTTTTATAACAAGGCACCCTCCCTTTGGGACACCTAGGGCTGATCTTAGGAGTGACATATATATATAAAAAAGTAGTTATGGACTTTGGGAGTACTTTTAATTCCAAAGTCCAATTTGGACACAGTTTTATGTTACAATCAAGGGCTGGCTTTGAAATGACACAACACACCACAGCAGTGCACACTTGAATGGATTAAGTCCAATGGGGTCTCTAAGCCTACATGCCTTACCATATACTAGTGACTTACAGGTATGTTGTCTTGGTCAATTATAATGACACCAATTATCGTATACCTTTTAGGGACAGAGCACTGGCCCTGGGTCTCTTAAGCAGAACCCATGGCACTTTCATTAGTAGCCACCAGTATCAGCAAATGATTAAAGGATTCCAAATCAATCGCAACCCGGGGGAACTTACTAAACCAAGACATTTCTGAAAACTATACACCTAGGGCAGTCCATGATTGTTAGGATGAAAAATTCCCCTGCATGGTAATGAATGTGCACCCCTGCCTTGAGTGCCTCTGCTGCAGCAAGATCTGGATCCTTGGTACTGTTTTTTTTTGTCATGGGCGATCATGGATCATGCATATGCGCCATGACTTAGGCCTGTCCCACAGATTGTGGTCTTATTACTCCATGAAGGGCACACAAATTGCTACTCTTACCCAGAATTAATTAGCACAAGTGCGATGGTTGCGGCATCCTGTTTGTGGCAGTGATCAATAAAGTGAACAGGTTGTTTTACCTGTGTCACTGGGGACAATTCTACTGGCACACTCATGCAAATTTCCGCTGCTGTGTACCTAATTCTTCCTTGGCCTACATCATATTAGGATGCAGCACTGTGCTGCGTTCATGTGATTGCATGTACGTGCTGTATGTGTGCATGTGTATCATACAGTTTCATGGAGGGCTGTTGGTTCTATATTGGAAGACCCAGTTCTTTAGATAAGCATGGAGAGGAGCCCTACCAAATGGATTTGTAGATTGGTTGTACACCCTGGGGGAAGAAAAGTCAGCCTCTCTTGTGCATTTCAAAAGGGATCTTTGATTTTGCAATCATCACTGGTCAGTAGAGTCTGGGTTACTCTCAGGAAGGAGATAGGGCTGATAATGAAATTATAATGAATGGGGCTGAGGGCCTTGTTAACCTTCTGAAAGGCATGTATTTGTGAGGCTGACATCCAGGTGTGATCCTCTAGTGGCTCTTGTGACTTGTGTGGGAGGCTATCAAGTTTGGAGTCACTCCTGCAGTGACAGACTGCTTCTTGGATAAAAGTCAGGACAAAGGAGTGGACACTTCAAAGGCAGAAACCCTCACAGCATGTTTTCAAAGACTCAGCCACTAAATCACGTTGGTTTCTGAAAATGGATTGCGCCTTCAAAAATTGTCAAACTGGAATAGTACATCAGAGTGGCTAAGTTCAGCATAATTTCTGCATTTTGTGACCAGGATTGGGGACTAACGTCTGTCAGTCTCCCAGCTGGATGAGGAGGCATCACCCAGGTGAATCAAGACCACTTGCTGTGGAGCCTGGAGCACCAGCATCTGTCTGCCTGTCACAACCAAAGGCCCTTGTGAGGAGGAGGAAAGAGCCTGGAGGGAGTATGGTCAATTGGGGATTCTGTTGACTAAATCCCTGAAGCAGAGTGAGAGATTCTGCATCAATGCTGAGGACAACTCCACCAAACGGGCCGTCTGCCTGAGTGCTGCTGTTTGTGAACCCTGCTGTCAGGTGGGTCTGCGGTGAAAATAAGGGCTGTCCACCTGGTGCAGAGATGTTGCAAGAAGTGGTCACAACCCCCATAAGCCAGGTGGGGGCCATGGTGAAGATAAGGGTCGTTACTCTGGTAAAGCGCTCTGACATGAATTAGGCCGTCCCCAATGCAGTGTTGTGACCCAAAGGGGCCAGTGCCTTATGTGGACTATTGTTGACCCCCATTGCCAAGTGAGGGCCGCACTCAAGATAAAGCCGTCACCCTGGTACATCGCTGTAACAAGGAAGAGGGCCATCGTGCTCATGCAGTGTTGGGACCCAAAGGGATGTTCACTACTAAGCTCTTATAGTTTGGTGATTACCTTGTGCTGATTAGATCTGTCTCACATCCTGCAGACCTCTCCTTACAAGTCTATCCTCTTAAACCGCTTTGGTACTTGGGCAGGAATTCTGGTATGCCTAGGGCTAGACACACTCCACACCAGGGATGTCAGTGATCCACTACCACTTTCCAAGACTCTGTGTCACAACCCTTGGTTCGGGTATTCCAGTCCGGGTGTTCCAACCAAGCACTTGTTGGAATGGGTCTTTCAGTTGCTTTCTCCCTCTCTCTCCACACTCCCAGGTCTCCTTTACAAGGTTGAAGGCTAGTGTAGTTGGTGAACAGAACCGCAGGGGGAGGAGGAAGGATTGCCCTCGATATGAATAAATGAGTACTTTATTGTGGGATTAATTAAAATCATTGGAATTTTCTACCAATAAAATCATAGCATATTTATCACAACATCTGGCCATAGATCAGTAATCCAATTCTTCTTATAAAGATCAACCAATGCCACCCTGTTTACCAAAAAGACCTTTAACCAGAAGCCACATAAAGTGCTGGAGTTAATGCAACAATTCATCCATGTCCTGATGATTAAAGCATATGCAGAAGAGCAAGATAAAATGCTAAGTATTCCATATAAATTGATCATGGTTAGAGCACAAAACACAGCGGATTGACAACAAAAGCTACCAGCCACACCGATGCTTGGTGGGAGAGCCAAAAAGGTGCTAAACATTCCACGACAGTTCCTCCATATGCTGACGATTGAAACTTGTGCAAGGAAGCAAGATGAAGTGCTAAGTCTTCCTAGGAGATTGATCCAAGTTAAGGCAGTTCGATGGAACACAGTGGGCTAACAGCAATACTAACAACCACAATGATATTTTGGTGAGGAGTCGGACATTTCATGGGCCCTCCACTTCACAAATGATTGTTCTTTAGCAAAGGGGGTGAATTCTCCAGTATGTACTCACGTATTTTTCTGGTCTTATTTCTTATTGAGTCTTTGTAGGGTGACTTCATTTTTTTTTTTTTTTACAAACTTTTATTGATTTTAGCCAGAAGCAACATATTACGTGCTTTAGACACCATGCATGGAAACAGAATATGAATAAACAGTCTAAGGTACTACATTCTCTAGTACACTAGTAGTGGTGTTTTATACATGAAAAAGAAAATAATTAGAACAGACAATACCTTATAACTGTGCATTAGGTTGTAACATTCTTTTGAAGGTCATTGCCTATTCTAGTGTGTCCTTATTACTAGTCAGCCCTTCTTCAAACTGCCCCCCCCAATGAGTTAACTAACTGGGCAACATCACTCACAATTATTTATGCATTAAGCCTAGGGCAATTCTTCTGATTTTAGAGTTTGATCTCCACACTATGCACACTTTGGGTTAATGTGTGGGATTGCTACAAGAAGAGCTGGGCTCAATCCAAACCATGTCCACATCAGCGACACATACCACCTTGCCAGTCTGCCCCTGTGTGCATAATTGGCGTGGCTTGATTAATTGTCTGATAATGCTACAGGTGCATTGGTTGCATTCCCTTACTGTTCGTCCCAGTCCCGGTTTTTGAAAGCCTCCATTAATACATCCGAGGACATGGCAATGGGTATTTTACGCAGTCCTCGTTTTACTTCCCTACAGATCGCCCCGCTTTTGGCCAGGCCCCAGTGTTCTACTTCCTCCCCCCAGGTAGCGAGTGTTGGTGGTCTTACTGATTTTCAACATCTGGTTATCAGACGCTTTGTAAGTATAAGCGTCAGGTCTGGGGATCACGCCTGTACTTTATATCCCTTGGGGTATGGGTAAAGACCCAGTAGGCAGCTCTTTGCTGTGTTCCATGGTTGCCCGCCTACCAATTCTTCTAGTGCCTGCGCTATTTGCGTCCAATATGAGGACAGTGCGGGGCACGCCCATATCATAAAGGGGACAATTCGCTGCGGCTGTAGGGAACATCTTGTGTAAACGATGCAGTGTAAGGTATGCTCGATGCGTGATCATATATTGAATGAATTAAAAGCGTGAATTGCGTGAAACTGCTTTTGGGTAGGCAAGAAAGGACTACCACTCTTTGTTTGTTAGGGCCTCTCCCAGGTCTTTATCCCACTTCATACGCAGCGTGATTAGTGTAACAGTTGGCGCAAAAGCTTTTCCCCACTGGTGCGCGTTCCGCAGCCCTGCCCCTGCGCTCACGCCGGCTGGCGTGATCGCGTGTAGATAATAAAGAAGGCGGAGCTGCCACGGCAGTCCGTGTACCACCACACACGCGAGTCGGCGTATTATTTCACCACTGCGCGCACCTAAGCAATTAGCGTGCCACACAGCGGGAGGGCAGCCCCCCCGCACTGGAACACTGGCGACAAGGGCGGGAGGCCCAGGCGTGCTTCTGGTCCACAAAGCATGAAAAGAAGTGTAGCTGGCACACACTCCCCAAGGAGTGCCACAGAGACACCCTGGTACCATTCCCCAGCGTGAGTACCCCACGTCTACACGCACGCTTGCCTGCACGGCGCTGAGTGCGGTTGTGCCACCTTCCATGCCTGAGGGCTGCCCGCCAGCAGCAAGCCTTTTCGCTAGGCCGCCAACCTGCGCCCACGCAAGATGGGGGATCAGGACAACGCCGCCCAAGCCCCGGTGCCGGCAGTACCGCATCACCCTCCCTCTGGCGTCCTGCCTCCTTTCAGTGAGTCAGAGGACCCTTCAACAGCCACGCCACGATGGCAGACATGGCTTGGCTGCCTAGAGAACTCTTTCATTGCTATGCGGGAAAAGGATGGAGCAGTGAAACGCTCACTTCTACTCCACTATGCAGGAGAAAAGATCTACCTCCTGTTCAAGCATTTACCAGACACGGCCCCCCCGACGATTATGCCGCGGCGGTCACGGCCCTGAACGCCCATTTTGATCCCCAAATGAACCCTGACTTTGAGCACTTTAAACTAAGACAAGCAAAGCAACGGGAAGGCAAGTCCGTTGACGCTTTTCACGCATGGCTAAGGGAGCTAGCCGCAACGTACCTGCTGGGCGACCGAGCCGCGGAAGAAATCAGAGTCCAGTTGATCCTTGGGATACGCAGCAAGACCCTACGTGGCCTCATATTAAGGCAGCCAAACATACTAATGAATGACATCCTGGTGCTAGCACGGTCCCATGACCGGTCGGCGGCGCGTGCAGAAGAGATGGACGTAGCTGTAATGAGAGGACCAGAAAAGAGTGTCACGATAAAGTGGGAAAAGGCAGACGCAGTTAGGACAAAAGACAGGACCCACAAGCCGCGAGATCGTCAGCCACAGACCCCAAAGAACCGCTGCGGATACTGTGGGTACGAAGAACACCCCTCACAGTCGTGCCCGGCACAAGGGAAGACATGCACCAACTGCGGCATCGCAAATCATTTTGCATCAGTGTGCAGGAGAAAGACGCAGCGTAGAGAAGGGAACAGGCCTACACCGATGAGACGGATGGTCCCCCAGCTGTCGCAGGTCTCGCTGACATCTCAATCTGGGAGCAAGAAAAGAGAACAGACAGCCTACCAAGAGAATGCGTCCACGTCGGACGACGAGGGAGAAACATATCTAGTCACGTTCACCCGAGCCCTGAAGAGCAGAAGGCGACCCCAACCTCACTGCACGGTCCAGGTCGCTGGGTCTGATGTCAATGCGGTGATTGACACTGGTGCATCGGTGACTGTGTTGGGGATCCAGCAGTACAACAAGCTGAGGCCCAAACCGGAACTCAGGCCATCACAGGCCAAGATATTCGCATACGGCAGCGACACACCGCTACCACTCAAAGGCAAGCTGACCATGCCAGTACGGTCAGGAAGTGTCAAAATCACCATCGACGTCCACGTGATAAACCAAGAGGTGGACAAGCTACTCAGCAGCCACGCAGCCAAAGATCTAGGACTAATAATGTTCGCCAGGAAGGTGCAGATGAACCAGACGTCAGAACTGCTGAGCCAGTTCAAGGACTTATTCAAAGGGCTAGGCAAAATAAAGAGAGCCCCAATAAAGCTACATATCAACACCACCGTCCCACAGACAGCCCTAAAACACAGAAGGATCCCGTTTCACCTCCGACTGCTGCTAGAAGAGGAACTACAAAAACTTGAAGACCAGAGAGTCATTGAGAAAGTATCAGGGCCCACACCATGGGTGTCACCCATGGTAAAAGAATAGAAGCCCCGTCAACCAGGAAAGATCAGGCTTTGCATAGATATGCGCCTCCCAAACAAAGCCATTTGGCACGAGCGCCACATAACGCCGACCATGGATGACATTGTGGCTGATCTAAATGGCTCTAGGTGGTTCTCGAAACTAGATTTGAACGCTGGATATCACCAACTGACACTTGCCAAAGACAGCCCGTACATAACCACGTTCAGTACCCACCTAGGCCTCCGGAGGTATAAAAGACTGAATTTCGGCATCTCATCTGCTGCGGAAATCTTCCAAAATGCCGTAAAAGAAATCCTGGTCGGGCTCCCTGGTGTCTAAAACGTGAGTGACAACATCCTCATTCACTCGAAGACGATAGAAGAACACTACCAACACATGAGAGCGACGCTGAAGCGATTGTCAGAACATGGGGTCACCCTACACAAGGAGAAGTGCCTGTTGTTCCAACAGACGATTGAATTCTTCAGATACACGTTCACGCAAGAAGGCATACAGGTCGACCCACGGAAATCCCAAGCTATCAAGACAGCGGCCGCACCACTCACAGTCGCTGAGGTCCGTACCTTCTTGGGAATGGCCACGTACTGCGGCCGTTTCATCACCGACCTAGCCACCCTTGCAGAACCTCTCCAAAGCCTCACCCGAGCTGACGCCATGTGGAAATGGGGTCCGGCTGAAGAAACAGCATTCCAAGCAGTCAAAAAAACACTCCTTGACCACACCACGCTAATGTATTTTGGCCCCGCGAAGAGAAATGAGATACTCGTAGATGCCAGTCCTGTGGGCCTAGGAGCGGTTCTTGCACAGGAGCAAGAACCAGGGAGATGGGCTGCCCTAGCCTATGCCAGCAAAGCGCTCAAGCCAACAGAGAAACGATACTCGCAGATTGAAAGGGAAGCCCTGGCAATCCGATGGGGCTGCAGATACTTTCACCTATACATCTGCGGATACCTATTCACCGTCATCACAGACCACCAACCCCTAGTGCCGCTTTTCAAAGGATCGGCGCCCCACTCTCCACCTCGCATTGAGAGGTGGGCCATCGGGCTCCAACACTATGACATGGACGTGTACTACCGGCCTGGTGCCAAGAACCCAGCCGGATTCCTATCAAGGCACCCGGACATGACCAAGGAGAAGAGGGAAGAGCAAAACGGTGACGACACAGAAGCACACCTGGACATGCTAGCAATCCTGACGTGCCCCCGAGCGCTGACGATTGAAGAAATAATCACCGCGGCCAAGACACTATCCAAGGAGGGCTGCGGCGACAGTTCTTTCAGTCAGCAAACACGTGGTCAAGCCCAGATAAGGAAAGTCTGGTGCACATGTGGCGAGTAAGAAACGAGCTGAGCCTCACCCAAAATGGACTTCTCCTGAGAGGGACCTGCATCGTCTTCCCAGCGTCCCTGCAACTGCGGGCAACACAACTAGCCCACGGAGGACATCAGGGAATCGAAAGGATGAAAGCCCGTATGAGCGAGAAGGTCTGGTTCCCAGAGATGGATACCCGGATAAAGGAACTAGTCCGCAAGGGCCCGTCATGCCAGATCACAAGCGGACCCGAGAGACCAGTGCCCGTCCACACCGAAGAACATGGTCAGAGCCCTTGGGAGAAAGTGAGTGTGGACTTCGCGGGTTTTCCGGATGGGCGAGTCACGTTGGCCCTCATTGACAGTTACTCCAAATACCCGATAGTAGAAGTGGTAACCTCAACAGCATTCCTGCATGTCGGCCCAGCTCTGGAGAAAATATTTGGAATGTTCGGATGTCCGAAAGAACTCCGCAACGGACCCCCATTCCAAGGACACAAATTTCGTGAATTCATGCGCCACCATGGCATCCAGCACCGGCGCATCACCCCCCCGAATGGCCCAAGCTAATGGGGAGATCGAGCGTTTCATGCGAACGATAAACAAGTCCATTTGCATCGCTGTGGTGGAACAGAGTGACCCTGAACAAGAACTCCAGAAGTTCCTACGAGAATATCGGAGCACGCCACACTGTTCAACACGCCAAGCTCCCAGGGCGCCCATGTTCTCCGGCACCCGCCAAGATGGTATCCCAGTTGCCCCGGGCTGGTCCCCCCTCCATTTGATGAGGAAGGGGCACTCAGAAGAAGAGAGAACCATAACAACCAGGCCAGTCGGACCCGGAGAGCAGCAGTCCGCCCGCTCCAGCCAGGAGATACCATTACCCTGAAAGACAGAAGACTGCGAGGCAAATTCCGTACTCGCTACGAACAAGGACACTGGACAGTAATCGGCAGGCAAGGAACAATGGTGACCGTCTAGAAAGCCGGAGAAAGGGTGACCCGCAACATCTCCTGGTTCAAACAGGTAGACCAACCTGTCTCCCTCCCCACCATCGAGAACCACACAGAGGAGACTGAAGGTCGTCAGAGCGAGCCCTCGAGGGCCGATGATCGGCAATCTGAAGGACTCCCTGAGCCGGAGTGTCCAGGAGTCACTGAGACCAACCTAGACCTGGTCCCCACCACCGGCACCCCGGTCCACACCCCCCTAATCAGCAGAGGGGATACCAGGTATGCGCTGAGAGCAAATCCACTGCCAAGCACCCGCCTGAGAGACTTTGCCTGCCAAGTAAGTGAACAATGAGACGTTTTCATACTCCTGTCAAGGACTGAGTTGAGATGGGATGTAACAGTTGGGGCACCAGCTTTTCCACGCTGGTGCGCATTCTGCAGCCCCACCCCTGCACTCACGCCGGCTGGCGTGAGCGTGTGTAGATATTAAAGAAGGTGGAGCTGCCGCGGCAGGCCGTGTACCACCACACAAGCGAGTCGGAGTATTATTTCACCGCTGCGCGCACCTAAGCAATTAGCGCACCACACAGTGGGAGGGCAGCCCCCCCGCAGTGGAACAATTAGGGGCAAGGGTACATTCACCCTTATGCTTATGTAGAGCCATTTTGTTAAGTGTTTCCCTGTTCCCATCAAGTGGAACTTGTGTACTAGTTCATGCGTTGGAGGTTCCTGTCCCTCCGGGGCCCAGGTCCTCCTGACGCATCGGGTCAGGCTGGCATGCAGTAGAAATAGCGTGTTGGGCAGGCCCTGAGCATGAATGAAGTCTGTGTGCGACAGCAGGGTGCAATCATTAAATAATGCTCCGAAGATGGTCACTTCCTCTCTCTCCCATGCAGCCAACTAGTGCTGTGATGTGACTCCCGCTGGGATAGGGAGTCCCAGTAATGGGATATTAGGTGCATAAGGTAACATTGGCATGGCGTATTTTAGCGCTTGCTGCCAATAGTGTAGTGCCACTTGTAGTAATGGTGGTGATGTGTACACGTTCGATCGCCCAGTGTGTAATAAGGATTGCAGCGTCCCTCCAATCAATCTGGGTGTGTATGTAATCTTGTGTAGGTTGCGCCCTGACAACCAGTACGAAAACCATTGCAGTTAGCTTGCTATGCAGTAAGCCCTAAAGTCAGGGGCCCCCATTCCCCTGGAACTGGTCGGTAGCTGAAGTTTCTTTGGCTAACCCGGCACCTCCCTGTGCCCCATACTAGTTCCACCAGGATAGAGTCCAATAGTTTGAAGACTCTTGGAGGGATTACTATTGGGAGCGTAGTAAAGTAATATAGCACCCGTGGCAGCATAACCATTTTCGCTATTGCCAATCGGGCTGCAACGGAGAGCGGGAGAGTGATCCAGAATGCTGTCTGGGACCCCAGCGAGGCAATCGTGCTCTGCACGTTCCCATCCAGTGTGTCTTGTAGGGTTCTGTATATACACACCCCCAGGTATTTAAACATGTTCTGGGCAACTTCAAGTTCTTTCTCTCCGAATTGAACTGTGTTGAGTGAGCTGTTATCCATAAAGGGGAAGGTAAGGGATGTATCAAAATTGATGGCCAGGCGGACAGCGCGCAAAATTGGGTGAATATTGGCGTTATAGAGTGGAACCCGCAGTGCAGATCTTTAACATATAGTATAATATTGTCTGCATATAGGGTTATTGCATTAGTTATAGGTCCAATTGGTATGTCTCCCTAGCCGTCATGCATAATCCTTGCGCTAAAGGCTCTAATGCCAGTACGAAGAGCATGGGTGAAAGTGGGCATCACTGTCCAGTACCGCTATGGATCGTATACGTGCACCTGTTTGTGCCTGAGCTGTTGGCTGGTGTATAGCAGCTTAACCCATTTCAGGCAGTCTGCAGGAACCCCAAATCTGTCCAGGGCAGCTAGCATATAGTCCCAGCTCAGGGTGTAAAACGCTTGCCGCAAATCCACTGAGAGACAGCCTACATGTGGAAATCGCTCCGGGAAAGCCCACATCACTTGGTATAGTCTGCGTACATTGTGTGCCATACTCCTACCAGGAATAAACCCACACTGATCTGTGTGCATTAGCTTAGTAAGATGGCGGATCAGAAGGCCCGCTAGTAACTTACTCAATATTTTATATTCGGTTTTTAAAAAGGATAGTGGCCTATATGCTGTTATATCTGAGTGATCTCTGCCAGGCTTTGGCAAGGAGGTTACGAGTGTTTGGATCATGGTTTGGAGCAAGGCACCTTTGTGCAGCGCCACTGTGTATAGTTTTTTAAGTTAGGGCATCAGCTCTTTTGCATATGCTGTGTAAAATTCTACAGGGATGCCGTCTAATTCCGGGGTTTTATTTCGCAGGAGATTCTTAAGAGCCTCCTGAATTTCTGCTGCAGTGACTGGTAATTTCAGCGCTTCTTGGTCTTTTGCAGTTAGAGTAGGGAGCTGCATGGCCTGGAGAAAGTCATGCATCGCTTGTGGAGGCGCAGTGGGCGGGTCTAATTCAGGTACTCATAATATTCCTGGAATGCCTTGTTGATTTCCACCTGGGTAGTTGCTATGGTCTGCAGCGGGGAGCCAATATTCTTTATTTGGGTGGCTGGAGGGGGGTCCCTGATTATTCGCACTAGCAATGTGCCTGCTTTATCCGCTGCTGTATGAACTCTCTGTGTATGGGTGTGGTAGTATATCACCCACAGTCTTTCTAGCAGCTCAGCATATACTGTACATGCCTTCTGCAGCTTCTCAGCCCCAGATGGGGATGCTGCAGCATCTTTCTCTGGGGCTCCAAGCTGGGATTCCACTTCAGCGAGGTCTCGGGTAATCGTGTGCCTCACTCCTATTATGGTGCCAATCATTGTTCCCCTCACCACAACTTTGAACGCTTCCCATTCTATTATGGGTGTAGAGTCAGTGTTGGCATTCTTGGACTAGTACTCGCCAATTGCCCCGGTCAGATGTGTTGGAAGGCGCCATCTTCAAGCAATTGGGGGCTAAATCTCCATGTTGGGACTGGTGTGGCTATCCCCCCCACGTGAGAGTGAGTTTGAGAGGGCTATGATCCGACAGTGTTTTGCCCAAATATGTTGTGTCTGTTCTTTGCAGCAGTAGGGTGGGGGGGCATAGGATGCAATCTATCCGTTTGTGCAATGTATGTACTGGAGAATAGAAAGAGTATTCGCACACTTCTTCATTTTTACTGAGCCATACGTCTACTAGTGCCCATCCTG
The DNA here is from genome assembly GCF_964204655.1 of Triturus cristatus. NCBI lineage: Eukaryota > Metazoa > Chordata > Amphibia > Caudata > Salamandridae > Triturus > Triturus cristatus. The sequence continues at coordinate 391,890,721 of NC_140588.1, forward strand.
CATCCAAGATTACAAGGCTTTGGCATGCGTATTGCCACCGTTCCTGGGAGTGGGGGGTGTGACCTATCTAGATGCGTCTTTAAGACTGCGTTGTATTCCCCACCCAGAATCCACAGGTAATGGGCCCATTCCGCTAGCGCAGCACTAACTTTTATTAAGAAGGCTTCTAGTTCCGAGTTGGGGGCATAAGTGCTACCCAGTGCCACTGGCATGCCATCCAGCTTTCCTCTCACCAGCACGTATCTGCCATCCCCATCTATGTGCTGATCATGCATCTCGAAAAGGAACCCCGCCCTGATCCACACAGCTGGACCCCTCGCAAATGCCGAATAGGTAGTATGGTATAATTGCCCTCTCCATTTTTTCCGGAGTTTACAAGCCTCAGATGCATTTAGATACGTTTCTTGCAGTTACACTATCTGGGATTTACGCCTGCCTAATTGTGCATGAATACAATGCCATTTGTGGAGAAAGCCCATGCCCCTCACATTCCAGGTTGTAAACTTATATGTGGACGGCTGTTGTATTCTGCCTATTGTATATTCCTATGTATGCCTTTACCCACTTCATGACCTTCTAGTGGAATGCCTCTGCACTGTTATGTACTACGGAATGTTGGGTGCTGGTTGAAGATAAGCACAGTTATGATGGGGCTGAGCTGCCTGCTGGCTGCTCCTGGTGGGGCTTATTCCAGGCTACTTAACAACTTACAATAAATCTTCAGGAAATACCTCAACCAGTCTGGACTCCATTACTACATTTTTATGGCGACGAGGATATTGCTCAATATGACCTGTTAAGTAGCCTGGAATAAGCTCCACCAGGAGCAGCCAGCAGGCAGCTCAGCCCCATCAGAACTGTGCTTATCTTCAACCAGCACCCAACATTCCGTAGTACATCACAGTGCAGAGGCATTCCACTAGAAGGTCATGAAGTGGGTAAAGGCATACATAGGAATATAAAATAGGCAGAATACAACATACCTCCTTTTCTTCTACAACAGAACAATGAACAGAGAAGCATAGAAACTAAAAGAAGGAGAGAGTGTACCAATCATTACCTGTTGACACACCCACTGGCCAGACAGATGTGACAGGAGGCAACTCACAGCATGAGAGGTAGAAAATACAGAAAAGGAATGAACAAATAAAGATCAGACACACTCCTTCCCTGTAAACAATGCAAAGCAAAATACATAAAATAAAACAATAAGACTTGAGGAAGGTACAAACACAAAAATGAATACTCTTCTTCCCATCTCCATAGAACAACGAGAAAGAGAATAGAAAGATATACCCAAGAACTGTTCCAGACACACCCACTGGCAGGAAGAGTATGAAAAGAGACAGGCATTGAGTAAATAATGGAAATAGCAAACAGAGAAGCAGAGGTAAGAACAACAAAAGATCCTTCATACCACCCTGTAAAACAGCATTAAAATAAGTTAGATTGAAAAAAAACATTGAAAAAAAATTGAGATGAATAAACCCCCAAGTAGACATTGAAGAATAGAGAGTGAAAAACCCCATATTAACAACCTTAAAGGTCAAAGATTGAAAAACAGTAAAAATTTGAGAGGGATAAAACCCATAAAGAGACGACCTCATAAAAGGCCACACATTGAAAATAGACCATTGTAACTCGACAACCTAGTGAAGGTTACATAGAAGTTCCATTGAAAAATTGATGGGATAAAACCCATATCGACAACCTAAAAGGTCAAACATTGAAAACATTGAAATTTTGTGAGGCAGTAACACAAATTGAAAACCTCACAACGGTCACAAATTGAAAAACTTTGAAAAATCGAGTATTTGACTATTGAGACTGACCATTTGAAACCGTGAGTACAATAGTAAGTACAACACAATGTAATCCCAACCAGGGAATACTACTGTAATGCATGCGACTTGATAAGTGAATTGAGGTGCACATTCCCTAATAAGGAATACTACACGCATGCATGTACATTGAGATAATTGAGTAAATAAGTTGATATGTGCAATCCCTATAGAGAATACTGCACACATGTTAATGTCAACTATGCAGACCTAAGCAAAGGTAACTTGACATGCAACAAATTGAAAAACAGAGGAAGATTGAGTAATTGAATTTTTTAAAATGTGCAACCTGTAAAACAGAAAGATGTAAAACAGTGAGTTTAAATGTCACAGTAAACATGCATGTACATTGATAATTGCATCATTGAAATCTTGAGAACAAGGTCATGCAATGGTTAACCTTAAATGCCATTTTTAAAGAGCACTGGACAAACTGTGCACAAGAAAAAAAAATGAGCATATTGAACTAAATGAAAGTGAACACAGCAAAGCTTGGTCTTTGACATAGTGCTAGAAACGTGGAAAAATAAAAAACACAATGTACATGCCTTTGCCATAGACCTAGAAAACAAGTGAGAAAAACTTCACTTGAAAAATACTCGAGGCGATGTCTTAGCAAAATTTGAGCTGGGAAGAACCAGCGTCTCTACTGGAGAGCGTCCAAACAGAATACTCACTGCGAGACAACTTAGCTTACCCAGAAAAATGGAACAGAGGACAAAGTCCGGTGTCCAGAATAAGAAATAACTCCCCAAAAGTTGACTCCATAAAGGCACTCACTTATGACCTCAATGCCCAAGCGTTCAGGATGTAGGGGGCTCACTTAGGACGACGTGTAGGAACAACCAATACAGGAGAAGAGACCCACACATCGCCACACTGAAGGAAGCAATCAACTTGCGATGAAAATCATTGACGTGGTTGGCAAAGTAAAAATATAAGCACCACAGAGGACTTAAAATGGCGCCACGCTGTGATCGTCATGCCGGGTGGCTAACGGCACAACAGTGCACCCAAGCGTCACACAGAAGTCAAAGACCTCACTGTCGAAAAGACGATCCCACGGAGGAGAGACGTCACAAGGGATCCAAGAAACGCTGCACTGGAAACCAGCAGGTAGGACCACACGCGCAGCAGCTTGAATGAAGCATCTTTACAGAAAGTGCACGTGAGAATAGAGCACCCCGTGCATGGCGCGTGTCAAAGTATTGAAAAAGGCAGTTGAACTGGTAAACGTGGAGAGTATGGCTGGGCCACATTTTTTTTTAAAAACAAAGACTCACCGCAGAGGTGTGTTAGTTGGTTGAGAGACGCCCATCACACTCGACCACTGTAAAAACAGGCTAAAGACTGGATGAAGTCTGTTAGAGTGTGTCAATTAATTGGTGAAACATCACCCTGTTGTTGAAAACGAACTCTTTCCCACACCGCTCCAGCACTGCACTTGACCCCTGACTACACATAGTCCTGACATCCAAAGTGTAACACCGGTCACACATTCAAATTGAATTGAAGGGTAGCAGGAACTAGTAGGCAGGAGAAACTGGGAGGTAGCAGGAAACAAAGGCAGAAGGAACTAGGATAAATATATAAATTACCATTTCCAAAGCTCACCTAATGAAGTTTTAATGTTGAAAACATCAACAGCAGTTTGAACAAAAACACCGTAGGTTGTAGAAATGAATCCCTGCCTTTACCTTCCCTCTTGAGATACTGTATGAGCAGTGGGCACTAGGAGGCAGCAGGAACTGGAAAGCAGCAAGGAGGCGCAGGCAGGAAGCACTGGCCAATTTTGAATCGCCAATTTTGAATCTGGTTGAGGTTGAATATGCGCAGAACTTAACACCATACTACACATAGTCCTGACATCCAAAGTTTAACACCGGTCACACATTCAAATTGAATTGAAGAGCAGCAGGAATTAGTAGGCAGCAGAAACTGTGATGTACTACGGAATGTTGGGTGCTGGTTGAAGATAAGCACAGTTATGATGGGGCTGAGCTGCCTGCTGGCTGCTCCTGGTGGGGCTTATTCCAGGCTACTTAACAACTTACAATAAATCTTCATGAAATACCTCAACCAGTCTGGACTCCATTACTACAACGGCGCCGTCATTTATGCTGTACGTGTGCGTTACCGATGCTCCATTCTATTTCTCGCCCTCCCATTATCTAGGGTGGTGTCTTGTGTGAGAGTGTTCCCTTCATAACTCTTGCTAACCTTTATCAGAACCATCCCAATACAACGGTCCAACCTTGAACGTGTGTTCGACCAAACATACGCCATTAGTGGCAACATATTAAACAAAATACAAGCAATCACCTAGAGGAAAGTAGACCAGCCGCGGTCATCCTCGTTCCACGGCAGCTATATTTTAGTGCTCCAGGGGAGGATCCGAGCAAGATAGAGAGGGGAGGGGGGGCTAGTGTGCCCAGTTGTTGCACCAGCACCACCCTAGATTCTTTGATTTCTTTAAGTATGGTGTCCAGTTTGTCTGAGGGTGGTAACACCTGGGCAGGGGTGTCTGAAATCTTATCCATCAACAGGGGGGGGAGTCGTTTGCGGCAGTGGAGTTTGAGTCTCCTGGGGGGCCCTGGTCTGCTTGTTTTCCTTTGGTTCTCCCCATATTGGGACAGGAGGGGTTGTTTGCCACGGGAAGTGCCCCCGTATCAAGTCGGCGGGGGAAGAGGTCCCGCTGCATCCGTCCGGAACCTGGTTTGCACACTGTTCACATTGCTCTGTGTCTAGATGTGGGCGTCTGCAGCCAGGGATGCAGTCGCAATGTTCGCCAAGTTTACGAGCGAGTCTCCCACAGTGGCTCGCAATCTACGCATCGACCCACACCGGATCCAATCTGCTTGGCCAGCTCCAGTGCTCACCACGTGCCCCAGCGTAGCGCGGCGCATCTCCCAGCAAGTTTTCTGCTCAGGCCTCACCTTCAAGAACTACGGTAGAGGCCCACGTCAGCCAGCCATTGCAGCACTCAAGTCAGTGCCCATACTGCCCGCTCAGCACACCAGGAGGCGCAGTTTCTGGTTCGGCGACGCTCTGGTCTGTTTCAGTGTTTCAGCAAGAGTGGGGGGGCGTAGTCCCATAGTCCCCTAGCTGGACATCCGTTATCCCCAATGTCCTCACAGGCCGGTCGTAGTTTCCCCCCTCCTCGGGTTCCCACTGGATGAAGGCTCACCTCGCGTGCCGGTGATGCCCGTCAGGTGTCACCAGGTTTCGCAGATGCTGCCGCTGCACCAGTTAGCCAAGTCAGAGAAGGAAGGGAGGTGGGGGAGCTATTTCAGGTGCTCTGCCATGACAGCCTCACAGCGCACCACTCCCAAGTCCGCCCCCGGCCTCCACCACAGCCGGTGGCCGCTTCCGCTCATTGGTTTATGCAGGCTCCATTGCCAGAGCTATATACTTCGGGCTCCTCTGGAAGTTTGTCGGCACTTGGGCAGTCGCATGCCTTCTTTAATGTAGAGCGATGTTGCTGCCCCTTGGCTTGGGCTACAGACTTTGCGAAGTGCGTAGGCCCAATTCCGGATCCGATCCATGTGTGCGAGCCCAGCCTCCAGTTAGTTGCAGGGCACTCCAACCAGTAGCTGCCGTGCCTGCGGCTATGATACTGTGCGGAATTCTGGCGGATGTGCAGTATTAATGGGGGATGGAAGGGATTTTCCAGCCCAGCCCTGGAGCTGTACAGTTAGGCGTCTGTCATCTTCCGCGGCTGGCCACGCCTCCCGTAGGTTGGCTTCTTAACAACAGGTTCTGGCCAGCAGCATGAATTTACCAAATCTAGCCAAATCCGAGGGTGTGGTAGTGGTAAAAAGTTTTGTTAGCGCTTCTATACAGGTCCGTGCCCCCTGAGACAAAAGGATTGATTTTAGTAGTTTCCATTGGACCTCTTGAAGAGTTGGGCAGCAGCGTATGAGGTGCAGCAATGTCTCCTTTTTATAGTTGCATAAAATGCATCCTGTGTCATATGATAGAGATTTTCAAGTTATATTTAGTTATTTTATCGGGAGAGGGACCAGCCTGGCCCACATGATCATTTTTAGACATCTTTTTCCCAAGGCTTGATCTAGGTCCAGCTGTATTTTTTATTTTTTAGTTCTCATAAGATGTCATGAGTGCTGTGTACCGGAGTTTTTCTCTGAGTCCAGTGATGACAGTTTTTCATGAGGTTTACTGAGGCCTTTAGAGCCATGTAACTTGTACCTTCAATGCTCTTATTCTCCTTGGGCAAGTTTAGCATCTACAATGCTGTATTTAAATAAAAGCTCTAGGGATTGTTGTTTGCGGAGTGTACTGGCTTCAATACCTCCTTCATGGAGCCTCCTGGAGCATTCAAGATCCAATAGTAAAACTTTGCATGAATGCCCATGAATTTGAATTTTTGCTGGGCAAGGCCTAGCTCCAATCGCATCAAGCTGTTATGTTTATGTGGCAGTAATCAAAAGATGCACTTATTTACCCGACATTGGCTTTTCTCAAGCTGAACCGTGCATCGCCCTGGAGATGCCAGTTGTGCATAACACGCTGTAGTCTGCAGTTTTTCCTTAATAATGCTCCTGATCACCATGGTCGTTGGGATTTGTAGTTTTGTGTTCAGCTTACACAGGGGATACATGGTTGCCTGGACTTTTGTATTCATCTTGTGCTGTTGTACGGTCCCATTTCCAGTTTCGCTAAACCATGCCCTGAGAAAATTATAATTTCTTGCGCTTTATGTTGTCTGGGAGCCCAGCCTCCATTGTTGCGATCTCTTCTTTGCATAACGCCCGAATGTTGGAAAATGGGTTAGAAGTCTGGGTAAATATGCATTTATCACTGGCAATAAGGCCATTAACATATTCTAGGGCTCAGAATAGGTCTCAGTAAATAATTAAGATACAACACACAATAAAAATCCCACACCAGTTTATAAAAATAGAAAATATTTTTATCTTTAAAATGACACCATAATGACAAAACTCCAATGTAGGGAATCAGAGATATAAATTTTTAAATATTAAACACTTTCTAGCTCATAGAAACCTATAGCGCCACTCTGGGACACCTGGTCGCGCTTGACTGGGACAAAGTCAAACTTTCAGGCTGACCGCAATGGAGCCCTATGCGAATACACTCAGCAGGAGGCCCCGGTCAAAATCTTATCTTCTGACTTAGAAGCTTTACTGGAGCTTTTTCCATCGGGGTCCGTTGATGCTCTTCACCAGTCTGGATTCTGTGAGGGTTTACCAGATTGACTTTCAAGGAGCTCCCGGTCAAACTCTAGAAGTCGGACCTCCGGAGATCTTCAGCAGGACGAACCTTGAACCCGGGCCAGGTCACGGTTGATAGTGGCAGCCTGACTCTCACGGTTGAGTCAGTCACCTTATGGGTCTTTTTCCCAAATTTGTTTCAAACTTCTGGATCTTCTTCCTGAAGTTCCTCTTGAGGCTCCTAAGTGTCCGAAACACAATCCAAGGGTCTGGAAGCTCCAAGATTGTCCTTGGAAGTTTGGCACCACAATAACCACAATGCATCTAAACGAAACCCTTACAAATCCACTGGACGCACTCCACACAAGGAGGAGCTTGCAGGGAGTCCACTCTTTAATCCCTTAGAAGCAAGGTACATCCACAGGGCTGTAGTACCTCATTGTGCAGCAGGCGCAGCCAGTCAGAATGCAGGGCCTGGTGGTGCAAATCAAGGTTTCAGCATGGCAATCCTTCTTCTTCTCTTAGTTTCAAGCAGCCGATCTGAGAAGCTCTACACCACTCACATATTTATTAAATGTTCCCTGGGGTCAAGCAGGAGGCCATTCCTGTCCAATGAGGTGCAAGGCATTACCGCTTCCTCCAAAGTGTGGCATAATCATCTCCCAGAAAGCACTCTTCCTCCAAAATGTAACATGGCTGAAATCTCAGCAGAGCATGAAGAGATAACTATACCAACTCTCAGTATGGCTCATTTCCATAGCACTCCACCCAGTAGCATCTGCAGATTCCTTCCTTAAGCCTCCCATCTGGCTGGGTCAGAAGGGACGAGGGGTAGATGGACTTGGCATTCCCTGCCTGTCCTATTCCTCCTTTGAAGCTTTATGCTTTATGACACCTCCCCCCTGCTCTGGCAGTCGTTTGTAGCAGACATCTCTCCGACAGATAGCCCCTCACTGGGTGAGCCACTTATCGCTTCATCAAAGCAGCCTGACTAATCCTGTTAACTCTGACCAATCAGGAAAGACTGCAGGATGGATGAATGTTGGCTTTCAGTCGAGAAAATCTTATAACTTATTTTCTGTATATTTCAGGATAACTTCAACAATAACATACTGTTGGATTTATCACTACCATTGTCCTAACCCCTTCAATTATATTTTCTTTCATTCCGTGCAATATTTATGCATTCATAGACTATTACACTGTTATCCTATGTGGATGGAGATCTACAATGCGAAAATGAAATGTGCAGTTTCTCCAACACCAGGGCATATAAAACATCTTTTATACGGACCCTGCTTAGAGTTACATGACACCCCACCCCTGGGATTCCTAGGGGAGACCTTGGGGCTCTGAATATACAAACATATTGTAGATCATCACTTTTTTAACGCCCCTATGACCAAAAAGGAGTTTGCGGTGAATTTACTTTTAAAAGCAGTGCTGCAACACAGGGCTGCTTTTGAAATTACTTCAGACGCTCAGCAGTGCACACATGCAAGTGCAGAAAGGACTGATAGCCTCTAAACTGCCATGCCCAGTTATATACTAGGCACTTATAGGTAGTTTTAATCCCCCTTCCCTATTATCTACTAAGGACTTATAGGGTAGGCAATGCCAATTGTAAGTGTCCCCTAATACATAGTCTATCCTACTGCAGGTGTGTGTTTTCAACATAACATTTGGGGCCATATTCTCAACGAGCCATCGCCGAGTTAACGTCACTTTAGCGCAGCCAAAGTTGCGATAAATTAATCACACCATTTACAAGCTGGTGTTAACAGCCGATATCACCAGTTTTCCCATGAAAACATCCGCAAAACCATCGCCACAGATGACCCCGGCAGCTATCGCTAATGAGATGCAGAGTAGGTGTTCCTGTGCCAAAAGCCGCAACAACACCACACCACAACATTATCAACGACCAGCTACATCTGCGATAAGATCACAAAACATGCGATAAGGCGCGTTAGCACCAGGAAACACCCACTGCCACCACGCCCAACCCCCACCCGGAACCCCCCCGAACCACCACAGAGCCAGCGCAGAAAAAGACAGCAGATTCCCAGGAAATGTACCAGCCTCACAGACCCAACAATGTCATTGACCAATACAGGCTCAAAAGGACAACCATCCGACGCATCCTGACCATCATCGCCCAACAAGCCCACGGCACCAACACAGCGGACAACCAACATCCCACCCCACACAAAGCTGCTGGCTTTGCTGCACATGTTGGCCTCAGGTAACCCCCAAACAACACCCGCCAGAGTCAGAGGAGTCTCACAGCCAGCCACATTCAAGTCCCTCACACCTGTCCTGGACGCCATCATCAGCCTGGTATCCCAGTAACTATACGTCCACCACAATGCACAGGATCTGCTGGAGACCAAGCAAGGACCATACGCCATAGCTGGATGCACGCATGTGTTGGGGGCAAGCCACAGCACACATGTCCTACCTGTGCCCCCTGGAGACACAGCACACAATCACCGCAACAGAAAGCACACGTCTCGCATCAATGTGCAGGCAACATCCGAACACCGTGGAAACTCCACCAATGTTGTCGCCACATACCCAGCCAGTGTGCATGATTCCATCATCCTCCGACAGTCCAACTTCAACCAGCGCTCCCAGGATGGCACAAAGGGAAATGCATAGCCCCTTGGCAAGACCCAAATGAACACCCCACACACCTCAACTCCACAAGCATGCAACTCACAACTCTGGCACTGCACACGTCACAAAATCACATACAACATGCAAAACAACATGCCCACCCACCAGACACGACAGAACAACTTACTATGGTAACCTGGGCAAGCCATGAACATGAGCCATCAACGGCATGGCACTTCAGCCACACAATAGCAGAATGTGGGGAGAGGTGGGAACCAGGCATGTGTGAAGGAGGCAGGAGAACCATGATTGGGAAAGCGCACAATGCCAAGAGTGGCGTAGATGTGCTGGACAGACCACAGTATGCAGAACACACCCATATCCATGGCGACATACACCGATGGTAATGGAGTGTAGTGGACAGTGGACGCAACCATGTCACCCCAGCCAGTGGGGGAGTCCGCAGAAATGTTGCCTGTTACGTCCCCCCCGTAAGCACGAGCGGAGTGGGATGGCCCGGCGTAAACCAGGCCAGCGAAGGGGTGTAAATAAAAAGCACGTAGCCCTGGGCGTGGTCCTCTTCCGGAATGCCCAATGTCTCTGCCAGGGCGGCGCATCTCACCCCGCCACGAGGCCGACGCTGTCCTCGTGAGCGGATTTGCTTGCGATCCTGTGCGCCTGCTGTACCCCGGGCCACTGGTCCCCGAACCTGTTAGGCCCTCCCCTGTGCAGCCAGGCCACACTGATCACCTGCCGACACCGTCGTGTTTCATGGAGGGCCCACCACATGCCGGCGCAAGCTCCAAGCCCGAGGCCCGTGACCTTGGCAGCCTCCTCAGACCATCACTGCCTCCGCGACACAGGCCCGCTTTAGTCCTTTCTCGTTGACTTACTCTACTGCTGCCTCCGGCCGACACTACGGTCAAATAGGTCACACATTTGGAACTGAGTCTTGATTACACGATGGCAGAGTACATGTGTTCATTGTAGATTTTACATCAGTGTCCTCCCTTCAACGTGGTGCCACCAACTCTGTGCATGGCATTCTCACGACACGTCTGTTGTCCCCTGCTGACTACTGCCCCCGGCCTACACTACGGACAAGTAGGTCACACATATGGAACTGAGTCTTGATTTCATGATGTCCGAGGCCATAGATTCATAGCAGCCTGTACCTCACTGTACTCCATTCGATCAGGTGGCAGCAACCATGTGCATAGCATCCCAACTACACGTGTCTGTGGGCCCTTGATGACTACGCCGTCGGTCTACACTGCGGTCCAGCAGGCCTCACGCCAATCCACTCCAGGACGTACCAGGCAGGACACGTCATCGTCGCTGACTGAACACCCGCTCGGCTCTGATGCTTTTGCCTTCGTCAACCACAAGTCACCCCCAAATGTCATCTCAACGTCATGTGTTAGAGTTCCAGGAGGGGCTCGCTGAACCACGTCTGGCCCTTGCTGACCGATGCCTCCGGCCTACACTGCGGTCGAGTAGGTCACACACAATTCTGAATTCAGCCCTGATTTATTTATGGCTGACTTGATGTCATTGTACAGACCTCAACGCCGACTGCATCCCCTTTCAGCCCCGGTGCCGCTAAGTCTGTTCCCCGAGACCCATGGACACTTTCTGGTTGGACTTTGGTGGCGACTGAGTCCATGGACTTGGGGTTCTTGTCGCCATGTCTGTGATACTGACTTTGTGGCGAAAACGATGCCGTGGCATTCCACTCCTCCATTTGCTGTTTCCGGACAGCTTCCACCCTCTGCATCACTCCCTGGAGGAAACCTTCCACTGTCCTCCGCAAACCTCCGCAACATACACCTCTGACATTGATGAGGACCCGCTCAGGTCCCATGGCCCATCTGACTGCACTGCAAGTCATGGTCCCACCGCTGGGTGCCTGTGCCGGCTGTAGTGCATCCGGGGCCACTAACTCTGTGCTAGTCAGATCCGGTTTCCCTTCTTCTGAGATTTTGCATGGCCTCTGAGGTGATGGCCTTGGGGTCATCAATGCCATGTGTCTGTGGCCCTGCGCTGTCCGCAGCCTCCGGCCTCAACTGCGGCCCACCACGGCTCACACATCACATCGAGTCCTGACCGGCCCAGACATCGCATCACCACAGGAGGCACACGCCACCACCGCCAGGACCGACTCCAACCGCAAAATGCCAGTGTTGAAACGGTCATACTGGCAGACTGACGGAGTTGCTTGCACATGTCGTGGATGCCATCTTCTGCCTGATCCCCTGCTCAGCACTCCAGGTGCCACTGGCTCTGTGCACCATGAATCTGCGTCCATTACTGTCTTGGTTATGTAGTGTGGAGAGTTCACGCAGCAATGTCACCTCATGCGGTCTGGGAGACCTGGGACAATGATGAGGAAGATGATGCAGGTGCGACACCCCCCCACTGCAGCTGCATCATGTAGGTCCTGAAGGGACACAATCCTAGACATTTTCTTCAAATGAGCGCGCTCAGCTCTGGTGCCCCAGTCTCAGCGCACTGCAACTCACGGACACTTCTGTTTGCTCTTCGTGTGCCCTCTGGACTTGCTCAGGCTACCTCCATGATGCTCCGCAGTTGACCCTGTAATGCTGGTGTTGTCTCTTTCCATATTCATAGTGTTCACTGTTGTATTTGTTGCTAGCACCTACAACTCCCTGAGGGCTGGCTTACACCCACCCAACACACATCCAGCACAGGCGTCACTGTACATGTGGCTCTGCCAATAAATTGACCGGGCGCACATGCCGTGGCCAGCTCAACATATTATCTGCATGTGTCCCTGTGATCTTGTTGTATGCATGAGGGCCCTGGGCCCTGCGACATTACATTGTGCTGTGTACAGCGGACGCCAACATGTCACCGCAGGCAGCGGGTTAGGTCTTGGACATGTAGCTTTGTCGTCACTGGACTGTGCCGTCGTACGCAGAGCCAACGTGGGTGTTTAACTGATATGGGCGTGCCCCTGGGCGTGGTTCTGTACTGGGAATGTGCATCTGCATGTGTCTCTATGGCAGTGGGGGTCTCCTTTGTGGGGTGTAGGTGGTCTCTGAAGGGTAATGGACACCCACGTATGTGTTCTAATTGGTCTTCCATGGGTTCGGACCACACTCGCACCTGTTGGCCCACCTCCTTTTGGTGTTCTGACACCTGGCAGAGGGGTGCCATGTGTCGGTGGGTGAGGTTTGGTGTTGTGGGCCTGCCGTGCTTGCATGTGCTTCATGCTGTGTGGTCTGTTGAAGGTGCTGGGTTCTCCTCTAAGTAGCTTGTCCGCCCTGGCCCTGGTGGTGGTTTGCATGGGATGTTCATGAGCTGTTGTAGGGCGTCGGTGTTGAGGGTGTGGTGGTCATCTCTGGCATCACTGATGGGCTGTCTGGTCTGACCTGCTGGAGGTGTTGTTTGTCCCTCTGCAATGTGAAGGGGAGATGCATGGTGCCATTGTGTTGCCATTTATGTTGGCGCATTGTTATTGCAGACATGCAGAATGTGTGACAATGTACCTTGTGACTGTTTGGGCGGTGCTGGCAATTTGAGTTGGGACAGTGGACATTTGGACTACATGGCTGATGTGAGGTTGTACTCGTACATATGGATCTCACAGTTCCCTGCTCTGTCCAATGTGATTGTCCTGTTTCTACACATGGGGGGCCCAGTTGTATCCCCTGTTCTGCAGTGTTGGTGTTGCACTTTGTGCCACATTGTCATGGGATGTGCTGTGATTGCTATGTGTGTGTGCTGCAGTGTGCCACGGGATGGGGGACATGTCCCTGGGTAATTGTGGGTGTGCAGTGTGCTACACATCGTTGTGCATGTGTGCCATTGTGCCCATCTCCCCACGTCCCCCCAGTCCCTGTTGGATCCTCACCCTGTTGTTGTTGTGTCAGGTCCTATCGCGCTGTGCCCGTAGTCCTATCTCCTTGCACCGTCTCAACTCTGATGACTGGCCTCCGTTTCCTCCAGCTCCTCCTGTGGCGCAGGACTTCCACCTCCTGTCGCCGTTGCTACCTTCCTGTCAGTGGCTTTGGGCCTGTTTTTGGTTTTTGCGTCATGCCAGCGCCTCTTGACCTCATCCATTGTCCTACTCGACACTCCGGCTGCATTCCAGATAGTCTGATTGTGGGACAGTTGCTGGTAGTGTTCTGTCACCTCCCTGAAGCTATTCTTGTTTTCCTGCGGACTGCACCCCGTCTTCCTCTCCCTCTTCTCCTTGGCCTTCCCCGACCATGTTGTTCCTAGCTGGTGGTCTGTTCGGCTTGTGGGGTTCGAGTTGGCATCTGCGCTGGGTCAGGGTGCATCCATACACAGTTTGGATTCTTTCTGGTGTGTAGTTTTTATAGCTTTTATAGTGCATTTTCCCACCAGACGCGTTGGATTTGCAGGCCTGCGGATGGTTTTCGCTGCTTTTTGTATCGCAATTGGCCTCATCGCAGGAATTATTGCGTTGGCGTTTTGCATTTTTGCACCGTGGCGTTGATTTTATCGCGTTATCTGGTACCGCTGTGTTGTGAATACTTGGTTAACACGGCGTAAAAAAATCCCACGATCGACTGCGATGTTGGAGGTTGCGTTAAGTAAATTTTGCGATGGTTATCACACGTTCTTGAGAATATATACTCCTTGGTGTTGTCAATTGTGTTTTTAACATGACACTGGCTCTTGGCATGGTTGGACAGAGCTCAGGGACAGTCAGAGTCAGTTACCACCAGTACCAGTCAGCAAACAAAATGGGGCTGCATGGGGCCCACAGGATGACTTTTAAACATAGCCCCACCCCCCAAATGAAAGGTGAAGGGTCACTAACCTACACCCTGGTAGTCCTCATAAGCTAAGTAGAAAAACCTGGAAAGTCCATCCACATTGGGATGGGCAACTCCAGGTTGGCGTTCCACTATGAAGTCCATTCCCTGTAGGGAAATTGACCACCTCAATAGTTTGGGATTCTCCTCTCCCCTCATCTGCATGAGCCTTTAGCTTGAACACGAAAGTGAATACCAAACAAATATGGTCTCAGCTTTTTCAGGGATCAAACCTCAGCAAAGGCCTCTCTCTCTCACTGGCACTCCATCTCTACCCTCTGGGGAAAAGTCGCCTGCTAATAAAGGCAACTGGCTGATCAGGGCCCTCCTCATTCACCTGTGCCAACACTGCCCCAGTACCTTGTTCTGAAGCATCTGTCTGAATTACAAATTTCTTGGTGCAGTCAGGGGCGAGTAACACTAGTGCTGAACACAAAGCAGATTTTAGAGTGTTGAAAGCCTTCTGACACTCTGGGGTCCAAGCCACTTTCTTGGGTCTCTTCTTAGAAGTGAGTTAGGGGAGCTACAATGGTCTCATAATTCTGAACAAATCTACCATGGTACCCAGTCAGTCCCAGCAATGCCCGGACCTGGGTCTGGGTAGCAGGAGCTGCCCAATCCAAAACTGTTTGAATTTTGGCCTGGAGAGGCTGTACATGGCTTCCACCTACAAGGTGCCCCAGGTACACAACAGAACCCTGCCCTATCTGCCACTTACTGGCCCTAATAGTCAGGCCTGCCTGCTGCATGGCCTGAAGCACTTCCCTCAGGTGGCTTAAGTGATCCCCCCAGGTAGAACTGTTTACAGCTATTTCATCCAGATATGCTGCACTGAACTGTTCCAACCTAGCCAGGACCGTGGCAGGTATATTCTTTAAGCCAAAGGGCATTACCTTGAACTGATAATGTCCCTCTGGTGTGGAGAATGTTGATCTCTAATTTGCTCCATCTGTGAGGGCAATCTGCCAGGAGCCTGAAGTTAAATCAAATGTACTCAGATAATTAGCTGCCCCTAACCTATCAATGAGCTCACCAGCTCTGGTATAGGGTGAGCATCAGCCTTTGTGACTGTATTAAGTCCTCTGTAGTCCACACAGAACCTTAAATCCTTCGGTCCCCCTTTGGGATTAGGTTTGGGCAGCAGCACCACTAAGCTGGCCCATGGACTATCAGAAGGCTCAATTTCCCCCAACTCCAGCATCTTAAGTACTTCAGTCTTGATGCTGGCTCTGACATAGTCAGACAACCTGTACAGTTTATTTTTGACTGGTATGCTGTCACCAGTGCCAATGTGGTGCACACACTACTCAGTGATGCATGGGGCCAAAGAGAACAGGCCAGCAAACCACTCCAGCACCTGCTTATAGTCTGACCCATCTTGTACATTGTTCGAGAGGAGGTCGGGCACTTGCTCACTTTCCTCCTCCACTCCCTCATCTGTGACCAGTAACATGGTCATGTCTGCCCTGTCATGGTGGGGTTTCAATCTATTCACATGCAGGACCCTATGATGGTTCCTGGGGGTGCCAGGGTCAACCAGGTAGGTAACTTCACCCTTCTTTATTAAGGATTTGATATGGCCCACCCCATTTGTCATGGAGGGCTCTTGGAGCTACAAGCTCCAATACCCACACCAATTTCCCTGGAGTATACTCAAGCATTGCATCCTTCTGATCAGTCCTTCATGAGATCCTGGCTGGCCTCCAGTTTCCTGCTTACCTGGTACATGCACTCTGCCATCCGAGATCTGAGGCCTAGCACATAGTCCAGCACATTGTCCTTTGCTTCCTTGGGAGGCTTCTCCAAAGTCTCTTGCAGCAGGCACAATGACCCCTCACAGGGTGCCCAAACAACAGCTCAAATGGACTGAAACCAACTCCTTTTTGTGGAACCTCCCTCTAGACAAACAGTAGACATTGGAGGAGAACATCCTATTTCCTCCTGAGTTTGTCAGACAACCCATTGATCATGCCCTTCAGGGTCTTGTTGAACCTCTACACCAGACCATTAGTCTGGGGATGATATGGGGAACTTGTGGTTAACACCACATTCCTCCCACATCGCTTTCAGATAGCTGGACAGGAAGTTTATGCCGCTATCTGAAAAACCTCCTTTGGAAAACCAACTCTGGTGAACACACCAATAGTGCCCTAGTCACTGCAGGAGCAGCTATTGTCCTGAGAGGTATTACCTCAGGGTATCTTGTGGCATAGTGCACTACTTATTCCCTTATGCAGTAGGTGGGTCCAGGGGACAGACACTGTCCATCCCCACCCTCTCACAGGGAGTCCTAACCACTGGCAGTGGTATCAAGGCAAGAGAGCCTTTTTCTTGTCCCCTGCATTGCCACTGGCCTACAGGTGACACAGGAGCTGCAAAACTCCTTTACCTTCTCAGACCTATGGGGCCAGTAGAAATTGTTCACCAACCAGTTCCAAGTCTTAGTCTGTCCCAAATGTCCTGCCAAGAGGATATCATGACCCAAGGTCAGGATGAACTCTCTGTACTTTTTGGGAAAAAAACACCAACTTCCGGGTGACCCTTCCTTAAGGTTTCTGGCCTCAGTGTAAAGCAGTCCATCTCACCAGTAGATTCTGCAAAATCCACTATCATCCCCATCCTCTTGCTTTGAGGTAATCCGCCTCAAGCTCTTAAGGGTGGGACAGTTTCTCTGTCCCTTACAAAACTCCTCTCTGGAGAGCCGACAGGCTCCTGTCAGTTCTACCAAAGTCTGACAGATCTGACAGAGATGGGATCCCTTCCTAAGAGGTCAGATCCTCCCCATCAGGGTCAGATTCCTCCTGCACCTCTGGAGTTCCCTGGGCTGGCTCACCTGACCCATTGCTCTTGCCCTTGGATGCTTGGCCCTTGGTCCAAGGTCCAGGCACCCTGCATTGCCCTTATGGATAGTCGTGACCTGGTCACAGCAAATACCCACTCAGGAAGCTCCAGTATTCTCATATGGATCCCTCTCTCCACCTCTGACCTCTCAGATGCTATAAGATCATTGTCCAGTAAACACTGGACTGAGAGTACAGAAAACACAGCTACTTTCATAGGACCTGTCACATCTCCCCATTTCAAATCCACCATAGTCATAGGATGGAGCTTGCTGCTGCATTGGTCATCTGGTGAAACACACCCAGTAGCATCATCTCTGGAGGCACCAGGGTGTCTAGGACCATAAGCGCACTAGCTCTTGTGTCTCTTAGAGCCTCAACCTCAGACGTTAGGTCTCTGCCTGTACTTACCCATGTTTGGAGGTAAGGCGGCCAGGGCTGAAATATTCATCCCATCCAGGGACACTAAGGTTGCTTCTGTTACTTCCCTACCCCTCTCTGGGGCACTCCCCACCTCCACACTTACACTAGCAATCCTTGTGGCCGGCCCACTAGTAGGGGGCTTCTTTGTGCAGGCAGCATTTCATTTCTTGTGCCCTGGCTGATTAAAGTCAAAGCACTTTCCACCTTTGAGGGATCACATAACCTACCATTCTTTGCCGGATTCAACCTCCCTACGAAATAGGGTTGGCTCGCCCCCCCCCCCAATTCAGGTTTTAATGGGCCTTTTGGGGTCTTCTTTTGTTTTGACATTCTTTCCCCTCGGGGGAACCGGTCATCCTTTCTTCTGATCACCCCCCTGGTGCTGATTGGAAACCCAGGTTCTCACCCCCTCATCAACTGCTTCCTCCAGCTCTCTGGGGTCTGTCAGCTTAGAGTCAAGTAGGTATTTCTGTAACTCTTCAGCACAGTGAGCCAAATGTGTTCTTTCAAAAACAAATGATACAATCTCTCATGTGTGTCTACTTTGTTACCAACAATCCAGTCTTCTAGTGCCTCCTCTGAAATGTCCACAAAGTCCGCCCAGGACCGCGTGCTCACTTTCTGGGTGTCTCTGAACTTTACCCTGTACTGCTCTGGAGTCAGACCAAATTTCTTGATTAAGCATTTTTTTTCATGTGAGAGTAGGATTTTGACTCCTTTCCCTGCAGGGCCAGGCGCCTAACACTCCCAGCTACTAGAATCAGTTCTTATAGGAGTAAACCCCAATGCTTGGGTAGGACCCCCAACATCTCTAGGGCCCTTTCAAATGCAGTCGGCCACTTGTCAGCATCATCCCCCTCTGTGTACCTGGGTACTATACCCTTGGGAAGCTTGTGGTCAAACGCACCATCCTTGGACATCTCAATCTCACCTTAAATTTTGCTGCCACCATCGCTTCTTGTGGCCTTTCCATCTCCCACTTCTTCTCAGCTAATTGCTGTTTCCTCTGCTCCAAAGCTATTAAAGCTAGTTGGGGCTCAAGCTGCTTCTCTGTAAGGGACAATGGTGGTTCCTGTGTGAGGGACCCTGCCCCCTCCCACCATCTGGAATTATGTATCTACTACTGGAAGCATGGCGGAGGCACCATCCTCATCCTCCTAGATGATGCTGATGGAATCATCCTGCCACTCCCCTTCAATCTCTTCAGTTGGCCTAATCTTGTTTGATGCAGGCAACCCACTAAGCCTACACTGTACCCTAAACTCAGCCATCTTGTGTTTAGTCAATTTAGCTAGGTTCAGCTCCATGGTATCCCTAGTTTTGGGTCACAACAACTATCAATCAGACTTAGAACAACTTTAGAAAAATGTAAACAATGGATTAAAAATCAGTGTAGTCCAAAATTTAAAAAATTCAAAAATCAAAAGCTTTGTTCTAAGACAATTTAGAGGATTTTAAAAATATTAATTCCATTAACTGGAAGGTGTACTTTTAATCACAAGTCTGAATCCACACTGCTGAATACCAAATGTTGGAAAGTGGGTTATTAGTAGTGGTAAATATGCATCTACCACTGGCAATAAGGCCACTAACACAGTCTAGGGCTCAGAATAGGTCTTTGTAAATTATTCCCAAGCTCAACCCTGGGTAGCTTGGCTGCGAGAAGACAGGCTTAATTTAGGAGACAGGTATTTAAATCATTTAAACACACCAATTCAGAAAATAATTAAGACACAACACACAATAAAAATCCCACACCAGTTTATAAAAGTAGGAAATACATTTATTTTTAAAATGACACTAAAGCAACAAAAATCCAATGTAGGGAAACTTTTAAAGATTAACCACTTTCTAGCACATAGAAACCTGTAGCGCCACTATGGGACAACTAGTCCCGCTTGACCGGGAAAAAGTCAAACTTTCAGGCAGACAACGATGGAGCCCTGCACGATTACAATGAACGGGAGGCCCCGGTCTAAATTTTACCTTGGGACTTAGAAACTTTTCTGGAGCTTTTTCCGCCAGGGTCCCTCGATCCTCTTCATCAGTCCACATTTGATGAGGGTTCGCCGGCTTGAATTTCAGGGGCCTCCCGGTCAAACTCTGGAAGTCGAACCTCTGGAGCCCTTCAGCGGGATGCACCTGGAAAACGGGCCAGGTTGCGGTTGAAGGTGGAAGGCTTGGCTCTCGCGTTGGGCTGGTCACCATAGGGAGCTTTTTTCCAAAGTTCTTCCAAACGTCTCCAAACTTCTGGAACTTCTTCCTGAAGTTCATCTTGAGAGTCCAAAGTGTAGAAAACACAATCCAAGGGTCTGGAGGCTCCAAGATTGTCCTTAAATGCACCTGAACAAAACACTTACAAATCCCCACTGGACTCACTCAAGGCAGGGATATCTTGGTGGTGATATTCCAAGTGAGATCTTTTAACCTGTAGCTTGCAGAAGTTCATCTTTACTCCTTTAGAAGGAAGGTACATCCACAGGGCTGTAGTTCCCGATTGTGCAGCACGTGTAGTCAGTCAGAATGCTGGGCCTGATGGTGCAAATCAAGGACCCCCCATAGCAATCCTTCTTCTTCTCTTAGATTCCAGCAGCAGATCTGAGTCTCTGCACCTCTCACATTATATTCAGTGTTCTCTGTGGTGAAGCAGGATAGCACTAATGTCCAATGAGGTGGAAGGCAAACCCTAGAGCATGACCACTTCCTCCAAAGTATGGCATAGTCTTCTCCCAGATTAAACAAAACCATTTAAAATAGGGTCCAAGGGATATATATTTTAAAGACCCACACCTGATTTTATCCCCAGCACCAACTGAATGTATAACACACGAAACACAGGGGGTCTAACAGCCAAATTTGAGAGGCTACACTGCCGATACTGAGTCAACAAGATCTCAAAATATCTTTATCGCACACACATAACGTATTAATAAAGATAAAGAAGGAAAAAAGGCTAACACTACATGCATAGAGGAGACCGGTACATCATCGATTATTCGTAAAATGGCTGATTAATCCACAACAGATTGTAAAGGGTTTCCGTCAAATTAGACTCAATGATCAGTCCTATCATTTGGCCAAACCCATGTGCAAATGAGGCTGGTCCCCTGATCAGTGGGACACTCAGCTCCGCACCTTATTGTTGTATCAGGATTTGGTCCACCAAATACACAAACCGTCCATGATGACTGATCTTTTGATGGTAAAGTAAGAAGAAATAGTGCAACGAACAAAAAAGTGATTTAAAATAGGATGGAATGTCCTCCTTCTAAATACTTTATTCTACAGACTGGACACGCCTCCTAATTAAAAAATAGAACAGTGCAAAAGAAGACAGTGACAATTATCTGTCCACATAAGGGCCAACATGTTTCTGCCTAACGGGTATTTAATCCATCGGCATTCGTCAGGGCCTCTGCTCGTATAATAGTTGCACTCCTAATAGTGAAATATAGAATTCACCACCATCACCAAAAACAAATTATAATAAAACTGGTTTGAAACGGTACAACCTGTAACAACCATGGACATTAACCCTCCGATTCACAATGATTACTGTGAATTCTGTGAAAGAAAACGTTATATCATTAGTACTGTATTCGATGCATCAGTCTCATGTGCATAGTGTGTCACCAAACCAACCAATAATGTGTGTCAGAAAATGAATTTTTATGCTTACCCTTTGTGGTAGGGCAATAGACCTCACCTCACCTGGACACTGCTCAGGTACTAAGAGGCCCCGCACTACAAAGGTATAGGGAAAACAAAAGAATGTGGCAAAGTGCTATAAAGACATTTTTTTGCTTTATACCCTGCCTATGATCATTCCTATAACCAAATGCCCTATATCTAGAGGCAAAACATGTGAGGTAGATAAACACCCCAAACTCAGTGTACTAAGCCTCAAAATGACCCAGAAACTCGACTAAGACACCAAACTTTAAGGAAGATTAAAACTCCCTTGTATGCTCATTCAGGAATTTTACAACATACTGATCTACAAAACCTGTGATTTGCTCAAGTTTACAACATAGTATAGCTAAAAATATTCTAAAAATATTCTGTGGTATCTGCTCACCTTTCCGTCGGTACCTCAAGCTCCCATCTGAGACTTGGGGGAGGCACCGATCTGTAGGAGATGCTAGTATAAATAGTCTAGTGAGGGTTTGTTAGTAAAGTATCCCTCCACCTTTAGGATGTGTACTAGATAGTGGCGATCTTATCATGTGTCCCTTCAATTGGTATATATTAATGGCAAGGACACTATTATCAGACATTTATTGTGAAGTAAGCCTTATTGGTCTTTATTTTCAAAAGAAAACTAAGGGCACTACTTTACGCTCGAAATCTCGCGAGATCTCGCGAGAGGAAGTGCTCAGAACTACCATATGATGTCATATCGGCCATCTTTGTAGTTCCTAACACTATGATCTGGTAATCATTAAACAGTCATCATTCCTCACGTGCATATGATGTTAGAATGCCCCCAGTGTTGTGAGTCACTGCCTATTTTTCTCCATAATAAGCCTGCTTGAGCTTGTTTTCTTAGGAACAAGAGCGCACTACTTAGCGCTCGAAATCACGCGGGAAGATGCGCTCAGAACTACCCGATGACAACATATCGGCCATCTTTGTAGTTCTGAAGGCTCCAACCTGTATATCATAGAATCACGATTGACCATGTGTTGTTTTTGAAAAAGTACCAGTCATTGGGCAATGACAGCTGCCCAATGATGTCATTTCGGACATCTTTGTAGTGCAATGACTGCAACCTATTGGTCCGTGATATTCCAATGTTGTTTTTGGGAACACAAATGCTCTAGGTAGTAAGCCAAGAGCGGCCTCAGAGTGTATTCAATGGGCATAACTATGCAGATGCTCCAAAATCTTAAAATGTGGGAAGTCTTCTCCCAGACAGCACTACTCCTCCAAAAGTCAACGGCGTATGAAGAGCTGGATAAACCAACTCTCAGTATGGCTCATTTCCATAGCTCTCCACTCCCAAACATCTGCAGATTCCTTCCTTAAGCATCCCACCTGGCTGGGTCAGAGGGGATGAGGGGTAGATGGACCTGGCATTACCTGCCATCTAGTCCTCCTTCGAAACTTCATGCTTTACAACCCCTCCCCCTGCTCTGGCATTCCTGTGTAGCAGAGCTCTCTCCAGCATATAGCCTCTCCCTGGCTAATCCTGTTTACTCTGACCAATCATGGAAGACAGCAGAAAGGGTGAATTTTGGCTTTAGGATAAATTCAACAATAGCATATTGTTGGATTTATCATTACTATTCTCCTAAGTCCTTCAATGATATTTTCTTTAATTTCTAGCAATATTTATGCGTTCATAAACTACTGCAATGTTATCTAATGTGGCTGGGGATCACAAATGGGGAAAATGAAATGTGTAATTTCTCCAACACCAGGACATGTAAAACATATTTTATAAGGAGCCTGCTTATAGTTACATGCCCCCACCCCTGACACATTGGGTAGACCTTGAGGGTTCTGAATATGCAAAAATATTGTAGATTATATCTTTTTAAGTGCTCCTACCACCAAAGTCGAGTTTTCAGTGAATTTACATTAGAAAGCAGTGCTGCAACACAGGGCTGCTTTTAAATGACCTCAAGCACTCAACAGTACATACATGCAAGTGCAGAAAGGGCTGTTGGCCTCTAAACTGCCATGCCCAATTATATAATAGGGACTTATTGATAGTTTTAATTCCCCTGACCTATTTTCTACTAGGGGCTTTTAGGGTAGGTCATACCAATTGTAAGTGTACCCTAATGCATGTGTGTGTTTTCAACACAACAGTGGGTGTTTTCACTTGTGTTTTCAACATAGCACTGTCCCTGGGCCTGGTTAGACAGAGCCCAGGGACAGTCAGAGCCTGTTACCACCAGTACCAATCAGCAAACAAAATATGGGTGCACAGGGCACACAGGATGACTTTGCAACACTAAATATCAGCACTTTAGTATTATTTGGGTTGGCAATCAGGTCCTTGCATTCACTGTAAGTGCATAATGCATCTACCCCTTTCTGGAGGCCTGTTTTTGTGTGATCGAATGAAAACTGGTCGTACGCATGGTGCCTTAAATACACTTTCTTCTGACCTATTTTCAGGGTAAATAGATTGGCTTTTTGCAGTGCCTTGCTCAAATCCGCAGTGTATAAATTGTAAAGTGTTGGGGCGAGGATGCAACCTTGTTTTAATCCCCAAAGAGATTGTGTTGCCTGCCAGTTTTACTCGAACCCAAGTCCCACTATAGAAGGGAATAGTAGCATTAAGGAGACTATCCAGAATTTTCCAGTTTTGAAGCTTTCTCCAGAGGTTTGTGCAGACTACCCTGTCAAACGCCGCGGAGTAGTCTACAAAACAAGAAATCACTTGCATATTTTTTTGCTGGTGTCCTGCTGTGTGACGCAGGATTAGACAACAATGTTGCTAATAGTTCAGCCTCCCTTTCAAAAGCCAGTTTGATAAAAAGGCAGCATTTCTTCGTCTTCAAACCATTTTGTTAGTTCTTACAGTGATGGGTTTGCATCTGCCCAGGACACAAGTCCTAAGTAGGGGGACTAAGCTAGTTAGGCATTATGCAAGTGACGTCACGGCGCGTGACATCACAGTGCATGACATCTGATATTATCTGATATACATTTATTGCGAAGCCAATACTCGTGTGTTTTTGGGTAACTGGAATCAAACTAATGTACGTCTTTTTAAAAGTGTAGTGCACTACAAGTCGGTTTTGGACGGGGAGGTGGTGTTTTTGAGCACGTAACACTATTTTACTGCTTTATTTGAGTACAATAAATGCCGTTTCTTTGTTGATGTAAACACAAAATGAACATATATACATATGTATGTATATCAATCAACCTATATTTCAATATCTACATATATATTATCTACTGGCGGTCGCCAGTAGATAGTTATAGTTAGGACCGTGTTTCCATAGGAAATCTCAAAATTCTATTTTGAATAACTTTGGCGCCGGTTGACGAATCCTCGCGAAATTTTCAAAACTAATGGGGCGCTCCATTCATCTCCTACCCTGAAAGTCTCGGGGTGATTCGTCAAGCGGGGGCCGAGAAAAAAGGGGGGTCCCTAAACGCGTTTTCCCCATGCATTTTTCCATAGGACCTTTAGACACAGCTACAGCCCGAACGGCTGAACAGAATTACTTGAAATTTGGCAGAGAGGTAGCCATAAGGTCAAGGAAGTGCCTTTGGCAGGTCTGGTGTAAATCTGTTCAGTATTTCCTGAGAAAATAGCATTTAAAAGCATATCAATATCTATACGCGCGCAGGGTGCGCGCACCTTGAGCGCAGGGTGCGCGCACCGTGCGAGCACCGTGCGAGCACCCTAACGTGCGCAAGCGTAATTCTGATTGGTGGTTACATGTTAGTCAACGTTCGAATCGGTCGAAATCAGGAAGTGTCGGCCGCCATTTTGTTTGATTTCAGTGCGAGAGTGAAAAAGGAAGGTGGCGAACGTGAAAAGGGGGCAGGGTAGAGAGTTCCTGACCCCCTAGCCTTTGTCAGGGGGTCCCTGAAGGACCCCGAAGGCAGAATTTTTTTTTATTTTTTTTTAAATCGCGGGGGTGCGTAGTTTATTGTAAAATAAATATATAAAAAAAATAATAATACATAAATAAATTAGCATTTAAAAAACCGTACAAATTTACTGAAAAAACCATAGGTTTCACACACGTTATAGTTAGGAATTAGCATTTAAAAAACCTTGCAAATTCACTTGAAAAACCATAGGTTTCACACATGCTATAGTTAGGTGGATATTTCACTCGTAAAAAACCAATGAAATTCCCCCGTTATAGTTAGTTCAGATAACTATAACTCGCGCGACCGTCACTCTATCACAAGGATGATGTCATCAGTGATGTCATGAGTGATGTAATATGTGATGTCATGAGCAGTGGATTGCGGGCGCGCAAGTTATAGTTATCTGAACTAACTATAACGGGGGAATTTCATTGGTTTTTTACGAGTGAAATATCCACCTAACTATAACATGTGTGAAACCTATGGTTTTTTAAGTGAATCTAAATATATATATATATGCAATTATAAATGCATATATTTATATGTAACAGAAAATAGAATTTATATATAAATATATGTATGTATATATTTTTCTAACCATACATATATAAATACTTAAATGACAAACTATATACATCGGCATATATATGTATAACTTCACATATAAATGCATACATGAATATGCATATATATCTGCATACATATGCATAGATACTAATATATATGCATGCGCACTTATGTGCATAAATATGCATCAATATGTATAGAAATTAGCACATATATACACAGGCATATACACACAATTTACAAACACATTTACTTGCACTTACACTAAAGCGAGACCTATTGCATTTTCAATGCTTGTTACTAATTTGTTTTCTTCAGCTTCTTTTGTGTAATCAATATCTATAATCGTTTTTGAGATCTTCAGTCAAGTTTAAGGTCAGTGCTAAGCATTGCATGGTCTTTTTCTTCATGTCGAGTCATTCTAAATCCTGTCAGTGTTTTTTAAGGCTTGAGCTCAGGAAGATGTAATCAATTGTTATACTATTGTTGAAAGAATAGGTGCAAGGATCATTTGGCTGAGTTTTTCTTGCTAGTATCTCTGCAGATGTGAGAATATGCATAGATAGGAAGTTGTTGAATCTTTTCCCCGCTGGGTTGCTAATGCCATTGTTTGTGGCATCCTCTTCAAGGTTGTGAAGATTAAAGTCTCCTGCTATGACTACGTCTGGAACTGGATTTTCACATATTCGATCTTACAGGTGGGCTATCAAGTTTTTTGTTGTTTTGATTTTCTTTGGGCCGTGTACATGGAGGTATACACTTATTAAAAGAAGTCCTGTATTGCCTCAATCACCTGAGTAGCCTTCCACAATGTCGGCCTGTTGCATGTCTGTGTCCACCTTCATTTCCTTGATAGTCAGTTCTGTTGAGTGATTAATGTATACTGATGTTCGTACTGATGGTCTTCCAAAAAGATATGTTTTTCTGGCTGATTTGTGCAATTCTGACAATCCCTTGAGATAAGTTGGTGATACCGCCCCGATTTCTTAGAGGCAAACAATGTCTGCTACCTTTAGCCTTTTGATTACTGGTTTGCTATTTAAAACTTCTGTTAGACCAGCAACGTTACAAGATGTATATTTTATATATTTTTTTGGTTATTATTGCAGACACAGTAGGGGGATTCTTGCTGCAGCTGTCCTGGTACACAGTTTTTATGCTAGTTCCATATTTTTTTTCTGACACCCAAGTTTGTTGCGAGCCAGCTCCAGTCATCCTCGTGCTCAATGGCCCTTACCATTGGTTGCTAAATCCTTGTTTGGCTTATTCCCTCATTCAACTGATAATATATCCTTAAGTTTCCTTAATTGGAATTTAGTTGGACATTTGGGGCTCCCATTAGCAGGCTCTCCTTGCCCCTTGGTAAGAAAGTTAGATCGCAGATTGGCTTGGGAATTCAGCACATATGGGTATTTCTCTCCCTTTTTTTCCTGCACCAAAATACCCCAGGCCACAAACCTTTCCCTTTCTAATAAGACCCTTCTCAACAGGGTTGCATATTTCCATGTTTTTACTGTGTGCGCCTGTCTATTGTCCTTGCCACTTGCTTCCAACTGGATGTTGAGAATGTCCTCGCTGGTTAGTTCAGTTAGTTCAAGGATATTTTGCATTAGCCTTAAAATGTTTGCGCAATTGAGCATGCCTTGCCTGCCCCCTGAAGTGTATTGAGGCAGGATCTTTATTGTTGTAGTATTGCATTCCCTTCTAACCTGCCATTCTCCATTTTGTTATCCCTTAGGGGGATGTGGGCTGATTTGCCATCCTCTAATTTTGTTATTATCTGGTTCACCTGTATTGCTGTTTGCAGTACTCTGCTTACTACTGACTGTATTGGCTCTCTTCCGGCACTCTTTTTTCTGTTTTGTTCTTCAGGGTGATCTTGGTCTACTCTCATGGGTTTTGGATAATTGTTGTTAGTCAGTCATCTTGTTGTAGGACTTGTTCCTATGTCTGTATAATTGTGTTTTCCTGTGTGGCTAGTTCTTTATGCTCAATATGCTTCTGGTCGTGGCTTCTAATCTTATTTGTGTGGAATATTTTAATAGAGGTTACTGTTTGAGTTTTCTTTGGCTTTCTGTTTTGGTGGACCTGTTTGTTCAAGTGCATCTTGATGAATCTGTCCTTTGCTCCTTCTCACTTGAGTTTTCTTTTAGCTTGTTGCTGTTTCTTTAATTGATTTTTTGCATGCCTTGTTAGTGCTTCATTAGTGATTTGATTCCCAAGTTTGCTACTCAATCCTTGCTTTCTGTGGAATTCTCTGGTTCGTCCTGTATCAAATCAATTTGGTTTTCCATGCTATGAACTGTTTTTCTGAAGTTATTGCATGCTTTCTCTATTTATTATCCCCCTTCTTCCATCTTTGATGGGGATTGTGGGGCTAGTTTCTCCATTTGTGTTTCGAGACAGACCTTCTCTGCCCTATTTGCCCCCCTTGTTTCTGCAGTTATGGCTCCTGAATGGTTTAAGGTTTTCAGATCTGTTACCATTGTTGTGAGCACCTCTGGTAGAATAGATAGTTTTTCTGCAGTTTCTGAAAAGTGGCATTCATTAGATGTAACCCTTTTATCGATGTTGTCTAATTTCTTGCCCATGTTGCGATGCTGACGGCTATTGTTTGTATTGTGCTTTTTGAATTTCAAGTTTATGTTATGCGACTGCCATGTGAGTGAATTTATCGCAACAGTCAGGGTGGAATTTATAGAAGTAAGCACTTTGTTCTGGTTTATCCTGAAATCACAGTTCGATAAGATGGTGCTGTTATGCAGTTTTCCATGTTGCACGTCATTTGATTGCCCCTTTTTGGATTGTGCTTGGTTGTAGCAGTCACCGTCTTTAGCAGTGGACTTCCCAGTAATCTTTCTTGTTGACAATCCTGTATTTCTGCTAATTGTTTTTCTATTGTTATTTGCTCTAGGTGGTCCGTATGCACTTGAACAGTTGTCAACCCCTCCTTTGACATGGGTGAGGGCTACTATGTGCTTGAAAGCATCTGTATCGGTCCTTTCTTGGTTCTGTTTCTGATGATCTACATTTCCTGTACACTACATTGAGGTGGAGTGAAGCTCAATGATTGTAATTACTTTCCCCTTTTTTGGACATGATTGAGTCCACCTTCTCTTAATCCCAGTTTTGGAACGGATTCAAGAGCTGATTAGGTTATTCGGATTGGGACTTTCCGTGTTGAAAGGGTGGGTGAACGTGATGCGCAGTAAATGCTTTCTGTGGATTGATTTCCCTTGGATAATCTGGGGGAGTACTTGGACATGATTTTTCTTCCCTGTTTCCTTGTTTGTTGATCATTGACCATAGTAATGTCCCTGTACTTCTGCCTTTGTGGATAGTAGCAGTGGGGCTCACCCCGAATTTTCTGACTCCTTCTAATTGCCCAATTGTCATCTTCTCCACAGTTTTCGTTATCCTGTTTTTCATTGTAAGCGTGTTGCTTTTGGTCATCCTCTGAACAAACACTCTAAGCAGTGGCGGCCGGTGCAGGTAAGCACAGTGTGGTGGGCGAACAGGGGAGAGAGGTTGCTAGGCGACAGAACAGGGAAAATCAAATAAATATATAAATCCTATTCCGTCGTCTGTCGATTTCCCCCCTACCCCTCCCCGCACAATCGTGCTTACCTGCAAGCAGCAAAGCTTTTCCTTACCTTGATCCGATTGTATGGAAGTTTCAGTCGGAGGGCCCCCAGGGTTTCCATGTGTTTTTATCGGCCTTCCTGAGGTCCTTGTTCTGCAGAGGATGGGAACGTGTCGCAAGCAACATTGAAACCCTGTTTGCCTGCTTCTGTGACACCTGCAATCTTTCCCCTGGCGTCGACGCACTAATGGTGCTCAACATCACCTACACTACCCGGCTGCACAATTTGAATTGCAGCTACTCCAGCTATGTAGTATTCACACCCGGATCCCCTGCCACTCTCGGGGTTCTCATTGAGATTCTGGGGTCCCCCAGTTCAGAATCAAACTACAGGAAGAGCTCCGGTGCCGTTCAAGAGCTGATTGGCAAGTGGTGGACTCCTCGCGGACTCCATGTGCATATTACTAGGTAACCTTAAACTCCATTACCCCCAGCCAGCCCAGACTCTGGTAATCCAGGTTCCGAGTTCCAGGCGTTTCCCCTCTCTGAGTTTTGGCAAACCAAGGTTGGAGTCTAGTTTAGCGGCGAGCACCGAGCTGAACCTCTCTGAGCATAAAAAAACAAATAGCAGGTGCTGGGCACCTCAATATCCTTTGCTTGGATGCACACAGGTCATAATATATCTCAGAATTTAAACAGGTCTGGAACTCTTACAATGTTTGCAATAACAAATAATGAATACCCACACATAAATTGTGGCTTCTGATGATAATATCTAATTGTTTTGTAGCATATAGTTTAATCTATATTTTTCAGGTACCCGGCAGTTGCCATTTGCCTGTCAGATTACAATAATTCTGGTTATACCTTGTAGTTACACATTAGCTCACCTGGGCTCTTGCAAACAGGGATGGACCAGTTAGGAAATAGGGCCCACTTTGACCTCGTCTCCATGAAAGTTTTAACAAAAGGCCTACAGCTTCGAGCAACAGCATGCACTGGCCAGGACAAGAATATTTTATCATCTCCTCTTAGGTTCCTTAGTATTTTTCTTAATTGAATATGTGACATAGAAAAACTGAATTATGCAGAAACATGTATCCCTCTACAAGGCCACACTAGAAAAATACCTGTCGCTCTGCACAAATAAGACCTAGGGCCTGATTAAGTTCTCGGAGGACGTGTTACTCCATCACAACGAGGACGGATATACCATCCACCAAAATAAAAATCCCAAAAGATATAATGGGATTTATATTTTGGCAACGGGATATCCGTCACAGTTGTGACGAAGTAACCAGTCCTCCAGATCTAAATCCGCCCCTTGGTCCTGCATCTCAGCAGAAGTTTAGCCATGTGTTATGTTCCCAAAATGGAACCTGAAAAAGTCCTAGGTTACAGTTGACTCAAATTTTAAAATAAACAATAGGGACCTAGTGTGTAGATATAGATGATGAAATGCAATTGTAAAGACTCATTTCAACATAACAGCCTTCCGCATGTACATACCTAACATTTTATGTCAAATTATATACATTTTTAACCTACGTTATCATGTAGCCAAGCCAGAAACATGGAATGCACCAGCCATGAGCTACCAGTAGACAGCTTTCAGTCATTCCTGTGCATTGCACACACACAAGTGTCACTCCCCCACACAAAATACATCTTCTAAAGGAAGGGTGTATACTTTAAGGATTTAATTTTAACATGGCTGTTTTTTTGTGGTTTTGCAACATCAATACAAATATCCTGTCAGGTTCCTCTGAAAGGTTTGACAGCAAGTTTTGCCAAGGTCATGATGTTGCCATTAGCCTTACCCCTTCAGAGTTTTGTAATGTTTCCACTTTATCCATGTCTATCTAGAAACCATAAGTGGTATCGCTCACTGCCACAGTATGAACTCGCACTTATCATTTTTTAGTCCAATACTGCGGAACTGACTTACATCAAAAGACACTGACAGAACCTGGGCAGTCATGGTGGCATATCATTTTGGATCTGACAGTGAAATTTAATTTGCCACTAGCTGAATTTCTCTAAGCGTTGTCTCCATGAGATTGACAAGCATTGTTCACTGCACGGCCACATAAAGCTGGTTCCAGGTAAAGAAGCAAGTTCCAGAGATTCTTAAGCCTTAAGGCACTCTAGGCAGTGTCGCAAAATGTATAATTTTGTAGTGGAAAAAACCAAGCATATATTTAAATGCAAAAATATATCTTTATTTTTATGTGTTTTGACTTCCCTGTTAATCAAATAGAAATGCTAGGATATTTTTGCAAATCTGTCAAAAATACAAATATTATATTGTAGAATTGCTCTTTTTTACTTCTGCAAATCAGGTTCTCCTCACTGTTGGCAATGACAACTTTGCTGCAAATGGCTTCCTGTTGGCTCACTGCAAGTCAGAGGAGATGAGGTTCAGTCAGAAGTTCCAGCTGGGCAGGACGGGGATCTCACTCTGGCTCAGCGCTCTTTGCCTCAGCCACAGTTCTAGGCATTCTAGGGTAGGTGGGTAGGTCTTCAGCTCAAACTTGTTGGCAAACATGCTTTTGGACTTAGACAACCACTTAAGGTCCCCGGTTCCATATATGCACACATCCCTAACATAACGACCTGCAAAGGAAAGAAACAAATTACCAGGTTAAGGCATGGCTGCGAATGAAAGATCACCAATGATAGTTATACATATTTTGGTTCATCATGTGTGAACTCCAGGTCAAACCATGCCAGCACCGAACTGTACTAGTCATTTTATCATGTTACCAAATATATTTAACAAGCAACAAAACATATATTTGTAGTAGGTTTGACTGAGACAGATGTTGCTGTCTGTTAAATCTTAGGTCAACAAACATTGACAAAGGGAATGGGTCTGCTATCTCCCATGCAAACCCCTCATGTATCAATACTGAGATGCAGATTCACAGCAAAACAGCTCCAGACATCAATAAATACTCACAAATCAAAATCCAAAAATGCACAAACAGACATACAGGCGCCCTTGCACAAACCCAAAATACATCTTTGATTATTCATGCACTCACCTAAATTATTTATCTATGTTCACATGCAGAAAAATAGCAAAACACCACCCAGCATCAGTACATGTGCGAGTATTCCCCCACTCACATATAGACAATCCACCAGATATAAAGGCACATAATGCAAATAGATCCCTAGACCTACAAAAACATGATCACACCCAGGCACCTAAAGGTCCCCAATATCCACAGCTATAAGCATTTTCTGGAAAACACACATGCATCCTGTTACATACAAGCATTACACAAAGAGTGACAAAAACAAACAACAGATGCATGTACACAGATGGTTAATACATGTCTGCATGGGTGGATGCGCAATGGATGCTTGAGTTTTACTGGATGCTGGATCACTAAATGGTTGCATTAGTCTGAGTGGGAAAGTAGATACCTAGATAGACTGTGTAAAATATACATGGGGAGAAGGAGGGATGAGTGTGTGGTTCGATGGCAAAACGAATATGTGAGAGTGCATGATTGAAAAGACAGATTATGACATGAAAGCATAGTTCTGGGTAGGTTGATAGTGATTCATCCATACATCCACGGATTCCATTATCAACATACCCATATATTCTTCTATGCATTCATTTGCCATCCACTAACTTGTTTGTGAAGTCATTCATTCATACAGATATTGGACTATGCACTCCTGCAAGTCATGCATTTCTCACAATCACTCATCTATACATGCACTTAGTTTTCCAATTCATCCTTCCCGACGTATATCCCTTCATCCACCCAATCATCTGGGCATCCATCCATCCAACCAACCATTGCCTCATTCTCACATTCATCCACTCACATATACACACACAACATAACATACCTGTTATTATAAGGACTGGCCGTTGACCGTAATGGAGTGTGTAATTGCTATTCTAACTCCATGTGCACTTTGAAAGTAGGGTACGTGTTTAGGTACGTTCGAGCGAGTGTATCAAAAAACTAAAAGCACAGTTAGATTTCCCGCGGTCCGCTTTTTAACCTACCCTAGTATTAAAGTGCACGTGGAGTTAGAATACCAATTTCATGCTTCATTACGATCAATGGCTGGTCCTCATAATAATAGGTATGTTATTTTGTGTGGGTCTGTTTTGCTCACACTGTGAGGGCTGAGCGGGTCCCCACTGCGTGGGTTATACATGCACACACACACAAACTGACGGCCCTCAACATTTGTGCACGCACTCCAAACCTTTTTGTAGAGGTTGCACATGTCTGACTTTCTAAAGCATAGTCACATGGTGGTAAGACTGCTCCAAATATTAATGACCTACTAGGTGATGGCTACTTCTTAATGCTCAGAACACCAAAGAATCAATGCAAACAGCAGGTCTCCAAATGACAGCAGCAGGACTTTCAGGATTCTGACAGACTTGGAATATCACCTCAGCAGGAATGGTGTCAGAAGTTGGATATTCACTAACACATCTACCTATACATCCACCTCCATGACTTCAGCACCCACTCCAGAGATCTGTCTGTAACCTACATGTCATCCATGCCTTTACTGTACATATTCTGTGAGCAGTGAATGTTAGTACTAGTCTGCCCAGCTGGATCTGCTCTGCAGAAAATGGAAGACTGCATATATTGCCTTCCAAGAGAGGGAAGCTTGTTTTGCTACTGCCATATTGACCCTGTTCTGTGAGGAAGTGAAGCTTGCACTGCTGCTGCCTGGTTTGTACTTGTCTTGTGATGGGAAAGGCGTGTGCCGATTTTACACTAGCTCTACCTGACCTCTGAAGTTGGGAAGATTGCATGGTTTCTGCTCCAGGTGTAGCTGTTCTATGAGGAGTGGTGTTTCCACTGCTGTTGCCCCAATTTATGAAACACAATGGGTCAGATGAATGCCCTTGCATAGCATGCTCAGGCCAGTTAGAACCTTCTGTTGAACCAAGTGCAAATACTAGCTGAGGGGCCCTGACACTGAACAATTACTTTTTTTCCCTCTGCCTTCTTTTATGTGATCGGTTTAGGATATGCACTGTATAAAAATCTCTCATACATTGTTCAATTGACAATAATGTTTCATTTATAACAGCAATAAAGGCCATGTATATGTGGCACAAGACAACTGACTTGCCGCTAGGGTTCATAGCGCAGGGCACAATTATAGTAAGGCGCCCTGCAAAGCATGCACGTATTGACAGTCTTACCAAAAGCTAAGTTGCAAGGTCTCTTCAAAGAGTGTGATTGGAGGAAATGTCTCCCAGTCGCCCACCTAGCCCCCAGTCGCATCTGAGATGAGGCTGGAGAACATGCCTATGAAGCAGTGATTGTTTCACAATATTTGATGTGAGATACCTATATTCCTAGGGAAGATGCCTGACTCCACAGAGGCAATATTCGAGCACCAAAACATGTTGATGGAAAAGAGGAAAAGGGTCCATTACTTAGTCCTCCTGTTTTTAATCCAGTGGTAGGGAGACACCAGTAAACAACATTTTAGCTCTTCCACATACAATTTAATATAGGTCTGGCCGTTTAACAAAGGCAGAACATAAATGTTGACTTAAGTGGCATAGCCACACCCAAATCAGGGAATCCATAACTAGGAAACTGTACAACTAGTGAACAGTAGTACTCTTGAATGCTTCCCAGTGCAATATATGAAGCCCACTAATGAACCCTACCACACTACGTAGGTGATTAATGATCATTCTATAAGAGTACGTGAATGTATATTAATTCAATAAGAGGTTTGGGTGTTTCTTCAAGGAGTTTTGTGCATTGTGCATGTTTATGGAAATCGTACAACAGTCTTTAACTCCTCTCACGCCCTCTTTAGTGTGTTAGCGTTTTGTGTTGTAACTATTCTGTACGTGTGAAATAATCTTGTTCTCTTTCTTCTGTTACTGCCACATGTCCTTAACTTACTACTTATGTTATGAAAGGTTGCACTGCTGCTATACTTGCTGCACCTTTATTGTGAAGCAAAGCTTGTTATAAAACTTTCTACTACACATTAAAGAAAATGATTCACATTGCAAAGCCTTGTTTTATTGCACAAATTGAGTGAAAGAGTGAACCCTCACAAAGGGCCTCATTTATGAGGTTTTGTCGTAGGGCAGCGCTGCAGGCCTTCCTGCTACGCTGCCCTACAGCAAAAGAAAAGTGCAGGAATGTGCCATATCTATTAGAAATAGAGCATTCCTGTCTTTTTCCCTGTGCTGGCGTCCAATGGGCTGCATTGCGCCACCACAGGCAACTTTGCACCATGGTGCAAGGGTGCCTGCATTGCGGGGATGATTATTTTTGTGCAGGAAGGGAAACCTTCTTGCTCAAAAACAATCACAGGGGCTTTTTCCTCTTTCTCTGTGTTCTGCACATAAAAAAAGGAAAAACTAGAAAAAAAAGATATTTCTCCTCGTTGTACCTCCCTTACACCTCCCCTGGTGAGCTGTACGTTTTTGGTGCCTCAGATTTAGGATTTCTCGTAACTCTGGGGCAGTTTCAAAAAGCCATAGATGTTGTTGGGAACCCCCCTCCCCTGCCCCCCCCCAGCAACACCCATTGCACACCCCTTTAACGCTCAAAACTGCGTTAAAGGGAACGATATTTACGGGGCAGCATTAAGCCCAAAAACACGGAATAGTGCAGTCTCATAAATATGGAGCAGGCTCCTGTGCCACTGAACGTCACAAAAAGTGACGTTCTGGCAGCGCAAGGAGCCTCATAAATTAGGCCCAAAGTATGTGCACAGTTTACTTTTGGATTTTGAAAAAAACTATTTTTTTAATGGAGTAGTCAACGCTGTAGACATAAAACAGCCGACAAGTCGACTTTGTAAGATGTAAGTGGCGAATTCTGGCATTTTAGCCAACAGCACATTGTATGCTGGGGGTTTGAGCCCATGATGAAAATTAAAAATCTAAATTACAAGCCCCATAATGCAACATGTCAGCCCCACAATGCAACATGTACATGGTTGAAAAATAATAAACAGATAATGATACCATGAGTCCTTGCATCAAGGTGCAGAGCTGTTAAATGCAAAATGAAATGTTGTAGGTTTCCTGCTTCTGTTCTTGTTGGCAATCACAGGTTAAATGGCCCAGTAAGTGAGAGGGGAGAGATAGCCTTTCAGATGCAAATATCAGCATCTCTCTGCTAATGGGTTAACATTAACACTCTTTAGAAAACCTGCAAAATGTATAGTTTACCACAAGAATGAGAGAAGCAGCAATTGCATATGTCTAGAGACAGGCAGAAGCGAAAAATAATGTCCAGCCACCACTATTTTCGAACACATCCTGTGCCTAGAACGTCCTCCCATGTTGATGGTGTCCAAACAGCACGACTGTGACGCCCTGGAAAAATGGAAGCTGAAAAAAGCTGAAACCTCCGTTTGGAACACTGGGCAAATACATGAGGGAATCACCACAGAAACACTGATTCCTGCATTTATTTCCCCTAAAACATGTCGTCCCCATTATTTCCCCATTCCCATATTTAAGAGGACACCGGTAAGGGTAATAATCCGAGGGTAACTTGAAATGTGTGTCATACAATGCATTTACAGGAAAATGCATTTACAGGAAAATGCATATGTACATAAAATGGTGGTAAACTGCACAAAAAGCCTCTTTGGAATTAGCCCATGCCTCGTCTAAAACAGACTTCTAATGTCAGACCTGCATAGAAAAGTTTAGTAAAAATCGTTTATATAAAATGGCTCAGAGGTAAAAACAAGAAAAAAAGAAAAGGAAAAAAGGTATAAAATCCCTGCATTATGCAGGTAGTCTCCACTAAATACCCGTTTCATGTAATGACACATTCTGAAAATTCACTCAACGCCTCCACCTTTATTTTTCGAATCCCAGTTGAGGTCGCGGAACTTTTAGCATTTTAACAGTAGTGTTTCCAAACAGTGTGAAAAATAAGTAGGCTTTATCCGATTAAGACAATAAAGAGGAATGTTGAATGTCGTGGGGACAACTGTCAACCTCTTTGAGAAAGTATAGATCGCTCCTCAGTCAAACAATGCAAAGCCCGGTAAGCATGTCAATGCAGCCACTACTGCAACTCAGGGGCATAATCATGGACGTCATTTAGGGATCGCCAGGGGTCGCCACTGCGACCCCTAACTTGCCCCTTGTGACCTCTGTTACTACCTTTGTGACCCCTGGCCTCAGAGGTGGCAAAATCAGTGACAGCTTGTCCTTACTAACTCGCTTTGTTTTTAGTCACTTTTATTACACTACTAGTGAGTATTACATTAGTCACTATTAGTGTAATAAAACATGGGGGGATATTCTCAAGAACGTGTGATAACTACCGCAAAAGTTGCTTAACGCAACTCTTCAAATCGCAGTCTATCCCGGGAAAATAACACTTTGTTAACGTGGTATTCTCAACACGGCGGCACCATGCGATAGACCAACCACAAAGCGTCAAATGAACATGTTAAAATCAACGCGACACAGCAAAAATGCGAAACACCAACGCGAAAGAAGCGGTGATGATGCTAATCGCGATACAAAAATCAGCGAAAACCAGCCATAGGCCTGCAATCCCCACGTGACATACGGGAAAATGCACTACAAAAGTTGGAAAGAAAACCACATTCAAAAGCCAAACAACAGCGAAGCACAATGGAGTCAGGCAGAGCAAGTGCAGAGGACAACCAGAACCCCACAAGCTCCCTGGAGGAGCAGCAGCCGGGACCTCGGGGTCAGGGAAGGGCAAGGAGAAGAGTAGGAAAAAAAGGTTCAGTCCCCAGGAAAACAGGATCCTGATAACGGAGGTGATAGAACACCATCAACTACTGTTCGTCAGCTCCACTGTGTCACTGGGAACTGAAAATGGAATATGTCAGACCATCGTGGACAAGGTGAATGTAGTCGGAGTGCTGAAGAGGACAATGGAAGAGGTCAAGAGGCGCTGGAATGATGTCAAGCGCAAAACCAAGTAGAAACTTTCAAACAACCGGAAGGCAGCAATGCAGACTGGAGGTGGGAACCCAGCGCCACAGGAGGAGCTGGACGAGATGGAGGAAATGGTGTCCACAGTCATCAGTGGGGAGACGGTGGCAGGAGTTGGGGGACCGGACACTGCTCAACATGACTGGACACAACTGCAACAGGGTGAATACCGAACAGGGACTGGGGGATGGGGGGAGATGGGCACAATAGCACACATGCACAAGAAAGCATAGCACATCTGCAGACAAACCATGCCCCAGACCCCTAAATCCCACCAAGAGACCAATGCACCCAAGTATGCAACATCAAAGCACTGTATGAGCACATAGGTCAGAGGCACACCGCATGTAAGGGATAAGGGGCAGCTAAATCAGAGCTGCAGGGGTGACTCCACCAAAATGAGGCACACACACATCACATGCAGAGCACATCAACATTGACAACGATGTGGCAGAATCCGCAACACGTCCACAACAGAACAGAGGACACAACTGGTGCCGCTTGTGGGCAGAAACTGTCCAATCACATATGGCATCGCAGAGAAATGTGAGTTGACAATGTACAAGTACAAAACACATCTGTGATGTTGTTGAAATGTCCACTGTCCCGCATCAAATAGGCAGCTCCCCACAAACAGTCACAATGTACACTGTCATGCAGTCTGAATGTATACATATACAATGCGTCAACATACATGTGAACACAATATTAAACTGCATCTCCCCTTCACATTGCAAAGGGAGAAACAACAGCTCCTGCAGAGCAGTCCCAACCTCTCTTCTCTGATGACGAAGAGGACCACCACACCTTTGACTCCGATGCCCTCCAACAGCTGGTGGAGAGCCTCCGCAGCCCACTTCCAGGAGCAGGGCAGCCCAGCTGCTGCGAGGAGAACCCACCTCCTGCACAATACACACAGCAGGCAGCACCCACCACCACCACGGCTGCCTCCGAAGACCCCCACGACTCACACATGGCCTTCCAACTCTGTGTGTTGGGGTGCCAGGAGAAGCTGGCTGAACAGGTGCAGGCGGGGTTCGACCGCATGGCAGCCAAACTAGACACCATACGTGGGTGTCTAAGTCCCATCAGGGACCACTCACAGTCCCTAATGGACACCGACAGTCCGCTCCATGCCCTCCAACGAACCATGGCTGACATCGCCAGAGTCCTGACTCAGAGGCAAGAATGACTGTCCAGTCAGAGTGGCTCCAGCGAGATCGCCCGGGAGTTGGTACTCATGCGGAGGCTCATGGAGGACAGGGTGCGGACGAGGGCAGAAAGGGCAGCTGCCATGGCTGCACACCAGCAAGAGGAATCTGGGTCCCTCAATGCCCTAAGCCATTCTCATTGTATTGGTGCCACAAGGCCTGGCGCGGATGCATGCTTCTGCTACCACTCCATCCACATCTCCGGCCCCTGATGTGTCAGTGCCACACCGTGCGGCACATATTCCACCTCCGGCCCCTGAAGTGTCACTGCCACACAGTACTGGAGACAGAACACTACCACCCACATGTGAGGCACCTGAAACAGCAGAGGACGAAGATGCGGATGAATCTGCCCTCGTGGTCAGAAGGAAGCGGTAGCATTCATCTCCGCCATATGGTCTGTTTCTGCTTGGTTCTGCCCTCTGCATCATCACCTTCCACTGTCCCCGGATGCACTCTGCGACACTCACCTTGGACCTCGACATGGACTGCCATATTCTGTTTGGTCACCAATGACATAGCTATCAGACTGCGGAATGAACTCCTCCTCTTCTGATGTACTTGTCATTCTCTGAAGGACTCTGGCTGGCCGTCGACGGGCTAACAATGTAAAGTGGGTTTTGAATGGCCCTGTACTGCTCCAGCAATGACACTCCATTGAATGTGCATTAAACATTCATTGTCACACCGATGTGTCATGTCTATGATCTTGCAAGTGTTGAGGTATGGCTTAATGTAGGGTCCATGATTCCCCCTTACGTCCATGTTGCTCATGTAATGGGACTTGGGTTACAAGGTGACACATTGCCGATTGCGTTCCAGGTGCCGCCGACACTAGAATGGATACACACACACTAGTCACTTCCTTGTCCAGCCCAAAACGGAAGCACGCCCAGAGCCCCAGGGTCATTCTACACCCTTATGCTGGACTGGCATACGCCAGGCCAGGCCAGCCCACTCCGCTTACGCTCACAGGGGGGGACTACAATGCTACATGTCCCAGGTCTTCCCTGTAGGGAACTGCTGCTCACAGGTCTAGTTGTCAGCATGCCACAGCCACTCCCTCACGGCTGTTTCACACCCACACCACACCCATTCAGCACCGGTGTCACAGGACATGTGACCCTGCCAATAAAAAGGACCTGGCGCATGTGCTGGATGCCATTTCCACTCTGTAGCTGGGTTTCTCCGTGTGGGTATCATTTCTTTCTGAGGGCCTTGGGCCCGGGCACAGCACATTGCCCAGTGCTGGGGGTGACAGGATGGCGTCCGCACCACGGGACTCAATCATAAAGGGTCCATGGCTTGCAGTGCACAGACTTGGTGGCACCGGATACACTGCAGCAGGCACAGGCACACCGCCACGGGACCATGTCTTTAGGTGCACTGAGGTAGGGGCACATAAAGTGCTGAGCGGGTGTGCAACCTGCGATGATGCATCATCCAGGCGGTCCGGAATGGTGGCATTAGTCTGAGCCCTGCTGGACCGCAGTGTAGGCCTGAGCCAGCGGGCAGTGCGGGCTTACCGACACGTGGCGTCGCCTTGCAGTTCACAGAGTTAGTGGCAGCTCTAGTGCTGAGCGGGTGTGCAGCCTGCGATGAGGCCGGGTGCACTGATATGTTTTCTGCCATAGTGAAATCAAGACGCAGAATCAAATGTGTGACCAGGTGGCCCACGGTGCGGGGATGCATGATGTGGAGGGTGCCATGGTCACGGGGCCCGGGCTCCCAACGGCATGTGGTGGGCCCTCTTGGAGACACGCCGGTGGCGGAAGGTGGGCAGGGAGGCCTGGTTGCACAGGGGTGGGAAATCTCGTCTGGGCGGCAGGAGGGGCTGGGGTGCAGCAGCCTGTGTGCGCAGTGGCTGGCAAGCACGGATGGCGTGTGCTACTGTGTGGACTCTGCCATTCATGTCTCTGGCAACTGTTTTAGATGAGGGACCTGGGGGACTGCAGTGTGTACCGGCACGTGGTTGGAGACACACCGGTGGCTGCAGGTGAGCAGTGAGGCCTGGGTCTGAAGTGTTGGCACTCTCTCTCCCACTCTTTCTCTCTCTCCCTTTCTCTCTCCCTCTCTTTTTCTCTCTCCCTCTCTTTTTCTCTCTCCCTCTCTTTCTTTCTCCCTCTCTTTCTCTCTCCCCCTCCCCCCCCCTCTCTCTCTCTTTTGCTCTCTCTCTCTGTACTTTGATGGGCGCATGACACACCTTCTTATCTTTATTTCTGTCTTACAGGCTGTGACTTACAGAATGCCCAGAGAAGACCCGCCGTGCCTCTTCAAGATTGTGGTTTTTTGTTTAATCTGTAATATAGTTTTTATTTGGATTATATGATTGGAATGTATGATTTCCATTTTTCTGGCCGCACCTGTATGTTCTGAATGTGCAACTTCAGGCGATTTGTTTGGTTCATGGTTTCGTGTTGTTGATGTGCATTCTCTTTGTCCAAAGAGAGGGGGGGATGGGTGGTGGGGTCCTGGAGGTGGTGGCGGTGGGTGTTGTTGCCCTATTGGGGCTCCGGGATGCATGTTCTGTTGCTCGGAGGCATCTGTTGTTCTTCATGTTTGGCTATGGGCTGTGCTCCCTTGTCTGGTGCCGGTTGTTGTCCGACTTCACACCAGGTCAGAGCAGGTGTTATTTTCCTGCTGCTAACGCGCCTTATCGCCTGTTTTGGAATCTTATCGCCGATCTAGCTGGTCGTTGAGAATGTTGTGGAGTGGTGTTGTTGCGGCGTTTTGCTCGGGAACGCCTACTCTGCATCTCATTAGCGATAGTTGTCGGGGTCATCCGTGGCAATGTTTTTTAAGGATGCTATTGCCGGAAAACTGGTGATATCGGCTGTTATCAACAGCTTGTGAATGGGGCCATAAGAGTTGGCTAAAGTGCAGATGA
Source organism: Triturus cristatus (assembly GCF_964204655.1). Lineage (NCBI taxonomy): Eukaryota > Metazoa > Chordata > Amphibia > Caudata > Salamandridae > Triturus > Triturus cristatus. The sequence continues at coordinate 391,933,238 of NC_140588.1, forward strand.
CTCGGCGATATATCTTTGTTAATTTGCCCCATAGAGTACAATTGGGTAGAATATGACCTTCCCTAGGAGCTGAGGCGAGTAAAAAATAAGCTTTTAAATGTCTATTGCATGTGTGCTCACAGGTGAGTGTGTGTGTACGTGAAGGAGAGTGTATGTAAATGTGAATGTGAGTGAAAGTAAAAAGGCATCTGATTTCACTTCCGCCATCCCTGGTAATTTAGTGAATTGACTTCCATCGGTATAATACCCAGCTGAGGCGGACAAAAAAATCTGAGATAGTTCACCACTGTAATATATAAAAAAAAAAATTCCTGAATTTGTGGCTTGACTCTGAATGGCGCTAAATGGAAAGCTAGCTGCCATTTCCATAAGTGGTGGACTGGTGGTTTATTTGGAGGTTGGGGGAGCAGGACACCTGACAAAAAATTGGCATAAGTTTTCCCCCACCTATTTAGAGTGTATAGCCAGCCATGCATACAGTGTTAACAGGGCACATGGGATGTACAAATGATTTTGGTATATCTCTGCATCCGCCAAACTCTTACTAACCCAGTATGTTTAGTAAAGAAGCAGACAGCAGTTCCCCATGATTTCCATTCATGAAGTCTCGCAGCATCTTCAGGGAGCCTACTCATTTAAAGTTCCGAAAGTGCCTGAAAATGCATCTGTTTGCCTCTGATCCATTGACAATTCCAATCAGGCCTAGCGTATTACCCAACAAAGACAAAAGATCCATCCAGAGTGATTGTTGTGCTTTATGAAATTCCTATCAATAGGTAAGTAAGTAAGTAAGTAAGTAAATATATTGACAAATACATAATGGGAAAATCAAATATAATGTCCATGAAGTTAAACTGCATTTTCAACTCTGCAGTGGACTTAATGTCTACGTTTTAATTTTGGCAGCGACACGTAATCTCATTTTGCCTTTCTCTGCATGCCTCCAGCCTGCTAGGAATATGCGATCTGTCTTTAGATATGCATACTAAGAGGAATTATCAACTCAGTCCACTTTCAAAGACTTAGTTTTCTGTAATATTTCCTTACCCTGACATCGAAATTGTGCATACGATATTCCTAGCTTAGAAGAAAAATAATGACTGTCAACCAATAAATTTAAACCTGGCGGCCTAATTCACAAATGCCCTCCACAGACGCGGCGGAGGCTTCGCAGTTGCAGCGGGGTTAACGTACTCATGACGGGGCCTCCGTACAGCAGTTTTCCATTGCAGGAGGCCTCGCCATGAGTGCGGGACCTCCGCCGCGACAGCGAGGCCTCCGCCACGACTGCAGAGGCTGTTTGTGAATTAGGCCCTCTGTTTCCATGTCAATAACAATGGCATATTTTATAAGGTGCTCCAGAACGTGTGTACCGAAAGAAAAGCCACATGTACACTCCTGTGTCCAGAGAGCATTTTCAGGTTTAACAAACAAATACTATGATAATGTCCACTTTTTGATGTGATCACCACCATTTGTTTAGGCTGATACATACTGCAGGTTTTTTGACTCAGTGTATTGGAACACTGCTAATCATGTCCCAGGGCATGTGCTGTGGAATGCAGCATTTATTGTGCCATTCACTAGTGTGACAGGGAAATCATGGATTCAGGCCTACCAATGTAGCCTGATTGCTGCAGTTTAAACTTGCAGTTCAACCTGTCAAAATTAGCCTTTTTGATGCAGAATAACCTCCCATTTACATATTAATAAGTAATCCCATAGAGGTCTTGTAGCCCATGGTAGGGTGCATGGTATTTAAAAGTGGGACATGTTGAGATGTAATGTTGCGATACCCCTTACAGTGACAAGGCCCCCAAAATTAGAGAGCACTGGCTGACTATGAGGAAAACTAGAGTAGAAATTAAAATACAAATTGTGCTGCCGCTGGTTTGAGATCAACTAGAACACATATCTGAATAGTCATAAAAAATCCAATTTGATGATAAATTTAGATTTCAATAAATATTTAGGAAAAGTAACCTTTAGAAAGGTACCTTTTTCCTGCCTGCATTTCCTGGAGGCTAATTTGCACTAACTCTCCATCAGCTTCCCAGCCAGTGCTTGACCTTAATAAGGTGTGTAAACCGAGCCTGAGCATAAACATTGGTCCAAGTGTGGGGTGGTGTTTTTCTTCCCCTTGCAAAATATAGCCCGCAGCCTTGCCCCACTGAAAGATGCTGAACTCCGAAAGTGAGATGAAGTCTGAATATAGAAATCTTGACTAGGCGAAGAAGCTAAAAGCATCTGATCGACGAAAGGACTTTCCTGAGTTTGAAATTTGAACTTTTCCCACTCTGAGTTTTTCCCACCAATCAAGTGACTTCAGTGGGATCCTGTCCAATGGCTATCCTGCCTTCTCAAACTCATCGTCGGACAAAGCCTGCAACCTTGCCTCACTGGAGGTGTCAAATTCCATTTCACTTTAGGTAAAATATTTAACTGGGACAAACCTGCTCTGCTTATCCATCACGGTAGGTCTAAAAACGCACCTTGGTCCCAGTCACCCACGAACAGTGAATACTGATTGGCGCTTCACTTTTTCTTGGCATTTTTGCTCTTACATCTTTCAAAAATGATATCTCATTTTCCCTTTATTGGATTTTTGTAATATTGGTATCATTTTGCCTTTTACATTTTTCCATTTTCTATTTTTATTAATCAGAATTGGAGTTTCTGTGTTATGATTTTGACCTTTTATTTTGGTTCTTCTAAATACTTTACACATGTTCTCTAAGTTAAACCTATCTGCTCTGTGCCATAGTTACCAGGTTTAAATTATTGAAACATTTGCATGGACAGAACAGGTTAGTGACCTTATTACGTTCTATGGACTACAAACTACTCTAATTTATATTTCACTTTCTTACAAGCGCCACAAATGCATTTACATTTCTTCACTCACATATAGAATAATATATGGCTAACAGGGAATAATGTGGATTTTTTTTACCAACGGGTTTGGAGTGATATCATATAGACAACTAGAGGAAAGTTCAAGTTATCTATGATTTGGCTCAGAACTCAAGGTGAAATCATCCCCATTTATTACTTTTTACCTATCTATAATTTAATGTTATAGATGCTCCCCACCATCATCTGCTCCTGCTTTCAACTTATAAGTATGAGCATAGAAGTAACTGGGAAGCGATACATGAGATGGCCTCTCTTCCCAGATCCAAAAGTTTAAAAAGTACCCATCTTCCTGCTACCCACCCCAACCATTCTGATCCTTCCCTTCTCACCCCTCCTTACTCTCCAAAGCTGTACTGACGGGCTCTAAGCACCCCCTAAACCCTAAAACCAACCTGAACTCCATTTATCTGCGCCTGAATCCTAAAATCACCATTACCACCATCTACTTCTGCATGCATCGAAACCACTGTTTTTTTATATAACATAAAAATATGTTAGTAAAAAAAAATACCTGAGTAGTAAAGTATTGCATGGTAAATATACAAAAACTTGAGGTACATACCTGCGTAGTAAAGACTGCTTGGTAAAGGTCATGCATGGTAAAGGATCCTTTGGCGTGTAACCTGCCATCCACTAGAGTGGTAGAGGTGATATTTTGCACTGCCCTGAAAGACTACCACCTGCCACACTTAGAGAACTTTGCCTACATGGAGGAGATCTCTATGGCTTCAGAAGAGTTACCACCACAGATCGCTCCAAAAGTATGCTGAACGGCTGCCATGTTTCATACAGCTGCTCTGCAATTGTTTTAGTTTTTTCAAAACAAACTCTCAAAGCAGGAGTTTTTTTGTAGAATCCAAATACTACAGTTAGGTTTTCTGGCAGTCCTGAGCAGAAAAAATATATCAGATGGTCCGATCTAAATAGGTGGACAACCTGCTGTGCCTATACCAACAGCACTAGCTCTGTCAGACAATTGGCAGAGCTTTCCTGACTCCAAGATGGCTGCTACTTAGTAAAGCTCCATGAGCCCAACACACTATACATCATAATCCTAGGGCCCATCGCCAAAATCAACCTCTGCCTCCCTAAGGAGCAGCCCAGGAGCTGCGTAGCTGCACGATTTCCCACAAATGAATGACCGCCGGAGACACAGTGGGCCGAAAGGGAAGCAGCACCTTGGGATGTGCTTGACGTGCCCTGCACTTCTGGTGGATTGTTGAACTGCTTAAAGCTTTGGGAGCTCAGAACACAGGCATGCAGGACTGCTCATGAACAGTGAACTGTGCGCTGTGAGAAGAGTGAGTGGTGACGGCTAAAGAATTGGAGGCATTGGAGGCTAGCCTCTTCAGCTGTGAGGTGGAGTGTGGGCCTGCCAGTTGGCGCGGCTTAAGCCCCGTAAGAGACTGACGTGGTGCTGATCACGTGGCTTGGGCCAGCCGGCTGAGCGTCCCGGGGGCAGCAAGGTGGACGACTCCTGTGTGGAGGTGAGGCAGCAGTGTGCAGTATGCGGAGGAGGAATCCCAACTGTGACAGCGGCAGCGCATCATGAATCCAACGTGACAAGGCCTGCCTCATAAGCGCACAACTCTGCGCCCCAGGGGGAGCCCCTGCTTGACTGCTGCTGGAGATGTGGCCCACCTGAGTGCTTCTCCCAATATCGCTTGACGCTCTGGCCAACGTGGATCTACTGTGGTGGTGATTTGCCATTAGCAGCCCCGGTTATTCCAAGACCTGGGTGGGCTACGGCCCTCACTCATCTGCTGTGGTAAACATTCATATTGGCTGGCTGGGCCCAACCTGTAGATTGCTTTTAGACGTGGATGATAAAAGAAGGCATATCCCACTCAGATGATCTGTTTGGTGGACCTGGTTTCCTGAGAGAGGCCCGTAGCACCTGAATTAGTGGTGCTCTTCGTCGATCCCTACAGCAGCTGGCTGACAGTGAGCATAATGGGTAAAACTGAACCACGCAAGATCGCTTGACACAAGGAATCTGACAAAAAAACATTGCAATCCGTATTGGTGACCAATGATCCCACTGTGGACTCGGATCTGAAACTGAACCTTGTGGCAATGCAGCACAGTTTAATGACAATTGACTGCAAAATTGACACTCTCTTCTACAGAATGGACAGAATGATTGAGAGATCGAATAAGCACACGGAGAGACTAGGCACTATGGAAAAAAAGAGTGTCTGATGCTGAAGACCTACTGAGCGCGGAGTCGTCTGCTCCCAGTAAGATGGATACACTGCAAGTGAAGGCTGAGGATCTAGAGGCCCACTCAAGGTGGAATAATGTACGAATTCTAGGAGTGAAGGGATCAACCAACATTGACAATATGGAACAGAATGTAGAAAAACTCCTGATAGCGCTGTTGGGCAGGGAGACCCTCTCGGAAATCTTTGTGGTAGAATGCGCAAACTGTTCTCCGGCGCCGAGACTGGGCACGAACCCTCATCCAATAATTGTGCGGCTTCGTAATTATAGGGATCTCGATACTGCTCTCTGGAAGGCAAGGGAATCGAAGTCACTTACATTTGAAGGCAGAGAGCTGTTCCTGTTCCCTGGTTTCACTCAGCTAGTCCATGACGCGTGCCGGCAATTAATCCTAGTCAAGAGAAAACTTCGAGAACTCCACCTAGAATACAGTATGATGTATCCGGCCAAATTGCGGATTCTCTCTGAAGGAAGGCTGCACTTTTTCACTGACCCGTAGCAGGTTCTTCAGTTCCTTCAATAATAGGCAGGCTCTGGTTCTTAAAGAAAGTCCCCAAGAACCGTTTCCAGCTTAGATGATGAATCATTGGTGGCAGAGGAACAATAATCTCTAGACAGGCATATCCTACGAGAGGTAGCACGTTCGTCCAGACACACGCTATGGGGATTCTCTAAGCGTCTTGCTCTCAGCTAGTGTACAGAAGTTGCTTGCACTGGCATTCCTACCAGTAAGTTGGCATGTGTCTGCACTGCTCCCACAGAGTGCATGCAATGGTAATTTGGCATTGTCATTAAGCTCAGTCACCTGGTAAATCTGTTCCAGCTATATGTATATCTGGGCTCTTGTCACAGGATGGGTGCTTGTACTGGGAGGGATAGGTGATCTATGTCTCCATGGTGTATGGCGAGATACTTATTTCCCAGAGAGATTGCATTTATTCAATTGATGTGGGGATTGGGTGGTCAGAAGGTGCCCTTTGCTGTATCTCTGGCTCGGCGATGGCTACCTTGATCACAGACATATCAGTTTTTTGGTGGGCTAGGATTCTAATGCAGATGATAGTCAGGTAACATCCGCCCCATCTGTGCTTCACATCAAGTAGAGTTTTTTTTTTTTCTCTTAGGGTCTGCTGGGAGGGAAAGGTGTGCAATTGCATATTGCTATGCCAAGTTTGGGATTGCAAAACCTGTTGTAACTGATGGGTGGCAGGTGGAGGCCGTCGGGCCATTCCCTTTGTCAGACTGCTAGAGTGAAAGCCACTGAGGCACTATGGTCCGTGAGGGGCTCTGTCCAACCTTGAATCTTCAAAATCACCTAAACAGTCCAAAGTGGTCTGGCCTAAGGCTAATTGCTTATGAAGCACAGGAAACACGGGCTGTTAAGGAAAGTAAGTTGCACATTTGCAGGATAGAAGTAAAAAAAAAAAAGGTGCCCTTTGACTCTGTACACTTCTTAGCCACAGGTGTGATAAATGCTGGCTCCCAGGAGTGGGCTTTCTAATGGGGTATCTGTAATTTTGAAAAATGTTGCTTTATCTTGGCTTGTTGATCAAGCTCTTTGTCCATTGTTTGACAGTGTGATATGGGCGACGAAGCTGGATAACATGCCCACAGAAGGATTAGATTGCTTACATGGAATGTGCGGGGCCTAAATGACCACAGAGAGCTCTGTAAGGTTGTGTCATACCTAAGGAGGTACTGTGTAAATGTTGCTATATTGCAGGAGATACACATGACCTTGAATAGTGGCATTTTGACACAATGTAGATTACAGGGGCACTACTGTTCAGCGGGCTTTACCTCGCATTCCCGTGGTGTCCTCATTTGGGTAAATAGCAAATCTGGTATCACATTGCAGGCGGTCTGTGCTGACATAATTCTTAATTGAGTGTTGCCATAAGGATGAGCAAGCGATGCTGCTGGTTGGAGTATATCGTCCCAATTACGACGATCCGCACTTTTACCACACACTCAGTGCACTCCTGCTTCAATGTGGAGACATTCCACATATCAAGGGGGGTGATATTAACTGTGTTAAAGATCCAGAGTAAGACCGTTCGAGGGCCATCCTAAATGCTCCTCGGTGGCGGCTAGGGTTATTACTGTTCCCATGAGGCACAAGGTTAGACTGATTTGCATATGGCCATGTCTGAACTGGGGTGGCTGAGTGAGCTAAAGAATGATGATGGAATAAACCCAGATCAGTTGACTGGGGGTGAGTGCTTGCAATGTTCAACACTCCGTCTATCACCCCCTTTGGTTTTGCTTTGTTCGCCCTGAGTTGGCAGGGTATGCCCAGACGTGGGTCCCTTGCTCACTTTGCCACTGGATTCAAGCTAGCCTGGCTGATGACGGCTGATTAGCCAGAAACCGGTCCAGGATGCTTGTTTCGGGTCCAGGGAAGACATGGCTTGGCAGTTCGGGCTGGGCTGTTCCCATGAGGCACAGGGTCAGACTGATTTGCATATGGCCATGTCTGAACTGGGGTGGCTGAGTGAGCTAAAGAATGATGATGGATTATACCCAGATCAGGTGACTGGGGGTGAGTCCTTGCAATGTTCAACACTCCGTCCATCATCCCCTTTGGTTTTCCTTTGTTCGCCCTAAGTTGGCAGTGTTTGACCAGACGTGAGTCCCTTGCTCACTTTGCCACTGGATTCCAGCTAGCCTGGCTGATTAGCCAGAAACCGGTCCCAGGATGCTTGTTTCCGGTCCAGGGAAGACATGGCTTGGCAGTTCGGGCTGGACTGTTCCCATGAGGCACAGGATCAGACTGATTTGCATATGGCCATGTCTGAACTGGGGTGGCTGAGTGAGCTAAAGAATGATGATGGATTAAACCCAGATCAGTTGACTGGGGGTGAGTGCTTGCAATGTTCAACACTCCGTCCATCATCCCCTTTGGTTTTGCTTTGTTCGCCCTAAGTTGGCAGGGTATGCCCAGACGTGGGTCCCTTGCTCACTTTGCCACTGGATTCAAGCTAGCCTGGCTGATGACGGCTGATTAGACAGAAACCGGTCCCAGGATGCTTGTTTCCGGTCCAGGGAAGACATGGCTTGGCAGTTCGGGCTGGACTCTTCCCGTGAGGCACAGGGTCAGACTGATTTGCATATGGCCATATCTGAACTGGGTTGGCTGAGTGAGCTAAAGAATGATGATGGATTAAACCCAGATCAGTTGACTGGGGGCGAGTGCTTGCAATTTTCAACACTCCTTCCATCATCCCCTTTGGTTTTGCTTTGTTCGCCATAAGTTTCCAGGGTATGCCCAGACGTGGGTCCCTTGCTCACTTTGCTACTGGATATAAGCTAGCCTGGCTGATGACGGCTGATTAGCCAGAAACCGGTCCCAGGATGCTTGTTTCCAGTCCAGGGAAGACATGGCTTGGCAGTTCGAGCTGGACTCTTTCCGTGAGGCACAGGGTCAGACGGATTTGCATATGGCCATATCTGAACTGGGTTGGCTGAGTGAGCTAAAGAATGATGATGGATTAAACCCAGATCAGTTGACTGGGGGCGAGTGCTTGCAATTTTCAACACTCCGTCCATCATCCCCTTTAGTTTTGCTTTGTTCGCCATAAGTTTGCAGCGTATGCCCAGACGTGGGTCCCTTGCTCACTTTGCTACTGGATATAAGCTAGCCTGGCTGATGACGGCTGATTAGCCAGAAACCGGTCCCAGGATGCTTGTTTCCAGTCCAGGGAAGACATGGCTTGGCAGTTCGAGCTGGACTCTTCCCATGAGGCACAGGGTCAGACTGATTTGCATATGGCCATGTCTGAACTGGGGTGGCTGAGTGAGCTAAAGAATGATGATGGATTAAATCCAGATCAGTTGACTGGGGGTGAGTGCTTGCAATGTTCAACACTCCGTCCATCATCCCCTTTGGTTTTGCTTTATTATAGCCATGGCAGACCACATGGGCTTACTGGACATCTGGAGGTATCGCTTTCCTAACGGTACAAGGTTCATGCATTATTCCTCTGTCCACAATATTTTCACAGGTATTGACTTTTGGCTGATGTCTAGAAGCCTGGCCTCCGATGTTACAAAATGCAATCCATGTAGAGAACCTATTTTGACTATTCATCAGTCTTGCAGGATCTAATGGCCGCTCCAGCAAGCGGGCAGCATTCAGTTGGCGATTTCCACCATATTCCTTGCTAGATTCTGCCTATGAGCCAAAAATGGCTCAAGCTATAGAGGAATTCTTTGAAAGTAATATCAGAAGTGTAGACAGCTATGCCAGGGTCTGGGCATCCTTTAAGGTATGCATTAGCGGTGTAGTGAGCAAACCATGCTGGTGTACTCAGATCAATTCAAAGCACACTAATACGTTTGTAAAAAGAAATTGCTAGATTGGAGCTGGAACATCAACACTCAGGCAACCTCAACTATTAAAAGTTATTAAGGTGAAAATAGACAAATACCACAAAATCACAGATAGTTAAGTAAAAAAACCTTGGCAATTATGCCACAGCTAGAATATATAGGAAGGGAGAGCGACTGAGAGCCACCCTAGCGGCCTTAATGCAACCTAAAAGAGAAGTAGAATGATACAGATCATATAGCTTGAAGGTTCCGAAGATATTATGCTGAGCTGTATGGATCACAAATTACCCCTGATGACGGGGCTATTAAGGACTACCTGGAGCTCGTCCCCATAACATGGGTCACTAATTAACCAAGGAAATGCCTCATTGCACCTCTGGATTATTCGGCGATCCACTCTGCACTTAAAAGTATGCAAGTGCCAGGAGCTCCTGGGAGTGACAGATTCATGGTAGCTTTCTACAAAGCCTACCAGGATTTACTTATACCTCGATTGGTCATGCTTTATGAGGGGATGGTGGAGGCTGAGGAGATGCCACCTACAATGAGAGAATTTTTATTGTAGCTATCCTGAAACCAGACAAACAACCCAGTAACTGCGCTTGCCATTGTTAAATGTGGACACTAAATTATTTGCCAAAATACTAGCGAATAGACTTGCTCCAGTAGTGCCCACAATGGTAAGCCTTGAGAAGGCTGGATGTGTGCCAAAGTAGAAGCCTCACATATAACCTTAGGACATTGTTTGGTCTTCTACAACGTATTGACCTGGAGGTGACAGATGATGTGGCTTTCCTGGACGCTGAAAAAACCTTTGATTTGGTACAATGGGTATTTCTGAAGGCAGCGCTTTCTCGTATTGGAGTGGGCGAAGTGAGTTTGGTTACAGTGTTATATGTGTCTCTATCTACCAGGGTTCAGGTGGGTAATTCGGTCACTGTCCCCTATCAATCACCAGGGGTACTTATCAAGGCTACCCTCTGTTGCCCTTATTATATTCCCCCTGTTGCGGAGACCCTGGATTGCACCCTCAGACAGTATCATGGGCACAGGGGGTTGCGTTTCCCTGGTTATTGGCTCATTATTTCTCCATACCCAGGCAAAACGTTGCTGTATGTCCGTGACCCAGAGAGGAATCCCTCCCCTATAATCAGGGAGATGGTTCGATTCAGAGGCCTTTCTGGACTGAAGTGAATTTGGATAAGTCCATCCTTTTTTCTCTGACTCCCTCCATGGCTCCTTCGGAGCCAGAATTTCCGCAGCAGTGGCAGATGTACTCAGTAAGCTATTGGGGATTGTTAGAAGGTGGTTCTGACACTCTGAGCCGCCCGGATTTTTCACTTTTTGAGCACCTTTTTGTTGAGCTTTTACTGTGGGAGAGCCTCATAAGTTGGGACTCACCCACAGTGAACTCATGATAAAAGAGACTGCATGTGGATTTTACTGGTGTCCCCCTAGCTTTACTAGGCCACTGCGCAGCAGCTGGAGTAAGGGGCACCAGGCTGGTTAAATGCAGACAGATGTGCACATGCGTGTGCACATGTGTACGGGCTGCGCAGGGGAGATTCCTGGCATGCGCAGCCCAGGAGTAGCTACAAAGTGAATGGTGTGGTAGGACTTGGGTGGTGACATGGAATAGGCTTTATACAGTGGGAAGAAACATGTCAGGGAAAGTCAGTGTGTTTTACTGTTTTCACTTCATTATTCTCCTATGGGGATGTGGAGCCCATGGGCTAGTTTCACTTTCCTAAGGCCTACAAGTTCCAATGTAACTGGTGTAAGAAGAAGTATTCTGCAGAGTATTCTGCAGAGTCCAAAGTCCTATTTGTACTGCTTTGGGGTCATCCAGAAATGTCATACTTCTCTGAGTCACCTCATAACCAGGACCTGGCTGGGGGCTAACCCTGGCAGACTGGATTACAGACCTTCCTTCCAAGCGCGAAGGCCTCCTCTCCAAGAAGAGAAGATGGGCGGAGCTACAGGCTGATCCATCAGCAGCTGTCACCTGGTGCCAGGCACCAAGCTGCACAAGGGAGAAGGCAGCGCGGGGAAAGGGGCTTTCAGAGTCCATGTGGAAGGAGACCCCTGGATGATGCCATCTTGAACCAACCCAGAGGCCTGGGCAGGAAGGAGGGAGCAGGGGCAGTGAAGTGATGTGTCGCTGTGTGATAGGGCAAACAGAGACTCCTGCCAGCCCCCTCCCCAATTCTTTAAGAGAACTTGCACAGGAAGAGAAGCTCTCTCTGGGGTGTGGTCTGCTGAGGCAGAGGGTGCTGGAGCCTGGTGCAATGGCAAGTTGGAAGGAGGAACCCCATGACTGTCCCAGGATCCTGAACAGCACCAGGAAAAGAGTCCAGGACCAGTGAGCAGAAGCCTGGGCCCCTGCGCAAGGAGAAGAGAGGCCCAAGAGGAGAGCCAGGTGAAAGGCTGGTGCAGGGAGCCAGTGAAGGCAGCTCCCTGCTGAATGCACCCTCCTTGAGACCAGGAGGGCAAAGGAAAGTGCTACCAGTGGCTGGGGTGCGCCGCAAGGAGCAAGAAGAGGCCAGAATCGCGAAGATTGGTCCTCTGGGGGCTGAGAAATCCCCCCAGAAGGTAGGCGACCTTTGACCTCTGGCAGACCGATGGCGAAGCACGTGGGGCTACGCCGCCGGTCTTGGATATGCCTCCGGGGTGGGTCAGGTCCCAGGGGCTGAAGAAGTGAAGTCGGGGTGAGCCGTCGCGCACCCCGTAAAGGTGCCCCCGTGGGGTGCCAGGAGCCCACCCTGGCCCCTGCCGAAAATGACAACGGGGACCGCCGTCGCGCTCCCCGTGAGGATTGTGGGAGGGGCCCGGGATCCCAACTCCAAGCCCTGTGTGAGGTGGAAGGAGGCAGGGAGCACCGTCGCGCCCCCCCCGAACAAGACTCTGGGGCCTGGGATCCCAACTCCAGGCCCCGCCGAAGCCAGGGAGCGCCGTCATGCTCCCCATGAAGATCGGTGAAGCGGGGGGCCAGGAGCCCATCCTAGCCCCCGGCGGAGAAACTAAGTTGGGGAGCGCCGTCGCGCTACCCGTGAAAAGTGGCCCGGGGGCCCAGGACCCCATACCCAGGCCCGAAGAGATGAGGAGGAGGGGGGAGTCCCACCGCACTCCCCCGAAGCTTGAAGAAGGCAGGGGGAGTGCCGTCGCACTCCCCCGGGAATCTCCGTGTCTGCCCGCAGGAGCGGGCAGACCAGAAGAGGAGGGCCAGATCCCACAGCAGCACGCGAGGGTGCTGGCCGGGCAGGGAGCCGGCGGGAGCCACCGGGGGTGGGCTCCCTGAGTGGCTCTCCAGCGAGTATGCAGTAGGGGGTTCCCGGGTGAGACCGAGACCCCAAGGAGAACAGCGGGAAGGTGCCGAAAATAAGCAGAGCGGCCGGGAGTGGGCTCCCCCAGCCGCATATACTCACCTGGGGGTCCGGGTGGGACTGGGCCCCCCCCCCCTATGAGGAGCAGACACGGCCAGGGGCATAGATTGCAGCTCTCTCCGATGCAGCGGAGAGCCGCTGCTATAATATTCACAGTGCCGGAGCACCTCGCCCCATAATGCTTTGCAGGACCAAGCTGGCCTTCAGGAAAATGCCTGGTCTACTGTGTGTGGTGGCCCCAGGAGGACGAGGTGACCACGAGGTGTGTGTAAAGGTGCCGGGGGAGCTGCATGAGCAACGCAGTCTCCCACAGCAAGAAAATGGAAGTCCCTCCCTAAGTCTCATGGGGACTCAAAATAATAACCCCTCAAGGGCTCAGCCAGGAGTCATCTGCATCCCCATGGCTGGAACTTTTGTTCTACAGCTGGGGGTGCCTTAGGGACTGCCTCAAGGAGTGAAGGGCTGAGTTGGGGATGTTGGGAGAAGGGCATCCCTTGGAGGTGAAGAGTACTGCACCAGAAATGCATTTACTAACGTTATTTTTTTTTTTAGAGGAACTTAAAGTCACATGTGTAATGTGAAGTACATGTGTAAGGTGATGTCATAAACCAAATGGGGTTATGTTGCTCGACATTCGTATCAAAGGCTGGTCTGTATTCCCCGTGTTCGCAGAGTCAGAGCAGGTGGCTGGTCTTTTAAGGTGCTGGCGGCCAAACTGTGGAATTCTCTCCCCTCTGTAATTAGAGAAATCCAGAATCATTTAGAGTACCGCAAAGCCATAAAGACATGGCTTTTCCCGGGGTAACGTTGATATTTGTTTTCGGATCTGCTTCAATCTATGTATACCTGAGTAGCGCTGGGACTCCCCGTTGCTGGGGCAGCTATGCGCTGTACAAATTAAGTAAATAAAATAAATAAATAAATAATAAATAAAACAAGATCGAAAGAGTGGTCAGACCAACAAAGTGAATATAAATGACCGTAGTCAATAAAGTTTTATGGTGTCCATAGAAAAAAGAAAAAATATCTGAAGGTGATCTTAACCTTTTAGCCGAGTCACCAGAAAGTATGAAGACACTGATGTAATTGCACACTTGTATTGCAGATACCCCTGAAGAAGGGAAATTAATCCCGAAATGCATTGGGTGATGCAAATAAAGTCGTGATATGCAGATTTACGCTCTCCTCCGTTTTTTTCAACAACATCATTCATGGACTAATGAGTAAAATAAATTGAAGAGGAAGAACGCAAAGAATATAAAGTGTACGTGTAAAAAATAAGGAAATACTATAAAGGTGGAATTGAGAATTTGATTTATTGGATTCATTCAATCCAGTAATTGGCTGTGCAGCCGGACAGGTTCCTAAAAGTGGTTCCTACGTGTTTAGTCTTATATCAGGTTCTGAACAAATCCTTTGGATTCGGATGAGTTGGGAAAAAGGTAGATTGGAGATAAGACTCTTCGGGTGAAAACTTGTGCAGTGAAGCGTGCTGTTCCTGTCTGTGGGTTTCGTGTAAATCTCTGTCTTTAAACCAGTGCCCATTGAGTCTTTGTTCACTAGGACATTCAAATAATTGATCTGTTGCTTATTAATTGTGTATGTGAATTGGATTCTGGGATTCCTAGTGATCAACTGTTGTAAAAAATGTTCCAAATCCTTTTCTGATGGAGTCCAAACCAAAAATATATCATCGATATATCTACAATATTGTGCTATTCCCGAAGTCCAATAGTTGTCATTTAAGATAAAGTCATCTTCAAATTTCGCCATGAAAATATTGGTGTATGCCGGCGCTCCAGAAAAACCCATTGATGTTCCAGTTAACTGGGAGTAAAAATCACCTTGCCACGTAAAATAGCTGTTGTTCAAGCAAAAATACAAGAGTTTCAACAGGAATACCTTGTCCATCTCAATGTCCTGCATTTTTAGTAACGCCCATTCTGTAGCCTCAAGTCCTTTAGCATATACAATTGATGTATATAGAGCTGTAACGTCTATTGTACATAGCACCCAGTGCACTTGGATGTAGGATTGTATGTTTTGTAGTTTATTTAAAAGATCAGTCGTATCCCTAGTGTATGAGCACCAGTGTTGAACACATTTTTGCAAATGGTTATCCAGGTACCTCCCTAAGGAATCAAAGATGGAACCGCAGCCGAATACTATGGTCGAAATGGGGGATCTGCTGGATTTTTATGAATTTTGGGAATCATGTAAATCTTGGGTCTACGTGGATTGTTGGTAGTGAGATATAATTTAAGATGTGCGTCTATGAGACCCATCTCTTCTGCTTCATTGAATGTGTTTTGTAGAATGCCTTGTAATCTGTTTGTAGGATCACTGTCAAGTGCCAAGTACGAGGTGTCATGAAGAACATGTTCATTTACTTTTTGAACGTAGTATGTGGTATCCATAACAACTAGTGCACCTCCTTTATCAGCTGGCTTCAATGTTGAGGTGGTATTAATTGCAATCGATAGAATTGTACTTTTGTCATATTCTGTCAAATTGCACCTTTTCAGTTTTTCATAGTTTAATTTGGATAAGTCGTTTTTCACTATGTTTTCAAAAGCATCTAGCATTTTGTGTGATACTGGTGCCTTATACTTGCTTGTGGGTCTTAACGAAATCACTCGTGTTGGTCGCCAGTCGCCACAATGACATTGGTGAAATAATGTCACAGTTGTAATTTGCGCATAAATTTGTAAAAAGCAACCTCCGACTCCAAATGTGTAGTGGTGGTAGTAGGTACGAATGACATACCTTTATTTAGTACGTTAATTTGTTGTTTGGACAGAGCAACAGACGATATATTGATTATGAGGTTATGTTCTTGCTGCTGCGTAACGTTTTTCCTGCTTTGTCCTCTCCTGGTTTTGTGGTGGACTCTGATGTTTTTGTTGTACTCGATAATGAGAGATGCCCTTGATCCAGTGCCTATGATAAAAAAGGCGTAGTAGACAATGTGGGTATTTGAGAGTCCCCTGTCACAATCGATATTGTAGATGGCCCTGACATTACCAGGCCCGACTTGGCTACTGGTGGTCTATTAATTGCGGTATCTTGATCTGTTGCCACGTTTTCTTCCGAAGATGTAGTTGTTTTTTTCTCGTTAAATCACCTGCGTGCATAGTTTTTGGCCCAGGTATACACTTCATCTTTAACTTGTAATCAATAGTGCTCCCATATTGCGGGGGCGCGAGTTATAGTAAGCTGAACTAACTATAATGGGGGAATTTCTATGGTAGTGTACAACTGAAATGTCCAAGTAACTAGAACGTCCCTGAAACCTATGGTTTTTTCAGTGAATTTCAATGGTTTTTTAAATGCTAATTTCGAACTATAATGTGCCTGAAACCTATGGTTTTTTCAGTGAATTTCAAAGTTTTTTAAATGCTAATTTCTAACTATGCCTACAAAGTTAGGACATGTGAAGAAAGAGGAAGAAAAGCGCAGAAAGAAGCAAGACAAATGCAGAAAGAGGCAACAGAAGTCCAGAAAGACGAAGAAAAGTGCAGGAAGAAGCAAGAGATGTGCAGAAAGAACCAACAGAGGAGCAGAAAGTCCTCCTGTGCCCCCAACATTTTAGTGATGGGTACTGGTGGTAACTAACTCTGACTAACCAGGACCGGAGCCAGTGCCATGCTAAAAGACACTTAAAATACAGTGAAAACACCTACATACACTAGGGAACACTATGCGCTGAGGTACCCCTGTAAATAGCATGACCTCCTCTGTATTTGCCATGAGTTAGTGCCTGGGTCATTGCATGAGTACATGGGTAGTGACTGGATGATTAGAGTGCTGGAAGGACAGCGCATGGTGATTTTATAACTGCTTGGGTTTTGGTGGAGTTATTGGATAAGTGCATGATGCTGGATGGCTGATTTGAGGAGTGCATGGGTAGTGACAGAGGGATTTCTGGAGTGCATGGGTACAACCTGGGTAATTGGAGGAGTGAATCAGTACTATGTAGGTGGTTAGAGATCTACATGGGTAGTGCACAGGGGATTGTAGCAGTGCATGTGTTAGTGCCTGGGTCATTCCATGAGTACATGGGTACTGACTGGAAGATTAGAGTACTGCAAGGACCGAGCATGGTGAATTTATAAGTGCCTGGGTTTTGGCGGAGTGATTGGATAAGTACATGGTGCACGCTGGGTGATTGGAGGAGTGCATGGGCAGTGACAGGGCGATGGCTGAACTGCAGGGGTACTTCTCAGGGTATTGTAGCAGTGCATGAGTGAGTGCATGGGTCATTACATGAGTGCATGGGTAGTGACTGGAAGATTGAAGTACTGCAAGCAGAGTGCATTGTGAATTTATAAGTGCTTGGGTTTTGGCGGAGTGATTGCAAAAGTACACACATGTCACATCAGGCCAAGTCCCCTCCCTTCACCACTGTGCAAACGCGTCCCCTGGTGGGTTTTAAGTTGGGGGATTAATTCCCCTTGAATCTTTTGGGTCCCTGGGGGCCAACTAGCCCACCAAGTACCTCCAGTAAGCACCACGGAGCTGCGTTGCAGAGAGGTGTTTAGAGGCCACGCCCCCTTTTTACACCACTCTGCAACGCAGCTCTGTGGTGCTTACTGGACGTACCTGGTGGGCTAGTTGTCCCCCAGGGACCCTCAGGATTCAAGGGGACTCAATTCCCCAACTTTAAATGCGCCACAGGGTGCATTTGCACACATGTCACATCAGGCCATGCCCCCTCCCTGCACCACTGTGCAAGCGCACCCTCTGGTGCTTTGTAAATTGAGGGATTAAGTCCCCTTGAGTCTTGAGGGTCCCTGGGGGCCAACTAGCCCACCAGCTACCTCCAGTAAGCACCACAGAGCTGCATTGCAGGGTGGTGTAAAAAGGGAGCATGGCCTTGGACCACCTCTCTGCAACGCAGTTCCCTGGCGCTTACTGGAGGTACCTGGTGGGCTAGTTGACCCCCAGGGACCCTCAGGATTCAAGGGGACTTAATCCCCGAACTTAAAACGCGCCACAGGTCGCGTTTGCTCACTTGTCACATCAGGCCACGCCCCCTCCCGGCACCACTGTGCAAACGCACCCTGTGGTGCGTTTTAAATTGGGGGATTAAGTTCCCTTGAATCCTGAGGGTCCCTGGGGTCCAACTAGCCCACCAGCTACCTCCAGTAAGCGCATTTGCAGAGTGGTGGAGAAAGGGGGCATGGCCTTTATCTACCTCTCACAAATTCCACTGCGTGGGGCTTATTGGAGCTAAAAGGTAGTCTAGGTGGCCCCTAAAGGACCCCCAGCAGTGAAGGGGACTCCAATCCCCATCCAATAGCGCGCCAGGGAGCGCGTTTGTAGAGTGGTGGGCAAAGTGGGTGTGGCCTGGTACGAGTACTTGCCAGTGCGGCTGTGTGGGACTGACTGGAGGTCATAGTTTGGGAAGTTGGCCTCCAAGGATGTCCTTGGGGGCCAACTACTCCTCTTGTTACCTCCAGTAAGTCCCACACAGTGGGATTGCGTAGACTTCTTCGGAGGCCATGGCCCCCTTTCTCTACCACTCTGCAAACATGCCTCGTGGCAGACTACGGGATGGGGGATGAAGTCCAATTTAGTCCCGAGGGAGTTTGGGGGCCGAGAATCCCTCCTGGTACCTCCTGTAAGTCCTACGCAGCGGAATTCCTGAGCGTTGGTTGGACGCCCAGCAACCTTTCTCCACCACTCTGCAAACACGACTACTAGTTAAAGGAGCATATTTCTGCACCTCTGACTTAGAGGTAGTTTTAATCCCCCTGCCCTATTATGTACTAGGGCCTTACAGAGGAGCTCATGCTAATCACAGGGGTACTCCAACGCATAGTATTCCCTAGTGTATGTAGGTGTTTTCACTGTATTCTAAGTGTCTTTTAGCATAGCACTGGCCTAGAGCCTACAGCCTGGTTAGTCAGAGTCAGTTACCACCAGTACCCATCTAAAAAAGTTGTGGGAACAGGATGATTTTGCAACAAGGCCTCTTTCTGCTCCTCTGTTGGTTCTTTCTGCACATGTCTTGCTTCTTCCTGCACTTATCTTCCTCTTTGTGGACTTCTGTTGCTTCTTTCTGCACTTCTTTTGCTTCTTTCTGTGCTTTTTTTCTTCTTTCTTTACATGTCCTACCTCTGTAGGCATAGTTAGAAACTAGCATTTAAAAATCCTTTGACATTCACTTTAAAAACCATAGGTTTCAGGCACGTTATAGTTAGAAATTAGCATTTAAAAAACCTTTGAATTTCACTGAAAAAAACATAGGTTTCAGGCACGTTATAGTTAGAAATTAGATTTTAAAAAACCTTAGAAATTCACTGAAAAAACCATAGGTTTTAGGGAAAGTTATAGTTAGTTGGACATTTCACTCGTACAAAACAAGAAAAATTCCCCCGTTATTGTTAGTTCAGCTAACTATAACTCGCACCCCTGCAATGCACTGCTGATGACATCTCAAATGACATCACTCATGACATCATCCATGTGATAATTTGATGCATCTTCTCACACCCTAATATAACCTTTCATACACCCACTCTAAATTACAGACTGCCATTCTCAAAACCATAGACACTCCAACACCAATAACTACATACCCACTAACTGATTCTTAGGTGTACACAGACGTCCACTCACTCACCCGCACAGTCACTCATACTTATGGTACAGGACTATCATATGCACTCATGCACCTATATAGACACTCACACACCGCCACTCATCCATAGAGGTACTCACACACCTAGTCAGTCATGCAAATATTTAATCCCACTGACATTTACTCACCTATACAGTTATACACACACCAGCTCACCTACTCATACAAATACTAGCACATTCTTACGCTCTTATAAAATCACTGATACAAGCACACACTCATCAATACAGCCACTCTCACAATCAAACACTCTCCCTTATAGCCATTTATATACTCTAACACACATATATATTGCCTTTCACATATGTAGTTACTCACACATGTACCACTGAGATATACATTCACTCACTAACATACCCGTACACACACTCACCCACCCATACAGTCCATCACAGATGCACTCTTGAAACAATGCACCCAGTGAATCACCCACTGACACATCTATGCACAGAGTCACACACACCCCACCCACACAAACACTCAGGCACCCATTCAGACACTCAGACAACCAATCAATAACCCATATAGACACTCATGTAGCCCATGCAGCTGCTTACATACCAACAGACAGACGGATACAGACATTCACACAGTTTAGTCACTAACCCATGCATCCAGTAAGATACCTTTAATCACTCACTTATAGAGTCAGTCGCGCACCTACTAAATCATCCATTCAGACACTTATACACCCACTCATTCTTCAATACGCCTTTACCTATATATATTAAACATATTTAAACTTTACAGAAACACACAGTCACTGGATGATGTCATCAGTGATGTCATTTGAGATGTCATCAGTGATGTCCCTGACCATGTCATGAGTGATGTAATATGTGACGTCATCAGCTGAGCATTGCGGGGGCGCGAGTTATAGTTAGCTGAACTAACTATAACGGGGGAATTTCGCTGGTTTTGTACGAGTGAAATGTCCAACTAACTATAACGTTCCCTAAAACCTATGGTTTTTTCAGTGAATTTCTAAGGTTTGTTAAATGATAATTTCTAACTATAAGGTGCCTGAAACCTATGCTTTTTTCAGTGTGTATATATATATATAGGGCGAAGGTGAAGACACTTTATAAACTGCTTCTTTGATACAAGAAAACGTTATAGCAGGGGGAGATTGTATATGCTGGCTCACACAATTGACCCTCTTGGACAGATGTGGGGTTATACATCTGTTTTATTGCTTTCACCTTTCTCTGCTAGCTATAACCACAGGACGATTTATGAATGTTGCATTATCTTGTGTTACTCTGATACCAAGCTATGTATAGGATATTGTGATTTACCCAACCAGACTATGTGCTTGTTTTTCCTTTGTCACTTAATTAAAATAAAAAATTCTATTGGGCAATCGATCTAAGGTTTCCACTTGTGCTGTTGGAAATAGTATGCCTGATTTCAAATAGAGCAGTCAAAAAATGAGTTAGGTGGATTAGGTACTCCACCACATTTGTAGCAGAGTATCTGTCCTCCAAACTCTAATTAGTCTTTATTTTTAGATGATCTTTAAATGTAAAAACTGGCCACTTTCATACAAGATCTCAGCCTACCCTGCAACCCTAGAAGACACGTCAATGTAAACAAGGATTCTTCCTAGATTCAGATCACACCCTTTAACCACAAACACACACTGTGGTGACATTGCCAATAAATATGCTGAGCATCTTAAGACAGATTTCCTTGTAAAATCTTCCACCACAGTTCAAGCCGCAGCTGCACTTTGACTCTCTCAGCTAGGCCATACAAACTGATTATACCTAGAAGCTCTGAAACCTCTCCTACATAAGCTACAACAGGTGTAAAACTCAGTAGCCAGGGTACTGCTTCACTTAAAAACATAGGACCACATTATATCCACTCATGCATTCCTGCCCTCTGGCTGACAGTGTCTCACCAAACTGCATTCACAGTTTTATACATAAGACGCCTACACCTGGAAAAAGACCAATGTTCACATGACAAAATTTGACGAGGCCGCCACTTCAATATACTTCAACTGTTGACAGTGCTTGATTCGAAAGAGCCTGACTAGAGGGCAGACTTTGTCAGCCCAAGCCAGTGATAACGCGGAAAATTATTATAAAAAATCTATTCAACAGTTCAACCATTGACTTACGACAGAGATCTCCAACGCCGTGCTAACTCTGTCTCTCGCTTGACAGGTCTTTCCCAACGTGTTAGAATGGAGCACAAATTAAATTTCATCAACTTACAGTATTTTAAAGTTCAGTCAATGATGAGAGGTGTGGTAAAGTTGTAAACCTTTATTTCTCATTAAGGGACTAGTAACTTTTTTTTTTATTCAGGTAAGTGAGCTAAGTCTGTTTACAGAAATAGCAAGAGTAATTTGGTTAGAGTTAACATGAAAAATAACAGTGTGTTCCACAAAGAAACAAGTCCCCAGTTAAATCTTATGGACCTAACCTATCCTATGAAGAAACTATAAAGAGTTCCATTTAAAAAATTGCAGGTTTTCTCTGAGCCACATGTTAAAAGCTTCAAAGTACTGAAATCCCCATAAAGAGCATTTTTGGAAACTCAGCTGAGTTCTCCCAACAGTTGCAGTAGCAACGTTAAATTAGTTAAAGGAAATTATCACAGCAGTAGCTAGAATCAACACAAAATAGAAGCAAGTCTCCTACAAAGGGTATGTAAGAGAACCCAGCAACTCGGGCAAGAGTCAAGTGCTAAGGGGTATGGAAGCGAAAGGTGCATAGATTCCCTTAACTCTCTAGCTAGGAACACGTACTATATAGAAACGTGAAAACATATGCTTCAAACTCTGGGGGTTAAGACAACTTCAGCCAATGGTTATGGAGCTTCCGATGGTCTGTCATCTCTCCTCTCGATTCCCACGGTAAATGCTCCAGTCAACATGGTGTTATTTGTAGTTTGTTAAAATTTTTATACAGTTGATATAATAGTGGAGGTTCTCATGAGAACCTTTGCAAGTCTACACTGTTAGCTGTTCAGTGTTCCATTGTCTTTTTATTGGACTAGCCTATTAAACAAAAAATTTTCTATCTGCAATAACCTAGCTAAATTATGAGAACTCTAAGCACATAGCTAATGCATTAGTCTAAAACAATGAAATTCATATGACATGAGGAAGAAAGAAATACATTTTCTTTAATAAAGCACATTACAGAGCAAAAATGAGTTTTGCAGTCAAATACTATACTAAATTGGAATTTGCAAAAGGCATTCATTCTATTTAAAGGGGAAGGTAAGAAAATACGAAAGAGAAAATAAGGCCTAGTCGTGAAAGGTCAGTAAAAAGATTAGTTTTCTGCGAAACATTATGCTGTACGGTACTTATTGTTACAACAAACAAATGATGGACGGAATGCTGACAATGCATACATTCTCCCCCAGTCAAGAGATCTGGGTTAAATCCATCGTTCTTTTGCCCACTACACCACCCCAGTTTAGACATGGCCATATGCAAATCAGTCTTGACCCTGTGCCTCATGGGAACAGTCCAGCCCGAACTGCCAAGCCATGTCTTCCCTGGACCGGAATCAAGCATCCTAGGACCGGTTTCTGGCTATCAGCCATCATCAGCCAGGATAGCTTGACTCCAGTGGCGTAGTGAGCACGGGTCCCACGTCTGGGAATACCCATCCCACTTAGGGCGAAAAGCGTTACAACAAACAAATGATGGACGGAATGCTGACAATGCATACATTCTCCCCCAGTCAAGAGATCTGGGTTAAATCCATCGTTCTTTTGCCCACTACACCACCCCAGTTTAGACATGGCCATATGCAAATCAGTCTTGACCCTGTGCCTCATGGGAACAGTCCAGCCCGAACTGCCAAGCCATGTCTTCCCTGGACCGGAATCAAGCATCCTAGGACCGGTTTCTGGCTATCAGCCATCATCAGCCAGGATAGCTTGACTCCAGTGGCGTAGTGAGCACGGGTCCCACGTCTGGGAATGCCGATCCCACTTAGGGCGAAAAGCGTTACAACAAACAAATGATGGACGGAATGCTGACAATGCATACATTCTCCCCCAGTCAAGAGATCTGGGTTAAATCCATCGTTCTTTTGCCCACTACACCACCCCAGTTTAGACATGGCCATATGCAAATCAGTCTTGACCCTGTGCCTCATGGGAACAGTCCAGCCCGAACTGCCAAGCCATGTCTTCCCTGGACCGGAATCAAGCATCCTAGGACCGGTTTCTGGCTATCAGCCATCATCAGCCAGGATAGCTTGACTCCAGTGGCGTAGTGAGCACGGGTCCCACGTCTGGGAATACCCATCCCACTTAGGGCAAAAAGCGTTACAACAAACAAATGATGGACGGAATGCTGACAATGCATACATTCTCCCCCAATCAAGAGATCTGGGTTAAATCCATCGTTCTTTTGCCCACTACACCACCCCAGTTTAGACATGGCCATATGCAAATCAGTCTTGACCCTGTGCCTCATGGGAACAGTCCAGCCCGAACTGCCAAGCCATGTCTTCCCTGGACCGGAATCAAGCATCCTAGGACCGGTTTCTGGCTATCAGCCATCATCAGCCAGGATAGCTTGACTCCAGTGGCGTAGTGAGCACGGGTCCCACGTCTGGGAATACCCATCCCACTTAGGGCGAAAAGCGTTACAACAAACAAATGATGGACGGAATGCTGACAATGCATACATTCTCCCCCAGTCAAGAGATCTGGGTTAAATCCATCGTTCTTTTGCCCACTACACCACCCCAGTTTAGACATGGCCATATGCAAATCAGTCTTGACCCTGTGCCTCATGGGAACAGTCCAGCCCGAACTGCCAAGCCATGTCTTCCCTGGACCGGAATCAAGCATCCTAGGACCGGTTTCTGGCTATCAGCCATCATCAGCCAGGATAGCTTGACTCCAGTGGCGTAGTGAGCACGGGTCCCACGTCTGGGAATACCCATCCCACTTAGGGCGAAAAGCGTTACAACAAACAAATGATGGACGGAATGCTGACAATGCATACATTCTCCCCCAGTCAAGAGATCTGGGTTAAATCCATCGTTCTTTTGCCCACTACACCACCCCAGTTTAGACATGGCCATATGCAAATCAGTCTTGACCCTGTGCCTCATGGGAACAGTCCAGCCCGAACTGCCAAGCCATGTCTTCCCTGGACCGGAATCAAGCATCCTAGGACCGGTTTCTGGCTATCAGCCATCATCAGCCAGGATAGCTTGACTCCAGTGGCGTAGTGAGCACGGGTCCCACGTCTGGGAATACCCATCCCACTTAGGGCGAAAAGCGTTACAACAAACAAATGATGGACGGAATGCTGACAATGCATACATTCTCCCCCAGTCAAGAGATCTGGGTTAAATCCATCGTTCTTTTGCCCACTACACCACCCCAGTTTAGACATGGCCATATGCAAATCAGTCTTGACCCTGTGCCTCATGGGAACAGTCCAGGCCGAACTGCCAAGCCATGTCTTCCCTGGACCGGAATCAAGCATCCTAGGACCGGTTTCTGGCTATCAGCCATCATCAGCCAGGATAGCTTGACTCCAGTGGCGTAGTGAGCACGGGTCCCACGTCTGGGAATACCCATCCCACTTAGGGCGAAAAGCGTTACAACAAACAAATGATGGACGGAATGCTGACAATGCATACATTCTCCCCCAGTCAAGAGATCTGGGTTAAATCCATCGTTCTTTTGCCCACTACACCACCCCAGTTTAGACATGGCCATATGCAAATCAGTCTTGACCCTGTGCCTCATGGGAACAGTCCAGCCCGAACTGCCAAGCCATGTCTTCCCTGGACCAGAATCAAGCATCCTAGGACCGGTTTCTGGCTATCAGCCATCATCAGCCAGGATAGCTTGACTCCAGTGGCGTAGTGAGCACGGGTCCCACGTCTGGGAATACCCATCCCACTTAGGGCGAAAAGCGTTACAACAAACAAATGATGGACGGAATGCTGACAATGCATACATTCTCCCCCAGTCAAGAGATCTGGTTTAAATCCATCGTTCTTTTGCCCACTACACCACCCCAGTTTAGACATGGCCATATGCAAATCAGTCTTGACCCTGTGCCTCATGGGAACAGTCCAGCCCGAACTGCCAAGCCATGTCTTCCCTGGACCGGAATCAAGCATCCTAGGACCGGTTTCTGGCTATCAGCCATCATCAGCCAGGATAGCTTGACTCCAGTGGCGTAGTGAGCACGGGTCCCACGTCTGGGAATACCCATCCCACTTAGGGCGAAAAGCGTTACAACAAACAAATGATGGACGGAATGCTGACAATGCATACATTCTCCCCAAGTCAAGAGATCTGGGTTAAATCCATCGTTCTTTTGCCCACTACACCACCCCAGTTTAGACATGGCCATATGCAAATCAGTCTTGACCCTGTGCCTCATGGGAACAGTCCAGGCCGAACTGCCAAGCCATGTCTTCCCTGGACCGGAATCAAGCATCCTAGGACCGGTTTCTGGCTATCAGCCATCATCAGCCAGGATAGCTTGACTCCAGTGGCGTAGTGAGCACGGGTCCCACGTCTGGGAATACCCATCCCACTTAGGGCGAAAAGCGTTACAACAAACAAATGATGGACGGAATGCTGACAATGCATACATTCTCCCCCAGTCAAGAGATCTGGGTTAAATCCATCGTTCTTTTGCCCACTACACCACCCCAGTTTAGACATGGCCATATGCAAATCAGTCTTGACCCTGTGCCTCATGGGAACAGTCCAGCCCGAACTGCCAAGCCATGTCTTCCCTGGACCGGAATCAAGCATCCTAGGACCGGTTTCTGGCTATCAGCCATCATCAGCCAGGATAGCTTGACTCCAGTGGCGTAGTGAGCACGGGTCCCACGTCTGGGAATACCCATCCCACTTAGGGCGAAAAGCGTTACAACAAACAAATGATGGACGGAATGCTGACAATGCATACATTCTCCCCCAGTCAAGAGATCTGGGTTAAATCCATCGTTCTTTTGCCCACTACACCACCCCAGTTTAGACATGGCCATATGCAAATCAGTCTTGACCCTGTGCCTCATGGGAACAGTCCAGCCCGAACTACCAAGCCATGTCTTCCCTGGACCGGAATCAAGCATCCTAGGACCGGTTTCTGGCTATCAGCCATCATCAGCCAGGATAGCTTGACTCCAGTGGCGTAGTGAGCACGGGTCCCACGTCTGGGAATACCCATCCCACTTAGGGCGAAAAGCGTACGGTACTTATTAGCACGTTTAAGAAATTTACATTTTCCACGGTTCACTTTGTTATGTATTTTCTATGGTAATGTCAGGTCACATTTTCAATTATTGTAAGGTTATTTTCGTCAAAACTTTCAGCTTTCCCACCAGCAAGTTTTAGAACTCCCTCCCCACCCAGATAATGAAACTAGAAAACTACCTTACCTTTTCAGATAGCCATAAAACGTGGCTGTTTGAAATCCTTGGGTCTTAGCTATAACCTGGGAACCACCAAGAAAAACACCCAGAGTTACATTATCTTGACATTTTTATTGTTGCCTGAAATCTGCTGCACACAAAGGAAACTCTACAGCAGGTGCTTGTAAACCCATATGTTATTTCAAATCACAGCACACCCCAAGTTCAGCCCCATACCCTTTGTTAGCATGTTTGTCTTTGGGGTCTGAGTGAGCAGCGACAGAATCTACAAACATGAGTTGCTAAAGGTGGATTTTTGAAGATACTGTAAAAAAGAGGATTTCACACCAAGCCATCAAACAACATCTCAACCCAATAGCGTAAAGTACTATTAGTCTAATATAGAAGTTTGATGGATGCCAGTGGACACCTATCCATCCAAACTTGTTTTTGCCCTGCCCCTTTCCATGTTGGAAAACATGCAGGTGTAGGACATGGCCTTCTTAGGGTGATTTCCCCCCAAATACTGGCTTTTTTTCTTCCTAGTCCTTGCCTACTCTTCTTTTTGTGACCCTAGGACTCTGGACACAATTCTGCTGTCCTGTACAGGTCAGGTGCCTGTGTGATTGGGTTAGGTATTGTTCCTGTAAGCGCAATGTAAAAAGGTACAACACATACCCAGGGTGGAGAACCTGGAATGTGTGGTGCACACTGCCAGAGGAATCTGTTGTGCACAAGAAGGATTAATGCATTTGGAAGGGACTGAGTGCCCTTCCTGGATAGTGGCTGGCCTGACTACCTGCTGAAGTGTGGAAACCTGAAGGGGGCTCTCCAAGGGACAGTTGGCTGCCTGTTCTCTCTGAGATCTCAGGGACATCAAAGATCTACTGCCAGGGACCCACACCATCTACTGGTGATATCTGGAGGGCAGTGCCCTCTCAAGTGTCCACATTGCTTGCTGAATTCCAACGGACAGCACGGCATGAGCTTGGAACTAAGAATCGTGCCTGCAGACTGGAGTGCCTAGTGCGGAGCCCCCAAAGTCTGGCCCGCATCTAAGGTGAGTGGCCCCTGTACCACAGTGACCTTGGCACACATAAGCATCTTGTTGATAGTGAGCGGATTCACCAGTTGCAGGATCCAAATTGGCCCGCTTCCCTGATCACTCTGAATATCTCTCGAGCGACACGCCGGCTGCATGCTCATTGCGTGCAGTGTCCGATTCACGTGTTAGAACCCTCGGAAGTGGGGGCGAACCCATTGCAGTGTCTCATTCTACCTCGTGAAATATTGCTGAACTTGTGACCGTGTGTGTGACCGGAATCGTCTTGTGCAACCTATGACACTCCTTAGCACACGTGACAGTTTTAAAATAACATAAGTATGTAACGTGTTTCCACAAATGCTAGACAAAATAATGCGCAAAAGATTAGTCTTCCTTCTTCTTTGTTGTTCACTTTATTTCATACAAATCTTCCCAGTAATTCTCTACAGCCAACAGGTGTTTCGTCGCAACGTGGGGATGTCCTCCCGCGACTTTCTCAAGGCTGTGTAATTTAGAAAAATACAAGAGACCAGTATGTATATTGGGACAATCAACTATCCCATTGATAATAAACAATCCATACTCCATCACAATTGGAAAATCACCGTATAATGTGACTTAAGTTTAAGGTGGGATAAAAACACCATTAACAATTGGAAAAACCCAAAAACACAATAACACAGAATGTACCTCTGTCATGACAGTAGGTCTATGAGCCTAATAGTGATGGAGAGTCCAAGTTGGTGCGCTTAGGATAGTAAGTGCTACTCTTGTAATTCTCATGTACTGAGAGAAGTGAAAGCAAATTAAAGGAAATAAAAACCTATGGTTATTAAGGCGGTCGTGAGGGAGGTGAATCGTGATAAGGGTCTAGTAAAAGATTCATAAATGTTTACTCATTATGTGAAGAACTCGTGATGTGAGTAAGTTAAGTTTAAGAATGGAGAAAAGAGATTAAAAATTAGGGCTTATAACTACCTATATTCCGTATGTGAATAGATTCTGAAAACATAAGAAAATGAATATTTATATAAGTCAATATTTTTTATTCTGTTTTCAAAGTTCTAAAGTTTTGTTTAAAGGTTAAAAAAATTCTCAAGAGAAAAACCTACTTATTGAGCGGTGATAATTCCAAACCGCAAATGGTTTCAGGTGTGGCAGCGTCTGTGTCCCGGAATGCGTTTCTCTGGTTCTTATTTCTTCCAGAGTTTGTCCTCTCTGTGTTGTAAATTTATTAAATCACTTATTGAAGTTTGTTCGGTAATGTGGTTTATTATTCAATCCAAATAATTAAAATAAAGTACTCGCAGCAATCACGTTGTTCCTAGTTTAAAGGAGGGGTTTCAGAGTAACTGACAAGTTGTTGTTTGTCAAAATTAACTCCATGTGTATAGTTAGTTAGTTATTTACTCAAACCTAAAGGGGATACCCCATAAGGCGCGTGCAGTGTTCTAATAGTTAGTAGAGACCTGCACGGTTGAGCCATATTCCGCACCATCCGCTATTACGGGGGCAAAGTTATAGCGAGATGGGATTAGGCGTTGTAAGTTTTACATACTGTCCCTTCGCAGCCATACGAATGGGGATCTGAAAGCATCATTTATATACCCCCAAGACCACTTTGTCTGATATGCATATTACAACAAAATGTGTGAAAGTCTATAAATTTCATAATATGTCAATGTGTAAAATCAATATGATCCTGCGTTCTAATGAGCCCCCTTAATGTTGAAAAATTCTCTAAGCCGTCGGTATGATGACAGCTAAAAATAGACTCTTCGTGCACTTATCTTGACGAAAATACGGATGTTGAATCCTGCTTCTAAATCGACATGGACAATGTTTCTTACATTATTTTGCTTCGTAGAATTCTTCTGTGACGCCACCTTGTATCTCGATGCTGAGTGCGTTCGTGTGAAGATATTTCCCTCACTAGTTTAAATGCCGGAAGTGTGTCCCGCGTTCTCACGTTGTACGTGAATTAGGTTCTCACTCTCAATGTGTTAACAGAGAGGAAGGACTAAGCAATCGGTTCTAAATCGGCGGCCATCTTCAAATGTGAAGATACATGACGTTTGCCCATCTAATACTAGCGAGTTTCCTTGTTAATTGATAATTTAAATGGTTTTAGTTTATATTCCAATTGTTGCAAAGGAAAAACAATATAAAATAATGAGCTACAGTGGTCAGACCCTCAATACTAGTCAGACATTACTGTTACGAAGTCCTATAAAAATCCCTAAGGAGAATACTAGATTTAACTTGATCCATTCTGTATTCAGTTGATAAATCTTTCATGCAATTCTATAAACATGAAAATTAAAATATTATGCCTGTTGAACAAGGTGAACTAATCGTGGATCAATGATGTCTACCTTATCTCTCAATCCATTAGAGTCAGTACAAAGACAAATAAACTGACACTAACAAAACATAGCCATAAGTCAATGTAAATACTGTGAGTTTTCTCAAACCATTGGGGAAGGTTGGTACCATTTCAAAAAGTCATTATTTGTTATCACTTAGACCCACACAAAATCTGCGAGAGTAAATTGTTTAAAAACATGTATATCAAAAATATTAGCAATAGTTACTTTCTAGGATATAACATTCTTTGTTGGTTATTTAACTCAGTGCTTCTGTTAATGAATCAAAGTCTCGTTTCACATCTTTAATCTGGAGCTTACTTCCAAATCTGGGAAATGTTGGTAGGTCTCCAAAAAAGTATACATAAAGAAATATACATTAAAAAAAATATATCTCTAGGTATGTTCAGTTGAGTTTGTTCTCTTTGGGGTTTGTGTGTGTACTATTCCTGTCTGTTACTACGTTAACTCACATACACTCATTTACCCAAAAGGTAATGCAGTTCCTGGTCGATGTGTAGACCCTGTTCCACGCTGCGTAGTTTCAAAATCCATTGTGCCTCTCTCTGCCTTAGTGTAAGCTCCCTGTTGCCCCCCCTCGGGTGTCTCGGGACATGCTCTATTCCGTAAAACTCGAAACAGCAGTTTGTCGTTTGGGCAGTGCAGATTGACATGTGTGCAGCTAGAGGGTATCTCATGCCCCCCTGTTCGACTGCTCTTATGTGTTCGCTGATCCTTTCTCATAGTGTTCTGATCGTACGACCGATGTATTTTCCTTTGCATTTACACTCAATTACATAAACCACATATTTGGTGAGGCAATTAATGTTTGTGTAGATTTTGTATTTTCTTCCTCCTGGTCCCTCAAAATCAGTCTTTTTCCCACATGCCTATTTGCATGTGCTACAGTGTCCACAGTTGTAAAAACCCACTGTGTGTTTACTTAACCAATTAACAGTTTTTTTCTGGTTTTGGATAACTAGGACTCAGTATGTTTCTGAGCGAAACCCCTCTTCAGAATGTGATGTTAGGTTTGTCTGTGATGAATTCTCTAAGAGAATTGTCTGTTTTCAGCAAATGCCAGTGTTTGTTTAGACTCTTTCTTAACACTCCCGACCAATTATTATATCCAGTGATCATTCTAATCTTTTGGTCTGGACCTTTCCGTTTTGGTTTTTCTTTCAGTGTGTCTGTCCGTGTGATTTTGTCTATTCTTTGTTCTGCTTTTGCGAGTAATGTCTTGTTGTAACCCCTTTTTTCAAATCTAGTCAGTACTCCTTTTTTGTATATTTGAAATTCCTCATCTCTGCTGCAGTTACGTCGTACTCTAGTGAGTTCCCCGTAAGGGATTGAACGTATCTGGTGATAGGGATGTGCCCTGGATGCATGCAATAAAGAATTGCATGCTGTGGCTTTACGATACAATCTGCTGTTTATTTTGTTATCATGTATATAAAATTCCACATCCAGGAAAGAGATTTTGGTTTCTGCTGTGCACCATGGTAAACCGTATATTGTGTTCGTTGCCATTGAGGTATTCGAGGAACCCCAACAGTTTAGTTTGGGTGCCTGTCCAGATCATAATGCAGTAGTCTATATATCTGCCCCAGAACAATATTGAGTCATTCCATTTAGAGCCCAACGAGCCCCAGATTCTCGTCTCCTCGAACCAACCCATGAAGAGGTTGGCATACGAGGGAGAGAACCTGGAGCCCATTGCAACTCCCTGTCTTTGCCTGTACCAGTGGTCCTTGAGAAGGAACACGTTGTTGTCTAAAATTAGCTCCACCATCTCAATTAACATCTCGGTGTGGTTCCAGGAGCTGGCTGCCCTTCTGTTCAACATCCTCTTGACCGTTAAGAGGCCATTTTCTCTTTTGATGCTGGTGTACAGTGCTATTACATCTAATGTCACCATCGTCATATTATCTTCCCAGCCTAAGTCAGCCAGAGTACCCAAGATATGCTTGGTGTCTCTGATGTAGGTTCACCACTACAGAAAGAATATCTGAGTATGTAGATATCTTCCTGAAACCACTTGTGACTAACTTACCATCATACATCAGAGACACCATGCAATTGAGTGTAAATGCAAAAAAAAATACATTGGTAGTACGATCAGAACACTACGAGAAAGGATCAGTGAACACATAAGAGCAGTCAAACAGGGGGACATGAATTACCCTCTAGCTGCACACATGTCAATCTGCTCTGCCCAAACGACAAACTGTTGTTTTGAGTTTTACGGGATAGAGCATGTCCCGAGACACCCGAGGGGGGGCAACAGGGAGCTTACACTAAGGCGGAGAGAGGCACAATGGATTTTGAAACTACGCAGTGTGGAACAGGGTCTACACATCGACCAGGAACTGCATTACCTTTTGGGTAAATGAGTGTAGGCGAGTTAACGTAGTAACAGACAGGAATAGTACACACACAAACCCCAGAGAGAACAAACTCAACTGAACATACCTAGACATATATTTTTTTTAATGTATATTTTTTTATGTATACTTTTTTGGAGACCTACCAACATTTCCCAAATTTGGAAGTAAGCTCCAGATTAAAGATGTGAAACGAGACTTTGATTTATTAACAGAAGGACTGAGATAAATAACCAACAAAGAATGTTATATCCTAGAAAGTAACTATTGCTAATATTTTTGATATACATGTTATAAACATTTTACTCTCGCAGATTTTGTGTGGGCCTAAGTGATAACAAATAATATGACTTTTTGAAATGGTACCAACCTTCCCCAATGGTTTGAGAACACTCACAGTATTTACGTTGACTTATGGCTATGTTTTGTTAGTGTCAGTTTATTTGTCTTTGTACTGACTCTAATGGAAGGAGAGACAAGTTAGACATCATTGATCCACGATTAGTTCACCTTGTTCTACAGGCATAATATTTAAATTTTCATGTTTATAGAATTGCATGAAAGATTTATCAACTGAATACAGAATCGATCAAGTTAAATCTAGTATTCTCCATAGGGATTTTTATAGGACTTCGTAACAGTAATGCCTGACTAGTATTGAGGGTCTGACCACTGTAGCTCATTACTTTATATTGTTTTTCCTTTGCAACAATTGGAATATAAACTAAAACCATTTTAATTATCAATTAACAAGGAAACTCGCTAGTATTATATGGGCAAACATCATGTATCTTGACATTTGAAGATGGCCGCCGATTTAGAACCGATTGCTTAGTCCTTCCTCTCTGTTAACACATTGAGAGTGAGAACCTAATTCCCGTACAATGTGAGAACGCGGGACACACTTCCGGCATTTAAACTAGTGAGGGAAATATCTTCACATGAACGCACTCAGCATCGAGATACAAGGTGGTGTCATGGAAGAATTCTACGAAGCTAAATAACTGAAGAAACATTGCCCATGTCGATTTAGAAGCAGGATTCGAGATCCGTATTTTCGTCAAGATAAGGTCACGAAGAGTCTATTTTTAGCTATGTCATCATACCGACGGCTTAGAGAATTTTTCCAACATTAAGGGAGCTAATTAGAACGCAGGATCATATTGATTTTACACATTGACATATTATGAAATTTATAGAATTTCACGCATTTAGTTGTAATATGCATATAAGACAAAGTGGTCTTGGGGGTATATAAACGATGCTTTCAGATCCCCATTCGTATGGCTGCAAAGGGACAGTATGTAAAACTTACAACGCCTAATCCCATCTCGCTATAACTTTGCCCCCGTAATAGCGGATGGTGGGGTATATGGCTCAACCGTGCAGGTCTCTACTAACTATTAGAACACTGCACGCGCCTTATGGGGTATCCCCTTTAGGTTTGAGTAAATAACTATAGATATATCTAACTATACACATGGAGTTAATTTTGACAAACAACAACTTGTCAGTTACTCTGAAACCCCTCCTTTAAACTAGGAACGACGTGATTGCTGCGAGTACTTTATTTTAATTATTTGGATTGAATAATAAACCACATTACCGAACAAACTTCAATAAATGATTTCATAAATTTACAGCACAGAGAGGACAAACTCTGGAAGAAATAAGAACCAGAGAAACGCATTCCGGGACACAGACGCTGCCACACCTGAAACCATTTGCGGTTTGGAATTATCACCGCTCAATAAGTAGGTTTTTCTCTTGAGAACTTTTTAACCTTTTAACAAAACTTTAGAGCTTTGAAAACAGAATGAAAAAATTGACTTATATAAATATTCATTTTCTTATGTTTTCAGAATCTATTCACATACGGAATATAGGTAGTTATAAACCCTAATTTTTAATCTCTTTTCTCCTTTCTTAAACTTCACATACTCACATCACGAGTTCTTCACATAATGAGTAAACACTTATAAATCTTTTACTAGACCCTCATCACGATTCACCTCCCTCACGACCGCCTTAATAACCATAGGTTTTTATTTCCTTTAACTCGCTTTCACTTCTCTCAGTACATGAGAATTATAAAAGTAGCACTTACTATCCTAAGCGCACCAACTTGGACTCTCCATCGCTATTAGGCTCATAGACCTACTGTCATGACAGAGGTACATTCTGTGTTATTGTGTTTTTGGGTTTTTCCAATTGTTAATGGTGTTTTTATCCCACCTTAAACTTAAGTCACATTATATGGTGATTTTCCAATTATGATGGAGTATGGATTGTTTATTATCAATGGGATAGTTGATTGTCCCAATATACATACTGGTCTCTTGTATTTTTCTAAATTACACAGCCTTGAGAAAGTCGCGGGACGACATCCCCACGTTGCGACGAAACACGTGTTGGCAGTACAGAATTACTGGGAAGATTTGTACGAAATAAAGTGAACAACAAAGAAGAAGAAAGACTAATCTTTTGCGCAATATTTTGTCTAGCATTTGTGGAAACACGTTACATACTTATGTTATTTTAAAACTGTCACGTGTGCTAAGGAGTGTCATTTGTTACAGAAGGCTGAGGCCTATCCTGAGGAGTAGGGTGGTTCTCCTCACCTTATAGCACCGTCATATACTGGGTCTTCATATTAATGTGTGCAAATAGTCTATGTGGCGCCTTTACCTAAATTAAATACCACTGTCTAGCTTTGTCTTGTGCAACCTACATCAATGTGCTCTGGACAGAGTGTCTAATTTCCAGGGTGGTATGGAATTTGCAACTCTTCGTTGTTTGACTGGAAGTGTCTGGGGTGACCCATCTCATCGTACAACAGACCTTGGGCTCGGTTTACCATGGTATGGCCCTGATCGACCTATAGTGGACAGGGTGCCTCCTCAGACCGAGAGACCCATCTCATAATGCACCAGACCTTGGACTCATTTTACCTTGGTATGGCCCCGATCAACCTGTACCGGACAGGGTGGCTCCTCAGACCGAGTGGGTCCCCGGTGTTATTCCACATTTACCGATTATTAGTTATTGGCCCCATCACAGTGGACCAACTGCCTTCTTCTCACCTGGCACCTCGTGATGACTTCTTGGTGCCAGGTAAGAGTGAGTGATTGACTAGCCTTGAGGAATGCTTCAGAGAAAGTTTGGAAGCAGGTTAAAAAGAGACTGCATGCCCCCCCCCCCACGTGCTTCGCAGAACTAGGCTGGTGCCAAAAGGCCCTGATGGACCCCTGTTTGTAACCAATTATTGCTCACTTCCGTTTTGCAACCTGTTTATTAACTTCCTAAGTGGCGCGAAACCCCCCCTTGTTTACATCTACCTCATACATTTTCTTGCTACTTATCCCCAACTGTTTTCTGGGACCCAGACTAAGTGTGACCTTGGTTGAATGTAGCCTAGTGCCCGAAGGGAAGGGCTGGTGATCATCCAACTGAGGGGTATAGGACAGTAGGGCTGAATTGGAGGGTGGAGAGAGACTTGGAGTCATGGGGCCGGCGGTGTATTATCCATTGACCTACTGAAAAGGGGGCAGAGTAGAAACACCTTGATCCCCTAGGCCTCTTGGACTACAAGGGCCCTGGTGGGCCCCAAAAAAGCATTTAAAATGTTTTTGGGTGAAATCCGCAGATCTGGACATTTTTTATTTTTTTTAAAAGAAGCGCAGGCTTACACTCTTCATTCATTATCTGCCCCTGGGTGGGCCTGGTCCTGGGGTATTATGCAAATGTAGGGGGGGACACGGGCCCCCCCTCCTGGGGCTTTTTAATGCCCAGGGGACCACCACCTTCCCAAGGCTTCTTAACATCTAATGCAGGGGAGGCCCATACGGCCTCCCCTGCTGCCCCGGGGACTGCCACCTCCCCGTGACTTCTTACATTTTAGTAGGGGGTGTCCTCTCAGACCCCCCACAACCCTGGGGATCACCACCCCCGGGGATTTAATTTTGAAAAACAGCCGGGACCAAGCAGACCTCCAGCAGCCCCAGGGACCACCACCTCCCCAGGGCAAATAGAAAAAAAGGATGGAGATGCACGGCTCAATCCTGGGGCCATAGATGGCCCTGGGGTCGCCACCCCCCCCCCTCCCAGGGCTGGCACCTGCAACGTCCTGAGGTGCCCACTTCCGGGGCATTGCCGTTTGCTGTGGCTTGGTGGAAGCACAGCTCCCACCAAACCATAGTAAACTCCACTCTGCTTCGTACAAGTGAGAGCATGTAAAATGCTCTTGCTTGCACGAAGGGAGCAGAATTGCTTTTGGACAGAGAGCTGCATATTCAGCAGCTCCCTCTGTCCAAAAGCAATGCCAGCTCCCGCAGGACAGAGGGTGCTGGCAGGGAGCGCGAGGGCCTTCAGGCTCCCTACGGTCCCCAAGGTGAGAAACTGGGTGCCCTGGATGGGACCAGGGCACCCAGGATTGAAGCTAGACCCCTGGGATAGGGTCCCCAGTGCCAAAATTGGCCAAAATTGGCCCAAGAAGGGGGCTGCATGGCTGCCCTCCCATGTTTACAAATAATTTCGCAAATGTTTAAAAAGTGTGGTCCCCGGATGATGGGATTCCCAAGGCCAAAATCAGCCTAGGGATGGAGAGCCAATGCGTCCCCCCTTCCTTTATTAAATAAAAATGCTAAAAAAAAAGAAAAGGCCAGGCTTCCTCCGCATTCTAAAAATACCTGGCCCCAGGGATAGGGGCCCCAGTGGTTAAAATCATCCCAGGGATGGGGACCACACAGCCCCTCTTCCTTTATAATTTTTTATAAAAGCTACTGGCATGATGCTGGAGGCCCTGCCCGCTTTCTGCACCACTCTCTAATTGCACCTCCTGGCGTGCTGCTGGTTGGGGAATGAGTTTCACTTTACCCTGTTACATCTAGTAGGTCTTCCACAGCTCGATTGCTGAGAGGTGGTCAGAGGCCATTCCCCCTTTCTCACAACACTGCAAATGCGCCTCCTGGCACACTACTGGTTGTGGGAATTAATTCCACTTTACTCCTGAGGGACTCAGGACTAAAGTGGGACTTCTTCCCCCAACCAGTAGTGTACCAGGAGGCACAGTTGCAGAGTGGTGGAGAAAAGAGGCATGGCCTCCAACAACCCCTTAGCAATCCAGCTGTGTGGGACTTACTGAAAGTAACAGGAGGGGTAGTTGGCCGCCAAGGACTCTCAATAGCCAAGGGTACTTCATCACCCTACTAGTAGTGCACCGGGAGGTGTGTTTGCAGTGTGGTGGGCAAAGGGGGCGTGGCCTTTTACAACCTTTCAGCAATCCTACTGTGTGGTACTTACTGGAGATATCAGGAAGGGTAGTTGGCCCCCAAGGATATCATTGGTGGGCATCTACACCTTCTGTTACCTCAGTTAATCCCTCACAGCGGGATTGCTAATAAAGGTTCGAAAGCCATGCCCCTATTCTCCACCACTCTGCCAACGCACCTCCAGTTGCACTACTGGTTCGGGGATGAAGACCACTTTACTCCTGGAGCCCTTGGGGGCCAAGAAGCCCTTCTGGTACCTCCTGTAAGTCCTACACTGCAGGATTCCTGAGAGCTGATCAGAGACTTAAAAAAACATAAAAATGTACTGAAAACACAGAGGATACAGGGATGTTTTAATTAGGAATTATCATTTTAAAAAAACCTTAGAAATTCACTGAAAAAAAACATGGTTACAAAGACGGTATATTTAGGAATTAGCATTTAAAACCCCTTTAAAATTCTCTGAAAAAAACTAAAGTTACAGGGAAGTAATAGTTAAGAATTAGCAATTAAAAAACCTTAGAAATTCACAGAAAATACCCCAAGGTTACAAAGATGTTATAGATTCACTGTAACAAATCAAAGGTTACAGGGACGTTATGGTTAGGCTCGGGTTTCACTCATACAAAACGATTCAAATTCAACAGTTGTAGTTAGCTTAGCTAACTATAACTCGCACCCCCGCAATACATTGCTCATGACCTCACATATTACATTACTCATGACATGGTCAGTGACATCACTGATGACATCATCCACCGAATCTCTGACGCACCCACTCACAACCAAATATAACCTTTCATACATCAACTCCAACTTCTACACTATCATTCTCAAAACCATTGACACACCCATACAGTTCTTACATACTCACTCGCTGATTCATAGGTCTACACACACATCCACTCAGTCAGCCATACAGCCACTCAAAGACCAACTCACTCGATAATACAGAAACTGATATATCCACTCATACACCCATACAGCCACTCACACACTGTCAGTCACCCATTGAGCTACTCACTCCTACTCACTCACCCATAGAGCCAATCACACAGCCACTTACTCACCTATACAGTTAGGCACACACTCACTTACTTACTCATACAGATACTAACACATACTTACTCACCTATACAGTCACTGACACAAGCGCACACTCACCCATACAGCCACTCGCACAATCACTCACACATACAGTCACTCATATTCTCCAACACTCACCTATACTGCCTTTCACATATGAAATTATTCACCCCATACCATTGACACATCCATTCATTCACCGACACAGCCATACACACACTCAGGCACCCATATAGCCCCTCACAGATGCAGTCACTAACCCATACAGCCACTGACTCACCCACTCACTGATCCATGCAGGCAGTCACACACACCTTCACCCACCCACACAATCAAACACTCATACAGGTCCTCAGACAGCCAATCAATCACCCATATAGCCACTCACATACCCACTCACCAACCCATACAGCCACCTAGACACCAACTGACAGACTGATACAGACGTTCACACAACCTAGTCACTCACCCATACATTCACTGAGACACCTGATCACTCACTTATACAGTCAGTCACACAGTCACTGGATGATGTCATCAGTGATGTCATTTGAGATGTCATCAGTGATGTCACCAGTTATGTCACTGACCATGTCATGAGTTATGTAATATGTGAGGTCATAAGTAGTGCATTACTTTGGCGCGAGTATAGCAAGCTCAGCTAAATAGAAGTGCCAAATTTCTCTGGTTTTGTACCAGTGATACTCAGCCTAACTTTAACATTTCTGTAACCTTTGGGGTTTTTCAGTGAATTTCTAAGGTTTTTTAAATTCCATTTCCTAACGTCCCTGTAATCTTTGTTTTTTTCAGGTAATTTCTAGATTTTTTTAAATGCTAACGCCTAAATATAATGTCCCGGTAACCTATGATATTTAGGGGCCGATTCCGATCCGGGTCAGAAGGGCACCGAACGTGATCCGGCCGGAAAAAGATCGAGCCGTACACGTGTTTTCCGCCCCACTCGTACAGCTATACGAGCGAGCCAGTACGATGCGAGCTACATGAAAATCACCGACCGAGTCGTTTCCGGGTCCGAACCGCTCCGTACATCTCGGTCGTAAGCTAACCGTGGCGTGCAATGGATGCGATTCACGACCGAGCCAGTACAATGCACGCGTCGGACAGCCTGTGCGAGACGGATTGTCCGGCTCGCAACAGCTCCCGGAGTCAGACTTCGGGGGTCTGCGTCATAACCCCCCGACACCCGCAGCCGTACGACTCGCACACAGGGGGAGACCCATGGGTCTCCCCCACACAGGCATGTACGGCGCGGATGGCACCGACGTGTACCCACTGTAGGGGGCGCACTTGTTCGAGACATACCCATTCAGTCAATGGGAGCACATGTACACGTCGTACAACTGGGCCCCATTGACTTTTATGGGAGTCCGACCGAACCGAGTCAGACAGCGTACGTGCGCATCGTACTCGCTCGGTCAGGCTGTAGGGGTCCGGTTCGGTCAGAAAACACTCCGGATCCGACTCGGTCAGAGTGCATTCCGACCAGTATCAGAATCGGCCCCTTTGTATTGAAATTTTAAGGTTTTTAAATTGTGCTTTCTATTTAAAATGGCTCTATAACATGTATTTTTATAACCTTGTATTTTCTTCATAGGTTTTTTTCTTTACCTTTTGTATATTCGCGAAGGCGATGGTAGAGAAAAGGGACGGTGAAAGCAGGAATTTAATATCCACCACCACAAAAATTATAACTATATAATTAATTCTAACCATCACACTACATTAATCAATATTCAAATAACTCAATAAAAACATTTTTCAGAATCTCAATATAATACAATGTGTATTAATGATTCACTGAAATATTTTTTTATATTTCCACCAGTATTCGCCGTGTCGCCACGATAGTCACGACGTTCCTTTGACGGTACACGGGAGGCCACACTGGCATCCGCAGCGTCATTGCAAATATTGCACGCAATTTAAAAAATCTATTTTGCACCTATAACTTGTGTCACTAACACTTACTTTTCTCAAACATGGGGTCAGAGTACCTCGACCCTGACCCCTTATGTTTGCTTCACAGAAAATATTGGCCCAGGGTACGGTTCCCGATAGATCTAATGGCGGCTGCAACTTTCTGTTCAGGTTGTGTCCAGTCAATCACAGCATTCCTGTTAGCACGCTCAGTCTCTATTAATCACGAAATATCCACGGCAAGAGATATATCTATAATTTTCAGCTTAAATTTCTCAAAAACTGCTGAATGGATTTGCACCAAATAGCAAAAAGCACAACGTTCCATGATACACAGAATCTACTTTGACACCTTTTTGGAGAAAATTTCATGCAGATTGGTGAAATGACACCAAGTTATAGGCATGTCAAAAAACTGCCAGTACGTTATATATATATATATATATATATATAATGTGTGTGTGCGTGTGCGTGTGCGTGTGTGTGTGTGTGTGTGTGTGTGTGTGTGTGTGTGTAAAGATGGAGGGATAGACAGACAGACAGACAGACAGACAGACAGACAGACAGACAGACAGACAGACAGACAGACAGACAGATAGATAGATAGATAGATAGATAGATAGATAGATAGATAGATAGATAGATAGATAGATAGATAGATAGATAGATGAGAGGTAGGTCCCAGGTTTTGCTCTATAACACCACTGACACTCCAAATCTGCTCACCTCACAATGTTTTTTTAGCAATTATTAGCAAATGATTAACCCAGTGCCATCCACGCTAAGCTATAAAGTGACAGAGGGGCCGATTACAACTTTGGCAGTGTTACCGCCAGCCAGTCGTGTCAGCAGTTCAGAAAACACTGCCAAGCCGGTGGCATTCCACCTGTCGTATCACGAGTTTACCGCATGGCTGGCGGTGTGTTGGCGGCGGAGTCATGGCAGCAGTACGCTTCAGCTCTGGTAATGAGCCCAAAGCCATTGCCGGCGATGCTACACTGTCTCAGCCAGTCAGGCATACTGCTTCCTTGCATTACATTGTGCAAGAGAAACAGTGTGTGCACCCGACCCAAAGGCATTGGAGGGCGAAACATAAGCTTCAGTTACATTCCACAATGGCACACTCGCACTGGAGGCAGTTTTTCCCCTCATTACTTGCCTTTCTGCCAACTCTCGCATGGTAGTGTCCCTGCCACAAAAATGTCAGCAGAAAGGCAGGTCATAATTTGCACAGCTGTAAAAATGACATTCCATCTCTATGGGCCGCCTCTTTTGCCGCGGGAGGTCTGATATTAGTGGTGGCAGTGGTCAGGAGGCGGTGTTTCCGCTTACATGGTGGTGTTTTCGACCACATCCTAATCGGGCAGTCAGACCACCATAAAGTGATAGTTGTTTCCTTACCACTGAAGTAGTAATAAGGCCCAAAGTCTCTTGCGATTTTTAAAGTCCTTAAGCATAGGATTAACTAGTATCATCCATGTTGAACTGAAAAATGACAAAAAGCCTTTACCATTCCAGGCACAGTATTATATCTTTTGATTGGTAAAATACCATCTAAGCCAGCCTGGAATGAGTAAACGCAAACCCTGACACATGTTTTACTCTTGTTAGAGCTCATCAGGGAGGTACAGCTTTGTCCAGACACAAGGGAACATCCAGTATAAATCAAAACAGTGTATTTTCAGGCTTAGAGTGCAGCATAAATAGTGCAAAAATCTTGGTAATTTTAGGGTAACTGATTTGGTATAAGTGATCATTTACCCCTGGCTGTAGATTAGATATGAAAATATAAAACAAACTGGCATTAAATGTCACCTACATCCATACAATAAGGGTGCAAATTAATAAAGATAATCTTGTAGAGCTATCTAAAATCTTAATGGATAAGAACGAGTTGGTCATTAGTATTAATGGTGGGACTGAGGGGTATGAAATGTTGGTGGAAAAAGTATGATTGCATTTGAAAGTGAATTATAATCTCTCACAAGCCAAGAGAATAAATAGAGATTGTAGTGTAGTTCCTATATCCCTGATAGGCTCTGCGCATTGGAATAATATACACTATAGTTTTGACATAGGACTGAGGTCAGTATGTCTCTATCGAGTACATTAAACTTAATTACTTGTGTGTGCCAGCTAACTCAGAGGTCACTAGAAACTTCTCCAATAAACAAGAAGAGATTAGTTTCTGACAACCGCATAAACATGACAACTTTGTTTCCCTTAGAATCGGAACAATCTCAGAATCGTGGAAACAATAGATAATAGTTTCACTCAGTCAATCGTGCATGCTTAGTTTCTACAGAGTTACACAGAAATAGAGAGACGGGAGTTTCAATAAAAGGGGTTTATTGAACAGTCTTATTTCTCGTGCAAGAGATATGAACTGCTACAATCGTAAGACAGAATGCGAAGTATAATACGTACAGCGTGAGCAGTAAGATAAAATAATACTGCAATAGCATGGTTTATAGCTATGACAGATATTCATAAAAATACATACATAAATAACACAGGCTAAAATGTCAATACTCATCTGATGCTTCTAGCTAGTTCTACCCCAGTGTACCTAACCTAAGTGTAGTACGAGGTAAGAAGTAGGTGCTGTTTGTCTATAGTCTAGTTTAGCTATAGTTGCCAAGATTTGCCAAAAGTCCCTCTAGGTTCTAGTCCGCTCCATACCTTAGAATGAGTGAGGTTGGAATCTCTTTCCGAGTCTCGATCTCTAACACCCCGCAAGGGGAGTCAGAAACACTGGAGCTGGATTCTCTGTGAGGAGGATGACAGCGTCTGGTCAGTGCGTCAGGCGTGGACTTGACTTCCTTCCAAACTTGCCGTGGCGAGCCGCGTCGTGCAAGTAGACAGCCGAACCGTGGTTTGCCATAGTAAGTGAAGGTATATTTATACCTTGAAGGTGTTTAGGAATGCCAGTATTGACGTAAAAGTCAGCAGAAGAACATCATGAATGAACCCCTAAGGAATAGATGTTCATGCATAATAAAGGAGTTCTTGGAGAAATCAATATCCAAGCAAGGGGAAGTCCTAAAGGTTTAAGAGTCTGGTTTTCCAAGAACTCGTTGTGACGTAGATGGACGGGTGTAGGTGGCCATGCCTGTATTTGGTTAGCATGGATAATGCACAAATAAAGGTAGGATTTCTATGCCTTAATATGGGCAATGCGAATTGTGTCTATATAAGGACATAAATCGGGAAACCTATATACGGTATCTAAATCGTCACACAAGATGGCTCTGAAGAGGGGTGGTTTGATTTCAAATGTCAAGATTGTCAGAGGTTCCTTAACAGATGCAGAGGAGGAAGATTAATAGCAAGGAGGAGAATATTATA
Source organism: Triturus cristatus (assembly GCF_964204655.1). NCBI lineage: Eukaryota > Metazoa > Chordata > Amphibia > Caudata > Salamandridae > Triturus > Triturus cristatus. The sequence continues at coordinate 391,977,548 of NC_140588.1, forward strand.
TGAGAGTACAAATCATTAAAAAATACATGTCTGGCATTGCTGATGTAAGAAAGAGAAGGTGTTAGAGTCCAACTGAAATGAAATGTGAGATGCAATATTACAGGGTGATTACAAATCCTTTAGTGTTGGTAAATTCTGAGTTATTCGTCTCACCAAGGAACCTGAAGGGTCAAGTAACTGAGTCTCAATGGGTTGAGTTTATTTCACATCATTATAAAAGTCTGGTACTGAAACAAGCCCAGTTTGTGCTGCAACCCATTTGAAAAGCAAGTTTTTATTATCACAATCTGTTGTGTACAAACACTACTAAACGTTTTTGAGTCTAGTTCCTTTGGGTCAGGCAACTTGGTTGCTGTTTTGTAGACGTCCGAGCTGCTGTTTACCTAGTCGACCAGGAAGCTGTTTGGTGAAAGTTAAGAGCATAGAATATACCACTGGATTTGCTGTTTAAAGATATTATAGCTTCATTTAAATAACTGTTATACTGACACTTTTGGTTCCAGGTTGGAGCGAGTCGGCGATTCGGTGCGCAGAGTGCAGCAGACGGACGGACGGGATAGGAGCAGGAGCGAGCAGTTTCAGCTCCGACGGCCTCCAACCCCTCGCGGCCCCCAGTGGCTCCTTGGCTTCGCGGCAACCAGCAGCCTCAGGGATTCCCTGGCGGCAATCCGATCTCCCAACCTCCCAGCCTCCGACTTAAGGGCTCCAGGCTCCCGTGGTGTCAGCAGCGTCAGCGGTATTTACTTCTATTTTCTTCTTTTTGGGCGGACTGGGGCCGTCTGCACTTTCCCACATTTACCCACATATGTCACATACGTCACACAGACCGCACTGAGCACCGCACTCGGTAGCAGAGGCAGCAGTGCGGAATTCGTTTGCGGCTTTATCACAGGGTCTAATTGCAATTATAGACCAAGTAGCTCCTTTGGGGGAAAAAAATAATAATAAAAAAACCCTTGTTCAATTGCGGCCTCTGCGTCGACGGGGGTAGGGGCGCATCTCCCCACCCCAGCTGCTTCAACGCACGGCACTTGCCCCCACATCACCCCACTTATACTTATACAGTGGGAGAGAATTGGGCATTGTTGGACATTGTTGCACCGGGGCAGCATACAGCATACAATATACAGAGCAGTGAGCATGACCGCTTTTAGTGGCGGTCGCAGAATGTTGAGCCCAGCAGGCGGCGAAAGCGACCTAACTAGGTTGGGTGCGGCTAGGGGTCAGCTTGTGTGCCCTGCTCTCAACTGTTTTTGAAGAGCGCATGCTAGGGTGGAAAATATAAAATACAAACAAACACAAACAGAAGGAGCAAACAAACAAAGTAAAGCAAAGGGTACATCCAAGCTATACTCAAGGGAGAATTAGAAACGAGGTGAAGCTAAAGAAAAGAGTTTGCCAAAACAGCATGAAGACCAGCAAAAGTGCCCCTGTCCATTCCAAAGAAGTGACCCATTTGGAAACAAGCTTGGAATTACCATCAACAACGCCGCCAACATCGCCAACACTATTATCAACAGCGCTATCAGCGCCAAAGAGAAAGTTAACAGGAAGAAACACAAAAATCATTTTTAATCTCCCCTAATCTCCGAGCCCAGACAAGAATAACCAGAACAACAAGAACCCAGGACTTAACCATAAAATCGAATTCTCAAAATAATCGGCAACCAAGTAACCGTGACAGCCCAAGTAAATTTAAGTGAAAAAACACAAAAGCCACAAAAGAGCCCAACAAAAGAAGTACAAGTTGCAAATACGAAGAGGCGCTCTGTAAGTCTTGGGGCACTCCCCCATCTCCGTGAGGCGGATTTAGGCAAAGACCGGCCATGTGCCACTTTCAGCATCATGGTGGATGGTGTGGGCAAGAGTAGCGAACACAAACAAGCCTCATAAATTCCGGTTAACTCAGGAATGCCTGATAAGCTCGTTTGGGCCAAAATGTGTAGCCCAGATGGCAAAATCCTCCTTTTTCACCCAAAGCGAGCAGCCAACGACAGGGCTTCTTTATGATTACAACCACAATACGATACTCTCACCAATAAAGACAGAACCAGGGAACGGTTTCATAGCCCACTCAAGACATGATCAACCTACATAGCCCAGATCGGGGCCTGGATCCCCTATACAATCAAACCTAAGCTTGATAGGATCCCCTGTACAACCAAGCCTAAGCTTGATAGGAGATCCTAAGGACAACTCCAGGATCAAAACCTGGAAGTAATTTTCATCTCAGTTCACGATCAGAAGTAAATCATACGGATCATTTTTCACCTTCACAAGCTCCGTTATGGTCTCCATTCATCAACATAATGGAAACCATCTCATCCGTATTATTTCAACCCTGAGAAAAACTAGAGTTACAAGTAGATCTCCTGCAAGCTCTCACACTACACGTCTCTGGCATAGAACGAAAAATTCAACCATTAAACTCAATAATCGAGCGGGTGCAGAAAGATCCTCATACAACGTACCACGAGTGCCAATGTTCAAGCACCATGCACCAACTAAAATCCATTCCAAAGATTTTGATAGACATATTGGCAGAAGTAAAAAAAAAAACAATGGCCACATCCGCCGAAAGTTTTCCAACTAGCACAGCGACGATCCAACAGGATCTCATATCATCATTGGGTACTCAAAAAATCATGGAGGTAATGGATGGCTTCTTGAGAGACTCAAACTCAGAAACATGGACAGAAACATCAAATAACATGTCTACACAAAGCAATCATCGAAATAATCAGATTGGTGATTCCTGCGACGATCTCGTGCCAGACGCAGCAGCCTCAAAACCACAGCAACAAAATTTGAACAATCCTTTAACCAAACGGGAACGTAAGAGACTGAGAAAGTCAAGACAAAATAAGCAAAAGAGACGCCAAGCAACAGCACAGATTTTTTTCAAGAGGCTCCAAGTCAACCTGGGTTTAGTGATTATCAAATGAACCCAAACGAATTAAATCCAGGGAAAGGAAAATTGGAAGCTAAGACAAGTAAGCATAACATTGAAAATCCGGCCGAACTTAGACCCCAATCAGAAAACCATGACATCAACAGTTGCCCTGTTGATTCAATAGCAACGCAGACAACTAACCACAAAGATCCCCGGCAACCGCTTGTTCCCAATAAAGAACAATACTTCCCCAAACAAGTAAAATCTCAAACCAGCAATATAGTGGTACATTCGCAACAACCTCCAACATCCGGCGACAGACTGGCAAATCACATAGATTACTGGCCACCACCAGTAAACGAAGACAGATTACGAGAAATAAAAGCAAATACAATTGATCGATCGGTGGTAAAAACAACTCGGCCTCACCCTGCAACAGAGGGGACCATACCAGCAGGAGATACCATAAGCCACCAAGTTAATCGCTCGCAAAGCAACGAAGGCCAAACCTGCCTAGAAGGCATAGTAAAATTAGAACTAATCCCACATTACACATCAAAATGAAACCACAACATCCTAAATCGTAGTGCAATATTAAAATTGGCAAATGCAATAGAAACATTAAAACATCTAAATACAGCCCATATAGAAAGCGTTCAGTTCAAAACTTCTACAAATGCCAAAGGAAGAGAAATGACAGTTGTAACCTGAAGTGACCCAAAAACTACAACTGAGGTATAGAACCACAGAGACATTTTCACCAAATGGGGAATCGAAATAAGAACTATAGAAACAGAAAGATGTCCCGGGCCCTTAAGTCTAACAACTGAATCAAGATCAGTATTGGATAGTGGAATACTCTGGGGGGCACTAGGTCCCACAACAAATGCTCAGAAGAGTTGGACAAATCTACGTATCATCCATCAAGTAGCACCTCAAATACCATCTGAAGAAGCAAGTCAAGTCCGAAAAGTTATTTTTTCAACCACTCGGGACATGGAGACAAAGGAAAAGACGGCATGAAAAAGTAAACCACAAATGTGTTTGTGAAATATCAACGGCCTTGGCAATAAGGCAAACAAAGAAGATATGCAAACCTTCTTAAAAAAATTTGACATACTCCTATTCCAGGAAACTTGGTCCTTGTCACCCACGCCGATCAATAGTTTTAAAGAATTTCAGCAAAATGCCTCCAAAGTTAAAGCATCAGGCAGACCATTGGGTGGTCTATCAATTTATTTAAGTATAAGTATACCATGGTCCTATGAGTCAATTGACCTAGGACAAACGTGAATTCAAGGTATAAAAATTTCACTATCACAAAATCTACTTAACGGGCAGCGATACAACAATGAGGAAAAGCTTTTAATCATATGCATTGTATATATTCACCCAGCATCAAAAACAAAACAAGAGATTATGACCGTCAAAGCATTGATCAAATCACTGTAATTAACTTTTCCGCAGGCAGGAATTGTGTTGTCTGGCGACTTTAATATGTTCCTCCTTCAAACGGACCAGGCACAAAAGAAGAAACAAATTAAATTCAAAGGGAAAACGATTCCCCAGCAATTACAAATTATCAGAAAAATTATCGATATGGCCAACTGTGAGCCTCTATATTAGACGACACAGGGATGATAACTCTAAATGGCGGTTTCCCACAAGACCAACCAGCGAGATCAACTAGAATATCCAAGCAGACACACTCAGTCATAGACTACACAATGGTGGACATTGAGGCACTGCATCTAGTTACCAAATAACGCACAGACTAGAGAGTGACCACAGTCCTCAGTTAACTGACTTTCACATTTACTTACCAAGAGCAGAGGAATGTAAAAGCCAGTCTGAAACACCAAGTCCATACAATATAAAGAGTCTCACATGGAATGGCAAAAATGCTGGTGAAATAATGATCTACGTGAAGAATTTACCGTTGGTCACTCAAGATCAAAATCCGATACAGCCATGGGCAATTTGGATGAACATGATCACAATGCTAATTTCCACTCAAAGGAAAGACATCATGGGAACAATTCAAGGACAAAAACAACAGAGCCCTTAGGCTCCTTAGCAGCGAAAAAAAGGGCATTTAGCCGAGAATTGAGAAAACTATGTGGAAATGCACTGAAAACGAGCAAAGGCGAAAAGCAACAAATACATCAATTAAGGCAAAACTACAAAAAAGAAGTCTGGACTGTAAAAAAAACACAACAAACTGAAATCTGGTTCAAATTACTGGAAGTAAGCAAATCAAATAACAACAAGAAATTTTGGGCGGATATAAATAACATACCTAACGGATCCTTCCGCCAATACAATGCAAATATCCTAGAGGCAGACTGGATAGCCCACCGAACCAAAAGCAACATGAATGAAAATTTTAACCACCAAGTTGCGAACAGAGATTATAACGTAGTTCATCAACCCAAAAAAAACAACTTTGAAAATCCATCTGAGGAAAACTAGATTTGAACTTCCCAGGTTGATAAGGTAATAAAAAACCTTAGATCTAGTGGAGCCCCTCGCCCAAATGGCTTACCGAACGGGCTCTTTAAACAAGACAAATCGTTCTGAGCAGATTTTCTCACTCCGCTATTTAACCACACTTTTCAAACAAATAGCATACCAGAGTCCTGGAGATGTAGTGTTTTGCACCCGATATTCAAAGCGGGTGCAAGGTCGGACCCTGCGAACTTTAGGCTAATTGCCCTAATTGACGTAGAAGCAAAAATATATGCAGCAAACCTCCTGATAGCTCTAGAAGAATGGGTCTCCTCCAACAAGATCATCCCAGTAACACAGACAGGCTTCAGACCCGGCACAAATACGTTGTCCAATCTTTTGGCTTTGAATCTTCTCGTAGAAACTGTCAAACGAAAATCCATCAAATTGTACACCTGCTTTGTTGATCTAAAAGCAGCATTTGACATGGTACCAAGAGAACTGCTGTGGGAAAAAATTGCAAACTTGGGTGTTCCTTCATCACTACTACGAGCCATAGTCAATCTGTATACATCTACTTGGGTCCGGATAAAACTGGGTACCTGAGAAAATACCACAGCAAGGATTCCTGCGTATACCGGCTTAAAGCAGGGATGCGTACTGGCACCTAGTCTCTTCAACATCTTTACTGCAGACCTAGATAGGAGGCTATCAGAAGTGCAAAGTGACCCTCCAAAAATCGCAAACTGCAAAATAAGAAGTCTGCATTATGCAGACGATATCATCTTATGCAGCCAGACGCCAGTGGGACGCCAGAGCCTGATTACAAAGTTGGTGGAATATACCAAGGAACACAGGTTGTCTTTCAACTATATGAAAACCAAGGTCATGTGTTTCTCTGCAAATTCGGTGCCCAATAGGGGAAAGTACCAGTGGTATGCAGCAGGAAATAGAATTGAGCACAGCGCCTCCTACAAATATCTGGGAGTAGTGGTCAACACAAGGTTCACACTTAAAGACCACTTAAACACTAGAAAAGCTCAAGCAAACAAATTACGATTTGCATTGAATACGTTAAAACTGAAACTAAAGTGTCCATCAAACACTCACCTACTAAAAGTCATAGCTGCCAAGTTCCTCCCAACTCTCACTTACGACTCTGAACTATGCAAGGGACAAGATGCCAACTTCTTGAACCTACTGCAAATCAGGATTATTCAAACAAGTCTTCCGGATTCCGCAGCATACATCTCAAGCTCAGGTTCGTTTGGAATTTGGGTTATTAAATCAACATCCGATCATACAAACGGCAGTAATAAAGATGTGTTGGAAACTAAAAGCAGCACCAGAGGACTCTTTGTTGGGGCACTGCTGGACAGAAATAAAGAACCAACCCAAAGGAGGAAAAGCTTGGCACACCGTACTCGAGCAAGCATTAACAACGCTTGACATACATGAAGCTTGGAATTCGGACCATAGTTTCAATGCATTTAAAAAAATAATCAACAGCGCAGCAAAGCAAAAGGCCTGGATAATGGATAAAGCTGCCCTATCAAAGAAAATACATGGCTGGATGGTCTTAACCTTATATGAGATGCGAGCGCCTCAACCGTACCTCGTCCAGCATGTCACTCCATCAACCCAGCACCACCTACTGTTGATCAGGTTGGGAGCTTTTACCACTAAAGATCAGATCCCAAAATGGAAACAGTCTTGGCCAACAATGCTTTGCAGACTTTGTGGCCAAGCCGAAGAGTCTCTCATTCACCTAGTGTGCATTTGCCCAGCTGTAAACAAGCTGAGACGGCAATACATACTCCAAGCTCTTCACTTTTCGCAAATTAGATCATGTCGACCAGCCATCATGCAACAATTGAACTGCCAGTCACTTCAGACCTCTCATAGGGCAACCACATTTTTTCAGAAAGTCAGCTTATTATGGGCTAAATCCAACATATAGCGCAAGGCGTACGTTTTTCAATGGCACCAAAATGGACAGGAATACCAGCCATTTGCATATGACTTTCAAACAGGAGACAAGCGACTGCGCACTTTTGGAAATCAACTTGTTTTTTTAAAAAAATTGTAATAATCTCAATGCACATGACACCGCACAAGAGTCAGAAATCCTGTAACTCCAAGCTAATATCCCTACACTAGTCATGATCACAGCTGTGTAGTCAAAGATTCATGCACACTAGCACTTTTCGTATATAACTGCTGCAATGAAAATTGAAGTCCACCTGCAATGAAAGACATGCTGCACCGCAGGACTGAACTTCAAACGCATGATTCCAGCCATGAAGCTTCAGATAAGCAAAACTTGCTACCAAATACAATATAGCACACGTTTTAGCAAAAGGTCAAAAGAAGTTAAAAAATTAATTTGAATAAGTGCTCGCGCACCGACTAATTATGATGAATTCTGAACTTTGGGAAACGGACATGCCTTCCTCTTTTATTCTTTACCTTTTAAACATAAATGCTGATTGCGATTTTATTGACCAATTTTAATGTGTTTTTGTAATGGTTTTAATTAACTACATGCAATAAAAAAGTCTTCTTCTTCACGGTTATAAGCACTGCACATTCAACCCAACCATTTAGTTTGCAATGTCAGAAGTGATTTGACAACATTGAACTCCCACCTGTACTGGGCAATATTCTTATGACATACCCATAAAAATGTAAGGAAAAAATAAGTTTGAATGTAAATAAAATCACTTCTACCCATTCAAATAACCAGGTACAGGTCGACCTTGATGGCACATGGCTTTTTCCAAAAACATTTTGTGCAGAGAATGGTTGAAGGCAGTGGTGCATTTTAGTGCACTTTAGTTTTTACATCTCTGACCCTTGGCCATAGCAAAATTGCACTCCTGTTCTCCAAAAATTGGCGATCTACATGTCCCCTTCTTATGTACTATGATGATCCGGTTATAATGGCTTATAGGAAGATGGGTTTACCCCTGAATGAGAACTAGGATTACAGGTAAGTAACTAATCCTTCTCATCCAAGGGATACTCATCAATAGTCATAATCTGTGAATAATCCCCGCCCACGTGCTTGCTGGAAGAGGAGTCTCTGATGTCTCCATGGCCACCACCCTGATGGCTTCTAACCCTCTCCAGCTGGGCATGAAGCTTGATGCGTTCTCTGTCAAGCAGAGTCCTTTTAGGAAATTTGTGGCAATAACAACACTGGTCAGGGTTGTGTGAAGAAGGAAGACACACAATACACACTGAGTGTGGGTCTGACAGTGCCATTTTCTTGCCACAGGAAGGACATTTTCGAAATAAAGCAGGCATTCTGACTAGAACATTTTTAGTAAAGTCAGAAAACCAGTAGAATATACTTCAAGGAATCAAGAAATGTCGAATTTTCAAAGGAAATGTCGAATATAACCAAATTCAAAAACTGAAGAGCTCAAACTCCAGGATCCTCTCAGAAGGAGAAAAGAACTGACCTAAACGTAATGATCTTCACTCTTACTGCAATTAGAGCATGCCTACGATCAATGCAGAAAAGAAGGCGGCTCTAATCTTTTCTAAATGGTTATTGACATTTTCTTGGCTCTTAAACAATAGCCTTTGGAGCAGGTTAGGGAATAGATATATTTGGGGTTTACATTCACACTAAGATGGGTTAATCATATAGCTAAATTAGGAACGCCCCTTCTTGTTACTGTGAATGCTCTAAAGAGGTTTGGGTGTGGTTATGGGAGTCTATCTGTGGAGCCATAGAAAATTGCCGCTTTAGCGGCAGGAAACTGGGCTTGATAATATGCCCTTTTGAATTCCAATAGAAGCCCAGGTTCACACCAGAACATGGGCTTCTATTGGAATCCTCAAGGGCATATTATCGAGCCCATTATCGCAGCTTTAGCGGCAGTTTCCGCCTGCTAAAGCAACAATAATTTTAACACTGTTCTTGATAATATGCCCCAAAAGTTTAATCTTAGAAATATCTGGTTCCGTTTTCTGTTTAAGTACAACAGGAATGCCTTTGTCTCTCCTCGTTGTGAATAGTGTTTAACTGCATTTAAATTTAAAAAGTTAAAAGACTTTGTACAGACATTTAAAACTTCTGAGATCATAAAGCTCTCATTGTTATCAAGAAATTGGAGGAAAGTGCGTTTTGTAGTGTATGATGTTATTTGCTTTCAGTTTCAAAAGTTAAAAGACTTTTTCTTTCAAGATTAACTCTTCTGAGACAAACCGTGTTTATCCAGAGGTTCTAATTTTGTGGATTTGTCATGTTCTTCAGTGAAGATAAGACTTCGCAACCACTAATATCTCGTTCGAGAAAAAGAAGACTTGCTTGTTCTAGAGTTCCAGGAAAGTACAAGGTTTATTATTTACCTAAAGCGATCTTTGTGAGCAATTCAGTCTCATTGGCATATTTGAACTCAGATCAAAGTATCATTGATGTTACTTAGCAAGCACTGAGGAAAGTGCAACCCAGATGAATTGTATTATTATTAATGAAGCATCAAGTGCTGCACATAAGCACAGTTGTGTGGAGCTTCAAAGACGTAATGAATTCACACTCTTCTGTAAGCGCAGCTGTGAGAAGAATTTAAGGGATAACTGTTTATATACCGAGAAAATTCTACTCGATTGTGAGAAGATATCGCAAGACATATCCATTACAAGAAGGTTCTAGCTATGTGTATTTTTTCTTTAATAGAGAAAGATTGTGGAAAAAGAACAATTGTATTAAGGCTTTCCTCTCTCTACATTTCCTGACGAAATATATATAGATCTTATTTCTGGAAAGTCTATCTCCCTTGGGAAGGAAAGATTTTCAAGATTGAAGGTACCAGTGGTATTACAAGTACATACACTGTACAGGATTATTGGATTTGGGATATACACATACTATGCTAATACTTCCTACATTTATCATTTCAGTGTCGTTCCCAGCAGTCCCTTTCCCTTCTCCTTCCCCACACCTGGCATCTCAGGGGTTAGTTTCTTGTAGGAACCCAGTGGTGCCTGGAGACGGGTCCATTCTTAACATCTTGCCATTACTGAGAAGCATCGGATTCTTCCCAGACAATTTATTTGAATGAAAATTCCTTCAATGATTATGAAATCTTCTGAAAAAGTTAATGACTTTATTAATTGCATATAAGAGTGCCTGAGTTTTATATATGCAGGTTGAAAGAAAGACTAATAAAGAAATTTAGAGAAAAAAAAAGAGTGCCTGAGTCTAAACCCAAAACCTCAGGCTGGGCCTTAATATGTGAAAGGAAGGCCCTCTAGAAGGGAGTTAAGAGCTGGCTAACAATATATAGCACTCTGAGGTTGATTGTAAGGTGGCATGCCGGTGCTAAACATAACACCATTCAGAAATATAAACATTTGGATCACTTTCTGGGTTGTTGGCGGTACTGTACATGCAATTTGAGGGAGGGTTCTCAAGAAAGTTTGATCTTTTACGTGCAGAGGCTGTGAGTAGCCGTGCACAGCTGGGCTCACTATGTGTGTAGAAGGCAGAACATATCACTGGTACTAGATCTGTGAGAACATGTCTGCTCCTCATAACTACCTAACAACTGTCTTTGTAAAATACTGAACAACAAAAGCCCTACATGACTTCTTGGCTCAGATTTATCAAGCCTTTGAAATGTCCTTGCGTCGCACAAGGCAACAAACAGAAAACGCAAAGGCTTCAATATTATTGATGAAAAACCTGCAAGGGGTGATTTGCACCACCTTGCATGTCTTTGTAAAGAAATGTAACGTAGCGCAGCTGCTTGCGCTGTGTTATGTTACATTTTAAGCTGGGTGGCGTTCCATAGGTGCAGCATTGGCATTCCCATGCATACAGACATAGGTTTTGATGCATGCCCTGATTTACTAAAGCTAGTAAACCTAGGAATGTGTCAAAATACTACCCCTTCCCCAGTGAGGCGTAACACGAAAAGAAATCTTTATTTTGCCTTGTACTTTCTAAAGATTGTTTTCCTGAAGGAAAGTGTCCTTTTCTGCACAAACAAAATCCTACCTATAAAGCAGGCACCATCGCACTATAATGCAAGGGTGCCTGAATTGGTGCTAGGCTGCACACAGCTCACCAGCGCAAGGAGAGAGCAGAAACGCTCCATATCTTAGGCAATATGGAGCATTTCTGTTCTCTCCCTTTTCAAGTAACGCATCGAACCACAACATAGCACCTTTGCTTTCTTCCCTGACTTGCATGAATGACTGGCAAATTTGCTCCCTCATGTGTAAAGAAATATAGTATAGTAAAATGGTATTTATATACCGCCTTTTGCCAGAGCCATGCAGTTTTGTAGCACTTGAATCAGCAGGTGCTATTGGTACCTTTATCTGAAGGGTACTGCTTTTCTTGTCCTCTGGGAGGGCAAAAGGCAGTGTAGGACCGATAGGGTCATCGAAGCCCCAAAGGCAAGCCTGACTGAACCCATCTCCACCTGGACCCAGCACCAGGACCCTTGATCCCCAGCCCACCTGCAGATACTACACCACCATCCTCCACGCCCTGGATACCAGATGGCCCAGTAAATAATGCTTCCATACAAGCACCGCACTCTACGGTAAGACCATTATTCTGCACCAGATGTGCCTTCTCCTTCACCAGACGTCCGCGCCTGTACCTTCCCAGAGCACCACACCAACTGCATGCCTCCCAACACAAGAAGCAAGCCACCAACTCAACGGCCTACTCCTCAAGCACTCCACCAAATTATGGGACCTCATCACAACCCACACACCTGACAATGTCTTCCTTACCAAGACCTGGCTCAACCGAGCCTCTGCCTTGGACATAGCCACTGCGGTCCCCACCAACAAACTGGGGGAGTCATCCACAGAGACGCCATACAGTGCACCACCAACACCGATAATGACACCACCCACATGGAACACCTCAATTTGAAGCTCTACACAGACAGCAAGACAACCTTCAGAGGCATTCTCGCATACCAGCCGTGGTACCTCACCCCAGCTTTTGCAACTCCATTGCAGACAGTATCGCACACTTAGACCTGAATTCCAAGGACTACATCTTTCTCGGTGATCTCAACTTCCAGATCAAGGACCCCAGCAAGCACAACACCGCCCAACCCCCTCGACAGCATTAACAGCCTCGGACTGACCCAGACCATCAGTGACCTCACACACATCGCAGGACACACAATAGACTCCATTTTCACCTCCAGCAACTGCATCATTTACAGCCATGCAACAGAAATCACATGGACCGATCACTCCATCATCCAATTGACAATCTCCAGCCCCTGCACTGCCATCCCCAAGAGAGCCAGCACCCCCACCCCGGAACTGGGGAAAAATCTCAGAAACCAGTTGGACGAATGCCCTCAACACCTCCACCCCAGCAACCGTGAACAGTTTGGAACAGGGAATGAATATCTTCAACGACTGGATTACCAACTGGACAGCTAGCATCGCCCGCATCAACAGCAACAAGCAGAGAAGATCCACCAAAAACGCCTGTTAGTACATACAAGAACTCAGAACAGTGAAACGTGACAGCAAACAGCTTTCGAGGAGATGGTGCACCAGCAAGAACACCTCAGACAGAGCAGCATTCAAAACCTCCCTCAACATCCACCACTGCCTGAAAAAGGGCCACAAAGAAGACATCCCTAGCCAATGCTTTGAAATCAGCACCAACAACAGCAAGGAGCTATTCAACGACATTAAAGAGTTCTCCAACCCGGTCACTAGCGAAAACACCAGCACACACTCCCAGAAGTTGTGCTACAACCTTGAAGACTTCTTTCACGACAAGATTGCAAGTATTTACAGAAACTTCTTACTCCAGCCTTCACCCATGGACCTCCTTGACAGACCCGCCCCCACTACAACCGACATGAGCCACCGATTGCCCACCTAGAACCACATCTCTACCCAGGACACCACCTCCATCATGAAGTCCATCCATTCAGGAGCTCCCACAGAGCCATGCCCACATCACATTTTCAACCGCAGAAACCAAAGGATCAGTCAGGAGCTCACCACCCTGCTCAACACCTCAGTCACCACTGCAACCTGACTCCTGGGAATCCAACAAAGTCAGACCCCTTCTCAAGAAGCCCTCCGCCAACCCCAACAAACTCAAAAACTACCAGCCAATCTCCCAGCTACCATTCTAGGCCAAGGTATTGGATAAAGAATCCACATCAGCACCACCTCAGGCAACTCCACTGGTTCCCTGTACAGAAGATATGCCAATTCAAGATGCTGACCCAGACACACAAGGCCCTGCACACCCAAGGACCTGAATACATCAACCATCGAATGAACATTCATCACCCATCAACAAATCTATGATCCACCTCCCTTGCACTTGCCCATATGCCTTGCATCAATAGAAGCAGAAGTAGAGAATGCTCTTTCTCTAACATTTCAGCAACGTCCTGGAACAGCCTTCTCAAGCAGCTCTGCACTATCTCATCTCTCCCAGACTACCATAGAGCACTGAAAACCAGGCTGTTTGAATGAGACCCAGGGACCTGTAAGCTCCTGAATACCCTATCGGTGATTAGCAGCGCTATATAAATTCAGTTTGATTGATTGATTCATTGATTGATAGGATTTTAAGTCATGACCTGTACATAGATTTGAAGTTTCAACAATAACAGTGTTACAGTTAACTCATCCCTGCTAACTCGCCCCCAAGTGTGGTCTTTTATCGGGAAGGTGCTCTCCTTGCCAAGCTGAAACCTGATGACTGAGAAATGTTGCACTGGACTCTCTGAATGTAATGGAGTTTAACATAAGTATACATTGGGAGAGTTTGTTTTTTTCAGAGAGAAAATTGAAAACGGGTCTTTTTTTATTTCAGGTGGAAAAATAAATAGCAGTGAGACTCTCCACATAAAAATGAATGTTTGCAACTGATGATTGTGACACTGGAAGGTGACTGAAACTATATAACGTTACTTGAGGTTTCGGCAGAGCAGTTGCCCTAATGCTTCTAGGGCAGGGTCAGTCTTAAGTGGAGTCTCCTGATGTGTGACTAACCCCGCTCCAACTCAGCTGGTCATAACTTATCTCACTCTGGTCCATCAATGTGCCAAGAACATTTTCGGTTCCTGCCAAAAGCCAAATGGCCCATGAGAGGTGCGGAGGCAGTGCAGGAAATGTGGGAGACCACTCCAGATACCAGTTCTGGCAGCTATTTCTGAGCTAGATCAGGGATCTGATTGACTCAGTCAAATATGCAAAATTTGTCCTGGTGACTTTTTCCAACACCAGGGCACAGTTCAACTACGTCCTCACAGTGTCTGTTTTCTGTTCCAAGCAGCAACCAGCAAGCGGCTGGGGGTTCTCTCATTTTCACTTCCAGGTGGACCCAAAACAAAAGCCTGATTTAAAGGGTCAGTGGCCCTTCTTTTGTTCAAGTATTATCCTGGATGGGAGTCATCAGGAGGCTAACGCCTGGGCGCCAATGTAATAGAACACAGGTTATTATCACTTCACAAGTACGATTTGTAGACAGGTTTCTCACTTTGTTCAACACCTTTATGTAAGAGCTGTGCACGCACTGTAAGAATGCCTGATGTATCTGTCTGTATGAGTAACTACACAAATAATGATTAAAATGGCACTTACTAATTTATTTTTAATGTAATTCTTTTATAGCGCTGCTCCTCCCATTGTAAGGTGTCAGAGAGCTTTAAATCACACACAAAGAGATAATAAATTACACAAATATATAAAACAATGTACAGGAAATGTTGCAAAAGACAATGACAGTGTTATAAGGTGTAGAAGTCACATATCCTCCATACTTATAGTCATTATATTTTAAGAGTGCATGGTCGAGAGAAACACGAAGTCAGAATTTAAAACATAATGCAGTTATTAGGTTTGTCTGTACGAACAAAACTTTATTACTAACCAAAGGAACCCTCCAATGCAAACTTGGAATAACAACAGAATGAGAAATAGCAATGCGGATATAGCCTTACGGCTAGAGCGGTCAACCTCAAAGCTGGGGAACGGAGTTCGAGTCTAGGCAATGACGCTCAACATCCTTTGAATCTGGGCAAATCACTTCGGGCCAGATGCATGATGGATTTTGCTCCTCGCAAACGGGCCAATTCGCAGAATCGGCCCATTTACGGTCGCGAAAATGCATTTCTGATGCAGCAAACCCAATTTTGCGATTCGGTTTGCGTTTCGCTATTTAAAGGTAGGTGTTTAGGGCGGCCCTTTCAAATAGCGAATCCTAATGGTATGCATTAATGTTTTGTGACCGTAAATACGGTCGCAAAACGTTTGCATATTTCCACCTACTTCTTGTAGGTGGTAACCCATTTGCAACCCCTTCCCCTTTGTGAATGTTAGTTAAATAATTTTTTAAGAGCAGGCAGGTCCCATGGAATGAAACTTTAAATGTTTTCTTTTAATCGCATCCCGTTTTCCTTTAAAGAAACTGGGCTGCATTTAAAAAAAAAATGAATTGCTTTATTAAAAAGCAATCACAGACATGGTGGTCTGCTGAGCCCAGCAGGTCACCATCCCTGTGATTTTTGGGATTCCTAGGGGGTCGCAAATTGTGACCTACCTCATTAATGTTCATGAAGTAGGTCATTTGCGATCCCCCAGGAATCGCTAAAAGTGTTAAACACACTTACATGCATCCATTTTGCGATTTCCTAATTGCGAATCGCAAAGAGTCAGAATTAGGAAATCGCAACACAGGGCCTTCATACATCTGGCCCTTAATCTCTCCCTGCCTAACAAAAAAATGAATGTGTTAATCTGTATCGAAACTTGTGCTCATGTAAAGCACTCTGATACCCGATATCTTTGGGTCTAGTCTGCGCTGTATAAAACTCAAAAAAAAAAAAAAAAAAAAAGGATCTAAACCAATGACGTGCAGTTTGCATACAACTCCTTCATGCCCATTCATAACTCACTAGCCTATATAAGTTTTGCAATTTATAATCTGGAAGTAACAAAAGGATCTACCTGCACTCCTATATTCTTATTTCAAGGACTGTGTAGCTGGTGTTTAACTATGAAAGATAAAGTAAACTAGAAAAGACTTACTTTCGCAGGTGTCCTTGTTGATAAATTCTTTGTGCTAGATTTTTTAAAACATATGTATATAACTTGACAAGCAGTTTCCACTTTTCATGACTCTGTCCCTCCTGAATCCGTCCCCTTTCCTCTGCCACACCTTGACCATCAAGTTATAAGCAGGGCCACTGGAATTATGCAGCAGGAGAGGACCAAATGATGCTGCTGGATGGAGTATGCGGCAAGACAAGGCAAATTATGCTGCATATTGAGGCACATTTGTACTAGTATTACCTAATTATTTTGCCATTTTTAAACTTGGTAACACTGTCTGGGTATTGGCTGCACCTAGTTAATACCAGTTTAACTCCTAAATATAGCAATAAGCAACAAAAAGGTTACCAATACAGGTTTGCAAAGGGCCTTCCACTGTGCGGCAAAACATGTTGCTGCATTTTTAATAACTTTGGAACCGTTTGAGCTCGAAACAAAATTCGTTTTTTGTTAAAATCTGCAGATTATGCATCAGATGATGGATTATGTTGTAAATATGGCAAATCTTTAATTATGAAAGCAAAATGTAGATAAGCGCACTATCCGAAGTTAGAACGTTTTGGATGGGTTGTAGCGTGCTGCTGGAGTATCACACTCTGGTCTGGAGTGTCAAGATAAATATAAATATAGCAAGCGTCTACTGAAGATAGGGGACGTCCCCCTGCGCACAGCGGAAACCCCAGAGGGGTTAAAAGAGTTCAATGGTCAGTACTCATAAGTTTGCAGAAATAGACGGGAACTCTGTTTGAATTTAGTAGCTGATATTTAGTTAATCATATCACGGAAAGGATTTATCCATACATGTTCAAAAATGTCAATCCATCATGAATTTTGCCCAATGCATTTCGGTCCTATAAAGACCTTCATCAGGGGACATATCTACAAAGGAAGTGTAAAGCAAAGAATCAGGAAGTAACCGAAAACATGAAGATGTTTCAATATCAATAGGATAAAAAAACACAACAGGATAAAAAAACTAAATATACAAGATTATGCACATGCTACTCTTACTTTCAGATTGTAACCAAAATGCACATCCTGACAAGAAAGCCAAAGTGAAGGAGTGTTACCCAAAAGTGCAATATATTCATGAGCAAATCAGACCAAAGTGGCCAATCAACATAAAAATGCTGGTGTACGACGACTGAAAAAAACGAATGTTAGCAATCTGGTGGAAAGTTAACGAAAACATAACCATGCGAAGAAATGCGAAAAAAAGTGGTGGTGAGCCCATAAGCAGTGGCGAGTATTTCGAGGAATTGCCTCATGTGAGTGAAGAATAGTACGTGAGTCGCTGATTCATGGTTAAAATGCTGAAAAAACGTGATACCGCCGATGGAGAACGGCTGGTACTGGGTATGCTGTCCTCGTGTGATAAAGAACCGACGTGGTGTGCTAATGGTGAACCCGGCATAGACCTACAAAGCGGAGCGGTAATTCAAATCAAAAAGTTCACCTCGTGTAGTGAATTAACAAGGATGCAATAAGTGAAAACTTGGTGAAAAATGAGCCGGTGGTGCAACTTACGGAAAACGGCGTGTTCCCGCGATTAACCAGAGTTTCTCATGATTGACGATAGAAAAGGCGAGCGTGTTATGCAATTATGTATTAGTAGCGTGACAGGTGAAATAATTATGCAAAAAGAGCCGCAGCAGCACAATCTCGTAATTACAGTGGGCTGAATTACAAGTTACCAAAGTAATACTTTTTAAATTCCAGCACTGAGCTGAGGGTATGGTTATATGTGTGAACGGGGGTCCTCTTACCTGGGAGAGTATCAGCCTCTTCTCCTGCGTGTTCTGGATCACCAGGGTGATCATGACCAGGTAGGAGGAGGAGGTCTTGGAGTGGAATCAGTAGTTCTTCATTTAGGCAGTCCCCTTGCTGGTTTCTTCTCCCTGGAATACTGCCCAGCTCCTCAAAGTAGAGTGTCTCTGGATACACACAGACATAACTCGACCCTTATTCGCCCTTTATTGGCTGCTCCTCTACCTCCTCTACACCCTTCCCTGGTCTGAACCATCAACTTCAATCCACCTCCTGTTGGCTCAGCTGAGAAGCATGAAGCAGTCCAGCGGGCCATGTATCTCCCAACAGGAGAACCGTCCGATCCTGTCTGCTCCTCTCTGCCACTTTACTCCTACTTAAGTAATGGGAGCAAATTCCCACAGTCAGGCGTGCAACGCACTTAGAGCATCAGCCTCCCCGACCATACTACCCCCTCCATCATGTGCTGCAGCATCCATTGCACACACGGGAATATTTACAATAAAGAGGCGCGGCGCCGCAAACAGATCTGCTGCACCCAGCTGCGTCATTTCAAAAGCACTGGGATGTGCCATATTACCAATAATACTGCGCATACCTGTGCTCACCCCTGCGCTGGCGTTAAAAAAGTGACTAGTGCCAACGCAGATAACCTTGCACCATTGTTAAAGGGTGCCTGTGTTGTAGGGATGATTATTTATGTGCAGGAAGGGATACCTTCCTACACATAAACAATCATTAATGGCAATTTGCTCCTTTGATGTGTGCTGCAGAATGCCTCAGATTTACACATCCTGGTAAATCTGGAGCAGTGTCAAAAAGCAATGGGTGTTGTGTGGGTACACCCACAACAACACCCAGTTCACACCCCTTTGGCGCAGAAGACTGCATCAATGGGTAGGATATTTACAATGCAGCGTTAAGCCGTGCAGAGTGGCTTACTGTCGAATTGTAAATATGGACAGGGCATTGTTCCACTGGAGCATCGTAAAATGTGGCGCTCTGGTGGTGCAATGCCCTTGTAAATATGCCCCACAGTTATTTAGTTGATGTGTGCCGTGCTGAGCTCCAGATATGGCCTCCTACAAAGTATTTCACAATTCAACCAGGGATTCACATGCTTAAAAAATTAGATTCAGTGGGCAATGAGGGCAGGGGAGTTTTGAGGCAGGCAAGACCAGCGTCTAAAAATTACAAATTATTATGCAAATATTTTGTAGGCCTCTCACCTTCAGGTAAATACAAAAACAATGCCCACCCCTTAAATGAAAAATAAATGCATGTGGATGTAACCAGTGGGAAATACACTCTTATGTTATGAATGCTCAGTTGGTTGCTGCAATCACTGCAGATGTGTGTGTTGCCAGTGAGTCACAGAACTGAATCCTGGTTAGTGCACTGTGGACTAGTGAAGTGTATTTATAGTGCTAAGTGGTACAACCAATCGATTGACAGAAATGCTGATATGCAAGTCATTGTTTAGGTCGAGCATCAGCGCGCGTGCGCTGCTGCAAGACCTGCTGTAATCACTCTATGGAGTGTAATTACAGCTGCTGCTTGTCATTGTCTCACAACTCCATCGCTCCTATTTCCTGGCTCCATATTGGCCGGTGCTCCCGATACATCACTTACGTTTTTAATCCAGGAGGCCCGGTTAACTACAGTTTCCTTACACTTTAGGTCATTATCTATTTCTTTGGGGACTATTCATTTAATACCATGATGCCCGCTGAACATGCAGCCATGCACATATGTTTTGGTTACTGAACCATTCCAGCAGTATATATTAGCAAAACATACTTTTTTTCGAAGGCCTGACGTTGCCCCCACACACACGGTACCTTGGTTGCCTAACAATCAGTAGCAAATTATGTGGCAGCTGCTGCTTTTGTTCCTCTACACAGCCCGGGTGCACAGATGAATGTGTTTCCCTTATTCAATAGAACCTTAAGACCTATTAAATACAGTTTGTCCGCCCCTGCACCAACATTTCATCCAGGGTAAGTCATTCACACAGCTTCGCAAATCTGATGGCTCTTCCTTTAATTCTTTTAGTTAACTGAACCATTCCAGTGGTATATATTAGCAAAATGTACTTTTTTCCGAAGCCCTGGCGTTGCCCCCATACACTTGCTACCCTGGTTGCCTAACAACACCTAGCACATTCTGCCACAGCTGCTGCTTTTTGTTCCTCTGCGCAGCCAAATGACGTTGCTTCTGCATGCATGCGGTGACGTTATTAATTCCCTCCTGGGACGAGCACAGACATTTCCTCTTGTCAATGTTGTCGTCCAGAGCCCCTTTCTCTGCCCTGGTGAGTGACGAAGAATGTCCTTACCAATGGTGGGGGGGACCTAGTCACTGCCCTGAAATGTTCCCTCCAAAGGCTTCATCCAGTGCCTTAGGTAGATTACCTGGCCTCATTCAGATAAATTTGCAGCCAGAGACATTCACAAAACTCATAAAAATACACACACGTCTGCGAAAAAAGAGACATCAAAATTTGCAAATCCACAAATTACAATACAACATAATGTTTTCCTCTTTCAATACCAAACACCGCCGCCACTCCCTGTATTCATTGCTCAGAAATTCTCGTGATTGCACAGTTGCCTCTTCTAGTTTAATGAAATGTTTTCCTTTCTATTTGTCATGTCTTTCCTGTTTTTTATTAATATAGCGCATCATTTTTTCATCTGAATAGAGCACTGGTTCAATCCACAGGCGCACAATGTCAGAACACAAACTTCCGTAACACGGGAGATCAAAACACGTGTAATAATCACTAATAAAACTGAAAGACCTTTTACAACAAGTGCACGAAATGTGAGATAGCAGACTGTGATAATAGGTGTTCTAAAATGTCTCTGAAAATGAAAGGTTTCAGTTGGAAAGACTTGCTAAATCAAACAAAGATCGCTCTCTTCTTCTTTCTGCTCACCCTTTCTGACAGGCACAGGATGAACTAGTCTGGGGAAGTGGAGGGTCATGGGGGCAAAATAGCAAAAAGCTCCAGAAGCAATTCACTTGTGCACACTCAGGGGAGCAGATTCGGACTGTCTCTGCTTGTAGTACTTAAACAGAAGATTCATTGTGTCTTTAAAATGGAGGCCATTATAAACACAGAAATGGAACCAGCAAAAACAGAGACCCTCCACCGGCCCAGATGTACTCCCTACCGGGCTGAGCATCAATCCCGTTCTCTATTTATATACCCCCCATCTATTGGCTAATTCTTCCTACTGCACCTTCACCATCGTTTTGTCTTTCTCGTGATGTTGACCTGTTTTTAGGTTTCGCCTACACAGAGCTTGCGCTTCTGAAATCTCTTGTAAAAAAAACCTGTATATTAAAAACCTGCAAGCGGTGCGTCAACAACCACTTTGTAATTCTCCTCCTTGCTTAGGAGAACCAAGGCTGGCAGTAAAATAGGCACAGTTACTGCCACACTTGCTTCTGGTAAGCAACAAGTACAAGTACAAAGTGTGTGTTTCCACACCACTTGCAAAAAAGTGCTTGTTTAAAATGTTATTAACACAGAATAAAATAGGGTGCTGAAAAGTGTGCTGAGAAATTTAGAGCCTATTTGCGAACAGTTGGAATTTTCTAACCCCTGCATAAACCCTGGTTTGTGCAAGGTTTAGAATTCTGAATTGGGTGCTATTTACTGCATCCAGAAATTACCAGGAGTGTTAAATATCTCACCCTTGGTTACATTTTGGCAAGTCAAGCCTACTGAATATTAGCAGTGAAAATATTTAGGTTATTTAATATACTATGCAGATTTTGGTGCACTATGCAAAACAACCTCCACGTTCGTCCACAAAAACTCGTCGTCGGTGCTATTTACTACACCCAATAGATGGCATACCACGTATTGTTATATATCAGGTGCAATAAAAACTACCTTGATTCTGACAAACTCGCATTCAGGGCCTTTATGTTTAAGATAAAACAAGTGCATTTAAAATATCTATTTTTACTAAGACGCAATCAGATTCTCACTAATGCAAACCTTTTTTATAGTAAGGTTCCATTGGAAGGACACACTTCAGACCTCAGCTGTTAACAACCTTACATTACCTATCAAAAATAACAACTTTGTCACCATAAAGACTCAAATGACTAATCAAATAAAACCATACGTTTCCTTTAGTTTAGTTAGTTATACATTATTAGTTTCAATTGAAAGGAACACACTTCAGAACTCAGCTGATAACACACTTACATTGCCTCTCAAAAACAATATATATTTTTCACCATAAAGTCTCAAATGAATCCATCAATTAAAGCCTTATACTGGCTGCCAGACACCATTTAGGTTTACTGATTAACCAAGTGCACACATTTACATTTCTTTCAGATAGCAGCAACCCTGGCGAGAAGACTAGTTTCTTTATTCACTGGTTGCACCTCCCTTGGCTTTACAGAACAGGGAGAGGTGGAGGAGCCAAAGGGTCTGGTATGGTTTTAAGAGCCCTTGCACGAGCTGAGCCTAGAAAATATTAGGCATGTAAATCAAGTGACAGTTCTCATGTGCTCCTTTAACACGTGGAAGCATTTCACCTTAGTGTATCAGATTTTATCACTGCACTGAGAAACATTCTTTAAAAAAGTGATCATTTTTTAAAATGAACTTGAACATTCATGCCCTCACACCCCACCATGGCAACAATGCGACTAGTGAACTAGAGGCACGTCAGGTGTCATGTATATCCTATATGTGGTCTAAATTCTTAATATGCATTGACCAACATTATAGTCTATTAAATTAAACACAAGAGATTTTTGTACAGCGCACACCGCAAACTCACGTACTTAAATATGCTCTCATACGTGATAGTGAAGACAAAGGAGGCTCAGTGAAATAAAATACTTGCTTAGAATTACACAGATTGGTCAAGCAGAGCAGCTGGTATTGATCCCAGGTTTTCAGACTTCACATTGTTCAC
Source organism: Triturus cristatus (assembly GCF_964204655.1). Classification (NCBI taxonomy): domain Eukaryota; kingdom Metazoa; phylum Chordata; class Amphibia; order Caudata; family Salamandridae; genus Triturus; species Triturus cristatus. The sequence goes on from NC_140588.1 coordinate 392,000,687, forward strand.
TTCAGCTACTAGATGGGTACAAGGCCGGTGGTGCCCAGTGCGAAAATCACGTTTGGCGCCTCCACGTCCCATGAACCCCTCCTCGGATTCTCTCACTGCCAGCTGCAAAAGTGCCCCTCATCGCTCTTATAATGAGATATTGCTAAGCACAGCGTCCCCTGAGGTCACGGCACCCCCTCTCCACAGGTCATTGCCCAGTGCGGCAACCAGTCGCACTGCCCTAAAGCCGGCCATGGATGGGGATCTCTTTCATTCTTCTTTTTCGCATCAAAGGTCACTGCTTTGTTTTTATTAGTTCTTTGTGCATGACGTTATACCATGGATGGCAGGTAAAAGACACATGAAAGCTAAGCTTCAGTTTGCTTTTAGTTTGAGGGTCCAAGAAAACCTCAAGATGATCCAGAGCCAGGCATCTGGCTCGAGCCTGGTTTGAGCCTTCAGTTGCTCGGCCACCTCGCTTCCCTTTTATCCACATCTGCCTGAATGTCAGTATTATCCATTCTGGAACAGTTGTATTTTTTAACAACAAGTATGGAAACAGTTATTGTAAAATTAAAAAAGATTGGGATCATCATTTCCAACAGATCACACCCACTTTAACCACTGGTCATCCTGCAGCCATTTACAGGTAGAGGGCACTCCTTTTTTTCATTCCTTCTCATGCCTTATGGTGTCACACTATCTGTTTGGCATATTTAATGTACCTGTCAGTCCCTTGTAAAGTAGCTCAGATAAATTAAATGCTACTGGTGGGCTTGCAGCACTGATTGCGCCACCCACCAAAGTGGCCTTTCAAACCTGTCTCAGGCCTCTGCCATTGCAGGGTCTGTGCGCGCAGGGTTACTGTCGCTGTGACGTGGCACCTAAAGTGTGTGCCACGTCTTTGACCCCCCTTTTACTGCATGTCAGTCACCCCTAAGGTAGGCCCTAGCTAGCCCTATGGGCAGGGTGCATTGTAGGTAAAAGGTAGGGCATGTGCCTTAAGTGTGTGGCATGACCTGGTAGAGACAAACAGCCTTTTTGAAGTGAGCAGCCGCCGAGACGAGCGCGACCCGGAAGCCAGGCATCTGCTGCCTGACTCTGGACGGGGCCAACAGGAGGAGGCGGCCGAGACCGCCATTGGCGGCGCGTGCCTACACGGGGCTCCCGTGAGGAAAGGGAGAGCCCCGTGTGTTCCCCGGAGACCAGAGCAGCCGAAGGGAATACCAGAAGAGGGAGAGACGGGTCCCGAGAGGCCCAGGAGAGCAGCCGGCCGAGGCACATTGTTGGTGCCCTCTTCCCGGACCTGAGGAGAAGACGAGCGAACTTCCAGCAGAGCCCCGGTGAGCCGCACAGTTGGTGCCAAGTGAAGTGCACCGCAGGGATTCCCCGAGTTGGGCTCCAGAGGCACGGTAGTGCCCGTGCCTGTTTCGGCTCCACAGGTGTCCCCAGAGAGCAGGCAGCTGCCACGAGGTGCCCCTGCTGTTTTAGAAGTCCTGGAATGGGGCTTCAGTAACACAATTAGTGCCAGGGCTCATTTTTGTAATCGGCTGCACCGCAGGAGGACGAGCAGCCGCAACACGGGCCAATTTTGTCTTGAGAGTCCCAGAGTGGGGCTCCCCGGGCAGAGTGGTGCCAGGTCTAGTTTCTACAGCTGCACCGCAAGAGAGCGGGCTGCTGTAACATGAGGCATTTTTATTTCTGATGAGGGAGGGGTGAGTTGTACCCCCTGCCCCAGTGCGTTCCCCTCATTACTGGTGCTGGCCTGGTGGGCCTGCACCCGGCTGCAAGTGGCAGCTCAGAGCCCTGACATTATGGACAAAGGGCATTTGAGCCCCAGGGAAAGGCCAGTTGGCCTGGGGACAGTTTGTTGATATTGGTAGAGCGCAAGGCTCTGCAAAGCTGCCTAATTTGTTTATGCTTGTGATTTATGCACACTGTGTTCTATGCCCAATGTTAATGTGATGCCCGCAGAGGTTGCATAATGTGTTTATGCTTATGAGGTTTGTGCCTAATGTGATTATGCCTAATATAGTTGTTGCATAATGTGTTATGCTGATCATGATGCCAAATGTTATGCATAATGTGGTTCATGCCAAAGTGATGCAGACATAATGCGTTTATGTTGCAGGTGATAATGCTGAGGTAATTTTTGTACCAGTAGTTGCTGGTTGTGATATTTACTATTTGTGCTTCTAATGGTTCTGACCGTGGCCAGATTGGCCCAGCCCTGTATATAATATCCTGTGAATATTGCCTAGTGCCAGTTGGCACAGTGTATATGTGTGATTATGATTCTAATGTGTTTTGGATAATACAAAGGCTATTTTTTTGTATATAACCTTGTGTGGAGTTTCTTTTGTGGTGTGCCTAGTGTGTTGCTGCTGTGTGTGTGTGTTGCGCAAACGCTTTACACATTGCCTTCGGGATAAGCCTGACTGGTCGTGCCAGGCTACCCAGGGGGTGAGCAGGGGTTATCTTAGTGGGGTAGCTTCCTTGCCCTGACCAGAGTGGTGGTTTCTGCCTGGCTTATGTGCTTGCCCTAGCCAACCAGAAATCCCATTTCTAACAAACATTTTCTCTTCAAATTCAAACAAAGATATAACTCAGGTCATAACTCTGCTCCTGAGGCATGACATCAAAAAAACTCCCCGTATAGGCCACACAATAACCTTGCACTGTTCCATCTCTGGCACTTCATGGATTTGCGTGCTACCACTCCGCACATGCACTTTAGCGCCTCATTAGGAGTAGGAAGCACCCTATAAATAAAACTACAATACATATCAAAATACTCAAAATCTACAGCACTGTAAGGCCATAATAATGTCAATACAGAGCTAGGCAAATGTCTATTGACATAACGTATCCCTACTTTCTATAAATGTATAGACTTTAATTGGACCCCAATTTAAGTTGTGTTTTAAATTCCAAACCATACGCAAATGGATGTTTGCATGCAGAACAGAATTTTAGGTTGTGTACCAATTAGCACACTCTGCAAATATCTCCTGCCAGATTTCACCAGAAAAAGTGTGAGGGAATCTATCATATGAAAATGCTGAGTGATAAATGCAAAACATACAGTAATGGGTGTGATAAACGACAATTGTTAGTTTAGCATCAAAATGCCTTACAGTGTTTGCTGTGCTTTATAAGTAACAACTCAACTTATATGTTGCATGTATGTTTGCAATGTATTTAGTGGGTGCCTTCAGGCACTAAACCCAGGGCTGGTGGCAATTTTAGGAGAATTCAAGCAGGAATGATGGGTTGTGGATCTTGCCCTTTGGTGATGGATCAGCTGATGGGTAGCACAGGTGTGAAACACCTGATGTATAGGTAGACTGAGAGATAGCTCAGCTATGTGAAGCCTGAACATATAATTAATGTCTAAGCAAGGGCATACCTCTGCCAGGCTAAAGCAAACACCTCTATGATCAGTTTCTCTGAGTGCATTGTAAGATAGATGTAGAATTTTCTCTTATGTATGACTTGTTTGCTTTTTTTCTCTGGGATAGTGTCTATGTAGATCAAGTACACCAGCACCCCCTTGTATCGTTCTGTTCTGTCTTGTCTAACTAGTGAAGTCTGGCAATTAAATGCAAACAAAGCCTTATTCTGGCGTCAAACCAAGCCTGTGTCTATCAACAGCAACATAACTGATATTGGGTATAATAGGCTACCAATGCACAAGCATTACACAATGAAAACACGACTTTATACACTACTTGTTCCAGAATTACAAAGACAAACTGGTAATCATGTGGTCTGCCTGGTGTCTCTTGTGCTCTATTCAGTTAGTGTACCCATCTAGGAACCACCAATATAGGGAATATGGTCATTCTTCTCAAGTGAAGTTTGGAGACATTTGGAACAAAAGTTAAAATTTATAATGCATATTTCCCCAGCAGAATTTAAAAACCAACATTGATTTTTAGTGGATTTGATAATTTGTGTGCTGGGGACCTCAGAACAGAATTGAAAGCATGGATGCCGTTATTATAACATATGGTATTAAGAGCCTCTATTTCTGTGAGTTTGACTAAGAAAGAAATTGGATTTCTTGAAAAAGGGAGTGAGAAACCACTTCAAATAATAATCACAATCCTTATGATGGTGAAACACCAAAGTCTCTAAATAAACCTGTGCTTAACCTCAGTTAGTGTGACATAAAGCAATCAGGCAGAACTTAGAGGCAATGTGTAAAGTATTTATGCAGCCCTCAGGCAGTAACAACCCAATTTAGAAAAATAGGATTAATCTTTATAAATAAAAAGTCATAAAAATGAATACATTCCAATAAGTAGAACCAGAGATATGAGTTTTTAAAAGTCTAAGGCAAAAATAGCACCAAGAGACGTGAAGCGGCAAATGCGGGGTACATGGTCGTGCTGGACCAGGACAATGTCACAAGTTCAAGCAATCGTGATGGAGCATCGGCAGGATACAGGACCAGATTAGCCCAGCTGGAAGTTTTGCCTTCTGACTTCAATATGGAGATTACACAGCCCTGCGATTCCCAAAGTTGCTCTGCCTTGGATTCAGTGAGGCCTTCAGTTAAGAGCTGAGCTGCTCTTTGGGAACCCGGTGAAGCTTTTAGTTGTGGTTCTGCTTTGTTCTGCATCAGACCCAGTGAAGCTTTCCGTTAAGTGGGACAAAGTGCCCTCTGATTCCAGTCAAGGTTGCAGGACCTTGTGTATGACCTGCGTCAGACTCCCCTGGAGTTCATATTCCATCGGAAACTAAAAACTTGGCTTTTCTCTAGGAGGTATTAGGGTTCTGGTCACTGGGTGCTTACTCCTTCTTTTAGCGCTGGGACACTTCTCGGAGTAGCCGTGTGCTCTTCTATTTCCCCTCATTCATTCATTTATTGAGGACAGCACATTGGGGTCAGGACTCACTCCCACTGGGGCCAGCAGAGGGGGGGAGCAAGTCAGGTCCATTTGGGTCTGGTCAGCTGAGAGGCAGGTAAGGCATTTGGAAATGTGTTCTATCTCTGTATTTCACAAAAGAGAATATCCAGCTGACCACTGGAATTACTTGGGTCCTGGGTTCAAGGCAAGCAGGTCCAGTCTTTCTTCATGCTTCAGACAGCAGAGCAGTCGTTCTTCTGAGTCTTCACGGGCACAGGAGTGTTCGGAGAGAGGTTGTGGGGCTGCTATTCTTATACCCAGCGCCTGTTTTACAAGTGTGAGGCATTCTACCCAGATTACGGCAGCCCGTATCTATTGCACCAAGGAAAGAGGTGGATACCTAGAGTTATCTCGTCATGGGTGCGCTGACGTCATGCCTCTGTACTTTGCAATGGTTCATGGATTTGCTACTTCAGAAATTTCCCTCCTAGTGCCCAAAAACAATGTAGTCGATGCTTGGCAAGTGAGTGAGGAGGAATGTTGGCCTCCAACACCTACTGTTTGGAAGGTCTGGCAGTCATCATTCTGTTGCTCTCATGTCCTTTAACAAAAAAAATGATGGTCTGGTCATACAGCGCAGTTGTCACCAGACAGTTACGTGAAATTCACAGGAGACTGGCCTTTGCTCCGCCCACATGTTAGAGTGCAGGAGTACATGTTTCGATTGGGCAGAAGTTGTGTGCTTCCAAAAAAACGTGTTTGCCATCCACACAGTTGTTATCATTCTGCATATTTATCCAGGTGCCTGAGCCTGGACTTTCAGAGGTACACACAACATAGTAATGCTATTTGTGTGTCTTTGATAACTAGCTCATTTAAGATGTTTTTCTCTGGCAGCAGCACAAATGGAAGGAGGACAGTCATTAACCTACATAGATTTTTAGGTCTGACTTGACAGTGCAACTGTCACCTGACCTTATTTATTATTATTATTATTTTATTTAACGATTTGTAAAGCGCCTGGTGACCCGGAGGCATCCCCGCGCTGTGAAAGACTAGTAGTGATCAGGAGGGGAGAGGAGGTACTATTTGGGGAAGAGGAAGGTTTTCAGTTCTTTGCGGAACCGGAGGTGGCAGGGTTCCAGACGCAGTCGGCGTGGAAGTAAGTTCCATCCGGAGGACGCCTTAACTGCGAAGCGTCGACCACCAGTGCGCACCTTCCTAAATCTCGGAACGTTGGCCAGACGCTCATTGTCAGAGCGCAAGAGTCTGGGAGCCTTATAGGGAGTGACCATGTCTCTCAGGGTCGAAGGGCCTTGGCCGTTGAGTTGTTTGTGGGTGGTACACATGGCCTTAAATTCAATCCTCTGACGAATCGGAAGCCAGTGTAGGGCCTTGAGTGCTGGTCTGGCAGAGGCTCTGATGGGAAGATTCATTAGGAGCCGGGCGGCTGCATTTTGAACGCGCTGGAGTTTTGCCAGAGTGGATTCTGGGGCTCCTAGATAGACGGCGTTGCTATAGTCGAGGCGAGCAAGGATCAGGCCTTGGACAAGAAGTTTCCTTGATAGGGGAGGGAGTAGCGGGAGGATCTTTCGGATAGAGCGCATGAGTCCGAAGCAAGTGCCTGCTGTTTTGGCTGCCTGGGTCTTCAAGGATAGATCAGGTTCAAGCCAGACTCCCAAGGTCTTAATTTCCTTCTTCGGCGTGGGCGCCTCGCCAAAAACGTCAGGCCAGACCGATGAAGGAATAGTAGCCCATTTCTTGCCCATGAGCATGACCTCCATTTTGGATCCATTGAGCTTGAGTGATGAATCGTACATCCAATGGTGGATTTCCTGGAGGCAGTTCAACAGATTGTCTGGGCGGTGGTCAAGATGTAAGAGAGAGATGACCAATTGCGTGTCGTCCGCATAGCTCACTATCTTGATACCGAATGGGGCTACTACATCCTCCAGGGGGGCCATGTAGACGTTAAACAGAGTGGGGCTTAGCGAAGACCCTTGGGGGACTCCGCTAGAGAGAGGGAATGATGCTGAGCGGGAGTTGCCGTCCCAGACCTGGAACGAGCGGCCCAATAAGAAGGATTCTATCCAGGCAAACGCGGTACTCCCAAGACCTGCCCTGGCCAACCGATGGAGCAAGACACGGTGGTTCACCGTATCAAAGGCTGCACTAAGGTCCAGGAGGATCACTGCCACTGACCCTCCTGAATCCAAGATGCACCTTGCCTCCTCGATGACTGTGAGGAGGGCGGTGTCCGTGCCGTGGCCAGGGCGAAACCCTGTTTGGGATTGACGCAGGAGGTTGTTGGATTCGAGAAACAGGGACAGTTGGGCATTGACCAGTTTTTCGGCAATTTTGCTAATGCCCGGGAGGAGCGAGATCGGCCTGTAATTTGCCAGATCGGAGGGGTCCAGTTGAGGTTTTTTAAAGAGGGCTTTGACTACTGCACCCTTCCAGCTCGGAGGGACAGAGCCTTGGGACAGCGAGATATTGATCAGCTCCGTGATAGGGGCTACGATGGCCGGGGCAACTGTTTTCAAGAATCTCATGGGGGCAGGATCGAGGGGAGATCCGCTTTTCATCTTGGCCAAAGTTTTTCCCACTTCGTCCAGGGATACAGCCCTAAACGCAGTTAGCTGTGGGTGAGAGATGATTTCAGTGTGGGTAATAGACACATCGGTGTAGCTATGGGTTGGCTAACTGGGGGGTGGGAGCGAGGCCAAGATGCGGGAGATTTTGGAATCGAAGTAGGTTGCCAGTTCATCGCTTCTGCCCAGAGGGGAGCTGTTGGAGGGGGGAGGTGTTGGTATTTTCAGAAGCTCTTTGGCGATAAGGTACGACTCTCTCGCCGAATTAGTGGCATTTTTTATTCTAGCATCGTAATATGAGGCTTTAGTGAGTTTCAAGGTGGATTTGTAAGTTCTCACTGACTTACGGTAGGCGTCTTTACTGGAGTGGAGCCAGTCCTTTCTCCACAGTCGCTCCGCTTTTTTGCATTCTTTGCGGAGGATTCTAAGCTCCTGGCTGAACCAGGGAGCTGATCCTGTCTTTCCGTTTTTGTCCTCACGAGTTTTAATAGGGAGGATCGCATCCAGGGAAGTGGAAATCAACTCTCTGAAATTTCTGTCCGCTGTGACAGGGTCCTATGACGGAGTAAGGGTCATCGAGTTGAGGGTTCTGGCCCAGTCCTCTGTAGAGAGCCTAGACCAGGCCCTGTCCCGGATAAGGGTAGCAGGCTTGTGGGGCTTCCTAAATACTCCTGGTAGGAAGAGAGGGACCAAGAAATGGTCTGTCCAAGGGAGGGGAAGAGACACTTTGGATTGGAGGGTGTGACATTGGTGAAGACTGGGTCTAACAGGTGACCTTTGGTGTGAGTGGCTCCAGAGTTAGTCAATTGGAGGCCGTAGGCTGCCAGGTCTAGAGTCAGATCGGCGGCCCCTATGTCTAGGGGGTCGTCGAAATGAATATTCAGGTCTCCAAGTATAGTAAAATTGGAGGTAGAGTAGGCTAGGGAAGATTATTGATTCTAAGAGAGCACTAGCAAAGGGGCCAAAATGGCCAGGGGGGCGATATACTAGGAGGCCAGACAGCGAGCTTGTCGGTGCCAGCTGAAGGGTAAAATGGCAGCTTTCTGAATCTAAGATATGGGCATCATTAGTTCTGCAGGAAAAGTGGTCCCGATAGAGGATAGCTAATCCGCCTCCTCTGCCGGAGGGACGTGGTTGGGACTGAATAAGGAAGCCTGGGGGTAAGGCTATGACTACGTCCGAGTCCGAGTGAGCAGTGAGCCACGTTTCTGTGAGAAACAGAGCATCGAGGTCGTGGTCTACAAGAAGGTGATTGATGAGTAGAGCATGCTTGGGGAGCGACCTTTCAACCTATACCATTATTATTCTACCTCTTTGCTCCCACACAAAGACATGTCCATTCCCATGATATCTCCTCGTAATGCTTCACATTACCATACAGCGTTCCTTTAAAGCTAGGTCTATTGGCATTGCCAACGCTTATTTACCTTTCAGTTAAATGTATGGATGACACATGCCTACTCCGCGCAGACGTTTCTTTCCCCATTCCCATCAAAGCTTACAACGCATCCAGTATGCTCCATATTTCACCTTTAAAAATCTAACGAACCAAAGTGTTTCCTGCTTCAGCCTGTGTGATTTCGGTGGGCAAGCACCGTACCGCCCCAACAATCTAGGTGTGGCGCAGTGAGCAGGGAGGCTGGCTCCAAAGCACTGGGCTCACTGTTTGAATCACGGAGCCGGCGGCAGCTCAACCCACCACCTAGTGACTTTGGGCAACAGCTCGCCTGATCTCCCCAGCGCCTTGAGGCCCTTAGGGATGATTAGTACGCGCTTTACAAATGTACTGGGTTATTACAGGGTGCGTCCGCCACTTTGTTAGCTAGAGTACGTTTTACTTAAAATTCCGAAGTCCTGCATTACATTTTATTTCGTGGTCACCTTTCACCTATGTAAACAAGTCTAACGCCGTTACAACGAAGAAATGCTTCAGTGGTCGATGGCCTACTATGCTGACAAAACTACCTCCAGGAACAACCAGTATCACTTAGCAACGAAACAAACACACAGATCGAGTTATCTATATTATTTGATAAACCCTCCTTTCTTTCTTTTTCAAGGCCATTGGAATTATGCATCCACGGCATAATGCACATGATAAAACAAAGATTGGTGAAAGGAATGGAGAGATGGGGAGAAGTTTTGTCCTGGTGGCCCAGAACCATCTGGTACCCCTGTGCAGAATCCCCTGCGTTCCCCTGGCGCATGCTTTAGCTAACGTTGCCTTTCTTTGACTTTAAGGCCCCTGCAGCACTGGCAAAATGTTGTGTCAGGTCAAGTCGTGAAAGGCTTTTGTGGAGCGGTTTAAACAAGATAGGCACCCACATCACTTTATCCAATTACATGCCACATTAACGCTGGAAAGTAAAGGGCCTTGTTGCCAATATTCTATATCAGGGACCTTTTGTAAGAGCTTGCTTTTAGATGCCAGTTTCGTTTTCATTAAACAGCCATGATCAGTTGCACAATGTTTCTGGTGCTGAGGCCTATACATTGTTTACATGAACTGAGGGTAATATCGTGAGAGAAGGATCACTCTAGACACATTTGCTGTTTGTTGTAAAGGCCGCTGTATTGGGTCCAAGAAGAAATCACAATTCCTGTCAATCCTTCAGCTTAGCTGCACACACTAAACAATGTCCTAACAATCGGTTGTAACTATTCCTCCACCCCTCAACATTACCCACCCTTTGAGTCTCTAAAGCTTCCTGCTACTTTTAACGCCTAACACTTTCAACCCGTTTATATGTTAATTTATTTTTATCCTATTTCCTACTTCAGAATCCTTATCAACTTCCTTTCAAACCGACCCTCAATAGGTCCAGGCTGCCCCCTATCCACTCCTTAATCAAATCTTTGCCTGTACTTTAACCTTCCCAGGTCTCCCCGCCATACCTTGAACTCTCTCTTTCCACCACCAGAAAAACCCTTAACCGATGCTTCCATCATCTCTATCCCCAACAACAACTAAGTGTCTCCAATCACCTTATCTAAATACACAATTTCTTCCAACAAGCAGAAACGCACCCCGTCCTGCCACATATCTTAGAACCAGAATTCGGCCCTATACTACTCAGCGTCTTCTGCGATCGTCCTCAGCGTACTATCTGACAGTCCCTAGTTACCGACTGAAAACAAAATGGGGAAAAACCATAGCGGTTCTGGGTACAAAAGCCTGGAACAGCTTGCCGCTCCAGTTGAGATTGGCCCAATCAGAATGCCTCTTCAGGAAGCTTCTAAAAACGTGGATTTTTTCTGTCCCTGACAGCACTGTGTTTTCCTGGATATTGATAGGGACTCATAGCCCAACTCGTTTTCACCCCTTCCTACTATTGCCTCTGTTCTTTTCTCATGGTCCGTCAGCGCCAAGATGCTCCTTGGAGTGAACGTAGCACTTTACAAATAAACTCATTCATTCATTCAATCATTCATAACCCATGCTAACGTGCCTCAGTATTCTCATTTACCCCACCTTGCAAAACCAGACACCTCCCCATTACCAAACCTGCATCCCTTTGTGCACACCCCACCAAACCTGCTGGGCATAAGTTAATACGAAAACACTTCAATGCCATCCCAATTGCATGAACTTAAATTCTTCTGCATTTGTTTCCACCACACAAACCCTGTAAGCTATCCCAGGACTTAACCCCCAGGTGAATCATGAATATCTCTATTCTAGGCCTGTTTTTACCAAATTACCCCTATGTGGGCCGCAATGGCCCCCGCCTCATACCACTAGAACCACACCATTACTGCATTATCCGCTAACCCCAATCAGAACATTGACCCCAGTAGGAACATTATCTCTCTGCATGCTCTCCAAACCCTCCAAAGTCTATTGTCATCCTCATCCGCCTACACATGTACTATCTTGCTCATAGTCACTGCAGGTCGTAGCCGTCTCCCTTCTCACTGACCGAGTTAGCACCTTAATATCCACAAAAACCTATGCTCTGTCCCATTCCCATATCCAAAACCCTCCTTGAAACCTACTTAAAAATAGCCAGAAATAATGGCAACATAATTATAAATAGCCAGAAATAATGCCATTCCCAATCACGTGGGCCCAGAGAACTAGCCTGCCCCAACCACACCCCTACCATCTCTGCTTTTAAAGCCTGTGCCCCGGCAATTTCTCCACCCTTCTTTGTAGCCCTCACATGCTACTGTATTCCTCTCTGCTCTTTGTGTACCACCAAAAGCATTACCCACAGAGAACTTTCCCCACCACCAGTCCATGATTTGTCAACTGTGACAGTCACCTACTAACCAACTAGATTATAGAACGTGCCACATCTGATCATCTTGCTGACAATCCTGCTCAGAATAGGTCTTTTTACCTGTTCACGATATTCATAAAAATTAGATTAAATCTCCAAGTAGGCTTATTGTACCAGATTGTTAATGATCCATTTGCCATGTTGACTCATGTATTAAGCCATTTGTACCTCTGACCAATTTGCATGTGCCTGACAATATGGCAGCAATTAACTTAGTCGAGAGTATCTCCTGCAATGAAAATACTGGCTGGCTTGCAAGCTTCTTTTATTATTGGCTGTGCCACAATTACCCTTAATGACAATTATTTTCTTATTTGAAGATCTATTAAACCAAAACAATCAAAGGTACAGCAAAAGCAGCAGTTTTTGCTTCCAGTAATTCAGTTCTCCTTGTAGCAGCCTTTGTAGATAGAGGAATGCTTGCCGGCTAAACATCTTACAATCCTATGGAACCCGACTAGTGCTTTACCTCCCGCTACCATACCCTCACTTCATCCATCTAGGCCCTTTAAGGCTCCCGTACGATCCTCCCCGAGCATGTCAACGGCCATTCCAGCTGGTAATGACACAGGATATTAGTCCTCTCATCTTTATGTAGAGTCTAAAAATTAACACCCCTCGTTTGCTTCTGTTCCACTATGGGGGGTGTTCGCCTAGTGTTCTTGATATTCCCCCTCAAGCTACTCCATAGGTGGTGATCTTGGCAAATATTCCGACTCTTTCTCACCTTGATTCCGAATCATGTGAAAGTCTAAAGAATAAATCTATTCACTGGGTGAGCAGGAGAACCAGACTGGCCAAAGTCCTTATCGACGATCTTAAAATGGTCCGAAGAGTAAGCTAGATTGGCAAAGGAACTAAATCTCTTCCTGGCGAATGTGTGGTCATGTCCTTTAAATTGCCCAGTTTGGTAGAGCCTATCCTCCACAGAACTAAATCGAACTCACAACTTATATCTTCTAATCAAATCTTGGCCTTTTCATTAGGTTATTTTTATTGCCCTGTCATCTTTAATGGAGGGCTCAGCACCTCTCGTGGTCCTGCCCCTGTCCAGTCACTTCCAGTCCAGCCCGTGATTGCCACTGCCAACCGCTTTTCTCCCTTGGCTGAGCTGGATGAAACAGATTGGCTTTTTGCTAGATCTGTGACACTCAGCCCTTCCAAGGTAGAGTTTGTATCATCTTTACTAAACTCTGAGGTTTGTGCAACAGTGCCAAACACCTCTTGTATTCTGTGTTACCTTCTGTGATCAATCATACTCCTTGAGTTTTTTTGCTGAAGGCTCAGTCCCATCAACCTCAGGCTAGTGTCCTATTTTGGAATGTAGCAGGTTTACACTCAAAGGTGCTCTTCCCTCTTTGGGCGGATTGTGTTAATAGTTTTCAAATTCTCTTCTTGCAGGAAACTTGGACTGTTGAACCTGTTCACACTAATAGATATATAACTTTTCACCTACCCAGAGTTTCCTCTCATGTTGTTAGAGTAACTTTTGTTTCGAATTTATTGCCCTATGATTAAATCAAATCAGTCTTTAAATCTTTTTATCACCTAATCACTGTTATTGAATTGTCGTCCTGTTTAAACTTTATTCTTGTTAATTTTTTTATAACAATGCTCCTTTATCTGACATTCTCAATGCTTTGGGTCAACTTGAATCTGAGTTGGACAATTTATGTAGCTGTAAAGGGAAGGAGTTTGTCATATTGTGGGGTGGTAATTTTAATATCCATTTATCTTGTTTTCCTTCTAATAAACTTTGTGGTATGGTGGACATAGTTGATAACGATCAATCTAATTTCCTTCATAGTGAGTATAGTGTAAAGCTGAATGAACTTATGTCAAAGTATGATCTTACCTTTTCAAACAAAGTATGTACTTCCCCTTTTTCTTTTGACTTTACCTTTAATGGTCGTGGGTACAACACTGTTATTGAATATCTTTTATCCTCCCTTAAACTTGATACCTTTTTATCTGACTTCACTACTCATACCATCTCAATAAGCGATAACTTCACACAGAGTATTAATGTTATGCTCAAGTGGGGGCAGAATATTTTTTTCTGTAAAATGATACATTGATAATGCTGTATTAGCTACTGGTGTCTCCCTATGTTGGTTTTTGGTTCACCCTGATAAATTTATGGAGAAACTAGTTACCGCTCGTAAGAATGCTTTTGATATTTGTTTGGACAATGCCTCTAACAATGCTGAAATGAAGGCAGATTTCCACAATAAATCTCAGGGTGTTCAAGAGGGGTTAAATAGATCTCCCATTCAGTTTGGTACTGGTAGTCCAGGTTGGTTCGATCGCAATTGCTCTACCTCCAATAAGTCTCTTATGGTCGCCTTACATAAGAACCCTCCATCTCCACACGCTGATTGATTACTCAAGACCCCCTTCATATTGGAGACCAATTTGGGGCTCCTGGAATGTGAATCCCTATTGGATGATACATGGGCAAGTGAACTGCCCAAGAGGCCAGTAAAAAATATGCTGAACTCTTGGAGCACCTTCGAGTCATAGACTACGCAACATACACACAGAAACTCCACACTGACGGAGATAAGGCGGGGGCACTTTTGGCACATATGAGCTGGTCACCTCCACCATCTACACTGCTGTCAATACTCATACCCACACATACTCACTGCACAACACAGGCAGCGATTAACTCTGCCTTCTGAGAGTACTGCTAAGAGGTGTACGCTGCACTACCCCCCCACCCCCAACACGTGGCAGCATAGATGCCCTCATGAATGACTTAAGACCACCTCAGGTATCTGCAATAAAAAGGGGGTCCAAAGTTCCCTCTGACACCCGGGGAGATCCACCATGCTATAAATGAAATGGCACGTAACAAAACGGCGGGGTTGGATGGGCTGGCTATGGAATTTTATACCACATTTGCTTCCCGCCTGGTTCCTCAATTGGAGGGTCTATATAACTCATCATTAGATGAGGGCTCACTGACGCTCACTACCCGACAGGTGTTGGTCACATCTTTACTCGAATGGGGTCGCAACCCAGAAGACCTATCATTTTATTGACCCCTTTCTCTTCTCAATACAGAATATAAAATATTGAGCAAAGTGTTAGTGGGAAGACTACTTCCCTTGCTTCCTCAGCTGATCCTGGCCGATAAGTGTGGATTCAAAACCCGGGCAGCACCATCCTAAATAACAGACGCCTCTACCAGTTGATGGAGGCAGCACATGAACAAGGCAGGCTGCATTCCTCTGTATTTGCGACAGGCATTTGACACACTGGGGTGGGATTTTATGTTCTTAGCCCTCGCAAAATTCAATATTCCTCCAGCCTTCATACAGTGGATCCAGCTCTTATCTACTGACCCCCATGGCCAGGTCACGGATAAGTGCACATATATCAGCACAGTCTTCAGTGTTCCGCTGCACCAGACCGGGGTGTCCGCTATTGCCACTGCTATTCATCTTGGACATGGAGCCACTGGCTCAACAGCTTTGCCAAGTGGCCTCTCCCTGTGGGATCTCGAAAGGACCAATGGTCCTTACTGTTGCCATGTATGCAGATGATTTGATTATATAAATATGGAATCATGACATAGATTTGCCCTATGGATCAACCCAACCAAATCCCACACATTTGCCTTCCTTGATTATACAGGCCATGCAACGTTACCCCTAGGTTCATATATACTATACATGTAGGGCCCCAAACCTTCCGGTATCTGGGCATCCAGATTTACAGGAGCCCTGAAGACTTAATAGCTGGAAATCTTGAGAGAGCCATTACAGCGCTAAAATCCAGCGTAAACGTTTGGGTGTCATTGCCACCAACAGTGGCAGGCTGGATAGCACTGTTGAAAATGGTGATGTTGCAAAGATTTTTAACTTACTAGACTCACTGTTGATCGAGCTCATGTGGGATACATGGCGACGTAGTGTTAGCCTAATTAAAATACAGCTGCCACAGATGAGGGGGGTATGGGTGCTCCTGACTTTAAAGCCTATTGCTTGGCACAACAGGTTGAATGGCTATCATACTGGCTAGCAAAACATCACAAGGAGGAAATAGCCTACGCAAACCCAATGTTGAAGGCTGGTAAACTCCACCCATTATTACTACCAGGGACACTGAAATCGACCCACCTCCCACTACAACTTCAGAGTGCACTGATCTATTGGAAAAGTGCCTCTTGGTATGCAAACTCACCTCCCAACTATGCCCCTAACATACATTAGAGAGGTTCCCCACTCCTCTGGGTGCACCCAGGAGTATTCCTGCACTCAGAGCGACTAGGTCGCTCCCCTGGGAGAAAGCACAGATTAACACAATAGGGACCTGTTTACGGAAGGCTCGCTTATGTCACACCAAGAATTCATGCAGCTAAATAGTCTACCAGAATCCCTTTTCCTGATGAAATACCTCCGTAGCCCCTGGGCACCGATAGGACTTGAGCCTACTACTCACACACTGATATAAGTGGTCTATGGCATGGGGCACAGTAGATACTTAGTTAAATGGCTTTATACAGGAATACGCACACATATAAACATACCCCTGAACGTCCTGTGAACTAAATCGGAGAACAATCTGGCCCGTGCTCTGCATGATAAGGAATGGCGCTCTTTTCTGGAATACCCAGGCAAGATGTCCCATAATTCATGATTCAAATTTATATCATTTTCAGTTATAGAGAGGGGATACTGACACTGTTGAAACTACATGAAATTGTCCCTGCAGCTTCCCATACATGACCCAGATCTCCTACAGATGCTGTGGATCTCCTAAATATTCTGTGGACCTGTCCAGTACTGGCTGCTCATTAGGAGGGTATACAGGACATACTATCCACACAGATGGGAGCAGCCCACTGGGATAATGTGGAACATTGTCTTCTGGGTCTGTATCCCAGACCCAAGAGCTTTAAAGTCACAGCCCGGTTTGTAGATCTGGTGCTTCTTTTAGCTAAGCGACAAATTACTAGACACTGGAAATCCCCTTGGGCGCTGTTGTTCTTAGGCTGGGGAGAGGAGGTAATACGCTGGAGCACGTTGGAGAGCTACGTCCTATGCAGGGGAGAATACAATTGTCTCCTTAAGAGGCCTATAGCCATGAGTTGGGATGCATTATTGGAAGACTTTCAAGACCAAACTGAACCAGAGTAACATTCATTGCTGTTAAGGATGCCAGGCACACTGGACGTAGTAATTCAAGAAGGTGTGGCACTACCAGATACAACGCCTGCTAACACCAGTAGCCACCCATCAACTGCCCTTTTGTCGTCATGGCACGGACCTGACCACTATAGAACAGAATGAGCAGTCTGGGGCCGGGACCGATGCTACATACTCTTACACAACACATCTTCCTCCTGTAATAAAACAAAAAAATGGAAAAATAGAACATAAAAATAAAACAAATTAGATGTACAACTTATTTTTAATGCGAGCAACAAAATTTTAGAACCACCCAGGTCTCTTCCGAGTGTGTTTGTTTTTTAACACACTAGGCATGACTTTGTTACAAGATTTGTGAACACGTTGTCCTTCTTCATCATGCAGAACAGCGTTTTCCACATCAATCTCAGAGCTGTGAACAACTGGATCTCTACTACAACGTTGTACACAGTTTCCCTCGCTACTTCCAGAACTCTGTGGCAAGTCAATTCCAGTTTGTCCACTTGTCATCATATCATCTGAAACACACTCTCCCACGTCAATATCATAACTAAGTTTAGTGCCTTCTTCCTTATATAAAAAAAAATCTCCCTTAAGAACAGCAATTCTGCTTAAATTCCACACCTTGCCTATCAGAGCCTCACTGAATTTTTTAAGACTTCCGTAACAACAAAATGTCCCATGTACTGACTGTCCCCCTTGCTTACTTTCCATGGTTTTGTTTACTTTCACCAGTATACCACTCTGAATCACAGGATCTTTCTTTGATCCTTTTTTCTGTTCAGATCTACACTGGTTGACAATATGGGTTCTTTCAATTCTCTCTTTTATCTCGTCCAGATTCACAGAACTTTTTGAGGATTCTACTAACCAAGAGGGATTACTTTTGGTTCTAGATGATCTGCCTCTCATGATCTCAAAAGGAGAAAAATGTGTCATGTCATTAGTAGTAATCCTATACTTCCACACAGCCTTCAACAGTTGTATTTCCCACTTGTCATTGTCCACACCTGCAATTTGTATAGCTCCTTTGAGCACTCTGGTAAACCTTTCAATAATACCATTGTCACTGGGATTATACAAGAACGCTGTGCAGTGTGTAATCCCAACTCTCTGAAAATAATCCTTTGCCTTATTAGATAACAACTGCACCCCATTATTAGTGATAATGCATAAAGGTAACCCCTCTTCAGTAAAAACGTCATCCGGAAAAGATAACACATCAGTGTCTACTCTCTCCACACTTTTATGACCAGTCAATTGGAAAACACATCAATAACAGCCACAATATATTTGCCCTTTGAACCAACTGGCCCCATAATATACACAGGAATGGTTTCCCAAAGGCCATTAGGAATAGCATGCTCTCACATATTGGGCCTCAGTGTTTTAAGGACTTGTCTACATTTGCAGAACTAACACAACTTCTAACCATGCGTTCTACAAAATTATCTAATCCTGGCCACCAAAAGTCTTTCTTCACTGACTGTTTAGTTTTAACAATACCACTGTGTCCCTCAGTACCATTTACAAATGACAATTCGTTTCTCACCCCCCAAAAACTTCTTAATTATGGGAGAATATGCCTCTTGGTAGGCCAACCCCCAACAATACCTCTCTGCAGTTCCTGCAAAATTTCATCTTTTAAATATTCTTCACCCCAAACTTCTTTTTTTAATAGGCATAGCACTTTCATCACATACTAAAGCGAGATGAAAATCATCCCATTCATTTTGAATACTCTCCTTCATAGGTAACAGTAGTCTGGACAAAAAATCGGCTGTCACATTATCCTTGCCTGGTACTTAAACTACTTTATAAATGAAGCCCTGTAGCCTCATAGACATCCTAGCCATCCAGGCCGAAGCTTTGATCATCCCTTCAGTGGTAAGTAACTGTACTAATGGTTTGTGATCACTTCTAATTTCACACTGTTTGCCCCAAATAAAAGACCTAAAGTGCTCCAGAGCCTCCCTCTCAATGGCAGAATACTTCTCAGTAGGAGACAATACCCTTGAAGCATACGCTATGACAGACTCACCACAATTTTCAAGTTTCTGTGCCAGCACAGCTCCCAAACCACTCAAAGAGGCCGCTCCAGCTATTGCTAACTTCACATCCTGGAACTCCTTTTCAAATTCATGTACCAGACAAACCTGTTCTTGTTTATTAATAATTGCCTAATATAGAAAGTTCTGCAGAAAAAATTCTGTATGTACTTGGAGTAAAATTCAGTTAAACCCAAGAATGACCTCATATCATCCTTGGACCTCGGTCACGGTGCTAAGCGAATGGCCTAAACAAGATCAAGTTTGGGTTTGGTTCCTTACTCACAAAACACATGTCCCAAATATGTAACTGAAGTGACCGCAAATTTGAATTCCGAGTGTTTCACAGTTAATCCATTATCACACAACGTTTCTAAAACTTTCTCCAAAGTGTCATCATGCTCCGCTCTGTTGCTACGATAAACAAGAATATCATCCTGGAAGCAAACAGCATTCTTACAATCCCCAAACAGATCATGCATAATGCATTGAAATACAGCAGCTGCTGAGGCGAGTGCAAATGGCATTGTCTTACATTGATAACAGCCAAACGGTATGATGAAATCAGTATCCCTTTTGCAACTATCGTGCAGCACGATCTGGTGGTAGGCAGCCGACAGATCAATGCATGAGAAGAATTTGGCTTTGCCAACCATTGCGAACATTTCAGTGATACGCGGTGAAGGAAATTGATCAATAATATTATTGTTAAGGTGGCGCAAGTCGAAGCACAATCGGATATTGCCATTAGTTCGACTACAATGGGAGACACCCACTCTGAAGATTCAATTTTCTCAATGGTGTCTTCCTCAACCAATTTTTTAAGCTCCTTTTCCACCTCATTCCTCACCACTATAGGAATGTTCCTTGCTTTATAAATTTTAGGACATGCATTTTCTTTTAAGATAAACCTGTGTTTGACATTGACTAGTTCCCCAATGCCATCTCTAAAATCCTCAGGAAACTTATTTAGCATCTCTCTATCACATCCATTGTACTCACCAAACACCATGACAGGGTCAGGACTGTTCCGGTTTAGTATAATGTTGAGCTTACCTTGCTCAAACCAAACCAAAACTGATGGTCCCTGTTTGGACACATATAATTTAGCAAAAACCAAAGGAAATGATGGACGGAGTGTTGAACATTGCAAGCACTCACCCCCAGTTAACTGATCTGGGTTTAATCCATTACCGTTCTTTAGCCCACTCTGCCACCCCAGTTCAGACATGGTTTTTGCTTTGTTCGCCATAAGTTGGCAGGGTATGCTCAGACGTGAGTCCCTTGCTCACTTTGCCACTGGATTCAAGCAAGCCTGTCTGAAGACGGCTGAAATGCAGAAACATAACTGTATACCGATTCATTGGCCTTGCTTTCTCTGAAAGAATGTGTGCTTTAAAATTCCAATGCAAACCTTCGGTGAAAACTAACGGTCGAAATCAGAAATTGCTGTAACACATTTTCATCACCACCCCCACCAACCCTGGACATTTGATTAAATTCTTTAAGTCCCTCGGGCCCCACAGAATGAAAGAAAATTATTTTTTTCTGCGCAGCTGTCATCTTTCCTTGGATATCCAAAGTCTCAATATAGTTTAAAAAATATATGCCTTCCATTCTGAACACTTCATACAAGGTGAACCACCTACCGGCCAAAAGCATTGGGATGGTGCTAACATGTAGCTCTGAGCACACATTGCTGCAACAAAAAAAATTGAGTACTTACATTGAAATATTACACTCCTTGTGTGAAAGAGAATTAAGTAGTAGAAGAAGACAAAGGAATTGCTCGGTAAGTAAATGATAAGCGTCCAAACTTCACCCTTGAGCAGTCAGCAGTAATTTCTTTCTAACAGGTATAACATTTACTGGCACTCCTCAACTCCAGAAGTATTCAAATGTACTCCAAATTGCTAACAAAATGAATTACTCACCATGAGGTTCTGGTATATATCAGGAATCCATTGCAACACAATCGTAGAAGAAACTAACACCAGGTGGAGCAAGATGAACATTGAAAGCACTTAAACTCTGTGAGACTCAGTGTTGGCAACACATAGAAGCGTACCAAGATGGTCGCACATAATTCACGCAACGAAGTGATGCGGCACGTTGACGTGCCAAAAAGATACGCTGAGGCTAGAGTGTGCGTAGCCTTCATGTTGTGTTCCAGACCACAGTGCTGCGAGAAATCCAAAACAAGAATCCACGGGAAGGATAATTCCGTAAGTGTCCGGTAAGATTTGAAACAATGCCAGACTGTCTTGACCAAAATTTAAGTATCCAAAGAAAATGCCGCAAACTCCAGCAGCGCACTGTAGGGTACACCAAAAGCACCAACAACAGATGTGGGACAAACAGGACGGGCCGGTACCCACAAGGAAAGCCAAATATATAAAAGATCAAAGAGAAAAAAAATACGCTCTACACACATAATGGTCCGTACAGTGGTGCCAATCCTGTGATCGTCGCCAAATTGTTAAGAATGTAAGGCACACTGGATGTAGTAATAAACGGCTTTAATTCTAGAAGGTGCAGCACCACCGGATACAACGCCTGCTCACACCAGTAGCCACCCATCAACTGCCCTTACATCATCACGGCACAGGTTTGAATACTCTAGAACAGAATGAGCGAATATAGCACGTTACAACACATGCTTTTACTACGCGGTAGGTAATAACCCGGCCGTTACAACTACCGCGTTGTTACAACGCGATGCCATTATTACGCAAGTCATTACATCGACTTTCAGTAGATGGCCCTGTAACATTAGCAATGTATAATTTACTATTCCAACTCCAGCCTACGCAACAGTAGGGAAGGTGTTGGAATAGTAAATTATACTATTCCTTATGTTAGAGCGCCATCTGCTGCAAGTCGATGAAATGACTTGCACTCAGCTTCTCTGGTGGGGGCCCAATGATGAAGCATGTCACCAACTAGGTTGGTGAGTGAGGGCTCTTTTATTAAACATGAGTGATCCCCGTTGAAAGCCTTTGACTTTCTAGCTTCACTCTTCTGCTGTTTATTTGATATTTCCCTGGGGAATAAGAGTGGAAGCTGCGACTTCCCTTTCTCTCTTTCTGTTTATATATATTCATAGAGACAACACTATCACATGTGGAACTGCGTAAAGTAAGCACAGTTGACCTTTAAACTACTGTAGGAATGTCAATACGTAAATCATTTACTATCAAAGGGTTTGTAATAATGGATTCATTCTCTGTTGCCACAAGAAACTGATACGTACTATATAATGCTCAGTAAAATGCAATAAACTATGTGTTAAAAATTAATTAATGGTTAGAAGACATTTCATGCCCCTGTGATGCTTTGTAGAACAGGGTCAGGCTAAAAGGGGTTTGGAAATTTTAGTTTCCCTGAGCATACCGATGAAGATGTTGGGGACGCACATGGGCTCACCATATTACCAATGTCTGGTCCTGGAAAGAGAGCAAGGTCAGGAGATGTTAATCATCAACTATTATAACAATCAGCCATACAGTAAAAGGGTGGACATTGTGCTGATGCTGGAAAAATATATAGAAAGATGCTTCCTCAAGAGAGAGAAGAATTTATATGCTGCATGGGTGGGGGATTTTAATGCTCATTTATGTACACATATACCAAAGGACGTATGTGGAATGGTTGAAATTTGGGGAGAGTGACAATTACATTGTGTATACGATCTGTGTGGGGATGCATTAAATGATTTTTTTATGTTTCTGCTAATAATAAATGTGGTGCGTCAGCGGCTCTCATCCCAGTCTTCACAGGGAGAGGGGCGGCAAGCACCATTTATTTTGTGCAAATCCTATTCAATTTGAATCATATAATCTGTGGTTTCTTCGTAATTGCAAATTGCAAGGGTGATCACAACCTGATTGTGTGAGGACTTGGTTTGGGCTGCAGTGGAGTTAAATCCGTCTACCTAGTGAACAATAACGAGGTACCAGGAATAACAGGCAAATTAATAAATGGGTGAGGGTTTATCCAGTTTCATTTTTATCAATTTTAGTGACTCTGCATGTAAATGATTTTAAGATATATCTGGAAGAAGATGTGAGCAAGGACAAGGTTAAAGCCTCTTTTGATTAGATTTGTGGCTCAATTCAGACTCTTTCTAGGGGCCTCTATGGTTTCATTCACTGAACATGTACTCCTAAATATAAAAATGCGAAGACTGTCAGTCAGTCAAAATAACTTTATTCGGTTTCATACGAAACCATAAAAGTTCATAAAATTTTCATAACAAACTATTCCTTCAGTGGTCAAAATACAAAGTAGCATAGTAAACTATTTATACACATCTATTCATTATATAAGATACGAAACAAAATACACCCTAAAACAATCTTCTGGTAAAATTACAGTCTATGTTACCTGACACTTAATCACAATTATGGCATGCGACTCCCTCCATAATACATCAGTGCTTCATTTTATTTATTTAGGGAATTACACTAATCCGCTTTAGTAGAAATGGTTAATGCAGTTTCCTAATCGCTATAGCTACTTTAATATAATTGGAAACCTTAGTGCATATATCGTAAGTGGCCAGTGAGGGTAAATAATAAAACCCTTCAATATAAGAACACGGCCTAATCTTTTTTTTTTAAATCGGAACTAAAAATCTTTGTCTTGGTTCTTTGTAGAGGGGACAAAATAGCATAAAGTGCACAGTGCTCTGAGCTGCCAAATTATCACAAGGGCAAGGCTCCAGTTTATCTTCCCTCACTTATTGTTTAGGAAAAGCCACCAAAAAATGCTGGTAACTAAGCGTATTCTAGTTAGATAAAATCGAGTCTGTACATTTATTGTAAAAGTTAGATAAAATTGCTGTTGATGCGAAGATAAACAAAAGTGGCCTGTTGCATCAGAGTGGGAACGGGATATCTTCGCCCCTGCAGAATGGGCCTCTTTATAATATTCTTAGCATTTTCAGGGATGCTGGTTGGGGCATCGAAATAATCTCCCAAACCTAGTTTACAGAAACTGTCCTTTACGAACCGGAGCCAAGGAATAGAGAGCTCCATCAAGCGTAATACAATCCTCAATAACCTCGCTAGCTCTTCAAAATGCGAAATTTCGGCCAATAAAAGCAGGCGGGCATTTTCTATGCGATCCTCCACAAAATCGAGCCCCAGTTCTTGATGACAGAAGATGGTGGGGGCACTATTCGGAGTCATCAACAGTCTTTTAATAAACTTGTTTTTCATGACTTGTATTTGTTGACTGTTATGGTATCCCCACACTCCTGCCCTGTATGTTACAACAGGCACACATTTGGTTTTGTAAAGTGTGACCAGCTCAGTCACTGGCTTATGACCCAGCTTTCTGGCAAAGCGGAAATGCCCCTCAACTACCCTACCTGCTTGTTGTCCCCTTGCTGTGACGAGCGGATCCCAACTCAGCCTATTATTAAAAACATTCCCTAAATAGTTAAAAGTATTCCGTTTATCAATTCTCTTGTCTCCCACCATATATTTCCTTGTCTTTGTCATTTTCGGGCCACACACCATAATAAACGATTTTATAAAATTCACTTTTAGATCAAGAGTCAGGATAAAATCTGTAAATGCGTTAAGCAGTTTATGGAGGCTAAGTGCTGTAAGGGCCATTAACACTGTCATCCGCGTAGGAGAGTAGGGCGACCTGTGTGCCTCCGATACGCGGACAATCAATTTCTTTGTCAATTAAAAAGGCCTCTAATCCATTGGTGGAAATTAAAAAAGGAAAGGGGCCAGGATACATCCCTGTCGCATACCTTCCGTGGAGGCTAAGGGCCTATTTTTTACCCCTTGGGGGCCATATCTTATAACAACAGAAGTTGATGCATGGAGCCTGCGAATGAGAGGAATCAGAGCCTCCTCTACACCCATGTTCCCCATAAGTGCCCACCACGTCTCCCGGTTTACAGTGTCAAAAGCACCGGACAAGTCCATGAAGGCCCGGTGAATAGAACCCTTCCTGGCCCTCATGTACTTGCCCATAACCAGTGACACATTCAGGCACTGTTTGGTGGTGCCCATCCCTCTCCTGAAACCATATTGCGTCCTTGCCATCACTCTATTGTCTGTCACCCATGTTTCAAGTCGGGCAAGGATAACCCTTCCCCAGCAGCTTTGCCGTAGCGTCAATAAGGGAGATTGGCCGATAACAGGCGGGGCCACTTTGATTCCCTTTCTTGTACACGGGGACAACATTAGCCTCTCTCCAGGATACTGGAATTGGGCCAATGATCACTGCCTTAAAGACATTGGTCAGCAATTGGGCCCATAGCTGGGGATTACTTTTAAAAAGATCTAAAGGGACCCCGTCGGGGCCTGGTGCTTTCATGCAGACTCCTTTAGCTAAGGCTTACTCAACCTCTGCCACTGAGATAGATGAACTTAACTTGGAAGCCGAGGTTATGTTTAAAGACAGATCCCCACTTGAAGCCTCTAGATGTAGGCCATAAGGATTAAATATGGCTGCAAAATGAGTTTCCCAAACCTCCCCTGGGATCAACGAATCTATCTTACTCACCTCTTCTGTAAAAAAGGGACGATTTATAACCTCCCAGAAGCTTTTGAAGTCTTTGAGGGAGCTAGCTCTCTCCAGATCATCCCAGGCTATTGACCTTAGTTCTTCCTTGCTCTGCTGAGCTATAGTTTTATAAAGCTTCCTGGCATTTTTAATTTGTGCCCAATCACAAGGATTAGCGTGGAGAGACGATTTTAGTATTTTTTGAGCTTTTGAACAAGCAGCATTAAACCACCTTGTCTCAGGGATATTCCTGGCCTTAATTGATTTGGTCAGCTTTTTAGCTATGTCTGAGCATATCAGTTCAAAATCACGGAAGATCTCGGCTGGTGACAAACCATAATGGAGACACCTCTTGATTGAGTCATAGTTAGCTATAACAGTTTTTGCCTCAAATTCAGATGGGTTTACTTTGTTCCAGTTGAGTCTTACCCCTTTATTAGAATTGAAATGTATAGGGCAATCATCAACTTTTCCAGACTGGACTATTATACTAAAGGTAGCTATCAAGAGATTATGATTGCTAACATTGTTTGGCTCCACCTTAAAATCATCAACAAGCGTTATGAACTTCCATGAGATGAACATAAAACCGATAAAGCTTTCCCTACCCCCTCCAACAAAGGCGGGACACTGCATTAGGCAGTTACTAGCTAAATCATTAATGAGGCCCAAATCGTTTTCCATAATAATAGAGTTTAGGGCCTCACACTGGGAAATATGAATGAAGTGTGGGAGGGGCTGCCCCTTCTCAGAGGTTTTGTTAATTTTAGCCAGCAAAGCCTCAATAACCTGGCAATTATTCTGGTTAAATATATTGTAGTACCAGTTCACAATTAAAAGCGTAACCTGGAGAGGAGGAGCCTAGCGTGCAACCAAGATGGCCGCGTAGGTGCGAGGCTCCCGAGGACCTCTGCAACCTCCTACGTTTATCCTGTCTTCATCCTGCATCGGTTGAGGGGACTGTGTCGGTGAGCCTGAGCCGAGGTGGTACCCGTTTCCCGTTTTCGAATCGGACCTCGGGTGCCGGAGTGAGCACCGATTGAAGTCTGCGGCCTACTTCTCTCCTGACCCCGGACTCGCGTTTGGGGCGACCCAGTGGCAAAGTGAACAACAACGGCGGGCTGGGCCTGGTGAGTCGCGTACCCCACACTTTCACTTTCACTTTTGCGCCCCCTTGCCGTTTTCGCAAGTGGGATCACGGCGCTCTTTGTGTTGGGGTGGCCTCGCTGGGAGACCCTGCCTACCTGCCTGCTGTGGCCCGCTCTGCCGTCCTGGGGTGGCCCCCCGGAGCTCGTGGCCTTGATTGATTGCTCTTCACTGCGTGACTGGTGCGGGTGTGAGACCCGCGACGATGGCCACGAAGCAGGATGGGGATCGTTTGAAGGCCAAGTCAACCCGGCGTGGCGCCGCACTTCAGGCCAACATCATGGACCGCTACACCCTCCTGAAGGGGTCTCCCGGCGGATCGCACAAGTCCTTTGAGTGCCCCCCGGATGCCCCGGACTTGCCCACGGATCTGTCTTTGCAAGACGTCATGAGCGCCATTGCTGAGATGAAGGCCTCGGTGGGCCAGCAGTTCGACACTTTAGCGCACAAAATCGACGCGGTCCTCATTGATGTCAACCTTGTGAGAGCTGATCTCTCTAAGACCAACGACCGGGTGGACTCTTTGGCCCACACCGCGTCGGGCCTCACGACTGAGGTGGCGGCCCTTCAAACGGAGGTGCATCGGCTCCGTCAGGCGAGTGCGCTCATGGATCGGCGCCTGGAGGACTCCGAGAGCCGGGCCCGGAGGAATAATATCCGCATCATCGGAGTGCCCGAGGGACGGGAAGAGTCGGCGGCGGATCTCTTCGTGGAGGACCTGATCACTACCCATCTCCAGCCTCGAGGGCTGAGTAAATTCTTTGCCGTGGAGAGGGCCCATAGAGTTCCCGGGGGCAGACCGAAGGTTGGAGCCCCTCCGCGGCCTCTTATTGCCCGTATCTTTAACTTTCGGGACTGGGATGCGATTTTGCAAGCTTCCAGACTGCAAGGGCCGATTAAGCTGGAGAACATGGAGGTGAACTTTTATCCTGACTTCACCCAAGCGGTCCAGAAGCAGAGACTGAGTTTCCTGGGCGTCAAGCGGCGGCTTCGAGGCATGAACTTAAAATACGCCATGCTCTTCCCGGCCAGGCTGCGGGTGGAGGTGGATGGTCGCACTCCCTTTTTTGACCGTCCTGAAATGGCCGGGGACTGGCTGGACACTTTGCCTGGGGGTCATGATCGGGATGGCGGGGGGGGGGCTGCGGGAGGAGATTGCCCACTGGACCGGGTCTGAGGTACTGATGCCGGGGCTCACTCCGGATGACGCGGCCACTTTCGGCCAAGCTTAGGGTCTTTTGTTTGTTGTACTCGTCTCCCCTCATTTGGAGGCTGTGCGGGGTCTTGAGGGGGTACTCTTTCCTCCTCTAGGGGGTCTAGCTAGTTCCACTTATATAGGGGCGACAGGCACACTGCAAGTTGGGGGGGCTGTCTGGGCTCATGCAGGGGTGCAGGGAGGGGGGAGTTTTGTTGGGGCGGTTGGGTTGGGGTGGGGTATTGTTCATTTGTACCACAAGGCAAAAGTATTGTTGTGCTATTCCTAAAGTGCTCTCGGGGGGACGATTGATCGCTTTCGGCTATGATGGGGGGTAGGGGACTGAGTCTTTTGTCCTGGAATGTCAATGGACTGGGGGACAGGATAAAACTGGGTGTGGTCCTGCAGTTTCTGAAACGAATTTCACCTGATATAGTTTTTCTGCAGGAGACGCACCTCATTGGCAACTCCTTTCGTGCTATGAATCGACGGGGCTACCGCCTTCTGGCCCATTCGGGCTTCACGTCTGGTTCCAGGGGTGTGGGCATCATGGCTAAAACCTCGCTCCCACTGGAAGTTGATGAGGTGCTCCATGATGACAGGGGACGTTATACGGTTCTGGTGGGTAGAATGGAGGGCAGAGTGATTGTATTTGTTTCTGTCTATGTCCCGCCAGGGTTGCAAATGACTACTTTTGCGGATCTGGGGCGCCTTCTCCTTGGCCTTCCGGAGGGGATTCTAGTGGTTGGGGGGGATTTCAACGCGGTGGTTTCCGGAACTGAGGACCGTCACCCCCCTAGGGATCTCCCCCGTGCCCAAGCGTGGTTATCTGGCCTCTTGGATACTTTGGGGTTGGTGGATTGTTGGCGTTTGAAACACCCTACGCAGAAACAGTATTCCTTTCATTCCGGGGCCCATGGCAGTCTCTCAAGGCTAGACTATGTCCTGGTGCCGGCGGCGCATGCGGGGAGGATCGGGGAGGTGCGCCATTTGGCACGGGGTATTTCAGACCACTCCCCGCTCCTGTTGCACTTCGACATTCTCCCGAGGGGGGAGGGTAGGGTGGTCCCGATTAATCCCTGGTACCTGCGTGACCCCACCATTCGCGCAGAATTGGTTAAATCCCTTAAGCGATATTTTGACGATAATGTGGGGTCAGTGTCATCGGCGGTCTCCCTGTGGGAGGCTTTCAAGACGGTACTCCGGGGGGAGGCCCTGTCCCTTATTTCCCATTCCCGGAAGCGCGAGCGGGAGGAGGTGACCCGTGTTGAAACTGAGATAACCGAGTTGGAGGGTGACCTAGAATGTGGGGTGACGGATGACAAACTACATGTTCTCCGACTCAAGCAGGCGGCCTATAAGGCCCTCGTCACGGAGGTGGCCAGGGGCCTCAGTAGAGAGCAACAGGGGAGACTGTATGATGTGGGTGATAAGGCTGGGAAACTGATTGCGTGGCTGGATAAAAAGGAGAGAGCGAGTCGAGTTGTCCCGTCGATTGAGAAACTGGATGGTGTGTGTGTCACTGAACCGGAAGAAATTGTTGATTGCTTTGCAGAATATTTCCGTGGGGTGTATTCCCCGGTGTCCTCCCGCTCGGAAGATGATTCCCATGCCCTGCTCAGGGATATCGCGCTGCCTTCCCTTTCGGAGGAGGACAGGGTGTCGTTGGACGCCGCCCCAACATCTGAGGAAATTGCCCTCGCCATACGTTCGGTCGCTTCCGGCAAGGCCACGGGTCCTAATGGTCTTCCTATCGAATTGTACAAGCTGCGACCGGATACGCTGGCGCCGCATCTCCGTGCTATGTTCCTCGCGGCCCGTTCGGCGGGTTCCCTCCCGCTAGACCAGCGTCTGGCTACTATCGTGGTTATTCACAAGGAGGGGAGGCCGCGGGACCGGGTCACGTCCTACAGGCCCATTTCGCTGCTGAATGCGGAACCCAAAATTCTCGCCAAGGTGTTGGCCAATCGGCTGGTTGGCGTGGTGTGCGATCTGATTCACCAGGATCAGTCCGGTTTTATCCCTCATCGCAACACTGCGCTCAACCTGCGGCGCTTGCATGGGGTGCTCGCGCGTGTCCCGTTCAAACGGGAGCCGGCCATTTTGGCGTCCCTGGACGCCACTATGGCGTTTGACACACTTGAGTGGCCATATATTTGGGCGACGCTGGCGAAGTTTGGGTTTGGCCCGGGATTCATCGGTTGGGTGAAATTGTTGTATTCCGGACCGCTGGCGCAGGTGGCTGTAAACGGTAGAGTGTCGGCTCCGTTTGAGCTGGGCAGGGGCACGCGGCAGGGCTGCCCGTTATCGCCGCTCCTCTTCGCGCTTGCCTTGGAGCCCCTGGCGGAGTGGCTGCGGTGGCATCCTTCTATCCGTGGTCTCCGATGGACCCCCGAGTATAAGGACCGCGTATCTCTTTACGCTGATGATATTCTTTTGTACCTGGCTTCCCCGCGTAAATCGCTGATAGTGCTGGTTGATGTATTGCACTCATTTGGCCTCAACTCCGGCCTAGTCATCAATTGGGCTAAATCTTGTGTGTAGGTCCTCTCCGGGGAGGCTCCTAGCCTTCCGTGGGGTTGTCCTATCCAGATTGCCCCGCGGGGATTTAGGTACCTGGGTATCTTCATTACCCTGGACGTGGAGGCCCGGTATAAACAGAACTTGCTTCCCCCCCTCCAGCGCCTGAAGGATGATGTCGCGCGTTGGAGGCGCTTGCCGCTCTCGCCGCTCGGCCGGGTGGCATTGTTTAAGATGATGTCGCTGCCACGTTTCCTGTACGCCTTACAGAACACAATGGACGTTTTCCCGGCGCGCTACTTTCGCGAGGTGGAGAGTTTGCAGCGCCGCCTGTTCTGGGAGGGTAGACCTCGTATCGCCCTGGCGAAGCCGACGCTCCCGTGGTACGACGGGGGGGTTGCCCTCCCAGACATCAAGCGATATTACTGGGCCTCCCAGCTGGCTGCGATAAATCACGGCCTTTACGGGCCCGCTCTAAACCCGGCCTTTGAGATGGATAAAATGTTACTGCCGGGCGGCGACTATAATCGGGCGCTTTATTCTAGCTCGCTCGACGCACGTCTGACGGGCCCCACGCGGGTCATGGTGCGAGTGTGGCACGCGGCTAACTTGGCGATGGGGTGGAAGGATCGTTTGACCCGGGCGACGCCACTATACGCATCTGAGCGGTTGGGCTCCCTGTGGACCTCGAAGGGCTTTGAGAAGTGGGACATGATAGGCATCAGCAGGGTGGGCGATCTCTGGACGAGGGGGGGATTCAAAACGTTCGATGTGCTGCAGACGGAATTCCAGTTGCAGGACAGGGAGTACTTTCGATATATGCAGATCCGTCATGCATTGTGCTCCGTATTCCCGGACGTTGCCTCCATCCCGGAGTACTCCCCTCTGGAGGATAGAGTGCTAGATGGGCATGTACCGGACGCCACGATTTCATTAATTTACAAAAAACTCATCAATGATCGCTCGGGACTGCTGACTGGCCTTCGTGAGGCGTGGGGGGCTGATGGATTGGAGCTGGATGACGAGGACTGGGTGTCTGCGGTGGCCTCCCCGAGAGAGGTGGCCATACCGGCTCGCCTTCGCTTCGTCCAGCTCAAGATACTCCATAGGGTCTATGTTACGGGGCCGAGTCTGATGCGTATGGGCTATGCTGTGGACGGGTTGTGTAAGCGTGGGTGTGGTTCTTTGGGGACCTTTCTCCATATATTGTGGGAATGCCCGGAGGTGGCACGATTCTGGCGTGGTGTGCACGAGGTCTTGCAGGCAGTTACGCATGTGCCGCTGCTGCCCGAGGCGAGGAGATGTCTCCTGAATGTGTGGGAGCCAACCGACTACTCAGTGCCGCAGACGTGGTGGGTGACTCTGGGATATATGGTGGCCAAGCGTGATATTGCGCAATTGTGGGGTTCCCAGAGGTCACCGACTGTCTCGGCGTGGAAGGACAACATGGATTGGTGTATGTTTCGGGAAAAGGTGGTGTATGTTGCGAGAGGTAAGCCTGGGAAATGGGTGAAAGTGTGGGGCCCCTGGAACGCCTACCGTGGGGGAATCTGTACCCCGCCGCTGACGCCTGATCCGTCACCGGCCCCGTCTCCTTAGCCTGCTTGTCTTCCTGGTTCTGGGCTTGAGTTCACTTTGTCTCCGTCCCGACCTATCCCCCCCCTTGATATTCCTGTGGACCGGTAGGGTCCCCCCCAGGGGAGCACATGCTATTGTTTCCGATTGTGGGTTGCCTTGTGGACTTGTTTTCTTCGTTATTCATATAAAAATGAAACCGTTGTGTGGGGTCCGGATGGTGTGGCTGCCAACGCTTCTTTCAACTCCTGTGATCTCTCTTCTGCCGCAGCGTGTGTTCTACTGTTTGTATTATATGCTCTTTCTGTCTGCTAGCGGCCGGCCTGAAGGTTGTAGGCCCATCTTTGTATATCTTTTGGATTCTGTAATAAACGGTTTCAAAAAAAAAAAAAAAAAAAAAAGCGTAACCTGTAACATGTTAGAAATTAGAATAAATTGGTACCAAGGAGATGTAACAACAGGGGTGATTTTTATGCATTGTATTTAACTGCAATCAACACCACTAGCACTCCTTTAGCTCTTCCCACTGGGGAAAGTGTTGCATGAACCGTGTAAGAACAGTAACCATTCAGAGCTATGTCTTCCCTGTGCCACGTCTCCTGTAGACAAATAACACCAAAACCTCTAATATAACTTAGCCACACCTCATCAGTCATTTTGAAATGAATTCCTGCTATGTTCCATGAGATACATTTTAGTGAAGCCTTTATGTGACCCTGGTTAACCAATCCCCCTGACTCCTCAATCATGGTTTGTTCTCCTAAAGTAACAAGCGAGTATGGTACTTCACCGATAGAGGTCTCGATTGAAGCCTTAATATGACCTTGATTTACCACTCCCTCAGGTTTATCATCCGTAACTTGCTCAACTACAATAGGAGGCAGGTATGGCACCTGACTTGGAGTAATAACATTTGGGGTCAGTGGATAGATATTCTGCCCAATCCACAGAACTAACTTAAGACAAAATCCTAAACTTACTACCATTTTGGTATTCACAGAAGGCACTTACTCATTTTGGTATTCACAGAAGGCACTTACTCATTTCGGTATTCACAGAAGTTAGGATTCCTAAGTTTAGGACTCCTAAATGCCTCCTGTGAATACCAAAAGTCTTAAAGTTAGGATTTTTCTCAGTTTAGGAGTCCTAAAGTTAGGAGTCCTAACTGTACTACTCCTAAGCTGAGAAAAATCCTAACTTTAAGACCTTCGGTATTCAGAGAAGGCATTTAGGAGTCCTAAAGTTAGGTGGATTTACTCAGTTCATGGAACATTTAGATCCTAAAGTAAATTTCAGTAAAATGTATACCATGATCCACTGAAAGGTGCAGCAAAATACCCTTACACACAATTGGGGAGGGGGGTTTCAAATTAACAGATTCACCAGCTGTTAATATCTAGTCATTCAATTAGACTCCACTGGAAACTGGGTGTACATGAGAACTGCAAAGAGACAGCAGTTTCCTTGCACAATTAAGGCCTTATTCCGACTCCCTGTTAGATTGAGCCCTAAACCTTTGTTAACGATGTGTTTGATTTATAATAAAAACTGCTTTTTGGTCTACAACTATGGAGCTGGTTTGTGGGGGGATACTCAGACCGTCAGGCATTGCAGAAAGTGGAGAATGCTTTATTAAGAAGATTACTAGTGGTCTCTAAGAGTAGTTCGTCCTATAGATGTCATCAAGAATTGGCTATAATCTTCCTGGAAGATATTATTAAATGACTGAAAAGGAGAAATCCCTTAACCAAGCAATTATATTGGATTGTTTATCCCTTGATAATTGTTTTAATATACCGTGGCTTAATTATATCAGGAAATTGTACAGATTTTTTGGGTATTAGTTGGTGACAGTTTAACTCTAGAAGATCTAGAGTTTGTTTGTATTTATTCTAAATTGGAAATCAAATTTCCATTAGAGGGAGGGCGTTGAGTGCAATAAGTCAACAGTATGATTTTGTTTTTAATACCTCGTGAAGGTATTCAACAAGTTTTTTAAGATTATAAATAACTCACAAAACAGATTTTTACTGACCAGGTTCTGCTTACATTTAGTATATATCATATGGTGACCTTTCCAAGGATGGATCAATGGTTGAGGGGCCTGCCCCCTTGTCTAGGTGATGGGTGCTACGAACAAGGCACCTTGCACTTTGTGCTTTTTGTAAATATTACACATCCCCAAAGAAGCGTTATTTGAAAACGCTGAAAATGGAACTTAGCACAATGCAGATTGGCATTAATTTATTTGCTATAAATTGACTCTCTGCCCACCTGTTTAGTGGTTATTAGTTTTATCTAGCAGGCAGTTTGGTTAAGGAAATCGCTTTTAGCCACTAAATGAACTTAACTTTTCTGTATGTGAAGATATCTGCATATTTTAAATTGGGGATTGTAAATTATTTATATTTATTGTATCGCTTATTGGGTATATCTTATCTCTGCTCGATTTAGGATCCAAATAAAGATTAATTGACTGACAGATTCTGTCCACCCTGTGGTGACTGTCTTTTACCTAACTGATATCCAGAAATTGCAAGTGGCTTTTTGCAATTGGTCAATTTAGTTTAGTGTTCTCTACACGTGTAGTGTGTACCTTTTGATATGACTGGGCTCGCGCTGTGGCTAGTTCTGCCTGCTTTCTTGTTTTGGGCGAAGTATTGTTGTGACGTTTCAATATAGCGCTCCCTTCTCTCTGATGCTAGTCTCAACATACCTTTGACGCAATTCACAATTATGTTGAAAAATGTCCATGTGAACGTTTGCTGTTTTCACATTATGTGTTCCCACGCTACATGGATCCGTTGTTTTTTTTTTTTTTTTTTTTTTTTTTATTTTTTTTCCTCATATACCACCAGACGGGAGAGGCAATCCAAATGGGGAAGTCCCCTTCCCTAAACCCCCACTCGATAGTATACGATTCCGATGTTAGGACCCTGGGGGGATAGGAAAAGGGGTCTAACCCTACTGGCATTTTACTGTTTGCTCTATCTACTCCAACGTTTACTCACTGAGAGGCCCATTAGTGGAGTTAGAGATTGAGCCCCAACAGTGCCCAGGTAAAATCATCGGAAAAAAGAAAAAAGAAAGAGAGAGAAAAAAAAAAGAAAAAAAAACTTTCGTCATCTGTTCCGCCAGGCCATTAGCGGTGCCCATATCTTTGCTTCACTGGAGGGATCGCAGGCTATATCTGACTCACAAGTGTACATAATATGTTTCAAGCAATCTAAAAAAATCGGTGCCTTCTCATTTTTCCACGCCCTACATATTTCTCGCCTTGCTAATACCATAATATAAAAAATAAGTTTGGAATCAAGGGCACATAATTGATAATTGTTAACTAACCCAAACATGATTGTCTTTGGATTTATGGTAAATTGTACATTTAATACTGTTGCAATGAAATCACCTAGTTTAGCCCAATATTGCGCCAGAGAAGGGCAATCCACAAACATATGTATGTCATCAGCGGCGAGCAATTTACACCGAGGGCACCGATGTTCTAGGTTGGTAAATCTTACAAGTTTCTTGGGCGAGATATAGACTCTATACAGGGTAAACAGATGGTTTCTTTTAAGTGCAGCTGGTTTGACTATAGTATGTAGCATTGTGAAAGAATCCTCCCACAGCTCCTTAAGGTTATCATGATTAAGATCAACCTGTTCACCCCATATTTTTAGGAGTTCAATCTCCGGAACTTCTTCTGCTCCCATCATAGCCCAATACCAAAATGCCAACTCTCTTTTCCAGGTCCCTTTCTTGTTTACCAGGTCAAAGCTAGGATTTAATGTACAGGACACCGGCGCAAGAGTAGCCCACCAACCCGATAGTTGATAATATTTGAACCTAGTGAGAGAACCCTCCGTCAAGGTAAAGAGAGAATCCCAGTCAATAAACTGTGCATCCTTTAGAAGATCTCCCCAGTGTGTAATACCAGCCAACCTCAAAGGGCGAGCTAGTTGATCTTTTAAGCACTCCGGGGTCCCTGGGGAGTCCCAGATCGGGGCCTGGGGAGCATAATAGGGGATTCCCAGCTTTTTCCTGAAAAAAAACCCAATTTTTTTGGGCAGCTATCAAAATCTTCAATCTAACTTTTTTTAAAAACCTGGGATCTCCAAATTTAAACAAAAAGTAATCCTGACCCTGGGGTACACTGTGTAGCAAAGCCTGAAATAAGGATCCTAAAACAGTAGTATCTGCCTTGTCTGCCAATCGTCTAAAATTTTTTAATTGGAACGAGTGACAGTAGATAAGTAAATCTGGGAGGGCAAGGCCCCCAACTTTTAATTTTCTCGTCAATTTCTTCCAAGATATTCTCGGCAGTTTAGAGTTCCAGATGAATGAACCTATTTTTCCCTGCAATTTAGCTATATCTTTTGGGTCAAAAGTTAACGGAATAGAGTTAAATAAAAAGGTAATTTTCGGCAAAATAGTCATTTTTATGAGGTTCACTCTACCAAATATGTTAAGCGGGAGCCCAGACCAACGTTGAAGGAGATGACAGATTTCCTTATAGACTCTATCAAAGTTAATTTTAGTTATCGGATTTATATGTTGAGCTAAATATATTCCCAAATATCTCATCTTAGGTTTAACAGCCGGGTATTCTTCAACCGAATTCCACTGCATAACCTCGGTTTTGTCTCTGTTTATTTTATAGCCGGATATTGCCCCAAAGTCCTCTGCCAGAGCAAAGAGTCTAGGGACGGCCTCTTCTGGATTCGATGTAAACATTAAGAGATCGTCCGCGTAAAGAGCAAACTTCAGCTCTAAGCTCGCGATTTTAAATGGTTTAAAAATCGGGTCAGATCTCAACTTAATAACTAAAGGCTCAATATACAAATTAAACAAAAGAGGAGAAAGGGGACATCCCTGTCTAGTACCACGAAATATGTGTACCCAATCAGTGAGACAACCATTCACTAAAATTTTGGCTTTGGGACGAGAGTATAAGGCTCGAATTGAGGCTATAAAATTCGATGGCATACCAAGTGCATCTAATGTTTTCCAGAGATAAGGCCAACTGACTTGGTCGAAAGCCTTTGCGGCATCAATGGCCACAATCGTTAAGGGCGACTTTTCATTAGTCGCTACATCTATGGCAGCAATAGCCTGGAATGTAAGTTCATTCAACTGCCTACCCGGCATAAAGCCTCTTTGATCGCTGTGAACCACTGATTTGATGACCTTGGCCAATCTCGCTGCCAACACGCCCGCAAAGATTTTATAGTCAGTATTCAGCAGCGAGATTGGCCGATAGGATTCAACAATCTGGGGGTCCTTATTGGGTTTTAATATTAGAGTCACTGTTGCCTCAGACCATGTTTGTGGCACAGCTTCGCCGGAGAGATGTATTTTATTAAATAAAATTGTGAGGATTGGCGCAATTAATTCTAGATTGATTTGATATGCCTCAACTGGGAGGCCGTCCGGACCCGCTGCTTTTCCTTTTGCCATGCTCTTTAGTTGGTTATAGACTTCACCTACTTTAATTGATGAACTCAAGAAGACCTTATCTGCTTCTGTGAGATGTGGTAGAACTAGTTGGTTAAGCCACACTTCAGCCTTCTCCGTAGAGAAATCTCCTTGTTCCGCGTACATCTTCGACATATAATTATGAACTTCTTTTACTATCTCATTGTTGTTATAGGTCAAGGTCCCGAAGCCTTGAAGAATCAAACTCCCAATTTGGTTCTTGGCTCGATCTGTTCTGGCCTTCCAGGCCAAGAAACGGCCACACTTCTCCCCATAGGAGAAATTGCTTAATCTGCTCGCATCCCATCTTTCCTTAATGGCTTTATCGAGGAGAGCCTGATATTCTGCTTTAAGGGAATTTAACTCGTTTGATAATATATCTACATTGGAATATTGCATTAGGGAGGCGAGTTGAAGTTGTTGTTCTTTCAACTTTATTTTTATGAGGGAGTCCGCTTCAGCTTTCCTTTTATCCCTATTTCTCTTAACCGTGAGTGTAGTCACTATTGCCCTCATAAAAGACTTAAATGCCTCCCATACAATCTGAGCACCCGCTGAGCCACAGTTAAATCTGAAAAATTCTTCCAGCTGTGTGGATAGCTGTGACCTCACTGCGTCTACTTGTAGTAACGATCTATCAAAAGTCCACCTTCTCATTTGTACTTCTTTTATGGAATATACTGTTAGTTCTACTGAGGAGTGGTCTGAGAGTAGAGCGGGAATGTAGGAGGAGGAGATTACTTGAGGAAGAAGCATCTGATCTATCAAGAAAAAATCAATACGGGAATGATGCTTATATCTATGACTATAAAAAGAATAGTCTCTGCCCATAGTATTTCTGATTCTCCAAATATCCAGTAAATTGAAGTCACTCATTATATTCTTAAGTTCTAATTTTGTTTTAGGTAAAGGAGCGACAGTGGCTCTGGAAGTCCTATCCAGGTTTTTGTCGAAAACCAAATTGAAGTCACCCCCCAATATTATAGGGGCATTAAAATTAAAGAGAGATGACTTCAGATTGGCCAGATGCTCCGGACAGTCCTGATTGGGGCCATAGTAGACTGCACAAACTAAGGAAGAACCCTATCCCTCCCCTCCACCACCTCCACCTCCCACCACCCACCGTGAGGAACCCCCCCACAACTATCTTGGCGATAAGAAAATCGCCTATTTGAGAGGCCCCGCTCTCCGTACAGAGCCCACCGCTCATGATTACGCATATTTTTCTTAACCAGTGAACCAGTGACCCAGTAAACTTATTACTATATTGTGATCTCCTATATCCACACACACACACAATTTTCTTTTTTTTTTTTTTTTAAGTGAATTTTATGCTTAACCTTTGTTTTTCTTTGCCACATATTCTGCATGTGTCGTGGGTTAATATTTTATGATATATCGCTGTTATCACAGTTAGTATGTAATGCCTCTATTGAACCCCCTTCATGTGTGATATAAAGGTATCAACCTCCTGAACGGAGGAGAAATTGTGCGTCTTATTTCTCCATACCACTCTTAAGGCAGCGGGAAACTTCATCATAACCTGCGCTCCCAGGCTTCTTAACTCGGACATCCGAGAGCCCAGTTCCCACTGTCTTTGGGCAGTGGCTCTGCCCACATCGGAACGTATTAGATACTTAACAGAGTTAATGTGCAATGATGTATCTTTCAGAGCTCGCCCTAGAATCAACTCCTTAATTGAAAAAGAGAGAAAATTAACCAGGATCTTCCTTGGGGCCTTCCTGCCTGGATGTTGTCTAAATGGATCTCTATGGGCTCGCTGAATCTCCTTTTCTAGATCAATATCCAGTCTATCTTTTAGGACCCCCTCTCTCAATAGTTTGCATATCAGCGACTTCACATCGCCATTCTCTACTCCTTCCGGGATCTCCAAAAATTTCAGATAGTTCCTTCTGGCGTGGATCTCTAATCTCTCGATATCGCTTTGAAAAGCCCGATTCTGCGTCTGTAGAGCAGCGATGATGTCCGAGTGGCTTTGAGAACTTTTTGCTAAAATATCCACTTTATTTTCGAGTGTCTCTGTTCTAGTGCAAATATCGTCCAGTTTTGACTCTAAGGCTGTACATTTCTCTGAAATTACCTTCTGATTCCCTTCGGAGATTTCAAACCTAGGAATCAATTTTGCAAATAGGTCTTCACGGAGGGAAAAAAGAAGGTTCTTCAACTGGTTGTCCCCACCGGGGTGCTCTCCACTTGGAGATTCCTCTGCGGTCTCACTACCGCTATGACATGCGTTATCCTCGCAAACGTCAGATTGCAGTACCCCATCTGGGTGACCTCCTATATCCCCTGTGTCTGAACTCACTGGTGTATTACACAAACCCGTGCCGATTTCTGTATCTGGTTCACATAGTAAAGGGGAGAATTTGTTAGCTAAGCAAATTGTCTCAGCGTGAGAGATCAAAGAATTATGTGGAGATGATGGGGATGAGAGAGAGATATGAGCCTGACTAGATGGTTTGGGGTGTACTGAGCATTTTGTGGAGCTGCTAGAGGGTATAGACCTACGGGGGGTCTCCTTCTCCTTCTCCATTATCTTAAAGTATGATTTCAGTGATGGAGTAGCTTTTACGGTAGTACGCCCTCCTTTTCTATCTTCCCCCAGCTTGTTCCTCTCCCTCCTATCTTTTTTTTTTTGCCTAGGTGTCTTAGGCGCCACAGTGGGTTCTTGTAAGGCCAGCTCTTGCTCCAGTAGTGAACGCAGTTGGTACCTGTTTCTAGTAGCTAAGGCGGGTCCCTTCCTTTGACCTCCACTGTTTTTCTCCGTCACTTTTTCTGCCAAGGAATTGCTAGCCGAGGCTATCTGGACCCCCTCACTTGCGTTCGAGGTCTCAAGATCCGCAGTCTCAGTACTGGGGGTGGGCTCTATAACAAGAGAGTCCATCCCTATCCTTTGAAAGATAGCTCGCGGAAAAATGCACTGACCAGTATGAACACTAAACAAGTTCTGATAGCAACATAGGGGAGCGATATAGAGAAAATCCGGAATAACCTGGGAGGTCTCACCTGTGGCTATAATAGTTGCACTGAGGGTACAAGCCCAAAATCCCCCTCCCTTTCGCCGCCTTACCAGCCATGAACGCTGACCAGCACTGAAACGGTCGTAATGCACCGCACCACAGTGAGTGGAATAGATCCTCGCAGATGCTGCCGTTGCTCTCCTCCACTCCCCGGCGAAATCTCTGCATACACCCTTAGACCGAGATCCTCCCCAGGTCTCTCTGCACCTCTCCTCCCTCCGCGCCGGTGACGCCAGGTGACGCGAGTCGTAGACTGTCATCAGCTGTTCCTCTCCCCTCTGGGTCCAAGTGCTCACCAAAATCCGCTCCGCTCTCCACAGCAGCGTGAATGACCAGGGAGAAAGGGAAAGAAAACAACCCCCTGTGAGCGCGGCACCCGGCTGAGTGGTACACAGAGTATCAAGCTCTCACCATTACATCCTAGGCAAGGGACTCCATGCAGGGATACGAGGCACGGGACACGAAAGACGGGACACGGCTAAGCGGAAAAAAAGAACCGGGAAGACATCAGACGGATAAACGGAGCCTCTCACGGCCGGCGTTAGCCTGCCGCCATGTTCCTCAAGCCCCTCCTCGGAAGTTGACTATTCCTCACACAATTTAGTTTAGTGTTCTCTACACGTGTAGTGTGTACCTTTTGATATGACTGGGCTCGCGCTGTGGCTAGTTCTGCCTGCTTTCTTGTTTTGGGCGAAGTATTGTTGTGACGTTTCAATATAGCGCTCCCTTTTCTCTGATGCTAGTCTCAACATACCTTTGACGCAATTCGCAATTATGTTGAAAAATGTCCATGTGAACGTTTGCTGTTTTCACATTATGTGTTCCCACGCTACATGGATCCGTTGTTGGTATGGTTGTTTAATATTAGTGCCTCATTCAAACTGCCTGAATTGATCAGCTGTCTTTGTATAGTATAAACATTGTCACTTTATCGTGATTCTTGTACTTTTAGCTCTCTTCTGAGTTATTATCATATTGTCTGGTATTCCAGCATTTGGATGTACCTACACACTGAAGAGTCCTTCTTGGGGAGTTGATTCCACTGCTTTCTGTGGATGTAAGACTTTTCCCTCATTTGTGCACCCAGTTGTTTTTGGATTGGATGATGTGGGTTGTCGTCCTAAGTCATGGAACCTGTTTAATTCTGGCAGACTTTGGACACAGAACTCTGGCCTAAAAGTATGCGTAAGAGTTGGATACTAACATGTACGGTTGCACTTTGTTGATGGACTATTTAACAGTACCCGTTCAATCTTGCAGGTTTCTAAACCCCTTCCAGGAGGCGAGTTGTCCCTCCCACTCCCTTGCTTCCAACAACTGCGTCCCTCATGCACCTCTATTCAAACCACTGACAATGTGCTTTAGTGCCAAAAAAGGTCGTAGTATATTCAACATAACGTGTTATACATGTGCACAATAATGGTTATCCTAATGCTCTCTTAATATTCATGCGAATATGCTTCCTTGTCTTTGCAATTATTTTCCTTGCTGCGTGGACCCAACCTCCTCAAGTTACGGGGACCAAGGCTTCAACTTGCTACCAATTTGGGACCTGCCCGGGTTGCAGGTGCCGTCCCGCTTGCCCTGTCCTTTCTTGGTCCCTCCCTGTTCCCCGGGGTCCCTGCCATGTGGCATCCCAAGGACCTTGCTTGAGCATCTACTCTATCATGAGGCTGAGTCCTTCCATTTTTGCTTCCCAGGTACCCCAGCCGTGAAGCATCCCAAGGGTCCTGCAGGAGCATCCCATCTACTCTTTCCATGGCGGTAGGCCGCCCTTGGCTTCCTCAATACCCCTGCCGTGAGGCAACCCAAGGACCTGTGGGAACCTTGCCTCTACCTTTTAGTAATTCTCTCTTTTTCTACTTTTCTTGTGTTCCTTCTGCCTCACCTCTACCCTTGCGGCTGCGAAACCCATTCCTTCTGGTGTGGGTGGGTGGGATTCCTTCTTCTAACACTGCAAGGAGGGGGGTATGTGCCTATCTGGGCCTGTTAACCCCTTATCGATCCCCCCCTTGCCTCGCCAGCTTGCCCCTGGATTGGGGGGGGTTCGCGCTTGCCCTGGGGCGACCAATCCCGTTCACCCCCTTTCGAGTGGCTATTTTAAAGTTGCAAGGGAGGGGCTTCCCGCCTCCGGCTGGCATTTGCCCGGACCCCTAATGGGTCCGGCTTTGCCTTCCCGGCCCGGGTTTTGAGTGCAAGTGGTTGGGATTGGACCAGTGCACCTTCCTACTTGGTCTCTGTAAGTAAGCAATGCGTGGCTGCACACTTTATGGCATGTATAGGTTGTAGTTTTATGGTCCGTGCAC
Source organism: Triturus cristatus (assembly GCF_964204655.1). Taxonomy (NCBI): domain Eukaryota; kingdom Metazoa; phylum Chordata; class Amphibia; order Caudata; family Salamandridae; genus Triturus; species Triturus cristatus. The sequence goes on from NC_140588.1 coordinate 392,043,392, forward strand.
CTGCAATTGTTAACTCTAATCTTGCTGGTGGTTATCTCATATGCCCCAACCAGGGTTTCATCTTTTGATGCCTGTACAGCACGCTGTTAATCCTATTGTTGATGCTCTGCTCCTTCAAGTTGTACCTTGTACGAACTGTTTTTATCCTACACCTATTTGGGTGGAGCTTTGTTTTGACCTGAACACATACCTATTTTTTAGTGCTCTCTAAGTACACCTGATTTCTTTTCCTTTCCTGAGGTACTGTTCCACTGGATGGTATCTTGTGTTACAGTGGTTACCTGGTTTTAACTTTCATTACTTTAATTATTTAATTTGCGGTAACAGGATACTTAATCCACGAGAATGCCCTTTTGTACTGAGGATAGTTTCATGCACATACAGCTTTATGTAACCGAAACATTGACTACTTTTCTTGCTACCTCCATGAGCATTTGAACATTTTGTCATTATTTTACCTAGCTGGAGAAGAAGCATATTGTTCACATAGCAGATTTGTGTTTTCAACACTTTGTGCTATATACACCTATATTCTGTTTTTTATGTACATTAGAGTGTGTTGTTTGGTCTTCTTGTTTCTCGTCTTTATATATATATATATATATACATATATATATATATATATATATATATATATATATATATATATATATATATATATACACACAATCTGTTCTGGCTACTACATGAAATTAAAAAGTCATGTTCATTGTTTGCCTATCTTGAGCTTCCAGGCTTTACTTCTTTTTCTTCGTTAACTATTCATTTATCCTAACAAACTTTTCTTTTGAAGTATTTATGTGAAAATACATCCCATTGTGCATCCATATTTGCTCTGCTGCCAATCTCGCTCCATCACTCCTCCTCACTCCTCCATCACTCCTCCTGTGCCACAACTAACCCATTTTGTTCAGGCTGGTTGGTAGGCAATACCCGTTTATTAAGTCTACCAGACCCACCCTCCTCTACCCAGCACCCACAATTCTCTATTACTTACATCCGACTTGGCATGCTTCCAGTGTAATCCCATAATCTCTGCAACTGACAGTGATGTACAGCATCTGCCATCGTCTTCTTCCCACAGCCTAAAATGTATCTGCTAGGAAACCACAAATCTGTCATAAACTCATCAGTACCAGCTTCCCTAACTCCCTGAGCACCTGGGGGAAGTTGGTCGCCAATTCTAATATTTACCTCACTACCGCTCGGTGCTCTAGCACTCTAGTCCCAAACCTGGCCTTCAATGCCCAGCCTCACATAACCAAAGCCAAAACTACCAGGAGAGTACCCAAAAAGGATTCACAATGGATGACAATCCATCTGCACAGTCTATTCCTTGCCCACCATATACCAGCCTATCTGCCCGTGGTGTATTGTCATAAACGTCTCATTGTTCATGTAATATGAGCCCTATGGTAGCTAGCCTGTCACTCAATTACAGCTGTCCTGGAACTTGACCATGTCTCCTTGTTTTGTGTCATTCCAACAAGTGTTACTACCTGTGTTGAGGGTGCACCTCTTCCACTCCTGGCAAAGTACCTTACAGTTGTACAGCAACCAGCTTGCCTACAAAGTCCAGGTCACCTAAGACATGACATAACTCGCCTAGCTCGCACCGCTACATGCCAACGACTTTCAGCAGTGAGGCCCAAATGATCCTAGTAACTCCAGCATCAAATCATATATCCTCTTAACCACTCCATTTCCAACATCCAAGAGGTAATAGGCTTTCCGGTCCAGTTGGTTTGCTCTATTGCTAATTGCTCTCCAAAGTCTAAGGCCACCTTATCCCTCAATCATATCTGGCCTGCACAGTTGCCAAATCTACCTTCCCCAAACAACCAAACACAATTCGTCAAGGTAGCGCAGCAAGTGGTCAGACCATGCTATCTCTTAAACTACCCAGTCCAGTGATCAGCTGATAGTCTCTAACTCTGTATCTGCCAAAAAAATAACCTCTCAGAATCACCCTCTCAACCCCAACGACAAGTCCTCAAAATCAACTCTACAACAGAGGAAAGTCTACCAAGTGCCCCATATAACCCACATCATCTCGACCACAAACTAGTTGTCCTCCATGAATTCATTATATTGCTGAAAACCTATTCACAACGCAAAAAAGAAAAATAACAGGTCTCTGATTGGAGCAACTAATTTCAAAACGTAGTCCCTTTAAAGGCCTGATCCGTTGAGTTTATGAGACAGAGGTTGCAATCTTTGGCTTGGGGGAAAAAGGGGGCTAAATGTATAAATGAGACCTGGGAACCCATGTTTCAGTGTTAGATTTTGTTTTTCTGTCTTTGATTGTTTAGCCCTTACCATGAATATGGGGCATGAAATATGAAATATGAAATGCTTATAATGATATTGTCTGGTTGTTTGGTTATAACCCCTTTTACTGTCTCTCCCATCACCTTTTTAGGTTGAAGCCTACTACCCAACACAGCTGTCTGGTTTGCTCATGGCATCTTGGGTACATTTGGAAAGCTTCCTTGGGAATGAATTCTGTCCATTGCTTACCAATGGCTTTGTGGTTTGTAACTCACATTTGCTTGCTTTCTATTTGCTGGCTTTATTTGTTGCAGGCTGTCCAGCTTGAGTTCATCCCTACCATTCCCCTAACCCTATATACTGTATTCTTTGATCAGCACTGAATTACCGTAAACAGGCCTTTCAAATCTTGTTCTTATTATGTCACATTTGCTGTAACTTCAAAGACAGAGGTCTCCTTCATCCAGGGAGCTTGGTGTTTACTTTTCTTTCTCTGACAACAAAGTGAGAGGATTTATGTGACAATCATGCTTGCTGCTCGGGTGTGCTGCACCATGTTTTTTTTCTTATCACAAAACAAAATTCAAATGTCTGGAAATGAAACAAATATTTTAATACAATCAAAACAGATTAGTACACTAGTTGATGACATTTCCACACATTATCGTTTCTGTGCTGTATATTTTTATTGGTATAACCGTACGTCCGGGCAAATATATTGGTCATTTGAATTGAAGATGTGTTGTCTGTAAAGGCAGTGCGCTACTCCTCCATGCGTACTCCACTTCAACCCACTCCACTCAATTCTGCACCACTCCCTACTATGCCACTCCACTCCACAGCACTTCACACTGCACTCTACTCTGCACAAGTACACTACGCCACTTCACTCAACACCTCTCGGCTCAACACCACTCTAATCTGTGCCAATGCACTCTACCCCACACTACTCTCCTATGCACCACTGCGCTCTTCAGCACTGCGCTCTATACCAGTCCACTCTAAGCCACTCAAATCTCCTCTGCACCACTGTATTCTAAGACATTGCATCCTACAACACTCTACTCTATGCCACTGCACTTCAGGACACATCACTATACTCTGAAACAATCTACTTTTCGCCATTCCACTCAACGCCACTGCAATCTACCCAGCACCACTCCACTGTATCCTACTGCACTCTATGTCGCTATATTCTACGCTGCTCTTTTCTTCACCACTTCACTCTATGCCACTGCACTCTACCCAGCACCATATCTCTTCTCTATACCTCGACACTCTACCTTGCACCACTCTACTCTATGACACTCAACTCTGACACTCTGCTTCATTAACCTCTACTCCACACTATGACACTCTACTCCACTCTTTGCCAATCCACTTTCCTACACTACTCCACTTTACAATGATCTATGGAACTCCCTCTAGGACACTCCATGCCACTTTACTCGACTCTCTCTTGCAACACACTATTCCACTCTACTCCACTGCTCCAATCTACGCCACTCCACTCCATGCCACACCACTCTATAAGACTCTTCTCCACTCTATGCCATTCAACTCTTCTACACTACTCCAATCTATGAAAATCTACTCTGCTCTACGTCACTCTACTCTAAAACATTCTACTCCACTCTATGCACACCCTTTATGCCTCCACTCTACTCTCCACCACTCCATGACACTCAATGACACTCCACTCTACAACACTCTACTCCCTTAACACTCTACGACACTCTACTTCCTCCATGACACTCAACAGCACTCTATACCACTCCATGTCACCCCAAGACACTTCACTCCACTCTACGCCATTTATCTCTACACCACTCTACGACTCTCTACGCCACTCCATAACACTCCACTGTACTCCACTTTACGATACTCCATTCTACTCTTCTTTACCCCTCTAACTTTTAGCCATGCTGAACAGCAGCCACGCTGGTGTACAACATGGCTAAAACATATTGGCAAAGCAAATAGCTCCTGCAACAGTGAGACCTCTTGACTTTGCCAATGCCTGTTTCCTTTTTATTCTATTATCAATGTATGCTTTAAGCATTTTTGATCACAATCAATTTTTTTTTTTTAAAAGGCCTGATGCAGATTCTGCTTACGTGGTGATCTGACAATTTAAGAAGAAACCTTTTCTGTAAGTTTATGAATCTTTTTGTCTGACTGACAAGGTTGTTCGCAAACCTTGGTTCCCATTGTCTCTTGCCATGGGCGGGTCCTCCGTTGGAGCGGAGGAGCATTGCCCCACTCAAATGACCCCCATATCCCCAGAGATGAAAATAAAATGGTAATTAATTATCATTTTATTTTTCACCCCTCGTCCCGAACAGAACTTGAGGACGAGGGCGGGTGCGCTGCTGAGTGACATCAGCAGGAAGGAGGGTGAGCTGTTATACACTATTTAAAGAGCGCACGTCTTTTTGGGCAGCTGTCTTGTTACGGCCAGCCAGACATGCGTATTTTAAACATCTCTTACTGGGTTAGAGCAAGTGAAGGCCCCCAGAGCACTGTGGAGAGCTGAGTAACGCCGCTCCGTCCAATCATGGTGCTGCCTCATGCTGCCAGGATTAGTCAAGGGAGTTTCCTGGTGGTCTGGCTCCAGTCGAAGAAAAAAGACGTCTGGTGCAGAGGACACCGTGTTAGTCTTAAAGTAAGTGTATTTTTTTAATATATTATTTTCACACGCGTGCCTGCTCCCTCTCCCCGTAGATGCCAGGCGCCACTGCCTATTTTGTGAAAAAAACTTTTAGTAAGGCTATAGAGAGCCATTTGTAGTTCTCAGAGTGAAAAGTTCACTCATGGGATATTTCGTTTAACCGTGTTAAACAAGTTTTCACCTTAATGTCTGATAGTCACCGTTTGTTTTAATTAACAAATAAATACTGTGCGTGAGAAAAAAACAAAACAAAAAAAAGTATATTATGAGACAAACAGCAGACAAAGTATTTGCTTCCTTTCACAAACACATAAAAGTCTGCAATTTAGGAAACTGTTACGTGAGAAATCACTGACCGATCACTGCAGATTAAGCATGACTCCTACAAAACGATTAAGAGCTTTTAAATTAAACACATAATCATCAGCCTCGTCAGACTTCACAGCCAATAACTATCTCTCTCACTCATTCATTCATTCATCCATGTAATCACTCCTCGCTCCTTTCGTTTATTCTCACACTTATTTACTCACCCAGCCATACAACAGCACACAAACTCTCAAATTATTGAAGAAACACTTTGACTGTGCCAAAGCTTTTTGTTCTGTGAAACAAGGCATATCATAAATAATAAATTCTATGTTACCATGACAACCGCCATGACTTTTCTGGTCGCTCCATTTAATGGCTCTGAGATTACCTTCCCATCTAGCGTTTGGCATCGATCCTGGGAAATCTGTGGTTTGGGTCAAACAAAAAAAAACATTAAGTTCTGTCATAAAGTGAGCTGGGCTAATTTCTCTTTCAATCCTAGTAAATCTGTGTAGGCTGTCTAGGTAATGTAGTATTACTTAGTACAATTCATTTTGCTTCTCCATACAAAAGGTAACACATTGTCTTCAGTGGCGGCTGGTGACATTTGAAATTGGTGAGGGGTAACATTCTTGTCGTACTGCGCGGCGGCGAGCGAGCGTAGTGAGCGAGCTCAAACACCCTACGGTGTTTGGGGTCGCTATCCCCCCCATGAAAATTTTGAAACAAGAGTGGACAAATGGTGCATTTTCAAGCAAACTTGAGGCAGCAGGAAGTTTAATAAAGCAATTAGTGCTGGGCCTAATAAACATAGATCGGTCACTGCCCCAGGGCTGACCAAACAGTTAGTACCCACAACAGTGGGCAAGCGACTCCCCCCTGCCCTTGAGCAGGACCGCCCACCCCCAACCAGGCACTTCTGCTTTCTCACAGTGCGAGAAGCAGAAATGTAAAATGGTAGTTATTACCATTTATGTTTCTGCATCCTCGCACTGCGAGAAAGCAGTGGGGCGAAGCCCCCACGCCCCAAAGCCCCAATGGGGGAACCGCCACTGATTGTCTTGAATTATTTTGTCCTTCCGCTTGAGACTACCCCGTTTGGTTCCAATATGAGCGGATTAATGAGCATTGTGGTTATTAAAGCACCCCTAAAAATTACACTCCACCCCGGAAAATTTCGGCATGTGAAACCCTGCCAAAACGCACAGATAAACAATGCCTCGTGAATTGCGATACATGATGAGTTGGGTGAAAAAAGCCAAAATTCTGCAGGTAATATCCAATTTTTTCCACAGCAAACTCCTATTAATTGGCATTTACCACACCCTGTAAATAGCTCATCCTGGGGTAAATAAATATTTAATTCCATTTCGGGGCACTTGTAACCATGGCCCTATTTTAAAATCCATTGGTCAAACAGAGGCAAGGAGATGGGGGCATAACAACCTTGATTATGATTCTATTTATTTTTTGTATGGACACTTACCACCATGTCTCTATGGCCTGCTACCTAGAAAGAGAGCCCACTTCAGCAAGAGAACTGTGCGTGCATCTAGCTTCTATGTTTCAACTGACCTACTCCACTTTAAACAATCATTGGAAAAGCAAATAGGTCTGGCCTCGGCATGCTGGTAGAATGGTTATTGTTTTCTTTATTTTTTATTACATGAGTGTTATAAAAAGGAGTAAAGAAAACTCGTGCCAACCTACATATCTGCACCATATGATTGTGAAAAAAGTTAAACATTTTAAAAACGTTCATTGACGTCCCTATTTTACTGGTGATATCTTAAAAAAAAACAGCCAGTTCCATTGTGCCATGCATTTTATAACTGTTATGTTTTGAAGGTGAGAAAAAGTGACTATCCAAACAAGAACTCAAATTACAGGCAGTTTCCTTTCTTAAGCGAATAATAATACGAATTTTTATAAAAGACTACAACAGTGGCATACCAAAACTTGAGTACATGCAGGCCCCCCCCCTCCCCATTCCCCGCGCCAGTCAAGAGCTCTCAGGCCAGCGAACCGCAATTCTGCAGAGGCTGCGGGGCTATTGTTACACCACTGTTACCAATATAGCTGTTATAAGTAACCCTGGATGGTGGAGTTAATGGTTGGGCTTAGTCTGCTGGCAGTCTATCATAGGTGGTGGTCTATCCACTACAGGGTCCCTGCCATCAGTGCACCGGGGAAATTTGTCTTATTTCAGGTGGGTTACTGATGCAGACTCCTGTCAGGATATGCAACATCGGGCCCACTGATTGTTCGATTTTGCCAAAAGTGCATCCACTGCTCCCTCTCTTTAACACCTCCTTCCTCCCTCTTGCTTTCTTTCTCTTCCTTTCCATTGTTTGAGCATCCTATCTTTTCTTCATTCTAATGCCAATCTTTTTTTCTATTTTCTGTCACGTTTATCTCCAACTTTTTCTCTCACATCCCGTCAAAATCATGCCACTATGCTTTTCCTATCTCCTGTGCAGTATTTGTCTCCCTTTCTCTGCTCTTTTATGGTATCTCCTTTGTATTTCCTTCGTCCATTTTCTCACCTTCTCCATTCCCTACCTCTCTTTTCTCTTTTACACCCCACCCTCTCTTCCTTATCAGCTTTCTAGATGACCTTGTCCGTATAACACATTGTGACTTCTTTCCTACATATTTTCTCACTGTGTCCCTTGATTAGCTCTTCCAGTGCATTCTTATCTATCACTATGCTCTTCATCAATCCTGTTCAGACCTGGAGCCTGGATCTCTCATCTTGAGCTCTCATTGCCCTTCCTCCTCCTCGTACTCTCAGAAAATCCCTAGCCTCAAAGGTTGTATTTATTTACTCCTGAGTCTTCACTGGTGTCTCCTGAGAGGCCAGATGGTGCCTGTTCCTCAGTGCTATTTGTTGTGGCTCCCATAGTGCCCACCACCACAGCTGCTCAATGTATTGGGTGACGACACAGAAAAAACAGACACTGCACCTTACCACACACATTAATTTGTCCAACTACCTTCTGTAGCAAATCAGTGTTTGAGTAAAATGTTTGAATGTCTCTCTCGCCAACTACATACATACACACACACACTCACACACATACAAAAAGGCCACTGATGAAGGAGAGGATTTAGCTGGGGTGGGGGACACATCCTTACCTCTGACCCACCACAAGCACTTTTTCTTTTGGACCATGTATAATAGCCTTGTTCAAACCCTTTCACTTCCCTTATCACTCATACAGCATTCTAGTTGTATTCTGTACAGTGACATAGCAATGTTGTGGACTCTTATGGAAACAAAAAGAAAAGCCCCCAGCAGTCAATACCTTATATACAGAGACATCCACATTGACTCATCTCACAAGAAACCGGAGGGCATGTTCCAACATAGGAAAAGGTAAAAAAGAGTATTATGCATGAGGTGCATCATTCTTGGTGAGCACATGCCTTAAAGAGGATGTACACTTCTTGTGGTCAGAGTACGTGCATCAACATTTTCCATCAGCTGTGACATAGTAAACCTGATCTTGGAATCTCTCCATGCTGCCTTTTAATTTTGCTAATTCATTTGTGTCCACACTCTGATAAGGAATTGTAAAGACCAGGCAGAGCTAAGGTTTTTAACACATGCAACTGTCTGTTACCATTCTTGGACAGATGTATTTAAACAGTCCGTTGTTGTATTTACTGGATGCTAAAAACTCGCTCTTGCTTCTTTTTCAACTTCCACGCCACTGCCTCACAAAGCCATTTACTGATAAGCACCACTATCGATCAAGGACAAAATCACCCCAAAAAATCAGCTGTATTCCAACCCCAAGCCGTCTTTTAAATAACTCACTTTAAAATACTCCACCAAGGGCTGATCCATTTATTGTTTGACAACAGCCCTTGAAACAGACTTACTGTAGAGCATCACAACCCATCTAACCTGATACTGTTCAGAGAACAACTCAAGGATCTCCTGCCAACACCCAACCTACCAACATGCGATGCCGCTACTCAAGACTCACTAGTTTCCCCAACTCCTGACTTATTGATCATCAACCCAAAGCTAAACCCCTCTTTCTCCAACCTACTGTCCTGCAGAAACAATCCAAGGTGTCTTCCCCAAATTTCTCTAAATTGGTAAAGACAAAGACAACCAAGCACAAACATAACCTTTCACACTGCAGCTTTCTCTTCCAGGGTGTCTGAGAGACCGAAAGACAGACACACACATTCACTGTAGAGTGAGTCTCAGCACTTCTCTTGTTAATTGTCAGAGACAAGGCATTTGATCGAGTGCACTGGCCTTTTTCTGTAGGAAATACTGGATAAGGTGGGTCTGGGTACACGATTCAAAACATGGGAACTGTGCAATTATTCTAGCCCTACAACTCGGAAGCTGAGCTGGACTTTCACTTCATCCAAGATAAATGCACTGACATCCTCCACAAAGTACACACTCCTCATTCTGTGCCTCAGGAAAAGAAGCAATGCTTAAGGCAACACACTATTGGTACAACAACCCAGCCAAAAGGTAAAATGGAAACTCAACAGTCCTAATGGCTGTCAACGCAACTTCGGCCACCCAGACACACTGACTAATTTCCTCTGTCACAAACTCAAACGCTACTGGTAGGCCGTGCTGAAAGATATCGATGACATGTTTGTAACAGATATACCCTATCTTCGTAGCTACGTCCTACTGGGACTCCCCAATGCCTGACACACTCTCTATACTCTAACAAAGGGAAGCAATAATAATGGCTTTTGGCTTTGTGTGGGGCTAAACATGTCATCAAAGCCAAATGGGGCACAGATACATTGTCGTCTCACTTTGACTGGCTGCATAAACTGTGGAGCCTTTACAGGGAGGGAAAAGCTTACTGCTTCCCTGCAGAACAAGTTGCTACACTTTGACAAAATGAGGGGCCCATGCATCCAATCTCTGGCACAGGACTTTTGGGAACTTACTAGTCCTCTTTACTTATGAGTACACCAGCTTACAGGACGAGTCAGCACGCCTCATAGGCAAGACAAAGACTGACGCAGAGGGTGCGATGCACTACAAAGCGCAGCGTGCTGACTCTGAATACGTTGTGAAAGAACTATTTCTGGTGAGAGAGGCTATGCTCCCTGGGTGACAACCCCTGATATTTTATCCCTCCCCTCCACCTTTCCCAGTCCCCCCCGGTATCCTCCCTTCCTCACCGTCTATCTACTTCTTCTGTTCTTCCACTGTTGTACCTAATCTGCATTGGATTTAGGTAAGAGTATTTGTTCCTGGATGAATTAATAAAAAGATCTGAACCATAAAAGATCAATGGGTCTGCAAAATATTTTAATTTTAACATTGTTCATATAATATTCCATCAACACAAGTACAATTCAGAGTGGTGTACGTCAATAAGAAGCACTATTAACACGGAAAATAAAGTGAATTAAAAGGTTTTCGGGAAAAAGCCCAGACCTCATCATATCAAGCAGAAAAGAATATGCCACCAAATACTTCGATATTTTATCCACAAAGATATTCTAATTGCACCAAGAATGAATAAAAGTACATTCATATTGATTAGTGTGAAGGTAAATGTGAGCCTTAAAAGTCAAATCATCAATGGATTAAAAGTTATCAGCCTGGGAAATTTAATCCCCGACACCGAGTTGGATTTTAATTATGGAATATGAAGAAGTGGCCCATGAGCCTTAATGAATGAACCTCGATCCTGCTGAGCAGTCTGAGAAGGAAGCACTGTTGGGGGGATACAGCAATGGCTGATCAGACCAGTGTGAACCGTTTACACTTAACTAGATAACTTCAAACTCTGTGCTCACAATCCAGCACATCACACATGCTCTGCACACTGACAACCAACTCATCTAAAGGTACTACTGTTTTCCTCTCCCTCCTGTGTTTCCTTTATTTAATTTTCTTCCTGTGTGTCTCCTTTACCCATTGTTTCAGTGGATTTCTCCTTCCGCATTATTTCTCTCTCTTTTAAAAAGTCAATACTTTTCAGAAGCCTTCTCGCTTTTCCCCTTTGTCTTTCACTGGCTCTCTCTTTTACTTTTTCACTCTCTTTGTGGGTTCCTGGTCTCTTCCATCCATTTTCCTATTTGGGATCTTTTTACCCTACATTTATGGAGCTCTTTCTTTCCTTCTCTTTTTCAACATTTTTTATCACCTCTCTGGGCTTGTTTCTTTCGCCCTTTCTGCCTCCCTGGGGCCCGTACTATTGCCCCCTGAGGCCCTACTTCATCCATCTTCATCCCATCTCTCGATCTATTTGAAGGAATTTCTTTCACTCTCACCTAGGTTGTCTAACATAACCTTTCTCTCTTTGCTCATCCGCCCCCCCCCCCCCTCTCTTTATCTATCCCCTGACATCGGTCCACGCAACACAATCTACCATCTCTGGCTTCTTTAATTTTCTCTGCACAACATACGTTAATCATGTTCAACAGAAAGAGAACGTATTGTTTTGCAATGATCCTTACAAAACTCAAAATTCATATGCTCTCTCTCCTGTGGCTTAGCTGCCTTTCTCCCTCATTCTCAAGGGTGCCTCGTATGCTCTTGTGGGTCTCTTTCATTCCTTATGTGGCTCTCTGGGTTTCTCAGGATCCTTTTATACTTTCTCTTTGGGGCTTCCTTTCACCATTTGATCTTGTATTATTTCATAGGCCAGAGTGGTTTTTTTTCCTAAGTGCAAATTAATACATTTTCCATAGCTCTAATCATGTTTTCTTTCTCACATGCACTGATTTGTGCTCTTTAAAGATTACTTTTTTCCTCTATGTTTATATATTCACATCTCGGGGTGCTTTAAGGTTTCTCAGATTTGTGGTCTTATATTTTCGTTGTTACTCACAAACACTGTAAACACTGTAAACGTATTTCACTCTCCTTTGGTCTGCAGAACTGTCTGATAACCCTCTTCACCTCAAGGCACCTCTTATAATAAAGTATTTCTTTGTTCTGTATTTCTATAGTCTCTAAGGCATTACTGTACAATGTACCAACCTCAAAAAGATGAAACTATGACTTGGCCTAGTTGAGATTCAAATTCATCAACAACAGATCACAAAACATGTCTTCTCTTTTGATCTCACGGTATCTTCTCTCTCACTTTCTCTCTCTCTCAAAGTCTTCTTCTCTTTTTAGTTCTCTCACCCTTCGTGTCTCTCTCTCTCTCTCTCTGCTTCTCTTACTCTCGTTCTTTCCATTTATCTCCTTCTCATTATCTTGCTCCTCCTCTGTTTTACATTCTGTTTTCCTCCATCTCTCGTTCTTCACCCCTTATGCTCTGCTTCTTCTGTCACCTAATTTTTTCTCTGGCTTCTCACATTTGTTTCCCCTCATATGGTTACACATCTCAATCACATATTTCCCTTCTCTCATTTTCTTGCTGTGACGGACGAGCTCTCGGCTCTAATTTCATCTTCCACTCTGTCCCTTATATTTCTCTCTGAGAGTTCAGACTTCTTTATGTGTAGACGTCACGTCTCACTTTGCACTTGAGAATTAAACTATAAAATAAGGTTAGAATCCCATACCGGAGTAATATTTTAAATAACTCCAAGGGCTGCATCACCTCATGGATAGGAAGCATTCTAATATAACACTGCATATAGGTTTTAATAACATAATGCCATGTGAAAAATACAACTTGCAGCATTTTTGTCCTTACGTTCAAATATGTACTGGCCGGCGCTTTGTGTTCTTGGGTCCTCTGCAGTGTTTACCATGGAGCTCAGGTCAAGGAACCTTTCTCCAGCACAAATGCTGTCCCAAAATGTACTGCTTTGAATTCAAGAACATTTATAACATTGTGGTAAAGAGCTCTGGCATCCCTCAAAACATGGAAAAGACTTTGCACCCTAGGAGGGACTGTCTGTACAGACAACAAACGTTAGTTTAATGCCAAGTAAGTGTCTAAGTTTTTAGAACAGAAGCACTCACCTTCGTTCATCCTGGAAAATCACTTTGTCTTCCTTAGATGTGTTTATTTCAACTTTTTACTACTGGTTCATTTTTAAAAGTTCTTCTTGCTTTTAGGGGAAAATATGCATATAGCAATTGGGCTTGGGAGTGGTGAGCAGGTCCGGTTATAGGGCAGTGCAAGTGGTGCGGCTGCACTGGGAGCTGATCTGGAGAGGGGCACTGTACTCAGGAGGGGTGCTGTGCTTAGCAGCTTCTTACAATTTAAAAACGCCTGCTGCAGAGTTCCTTGTGTATACAGCTATCCGGCAGCAATACAAATGTCAAGGTAACTCTTGTAATTAATGTTCCTGCTAGAGAAATAGATCAGAGTTGTGTCTAGTGGCAGTTTTGGCTCGCCATAAAGTAGCCCAGAGGGTTAATATGCCTGCTGCAAAGAAGAGATCTGTATTTTATTAGGCTAGGTGAGTGGATTAGCAAAACCAGCCTTTAACAGTGCTTTAAAACAAATTAAATGTATGTGAGAGAGGGGCTATGGAGAGATATGAGGCACTTTTGCTAGATGGTAGTGAGGGAATCCAAGGAGAAGGTATTTGGAGGAGGGGTGCCAAGAAAGACTGTAGCACCGGGCACCACCAGAGGTAAAGATGGCCCTGGTGGTGAGTGATGAACTGAAAGCATTGCATGTGCCTCTCTGCACCTCCTCTAAAGTGTCTTGATTATGAACTGCTCTGTCATTAGATGGCTGATGCTGCGCTACTCACTTATAAAGCTTCACAACTCCTGAAAAGCAGCCAGAGCACCATTGTGATACAGCCTCCCAGAAATAATCTACAAATTAAACTACTGCTCATCTCTGATGCCTATCTGTGGCCTGTCTGTTATTTTTCTACCTGCCCTTCCAGTTTCTTTCTCTCCAGCGAGTTGAAACAGGGAGGTTGGTGCAGGGCAGATACAGGGAAAAACACTGATCTGAGGAGCCAACAAGTAAAATAAATGCAGTCTACACAGGCAAGATCCCCCCCCTCGCTTCTGAACCTTGGTGCCCCTGCACCGGCTGCACCACTGATAGCTCTGCTCCTGATTCTTTACCTTCCAATCCATCCCAGCAGACCCTGTTCCTGGAGCTGCAAACATTCTCTTGCCCCAGTCAGCTCTGTGCTGCCTCGTCCCTTCTCAGAGGAGAAGTGGACTGTGGAGAATGCTCTCTCTGCAAGGAGCTCAGAGCAGGCTGCACACTGCAGCTGCTTTTGAGCAAGCCTCTCACAGCTCTCTACAGATGAGCTGAGAGGGCCCCCGTCACGTACTGAAGACTGGACCCTCCGCACCGCAGGGGCTGCGGGGGTGTTTGTTACGCCCCTGGACTACAAATAAATAACCGGCTATCATTGATACTCGAAGTGCAGGCAAAATAAATAGCTGTTATTCAAATGTGATATAAAACGTAAAGAAAGATTAAAAAGCGCACTTTAATTACGCTTTCTCACTGAAGAAAAATAGACGTGTAAGTCAAAGGGCACTAGTAGGTAGTTTCTAAACTCGCTATCCTATGTCCTGTAACGGTAGAGTAGCCTCTATGACCTAGAATCGGAGACAGTGTTGTGATCCCAGATAATTCTCATTGAGACTGAAAGGGCCGGGCCCATTAGTTCTAGACCTGTTCTAGATACACAAATCCGATAGTTCTTTTTCGCAGCATGAAAGTGTAGAGGGGTGAAAATCGATAATTCACAGCCAATTAATCATCAATTCTCCTTACTGCATAATAATCCACGGAAAGCTAGATTAGGTTTGTTAACACAAGGGTATAGAAATATAACGGACTCAGCATGAAGCCAAATATAAGCATCCAATTTAGACGATGCAGCTTGAACAGAATTATTTATTCAAGAAGTAGGATACAGAGAATCAAGAAACATGAGTCCAAATTTCCCTGCGTTGAGGGTTGATGAATATCAAGTATATATCTATCCCTACTCTAACTCTAAGGTGACATCCCTAGATAAGCATTTTCTATGGAAAGAGAAAAAGGTGTCAATGTGTGGAGTCTTCCTAAGAAGTCTTTCCACCAGCCACAGGTCAAGTAGCATAAAGCCACTATCAATAGAAAGAGTGCGTTCGGAGATGCTCTCTCTCTGAAGGCAAGAAAGGAGTGGGAACTTTCCCTAGTTACAACAAACAGTTATCCACAGGTAACACTTCCCATGATGCATCTCAGATCATCTCATCCACCCTGGGCACAGTCCTGAAGGTATTTTTCCACAATGTCTATAGTGTGCCCTCCTTGCTACAATTTGCCCTTGGTTCACATGCCTTCTCCTGTGAAGCACAATGACCTTCCTTTATCGACTCAAGCCACATTTCTATTCCTAGAGAATATATTCTCCACCTGCAATGAAACATAAGAAAGAACAGAATTTACAGTACACATGAAATTCAAATATTAATTCTAAAGTGAGAGATTCCAGGGACTTGTATTTCTGGCCTAGGACTTCAGCTAATATAAGACGTATCTCTTTCAATAATACAATTTGCAGAACCATTATTAGCATTTCAAATAATATATTTACCTACTATTAAAAAAGGTCAATTGTCCAGCACATTTAATAGGTGAGTTATGTCAGTTTCACAGCACAAGTTTCACATGTTATTGTTTTCTGTAGGTACATCTATTTCCTACATTCATTCTCCATGACATTTATCCATAAACTAAAGCAGGTCACATAATTACGTTTATTTGTATTTTATTTTGAAGGTTTTATATAGCGCTGGCTAGACCCGGAGGTATCAGAGCGCTTTACAAGAGTATCAGACAATAATAGCAGGTTACATCTTTACAAAGGTTAAACGGTATTAGAGCATGGCAATATAGTGACAAGTAAGGTTGAGATAAACAAAAAGGAACATATAGGTCAGGGAAAAAGCAGGTAAATGGAGCGATTCCGGGGGGGGGGGGGAGGAGTGTGGGGGGGGGGTAAGAGCAGGGGAAGTAGACCGAGAATGGAGGAGGGAAAGAGGATGGGAGGGTGAGAGACACAGCATGGCAAGAGGAGTGGGAGGGTGACGGGGACACAAACCGGAAGACGAGTCAAAGCTGCGCCCAAAGTCCAGTAAACTGTGATCCCAGGGGGAGTGGTATCATTACCCCATCTCTGTTGCGAGAGGCTCCCTAAGCGCAGTGGACTCTCTCAGAGGGGTCTCTGAGACTCCAAGGCCTACTTACTGGGTCCTTCCCCAAAAAGGGGAGAGGGAGTGCTTTGGCCAGGGGTGCCATACCATACCTCAATTGAGAGTGGCTCCCTTGGCACTGTGGACTCTCTCAGCGGGTACGCTGAGACTCCAGCGTATATATCTTGGATCTTTCCCCAACAAGGGGAGAAGGAATGCTTAGTCAAAGGGCACCAAAGGATAGGGAGCTAAGCGGTGTAGCGGGCAAGGGGAAAGATTCAGGTGAGAGGGGAAAGGAGCAAAGGAAATAGACAAAAAATTAAAGAATGCTGAATGGGAACAGATAGCTAGGAGTGAAGGAAAAAGCAGGGTAACAGAAATACGATGGGGGGGGGGGCGAGACGGGGAGAAAAACTGTGCCCAAAGTCCGACTGGGTAGGTGACAGTCAGGGGATGAACCAAGGCCGATCTCCTCAATAGCAGAACAGAGCAGCTCCAGCGGGCATCGTACATAGAGCACGGACTCCGCTGTCAGGATGGAGATCAGGAGTATGCTCAGAGATTGTCATTGTGTGTAGATTAGGTGGTGGACGCTTCCATCCCTAGATGGTGGGCTGGTCTGGAGAGATGCAGGAGAGTACTTTGCTTCAACAAAAGTGCAGTTCATGGTTTGCCTTTTAACTTTCAAAAATGCGATATTTTTTTCCTTTTTGGACGTTGGTTTACCATTCACCAACACTTTCTGAAAGTATGCACCTAGACTATTATCTGTTTTTAACTACAAAGGGCAGTAAAATCATTCTCATTTGCTTTGCATAGTTTTGTTTGCTCCTTTGAAATTGTGATATTAGACCCTGAATTATTATGGTTCAGATGCACAGTTGTATTTTTGCCAAACGAAATTCACCAAAGAAGGCATAGCTGACTGAGCAATCATACCCTTTGTTTGGACAGGTTCCTATACCTCACAAATCTAGCGGATTCCTTGTTGCCACAATAACACTCCTGATTTATCTGTAGCTGACCATTAGTCGGTACCTTTGCTATTTTTACTGGAATAAGTCTTCTAGCTTCTAGCACAGCTTTTCCCAAATTGTGGGTCATGAGGCAAAATGTGGTGGTTTGTGAAAGTCCTGCTATATGCAAGTATATGATTTTATTCAATAGTAAATGTTAAACAAAATCTGTACGTACACTAATGGGGGAAAGTACCTCCTCGTATGCCAGCAGGACAGAAGTTCTAATAATACTGTTAGAAGGCGACCTCAGGGGAGCCCGGAGGGGGCCCTGACTGTCCTGAGACCCACCCTCAAGGTATCGTAGCCGGGCACTGGCGGGAGATTCCGCAGGGGAGGAATCTCGTATCTAGGATCGTACACTCGGCACCACACGACAAAGAGACACCACACCGAGGGTTCTTAGGATTCAAGCTTTATCAAATCGAAGTGGTAGGATCTTTATGATCAGCAAGGCAGATATTTACAAGCAGAGCGTGGGCTCACAGAGTCTTGGCGGGGATAGGAGGTAGCGGGACAGTCTTTGGGGGGATATGGATCAAATGCAGGAGCGTACCCGGCGCACAGCTCACAATCCTCGAGCTGGGGGATACGCTTGTCGTCGTGGGGTCCGGCGGGACCAAAGAGAGTCTGGGGGAGCCGCGAGTCACTCAGCAGGCTCAAGCACAAGTTCGGAGGTCTTACGATCTTCAGGGAGCCGCGAGTCACTCAGCAGGGCTCAAGCACAAGTTCGGAGGTCTTACGATCTTCAGGGAGCCGCAAGTCACTCAGCAGGGCTCAAGCACAAGTTCGGAGGTCTTACGCTCTTCAGGGAGCCGCGAGTCACTCAGCAGGGCTCAAGCACAAGTTCGGAGGTCTTACGATCTTCAGGGAGCCGCGAGTCACTCAGCAGGGCTCAAGCACAAGTTCGGAGGTCTTACGATCTTCGGGGAGCCGCGAGTCACTCAGCAGGGCTCAGATGTTCCAAGGCGAATCTGCCGGACAGTCCCAGAGCACCCCTTGTTATAGGTCGACCCCTCTTTGATGTCCGGAGTCTGTGCAGGCAGGGGTCTTGTCACCTGGGGGTCGCTTGTCGAGGTTTCCTGCCATTGTCTTTTGATCCTTTCAGGGCCGGGTCGGGAGGAGTCCCAGACACCCAGCAGGCGTGGAGCCAGCCCTCAGGGAGGCCGGAGGGCCGATCGAAACCCATCGTCCCAGGGGAGTTCAGAGGTGCGATAGAAACTGCTCCTCCCTCTCTCATCCCCTGGAAGCGTGATGTCCTCCAGCCGGAGTGGCGCCTCTAGGCCCGGGTTGTGCTGGGGCCGGGCGGCCATCTTGGTGCACGAAGTGGGCACGTGTGCCCAGGGTGGCCGAAAGGAGAGAGGCCATGGACGGGGAGGCCCGGGTCGCGTGTGTGTGTGTTCTGGTGGGAAGGATCGGCTGGGCCGTGTGCTTGGGGTCCCTGGTACCAGGTTAGGTAGTGCGAGGACAGGAAGTGCCATGCTACGAGGCCGGGTCTAACAAATACAATCTGAGAAGACAACGGTCTAGCTGTGGGCTCTTCTCTACCGTACAAATCTGAACCCAAGCTCTAGTCTGAGGGTGATTGGTTGTTATCAATATCTTCAATTATAGGATCCATTAGCATGAACGAGGAGCAGTAATATCATTAACTTTCACAACCTCATTGTATGGTCTAGTAGCAAACATTTCTACGTCTCATAAGAGTTCGCATAGGTGACCGCACCATGATTTTATGAACCTGCCCCCCTCGCTTAACAAAAGTAATCTGTTGTATATTTTTTTTTGTCTGAGCATATTTTCATAATTAATAGTCCAGAGATTTATATAACAAAATTGCATTGATGTTCTCAGAGGTATGTTAGATGGATACTCCTTTCTGTAGCTGAGCACCACGATATGGGCAGACTGTCATGTTTGCCACCAACTAACCTTCCAACCTGACAGCAGAGTCAAAGCAATTTGCTCAATTCATGGTTCGTCGCCTTGATCCATGAAGAAGATAGAACTAATACTCTGGTGTCTTCTAGTGTGACTGCACCATGTCACAAAATATTTGCTCTCTCCATACAAGTCTCGCTGCACAAAGACCTGTCCAGAACAATATACCAAGAGTCTCCACGGAGACACAGAAAAGAGAAAGAATGAGCCCAATGTCTGGAAAGGCGAGTCTGAAAACAGAGGGCTTTTCTTTGTAGAAAGATGAAAGGTGGCATTTCAGTATATGAAATAAAGATCCTTGGGTTTAAACCAGAATTGTTGCATGAGCATGTCCTCATCACATAAGTCCGCCCTTCTCCACATAAACCCTTCTGTCCCAGGATTAATTTCCAGCACGGGCTGACGGGAATTACCACATGGACACAAAAAATGGCAGACCCAATACGTTTCACAATTCTAACACATTTTACACGTGATTATGAAGCACCCCTACGATTTAAATGAGATTTCCACTTCATCAAGTCTGAGTGGGCCTCATGACACTTTTCCTGTGTATGTTAAACGTCACATATTTGTGTGTTTTCTACAGTAAAGGTGTATAGATCCTGGTAGTGGTGTCCATATTCACTAGCAACTGTGTGGTTCCAGTTTCTGGACGGTTTTAATGGAGGTGAAAGCAAAACCAAGAAAGGGTTGTTCCCCAGAGACACCAACTCGGTGCACTGCACACTGCCATCAGTCATTCCCACGCTATGAAGACAGAAACCTATGACCTGCCCCTAGCCTGTCATTCCAGTTAAGGAACCTGATGCATAATTAACTATTGTACATCGTAAACGTAACTGTATTAAATGGCCATTACACTAATTACTTGAAGCCATCCGCAAAGGTATGCTGTGTCCTGCAACTCCGGAATGTGTGTGCTGTAGAAATAATAAATGAAGCTAAAAAATGAGAGGCAAAACACAGAAATCCACAGACAGATAAGCAGACACAAACGCACACCCTTAGACTGAGGTATAAATTACACAAACATACACAAACACCCACACAGGTCTCATCACTAAACTTACGAAAGCACCCGACAATCCTGCAAGAACGTCTCAAAACATCACAATGAAAACTCACACACCCTTGATTGTAGCCTTAGAATTGCCAAATATCCCTCCCATTGACACTTCACACAAATACATAAAACTCTCTTTCACAGCACACCGCCACAACTATATTCACACACACATACCATTCCAACTCACTCTCAAGGAAACACGCAAGCTTTTTCTCCAACCAACACTACTTAGGATAATGACCAACACACATCCATGGTTATCTAATAAACACAGAGCACAGCATTAAAACACTATAGAGATTATTCAACCTATCCCCCTTGCAAACATTAGCATGATGTTCTCAACATAAACCTAGCAATCAAAAGATTAGCTCAATTACACCCTCAGGAAAAAATTCTACCAAAACTACAAGATTCAAAGCTATCCCTCCTACAATAAAAAGATCAAAGCCACAAAAAATAATCTTGTATCTAGTGGTGTCTGGAACAAATCGAATTCCTCTATCTGTGCAGAGGCACCTCTATATACATTTTAAATGTGCTGTTGTGGATGTTCAACATCACATTAATCTTTCTTCATGGAACGAAGGCAACTCACATATTTTGCTATCTGCCTTCTGGGTCCTCCACCACTGCCGTCAGCGTTTGGGAATTCAGTTCATCATGGTCACCATGATGGTGAGTATCCACTTGTGTTATGCTTATGTAGAGCAATACAGCAGCAATTACCTTGGTGTCTTTCACCATCTACACAGTCAACCAAAATGAATTAGCAACAAAAATCCATTATCTTAATTTGAAGACTGCCTGGGCCAATGATAAATATTTAACAATAAACCAACCAGAATGTATCTTCCTCCAGATGAGATTGGGTACTCTGCCACTGAGAAGGTGGGAGAACAGAAGAAAACACTGGTACAAATGATAACACATGCTTTATTTATTTACACCTAATGTATATAGCTCCATCACTTTGCAATGGTCACGTCAGAGCACTAAGAGGGAAGCAAACAAATACAAAAACTAAAAGAAACAATGTACAAGCATAAATGGCGTTTGAGCTTGTGATGTACGGGAAAGTCCTAAACCCATTCACTTTCCCTGGTGCAAAGGATTATAGTTTAACACCTCTTGGGAATAAAAGGTTTTCAACAGTTTTCTGAATTGAAACTAGGTACATTCAGCACGGAGGTGGGGTTTTCCGGAGTACTGGCCATGAGTGCTCAAGGATCTTCCACAACGCTTGAAAAAACTTTGTTCAATCAGCTGAGAGGAAATCAACAAAATGTTCATGGCTGTTATGAAGTGGCAATGTGATAACTAGACTATTGTATCTTTTGCGCATTTCATTTTTTCTAGTATTGTTTTTATTTGTTTTTCTGGGTGTTGGAATTTTAAGCCAGAAGTATGGGTGTTTTAAATACATATAAAGTTTAATGTTTAATAATGTACAAATATGTTTGTATTACTTGATTTATGCTCTTTTTAATGTAATGTTATCTTTTGAATCTTTTACATAAATGATGTAATGTTAAAAATATGATATTTGTTGACATTTATTGTATGTTTATTTGTATCTATATGTAGGTGTTTGTTTTAATTTAGGAGTGAGAATAGTAAATCTGATCTTTCCAAACTCAAACAAACACTTTCCTTACTTTTACTCAGTTTGTAGGGGAACAATAAATGTAACCCTTCAAATGTCCAACATTCCCTCTACTTCTGCACAGAATGGAGAGGGAATAGTAAATATGACCCCTCCAAAGACAAATAGCTTCTGTTCTGTTGCTCAAGTTGGAGTGAGAATGGAAAATGTCACCACTCCAAGGGCCAACACTTTCCCTACTGTTGCTTAAATTGGAGTGGGTAAATGTGAACCCTCCAAAATCCAGCATTTTCCCTACTGTTCCTCAAGTTATGTTATGTTATAACATTTTATAAAGCGCAACAGCTTCCCCAGCAATGAGCCGTCCCTGCGCTGACAGCAATGAGAAACAACAGGGTGAGGCAGAAAGATCTACAAAAGAGGAAAGAGGTGTGTTTTAACTGCCTTCCGGAAAGCTAGGTAGTTGTTCATGCTACGGATCTGTACAGGATGTGAGTTCCAGACTTTTGCCGCCATAGTACAGAACAAGCATTCCCCAGCGAGTACCTTCCTTACCCGGGGAACCACTACCAGGTTTTGCCCCAAGGAAGGAAGTTGGTGAGTAGGTATCTTGAAGGCCAGACAGAGAGCCTTAAACTCAATACGCCTGGCCACCAGCAACCAGTGGAATCCGCGAATGGCATCTGACACAGGACAAGCTCTACGGAGACCAAGCAGGGTTCTGGCAGCCGCATTTTGGACCCTCTGGAGTCCCGAAATTTCTGCCTTGTTTGACCCTAGATATAGTGAGTTGGCATAATCCAGTCTCGACAAAATCGAGGCCTGAATGATGACTTGCCGTGTTGGCGAGTCAAAAAAATCCCAGTAAAAGTCCGAGCCCCCGCAGTAGCCCAAAACATGTCCCTGCCACCTTCTTTGTTTGGACTTGGAAACTGAGGGCTGAGTCCACCCACACACCCAGATTCATCACCACCTGCTTGGGGGGGGTGGGGTAGGGAGCGTTACCAAGGGTTTCAGGCCACCAGTGCTCGCTCCAAAGTCTGCGGTCACTCCCTACCAACAACTCCTCCGACTTGTTAGCATTAAGCTGGAGACAGTTGGCAGTCATCCACTCGGCGACGGCTGCGAGATCGCTCTGAAATTTGGGAGCGCCCCTCGTGGGGTCGTCCGAGAGTGCCCCTACCAACTGAGTGTCGTCGGCGTAGGAGACCATAGACAGTCCTCTACTCTTGGCTACCAGCGCCAGGGGGTGGACGTACAGATTAAACAGCAATGGACTCAGGGAGGAGCCCGGTGGCACCCCTTGTTAGATGGTGTGAATCCCAGAGATGAAAGGGGGGCAGTCACCTGAAACGTCCTCCCTGCAAGAAAAGAGGAGAGCCAATCTAGAGCAGAGCCCACTATGCCTACCTCCCCAGACGTTGCAGCAAGATGGAATGGGAAACCGTGTTGAATGCTGCACTAAGGTCCAGTAATATCAGTACCCAAGTGCGCCCGGCATCTAGTGCAGTCCGAAGGTGTTGGGTCACATCCAGGAGCGCTGACTCCGTGCTGTGGCCAGGACGGAAACCATTATGGGAGGGGTCTAAGATGTTGTTGGTGTTCAGGAAATCTGTTAGTATGGAATTAATGTAGGCCTCAGTGATTTTAGACGCCCATGGCAGGAGGGAAATAGGATGGTAATTCTCAGTCTTAGATGGATCCAGGGTGTATTTTTTTAGCAAAGGTACCACTTTGGCCTGTTTCCATACCCTGGAAACAACCAGCGTGGCAAGAGACCTATTGATCACCTGGCCCAATGGTGCCAAGAGCACAGGTAGAATTTTCCTGAAATGATCGGGCTTGAGAGGGTCAGCCGGAGAGCCAGATTTAATTTTGCTGCACAGTGAAAGCAGCTGATCTTGAGAGATAGGGAGTGTAGGTGGTGCAGGAACTAGGTACAGCACATAAGCCTGCTTGGACCTCCGGAAAAGACCTATAAATATTTTCCACCTTCCTAATGAAGAAGGTGGCAAGGTCTTCACACTGCTGATCCTATGTGATTAGAGGTGCTGTGGAGGAATTTTGGGATTTAAGGTCTGTGAGTATCGAGAAGATACTCTTTGCCGGGTTGCAGCTCTCTCGAATTTTCTGTGCATAGAAAGCTGCCCGTTCAGACTGAATGGCCCTATGGTAGCTTTTAATAGCAGCCCGATAGTTCCCCTTCGCAACTGAGTCAAATTCCCGTCTCCAGATTCGCTCCAGCCTTTTGCATGCCTTGCGCATGGTCGCTAGTTAATCATTATACCAAGTGCTAGATTTAAACTTGTGGTTCTTAGACCACTTGGCAGAAATTAAAGCGTCCAGGGGCTGGAGAATCTAGTCACAAAGCACTGTATTGGCAGTATCCTCGTCAGCTGGCAGACTGGGAGTATTGGTGGAAAGAAGGGCACAGAGTTGGTCCCAGTTTAATTTGTGCCAAGGGCGCTTAAAGGAGGACTCCTGACCCATTTTACGGAGGGGTGTGACACTGTGGAGTGACATGGAGACCAAGTAGTGGTCGGACCAACACATCGGAATAGGGGTGTGGACTGTAAGGGAAGGTAGGTTCGAAAAGACCGGGTCCAACAGATGGCCAGCAGAATGAGTGGGACCTGCAACCAGTTGGATTAACTGACAGGCCGCGAGGTCTGCAACAAAATTAGCCGTATCCATGTCCAAAGGGTTATCTAGATGTAAATTTAGATCCCCGATGACACTAAAGTTAGCAGCACTCACAGACAGGGAGCTAACTACCTCGATGAGTGCAGGCCTAAAGTTTTTGGACGGCCCAGGTGGCCCGATACACTAGCTGCCCTGACATAGTGTAGTTAGGGCTGAAGGGAACCCTGAAGCGCACACACTCGCAGTCAGTCAGAGTCTCTTTCTCCAGTGTGCAAGGATAACAGGATTTAAAGATGACTGCAATGCCTCCACCTCTTGTCTCTCTGTTTAGGGTCAGAATGCTGTAGCCCTCGGGGAGTGCCAAACCTGGCTCAGCGACCATGACATCAGAAAGCCATGGCTCAGTTAAAAAAAGGACGTCAGGAGAGTAATCCTGCAACAGATCATAAATATCTGCCGAGTGTTTGACTAGAGAGCGGCAGTTAAGGCTGAGGATTCTAATCATGTACCTGAGCGGGGAGGAGAAATACCTGGTGGCGTCGTAGCCCAGGAGTCAAAACCAGAGTGTTTGCAGCAGAAAGGGCCCTCAGGCAAACCACACGAAGGCTGTTAGCACATGCTTACTAATTTTTTGACCGCTCGCAGGTCACTACGGGTGTATGTCTGCAAACCCCCTGTGAAATTGGCAGCATCTCTGCCGACGATCTGTTGCGGACGGGCGCAGACGGGCTTGCCTTTGGTGTGCCTTCGGTATGCCGCGGGCGCGTCTGCTGCGTCTCTGCGCCATCACCTCCTTTTGAATCGGCCAACTGGTCCGATTCCGGGCGACTAAACAGCCTCCTCCCAAGATGGCGGAAGGAGCACGACCTGTCTGAAGTGAGTATTCAGCGCAGATGCATCTCCCTCCACTCAATCAGCCCGCTAATGGCTGCGGTGGACCAGGGAGAAGTTGCCAGAAAAGATCCCCAGTCACAGGATAAAAGGTTTTGAAAAAGACCTTCAGTGCAAAAAGCAGGATAGTGCAAAATACGCTTGTGCCACATATATTATAATTGATATAGCACAGTTAAAACACACAGAGTTAAAAAAAAAAACAGTGGGCTGCCTCTAAACCTCGTAAATTCTACTGCTTAGGAATCAGTTGGAGTGGGAATACTAAATCTGGCCCCTCCAAAGTCCAACACTTTCCCTGGCCTTGCTCAGGCTGGAGTGGGAATATTAAATCTCACCTTCTAAATTTCAACACTTATACTGCTGCTCAGGTTAGAGTGAGAATAGTATATTCCACCCCTCCAAGGCTTATCCCCTTTCCTACTGTTGTTTACATTGGAGTGGGAATAGTATAGTAAATCTGTCTCTTTCAAAGTCCATCATTTTCCCTAGGGTTGCTCAAGTTGGAGTGGCAATATTAAATCTGACCCTTCAAAAATCGAACACGTTCCTTACTGATGCTCATGTTGAAGTGGGTATACTAAATATGGCCCACCCATCTTATTACACTTTCCCTACTGTTGCTTAGTTTAGAGTGGGAATAGTGCATTTGGCCCCTCCAAAGTCTAGTTAGTTTTTATTCGAATTTTTTTTTTTAATATATTCTTTTGTGATTTAACTTTTAAAGTTATTTTAGTTTTAAGTTTAGTTTTTTACTGAATATTAGCATTTTATTGGTGTCATTTGAATTTTAAGAAATTATTTTTAAGTGTATTAATATTATTGTTTTTGGTTAGAATTTTTTAATTATAATGTTTTTGATCATTTGTAAGTATTATTTGATTAATGGTATTATTCATGTTTATTCAATAATTTTATGTATTTCAATATTAAGTATTATTTTTTACATTTATCTTAAATTATATTTTTTATTTTGTTTTCTGTTATAATTATTTATATGTTGTCTGTATGCTATACTTTTTTTATGTCATTTTTTTTAAAGTTAACATATTTTTAGAATTAATATAAGATTAAATATTTTACATTAAATATACTAGCCGATTTAATGACAATATTTTAGTAGTCAAAATTTTTATATTTTACATACAAAGTATATAAAGTCAATATCTGAGTCCTTAATATTTTTTGGGCCATATTTATTATTGCAATATTTTTTATCAGTGATTTTATGTCATAGAAGCCTTCAGAAAGAGGCTAAAAGAGATGTCCCAATAGTTTGTCCTCTCATGAAGAAGGTCGCTCAGGATCCACACCTTCTTATCTTGGAGGTAAAGGACCACAATGAGCTTTCCAAGAGGGACAACCTACCCTACAAAGTGGTTGGACCTTATACATTTGAGAAATTCAAATTGTTACTTAGGAATTCCTTATCCACCAGTATTCAATATGGGCTGAGCACTGCAAAGTGACCACAAGGTGTTAAGTCAATGTTATGAAAGACACCAAGTCAAATAAATAAAATAAATATTAACCCCTTGTGTGCCACGCCCTTTCCCCCTCCTGTGCCGGGCGTTGTATTAGTGGGTGGGGTTCATGACGAGATAGTCTCGTCATGGGCACAGCGCAACCGTGCTCTATGACAAGACTATCTCGTCTTGGGCACTGAAGGGGTTAATGTATTCAATTGGCTGCATTGGGTATTGTTTGGAGAGCATGGGGAATAAGAATTAAATGTATACATCCCATTAATCTAAATTCGGTTTGATGTTCCTCTGCTATGTAGAGCTATTCTGCATTTTATATTTACGTCTCAATTTTATATGATTTTATGTGTATAATTATATGTTTATACTGTCTTGTGTGAGCAGTAGCTCGCACACACTTAAGCAAATATGCAATATATTTAAGCTTTTCTCTATTGTTTGTTCAATAAGGTATTATTTATGGGCTTTTTATACATGCTACACTTGAGAAGAGAGATGATGAATAACAGTGGGCCCTATCAATCTATTTTTATACTATATACTTCTCCTTTACAAATTTGGAGTCCATGTCTGTTTTAACTGTATATATATATATATATATATATATATATATATATTCACTGAAAAAACCATAGGTTTCAGGGGCGTTATAGTTAGGTTTTGGCATTTAAAAAAACGTAGAAATTCACTGAAAAAACCATAGGTTTTAGGGGCGTTATAGTTAGCTGGACATTTCCCTCGTACAAAACCCTAGAAATTCCCCCGTTATAGTTAGTTCAGCTAACTATAACTCGCGCCCCCGCAATGCACTGCTGATGACGTCACATATTACATCACTCATGACATGGTCAGTGACATCACTGATGATATCACTGATGACATCTCAAATGACATCACTGATGACATCACTGATGACATCATCCAGTGAGTATGCGTTTCTGTACAGTTTTAATATGTTTAATATATAGGGAAAGGTCTGTTGAAGAATGAATGGGTGTACAAGTGTGTGAATGGATGATTTTCTAGGTGCGTAACTGACTCTATAAGTGAGTCATAAAATGTATCTTACTGCAGACTAGTGACTAAACTGTGTGAATGTCTGTATGTGTCTGTGTGTAGGTGTATAAGTGGCTGCATGGTTTTGTGAATAGATATATGAGTGTGTATATGGGTTATTGATTGGTTGTCTGAGTATCTCTATGGGTGCCTGAGTGTTTGTGTGGGTAGGGTGTGTGTGACTCTATGCATAGATGTGTGAGTGGGTGATTCTATGGGTGCATGGTTTTAAGAGTGCATCTGTGATGGACTGTATGGTTGGGTGAGTGTATGTATGGGTGTGTTAGGGATTGAATGTATATCTCAGTGGTACATGTGTGACTAACTACATATGTGAAAGGCAGTATATATGTGTGTAAGAGTATATAAGTGGGTAGATGTGAGAGTGTGTGATTGTGAGAGTGGTTGTATGGATGAGTGTGTGCTTGTATTAATGATTGTATAGGAGCATAAGAATGTGGTACTTATAATCGCCCGGCTCTTTAACTTTCGGGATAGGGATGCTATCCTTCAGGCGTCGAGGGTTGCCGGGCCGCTGAAGTTTGAGAACTCTAATGTCAGCTTTTACCCGGACTTCACGCAAGCGGTTCAGAAACAACGGCTGGGATTCTCGGGTGTCAAACGGCGCTTGAGGGACATGGAGCTGAAATATGCGATGTTATTCCCGGCGCGGCTGCGGGTTGAGTTCCAGGGTCGTTCCCACTTTTTCGACCAGCCGGAGGCGGCTGGAGACTGGTTGGATGCCCTGCCTCGGGGACAGGATCGAGACAGTCGGATAGCGGAGAGCGGACGGGATTTGGTGACGCAGGACTAGAACTTGGTTCCTGGTAATGGACTGAACTGGTGACGTTTTGTACCTTGGCTCAACTGGACCCTAGATTGGCACATTATGCCCTTCAAATGCTTGGGGGTTGTAGGGAGCTTATTGGGGCCCTTTCCTCCTTCTGGGGTTCTTTTTGTGGTATATGTTAGGGCGACAGGCACACTGCGAGTTGGGGGGGCTGTTCGGGCTCAAGCAGGGGTGCAGGGAGGGGGGAGTTGTGGTTTGGGGATTGTGGGGGAGGGGGGTTGTTGGGGATTGTTTGTTTGTTTCGCAAGGCAATGTTAAGTTCTCTGCCGGGTTGTGCTTTCCGGGATGTGGGTATCATGCACGGGAGTGGGGTGGGGGGTAGGGGATTGAGAATCCTTTTGTGGAATGTGAATGGACTTGGGGAATGGATCAAGCGCGGGGTGGTGCTGCAGTTTTTGAAGCGGATTTCGCCCGACATTGTTTTCCTGCAGGAGACGCATGTGATTGGGAACTCCTTCCATGCCCAAAATAGGAGGGGTTATCGCCTTGCCGCTCACTCGCTATGTGGCACTGGTGGGGAGATGGGAGGGTAGGACTATCTCGCTCGTTGCTGTGTATGTACCTCCGGGGTTAAAGACGGCTACATTTGCTGATTTGGGGCGTTTGGTCCTGGGACTCCCTGGGGGGGTTCTGGTGTTGGGGGGTGACTTTAATGCTGTTGTCTCCGGGTTGGAGGACCGTCACCCCCCCCAGGGATCTCCCTAGGGCTCAGGCCTGGTTGAGTGGTTTTTTGGACACTTTGGGACTTGTAGATTGCTGGAGATTGATGCACCCGGGTCAGGCGCAATACACCTTTCACTCGGGGGCCCATGGGAGTCTCTCGAGACTTGATTACATGCTTATGCCGGCGATCCAGGCTGGAATGATTGGGGAGGTGCGTCATTTAGCCCGAGGTATTTCTGA
This sequence comes from Triturus cristatus, assembly GCF_964204655.1. Taxonomy (NCBI): domain Eukaryota; kingdom Metazoa; phylum Chordata; class Amphibia; order Caudata; family Salamandridae; genus Triturus; species Triturus cristatus. The sequence continues at coordinate 392,073,182 of NC_140588.1, forward strand.
TCATTCCCCTATATGGTTGCAACTGAGGGTTGTCCCTGGGGCAGAGGGGAGAGTTGCGCCTATTAGCCCCTGGTATCTACATAACCCTAAGATCCGCGCGGAACTGGTCAAGTCCACTGATCACTACTTTAATGATAATGTGGGGTCGGTGCCGTCTCCATATGGGAGGCTTATAAGGTGGTGGTCAGGGGGCAGGCCTTGTCCCTTATCTCCCATGCTAAGAGGTGCGAGAGAGCAGAGGTGGTTCGCCTGGAAACTGAAATAGCTGAAATGGAGGAGGACTTGGAGCGGGGAGTTACTGATGAGAAAGTGCATGTTCTCAGCCTCAAACAATCAGATTATAGAGCGCTGGTCACGGAAGCCGCTAAAGGGATGAGTAGAGAGCAGCAAGGACGACTGTATGATGTGGGGGATAATGCCGGAAAGTTGATTGCTTGGTTGGATAAGAAGGAGAGAGCGAGCAGGGTGGTGCCCGTTGTGGAGAGAGTGGATGGAGTGCGTGTGACTGACCCGGTGGAGATCGTTGACTGCTTTGCGGCCCATTTCCGCGGGGTATACTCTCCGGTTTCTGTGCGTTCGGAGGAAGATTCTCATCTGTTGCTTAGAGACATTGCATTGCCAACCCTATCGGAGGCTGATGCAGTATTGATGGAGGCGAAGTTGTCATCAGATGAGATCGCTCTGGCCACTCGCTCGATCGCATCGGGTAAAGCTGTGGGTCCTAATGGTCTTCCCATCGAACTATATAAGTTGCGTCCCGATAAGATAGCGCCGCATCTTCGGGACATGTTTCTCGCGGCACGTGCGGTGGGCTTCCTCCCCCCCGACCAACGCCTCGCCAACATAGTTGTGATACACAAAGAGGGGAAGCCGCGAGATCGCTGCGCCTCCTATAGGCCCATTTCGCTGTTGAATGCAGAACCCAAAATTCTGGCCAAGGTATTGGCTAATCGGCTGGTTCGGGTCGTGGGCGACTTGATTCATCAGGATCAGTCCGGTTTTATACCTCATCGGAATACCGCTCTAAATTTGAGGCGGTTGCACGGCGTGCTTGCTAGAGCGGAATTTATACGTGAGCCGGCCATCTTGGCATCTTTAGATGCTACTATGGCGTTCGACACTTTGGAATGGCCATATATTTGGGCCGTGTTGGCGAAATTTGGGTTCGGCCCTGAGTTCATTGGTTGGGTAAAATTACTATATGCTGACCCTCTGGCTCAGGTGGTGGTGAATGGTAGGGTATCGGCTCCCTTCGCACTGGGGAGAGGTACGCGGCAGGGATGTCCGTTATCACCCCTTCTCTTTGCACTTTCTTTGGAGCCTCTCGCCGCCTGGTTGCGTTGGGAGCCGTCGTTGCGAGGCATTAGATGGACGCCGGAGTTTGAAGACCGTGTCTCCCTCTACGCGGATGACATCCTTCTGTATCTCACCTCTCCTCGACAGTCGCTAATTGTATTGGTGGACGTACTGAATTGTTTTGGTCGCAACTCCGGCCTGGTCATCAACTGGGCCAAGTCGTGTGTTTACGCCCTCTCGGGTGAGGCCCCCCTCCTGCCACGGGATTGCCCTATCCAGATTGCTACCCTGGGGTTCAAATATTTGGGAATCTTTATCTCACTTGATCCCGCGGTCCGCTATGAGCGAAACCTTCTCCCTCCCCTCCAGCGATTGAAGGCCGACGTCGCGCCGACTTCCGCTCTCGCCACTCGGACGGGTGGCATTGTTTAAAATGATGTCGCTACCTCGCTTTTTGTACGCTTGGCAAAATACTCTAGATGTCGTGCCAGCCCGTTATTTCCGGGAGGTGGAGGGTCTCCAGCGCCAACTGTTTTGGGACGGGCGGCCGCGAATTGCTCTCGCCTTTGGTACGATGGGGGGGTCGCCCTCCCTGATATTAAACGATACTATTGGGCGTCTCAGTTGGCGTCGGTGAACCACGGGATATACGGTCCTGCCCTGAATCCGGCCTTCGAGATGGATACATTTCTGCTCCCGGGCGGAGACTATAATAGAGCGCTGTACTCGGTGACCCCGGACACGCGGTTGACAGGACCCACGCAGGTTGCGGTACGTGTGTGGCACGCGGCGAATGCTGCAATGGGGTGGAGGGATCGCTTGACTCGGGCGACGCCGTTGTATGCCTCTGCGCGATTGGGCTGTTTGTGGAGATCGAAAGGCTTTGAGAAATGGGATATGATTGGTATATGTAAGGTGGGTGATCTTTGGGCGAAGGGGTCTTTCAAAACGTTTGAAATGCTTAAAACTGAATATAAATTAAATGATAGAGAGTACTTCCGGTATGCTCAAGTCTACCATGCGCTATGTTCGGCTTTTCCAGACGTTGCTGCTATCCCCGAGTACTCCCCACTGGAGGATAGAGTGTTGGATGGTTACGTGCCCGACAGCACCATCTCTCTGATTTATAAAAAACTAATTAACGATCGCGCGGACTTGCTGCTCCGTCTGCGGGAGGCATGGACGGGCGATGGCTTGGAACTGGACGATGAGGACTGGGTTTCGGCGGTGGCCTCCCCAAAAGAGGTGGCGATCCCGGCCCGCTTACGATTCGTACAGCTAAAGATCCTTCATAGAGTGTATGTCACTGGGCCCGGTTTGCTGCACATGGGTTACTCGATGGATGAACTGTGTAAGCGGGGATGTGGCCTGTCGGGTACCTTTCTCCATATCTTATGGGAATGTTCGGAGGTTGTGCGATTTTGGAACGGTATCCACACCGTAATGGAGGAGGTCACGCACGTTGCTCTGTTGCCAGAGGCTAGGAGGTGCTTGTTGAATGTCTGGGAACCGAATGATTGTAATGCGGCACAGACGCAGTGGGTGACCTTGGGGTACATGGTGGCTAAGCGTAACATTGCACAGCTGTGGGGCTCCCCGAGGCCGCCCACGATCGAGGTATGGAAGGAGAATATGGACTGGTGTATGTTCAGGGAAAAGACGGTGTATGTGGCGAGAGGCAAACCAGGGAAGTGGACTAAGGTATGGGGTCCATGGAATTTATATCGAGGACGTATCTGCACCCCGCCTCTGCCATTAGAGATCGATATTGCTTTGTCCCCCTAGCCACGCATTCTGCGGGATGGTATGAGGTGTGTTCCATGCGTTGCTCTCCCGTTGCCCCCCTCTACCGCTTCCAGACAAGAACTGCTTTGGACACTATACGTTGTTCCCCGTCCTGGGAAGAGCACGCTGCTGTTTCGGACTCTCATTGCCTTGAGTGTGTTTTATATTTAATAAAAAATGAAACTGTTTATTCCGATTGCTACTGGCCTATGGCCGCGGCCTGTTACATGTGCTCACGAACTGCCGGGAGCTTTGCCTCTGGTTCATTTGAATGTGTGGTGTTGCACTGCGGGCCCTCGGGCTCCATAGTGGCCGGCCCTGGTGGTTGTAGGCCCTTGTCTGTATTTTATTGTGTACAAACGGTTTCTAATAAAAATTTTAACAAAAAAAAAAAATAATGTGGTACTATTTTTATGAGTAAGTGAACTTGAGTGTGTTTAACTGTATAGGTGAGTAAATTGGACTGTGTTTAATTACTTGCACGACTGACTAGGTGTGTCAGTACTTCAATGGATGATTGGCGGTGTGTGAGTGTCTATATAGGTGTATTAATGCATATGATAGTCTTGTACGGAGTGACTGTAAGTATGAGTGACTGTACAGGTGAGTGAGTGGAGGTGTATGTAGACCTAAGAGTTAATGAGCGGGTATGTAGTTATTGGTATTGGAGTATCTATGGGTTTCAAAATGGCCGTCTAAAATTTTGAGTCGGTGTATCAAAGGTTATATTAGGGTGTGAGAAGATGCACTAATTTATCACATGGATGATGTCATCAGTGATGTCATCAGCGATGTCATTTGAGATGTCATGAGTGATGTCATCAGTGATGTCACTGACCATGTCATGAGTGATGTAATATGTGACGTCATCAGCAGTGCATTGTGGGGGCGCGAGTTATAGTTAGCTGAACTAACCATAACGGGGGAATTTGTAGGGTTTTGTATGAGGGAAATGTCCAGCTAACTATAACGCCCCTAAAACCTATGGTTTTTTCAGTGAATTTCAAAGGGTTTTTAAATGCCAATTCCTATCTATAACTTATCTCTAAAGATATTATGTTTAATGATTTTCATTGGATTTCTATATTTTTCAATTTCAGTGTGTCAATTTCATTAATTATGTTTTTTTGAAATACTATTTTATCACCATTTTTTTTACTTATTTTTTCAATTAATTCTTTTAAAAATTAAAAAATATTATTTGTTTTTATTGGTTTTTTAAAACAATATGGTTTTATATTTTTAAAACTATTATTAAACTATATTTTCAAAACGTATTAGTTTATTTTATTTTTTCCATTTTTGGGGGATTCGCGCACCCTATGCGCACCGTTCTCGATCCCTACGTGAAATTATCCGCGCACGGTATGTGTTGGGTACGTGTTTCCAATACGACCGGTACGCGACTCCGAGCCTATACGCGACACATACGATGTACGTAATGCGACGCATGCGCGCTTCCGTGATGCGTCATATGCATGTATGACGCGATGGGTGTGCGGATCCGGCGAAATATTTAAAATTTAAAAAACATATATATATGTATTTCATGTGAATATTAATTGAAGACAAACTCTAAACTAGTCTTAAAAGTAATATATTTTTACATCTAATCCTATATTTCTTTTTAATTTAATTTCGCGGATGAGCGCTGGGTGCGTGATGCGTAAGCGCAGGGTGCGCGGATCCCATGTGACCTGCAAAAAAAGAGATTGGATTGGTTCATTACACTTCCTATTCTAACTATTGAAAGACCCCACCCATTTCAATCATTCTTCTTTGAGCTTCTTTGGAGGAACATCTCACACCTTAGAACTAGAAGAAACTTTTTGGGTAAGATTTCCACAGCTGCAATTTTTCTGAAGACAATGGCTTCTGCACAGCAGCCACCATCAGAATCAGACCATTCGTCCGATGAGGAATTTGTTGTGGAACCTCCACGCACAGAAAGATACACCTCTGTGGTGTGGGAATTTTTTACCGTCCCAGAAGGACAAAATAAAACTAATTCAACTAAAGTGACATGTAAAATATGTCAAACAGTGCTTTCCAGAGGAGATCCATCAAAAGAATACTCTTGTGGGACTGCGAGTATGTTAAAACACCTGAAGACTCTGCATCCCGTGAACCTGGCCAAGCAGGAATGCAGAAGACTCCGACAGCAGCCTCAGCCAGCAGTGGCAAGCACTTCTGCAGCATCACCATTGAGCACTCACCCGGACATACGTCCAGAATTTGGAAAACTTAAAAATTAGTTGCATTAAATGCAACAAACTACTATTTTACGGCAAGCAGTCAATTGAACTAATCTGCCGAGCGCAGCAAAACCACAAGTGCTAAACTTGTGTTTATTTTTTTTTTTGCAGACGTTGACTGTTTTGTTCCTCCTGTTGTCTTTTTTTCCTTTTGAAAAAAACAAAAAAAGAACAAAATTGTTCCAAAAAGTACTAAAAAATTAAAAAACAAAAAAGAAGAAAAAAAAATGTTCTTCTAAGAACTAACTTTCCTGGTTTAAAAAAAGAGCTATATTTGTTTGTTTCTCTGTGAAAGTTTGGATGAATGTATGTGTAGTACGTAATTGACTGAACGAATGCATTAGTAGTGTATGGTGAATGTATGAGTGCAGAACTATGAGGAAGTGCTGCAGCATCACACGGTAACCTCATTAACTACAGTGAGCTGTAGTAGTTCCGAAGCACAGGGATGCAACATGTGTACATAAATATGTTGCAAATCTATGCTTCTCTCTGCACGGCTGCTTAAACTGCAGCCATGTGGTGACACAGGCACCCTTGCACCATAATCCAAGGTTATCTGTGTCATGTGCCGTTTGTTTTTGTGCAGGAAGACACACCTTCCTGCACAAAAACAATCAGTAAAGGCATTTTTCTCCTTCAATGTATGCTGAGCAGTTTAGCATGCATTGAAGATGTAAAAATATGGAGAAATGAAATCAATTCTCCTTGTTGTGCTTTCCTACACCAATTTTAGAATGGTGCAGCATTCACACACAAATCGAGTTTTATGATTTCTGACAAATCTAGACATGTGTCTTGTTCTATGAGTATTCAGTGCAATCATGCACAACAACACTTATAGACACTTATAGAACACCCTTTCAACGCAAACTGGTGTGCATGATGAGGTTGTATTTACATGGAGTATAAAAAGTGCACAGTGTGCCTTTTCCTCTCTTTGTAAATATGAAAGAGTGCAATAACTATGTTACAAAAAGTGACATATTTCCAGATTAAAAATTCCTTGCGAATGATAGAAGGTAAGCACAGAGTTTTGTCTGCAAAGATGTTCAAAGAAGAATGATTGAAATGATTATGGTCCTTCAATAGGTAGAATGGGAAATATTATGAACCCCTCAAATCTCTTTTTTTGCAGGTCACATGATATCTGATTATGGTCAGATTTCAAAACTACATAGGTATAAACAGAGTATTTTTAGAAACGTGTTTCAACTTTGTAGCTTCTTGCAGACCTCCTCATTCTGCATATTGAGACTTAGTTAAACTTACCTTCACAGTAATAGCAATAAAAAATGGTATACATTTTTTTCAGATTTTCATTGCAATCTAAATTCATATAAATTGCTTATTTGAAAATTTGGATCTGTGAAAGAAAAGAAAAAAAAATTATAACATGTAATAATACATTTTTTACAGCACAGCATAATTTCCACAAAGTAATTTGTTTGCCATTTTTGCTGTTCTCAGAATATATTAAATTTCACAAAAAATAGTGATTTCAAATCGTACTCATCACTTAACAGCAGGCAAAAAAAAACAATCAAAAAGATTGTTAAAAAAAAAACAACATGCTATTCTCAACAAAATACCACAAGATACAAATCACAGATATATCAAATGCTTACAGCTAACAAAATGTTATAAGTTTAACTTACAAAAACTGTAAATGTTGTCGCTTTAAAATATTCACCGAATCTAAGGATGAATTTTTGGAGGACGCACCACGCCCACAACGTTTTCCTTCAGTGGTGTGGAAATTTTTTACTTTTCCCGAGGGGCAAACAAAGATCAATGCCACCTTGGTGACGTGCAAGATATGCAAAAGAGTCCTGTTGCAAGGGGATCCTAACAAGAAATACTCGTACGGCACGGAAAGTATGATGAAACACCGAAGGACCCTTCATCCAAACAATCTTGCACGAGAAGAGTGCAAACAGATGAGAAACACTCCTGTTCTGTATCTGTAAAAAAGATTCACAAATAAATGTATATTGATAACTTTCAAATTTATACTATTCCATTGCTTTACAAACACATTTTATATAAAAACTGACTAAGAAACTATAGCCCCGAACCACAAGTGTGACGATGGTTAAAACACTACATGCATAGTGCATACTACTTTGAAGCAGTTCATGCCCTAAAGCCTACCTCACTAAAAGACTACATGCTAACTGACTGAATGATTACAGTACTATAAGGAGACACACTGGGTGAGTGACAGGGTGTTTGCTAGAAGTGTATGAATACTGCCTGGGGAATTGAAGGTGTGAAAGACAACTGTGTAGGTGGTTAGAGGCCTGCATACATAGTGAATAGGCATTTGAAGCAGCCTATGTGCTAAGGCCTGGCTCACTGCATGAGTACTTGGGAACTGACGGAATGATTAGAGTACAGCAAGGAGAGTGCCTGGGTGAATTTATAAGTGGTTGGCGTTTTGGCACAGTGAATGGATTAGTACTTGGTACTGAATGGGTCACTAGAGGAGTGCAAAGGGAGTGACAGGATGTTTGCTGGACTGTATGGATACTGACTAGGGAATTGAAGATGTGAAAGACAAGTGTATAGTATGTTAGAAGACTGCATGCATACTGCACAGACATTTGAGGTAGTCTATGTGGTAATGTATGGTTCACAACATGAGTACTTGGAAACTGACTAAATCATCAGACTACTGCTAGGACAGTGCCTGGGTAAAACTTTTAAATTTTCAGTTCTGGCACAGTGAAGAGAATAGTACATGGTACTGCACTTTAGTGTCAAACCCTGACTCATTTTATCAATGCATAAGCAAAGACTAGCTCCTAGTGCTATTAAAACTTGAAAACATGACTGATTTTAAAACAGTTATCTGTCAGCAAATACACGATGTTACCAAACACTTCTATCACAATCCTTACCCAAATGTACACAGACTCACAGTGTGATTTTAGACAAGCAACACTATCCCAAGCAGTTTATCAAAACTCATTCACTAGTCTATAAGAGGTAAGGGTACTGCACACAATCTATATATTTAAGTACAGCACATTAGTTTCAAAGCATGACTCATTTAATCAACGTATAAGCAAAGACTGCCTTCTAATGCTACTAAAACTTGACAACATGACAGGTTTTAAAAGAGTTATCTGCCAGAAAATACACGATGTTACCAAAAGCTTCTCTCACAGTGGTTCCCAAATGCACACAGACTCACAGTGTGATTCTAGACAACAACCACTATCCCTAGGAGTTTACCAAAAATCATTCACTACTGTGGAAGTGGTAAGGAGACTACACACAATCTACATATTTCAGGACTGCACTATTGTGTCAAAGCCTGACTCATTTAATCAAAGCATAAGCAAAAACTGGCTTCTAATGCTACTAAAACTTGACAACAAGACAGGTTTTAAAACAATTATCTGTCAGCAAATACACGATGTTACCAAATGCTTCTCTCACTGTGGTTCCCAAACGCACACAGACTCACAGTGTGATTCTAGACAAGCAACACTATCCCTAGCAGCTTACCAAATCTCATTCACTACTGTGCAAGGGGTAAGGAGACTACACACAATCTACATATTAAAGTACAGCACATTAGTGTCAAAGCCTAACTCATTTAATCAACGCATAAGCAAAGACTGGCTTCTAATGCTACTAAAACTTGACAACATGACAGGTTTTAAAACAGTTATCTGTCAGAAAATACACAATGTTACCAAATGCTTCTCTCACAGTGGTTCCCAAATGCACACATACTCACAGTGTGAATCTAGACAAGCACCACTATCCCTAGGAGTTTACCAAAACCCATTCACTACAGTGGAAGTGGTAAGGGAACTGCACACAATCTACATATTTCAGGACTGCATTTTTGTGTCAAAGCCTGACTCATTTAATCAAAGCATAAGCAAAAACTGCCTTCTAATGCTACTAAAACTTGACAACATGACAAGTTTAAAAACAATTGTCTGTCAGCAAATACATGATGTTACCAAATGCTTCTCTGACAGTGGTTCCCAAATGCACACATACTCACTGTGTGATTCTAGACAAACAACACTATCCCTTGCACTATACCAAAACACATTTCTTCATCTAGAACGAGTACTACATTTTAATATAGAAACATAACTCATTTCACAAATTCATAAACAATGACTGGTTTCCAATTCTACCAAAATATAAAAACAGCACAGTTATCTGTCTACAAACACATGAAAAACACAAATGCTTATCACTGAATGGTTTCCACATGCACACACACTGTCAATAAGATTGTAGAGAAAAAAAGTACTCCCTACACTTTGCCAGGAGAAATACATTAGTCTGATTAAAATCAAAATAGTCTACATACATCCCCTCACAATTAAATAACTCACCTTTCAAGTTGTTTTGTAGATTAAGAAGTATATCAGTCACACACCAGATTTTCTTTTACAGAATCTCTGCACTGTTGCATTGTGCACCTCTCAGCAAAAATAAAGAATGGAAAAGTTTCCCTTTCATTTTCCACACATATACATGTAAACATCAAATCACAATCCTTCACACATAAATTCAAAAGCAAACACACATTTCTATTGGTTAAACATTTCAACCCTTTCCAAATGAAATACATTTCAACCCTTCCCCCAATCTGCCTTCTGCCTGTTACCATAGAAACAGGTCATGGAACACTGCACTGAGCACACAGGTCACAATTTCAGCACACAATGTTGCTAAACAAGACAGCTAGTGTGCTTGACTTTTCAACATATCAGCTTATCATATATAATGTTCCTTACAATCATTTTTTGTTAACCAATAAGAATCATGCCTTTAAAAAACAGAAATATACACCCTACCTTTCAGTGTAGAAAGTTGTCATACAACCAATGATTTCTTGTCTTTTTAAAAATAAAAAAAATCAGTGGATCCGCGCACCCAACGCGATAGGATGCGCGCACTTGTGGTTCAGGGCTATAGTGTCAGTATTTATATAAAATGTGTTTGTACAGTAATGGAATAGTATAATTTTGAAAGTTATTAATATACATTTATTTGTGATTCTTTTTTACAGATACAGAACAGGAGTGTTTCTCATCTGTTTGCACTCTTCTCGTGCAAGATTGTTTGGATGAAGGGTCCTTAGGTGTTTCATCATACTTGCTGTGCCGCATGAGTATTTTTGTTAGGATCCCCTCGTAACAGAACTCTTTTGAAAATCTTGTGCATGAAAAAGGTGGTATTGGTCTTTGTTTGCCCCTCGAGAAAAGTAGAAAATTTCCACATCACTGAAGAAAAACGTTGTGGGCGTGGTGCATCCTCCAAAAATTCAACTTTAGATTTGGTGAATATTTTATAGCAACATCATCTACAGTTTTTGTAAGTTAAAGTTAAAAAAATGTGTTAGCTGTGTGCATTTTATATTTCTGTGATTTGTATTTTGAGAATGACATGTTTTTTTTAACAATCTTTGAGATTGTGTTTTTTTTGCCCGCTGTTAAGTGATGAGTACGATTGAAATCACTATTTTTAGTGAAATTTAATATATTCTGAGAACAGCAAAAAAGTAATTTATATGAATTTATATTTGAATGAAAAACTGAAAAAATTGTGTACCATTTTTTATTCCTATTACTGTGAAGGTAAGTTTAACGAAGTCTCGATATGCAGAATGAAGAGGCCTGCAAGAAGCTACAAAGTTGAAACACGTTTCTAAAAACACTGTTTATTTAGTTTTGAAATCTGACCATAATCAGATATCATGTGACCTGCAAAAAAAGAGATTTGAGGGGTTCATAATATTTCCCATTTTAGCTGTTGAAGGACCGCAATCATTTCAATCATTCTTCTTTGAAGAACTTTGCAGACAAAACTCTGTGCTTACCTTCTATCAATCACAAGGAAATTTAAAAACGGAAATATGTCACTTTTTGTAACATAGTTATTGTGCAAGATACACTTTCATATTTACAAAGACAGGAAAAGGCACTCTGTGCACTTTTTATACTCCATGTAAATATAACCTCATCATGCACACCACTTTGTGTTAAAAGGGTGTTCTATAAGTGTTGTTGTGCATGATTGCACTGAATACTCATAGAACAAGACACATGTCTAGATTTATTAGAAATCATAAATCTCGATATGTGTGTGAATGCTGCACCATTCTAAAATTGGTGTAGGAAAGCACAACAAGGAGAATTGTTTTAATTTCTCCATATTTATTTATCTTCAATGCATGCTGAAATGTTCAGCATACATTGAAGAAGAAAAATGCATTTTCTCATTGTTTTTGTGCAGGAAGGTGTGTCTTCCTGCAGAAAAACAAACAGCACATGACACAGATATCCTTGCACTATGGTGCAAGGGGGCCTGTGTCACCACATGGCTGCAGTTTAAGCAGCCGTGCAGAGAGAAGCATAGATTTGCAACATATTTATGTACATATGTTGCATCCCTGTGCTTCGGAAGTACTACAGCACACTGCAGTTAAAGAGGTTACTGTGTGATGCTGCAGCACTTCCTCATAGTTCTGCACTTATACATTCACCATACACTACTAATGCATTCATTCAGTCAATTACATACTACACATACATTCATCTAAACTAACACTAACAAAGAAATTTAGCTCTTTTTTTAAACCAGGAAAGTTAGTTCCTACAAGAACATATTTTTTCTTCTTTTATGTTTTTTTTAGGTTTTCTGAACAATTTTAAATTTTTTTTGGTTTTTCTGCAAAAAACAAAAACAAAAAAGGAGAAACCAAACAATGAATTTCAGGGAACAATAAAAAAACAAAAAACTAGCAAATGTGACTTTCTTGCCGGCAGCGGATCAGATCGATCGACTGCTCACCATAGCACAAAGTCTTATTGCACTTAGTGCAGAGCACTTTTAAAAATTGAAATTGAGGACGGATGTCCAAGGTTTGGGCTGATGGATGCACTCTTGATGTGCTCGGCTGCGATGAGGTGGATGGCGCAGGAGCAGGAGTGTTTCTCATCCGTCGGCACTCTTCTTGTGCAAGATTGTTCGGATGAAGGGTCCTCATGTGCTTCATCATACTTGAGTATTTCTTGTTAGGATCCCCTCTCGACAGGACTCTTTGCAAATCTTGCACGTGACCAAGGTGGCATTGGTCTTATTCTGTCCCTCGGGAAAAGTAAAAAAAATTCCACACCACTGAAGAAAAACGTTTATTGGGTGGTGCCTCCGGCAAAAATTCATCCTCAGAAGTATGAAGTGATGCAGGTGATGCCTGCTGCCCTGAAGCCATTTTTGGTTGAAAAAAGTTAAGTGTAAACATAGTCTAAAAAATCTTCTCTCCAAAGTGATGGTGGTCTAAAGAAGGTCAAAGAAGAATGATTGAAATGGGTGGGGTCTTTCAATAGTTAGAAGAGGAAGTGTAATGAACCAATCAAATCTCTTTTTTTGGAGGTCACATGGGATCCGCGCAACCTGCGCGTACGCAGCACGCACCCAGCGCGTATCCGCGAAATTGAATAAAAACAAATTATAGGATTAGATGTAAAAAAAAATTCGTTTTAAGACTAGTTTAGAGTTTGTCTTCAATTATTATTCACATGAAATACATACATATGTTTTTTTAAATGTTAATACTTCGCGGGATCCGCGCACCTACCGTGTCATAGACGCAGATGACGCATCGCGGAAGCGCGTAAACGTCGCGTTATGTACATCGAACGTTTCGCGTATAGGCTGGGAATTGCATACCGGTCGCATTGCGATCGCGCACTAAACACGTACCCAACGCTTACCATGCGAGGATGTTATCGCGTAGGGATCGAGAACGGTGCGCATAGGGTGCGCAGATCCAAAAACATTGAAAAAAATATATAAAATAAAGTTTTGAACATATAGTTAAAAAAATATTTTGAAAAATATAAAAAAAATATGTTTGAAAAACCCATTAAGTTCAAATAATATATTTAAATTTTTAAAAGAATTAATTGAAAAAATAAGTTTTAAAAATGGTGATAAAAAAGTATTTTAAAAAAAAGATAATTAATGAAATTGACAAACTGAATGGGAAAAATATAGAAATCCAATCAAAATCATTAAACATGATATCTTCAGAGATAAGTTATAGATAGGAATTAGCATTTAAAAAACCTTTGAAATTCACTGAAAAAAACAAAGGTTTCAGGGGCGTTATAGTTAGGAATTGGCATTTAAAAAACCTTTGAAATTCACTGAAAAAACCAAAGGTTTCAGGGGCGTTATAGTTAGGAATTGGCATTTAAAAAAACCTTAGACATTCACTAAAAAAACCATAGGTTTCAGGGGCGTTATAGTTAGCTGGACATTTCCCTCGTACAAAACCCTAGAAATTCCCCCGTTATAGTTAGTTCAGCTAACTATAACTCGCGCCCCCGCAATGCACTGCTGATGATGTCACATATTACATCACTCATGACATGGTCAGTGACATCACTGATGACATCACTGATGACATCTCAAATTACATCACTGATGACATCACTGATGACGTCATCCATGTGATAAATTAGTGCATCTTCTCACACCCTAATATAACCTTTGATACACCGACTCAAAATTTCAGACAGCCATTTTGAAAACCATAGATACTCCAATACCAATAACTACATACCCACTCATTGACTCTTAGGTCTACATACATCTCCACTCACTCACCTGTACAGTCACTCATACTTACAGTCACTCCGTACAGGACTATCATATGCATTTATACACCTATATAGACACTCACACACTGCCAATCATCCATTGAGGTACTGACACACCTAGTCAGTCATACAAATAATTAATCACAGTCCAATTTACTCACCTATACAGTTAAACACACTCAAGTTCACTTACTCATAAAAATACTAACAAATTCTGACACTCTTATACAATTACTAATACAAGCACACACTCATCCATACAGGCACTCCCTCAATCACACACTCTCATTTATAGATAGTTATATACTCTTACACACATATACAATGCGTTTCACATACGTAGTTACTGACACATGTACAACTGAGATATACATTCAATCACTAACACACTCATACATACACTCACCCAACCATACAGTCCATCACAGTTGCACTCTTAAAACCATGCACCATAGAATCACCCACTCACACATCTATGCACAGAGTCACACACACCCTACCCACACAAACACTCAGGCACCCATACAGATACTCAGACAACGAATCAATAACCCATCTAGACACTCATATAGGTATTCACAAAACCATGCAGCCACTTATACACCAACACACAGACACATACAGACATTCACACAGTTTAGTCACTAGTCTGCAGTAAGATACATTTAATGACTCACTTATAGTCAGTTATGCACCTAGAAAATCATCCATTCACACACTTGTACACCCACTCATTCTTCAACAGGCCTTTCCCTATATATATTAAACATATTAAAGCTTTACAGAAACACAGACTCACTGGATGACGTCATCGGTGATGTCATCAGTGATGTCATTTGAGATGTCAGCAGTGATGTCATCAGTGATGTCACGGACCATGTCATGAGTGATGTAATATGTGATGTCATCAGCAGTGCATTGCGGGGGCGCGAGTTATAGTTAGCTGAACTAACTGAAAAAACCATAGGTTTCAGGGACGTTATAGTTAGTTGGATATTTCACTCGTACAAAACCATAGAAATTCAGCCGTTATATTTAGTTCAGCTAACTAACTCGTGCCCCCGCAATGAACTGCTGATGACATCACATATTACATCATTTATGACATGGTCAGTGACATCACTGACGACGTCACTGTTTCCCTGCTCTCGCTTCAATTAACCAAAGCAGGAGTTTGCTATGGCAGGGCGGGAGCCGTGCTCCTGCCATAGCAAACAACAATTTCCCAGGGGTGGGCACCCCGGGACATTGCAGGAGCCAGCCCTGGGGGATGGTGGTCTCCAGGGCCATGAAGGGCTCCAGGAGGGGGGCCGCGCCCCCCTCCCTATGTTTGCAAAGCCCTGGGGAGGTGGTGGTCCCTGGGTTCGGGGGTCCATTGCGGACCCCCAAATTTGAATATTTGGTGCCCCGGGGAGGTGGCGGTTCCCGGGGCTCCGGGGGGAGGGCGTGCCCCCGCATTTAATTAACAAAGCCCTGGGGAGGTGGTGGTCCCGGGGCATGCGGGGGGGGGCTCAAGTCCCCACACACATACTTATGCGTGCCCCCCCACAAATCATTAATAAAGCCCCCGGGAGGTGGCGGGTCCCCGCAATATAATTTGGGCATGCCCCCGGGACCTTGCCCACCCGGGGGCTTAACAATATTTATTTTCTCAGCCGTATTCACGACCCCAGCACGAATTGGGATGATTTTTTTTTAATGCTTTTTTGGGGCCTGGTGGTCCTTGTGGGACCCCCTGAGCAGGCCTAGGGGTCAGGATGTTTCCACCCTGCCCCCTTTTCTTGTTTTTTTACCTTTTCTTTTACTCTTTTCTTGTGACTCGGTTACTGAGACACAACATGGCTGCTAACACTTCCTGGTTTGGAGTGTTGGCAGCCAATCAGAGTGAAGCGCCTGCCCGGGAGGGTCTGCGAACCCTCCTCGTTGCTCAGATATCGATATTTTTCTTTTTTTAGTTTCTCAGGAACTACTGAACGGATTTACACCATTTAAAAAAAAAAGGTCTCTTTTTGAAACAAGGGCCTTTTTGCCAAATTTGGTATAATTCCGTTCAGCAGTTTGGGCTGTAGCCTGTTCCAATTTTTCCTACGGAAATTAACATGGGGAAAACGCGTTTTGGGACCCCCCTTTTTTCTCGGCCCCCCGCTTGACGAATCACCCCGAAACTTAAGACAGGAGCTGACCGGAGCGCCCCATTAGTTTTGAAAATTTCGCGAATATTCGTCAAATCACGCCAAAGTTATTGCAAATCAAAAAAACGCTTTTCCTATGGAAACTAGGTTCTAACTTCAACTACTTTATATACATGATATCACATATGTATATTTATTTTTGTAATTTGAATGAAATATTCCACTACTCCTCCCATTATTAATAGGCCAGTGTGAATTGCTCATGATGCTCACAATATTTGTGAATGTCGCATTATGCAAAATTTATGAAAATCAGTACATTTTGTGCCAGTGAAGTTTCAAACAACTTTTTCTGCTAAAGACTAGTTTCTGAAGAAAATGTGGTAGGCACCTTCTCCTGAAGCCAGTCTGCTTGCCAGTATCATTTTGGGGTTTTGAAGGACAGCTTTGCCCTTGCGTTCAATTTCTATGTAAAATACCACAAAGTAGATTTCACAAAATCTTATGTTATTAGAAGTTGTTTTTGCCAATTTTCATAAAATAAATGTTTGAGATTTTCCACAGGCCGAATCTACCAGCTCTCACTGCTACGTTCTAGAAGTAGTTTGCTGACAGTGAGTCATCCATTTCAAATATTGAATGTGTCAAATGTGAAATGCTGTGAATAGGACATTGACAGTGAGTGCTGTTTGTGATCTTTATAGGGTTTCCTGAGATGGAAATAAGTGTGTCAACAATGTTGGTTATGAGGATGTGGAATGAAAATGGGATTTAAAATTCCTTGTGCGTACGATTGTGGCATTCAAGTGGCTCACTTTCTCTCATCCAAGGGACAAACATTCACTTTAACATGGGTTTTGTCCTACACCATTCTTTTTTTTGTGGCATGTTCATATGACAATATGTTTGGTGACTTCCCTCTCCGAGTGGCTTTGGTCACTTTTATCGATATGTTAATAAATCTGGGAGCAAGCAATATCATCATTATCCTCATCACTTTTAGTAGGTTCAGGAGTTAATACCTAGTTGCCAGGCACACGACAAGAGAAGTTAAAATGTGCAAAATGTATCATAACACTAAAATCTGGTACACAGAATGTTTAGACCTTTTTGAGTGTCCCTCTGTGTATTCTAAACAGCATTGAAACATGTTCTTCGGTAGACTAAATACAGAACCAATGCTATTCTGAACAGGCCTTACATCCATTGTCTTATTTCAGTGTAAGGGTAATCTGCAGTAGTCATGCTTTCTTGCTTGTGCTGAGTGTAGCATCCTCCCCAGTCTGACTACACCACACATGAAGCTTAGTATTACATGTTTTTTTTTCTGTATGTGTAATAGCAAACTCATCGTTCTAAACATAAACTCCATTCACCACACCCGAACACTTACGTTATAGTTCTACGTAGTCCATCAGGAACCAAAAGGTTCCCGTCATCACTAAATCACAAGACTATACATCTTCCCCCTTGTTAAATAAAAAATGTACAGACATATATAGTCATTACAACTCCTCCATCAGTGATCGTGGCACTCTGACCAAATGCCCAGATCGTGTCCTCTGAGGCTGGGATCAGAGAAGAGAAGCGTCCGTGACTGGCCCTGGTGACGTAGGGACAGAAGCAGTCAAAGGGCTCTCGACAGTCTAAAATGGAACCACTCTCACCTCTGACATCAGTTACTAGTGAATGATGAAGCAGATGCCTGAAGTGTGAAGAATTTTGTGGAATGGACTTTCCAGGACGTCCTGTAGTCACCATGTGCCCTTTACTGGTCACAACTTTGAAACAGTCAGCATCAAAGGGAGCATCAGATTTGTGTTTTCTCAGGTGTCACACCAATACTCGATCATCTTTATTAAAAGTAACGTTTTTGGCACATCAACATTTTTCAGCTTATACTATTATCTTTTGTTTATGGCTCAAATCTGCTTGATGAATTTCACCCTCTTTTGTAGATCATCTGTTGGTCCATTGTAGTGACTTGGTCATCATGGCTCTCCCAAACATCAGGGTGGCAGGACTTTCATCTGTCGTTGAATGAGGAGTTGTCCTGTAAGCCCGAAGAGCAGCATGAAGAGCGGAATTCAGGTCAAGCTTCTTCAGTGTAGCAAGCTGGCCAGTCTTGTTGAATGTGCTCATATTGTGTTCGACGACACCATTAGCTTGTTGCCAAAAAAATTTTGCTTTTCTGATGCTTCACATTGAGATTATTAAGAAAGTCTTTGAATTCTCGACTGTAGACTGGTGGACCACTGTTAGACTTAGAATTGAATGAACACGCCCATGCTGCAAAAATGCCATCTAACATCTTGATTACTATTTTTGAGCGGTCATGGAGGGATCTCCTAATAATGGAAAACAGGCGTATTCATCAGTGACCATCAGGTGATGTCTATTGTCAAGAGGACCAAAGAAATCAACAGTGAGGCTCTTCCGTACAAGTTTTTTAGTAAATCAGACATATTCAAAGCATGATTGGTTTGGAGTTAGCAGCAATTGCACAAACGACAGGCATTCAACTCTCTTTCAAATCTCTCATCAAGATAAGGAAACCAAACTCAATCCCAAAGAGCTCATTTTGTGACAACAATTCCACGATGTCCTACATGGGCCACTTCAATTATTTGTTGTCGCAGACTCTCCGGTATGACAATTCTTGAACCACTTAAGACAATACCTTCTTGGGTAATGGACAGTTCATCTTTCACATTTTTGAAGTTTTGATATTCGTTGTCACATGTGAGAGGTCAAATGTGCTGTTTCCAGGATTGATGTTCAATAATGTCTTTTAGCATCAACATGTCTCTATCTTTGTTCGTTGCAGCAATGATTTGTTCTAATGAAAAAGCAGCAGGTGTGTTGGACCTTTCAATGAAGTTAATATAGGCTTCATCCACTTTGGAAGGGTTGCCAGGGCACTGTATTGGCACTCGTGAAAAACAGTCAGCAGGATTTTGATCTTTCCCTGGTTGATGCATGATAGTGTAGTCACATTCCTATAGTCACAAACCCCAACATTCAGATCCAGGAGGCACCTTAGCATTTGGGTTGCTAAATATGGTAAGCAATGCTTGATGATCCATGACAAGAGTGTAAGGTTTTCCATATAAGAATACATGGAAATGTTTACAAGCCCACACTACTGCTAATCTATATTTTTCAGGTTGTGAATAGGCACATTCAGTTTGTGCCAAACTTTTGCTTGTATATGCCACATCATTCCTTTGATCATTTGGGTGTCCACTGTGTTGGGCAAGGACTACACCCAACCTGACCGGGCTTGCGCCAACAACAATCTCTGTATGAAGTTTCGGATCAAAGTAGGCCATTTCAGTGGCATTCTCAATTTCATGCTTGATTTTCTTAAAACTTTGTTCACAATTGTGTGACCAGTAAAATGAAGCATTCCTTTCTGTTAAGTCTCTTAAGGGAGCACTTACTGTGGCAAAGTCACATATATATCAGGAAGAGTAACTGGCCATGCCAAGGAATGAATATAACATTGTAACATCTTGTGGGGGATTGGTGGCTGATAAAGCTTGAACTTTAGCTAGATCTGGCATCATAACTCCATCAGAAAAGATATGGCCAAAGAATTTGAGTTTTGTTTTATGGAACTCACATTTCTCAGCATTCAAAATTAAACCTGAATCAGCAAGTAAACAAAACACTTGTCTAAGACCTTTATCATGTTCCTTTTGTGTAGCCCCGAAAACGAATTTGCCGTCACTATAATTGAAAGCATTCATGAAACGTTCTATGATATATTGAATGGCATCTTGAAAAAGTTTGCCAGCTGATGATATACCAAAACATAATCGTTCACATTTGAACAGACCAATATGGGTAGAAAAGCTGATAATGTACCTGCAATTTTCTTCAAGTTCCAATTGATGATACTCTTTATTCAGATCAAGGCGAGAGGAGATTTTGGCACCATTTAGATGTGTGATCATGTCACAAGGTGCGTACTGGAATGTTATTCTGTTTCAATTGCCTAGTTGGCTTGACATTTAGCTACACAGATGCGTACAGCTCCTTCACTGTACTTTTTGGGCACTATCACTATGGGCAAAACCCACGGATTTGGAATTAGTAGGTCACTCAATTATATCATGCTTTAGTAATGTCTCAAGCTCTTTCTCGACAGCTTCTTGTAGATGAAATGCAATTTGTCTATGTCTTTGAGCAACAAGACAAAAGTCATCATTGATATGCAGTCACGCTTTCCTGGTCTTAAGTTTTTCCAACCCATGAAACAACAAAGGGAACTGACTTATTATTTTGTGATGAACATTCATGCTGTAGTTCACAGATATACGTCCCATATCAGCAGCAGTATTGAAACTCAGTAAGCAGGCACTTCCTGCAGTACCTTGAAGTACATGAATGGGTGCTTGTACTTTTGTCCTTTTGTGTTTCATGGTTGCTGCAAATGAACCTTGACTAATGCCGTTGATGCAGCCCAGGTACACACTTTAGTCTTTGACGGTGTGAGATGGTGCAATGGAGACAGTTCATAGTATTTCTCCTCAGGCATAATGTTTATCGACCACTGCCGATAATAGAAGGTATGGGGCAACGGCTTACTTTTCGGACAATATTTGAATGACATTTCTGATTTTACGCGTTGACTTTCCTTTGACTCCGATTTTTCTTGGCATGTGGCTAGTCTGACATGCGCATGTTTTTCGGAGGTAAACATCGACATCGTACATCTGTCTTCCTCACTGTCACTCGACAAGGAAGCTGAAGAGCTCTTGGACTACAATTTAGACAACGATAGACTTCGTTTGGTGTTGATGTGTTATTGCGGGAATGCATAAAACGTCCCTTCTGGAACATTAGGACATCTAGTTTGTTTTCTCTTCGTTACTCACTTAGCTTTTCCTTCGTCTTGTAAACCATTACAAAATGGCTCTCCTTAGCACAGCACTTGCATAATTGTCCAATGGCGGACATTTACCTTTGTGAGGAAAGAAAAATCCACATCTAAAGCACAGTTTCTTTTCCTTTAGAGATATCACTTTAGTCTTTCAGCTTTGTGTTTCTGCTTACTTTTCATGTTCATGACTGATTCATTCTGGGCACCTCCATGTCAGTGACCTCTTGATCACCACATTCATCAGCTCTAGCAGCCATGAAAGCTTGCTCCAAACTGAGAGTTTCTCTCACCATTTGTCATTTTATTGAATCTGACAGACATCCGTCCATAACTCTGAGACATAGAGCGTCTCCATAATTGAATTAATTGAACTCACAGTGTTTGATCAGCATATCAAGTGTCTCAAAAAAGTCATTGATTGTTTCACCAGCTTTCTGTTGTTCATGCCTGAAAATATTTCTTTCATAATCAACATTCATTGGATTAAACTTAAAAATGTAATGCTTCTTTGATATGACAATATGTGACTTGGTCAGATCGCAATAAGTTCTTTATTACCTCTTTTACTCCTTCACCAGCAAGATTTTTGAGGTATTTGCCGATCTTTTTGCTGTCTGTTTCTTCAAGTATAATGATGAAATCATCAAAATTTCTTTCCAGGCAGTCCATCTGTCACCAATATTCAATTTTTTTAACAGTGTCGAATGTAGGTGATGGTTTCAGGAATGCGGCAGTTGTGTACCTCACGCCTCTTGCTACTGTTGTGAAAAGTATTTGCTATTCAGACAGCGCATGATGTGCACTTGACTCCGTTCCTTCCACAAGTACCGGCTCAGTACTTCACCTGGGATCGTCTGGCCCCATCAATTGACATGCTTCCTCCTTCATGGTAAATACTGGTTTTGTTTCTGGTACCTTTTCCTCACCCTTCTGCATGGTACCTGGTGTTCACAGCCTGGAGCGCTATAGTTACATATGATTTATAGCTCAGTGTTGTGTAGCGGTGCAGTACCTCTTTCACAGCCCCACTCACAGGTTTCTAACCTACGATGTATAAACTTCCCAGTGAGGCTTCCACTATCATCAAATACTTCAAAGTGGCTGGGTGGGAGCTTTGACACCACATATCACAAAAGTTGTTCTTCACTTCGACTGAGGCACGTGTGGCACACATGAGCAGTTTGCTGGACCACAGCAAACTCTCTGGGAGAGCACAATTGATCTTCAGGTGCTCTCCCTTTGATCTTCGGATTACATATCCCCTATCTCATTGCCATTTGTAGCGTTCTCCCCAGCCTGGGTACTCGTAAATGACTAGACCACACACCAAGCTTAGTATTACACATCTTTATTCCTGTGCCAGTAACTGTGAACTCAATGACCAAAACATGACCTCTATTCACCACACCCGAACACTTATGTCATAGTTCTACAGAGTCCATCAGGAACCAAAAGAGTCCCATTGCTCGAGCGGGTAATACAACATTTAGTATACCCCCCATTCTGCATGTTTATTTTAATCCGAATAATCAATTAATTGTAATATCATTAATCTGTTTGAAGTGATAACTCACCAATTATATTAACAAAAAAATTACACGTGGGAATTGCTCCTTGCATGGCTATATTAATTGTGAACTAACTTGAGTACGCATATTAATAGTAGAAAATTAGAATATTGCATGTTATATGTCGCTTTGGTGATGTATTTGTGATTTGTGCTTTATTCAGTGAGTATAAATCGCTCCGAGTGTTGCTTCTGCTAGATAAATACACACACATATGGGTATTAGCAAGGGGATAACATTTAATTAGCCATTTCTATGTTTAATTACGTTTTTGTGTTTCTTTTGCTTAAGTTGACCATTTCGGCCTAAACAAGATGGCTGAACGAGACGTTAAACGTGACTACCCTGACACTACGAGGTTCTGGGTGAAGTGCGCAGGCGTCACCGCCAGCAGCAGTGGCCTGGACCTGATCCCGGGAGAACATGTACCCTTCAAGGACGCTCCGGAAACCCATCCAAGACCAAAGACAAAGCTCAATTTAAAAGCCGGAACAAGCAAGTTTGATGACTTCATCATTCGACACCCTGAGAACTGTACCCCGCTACCCCAAATGGACCAATCAGGACTCTCTAAACCCCGATCTTGATAATTTTTGACATTGTTTTCATTATAAAAGTAGGTAGGGAATTAGGCTAAAAAAAGCTAACGATATCGCTGATCAACACGCTCTTCTTTGACGTACTCGATTTCCTGACGTTATGCTGACGAAGAGGACGGTGACACTGCTGGACAGCTGTTATCCTGAATCTTTGAGAGACTGAATTGCGGCCTAAATTTGCTGAATAAATTCTTCCTTGACTGATTGACTTAGAGGACAACTTTAGCCAGAATAGGTAAATATGATACCCTAAAATGCTTATGATGATTTCTAACGTTTCTTGAAATATTTCTTAGATAAAGAATATTTGATTAATTGACAAATGTGTTGTGTCCATTATTATAAAAAGTGAGTTTCAGGGAATTTAAGACTAGATAAATGACTGTGAATCTAAACCTTCAAAACAACTAAATGATCCATCTCCTTATGAGAGGGATATCTTAGGTCTGATGTTAATGTGTTTAAGTATAAGGTAAAGGTATTCCTTTCATGTCAGCGTTTGGAGGCGTATTTCCCTTGGGAAAAACAGATCAACGGAGTGGAAGTATATTTGGTGTTATGGGCCCCACCGAATGAATGTATTTGAGTGAATTTGATGCTGAGGTAGTTGGTCTGTGCCGGAGGGGGAATTTGACGCTCCGCGCTGCAACAGTTTTCTGGAAGCAAGACGATAGTGTTTATTGTTTTGGTTTGTTGACTATTGCTTGTAAATAGCTTTTTGATTATTGGTTATTGATATTGGTTCATGTACTAACACTCTATGTTGAGTCGTGTCGAGTTTTATGTTGTTTGCACAGCTTCTGGGATGTAGGAAGCCGGAAGTTTGTAACGGTTCCGTAGTAGAGCAGAGGTAAGCGCTGTTCTCGTGAAAGACGGAATTGTTGTAGGTACACAGGAGAAGCGTGTGACGATTGAAGTTGCACGACGCATTGTCTGGGTTCAATTCGGTGACATTGCCGTGTGTTGCCATTAGAGACATTTTCTGTGTGAGAGAAGTGTGTATGATAGCGAAGGTTACCTGTGAAATTCTGGTCCTAGGTAACAGGGATCCAACTGGCATTCCGATAACGCTTATCACTGGAAAGGTAATAGGTAATCTCTGAGCTTGTTAGAAGGACAAAGGAGAGGTAAGCGCTGCTTTGTTAACGTACGTCATAATCCTGTAGTAGGACAGACTGTTCGCTGTTCTCGGGAAAGACAGGATTCTGTGTGAATGTACTACTTTTTCTTGTGTGAAAGTGCGTGAACGAAATAGCATTTGGGTTCATTGTGAAACTCTGTTTTTATTTCTCAGGAGCATTGGGTCTCCAACTATGTGTCTTAATTCTGGAGAAACGGTTAGCTAATGCTTGTTAGAAGGGTCAAGTAGAGGGATGTGGTACTTTATCAACGGAAGTAACGATTCCGTAGTAGGGCAGACGCAAGCGCTGCTCTCGGGAAAGACGGAATTCTCTTGAGAAAGGTCTATTGCTATTCTTTGGTTAGCGAAGCGGACATTGGAGACGTTTTTATGTTGTTACTAACAGAATTGTAGAAATTGAAACAAAAACGTACTGAGCAGATTTGTAAAGGAGGGGTAGACAGGAGCAGGAGCTGCCGCAGCGGCTGCTGCCGTCAGAACGACCACGCTGGGTTTGGACAGGTGGTCAGAAACGTAAAAAGCTCCGGATTGGTGCGTTTGTGTGCGCCGCGCTAGGAGTGGAGAAATACAGGATGACGTAAAACGCTCCCTATTGGTGTGTTAGTGTGAGTCGCGCTGCAATTGGACAGAGTAGCGGTACAGTCGTAAGGAGAAACTAGTAAGACACGAAAGAAAGGAAAATGTATTACGATCCACCAGAAAAAGAGAAAAAGTCATGGTTCGGTAAAATTAAGAAGTGGTTTAAGAAGGACAAACTGATCATAACTAGGGAAGGACAGTTACTTCCTCCACCGAAAACCCCCTGCATCCTTTATGGTTGCGAAATATGGATATCACACCTGTATTTGGTTAGACAACTGGGTCAAGTATACGGAAAAAGACGGAGTATTGGCTTTTCCAGAGCATGGTTCATTTAATTTGGCAGTTTTGAGAAATTTGAGAGAGAGAATGATGAATTTAGAACCGAGACCTAGACCGACTCAATTCGAGGCTTTGACAGAGTGGGAAGACGAAATGCATGACCGAGAAAGTCAGAGAAATGGTAGAGGATATAGGTACCTGTTTGGCAGATCATACGGACATGAGACGCATGATGATCGAATGAGAAGGTGGCGAAATGAGAGTATGACTGAGGGTTTGTTTCCCGTAAGAACTGCAGGAGAGAATGAAGGACGAAAGTGTGTAGAAAAGAGGCATAATGTGGACTCAAGAGGGTACGGAGTGAATGAGTCCGAGGATGATGTTCTTGATGATATGTTCTATAAGAATCCACTACCATACCGACCAGAACCAGAAATATTAACGCCAAGTGCCCCAATGAAAGAAACAGTACGAATCATAAAATCGGAACCAGAGTTCCAAGATTTAGGAAGAAACAATCCTATTAGAGAGGTAGAAAAGAAGTCTGGAGGAAAATTGGATGGAGAACATTAAGCAAAATTAGCAAAGACAACCCTAGAATTAACTGAGAAAATAAGAGAATTAACCAAGAATTTGGAAGCGGTAACTGTACCAGTAACGATAGGTCCAGTAATGCCTATTTTTGACAAGCAGAAAGACAGTGAGCATTGTTTGACATTCCCTTATAAAAATAATAAACCGGTTGAGCAACCAAGAATGAGTCAGAGTGAGAATCCATGGAGACAGACTACGAGTATGATTGAACAGAATTTTTCAAATAACCCGTTTGTGCAGAGAAACGCATGACAATAATAGAGACGATGTCAGAAACACAAAAAGATTTTGGACAAGGAAATGTAGAGAAGCCAGTAGGACCGTCTACAGAGGAGTTGAGTGAATGGTTGAGAAGCTTGCAAAAGAAAGACAAGGCATCTCAGTCAATAGATGTAGCTAAATTACGAATGGTAATGGAAGAATTAATAGTAGGAACTATCCCGACAGAGAAATTAAAAACCTACCAAGATGAGGAGTTGTTGTTTCTGTGCAAAAATGTAACATGGAGAGCAAAAAGTCTTCATAAAAGATTAGAAGAAGTGGCGAATGAGATGGGTATTGATATTGAAAAAGTAAAAGCCCTACAGAAACCCTATCGAGTAGACTTCACCGTAAAAGACATTGAAAACATGAATACCACAGGACGAATAGGTCAGATTAAGGATATAATTATTTTGTTGAGAAAATGGGGAGATGTGGACAAATGGAAGAGCAGATGGTATCGTAAGCGAGACGAAGTTTCAGACAAAATGTTTTCAGCTTATCCTATGAGAGAAAAAGAGAAGGGTGTGACAGAATATCCTATGAGAGAGATTCCGGGAGGAGGATATGTGCATGTCTCATGGACTAGACAGGATATTTTGTGATTTACGAATGACTTCCCTCGACTGCATGAAAAAACCCGTCGAGTGGTATAGACAGATGGACAGATTTGTGAAGCTATCCAAAGTATTGTGGATTGACCTGAATAGCTTGTGCGACATAATAGTACCAGCAGATCTATGGGCAGAATGTAAAATAGCGATAGATTGGCCGACACAGGAATACCCAAGGGATCCTAAGACAGGAGCTCCAGACCCTGAGGTAATGAAGAAATATGAACAGGTGATGGCATTCCTGAAGAACAAGGTACCCCCTTAAGAGACAGATTGGGTGAAAATTGACAGAACACATCAAGAAAGCAAAGAATCAGTACATGCCTATTATGAGAGGTTAATCTTAGCCTTTAAACAATTCAGTGGAGATGAAAATTTGAGTGACAAGGATTTGAGTCATTTCGTATACAGGTTTGTATATGGTCTTCGTCCAGAAATTAGTGAAATGATAAAACAGCATACGGTAGATTGGCAAAATAAGAAAATAGACGAAGTATTGAGACATGCTAAATATTTCAGTGATGAAATTGAAGCAAAACAGCGAAAACTAAAAGAGAAGGCAATGTGGGCACAGGTAAAGGTAGCCGAGAGACAGGAAGCACAATTATTGGAACAAGCTGGGTCAAAACAAAGATTTAATCCTGGGAAAAATAAAGGGAATATTGAGGAAGCTAAAAAGAAATTTCCGTGTCATAACTGCGGTAGGATAGGGCATTGGAAATCCGAGTGTAAGAATCCACCAAGTACTAATGATGAAAATGTATCCTTGAATCCACAGGTGCAAAATGAGGTGAGTGGTCAACAGCAACGACAACAGCAGGGTGTAACACAACAGAATCAGGTGCCAAAACCACCTTTTCCACAGAAAAACAATTGCCAGAAGTATAGTAAGGAGAAGGGATTCTACAATGTAGAACAGGTAAATAAGCCGCAACGCGCTAGCGCTGCTTCGCAGTATTGGCTGCAACGCGATGAAAGCGATTCAGAAGAGGGTTATTGACGGTGCCGAAGGGAGGAAGAGGAGTGCGTACTTGGCGCAACTCTAGAAGTAGACCAGACAGGCCCATTTGTAGATGGAAAAGTTAATAATGAAAATATTACTCTCCTAGTTGATACTGGTGCTACTCGATCAACTGTTAGATCAGCTGATGTCAAGAATCTTCCTCTCTCGGATGAAACGATCCAAGTAGTTGGGATCTCCAACAGAGAGATTAAAACTTACCTTACAGAACCAGTGAAAGTTAGTATAGGGAAATTTTCTGAAATGCACAGATTCGTAGTGTGTGACACTAGTCCTGTGAACTTGTTAGGTAGAGATTTATTGTGCAAGATGAATTGCACTATATTTTGTACTCCAGATGGAATAGCCTTTGAAACACCAGATGATGATGTGTTGTATAAAATGACATTGGCAAACAGAGAGAAAGAGGTTACAGGAACCTATGCTGTGTTCAACCCTGACGAACTACCAAAAGAATTGAAGCAATCAGTAAAAGCAGAAGTTTGGGACCTTACAGGAGAAGATGTAGGATTGATGAGGAATGTAGATCCAGTAAAGATAACTGTAAAAGAAGGAGTATGTTATCCAAATGTCCCACAATATAAATTGACCCCTGAAATAATCGAAGGAGTTACTCCTGTGATTGAGAGAATGATAAAACAAGGAATTTTGAGAGAAATAATGAGTAGCCCATATAATTCACCAATAATGGGACTGAAAAAGCCTAGTGGGGAGTTCAGAATAGTGCAAGATCTGAGAAAGAGAAACAAAATTGTTGTACCATGTTGTCCCATTGTACCGAATCCATCTGTGATTTTATAGCAGATCCCTCATGATGTAGAATGGTACACAGTGATTGATTTGTGCCATGCTTTCTTTTCCATCCCATTGCACCATGACAGTCAGAAAATTTTTGCATTTCTTTTCGGCGAGCGTATTTTGGCGTGGTGCCGAATTCCACAGGGGTATACAGAAAGCCCCTCAATATTTAATCAGCTATTGAAAAAGTCTTTGGAGAGTCTAGAAATGCCTGAAAATTCAGTACTAGTTCAGTACATCGATGACCTACTTGTGGCATCGAAAACTCGTGAAGCTTGTGAAGTAGACACGGTAGTTTTGCTGAATCATTTGGCAGATGGAGGACTAAAAGTGTCACCATCGAAATTACAATTCTGTAAGAAAGAAGTCCAATATTTGGGACACAGCATTGAGAAAGGACACAGGAAAATAACCATAGATAGAATCAGGATCATAAAAAGAATGAGTCCACCAATGACCCAAAGAGAAGTGAGAATGTTTCTGGGAATGGTTGGATATTGTCGTCAGTGGATGGGTAACTTTTCATTGATTGCAAAACCTTTGGTACGATTGACAAGAAGTGATGTGAGAGATCCAATTGATTTGAACAAAGAGGAGTTGGCAGCATTCAAGAAGTTGAGAGAAGGATTGTGTGAAGCGCCAGCATTAGGTATGCCCGACTATGATAAGGAGTTCGAGTTGTATTGCAGTGAGAGGAATGGATGTGCACTCTCTGTTATAGTACAGAAGCATGGAAAACTGAGGAAACCAATTGCTTACTTTTCATCCATGTTGGACCCAGTAGCTGTAGCCCTTCCTGGGTGTCTGAAAGCAGTAGCTGCTACATGTCCAAGTTTGGAACAGAGTGAAGGAATTGTGATGGGATACCCTGTGAAAGTGTTTGTGCCTCATGATGTGGCGATTCTTTTAACAAGGAGTCGTACTCAGTATATGACGCACAGCCAACTGACTAAGTATGAAAAGGTCATTTTGGGTGCAACAAATGTGAGTCTTGTGAGATGTGTGAACGTGAATCCTTCGTCATTGTTGCCTGATGTAGAGCATGTGGAGGTAAGAGATGAAGCAGATCACGATTGTTTGGATGTACTTGACTTTTGTACAAAACCAAGACCTGACATAAAAGATGACCCTTTACCAGAAAGTGATTATGTCATGTTTGTTGATGGATCTTGTTTGAGAACGGATGATGGAGTGCTGAGGGCAGCATATGCGGTATGTACAGTTGCAGCAGTGATGGAAGCATCCTATTTGAAGGGAGTAAGGTCGGCCCAAGTAGCTGAACTTGTTGCCCTGACTAGAGCATGTAAGATTGGGAAAAGTGTGAGAGTGACTGTGATAACTGATAGCTAATATGGCTACGGGGTGGTCCATGATTTCGGCCAAATTTGGCTGCAAAGAGGTTTCCTGACCTCAAGTGGAACTCCCATTAAGAATGCTAAAGTGGTTGGGAAGTTGCTTGAATCAATACAGCTGCCTAGGCAATTGGCTGTGGTAAAATGTGCTGCTCATAGTCGCAGTGGTGATAACATTGCCACTGGAAATAAATTTGCCAATGACATGGCACAGTATTGTGCACAAAATCAGAATTCAATCAATCGGGCAAAGGAAAAGGAAATGATTTCTTGTTTCCCAATGTTTACTAATACTGTGGGAATATGGGATGAGGTAAGACAATTGCAGGAAGAAGCAGGAGAGGAAGAAGTAAAACAGTGGGTAAAAGCAGGATGGGCACCAAGAGAGAAAGATCATTTGTGGGTCTATCGAGATGGAAGACCAGTTATGCCTGATAGCATGATGTCTGCCATGTCACGGATGTATCATGGACAGGGACATATAGGGAGAGACGCCATGATTAGGTCTTTTAAACAAACTTGGTATAATGCCAAGTTTAGGCTTGTGGCGGAAAGTATTTGTCAAAGATGTCTAATTTGTCAGCAGTACAATCCCGGAAGAAAGACAGTGGTGAGTCTAGGAACAATAGGTCGAGAGGGAGGGCCTTTCACCAGAATGCAAGTAGATTTCATTGAGATGTCTCCTTGTAACAGGTTGAGGTATGTTTTGGTAATGGTATGCCTATTCTCTAGGTGGGTAGAGGCGTTCCCAACAAGAAGAAATGATGGAATGACAGTGGCAAAATTATTGTTGAGGGAATTTATACCTAGGTTTGGGTTCCCAATAACAATTGAATCAGACATAGGAGGACATTTTCATAATGAGATCATAAAATTGATTTGTGAAGCATTGAATGTACGACAAAAACTGCATTGTGCCTACCAACCAGCGGCTTCTGGTGTAGTAGAACAAATGAATGGTACTATCAAAAACAGAATAGGGAAAATGTGTTTAGCCACAGGTATGAAATGGCCCGATGTCTTGCCTCTAGTACTCCTGATTATTAGATCAATACCAGACAGAACTACTGGTTTGAGTCCTCATGAGATCATCATGGGACACGCAATGAGACATGTATTTATACCAGTCAACAAGCTGATGACAATAACTGATCACATGGTATTGGACTACTGTAAAAGCCTGGCTGACACAGTTCATTCTGTGTTTCATCAGGTTGGAGCGGATGCCACCACTCTTGAAAAGAAGCCAGCTCATGATCTAAGCCCAGGGGACTGGGTAAGGATAAAAGTACACCGAAGAAGAAACTGTTTGGTTCCCAGGTGGGGAAAACCAAGGCAAGTCATTTTGATTACAACAACAGCTGTGAAGTGTGCTGGATTGAAGAACTGGATCCATGCAAGTCATACTTTGAGAATTCCAAATCCAGTTGATTGTAAAGAAAAGGAGTATTTTGATGAGTCAGAATCCAGTACCGAGTCAGATGACGGAGAGCCAAAAGACAAAGAAGGAGAAAACTTTGAAAGTGGGGAGACAGAGCCTAGGTTAACTTTGGTTCCCAGAAGTAACTCCCTGAGGAAAATGTTACAGATTTCTGAATCCAGTTCAGTCTCAGAGACAGAACCAAGAGCCCATTCATCCAAGAAAGAACAAAAGGAAGAACAAAGATAAGGACAGTAGAGAGACAATAAAAGAAATCCGTATGAAGGAAGTGCCAGATGAAGGCAGGGCTCGAAAAATCTGAAAAATGGTACTAGTCCTGCAGGACTAGTACCTCGAAAAATCTCCTCGCCCCAACAGTGACCTACTTGACCTCCATCTCTGAAAGCGGAGCAAAAGTGACAAGATAACAAGATTTAAAGGCATATTTATTGCTCATTTGTTTTGTGAGCAATAAAAAGGCCTTTAAATCTTGTTATCTTGTCACATTTGCTCCGTTTTCAAAGACGGAGGACAAAAGTTAGTATGTTTTCCTACTCGCCAGAAAGGGCGAGTAGGACCTAAAAATAGCTCGACCTCATAAAATTTACCTCGCAAATGCGAGCGGTCGAGTGAATTTGTCGAGCCCTGGAAGGATTGAGAGAAATTCCATCCGAGACAACACCCTTAGATGGACAGGTGCCAGATACAGAGAGAGAGGGAAAGATCATTGCGGAAGACCTCCGAGGAGGTGTAGAGAACTCCAACATCCAGTTAGAAGCAGGGACAAGTAGTCAGCAGGAAGATTGCGTGACGGAGATACGAGGAGGGACAGAAGTAGGGAAAACAAAAGAGGTAGAAAAAGAACTCATTGAAGGTAAAAAGCAAGTTGAAACAGAGTCTGAGGAAAGCGAAGATGAAATACCAGAAGGCCGAGTTCTGAGAAAGAGGGCTTGGAGAACTGAAAAGAATGATAAAGGGAGTAAATTGAAAAGAGCGGCAAAAGACGAGGTGTGGCCAAACAAAATAAAGAGACTGAGGTATCGATTGACACGTGTAAATTCGCCAAGAGCTGAACAGGTGAATGAAGTAACGAGTCAGGAAAAATCGAAAGAAGAAGAACAGAGAGTAGTCCAAGAAAACAAACAAACAAGAAAACCTAACCAGAAGTATAAATCACCGGAATGGACATATGTGGCCCTGCCTGAAGTGAAGGAAGAGGCGGATAGCCAAGGAAATCCAGAGGTGGTTGTACCGGAAGTGGTTGAGGAAGACGAAGAATCGGAAATTCTGAGAGTTATCTTGTCCGATATTGGAGAAGAAGCGGATGTTCAGGACAACCTGTATGTTGAAAACAAAGGGAAGGTGAAAGATGATGAGATGCCAAACTGAATGAGACAAGGAAGTTACTGATGGAAAAACAATAAAATACTGAAAAAGAAAAAACTGGTAGAACCACGTAGGTGCTTAGAAGCTTTGGGTTAGAAACTAGTTGTGAAGTAGAAGAGGCTAAGTCAAAAGACACGGCTCATTTAGAAAGATGGCAAACATAGAAAGTAGTAAAAGTAGATGTACCTTTCTTAGAAGATGGTGCAAAATGTGTTGTTGTTGTACAGGATTATTAATGCTTCTTTGGAGTATTCTTGCTCTATTAATTTCATTTAAAGTTACTGTTGATACATTAGAAGGACATAGTGATAACATAACTAATATAGGGAAAGTTCAAAAGGTAGTTCCAACTAGAATAGATAAAAACTATTTACATAAAGACAGGTCAATAACAGATTTTTCTAACAATGTGTTTTCAAAGTTGTTGTATGAATATGTAAAAACAATGGACGTAAGGGATTGCTACGTATGTATGCAATTACCTGCATCTGTATCTGAAGGAGTGACTTATCACCTTCCTGTAACATATGGAATAACATGTAGTGTAATAGCTAGTTTATTTTATCAAACAGGTAAATTAGAGTATTATTTTTCTTATGTAGATACTATATTTTCACAGGTACCAGCAATTAACAAACTAAACAAGGTGAAACCTGCAAAGGTATTAGGTGAATTTTTCTTAGAGACAAATGAGCTAACCTTAGAATATATATTTAGAAATAACTCGACTTGCAGTTTAAAGAAAGAGGAGAAGACATTTTTGAATATGGTTGAAGAAAGGAGTTTGAAAATGCAAAGGAAGGTTTCAGAAGGGAAAGTGGAGAAAACAGTTTGGGATGTAGAAACGGAGAAACATTTAAGAGGAGAAACGAGTCCAACTATGGCTTTAGATTGGCCTCAGAAAGGGAAATTGTGTATAGGAAGGAATCAGACAGCGTATGACAATTATTTTCTAGGGAATAGTGAGTGCCATGATACATACCGAATCATGGGAGGATGGGGATTTAAAGATGGAAGAGAACCAGTCTTTCCAGGACTGTATTTCATTTGCGGGAACAGGGCATATTATCGTTTGCCAGACCACTGGTATGGCACATGTTAGTTTGGCCTGGTCTTTCCAAAGATTTTTCACATCGATATAGGAGAAGATGGTGTACATAGCTTAGGTAGTTATTTAGCATGTAGTAAGAGAGAATCTTGGACTGAAATTGTGGGTGACATTTGTGGAGCACTGATACCCGCAGTGGGAATATCTCTGAATGCGAACAAAATTAGAAAACTTTCAACAGTAGTGGATCGCTTGTCAACAAGCACCGCTGGAGGATTTTATTGGTGAATACAGAAATGGTTGCCATGCGTGCTATGGTAATGCAAAATCGTCTTGCCCTTGATATTTTATTGGCAAAAGAGGGTGGAGTCTCTGGAATGCTGAAAGTTCAACATTGTTGTAGTTACATTCCTGATGAAAGTAGAGATTTGAAAATTTATATTAAAAACATTACAGAATTGCATGACGAAATTGTACCACTGGAGGTTGAAGGTGTCTGGGAGAAGATTGGTAAGAAAATATCAGCTATTAAGGACTTTGTAGTAAAATTAGGTAGTACATTTATAGGTAAGATATTATTTCCATTAACTTGTGTGATTTCCTTAGTATTATTAATTAGACTAGGTTGTATTTGTTGTAGAAAGAATAATAATCAGAAAAGAATAAAAATAGAAAACTCAAGGAGAAGGGATAAGAAACAAGAAAGAGAATTTGAAGAAATAGAACTAGAAGAGTTAAAGGATAGCATGTATAAAACAGCAAAAAGAGAAGAAACAGGGAAAACTGAAATATGAACGAAACAAGAAATCAATTTAAATTTCCGAAAAAGGGATACAATTTTTTTATATTAGTGTGGTGATATAATCACCAAAGGGGGGATTGCTGGAGCGGGTAATACAACATTTTGTATACCCCCCATTCTGCATGTTTATATTAATCCGAATAATCAATTAATTGTAATATTATTAATCTGTTTGAAGTGATAACTCACCAATTATATTAACAAAAGAATTACACGTGGGAATTGCTCCTTGCATGGCTATATTAATTGTGAACTAACTTGAGTACGCATATTAATAGTAGAAAATTAGAATATTGCATGTTATATGTCGCTTTGGTGATGTATTTGTGATTTGTGCTTTATTCAGCGAGTATAAATCGCTCTGAGTTTTGCTTCTGCTAGATAAATACACACACATATGGGTATTAGCAAGGGGATAACATTTTATTAGCCATTTCTATGTTTAATTACGTTTTTGTGTTTCTTTTGCTTAAGTTGACCATTTCGGCCTAAACAAGATGGCTGAACGAGACGTTAAATGTGACTGCCCTGACAACACGAGGTTCTGGGTGAAGTGCGCAGTCGTCACCGCCAGCAGCAGTGGCCTGGACCTGAGCTCGGGAGAACATGTACCCTTCAAGGACGCTCCGGAAATCCATTCAAGACCAAAGACAAAGCTCAATTTAAAAGCCGGAACAAGCAAGTTTGATGACTTCATCATTCGACACCCTGAGAACTGTACCTCGCTACCCCAAATGGACCAATCAGGACTCTCTAAACCCAGATATTGATACTTTTTGACATTATTATAACAGTAGGTACGGAATTAGGCTAAAAAACGCTAACGATATTGCTGATCGACACGCTCTTCTTTGACAAACTCGATTTCCTGACGTTATGCTGACGGAGAGGACGGTGACTGCTGGACAGCTGTTATCCTGAATCTTTGAGAGACTGAATTGC
This sequence comes from Triturus cristatus, assembly GCF_964204655.1. Classification (NCBI taxonomy): domain Eukaryota; kingdom Metazoa; phylum Chordata; class Amphibia; order Caudata; family Salamandridae; genus Triturus; species Triturus cristatus. The sequence goes on from NC_140588.1 coordinate 392,108,593, forward strand.
GGCCTAACTTTGCTGAATAAATTCTTCCTTGACTGATTGACTTAGAGGACAACTTTAGCCAGAATAGGTAAATATGATACCCTAAAATGCTGATTATGATTTCTAACATTTCTTGCAATATTTCTTAGATAAAGAATATTTGATTAATTGACAAATGTGTTGGGTCGATTATTATAAAAAGAGAGTTTGAGGGGATTTAAGACTAGATAAATGACTGAATCTAAACCTTCAAAACAACTAAATGATCCATCTCCTTATGAGAGGGATGTCTGAGGTTAATGTGTTTAAGTATAAGGTAAAGGTATTCCTTTCATGTCAGCATTTCGAGGCGTATTTCCCTTGGAAAAAACAGATCAACGGAGTGTAAGTATATTTGGTGTTATGGGCCCCACCAAATGAATGTATTTGAGTGAATTTGATGCTGAGGTAGTTTGTCTGTGCCGGAGGGGGAATTTGACGCTCCGCGTTGCAACACCATAATCGCTAACTCACAAGACACTACACTAACTTCGCCTAAAAGGCTTGAACGTGTTGCACCCTATTACCCAAAAAGAGAAATTTGAAAACAAGGATGCTCAGAAAAAACTGCTTACAAATTTTTACATGTAAAAGTAGTCCCCTGCCCCCCTTAATGATGCCTATAACAGATATCTCTTGCAATACCTCTTTCAATTTGTATCATTGACTATGATATTTCCAGGAGACCTACTTGCGCTTCTGCATAAGTTCATTGCTGGTGTAAGGGTTTTGCAATTTCAAAAAACATTGAGACGTTTACTTTTGGTTGATTCTGATGAAGTACAATTTTCTCAAGTGCATTCTGTTGCACCTCTGCCAAAGAGCACTTACTCTACTCTGACAGAAAGCGTCCACCATCCCTACTTGTGAAAACCAGCTGTGTGCCTCTACTCAAAATCTGTAGCCCTAAACAGGCCTTTTCATTTTTGCCAAAGGCCTTTTAATACAGTGCTGTTTTTAGAAAGCCAAATGTATTGTCTAAATCTGAGCGGGAATAGGGGGAAAGTGTTTCTTTTCACAGGCAGAAAGGGTTTACTAGCACCACTCGGGTTTCCCACTTGTGAAACCGCTACTCAATGTTTACATTTCAAAACGTGTTTTTTTTACTTTAAAAAACTGTGCTATGTTTAACACTGGTGGATTCTAAGGAAGACATGTTGCCCCTTTGAAAGGAGGCTGCACCTCTTTCAAAATCCCTGCCAGGCACAAAACGTTCTAATAACATTCCTCCATGCAAATAGAAGTGTCAGTGTGGATTTACACTGCAAATGTGAAGGTCTTTACTGTACCTCAGATTAGTCACACAGGAGTTTTGTTAGAATTTAGTGGACAGGGTACTCAAACAAAAATGTGGAGGCGTGCCCTGCCAACCAAACTTTATTTCAAGACAAGGAACCTGCCATGCTCCAACAGTGTAACCCACACTCGCTCCAATAGCAGAGAACTTTGACCAACATTCTGACCTACAGTGGTGCCTCAGGCAAAGTACCACAGACTGTCTGTCCTATTTAGGAAGGACTTCCTGATGTAATTTTTTCTGTGTCCCCGTTGACCTTGTAGAACAGAGTATAGCCCACCAAACACTAAAAAATTCCTACATTCTCCTTCACGCCTCAGTGCCCTTTCAAAAAGTGCCTTTCCAGCTTAATTAATTCCCGCAGTCTAAGGTAAGTCTCCATCACTACAAGACTAAGGGCGTGATTTAGAGTTTGTCAGAGAAACTCTTGGTCTGCTTATTATTATTATTATTAACATAATTTGTAATAGCATACGAATCACCCCTGCAGGGGTATCTCGGCACTCGGTCAAATTTGCGCCTGTGTATGTTATCTAAAACAATACTGTTTTTAATGATTTCCTGAAATTTGAGTAGTTGGAACAGATTCGGATATAATAAAGCAGACTGTTCCATATGGAGGAAGCCAAATAGGAAAAGGCTTTGCCACCACATCTAGCGCGCCGGATGTGTGGAATCACAGCAGCTCTTTATCACTGGAATGCAAATTCCTAGTGGGAAGATTGAGTTTCTGAGAGAGATATTGTGATGCTTTTCCATGAAGTGCTTTAAAAGTTAAACAACAGATTTTAAATGTGGCTCTTTTCTTCACTGGCAGCCGATGCAAGAATTGTAAAAGAGGAGCCGAGGGCATTCTGGGGAGCTGATTGCAGAACAGTTGTGCGCCCGTGTTTTGGACAACCTGTAATTTGGCTATTTAAGACTGGTTGGCAGAAGCCAAAAGCGCATTACCGTAATCCAACCGATTTACGATTACCACCCGAGGCCAGTCCAGTTTTAGCGGCCATTTTTGTTGTGCCTCCCGCCATTCACAGTCAGCGCTCTAGTCGCTGCACGCCGTCCTCCTTCAACCCTATTTAACGGGCTGTGCTTGGGCGTGCAGCACTTGGAAAAGGTGTATTTTACCTCTCTGCTATTTTGTTTTAATATACAGTTTTTAATTTTGCTAAATTCATATGTGCTGTCATTTGGGGAATTATTTGTGGGTTCATTGCACTGTTTGTTGTGACGCTAGGAATTGCTGCTATTCATAACGTTTGGAGTGTGTTATACTCCGTCTTACTTGCACTTTGCTGAGGCCAGTCTAGTCTTAGCGGCCATTTTTTGTTGTGCCACCCGCCATTCGATGTCAGCGCTCCAGTCGCTCACACTGCACGCCGTCCTCATTCAACCCTATTTAATGGCCTCTACTCGGACGCGCAGCGGGCTTGCCTTAGGCGCGCTGAAGGCGCGCCTAAGGCAAGCCCGTCTGCGCCTGTCTGCACCCGTCAGCGCTAAGTCAGCGGCCAGGGCCAGTTATTCTGCCCGAGTTGGGCCTTCTGCTAGTAATGTTCTGCAGTTATCAGGTGAGTTTCTAAAAACCTTCAGCCTCCCTCATACCCTTCACATAGTAGTCGCTCTATGCTCTCTAATTCGAACTCTGTTTGCTCGGATTGTGGTTTTACTCCACGCTAGAGCTCTCCTCTAGCAATCTGTCTAATGAATCCTCGAGGTCCTAATGTATTAGTGCTGCTCTTAATAATGCTAGATCATTGAGGAAGCATTATATGGACATGTTCAACCTGGTCTCCGACAATTCATTAGACTTGCTGTTTGTCACTAAGACTTGGCTGGACTCCTCATCCAACCCTATTGTTGTGTTGGCTACACCTGCTGGCTATAAGCTTCATCGTGCTGTTCGCCCAGTTGGTAGAGGGGGTAGCCTGGCCAACTTGCACAGGGATAACTGGGTTCTCCATAGCGAAGCCTCCAGCATTTGAAGTGAGAGTGAGGCTTTGGATTTCAGCATTCAGTTTTCGGCCCATTTCACACTAGGTGTCTCCCTTATCTACCGTCCCCCGGGTCCAGCTGGCGCATTTCTCAATTCTTGTGGGGACATGGTGGCTGAGCGTGCACTGCGTTTTTCCCACTACTTGGTTCTGGGAAGTATGAATCTTCACCTCGATCAATTTGAGGCTGGAGACTCTGCTGATTTCCTTGACTCTCTTCAATTGGTTCACCTTCCTCAATGGGTTACTCATCCTACCCATCAAGGGGGTCACATCTTAGACCCCATTTGTTCTAACTACCCTATTCAGGTGGTCAAGCCAGCACATGTTTCTTGGTCGGATCTCTTCCTTATATGTTTTTCCTGGGAAGTCACCCAGCCTGCCAGGCTGGTCGGCTGCCATCGCCCTCCAACTTTTAGTAAAATTGACCCTCTCTAGTTCAACAGCACTTTGGATGCCTCTTGACCTTCTCTTCAGCTAGACCTGGAGGGGAATGTGTCCAGGTTTACTGACTGGATCACTGATTCGGTGTCTGAGCTATCTGTACCTTGCCAGCCTAAGCTGACAAGAGATTCCCCCCTCCAAACCGTGGTTTTCCCCAGAGTTGAAAGCCCTGAAACATGAATGTAAGATATTGGAGAGGGCATGGCGCTCTCGTGGTTATTGCCCTATGGCGAAACGCTCACTTAGAGCCAAACAAAAAAGCTATTACGCTGCTATAGCAGTCGCTAAAAGTCTCTACTTAACTTTACGTATCGACCAGGCCAACAATAATTCAAAATAATTTTTTTCTATTGTGCAAAGCTTTATGTCTCTCAGTGCCCAGGCTCGTGTTGCGCCAGTTTCGGAGTCCTGGTGCAAGACTCTTGCTAAGTTTTTTCTGGACAAAATTTGTATCATACAAGCTACTTTCTCCTCCTGTACTATGGCACCTACAGCTTCCCTGTCTGGCCAGCCTGTTGCTGGTCTGGCTAACACGCGGTCAACCTTTGCGCCAATAGATCTGGCCTGCTCTCTTAAAATTCTTAAGGCCTTGAAGTCGGGTTCTCCAACTGATGCCTGTGCAGCAAGACTTCTGGCCGCTGCTGCGGACACCATTAATCCCAAAGTTAATCAAATTGTTAACATGTCTTTGCGGGAAGCTCTTGTCCCGGCGTCCTGGAAGCAGGCACAAATTCTCCCTCTCCTCAAGAAGCCGTCCCTTGACCCACTGATACCGGGAAATTATCACCCTATCTCACTTCTGCCAAGTCTGGCTAAGGTCTGTGAGAAGGTCGTTACAAATCAACTGACCAATTTCGTCGAGGTCTCGGGTTTGTTACACCCGGCACAATCTGTATTCCGGGCCTCGTAAAGCACGGAATCTGCATTATTAGAAGTGTCAGAGGAAATTCGTGAGTATCTGGATGCCGGCAGGAGAGCCGCATTGGTTATGCTAGACCTCTCGGCAGCATTCGATACTGTGCCCCACTCCCTGCATCTTGATCGCCTCTCGGAGATTGGCATATCCGGGTCTGTCTGGGGCTGGATCAGGTCCTTCTTGGAAGGCCGCTCGCAGCAGATCTGGCTTCCTCCGTGTGCTTCTGTGCCCCAGCAGGTGGCCACTGGTGTCCCACAGGATCATCCCTTAGTCCCCTTCTCTTTAACATCTATGTCACTCCGCTGATTTATTTAGCGTAGACATTAGTGGCTAAGGTGATGGCATACGCTGATGACACCCAGCTTCTGTTCTCTTGGGGAATGGACGATGATTCAGTTCTATCGGCTCAACACTGTTTGTCCTCTGTTTTAGCTGGCTTGCTCAGGCACAGTTGAAGTGTAATGAAGAGAAGTCAGAGGTCCCCTTGTATGGCGTTTTTCCTGCCAAATTCAGAGAGAGGTTGTGGTCCCCAGGCTTCCCCTTGCCTAGTGCAATGGGTAATGCTGCTAAAAATCGGGGGGTTTGGTTCAATGAGAACCTGACCTTCTCAACCCAGGTCAAGAAGCTGGCTGGAACCTGTTTCGGAACCCTGAAAGCCCTGAGGAAGTTTCTTCCACTCCTTCCAAGATCTGCTAAAGAAACCGTTGTCCGCGCCTTGATCTTGTCCCGCCTGGACTATACCAATGCACTTTATGTGGGCATTTCCGGCTACCTTCTGAATAAATTGCAAGTAGTTCAAAATTCGGCTGCCAGACTCCAGCTGGGGCTATCTAGCAGGTGTAGTGTGCACGTCCATTTGCGCTCTTTGCACTGGCTCCCTGTGGAGTCCCGAATAAAATTCTAAACCTTGGCTATTGCCCACAGGGCTCTTTATGGTTCGGGTCCTACCTACCTACAGAAGAGATTCGCTTTCTACAATCCAGTGAGACAGCTGCGTTCTTCTTCCCAACTTCTGGTGCAGACCCACAGGTTCAAACGCCAAAGGCTTGGTGGGAGCTCCTTTGTGCGGAAAGCTGCTTTGGTATGGAATGCACTACCCTTGGCACTCCGCGGCATACAAGATCTTGCGATCTTTAAGAAAAAGTTAAAAACCCTTCTCTTCTAGCATTTGCCCTGGCTTATGTCTCCTTTTCCCAAGTACACACCAGGACACTCTGTTGAGTATCTGCACCCGATATAAATATATATAACATAACATAACAGAGCCTGTAGCAAGGTCTTTCGGGCTGTCAGTGGGAGGAATGGCAAGGCTTTCTTTAGAAGGCGTAAGTGGAAAAGTAGGTGCCTGTAGTGGCTATAACCTGCTCCCTCATGCTGAGTTCCTAGTCCACCTTGACTCCAAGGTTTTTAGCTACCTTACTGGGAGAGGGGGCCTTGCCTAACTCCGAAAGCCACCAGTCTACAAACCACAGGTCTTCAGCTTTCCCAAACAGAATGATTTCAGTTTTGCCTGGATTCAGCTGGATGAAGTTATTTAACAACCAGCCAGCAATTGTCTTTATACCAGCCATGAAACGGGCCATTGCTTTGAGAGAAATGACCAACTGCGCGTCGTCAGCGTAAGACACAGTTTCACACCCGTATGCTCTACTGACTTTGGCCAGAGGTGCCATGTAAATGTTAAACAATGGGGGGGGATCAGGCTGGTTTTTGAAAAACACTCCAAGCTTGGGAGTTTGTTCTTGAAAAACAAATTTAAAGTTTCGTTCATGGCCATCAAAACCAGTGGCAGTTGTTTACTAAACTTTTTGTGTTTTGGTGGAAATGCCTGTGATGGTGGTTTCTTTCAGTGTACAGGGATGACCCCTACGCCGGAGGTCATCACTAAATTTGGCCACCCTGCAGACTGTAATCCGTCTGCCAAAGCCCACATCAGGTCCTAACTCAAAAGGCCGAATTTAGACTTGTTTAATAATGGAACATCTTCAGGAAGCGAATTTTCCTCCAATGTGTTATATATGTAATACAGCTGTCCTTTATTATCTCTAAAATCCAATAATAAGTCACATCTAGCATTAGGAATGTTGGGGGATGTCATGAACTCATGTTCGATGCTCACATGTCCCTAGAGAATGTTCTCAACTCTCTCACTCTGAGGTGTTTGTCTACTCATGAATAAACCTTGTAGAAATGGAATAGAAGTAGCCAGGGTTGAGGATCAGTTCTGAAAGACACTGGTTATACTTTAACCAGCATCCACACATTGAAAGGACACCTTATTTTTTATGAAGATATTGTGTAACCTTGTTTGCTAAATTAATGCACACCCTTTGTATTATCTCTTTAGTTACAGAATGAGCAGATACATTCGTTGGCATGATGTACAGTACAGGGTTGTTCTAAATACCCTTTTGTGTGTGAATAACTTGGGAGGAGTATGTTTGCCAGTCACACCTTGGCGATGCTGAAAAGATAGAACAATAATGAGATTAGGTCATTCTTTTGGTGCAGAGCTCCCAAGATGGGAGTGGTCCCTGCTCATGTCCAGTTCGACTGAGACGCGGGTAGACTAACTCGAAGTCATGCATAAAGGGCACCTTTTATTCCTTTCTACTTACAACAGTCAACATTTGTGTTTGGGGCTAACTGACTGCGGGGCAAGACTTACATTGTGCATCAACACAAAAAGAACCGCCTGTAGGCTGCCTGGCAGAGTACAATGGTGCTGTGTTTGTGTGTAGCGCCAACTGGAATCCCAACTATGTCTAAGAACTACAAATATTTCCAGGTAAGGGAACTGAGGCACTCTAAAGATACATTAATTTGCTCAAGATTACACAGTATTGATCAAGTGGGTAAACCTGTTGCCAAATCGCCAACTTCAGCCCCGCTTCAGAGTGCATTATGAGTACCTAGAAATCCCAGTTCCACAGAAACCATTGCATCTCAGGTGCAGGAGTACCGTGGCCTTACTGTGGTAATATTTGTTACCAATTTCCTCAGTGACTCCTCGTTTTCGTTTCGTTTCCACTCGTACGTTTCACCAGCTTTTTGTTGTTGAAATGTGTGGTGGAAAGATGGGGACCATGAAATACCATTTCGGAAAAAACAAGTGTTGCCACCTAATTAGGATTACTCATGACCCAGAGTGAGAATTTTAATCAAGGGCCCGATACATGCATCACTGGTTACACAAAATTGGTTGCGATTTGTGACTACAATATTTTTGCTCCAGTAAAGAATTTAGTGAAACAGCCTATGTATTAATCGGTTGGCGCCCTAACCTTCTGATTTGGAGTGTGTCACAATTGGGCCCACCTCATAAATATTAATGAGGTTGTTGGAAAAATTGTGACTAACTGATTGGTGGCCATCACAAGAATTGTGACCTTCTAAGCTCAGCAAACCACCATGTCTCATTTCAATAAGGTAGACTTTATTTATGTAGCCAGTTTTCTTTAAAGGAACGAGGGCTGTGTTTAGAAGGAAACGTTTTCTTTTTGTTTTTTTAAAAAGGTTTGTTTAAAAGTTGGTAGTGACCCGCAGAACCACTGACTATTATAAAACATTTTTTTTTATGTTCAAATGCTTTACCACCCCAACTCGGCCATTAGCAATTTTTCAATGTTTCGAGACCACCTACATTGCATATGGATTCAGTATTTGAAAGGGACGCCTATAGCATTCCCCTTTCAAATACTAACTTGGTTTGGGGCTGAAATCTTGTTTTAGAGATCGGTAAAAGTTTACTGATTCCTAAAATGGGATTAGTACATTTAAAAAAGCATTTTTTGTGCAGTCGCAAACGGTGATTTGAAGTGTTTGTGACCACAAAAATGCTTTGTACACTGGACCCCATAATATACACCTCCTACTACAGCTTATTGCAGACTGAGATCTATACATCTTTTGCCACAGAGGCCTTTGCAATGATCCTTATTCTGACAGGAACCCTGATTTTAACACCCTATCGACCGTCTGGTAAAGTATTGGTAAAATTCCCCCTCCGCTATACCCCGCTCTCTCAAGAAGTAAGGAAATATCTTGGCTAAGCAGTTAAAATAACCTGGTATTTGTAAAGCGCGAACGAATCACCCCAAAAGGTCTCAAGACAGCGTCGAGAAGATTAAGCGACCTATTGCCTAGAGTCACATGGTGCTGGGCTGCCCAGCCGCCGGCGCCGGGGATCGAACCGTGAGCTCCGTGCTCCCGAGTCTGCCGCCCTGATGCTGCCCCACACCTCTCCCCGACTGACCAGGTAACCTAACGTCTCTTGCTAATTCAATAATAATAATAATAATAATGCTAATAATAATCATTATTAACAGTAGTATTATTTATGGCTCATTCTATCATGATTTTTGTTATTGTTATGATTATTAATGTAGTAATGTTGTTGTTACTATATAAGACTATACACTTACATGTATGGGAAGCTCCGATAGCAGATGTCAGCTGAACATGTAAGCTAGAACAGGGGGCAGTAATTGAGGCCTCAAGTCTTGGACAGAAGTTATTTTGCAAACTCCCTGCCTCCCATCCGCACCTGAAGTTGCTGCCACTGCCTCTGCAGCATAGGCTGGAACTGTGCTGGCCCTGCGCAATGCCGGCTGCAGGAGGTGTGTCCCAGTCTAAGGCTCTGGCTCAGCATAAGGTAAAGATGGATGGACAGTGGCGTTCTACAGGGCTGGCCACACTGACTCTGCCCGTTTAACGTATTGATACACTCCATTTTTTCAGAATTAACGTTCGGCCCATGGTACTGAAATTATGCAGGCAACAAAAAACATATTGGGGGGCTTTTCTGACTATTTCTTGCAGTTGTGGCATATGTACATCATATCCAAAGCAGAAAAAAGTATTTACAATACAATCGGAACCACGCAGCCTTTACAACGAAAGCTTTACCACAAATAGATCTTTACCACGCAAGTCTTTACAAGGGCATGCCTTAGGGAAAGCATTGGACTTCGAAGCCCAACGCTTTCCCTATTGTTGCACAGACTTGAGTTGGAATATAAATTATACCTCTCTGAAGTCCAATGCTTTCCTTAAGGCATGTTGTTGTAAAGACTTGTGTGAAAATTATATGTCCTGTATAGATCGCATTTGTTGTAAAGACTACAATGTAAAGACATCTGTTGTAATGGCATGCGTGCTTACATCATACAGCCATCCAAAGCTGGATGAGTTCCAGCAGATCGGAGCTCAGTGGTGATAAATAGCTTTATTTGGCATGCAGCACGGCACAACAGAAAGCAGGTCCTTACTATTGTAGGGCCTCTGTATGGCTACATTACTACTCCATCAATTAATAGGAATCTAGATGAACCCTTGGAGGGTCAGTTCACTCTCAATGTAATCATAGGTAAGCTAGGTGACTAGATGAAACATCTTTTTACTATTCTCTGAAAATGATGTCATCCATCTAATCCCTGTCCCTGTGAGAGTCATGACTGTGGCCCAGCTCTTGGTCAGCTCCAGTCTAGACTATACTTGAGAAAAAGATTCGCGGTGCTCCCCCTTTTATGGAAATTAAGATGACATAATTTAAATGTTCTTAATTTGTTTTTTATTTGCACAGTTTCTTCCATTTCTGGTATGGATAACAATATTACACTTGATATGTTTATAGAGAAAAACTGGGCAGCAGACACGTGTTTCGCTCCCTAGGGCTGTCCAGCCTGGGTCTTTCTCAAGGCTCAGCAGGTTGCAAATTTAGATTAGGCCTTCTTTAGTCTGTGCCACTAGTAGTTTGTAATCTTCTGATAAATCCCCGTCAAGGCACCAGGAGAAGGGATTGATCCCAAGACTACATACTACTAGTGGCACAGACTAAAGATGCCTAATCTATATTTGCTACCTGCTGAGCATTGAGAAAGCCCCAGGCTGGACAGTTCTAAGGGGCAAAACATGTGTTGGCTGCCCAGTTTTTATCTATAAACATACCAAGTGGAATATTGTTATCAATACCAGAAATAGAAGAAACTGTGAAATAAAAGAAAAAATTAAGAAAATTGAAATGCTGTCCTCTGTTTCTGTAAAAGGGAGCGCACCCAATTTTTTTTTCTCGATTACTTCGTTTTGGGGTACATAAAGTCCAAGCCCCAAAGAGTTAATTTAGACACAACCACTGGCTGGGAAAGTGGGGGTTAAACCAGCTTGGAGGCCTAGGATGTGTGCGTCTATTTCAGGCCAGATAAGGCATACATTGGCTGTAGTTCAAAAACTCCTGCTTCTTATATCCTGGTATGCCCACTGGGGCGCGTAGCTACTTAGACAATAAAACCTTGCCACCTATTACTACAAGATTATGAATAATAATCATAGAAGCAAGCAGTTTCTCCCATGCAGGGGCTCAACTATGGATCAATTTCCCATGAAATCTAAAGCAGGAGCCTACTTTTTAGGTCTCGCATAGGCAGCGCATGCGCTACCTCTCCGAGGCATCAAGTAATCAGTATTACTAGTGAAACTCCACCCATTGCGTTTCTCTTTGTTTTGCCGCTTGCCATTGGTGAAAACTGGCATTGCTCTTCTTATCTTGCTCATTGTTGGCTAGTGGTCTGATACCTCCCTGCGTTTTCTTCAGTTTCTGGAGGAAGCAGCATCGACCAACTACTGTTAACTTGCGCTGCAGGGCGGCATCTTTTAATGTAGGGACTACTTTGTTGGTTTTTTTCCATGGCGCCTGGTTCGCGCCCCTCGCTCCTTGTTTATTATACCAGCGTATGTGCCTTGGTGAGACTTGAATTTCGGCTACGGGTGCCTCGTAGTAGTGAGATCACGGGCTGCTGTTACATTTGGAGAGGATCCGCTTCTATGTGCTTTTTATAAATGTAATGTCTATTTTGAAACATTGAAGAGATTTGTATGTAATAGGTGAAGGGATACTTAAATGTTAATAAACTTTTGATGAAAAAAGAAGTAATAAGCATGCAAGCACAGAGTCAATAAAAGGGACTTCTGTGACAGAAAACATATTGTGATTTATGGTGTCAGAGGTATTGTGCTTGTTGAAAAATTAATGTAATTAGCGGCACACACTTGGCAAATACACGGATCGCGCAATGTTCTTTCATCATTATTTACATTAGGCGCTGTGTTCCTGGCACTCCTTTCTATTAAAATAACATGTGCATGTATGTTTTGCTGGAATGGGTCTCTGCTCCTATCAACATGCCTGCAGCTGCTAGTGTCTTCTGTGCCCTGCTCGTCGCTACCCCATCTTTCCATGCATTGCCCCCCACCACCACCTCTGTCGCTGCTTCTATCAACATGTCTGCAGCTGCGGTTATATGGCCTCTTGGGTAGCACAAGGACATGGTAATGTTCTGTGGAAAACAGGAGCATATTGGCTGACTCCTAGTATTTTATGGGCCATGGTTCGCTAGTGACGTACAAGACAAATATGACAAGCGCACAAGGACACAAAACACAACTTCAATACCCCAGAGCATTTACTGGGACCACTTATCATCAAGGCAGAAACATTATTTTTCTATGCGATGCTGGAACATGCCTGTCAGTACACTCCATTCGTTTTATGTTAAATACTGCAAAATATCTGTGTTCTTCCCATTTTGTGAGTTTCTACTTTCATTTTGTAACTGCAGTGTCCTTTCAGTGTTGCTGTAGATTCGGCATCAGAAGCCACAGTAACAGAAGTAAGCTGGTGTGAGCCTCAGAGATGTTGCTTTTCACCCGTGGGAAAAAGCACTTACCAGTGTCTAAGATTACAGGAAACAGGAGTGAACAAAAGCTGTGGTGAGTGTCAGCAGCAAAGCCCCCAGCCAGGAACCCTCCCTGTATGGGATCCGTTCAAGAGTGGCTTCACACCCCTCTGCAATGCTGTGCACTGCACATGTGGTTTCAGGAACACTCCTTGCACGCGCCCAGTTGGTGCTTGATTCTTCTTCTAAGCTCTAGATGGCCTGGCTGCCACCGCACTGTACCCCTCATGACCAAACCAAACACCAAAGCATGTCGAGGTGCAAGCTTTAGGGCACAACTCCAATAAGGTGCATCTCAGTCGAGACTGGGGACTGGTCGGGGAGTTGGGGAGTCCTTTCTAGTATATGAATGATCACGCTAGCACAATACACATCATGGTTCAGCCTTCTCAGGTATCATGGTGCTGCGTGTGTCTAAAATGCACTTCCACACCCACAACAGTACAGCTCTGTGAAGTTTTTATAATGAAGTATTGCTTCCATAGTTACTGATTATTGATCTTTCCGTATCTCATGACTCTTTCTTTAAACACTAAGCCTTTGTGTAGTTTTCTTTGTTTGCCAGCAATTAACAAGCATTTTGTATTCAAGTTCGTACTGAAGCTATTTCGTGATAGCGACTCTGAACTGTTTTGTGACAGAAACATGAGTGTATTTTGTACTCAATGGATCCTGTATAGCTTTTATAGAGATCAGCTTTGAAACAGTCTTGCCCTGGTAACTCTTTGTATCATGTATATATTTGTCTTAGATCATTCTCATGACTGACTCTCAACAAATTAACACTTATAGGCAGCAACTATCTCACAAATCTTGATTTTCAAGAAGAAACCCCACCTGCCTACAATACTTGGATTATCATTGTATTGGTGAAAATTACATGTAGTTTATGAGCAAAAAAATCTACGTATAGGAGTTTGTGAATTCTGTGACCTCCCCCTGTCTCTTCTTATTTTTCCAACTCTTCCTCCAACATTGTAGTGAATATTACCCATTTCCATCCACTCTTACCTTAACACCTGAAGCACTACATATGTATACGTCTACACGGTCTTGGCATGCAAAACAGATAGGACAAACATAGTTGCAGTGAAAAACAAAAGAATCCTGCACCTATTACTAATAGTGGCTTATTGTATGGCAATGGTGCTAAAAAACCAGGAAGTGCACCCCTCTCCACTTCCTATTGGGAAAAACCCAAACACATTCACAGAAAAAGATTGGAGTTAGCACACATCAATTGTAAACCTCATTTAAGTTCATTAGATCATGAAATGTCCATAGTAATTGGTAGAAAAAGCAGGTCCAAACTTTTTCCAATGGTCACACAATTCATTTAGGCTAAATGAAGTATGTGACCATTGGATTTTAACAGCTGAATATATCTATCAATAAAGAACAAGCTTTGCAACTACAAGAAAAAGTTTGGACCTGCTTTTTTCTACCAATTACTATGGACATTTCATGATCTAATGAACTTAAATGAGATTTACAATTGATGTGTGCTAACTCCATCTTTTTCTATAGTTGCAGTGAAATACGATGCAGGTACCTTTGATAGTAATTCTCGCCAATACTAAGAGAGCCCGTTATGCGTTATTGACAAAATGGGATAATTAGACCCCGTGGTTTTCTGACCTTGGACTCAGTATTGCATCTGCAAAGGCTTTGCTTTACTCCATTGAGCAAAGGGCATTGCAGGATAGTTTTGCATTTTTAAATTTGTAAGCCTTTGAAAACGATGGACCCAAAATGATTAAGGAGTAGCATACGAAGCATGGTTTGAAATAATTGGCAATCATCTTGGGACTCTGATCTTCAGTGTGTATCAGTTCTTTGAACAGGTATCAAGAAACTTAGTTACCCATTTCTCAGATTTTAATATTGCCATCACTATTTTTCACAGTAAATAAACAGTTATGTTGTATGTGATACACAAACGCAGCCACTGTAAATATTCAAAGGCAAGCATACTGTTAATGAGTGATAGGAGAGGTAGAAGGTTGCTGCATTGTCACTGCATTGTGATGTAGTGTTCTTTAAATAGGTGTGTTTTCAACTCTTTGCTAATCTGCAGCAGTGCCAGCGCAGGCAGTAGGGATAAGGGGTCACTATTCCAGATCCTGAGTGCATAGATGGAAAAGGCTGAATGCTTTGCTTTTAGGTTTTGACAGCACAGCGCTTGCGCTGTGCTTCTAAAATCTCTTGCATTAAAAAAAAAAAGTCTTTAGGGACTTACTTGCCTTTACTTACCATTGGCTTTACTTACCATTGGCTTTACTTACCATTGGCTTGTTCCCATGAAACTCTCCTTTCCTTGACTCATATTGGTCATCGCCTCCTCTCGTCTGTTTTCCTCGTGGAGTCTGGCCTGCGCCAAGTACTGAAAATCGGGAAGAAGTAGAAGACCCATGTTTTGACCCAGACTGCCTCAATGGGATATGAAAGATGAAAAAACCTGGAAGGAGTCTGTGGGCTACTGGGATGATAGCACTACAAAGGTTGGGGGAAATGGCAAGAGGGTGGCAGTAGGGGGTTGAAAGCCAAACTATTCAATTTTAAAAAGGTTGCCGCCTCTGGAACTTAGGGCCCTTTTTCAAGAGCTCAAAAATACATTTTAAAATTGTTTGAAAATGGCATCTGGACAGAAGAACCAAAACTGTTCAGGAAGCCTAGGTTTCCTCCTTATAGTGCACTTTTATGATGGTATTTTCATTTCAGATCGTCAGGTGTGGATATGTTGATCATGAAGACCAAAAAACCCAGGAAGGATGACCGCACAGCCAGCAAACCATATTCAACAAATACTAGACGGATGTTTGAGAAGGGTGAGGCGTCTCTATGCCAAAAGTAAAGAGAAGTTGACGGCTCAAATGGAAAGAGGGCTGCTAAGGACATCCAGTTTTGACAAGTATTTCTTACCAAGATGACACTCAACAACATTACAACATGCAGTTCAGATTGACTCTGGGATCTTTGGAAGTTCCAGGGTCTCTATTTTTCTGCAGGAGCTTTTCCTCTGTAAAGGATGTCTGGGAAAATATCAAGTCAGATGATGTGGGGACTACGGAGAAAACTCTGGGTGCACTTTGCATGAAAGCCAGCATAAAACATGTCATCCCCCCCCTGTTTTGTGCCACCCAGCCAGTTTTCGCCGCCAGTCTTTTTCCCACTTTTTTCCCCGCTGCTGCTGCCCCCGTGGCCCCTCCCCCTGCTCCCACCACCCAGCTGCATCTCCCTCCCTCCTCCCCTATTTAATGGCAGCTGCTACACGCTCAAGCGAGCAAGTCCCCTGACCTTAGCCAGGATACTACTCTCCCAGGCGCACAGCTCCACCTGAAGTGCCTCTGTCTCCTGCTCTGAGCTGAGCCTGGCTCGAGGCCGGCGCCCACTCTGCCTCGCATCTCTGCCTGCTTTTGCTTCTCCTCCTCTGTATTTCTTTTTATTTGCCTTGCTTCTGCCTGCCCTTGTTTGGTGCTCTCCTGCCCGTTTTCGCTGCCCGTCTTTTTCCTGCTTATTTCCCTGCGCTGCTGCCCCAGCGGCCCCTCCACCCACTCCCGCCTCCCAATTACTTCTCCCTCACTCCTCCCCAATTTAATGGTGGCCACTTCACAGTTGCGCGACCAGTGCCAGTACCCCTGGCCCTCTGGCAAGCCAGCGCTACAGCTCCTCGGCTCTCCACAAACTCAATGCCGGCAAGAACCTCAACTGCAAGCCCTCCTCACCACTCGACACCCACGGACCCTTCACCTGCCGTCACTGCTGCCATTCATTCACCTTCGCCGAGACCCAGGACCCTCCACCTCCCTCCAGCAACAACTCCATCGCACCCTAAACCCTGGGATGCATCCTCCTCAATGTCTGCTCCCTCCACAGACATGGAACGGAAATCTGGGCCCTCCACAACTGCCCCACCCCAGACATCACCTTCCTCACCAAAACCTGGACGAACGCCGCCTCCGGCCCAGACATCACGATCGCCATCTCTGAAGGATACAAGTTCACCCGGAAGGCTCACCCCAACCGCCCCGGAGGAGGCATCGCTATCACCCACAAGGCCAATCTCCGGATGAGCACCTTTTCCAAAGGGCTCACAGACCTGATGGAACACCTCCATTTCAAGATCCAGACCAACACATCCTCCACCCTCCGAGGCACCCTCATCTACAGAGCCCCTGGACTCCGCGCTCCTTTCTCTGACTCCATCACCGACATCATCACACCACATGCCATCACTTCCACCGATTTCACGCTCCTAGGAGACCTCATTTTCCACCTCGACAAACTCCAGGACCCCAACTCCACCTCCCTCCTGGACAACCTCCACACCATCGGACTCAAGCAGATCGTACTCGAACCAACGCACTCAGCTGGGCACATCCTTGATTCTGTTTTCACAGCAGGGATCTCCATCACCTTCAGCCACACCTCCGAACTCCCATGGACGGACCACCGCTGTGTTCACTTCACCTTCAAATCCAACATCCCCTGCAGATGCCCGCATCAGCTTGAACGCAGGAATTGGAATAAGATCTCCAATGACAAGCTCGCCGCAGCCCTCTGCAGCTATGCTCCCACCACCACAAACGACGATGACCCCACCGCCACCGCCCACACTCTACACAACTGGATCTTCGACTGCACCAACACCTTCGCCCCCTCAAGTAAGCCTCCAAGCTCCTTGCCAAGAAAGTCAGCTGGTTTTCCACCAAACTCAGAGACTTCAGATGCACCTGCAGACGACTCGAAAAACTGTGGAGGAACTCCAAAAACCCGACTGACCTCGCCAACTTCAAAATAGCTCCCGCGTTCAACACAAGCTCATCAGAATCTCCAGGAAGAAAGCACTGCAGGACAGAATCTCCAGTAATGCTCACAACAGCATGGAACTCTTCAGCATCATCAAAGAGTTCGCCAAACCCAAAAGCGAGTCCACAGACATCACTCCCTCCCAGGACCTCTGCGACAGACTCAGCGCTTTCTTCCATCACAAAATCAAGACCATCTATTACAACTTCAACTAAAAACCTCCACAAGGAACCACTTCCAGCACCACGAAGCTGACACTTGACAGTTGGACCACTCTCAGCATCGGAGACAATCTGAGGATAATGAAGACCACCCACTCAGTGGCCCCCACGGACTCCTGCCCCACCACATATACCGCAAAGCCTCAGACATCACCCCCAAGCTTCAACGTATCATCAACCGCTCCTTCAGCACCTCCCCCTTCCTTCGATGACTGGTAACACCCCGAGATCAACCCTCTCCTGAAAAAACCCTCAGCTGACCCAACCGACCTTAAGAATTTCAGACCGATCTCCCTACTCCCTTATCCGGCCAAAGTCATGGAAAATGCCGTCAACAGCCAACTTGCTGCCTTCATTAAAGAAAACAACATTCTCGACTCCTCCCAATCAGGCTTCAGGAGGAACCACAGCACCGAAACCACACTCCTCGCAGCAACAGAATAACATAACCTGCGTTATTTATTATCATCTTGATATGAGTGTTTGAAGAGAGCATGATTGAGCTCCAGGAGAATGTTATCAGTCGCAGAAGAGGTACTGAAGAAGATAAAAAGGACAAGAAGTTGAGAGCCCAAGCTGAGAACTTTGGTGATGCAGATGAATGTCAGACAGTTGGTTTGCTAAAGATTAAACAAGACATCTACAGGTTATGTATCATGTTTTGAGTGTTAATATTTGACGTATGCAGGTGTCAGTACAATCATCTAATACAATGTATGTCCAGTCTCATGTTTACAGGGATCACCCTGTCGATGAAGGGCACAAATAATTTTAAATAAAGGCAGCAAGCCCCAGGCAGCAGCAGAGGTATGTTTATCCAGCTGTGTAGAAAGTAAGCAAAGTCTGTCAACACCACGGGAGCAGGAATTTGATACATTACTAGTGGTCTTCCTGAGTTGGGCATGGGAAGCACAAGTTCCTAAGTAAAGATCATTGCCATTTGGATAGGTAATGATTAGGAATCTATTTCGGCTTGTGTTACAGTAGCAGCAAACAAGAGGAGAATTACGTTGCTTTCGTGAACCCTTTTGGAGACCATCTGACCATGTGTGCTGCAGGACATTCCTGCTGCAGAGCCTCACTGCTTGGGACCTCCATGTATTGGTCAATGAGGCAATGGTTTTAGTGGTTGATGGGGGTCTCAGTAGTAAGAGGCTTGAGAATCACCCGAGGTAGAATTTTTGGGAAAAGTACTAATGTGCTTACATTATAAATTTGGTATATTTTGGTCTGTTCAGCTGGACTGTTTCTACTGGAACAGGACCAGTTTTATTTTGTTGGTTCCGGTCTGTAAAACGTGTCTGAGATTGACTCAAAGATTCCGTTCCATTACATCAGATTTTTGTTTGCCTCAGTTAGATAACCTGGGTGCAACAGTCATGCCCAGATATTCATCCTGTTGCTCACTCTGCCTTGAGTTCAAGCTGCACTTCACTGAGGAGGACCAACAAGGCTGAAACCATGCTTGAGTTGCTTGTAGCCCCATTCCGAGGGAGCGTGGTCTAGCAGTTCATGCTGGACGGTTACTATTGGGGAAGGACCAATGCTGATTTCCATGTGGGTGGTCCATATCTCCCGTGGTTCAGTAAGCAGAAAAGGCTGGACTGGAATGCATCACAGGGTGATTACCAGTAGTAGTGATCCATTCAAGCATTCCATTCATCACTTTTTGTTTTTCTCAGTAAGATGGCTTTGGTGCGGTGTGCCAGGTATGCCCAGATGCGGGTTCCATAGTTCACTTTGCCTTTTACTCAAACTTAACCTCTCTGATGCTGAACCAAAACCAGGCAAAAAACATTATGGGGTTGCTTGTGTTCCAATTCAGAGGACTTGTGGCCTAGCATTTAAGGGTGGAATGATCCAACAGAACCAAGGCTTATTTGTATGCAGTTCGTCCCTGTCTATACTGATAATATGAGCAAAATAAGAACGGACTGAATGTGGCCTTGAATAATTGTCAGTGGTTGCGAATAATTGAAGCATTCCACCAATCACTTCTTTACTCAGTGATATGCACTCACATTGAATGATACGCTCAGACGTGGGTAGCAAATCTCGCTTTGCCTAGGACACAAACTGAACCTTAGCGGTGATGCCCAAAAACCTTCAAACTGGCCAGGGGTTGATTGTTTTGCCATTCAGATAAGATGCAGTCTAGCAGATTGGACCTGCCCGTTCCATTAGGATGAGGACTAGGCTCGATTTTCATATGCTTGGCTCTGTCTGTAGTGGCGTGTTGAACAAAAACATGATAGACTGGAATGCAACCCAATAGTATAAACGGGGACTGCGCTGAATTTCGTTTATTTTATTTTTCTTACTGCACCTCCATATTTGTCAAGTGCCTCTGTAGTGAATTAGGTGTGGACTGTTCTCTGTGTCAGTTCTGGTGGGTTCTTGTACCCGTGATTGTTGCTTTGCGTCCAGCGAATTTGGTATTGAACTCCAGTAAGTAGTTCTCATCTGCATGGACAATTACTTCAATATTAATTTAGGTACTGATTATGAGGTCGGTAAGCTTGGAGGTGAGATAGAAGATAACAATTCGGCAACAGCATGGGTGTACAGGGAAGAGGGAGAAGGGGAGTGAAGATTTGAGGGATTCCAGCTACCCAGGTTTGTCAGATGTGTTGAAGAGCAGGTCATTGTTGATTTCACCTTTCTTTGGGTAACGGCATATAGTTGAAACTAGAGCTTTTAGGTGGTAGTACATAGTTGACCAGTGATAATTAAAACCACAAGACTTCCATCTCATTCTGAATTAACAGACATAAGCAACATACATCTTACCTCATATCAGTACACACCACTGACCTTGCCTCCTGGGGGAATGCGCCCCTCCTATCTAGCTATCTCCCGCTCTAGCTAACCATTCTCCTTCCAGTCCCTGTATCTGTGACCCCCGTTTGACCATGCCTTCACCGCCAAGGCTGTACTGGTGGTGCCTTGTGCAACAATCTTTTTTGGCGCCACCCTCCCCTCCTCAGATTCCCTCAATACCGCCCCACAAAAGTGCACCTCATCTTGCTATAACCCCTTTTCACATACATTTCATTTGTTTTAAAGAGCTGGCAAAGGCTGGCTTTACTAATCCACTCAGCTATCCACATAAAATACAGATCTGTTCTTTGAAGCAGGCTTATTAACCTTCTGCGCTACTTAATGGCAAGCCAAAACTGCTACTAGACGAAACTCAGATTTGTCTCTATCTAGCAGGAACATTAATCACAAGAGTTATCTTGACACATTCATTGCTGCCTAGAAGCTCAAGGAACTCTGCAGCAGGTGCTTTTAAATAGTACGTTATTGCTAAACACAGCGCACCCCCCGCCCCGAGGTTGATGCCCCCATCCCCTCCAGGTCAGCGCCCTGAGCGGCCGCACCGGTCACACCACCCCAAAGCCAGCTCTGCTCACCCAATCACGTCCACCCACCAATACCAGCCATGCTCCCGTTGTTAAAAGCCCTATATACTGCTCGGCATGACTAATCAGCACATCTCAAAGCAAACTGCTGCAAGCCATAGCATTCCCTACTCAGCAGAAATAATTTTAAAAAGAACCAAGACGTTTTAAATGGACATAACCAAATGACCAGGCGCCCCTGCAAATAGTAGTGGGGCACCATTAGTCGCTCCATGGGTAGGAGCCAAGGCGTGGAGTCCCTCATCTGTTTCACCTTGAAGTGGGGCGGTGCTAGTGACGTCATCTGGGGATGCCTCGGTGCTGCACTGTATGAAAAATCTCAAGGCTAAGGATCAGCCTCTTTTCTCTCCACCGCACACCCTGCCAACATGCAGCAGCAACCACCCAGGAAGGAGGAACTGGGAGAATTTTTTGCAGTAGAAAAAGGGGGCTACCCAATATTTGGGCTGATTTACTGAACTTACACCTTGAAAGTGTGTTTTGTGCGGGCCCTGGGTAGGCAGGAGGGGGTACTGACCTGCTGGTGGTACTGGACCTTCTTGCCCTGCCCCGGGGGTGCCTGGAGTTGAACATTTTGTGGGCTTTACCTGGTGACAGGTACCCTGGTAGACGTAGCACTATGCAGTGCCCTGGTGTATGTGGAACTGCGGGTTATTGCCCATCCCTCGGAGTGATGGAGGGGAAATTGCCACTAAGTTATGCCCCAGATGCCTGTGGTTGAGGGTGTGGACGTTGGCTATGGAAAAGGGCCTGCTGGCACTTTTGCATTCCAAAGTGTTGTGCTGTAATAGGTCGATACAACTGTTGTATTGCTTGCACAAACTTTGAGCTGGTTTTCTGATCTTACGAACTATATTTTCATAACAATAATGTCTTTGGCTTGTGGACTCATAACAATAATGTATGCCTAACTATGGTTATCATTCCTCACTGATGCGATATGACTATGCGACTAAAAGACTCGGGCCTTGGTTAAACCACACTAATGGCATTTGCCTATCTCTTTGAGACCCTTGCCAGTAGGGGGGGCAGCGAGTTGCACGTGTGAGCGCACTATGCATTTGATAACACTAATGACAACCACATACTCTTACCAGTGTTACTGGAAATATGAGAATCCACAGCCATGAAAAAATGGTTTCAATACCTGGCCCACTGCAATAATTTGATGCAATCTTACACCGCAGTGATCTACCCCAGTAGCTCTTAACCTGTGGTCCGTGGACCCCATTGAGTCTGCGACACCAACTCAGGGGGTGCGCGACTGCTTAGAAAATTAAATAATATTAACAAAATAATAAAGCGTATATAAATAAAGAAGAAAGATGTTAAACTGAAATACTGAAAACTGTTAAAATATTGTGTAAATGTAAAGGAATTTGTAATTGTAGGCTAAACATTAAGCTGCTGTCCTCAGATTGATTAATGTGAGCAGTCCATTAAACAGAATATATTTTTGACGATGGGAGGCCTCAATTGAATTTGGAAAAGCTTCTACCTTTATGTATTTGTGTGCATTTATTTGAGGTTCATATCATTGAAATTGCATAGGCTGGGGTCCCTGGTTTACAGTAATGACTCGCTGGGGGACCCCGGATTCTAATATTGAATCAGTGGGGTCCCCAGATTCCAGCATTAATTAAGTGGAGGTCCGCAAAGGTCAGAAGGTTAAGAGCCACTGCCTTAGGGCATGTGACGCCAGCAAATGTGGGCAATTTGAGAGGCATGAAGCATGTAGTCCATGAAAGTAATCCAAGCCTTATCTAACCCATTTACATCTGCGAGAGCATCCTCTGAGATGATACCACCAATGAAGCTCAAGGAAAAGGCTTCTTGCTGCAGACTCATTGACTATATCATTGCTTATTATGGAACATCTACAGCGTTGTTCAACTAACATGGCGGGTTTCTTGCTCTGAGACGTCATTAATGGCCTGTGTAGCACTTTATCAAAATCAATAAAATATTTCTAACTACCATTCTTATCTAGACCACTCCCCTTGGCGCACTAATCTTGCCTGGCTCAGCAGATACAGGCAGGCAAGCCAGGAGATTTACTTTGCCTCAGAGGTACATAAACAGGTCATAATCAAATATGTTGACACTTATAGTTGACACCTTTAATCATGGGCTCTCCTGTTAGCTATACGGGCGGGGCTGTTGCGACAGCTACAACAGGTGCACTGTTAATCCTGTGGATTGACACCGCCTTGCATTTCAGTCACCTCTGACTGCTGAAATGATTACTGGCTGAAAGGATTGGGCAAGAGAGGAAACAGAATGGCGTAATCTGATGTGACTACCTCTAGAAGCATGCAGGGACCGGCACTCGGCATCCCTCCCGATTCCCATTCGTCTTGCTACACCCCTAAAAGAATTCAAGGGAACCTTAAAGTACTAACTACCTATGACGGTAGAAAGATGAACACCCCCTATATTTCTATCCAAGAAACACAATATGTGTAAGAAGATATCCCTGCTCTCGATAATTCACTGTCCATGTATCATCTCCCATCCTAAATTGTTTTGTATTCACTATATGTTTACTATAGGTCCAATTCGCCCTAAACAAAATCCAATTAATGAATTAAATAAATGCACACATAAACTAACGAGAAGTCAGTGTCGCCAAAATGTTGCACGACTTTGTAAAACTGATGCAAGTGTCTAAATGAGGGAAATGTCTGACGACCTGTTACAGGGAAACAACTCAGGGGCATATTACTAAACTTCCCAAATTATATTAAAGGAAACCATGAGGGTGCTGTAAGCATCTGGGCAGGTTATCACCACGTGTCTCTTTCTCACTACCTTTTCTTGTGTCATTTCAAATATAGGTTTATCAAAGTCGCACATTATTCCATCGCCCTGCCCCCACACCCTAATACCACCTACCCCCGTGATTGTAGTATTTTTGTCTACACCTACATTTAAACGTTGATATTCCAAAGCAAATGCTAAAGTCATGGCTTTAAGTAGGAATGAAAAACTAGGGGGTCTCTCAAAGCGGCGTGGCCAATGTAATTACGGGTGTGGCTTAAAAACACAAACTAAACATCTGTGCTTAGCATAGTGTGCCGCCTTGTATTTTGCTGTTTCTGTCATTGCATCCGGATATATGATACAACAAGTAACATCATTCCTACAACATGTCAGGACTATTGGCTTTGTCAATGGTTGTTAGTTGCATAAGATAAATAAGCAGCAACTATGGCTTGTATATCATATTGAAAACGTTTCCACTTAAAGCCCTGGTGACGCCATGACGATGTTGCTGCCCCTGAGTTTCAACAGGAGTAGGGAAATCCAGAGAGAAAATGACTCTCTTTAAAGGATTTCCCTTCCCCTACAAAGCTCACCTGGCATGATGTCATGCCCTAACTTCTCCCCTAGTGAGAAGTGAGCAGTGTGAGCACGCGCACATCCATGTGCCTGCTGTCACTGCTGTCTGGAAAAAAAGAGGACCGCCTGTGCCAGGGCACAAAACAGAACCCGATAGAGACCCGTTTCGAGGCCCCCTTTAAACAAGCATTGGCATAGCCAATAGGTCTCGCCTTTGGGACCTTATAAGTGTTTAGCCATGCAACAGTTGCATAACTAAACACTTATAAGGTCCCAAAAGCGAGACCTACTGGCAATGCCAATGCTTGTTTTAACTGCTGCAATCTATTGAAGCCTCACGGAGAACATCAAAGCGGCCGTGCGGCCGCGAAAGTGATCGCGATCAAACATCAAAGTGGCCGCGAAAGTGAAAGTAATCTCGGTAAAGCACGACGTGCGCGCCCGCACACATGCACTGTAGCTCTAGGCTGGCCTGGTAGCACTTTTTGGGGCCCTCACAAAATGTCAGGCGAGACCTAAAAACTACCAGTGCTCAGCACCGGTGAGACCCGACCCACTTGAAGCCCGTACTATAGTCTATGAAAACGAGAGGTCAGGTCATAAGAAATGTATAAAGAAATAACTAGAAATCTGACATAAATAGGAAACGTGAAGCATTATTGGGGTGCTGCATCCTTACACATCGGAAATCGCATATCTATTTATTATTATTTTCTAACGATCGTACATTGCTTCACTGCCCTGTGCTGTGTACGCGCAGAAGACTTTTTCAGTTCCTCATACTCACCATCTAAGGTATCTCTTAATTCTCCGTGCATATGTGTGCATACTTATGACCCTCTTGTGCGGACGGAACGTCACTTTTTGTGAGGCTCTGGTGGGCAAACCACAAAATCACATTTATGAGGCCATGCAGGTTTTGAATGGCCTCATAAATGTGGCGTACGGTGACGCAGCGCAAATTGCTGCCCTGCCTTAATCTGCACAATGGAGGCGTTCCATGGGCGTTGCTTGCGGTGGGTGTTCCCACTCAACACCCATGGATCTTGACGTTTCCCCCAGATTTTCAAGACCATGTAAACCTGGGGATGTGCCAAAACCTCACCTTTCCCCAGGGGAGGCGCAACGAGGTGAAATAAATGTATTTCTCCTCGTTTTATTTCTCTATGTTTGCTGCAGATCACACATAGAAAGAGGAATATGCTTGTCAGGATTATTTTTGTGCAGGAAGTTGCCGCTTCCTGCTCAAAACAAATCCCGCCAACAACACAGACACCCTGGCACCATGGTTCAAGGATGCCTGCGTTGGCACTCAGCTGCCGAAACAGCGCCAGTGCAGGGAGGAAGTACAGGAGTGCAGGTATCAGATAAATGCAGTGCATTGCTGCCCTTTAGCTTTGAGGTAGGGCAGCGCAGCAAGGTTACTTGCAGGGCAGCGCAGCAAGGTCCTACGCCAAAACCCCATAAACCTGACCCTCGGTGTCTGAACTACATTGAACATCTTTTTGGGTGTTACCTGAACACTGCACACAGGCGCTTGCAAGCAGTACCTACAGGGGCAATGAGCACTAATGCAAGAAAGCAAACTGTGCCATTGTCACCCTCGGCCAACCCCCACCCACCACCGCACCAGATGCCCCCCATCTCCCAGCCAGCCACCCCCATCCCATTTTTGGGTAATAAAAAACTGCTCTAGTTGGAGTGTGGTGGCCACTCGCGAACATGGACTTTTGACATTTTTACTTGCCTTGGGGCCGTTCTACACCCCATCAGCCCACTTCTTACACCTCCTAACTCCCTCCACTGACACACACCAACACCGCCATTCGCACCGTTAACAACTTGGCACTAGCATGATCAAGCTTCCGCTGTGAGTGAATGATAGCTACGCCTCCAGGCGCTTTCCTGTGTGCTGCGTCACTATGCCAAGAGCAGGTGCTTCCGCGCTTATTGCACAAAGCCGTACTATCCCGGCTTACTGCAAAGAAAGACGGTTAACTCCCTGCGTCTTCGTGCCCCTCCCTCTAGGTCTGACTTCTATCTCTTCCTCGCTCTGCCATGTTCTCTATATGTCTCATTCTCTCCTTCTGTCCACTCAAACCCTCATTTTCTATCACTTTTTCCTCAGTTTGTCTCTCTTTCTGCATTCGCTGTATCTTCCTTTCTGTCATTGCTGTCACTTTCTGTCTTTCACTGCACCCTCTATTTCCCCATTACTACGAACTCTCGCACTCTGTCACTCTCAACATCCTCTTTCTCTCCTTCATTCTCTCATATTCTCTCTCTCGCACTTTCTCTGTCCCTGCGTTCCCCAATTTCTGTTTGCCTCTTTCTCTTAGTCCTTCACACCATTACTCGGTCTACCTTTTCTGCGTGCCCTTCCAACTCGCCGCTGTCTCCGTGGACATGTGTCTCTCTCTAACTTATCTCTATTTTTCATTTTCTCTAACTCTCACCAGCACTGTTTTCCTATTTCTGTGTCTCTTTAATTCTTTCTCCTTTATTTTCTATTTGTCCCTCATTGCATGCCCTCTCAATGTCTCCATTTCTCTCTCTCCATCTCTGTCTGCTTGTCTCTTTTTCTCTCTCTATTCTCTCTGGTATTCTCATCTTCTCTATCCTATCTCTTTTCCTTTCATTATCTCTTTCTCTGTCTGTCTGTCTCTGTCTCCCCATTTCCTCTTTCTCTGCCTTCTTCCACCGCGACTTCGGCTCTTGTCGGTGTTCTCTGTCCCGTTTCTCATTCTTGTTTTCTGTCTCTACTGCTCTCACTGTCTCTTTCACTTCAACATTCTTTCTATTTCTAATCCCATGCCTGTCTCTTTTTTCTCAGTTCCTCTTACCGCCTTTCTCTCGAGGTCTATACCTTTCTTTGTCACTCTCCCTCCTCATTCCCTCACTCCTCCTTTATGGTGGGCGTCATTATCCCGCTGAGCAGTCTCGAGGTTTGGGCAGATCTATTCTCTCCCTCTAAATTTCACTCCCCTTAACTGACTTTGTTTGTCCTTCTGTCTTCCCCTCTCTCATTTTCTTATCTCTCAGATCTTTCTTTAATCTCTCTCCTCCCTCTCCACATTTATATTTGTTCCTCTCACTCTGATCCCTCTCTTGTTCTTGTGTTCTTTGTTGGTTTCCTTGCAGGCTGCCTGTCTCTCTCCTTTCGCATCCACATCTGTTTGTCATTTACTATCTCTCTCTTCCTATTTCTCCGTTTCCTTCCTTTTGTCACCCTTTTCTCTCTCCGTCCACTTTTTTCTGGTTTTCTGTCTTAGCCTCCCTCTCTCTTACTCTCTCATTTTACCCTCTGTCTCTCTTTTACTGTCTTAAAATCAATTTTTTTCACAGTCTACACCTATGCTCCATTTCTCTCCTGCGTTCTTTCTCTCTCTCTGACCTCCCTCCCACTCTCTTTCATTCTATCTCTTTCTAATTTGCTGTATCCTCTCTATTTCGCTCTGACCCACGTCTGTGTTACTCTTTCTTTCTCTGTCTGTATGTATACAGGCTCTTTCTCTTTTCTCCTTTGTACAGGATGTATCCGCTTCTTAATCTCTGTTGTAATATTTACAACATGCATTTTGCAATTCATGCCCGATACCTGCAGAGGTTACTTAATGCACTTAGTTAAATCTACAGTTATCTCGATTTGTCACAAAATCTTAGCAAAAAATGGCCATTGTAAAGAAATCTCGACACAGAAAAAATCTTGCATTTTATAATCTTTTTCCTACATTTTCTTCAGAATTTCTAGATATCGAGGAGCTATATGTGTTCAAGGCTCACCTTTTTAATGTTCAACTGTTAGGACACCTTTCAATAGGGCATTTGTGCTCCTAGTCCACACTAATGGCAGAATGTACGTTATATATAACACTTCCCCTCGTACGCAGATGTCCAGGACACTCCGGGCTTCTGAAATGATTCATTCAGCTTGATGCTTCTTCAACGCGTTTCGGCTTTCTCACGGTGAGAAAGGTGAAAGCCGAAACGCGTTGGTGAGGAGGCATCAAGCTGGATCAATTATTTGAGAAGCTCAGAGTGTCCTGGTCATCTCTGTATGAGGGGAAGTGTTTTGTGCATGACAGGGCTGCCGGGGCCCATCCAGGACCCCTGTGAAGCACATATATATATAAATTCACTGAAAAAACCATGGGTTTCACACACGTTATAGTTAGGAATTAGCATTTAAAAAACCTTAGAAATTCAGTGAAAAAACCATAGGTTTCACACACGTTATAGTTAGGAATTAGCATTTAAAAAACCTTAGAAATTCAGTGAAAAAAACCATAGGTTTCACACATGTTATAGTTAACTGGACATTTTACTCGTAAAAAACCATTGAAATTGCCCCGTTATAGTTAGTTCAGCTAACTATAACTCGCGCGCCCGCAATGCACTGCTGATGACGTCACATATTACATCACTCATGACATGGTCAGTGACATCACTCATGACATCACTGATGACATCTCAAATGACATCACTGATGACATCACTGATGACATCATCCAGTGAATGTGTGTTTTTCTGAAAATTAAATATGTTTTATATATGTATATCTCAAGGTCGATGGAAGAATAAATGGGTATATAAGTGTCTAAATGGATGAATTGTTTTTGAAAAATTGATTGTATTACTGACTGATTAAGTGTATCTTAGTGAATACATGGCTTAGTGAGTAATGTTTAAATATGTAAATATCTGTATCAGTCTCTCACTTTGTGTATAAGTGGCTGCATGGGTTGGTGTGTAGCTACATGAGTGTCTAAATAGGTTATTAGTTGGTTTTTTGAGTATCAGTATGAGTGTGAGTGTGAGTGTCTGGTTCGGTGAGGGGTATTACGTAGTGCATGGGTGCATGAATGAGTGACTCATTGTTTGTATGTGTTGAAGACAGCATGTGTGCAGGACTGTATGGGTGGATGAGTGTATGTATGGGTGTGTTAGTGAGTGAATGACTGTCTCAATAGTGTCTTTATGTGTAACTACATATGTTTTAAACTAGTATATGTGACTATTGGTGTATATATGTGAGTATATGTGAGAGTGAGAGATTGAAAGAGTTCCTGTATGAATAAGTATGTGTTTCTATAAGTGATTGTTTAAAAGACTAAGTATGTGTAAGTTTCCGTAGAAGTAAGTGTGGTGGTGTGTGTATAACTGTATATGCAAGTAAATGTATGTTTGATTCTTTATTAGCATGACTAACTATGTGTGTGAGTACCTCTATGGATGAGTGGCATTGTGTAACAGGATGTATACGTGTATGAGTACATATGATGAGTGAGTACATGTATGAGTGACTGTATAGGACTGTTGGTGAATGAGTGGATGTGTATTTGGATCTTAGAATTACTGTATAGGTTGTTGTAACTGGTATTGGTATGTCCATTGTTTTTAAAATTTTAATTTCTATTTTTGATTGTGTGTATCAAAGGTTATATTAGGGGAAGAGGAGGTCTGCCACTCTATCACAAGGATGATGTCATCAGTGATGTCATCAGTGATGTCATTTGAGATGTCATCAGTGATGTCATGAGTGATGTCACTGACCATGTCATGAGTGATGTAATATGTGACGTCATCAGCAGTGCATTGCGGGCGCGCGAGTTATAGTTAGCTGAACTAACTATAACGGGGCAATTTCAATGGTTTTTTACGAGTAAAATGTCCAGTTAACTATAACATGTGTGAAACCTATGGTTTTTTTCACTGAATTTCTAAGGTTTTTTAAATGCTAAGTCCTAACTATAACGTGTGTGAAACCCATGGTTTTTTCAGTGAATTTGCAAGGTTTTTTAAATGCTAATTTTGTTTTTTTTCTTCTATTTTTTTAAACATATTTTTATTTTAATTTTCTATCCTTTTTTAAAGACTATGGTTAAATTTTTAAAATTCTATAATATGTTTTTTTTAATATATTTTATAAAATAAACATGTAAAATTTATTAGCAATACATTTTTTCCTTTTTTTTTATTTTTTTTTAGTACGCGTACCGTAAGCTTACGGTAAGCGTACGGTTTACGCAACGTCCGCAATTTATCTACGCTGTTTGCGTAGAGTTACGCAATTTGCGTAGCCGCGTGTCCTCCGCGTGGGACGCGTACGCGTGTACGCTACACGCGCACGTTACGCGGAAGTGCCGGGGAGTGACTGTTATGCGCATGCGCGCAAGCGCGTGTCTTTTTTACGCGCATGCGCACTTTTTCCGTAAGCGTACCGTAAGCGTACCGTAAGCGTACGGTAGGTCATGTGATCATGAAACACAACTTTTGATTGGTTGAAACTACTTTCAGTTCTAGAACTCTCCTACACCACACCCATTCCCCTCATTTCTGCTCGTGATCCCTGGGGAGAAGGAGCTGGTTTGTCTTTGGGATACGATGGCAGAACAGCAGAGCTCTTCTGAGACTAAGGCTAGCACTAGCAGCACTGTCTTGAGGCAGAGATCGAGGAAACAAAAGCCCTCTTATGTATGGGATTATTTTACTTTTCCTGAAGGCCAGCAAAAGGTGAATGCACCCTTAGTAACTTGCAGGCTGTGTCAGCGTGTACTTTCTAGAGGTAATCCTGACAGGAAGTATTCCTTTGGGAATCACACCATGAAGAGACACCTCAAGGATGTACACAAAAGGACACATGGTCATCTTTTTGGAGGTAACTCTTCAGAAAGACAAGCAAGTACATCCACAGCAGCTCAGCCTGGACCATCATCTGCAGAGCTGACTCCTTCTTCTGCAGGTCAGGTGAGCCCTTCATCTGTGGGGGGAGAATCACCTTTTGCTGGCCCTCTGGAAATGAACCCTCGATTTCGAAGGGTTGATATTCGATGCGCCTTTTGTCAAGATCTAATTTGCCATAGGGAGACCAGTGTTTCCCTAGTGAACAACAAAATAGATCAGCACATTTGTCGCTTTGAATAATTTTCCCATGCTTTCTTTCCTCTGTCCCTGCATGAACACAACAGTTCTTTTAAGAGCCAACCTTATCTTTCATCTTTTTTTTACATATGTTTTTAAAAACTTTTTTTTTTTTTTTACCGTACGCGTACGGTGCGCGTACTTTTTTTTTTTTTTTTTTAAAACACTAAAAATTAATTATCACATTACAAGGTCTTTGAGAGTACAATTATTATTATTGACTTACCATACCCACTCAAAAAAATATTTATTCATTTGTTTTTTTTAAAAATTGCTTTAAAAATGGTTCTCTGCCTGTAATTCCTATTTGCACACAGAGTCATGTTTTCACATTAGTCCCAAAACGAAATTTCTTTGCCAATTTGAAAGCACACTTACTGCTCTTTTTTTTTTGGGCAAGTGAAAATCACTTTTACAGACTGACACGTTATGAAACCACTTTTTTCGATTTTCTTAAATGCACATGTCCAAACTTCTTTTTCAGACCACCTCCATGTGTAACCTGGGTGGCTGCCTACACTCCAGCAAGGGCAACCAGCCTTAGTGATGCTGAATGTATTTGCATTACAGACTGAAACCTGAAAACCCCACTCGCTTGTAAATACTGTGCATGATTATACATGGCAAGCACATGGGTGTGTGCTAAGAGTCTGCTTCTTCCCCCAAAAAATCGCTCCCCCTTTCCATCTAATGCAACTGTGAAATCACCAGAGCAATACGCAATAAATCTCTGCCTATAATTCCTCTCTGCACACAGAGTCATGTTTTCACATTAGTCCCAAAACGAAATTTCTTTGCCAATTTGAAAGCACACTTACTGCTCTTTTTTTTTTGGCCAAGTGAAAATCACTTTTACAGACTGACACATTATGAAACCACTTTTTTCGATTTTCTTAAATGCACATGTCCAAACTTCTTTTTCAGACCACCTCCATGTGTAACCTGGGTGGCTGCCTACACTCCAGCAAGGGCAACCAGCCTTAGTGATGCTGAATGTATTTGCATTACAGACTGAAACCTGAAAACCCCACTCGCTTCTAAATACTGTGCATGATTATACATGGCAAGCACATGGGTGTGTGCTAAGAGTCTGCTTCTTGCCCCAAAAAATCGCTCCCCCTTTCCATCTAATGCAACTGTGAAATCACCAGAGCAATACGCAATAAATCTCTGCCTATAATTCCTCTCTGCACACAGAGTCATGTTTTCACATTAGTCCCAAAACGAAATTTCTTTGCCAATTTGAAAGCACACTTACTGCTCTTTTTTTTTTGGCCAAGTGAAAATCACTTTTACAGACTGACACATTATGAAACCACTTTTTTCGATTTTCTTAAATGCACATGTCCAAACTTCTTTTTCAGACCACCTCCATGTGTAACCTGGGTGGCTGCCTACACTCCAGCAAGGGCAACCAGCCTTAGTGATGCTGAATGTATTTGCATTACTGAGTCCAACCTCAAACCCTTAAACTATTCTTTTTTTTTCCAGTACACCTTAATTTATTGTGAAAACATACTCCATATTATTTTACATGTTCCTCACATTTAAATTTCTCCCAAAACAGAAAATGATAAACGCAACTACAACAAAAAGAATTTCCATTTCTATTATTCATTTCTTAAGTTACCACATACATCCCCTCTCAAACTCTAAACTCACCTTTAAAATTAGTTAGTTGTGAAAGAAATGTGACACTCAAACAGCAGATTATCAGGTGTGTTCACCTCTCTCCTCTCAGCAGAACCAGATAATGGCAAACTTTCCCTCTATTTTTCCACACATATACATGTAAGTTTCAAATCTCAGTGCTTCCCCCTTTTTTTCAAATGTAATCACACATTTCTATTGGTTGAAAACCAACCCTTTTCCAAAAGTACCCTGCCCCCAACTTGACTTCTGCCTAGTACCCTTCCCCCAACTTGACTTCTGCCTGCTACCATAGCAACAGCTCATGGAACACTGCTGTGTGGAGTTAGGTCAGAAGTTCGCCACACAATGTTTCAATTCCACAGAGCAAGAGTGCTTGACTTTTCAAACCTAACAGCAAATCCATAGTACTGTTCTTTGGTAACACATTTTTTTGTACCAATACAAAACATGCTTCTATTAGTTTACACATACAGCCTAGTTTTTATTCTAGAATGGTATGAAACAGCCAATCAGTTCTTTTTGTTTTGAAAAAAATATGTATGCCTCCATTTCCAAACTGTCTTTCTTTTCATATTGCCATTCTACTGAAAGACACCTCCTGAGTGCATCCAGTTCTCCTTTGAAGATGTTCACAGTGTGGATTGTAGGGCACAGCTATGTTTTCTGGAGTGAAAAGTTTGCAGAGAAAACAGATATGGTGAGAGACCTTGCTTTGCCAAATGTAGACATTAAATGGATTGGTCAGAGAGGGTTAAAGTGGCACCAATTGATGCCATTGGTGAAATCCTTCATGCAAATCCAACACCCTGACCTCATAATAGTGCACTGTGGTGGCAATGACCTAGGCACTTTGACTGGGGTAGGTCTGGAAATGCTTATGAAGGACACCTTTGCACAACTGTTTTCACTTTTCCCTAAAACTGCCTTTGTGTTTTCCAACATATGCCAAAGGCAAAAATGGAACTGGTCCAATCATTTCTGTCCGCAGATTGACAAAGCAAGAAAGCACGTCAACAAATCTGTTTCTGCTTTCCTCCGTGACTATGGTATGGGTGCCATTTACCACAACAACTTGCGTTTTGACATGCAAGACATTTATAGAGGAGACGGTGTGCACTTCAATGATAAAGGGAACAGAGTCTTCCTCTTGAACCTTAGACTCTGCATCGGTACTTACTTGTAGGTACCACTAAAAAATCATTTCATAAACACAACGGCTCTTTTTAGAGCCCCCTAATATCTAAACACTTAAATCTGAATTTCATTTATTTTTTTATTTTTTTTTCTACCGTACGCTTACCGTAAGCTTACCGTACGCGTACCCCGTGATTTTTTTAAAAATCAATAAATGTTTTCTTTGTACTTTACAGTCCTTCTTTGACCCCCTCACAAATGTAAGGGGGTCTGTAACTCTCCTCATTGCCCCCTTTTCTTGTTTTCACTCTTTTTTTTCTGAGTGAAACACACAAAATGGCGGCCGCCGCTTCCTGGTTTCGGCCGATTCGAATGTTTACTAAGATCTAACAGCCAATCAGAATCGCGCTCGCGCACGCCACCGTACGCGTACCGTAAGCTTACCGTAAGCGTACGGTAAGCGTACCGTAAGCGGGCTCAGATATATATATTGATTTAAAGGCTATTTTCTCAGAATCTACTGAACAGATTTACACCAAACCTACAAAAGGCACTTCCTTGACCTGAGGACTACCTCTCTGACAA
Organism: Triturus cristatus; assembly: GCF_964204655.1. Lineage (NCBI taxonomy): Eukaryota > Metazoa > Chordata > Amphibia > Caudata > Salamandridae > Triturus > Triturus cristatus. The sequence goes on from NC_140588.1 coordinate 392,143,079, forward strand.
ATTTCTAGTAATTCTGTTCAGCCGTTCGGGCTGTAGCTCGTTCTAAAGGTCCTATGGAAAAATGCATGGGAAAAACGCGTTTTGGGACCCCCCTTTTATCTCAGCCCCCGCTTGACGAATCCCCCCGAGACTTTCAGGGTAGGAGCGGAGCGTAGCGCCCCACCTATTTTGAGAAATTCGCGAGGATTCATCGACCGGCGCCAAAGTTATTCAAAATAGAATGTTGCGGATTTCCTATGGAAAAGGGGTCCTAACTATAACTACCTACTGGCGACCGCCAGTAGGTAATATAGTGTATATATATATATATATATATATATATATATATATATCCACCCCAAACTAATCCGGAGACCTGGGACTGTACATATATATATTTGAGTGCGTCTTCAATTACGGGGCACCTTTTGGAGAAAAAAAACTATATATATATATATACACACACACTCACACACGTATAACATAACATAGAAGAATAGTCATGAATGCGCCCTACCTGGTATCCGGTTGAGCGTGACCCAGTAATGCTCATCTGGACTGTACGTGTCCTTGGACCACTTCAGCAGGTCGGTGGCCCGCTCATCTTCCAGGATAGACCTAGTGAATTCTCTGGTGAGGGCCACGTAGGCCGTTCCAAAGTAGATGGTCATATTATGTGGAGGAGGCGCTTTCACCAACATCGATTTCAGAGTCCGAGGAGGGGAAAGGTTGATGTGTTCCCTGTACACGTGTTTTGTCCTCGGGTCTGTATGGCGCGGCGATAAAATTCCCGGGGTGATATTTGACCCATTAAAGCTCTTAAGATGCTGCACGATTTCTCTGTTGGTCTTCAAGGGGAAATCTTGCCCGCAGGTGTTGATGACGTACCGCCAAGGTATCTGTGAAGCTATGAGGTCATCCATACAGTTCAGGTCGGCCTGGAGCCTGGACGCCCCAGCGTACACCACTGGTTCGGTTTTGGAGGCTAGAAAAGCATTGGGGAAGCAGTCCACAAATTCTGCCAGCATCTGCTTGAACCCAGATGTCGCCTTCTCGTCCACGTGAATACAGTAAACATTTTGAGGCATGTACACGGCCCTGAAGAGCCTCTCAAACGTGTGGAAATCTCGGTGCAGGACTATGACGTAAGCCAGAGGGAAGGCCGCTTCCTCGGCAGACAGCGGCGACGTTATATACTGGCTCTGGAGAACATACTCTTTGCATGTGGCGTTTCCAAAAGACGTCAACAGTTTATTTTCCCAAATAAAATAGGTCTTTCCCGCTCGAAAGGCGGCGCAGGCTTCAGCAAGCGGATTGTTCTCGTGGGAGGTGGTGACCTGGGTACCTCCGGTCCGTGTATATAGTAGAGTGGTAAAGCTCGCCAGCCAAAGCGTGGCATTAAGCAGAACGATGGACAAGGTGACCCGCGCCCAGCACCTCATCCCTGCGGATGTGAAACGCCTCGCTGCTCTCGCGGGTGTGAAATGTTAATCCTCGCGGGTTTACAGCAGTCCCTGCCTGGGAGGGCTGTCAGGTGAATTTCGTGTGCATCTGTTTCCTTGTGGCTCAACACACCTGATCTGCCCTGCATGCACTCTGCTTGCGCCGGCCTCAGTTGTTTGTTTGCACAAAACCGCAGCTCTGTTAAGATTGTAAGAGGCGTGATAAACGCGGTTGGAAATCTGGCGTCTGTAGAGCTGTGACGCGTGTTTTACACATTAATCAAATACCAATTTACCAATTTAGTTCCAGGACATCGACCTTTTTGCTGGTCCTTTCACTCCTATGCTCTAAATTATTGTAATTTTTGTATTGCGAAAGGAGGCTGCTGTTCGGTTTCTCGGCCCAGGTTCATTCTAAAAGAAAACACAAGTAGACGATGGACGGGGCGCTGAAACTGTTCAGACACACAACCCCTCACAGATCTGAGTTGAATCAGTCATCATTCTTTTGCTCACTTTGCCACCACAGTTCAGAGTCAGCCATATGCAAACCAGCCTTGACCCTGTTCCTCATGGGAACAGTCCAGCCCGAACTGCCAAGCCAGGTCTTCCCTGGACCGGAAACAAGCATCCTGGGTTCAAGATTTACATCAGCGTGATGCCGCGCTCAAGATTAAGTTCAGCGCGAGCGTTTCTCCCCTTCACGCAGCTGTTAGCCCTCACTCTCTGGTAATTCAAAACTCAATGGGTGTTTCCTCGATGCTACACGAGTGTGTGAGTGCATGTCCCGCTCACCGCCTCTTCTGCTTTTACTATTCACCCTCCTAGGCTTCCCCATTCAAAGGGTGATTGGAAAGCGTTGCGCTGGATAGTTCTATTTATCCTGGAGTCATTTTTTCAAACTAAGGTGAGACTTGCATTTCATAAGCTGGAACCAGTTTGCGTTTAGAGTCACTTTCTGGACTTTGGCAACCTACTACGATTGTTACCATTTTTCTTCGCTGATTCACACAGCTTTTCTTGTGTGGATATTTCAAATAAGTACTGAAGCACACAGTTTCCTACTTCCTAGTGTGCATATTTTTCTTGCTTTTTGTGCATACAGACTATTTTACGGTAATTTGTATACTCTTAGTCACATTTATTTTCGTGTTTTACTGCAAATTTTCACAAATTGATTAACCCGTTTTAAATATTGTATATTCGCATTTTCCCTCATCCTGAATGTCATTATTATTTGATAATATTCATTAATATTTGCGTATGTTATGATAGTATTGTGAAATTGTATTTTTTCAGATTGTAAAGAAGAGAATATTTCTTATCCTATTTACTCAGTTTTAATCCAATTATATTATGGCTGTTCCTATTACCAACATTACCGTTAATCCACCTAAAAAGTTCATGTGCACTTCTGGAGATCCTCCTGTTCCGTGGTTACAATGGAAGGAGTACTTTATTAATTATCTTCTTACTATTGACCATGCCAATAAGTTAACTGGTGAAAGGAAAAAAACGTTATTGATGCATAGTTTGGGTCCTGAAGGCTTAAGGATATATGGCAAATTGAACAAAGACATTGTGTCTGGTGATGATAACGTTTTTAACCAAGCAATTAAGCATTTAGACAAATATTTTTCACCTAAAGTTTGTATTGGTGTAACTCGTTTTAAGTTCTTTCAAAGGAAACAGCTTAAGAATGAATCTATAGATGACTTAGTAACTGCTCTTCAAAAACTTGCTATTGATTGCAGATTTGGAGTAATTGAAGAAGAGTTACTAAGAGATCAAGTAGTCATGCATACATTTGATCCTTCTATACAAGATGGATTATGGGTTAATGGTGACAATTCTCTTAAGGATGTGCTTGCTATTGCAAGGAAAGCTGAATTGTCGAGTAGGTGTGCTAAAGCCCTCAAAAAAGAGAATTCTGATAATTTGCAACAAGAAACTGTTGCCAGAGTTATTTCCAACAAATTAAAAGTCAACTCTGCAAATAGGGTCTCTAGTAAAAGATAATATTTCAAGCAAGAAAGAGTTTAGATTTTATAGATGTGACAGTAAAAATCATCTTGCTAACGACAGGAAATGTCCAGCCCTCAGACAAAGATGCACTTTATGTGGTAAAACTGGCCATTTCAGCAAAATGTGCCAACTAGGAGGCAGAACAAGGATAAAGTTAATTTGAGTGGGTCTGTTTGAAATCATATATTCTCCTCCTCAAATTCTCATGTCACCTAGGGGGATTCAGAACTGTAATTCACCATCTTTATCAGTATATTGATGCCATTGTTTGAGCCAGATTCATGTGTATAACCCATTTATCACTGCTATTTCCCTATCTGGTGTGCCTTCAGGTGGGAATTTCTCCAACTGTTCTAACTCATTTTGCTTTTACGAGGAAGGTATCCCCATGATTTCCACCTCTAATTGCTAACATAAATGGCCTGTTGTCGCCATTTACTAAAGTCTCTTTTACTCGTGGAGTTTACAGCTCGCCTTTCAATCAGTGTCTGACAGCCTATACCTGCGTGGCACCTTATGACGTAAACAGCCTGTGTAGTTATTTTTTTGTAAACACATTTTATTGGCATTTGTATGAGCACAAACAACTGTCGACAGGTTTGGCAATATGGAGAAATACATGTGCATAGTATAATAACAGCCTGTGTATTGTCGAACTCCCCTGACTCTGCTCTCTCTCGCTCTACCTTAGTTTCCAACATTGTCTGCTTCTTCTATATGAAATGAAGCCTCCACAATATTTAATCAAAAAACATTTGCACGTCAGCAGACTCTCGTCCTGTGAGAGTTTACCCTGACCAATGTGCTCAGTCCAGCACACCTAGGAATGACCAACAATCAGCCTTCATTAGTACAGCCTTTCATTGGCAAAGTTAAATCCCTATGTTGGTGTGACTCATAGAGCTTCACAGTGCACCTCACCTTAGCAGACACTACAGCTATCTAATAAATCTCCAAGTTATGCCTAAAGTACCTTTTACAGACATAAAGCAGAACAAAGCAATGTGTTATACAGCATGGTCCTCAAACGTCAAAGAAAAGAAAAGAAAAACATCAAAGAGCCAATGAAATGACATGATACAATTGTGAAATGTTACAATCACACCATAAACTGGTTACCTCTGTGCTGAAACCCAGGAACTGGGTAAAATTCACATCTCACTTTCCATTAGAGGGCACCCTAAGAGAAGCAGAGAAAAGAAAAGTTTTAAGAGATTTTCTAAACATGGCATAATTTTCCAGTTGCCTTAATAAAATAGGAAGCTGGTTCCAGGCCTTTGTCCCCAATACAGAAAATGATCTTCCTCCTTTGGTCTGTAGCTTGAAGTTAGGAATTCACAATCATTTGTTATTACCTGATCTTAAAGTTCTGTGGGGCAATAAGGCGCAAAGTTGTTTCAGAGAGAAATTTAAGGCCAGATTTATAGAACACCCAGTAGATGACTATGGTCAATGTTTGGAATAAAATCTGCCTCTCTACCGGCAGCCACTGGAGGTCCCTCCAGTCCTTTTGAGATAGAACATTGTTATAACTTACCTTTATGTTGTATATTAGTCACATTTAAAATATTCATATATGTTGCTCACATTTATGAGGTTCCATAAGCCACTATCCCCACTGCTATTTGCGTTAAAACTAGAACCACTGGTATGTATAGTCTGGCGATTTGAATAATAGACTGTTGTGCAGTTCCTAAGTGAGGGTACGTGTGTTCAGGTCTGTTAAGAAGTGCCCTCACACACCCCGGAGGATGTCCTGCTTCATCATTGGGCCTGCTCCTCATCGGGCCGGTTCTGCAATGCCCAACGGGCACCCGTGAAGGGGTTCTTTAGCGGAGATCTTTTTGTTGATGAAGCCGTTGGGTGCATGTGGGCGTGTGGACTAGGTAGTACAGTGAGTGCAAAGTGATGTTTAAAATGGGTCTAGGGCTGCCCTTTTGTCTAAATTGTATTCCTAGAGTGCACTAGCCTAGCTAAAGGCAGGAAGCCCTAGCTGGATACAATGGTCCTAAAGGGCCTGTGTCGTGCATAAGGTCAACATGTTTCTTGCCTAAGGTAGCCCCTAACGGGTCTAGTGGCAATTAATCAGGACCGTGAGTAATTAGAGAAATTGTCTTAACTCTAGCACTACCGCAATGCTGGTGCTTGAAATGGCGAGATGCAGTATTAGCCAGCTTTGCAATCGAGCACCAGATGCAATTGACCCAGTGTTCTGTGACCCCTTAATTTGTGGGTCAAGGCTGACGGGATCTTTTCGACAGAGCACCTTGTTGCTCACAACAAAAGGTGGCACGGCAACTAGACGTGTTCCTAACCCGGCTCTGGTCCCCGTGATGTATAGTCCGCGCACATCCGGATATCATAGGCTTCCATGAGAGGGAGGAGACATCCGAGGATATCCCTCAACATGGATGATATCCTCCTAATGTCATGAACCCACTCCGTACCCTCCCCTACCCATATAGGCTATAGGATAAACTGGGACAAATCCAGTGTATACATAGCAGGTTGCTAGTTAGATCGATCTGATATTCAAGGGTGCCTGAAAATAACCCCAGATGGTCTTACTTACCTGGGCATGTACATTACCCTGAATAGGGAAATGAACCTGCACCATAATATCTATAGAGGGGTTGCGGACTTCCAGAGGGACGTAGACAGATGGAAAACGCTGCCACTGACACTCCTCGGCAAAGCAGCTATGTATAAGATGATAACACTACCAAAGCTCCTCTACATACTCCAAAACACATATCAGAATTTGCCGGACGAAGGGTTCAACAAGATATAAGGGATAATCGGAACGTCTTTCTGGGATGGTGCAACCCGTAGAGTGGCACTCCGCACACTGCAAAGAAATCAATACAATGGAGGCATATCGCTCATTAACATTAGAGCCTATGACTGGGCGGCACACCTTGTCATTAACGACTGGGAACACGCCCCAAGTGACCACCCCACATATGCACTGGACCAATTCAATTTTGCTCTTACTCTCACATTTACTACCTCTAGAAAGAGTTTGAACTAACCTCCACCCAGCACTATAAATACCTACAGGTTACTCACGCCTGGAAAGCACAACAGATTGAAACGGAGGCAATGCCTGAATATGTACCGTTAGAGGGAAGACTACTTAAGAGGGAAATTGGAGAAAATGTGATCTCCTGGGCCTATAAGACCCTCCTGCTCCCTCCTCCAATTCGCGTTCTAGTTCCTCCCATTCATGGCCAAAGTCGCAGAGAAGATCGTCAACGTCCAACTAACGAAATTCATTGACGAGAACGCCATCCTCGACCCCTCCCAATGCGGATTCCGCATTGGGAGGGGTCTGCAACCACAGCACCGAGACCACTCTACTCGCCACGACAGACAATATCTGCACCCTCCTCGACCAAGGCCACACCGCGGCCCTGATCCTACTCGACCTCTCCGCAGCCTTTGACACTGTCTCCCACTGCACACTCACCGCCAGCCTCCATGACACCGGCATGTAGGGAACCGCCCTCGAATGGCTCTGCTCTATCCTCAATGGCAGAACCCAAAGAGTCAGACTGCCACCCTTCCTCTCCGAACCCACAGAGATCAACTGCGGAGTACCCCAAGGATCATAACTCAGCCCTACGCTCTTCAACATCTGCATGGCCCCCGTCGCCGCCATTGTCAGACAGCACACACTCAGCATAGTCTCCTATGCCGAAGACACCCAGCTGATCCTCTCTCTCACCAAGGACCCTGTCGCCACCAGACTCAGCTTCCAGGAAGGAATGAAGGACGTCGCATCCTGGATGAGCAGCAGCTGCCTGAAGCTCAACTCGGAGAAGACATAGGTCCCCGTCCTCGGACCCTCCCCCTTTGTATGGGACAACACCTGGTGGCCCACCACCATCGGCGGCCCCCCCACCCCCCATGGACCATGGCCAAATCCTCGGCATCGAACTCTACTCCTCCCGCTTCATGAGCCGACAGATCAACGCCGTCGCCTCCACCTGCTTCAACACTCTCAACATCCTTCAGAAGACCTTTAATTGGATCCCCCCCCTAAATGGATAAAGACCGTCACCCAGGCTCTCATAACCAGCAGACTGGACTACGGAAATGCCCTCTATGCCAGAATCAACAAGTCTCTGCTCCACAAACTCCTGACCATACAGAACACCGCAGCCAGACTCATCCTCTGCATCCCTTGACAAGAACACATCACCTGTGAGACCTCCACAGGCTCCCTGTCAAGAAGAGAGCAACCTTCAAGATACTTACCCACGCCTTCAAATGCCTCCACAACTCTGGACCCCAATATCTCAATGAAAGAATCTCCTTCCACGTACCCAGGAGAAACCTCCGATCCACCAAAATCACCCTCGCTGAAGTCCCGTGCATCCGCAGAGCAAGAACTGGTGGAATATCCTTCCCCTACATCGCGGCTAGGACCTGGAATGAGCTACCGATCAACATCAGACAAGCCCCTTTTCTGCACACCTTCAGGAAGGCCCTCAAGACCTGGCTCTTCGACTGACCGAGCTGCTCTCCCCCATACCCCCCCCCCCCCGCCGCCTTGAGACCCTTAGGGGTGAGTAGCGCGGTTCATAATCCCCTGATGAATTTATTGATCAACAACCAACCAGACACATTAGTAAACCTAATGGCTAAATGGGGGGGAGAACTAGGATCTTTTGAAGACCTAGACTGGGAGGCGGCACTGAGACACCCCAGCAAAGTAGTGATAAAAGCCTGTCTCCGCCTGATACTATTTAAGATCCTACATAGGACCTACTAGAATAGAACCCGGCTAAATAACTTTGGAAGACCCGCAACACCTCAATGCCTCCTATGCCACACTGAAAGGGGAACATATTTCCAAACACAGTGGCAATGCAGGGTAACCACCCCTTACCGCTTACTGGACTGCCCGCACCAGAGAACTTAGCTGAATACTAGATGCACCAATACTGATGGATCCCAAGCACCTACTGCTAGGAATACCTACAGAGATAAATCTGCACCCCTCGTTCCGGACAGATGAGTTCCTGCTAACTGTGCCTCTCGGTGACTGGGTCCTATTTCCTGGTGGTCAGACATTGGCTGGGTATATTTTTCTCTTCACTCCTTTCCTCAGAAAGATGTTCCCTGCTAATTGTGTCCCTTGCTGACTGGGTCCTATTACTAGGCAGACTCTATGTGAATGGGCGCAGCCTCTCTTCATCCATTTCATTAGGTCGAGCTACAGCACGTATGGGCTGTCTTCAAGACCTGCTTTAATCAATAATCCAACTTTTTTCCCACCTGCTACTTACCATTGGTTCACTCGACTGTCTCACTTCTTTGCTGACTCCTAGCTCATTAGCTTTGCCGATATGTCACTTCAGTTAAAGGCTGAGGCGCACTGGTAAAGTAGTTTCCTTGCGCTTTGGTTCTTCAGCTGTTGGGTGCCAGAACTCTTTTTTTTAAATGTTTACTTTCCGTCGCCGCTCATCACTGCTTGTTCTTCACATGCGTGCACTAATGTGTCCTTGTTTCCTCCTGTAGGCATGCCTGAGTTTCCTCATTGTAGCATTTCGCTACAAAGAACCACACACGCTTCTGGTGGTTTATTAGGAGCTTTATTTCTTAACCTCTTATCTCTGCCTTGTCCCTACACTAACTGCCTCTTCCCAACGTGACTCCTCCTCTTACCCTCACTCTACTCACTTCGCCCCCCAACCACTAGACTGCTGACTTCCTTACATCTCCCCTTTGGCTGGATATCGCGACGCGGCCGCAACAACATGTTCCCAGTGGACACGCTCAGCACAGACTCACTCTGCTGACCTCTGCCCCCTGTATCACTAGGATCAGGTTCTTCAGGTGCGGGAGTGTCAGTCGGGTCCACCCCAGGTCCTTTTATGTCTCGCGGACACCTCTTAAAGTGGGATATGTTCCTGGGGATTCTGCATTGTTCAGATTCCGCCGTCAGCATCGTGCCCTTCTGCTGGGTGATTAATAATGGCTCGTCACGGAATCGGGAATCAGTCTTTCTCTGCTGCTCCTATCTTAACGACGACATGATCCCCTTCGTGCAAGGATGGAGACCTCGCCCTCCTTTTGGCATCGGCATGCGATTTCAGTCTGTCCTTGTTATGCTTGTCAGTCACAGCTATTTCCTGGTGCATGTTCTTTGGTGATACCGCTTGCAGGGCACCTTCCTCTGTCGGGCTACAATTTCTCACTGGCCGCCCTAGCATGAGGGTCGCAGGGCATTGTCCGGTGGTTGAGTGGGGAGTTGTCCTGTAGGCTCTTAGAACCTCATTCAGAGCTGCCTGTAGTTCTCTCTTCTCAGCAGTGGCTTGCTGAAATGCCTTTTTAATCGCAGCCATAAACCTCTCAATGGTGCCATTCGCTTGTGGCCAGAGCGGTGTGACTTTTCTGTGCTCAAAGTTCATGTATTTCGCAAAAGCACTGAATTCGTGTCCACTGAATGGGGACCCATTGTCTGTTGTGACTTCCTTGGGGACACCCCATGTTGCGAATGTCTCATATAGCACTTTGAGAGTGCAGGAGGCGCTTGTGGACGCTATTATTTGAGCGATGGGAAATCGTGAATATTCGTCGATTATGGCAACCACATACTTTCCAGACTGCAGCGGTCCGTAGAAGTCCATGGCAACTTCTTGCCACACTCCAATGGGTAGGGTGGTCATCCTGGGTAGGGTGGTCATTTGTAATGGTGCCGGTGGATTGCTTTTGCTGGTCAACTGACAGAGATACTCCTCAGCAATCGATGGTCTGGATTTTGATGACGGTAGAGGGTGGCAGGGCATGTAGTCAGCCGGGTTCTCCGCCTTCCCCGGTTTGGGAAGTAAGTTGGGAATCTTGCTGACACAGTTCTTATTGTCGTTTACTGTGAATAAGACTTCCACCAGATGAAGACGCTCCGCAGTGGGGAGGCTAAGTAGGCAGTCGGCGTCAGGCCCCTTGATGACATGTATGACCGCCGGTACAGTGATGTCGTCATGGGTGAGAGTCGTGTGGAATTTACCCAGACAGGGGAGCGGTTTTTTTGGACATCCACGTAAAGACACGGACTGGTGCAAAAGTTAGTGGGGGTTTCGGGACCATTTTCTCGTGTTCCGTAACTGAAATATAGTTCAGCGAGGCTCCGCTATCCCATATAAATTTGGTGTCGTGATTCCCCACTCTAATGTCTAGACGTGGATACTTTTTAGTTGATCAGGGTCCGCAATCCGGTTCAAGTGTTCCACAGTGTAGGTCGAGTCTTTGAAGGAAGATGATCTCGAGTCCCGAGATGGGGATCTGCGTCCCCAACGTGACCTGTGTGATTTTCGGCTGGAATGTGATGAACCTGGGGACTACCTGGGCTCTCCTTGAACAGCTCTGATGTGATGTTTTCTTGTATCAGAGCGGGACGATCTCGTGGTCCCACCTCACCTTTCTTTGTGGTAGTCCCCACACATGGCTTCGAAGTGATTGGATCGCCCACATTTCCTGCATCGCTGACCCATAGCCGGACAGGTGTCTGTTTGGGGATAGTCATAACCACACCGATAACATTGGCCAGTCCTTTCCGGCTTTTGGTCCCTTCGCCCTGTTTCTCTTCTCCTGTACTCCGGGCGTCGTTGGTGAGACGACGGTCTCTGTCTCCATTTATTCTCCCGCGAATACGTCCTTCTGCTACGAGGTCGGTCTTGAACACGGTGCACTTGCTCATACCTGACGTTGTGGCCTGTTTCAATGGTGGCAGCGTGTTCCTCCGCTTGGTCGTATATCCGGGTCATTTCTTCAATCTCTTCTAATTCGTGGGGTTTCCTCAGTAGCCGTCTCCTGAGTGTTTCTGAATGGCAACCAGTTATGATTTGCGATTTGATGGCAGCATCAGGCGAGAAAGTCTCAAACTCGCAGTATCGCGACAGCCGTCGTAACCGAGTGATGAATGCACTCATTGCTTCCTCCTTCCCTTGTCGTGCTTGGTGGAACGCATGGCGCTCATAATCCACGTTTCGTTTATGAAGAAACTTTTTATTTAGGGCTTCACGCACTTTGTCATAGGTTCCCGTTTCAGCAGGCGGGAGATCCTTGATGATTTTGCTTATTTCCTGGCCTGCCAGATTTCGGAGGGCGATCCACTTCTCTTTGTCCTCCGTTACTTTGGAGCCCTCAATATAGTCTTCGAAGTCTTCCACCCATTCTTGCCACTTGGGGCCCATACTCCCTCCTGTGGTCACGGTCAGTGGTTCCGGGGCTCGCAGATGTGATCCTCCCACAACCAGGGGCTTCCTCGACGGTGAGACCGTAGGGGTCGCCATGATGTCGCTGGTTGATTATCACCTTTGTTGGTGTCTGTGTCCTTATCTCTTCTCGCCACTGCTGGTTTATTTGCACTTGGCAATGCTTATTTATCCTTGTTCGACAATGCTTGTTTACTCCTTATTGTCAATGCTTGTTTATTCACACTTGACGATGCTTGTTTATTTGCACTCGCCACTGTTTGTTTAGTTCCTCTTGCCAATGCTTGTTTGTTTGCACATACCAATGCTTGTTTGATTGCACTTGCTAATGCTTGTTTATTTCTTATTACCAATGCTTGTTTGTTTGCGCATACCAATGCTCGTTTGCTTGCACTTGCTAATGCTTGTTTATTTCTTATTACCAATGCTTGTTTATTTGCACATACCAATGCTTGTTTGCTTGTATTTGACAATGCTTGTTTTATGTCCCTTCGCCAATGCTTGTTTATTTGCACTTGACAAGGCTTGCTTATTTGCTGGGTGCCTGACTTCAAAATGGCCGCTCTGCAAAACTCAAGGGGACCGTCTCAAACTGCCTGATTCCAAGATGGCCGCCTTCACTGCACACACACGAGGCTCTCTCTCCTGGCTCATTCAATCTTTTCCATGCTGGACTCACCGGCGGGCATCTTCAAGGGTGGCACTCGTCAGGCTCTGCTCAGTTACGACGGCGACAGCTATCAGGTGAGGTCGGGGTGGGCTCCCGCCTTATTCTGCAGCTTCCCGCTTTTCCTCCACGCCGAGCATGCCAAAGCTCACGCATCGGGTGTGAGATTAACCGGCACCGACGGGCTGTCGGCTCGCATTTCACCGCGCTCCACAGCGCTTGCTGGCAGGCTTTCGGAGACAGCGTCTCCACCGTTGAGGCACTCCTTTCCACACTCTGGGGCACAAGGCAGGGTCGGGGTGGGCTCCCGACTTCTGTACTCACTGGGACATCCGAATTACACGCATCCAGCGTGACTCGAGCTGCGAGGTGATCAATCACTTCGGGCAGGTCCACACTTGTTCCTGTGGCTGCTCCCGGCTCTTCACCAATCTCTGGGGCTCCTTGAATAGTGTGGGCTTGTTTATCCCACCCTCGTCGCCAGTTGTAGCATCGCGCTACAAAGAACCACAGACGCTTCTGGTGGTTTATTAGGAGCTTTATTTCTTAACCTCTTATCTCTGCCTTGTCCCTACACTAACTGCCTCTTCCCATCGTGACTCCTCCTCTTCCCCTCACTCTACTCACTCTGCCCCCCAACCACTAGACTGCTGACTTCCTTACACTCATCTGACCGTGTTTACCCCTGCGAGTGCATGGTTGTTTCCTCTGGAGAGTTTTCCTTTGTTTCTCCTGTGAGAGTGCCTCACACTCCGATGCCAGTATGTTTGTCTTTTCTCCTGCGAGTTGGCTTGTTTCCTCATGTGAGTGTGCTTCTATTCCCTCACGAGAGCGTGCTTGTTTTGCCTCTAGTGAGGGCAGCTGTGTTTACTCCTTTGAGCGCGCCTGTGATTCTTCCTGAGGGTATCTTAGTGCGCGTTTCCTCGCTATTACCTGCTATTCGCGCCACATATCCATGCAGCAGCTTCATGGCGCCTTGACGCGGTAGGTCGGATATGGTCACTTTCAATGTGGTGTATATTAGCTTAGCTTTTATCATGGACTCATGGGTACAGGCGTTCTAAAAAATATTTTTGGCTGAAATATTTTAAAAAAATGCAGGGGGGAGATACGAGAGACAAGTTATGATTTACGACAATAGAGCGGGCATGAGAGCATTTTTCTATTTTTTTGTGTTCACAAACCTTCCCACAAGTACTCCTCCTGGAAAGATTTGCCAGGTTACAGCTTTTCAGGCATACCGCTGGAAATGTCAAGTGGCCTTTTGGACGGCTCCCATGCGAGTCCTAAAAGTGGACAAGGCCGCACAGGGGTAATAGTCCTCTGTGAGCAAATTCATTTTTTTCTTCCATGTAGAGAGCTTTTTCCCTACACCCCAATGAAATGCAGATGTGATCTGTAATCCTTGAAGGGAAGTTACTCCAACCTCCTGACCTTTCTGCACTGTATTGATTTAGTAAGTTTTTTTTACATATTTGGAAAGCTAATTGAAACATGTAGGGTTTCTTTCTCTCCACTTACATCGCTCTCGAATTACCATTTGTGAGTCCTGGTGCACGGTCTCTATGCGAGCCCCAAATTCCAGTCCCGACCACATCACTCTACTGCCTTTTCGATGCCAAGATCTTGGCACCTTTCCCCAGGTCCTTGTTTGCATGTATGTAGAGTGTGTAACTGTGAGTGTACATGTGCTTGCTGCATTTGGTGTAAAGGACTGAAGGCCTCTGCTACATGGCACGGTGACATCCCTGCAAAGGCTTACTAAATTGGACAGTACTTGTCTGGGCTATTGTGCTGTTCTTAGTCTAAATTAATGGCCACAACCTTACCTACACCTCACTGGCCCCAGTCAGCCCCCCTTACCTTGTGATACTTCAACACACTTTCTATGTGTCACTCCTGTTTATGGGACTATCAGCCTCATGCATCAACAAAGACCTTTGCGATTCCTTAATAGCGATTTTTAAGGAATCGCAATTAAGGAATTGCAAAAGCCTATGCATGTAGGAATCGCTATAAAAATAGCGATTCCTTAAAATTCCTTAATTGCTAGTCGCAAATAGAGAGCAGCAATTAAGTAAAGCCGTCCCATTCATTCCTATGGGCCTCCAGGCCCATAGGAATGACTTGGAGATTGCATGAGCAAATTGCGAGTACCAGTAGGTACTCGCAAATTGCTCATGCAATTTCAAGGGTGCAAGGGTGTCCAAATGACACCCTATTGCACCCCTGAAATTGTTCTGTGCACAAATGTTGCACGCACACATGCTCTAAGGGCATGTGTGTGCGCAACATGAAACTTTGAAAAATGCACAAAAGTGCATTTTTCAAAGTTATTGCAAATTACCATGAAGTTCAACTTCATGGTAATTTGCTCCCCCTATTAGCGAAATCGCTAATTTTTTAACTTTAATGCTTTGCATTTAAGGAATCTCAATTTGGGATTCCTTAAATGCAATCGCAATTTAAGGAATCGCTATTTACTGATTCCTTAAATTCCGATTTTTGCATTTGGTTGATGCATTGGGATTCGGTTTTTTTTTACTCGCTAACGGGTGTTATTAGCGATTCGGTATTTTACCGACTGGATTTTGGCTTGATGCATGAGGCTGCTAGTATGTACCCTCTGTTTGGTTTGTTTGATTATAAATTCTAACAAAAAAGAATGCACCGTTACTTGTTTTTATTTATTCACTTTTAATTATTTAAATTGATTTTGATAATTTGTGTGTCTGAGGCCACTATCTGGCCACTCATATGTGATATTTCGATGCAACGACTATACATGTTAAAACAAAATCCTTTGTAAGCACCTTTTACCTTAAAATAATTTTGTTACCCAAGGTACATTTGATTGCCCAATAAATATATGCAACTTTCTAAAAGTGGCATTACCAGAATTGTAATTTAAAATTTGACTTCACCATAAATTAGGATTTTAAATTAGGATTCCAGAGATACCAAACATGAACCAGTCATCCCTTCCCATTTGGAAATTACATTTATGAGATTGCAGTGAGAAGAGTCCAGGAAGTGGTAAGGAGTCAGACTAGTGCTGTCTCTTTCCTAAAAATGTTTTTTTTTAACGATTTTCCCTACGTGTGATTGCATCATCTTATTTTTTCTTTTTAAATTTCTTTACCTGTCTTTGCCTCTGGTTGTTACAGTTTAAAATTGTAGTTTTAACCGGCCAGTGATTGCATATTTTATCCCATGTTTTTGTGTTTAAACATGTGGTTTTTCCTGGCCGTGACTGCCTCCATTTAACCTGTTGAATTGTGGGATTTGCAGTCCAAACTTTGTAGATTTTCCCTCTTATTCCCATTGACTATGGTTTTTCCCCTCCAAATGTCTCCTTTGCTCTGTGCTAAGACCTGTATGTGAGCAGTGCACCCCCAGCGACCATTTTGTGTTAACAAGTCAGTGAAACCAGCCCCCCCTTCCTCCCTGAGCCAGCAGTAATCTGCTGTAAACTGTTTAAACTGTGTTTAATAGGGACTGTGCACTTCGGTTTTTGGCAAAGAGAGGGAGTAAAGCTTTATAAAAATAGTGTTGTTGGAGGACACGTTTGTCAGGGCCTTACCTGCAGAAGTCCAAAGTGTGGCTTGAGCCTGTCTGTCTCCTAGGAGATTTCTGAATAGAGGAGCAGCTTCCAACTCCCTGCCAGCAAACCTTGTCTGAGCTAGCTGGGACCTTATATAGTCTGATATTGTTTGGTACATGTGTACACTGATTGGTGGTTGTATCTGATGTTTCTATTAGATTACTGTTAGTGTCCTCATTGGTTGGGTATTTGAGGGTTCTGATTGGTTTCTGGGTCTGTGATTCAATTAATGTAGGGTTGGGACTAGGGCTAGGGTTAGGATTTCCATTGGAAGTAGGGGACTAGGGCTTCCTGTGTTATTGGTTGTTGGGACTAGGGTGGGAATAATAGTAGGGTTAGGCTTTCTATTGGAAGTAGGGACTAGGGCTTCCTGTGCCATTGGTTGCTTGCACTAGGGTTGGGACTACTGGTAGGGCTAGGGCCTCTATTGGACGTAGAGATCAGGGTTTTTAAAACTGATTGGGTGCTTGGACTAGGGCTAAGATTGGCTGCAAGGTCCTGGTCTCCTATTGGTTCTAGATTTTAGGGCCGTAAACCTTTTTTCCTCTTCTATCCTTCCGATCCGAATCCAAATAACAGACTAACATATCCACCACTTAAAATTTACTTGCATGTTTCACTATACTAATTCAACACTAATCCTCTATGGGTCCCGGAGTAGCGTGCTACTCGCCGAAAAGTGCTTTGACGCCTAGTAAGCGCTATACAAATGCAATTACATTACAATACAATAAGGCAACTCCAATGTTATCACATGAAAGAGATAGGCCTTGCAGTTGGGAAAAATAAATGTAAGAGTTTTTCACAACCAGGACATGTAAAACTTTAAAGTACATGTTCACCGTTTCTTTTTAAATACACTGCACCGTGATCTTGGGGCTGTCTAAGGCCTACCTTAGGGGTAACATATGTATTAAAAGGGACGGTTTGGGCTTGGCTAAAGGTTTATTTTGCCAGGTCGACATGGCAAGGTAAAACTACACATACGGGACGTGGTCTTGTTACACATGGAGTGAGACACACGCCGAGGGAGCTCTGGCCAGCCGCTGCCTTAATAAGCTTTTAAAGCGGCATTAAGGCTTCCCTGGCAACACTGCTTGGAGCGCCTGGACATCGGAAGGGATTGGGCACCCTCTGCCTGTTCGGCGCACACCTCGAACTGCTGGTTGCGGTGTTCCTAGCAGCTCAAGGTCGGGTCCCGGCCCGAGTGCATGCAGCCGGCATTTTGTGCCTCCCGGGTCCAGGAGTGTCCTTGGCCAGCGAGGGACCCACACCATCCCCTTACTACCACACCCGGGGGCCCTACCTGATTTCCTGGGGTCCGTGCGGAGGTCCGGTGGCCCGGACCCTCCTGTTTTGGCGCATGGAGGGTGTGCTGCTTCACAGCGGCTGCTACGGCCACCATCTTAGGCCCTCTGACACGGTCTGTGGGAGCAGACCGCAGAGTCCTGGCCTGGCCCACCGCCATCCCCTGGTGATGCCGCCTGAGCGACTGGACGTCGGAGGTATCCGGTCATTGCTTGCCACCTCGGTCTGCTAGTGGTGGTGTTCTTGGGCCCTCTGACGCTGTCCGTGTGAGCGGGTCGCAGAGTTCTGGCCCAAGTGCACACATCCGCCATTTTGCATCTCCCTGGGGCCAAGAGTGTCTTTGGCCTGTGAGGGCCCGCACCATCCACTTATTGCCACACCTGGTGGCCCTACCTGACTTTCTGGGGTGGAGGGCCAGAACCCCCTGTTCTCTCGCACGGAGGGTGTGCTGCTTCACAGCTGCTGTTATTGCCACCATCTTGGGCCCTCTGACGCGGTCTGTGGGAGTGGGCCGCGGAGGCCTGGCCCAACCCAGCCCTCCGCCATCCCCTGGTGACGCCGCCTGTGTGACTGGACACCGGAGGTATCCGGACATCGCTGGCCGGACATTGCTTGCCGGACATTGCTTGCCTGCCTGGTGCACCCTCCTGCCCGTTGGCGGCGGTGTGCTTGGTTGCCCTGGAGAAGGGGCCTGCGGCGGCTGCCTGCGGCTGCCATTTTAGATCTTCCCAGGCCCCGGAGAGCTTCTGAAGACGGGGGCCTTCCACTGACACTCTGCTATACCCTGGTGAGCCTTGTTCGACTCCCTGGGCATTGGGACGGGGATTTGGCGGCCTGGGCACACAGCTCTAACCTATGAAGGGTGTGCCGTCTCACCGCTGCTGAGACTCCCGATACCTTGGGCCTGCCGGCGCGGCACAGAGAAACGAGCTACCAAACACTTGGCAGACCGCCTGTCTTAGCGTCTGCCCTCTGGGGGCCTGAGAGGCTGCCTCCTGAGCCGAGGTGTGTGGCGACGCATGCTGGATTCCTTCTCCCTATGCTCACGTCGCAACTGGGCCCTGGACTGATCATTCTACTTTCCTGGCTTTGCCCCCTCTGACGGCCCACGAGAGGGGCAACCCTCGATTTTTCACAAGCCTCTGAGACCCTGAACTTGTACTGTGCCCTTCTCCTCTGCCAGAGGTGCGCTGACTGTGGGTCCCTCTGATACATCTTCCTTGAACTCTGTTGCCGGTACACATCGGGGAGGCCTGGTGATTCATATTGTGGACCTGGCCCAGCGGGGGCCCCCCACTTGAACTCTTCTGTGGCATCCCTCTCTGTGCGCTCTTGCCGGTGACCCCCTGCCCCTGCTACATACCTGGCCTTCGCTCCTGTGGGGCATGGGGATCCACCGTACGTGCTGCGGATTCGCAGGGGGGCTCACAGAACTTCATCCGGATTGTGAGACTTTCACGTGGCTGGGGGAGGACCTGGGGGGGCCTTGGACTCTGAAGGGTTGGGCCTCCGCTTCTCGCTCCTTGCCTGTGGACCGTCCCGCTCCTGCATACTGTGGTGATCTCTACTATCTGCACGGAGAGACGTCCGGCTTCCTGCAGCACTCTCCTGCCATGGCCTCACATCCGGCGTGTGGGAGCCTGAGCGGTCATGACACGCTCTAAGGCTCGGAAGGACACAGCTGCACCCTTGAAGGACAATCCTGTGACAGCCTTGTGGAACAAGCCGGTCTCTACTCCTGCTTCGGATATGGCTTCATCGACGAGGGGGCCCTCCAACCTTGTCACCCAATCCTTTATGGCCAATTTTATGCAAGAACTCCAATCCGAAATTGGCTCTCTCCGAATGGAGGTACAATCCTGTGTTAAGGAGCTCACGAGAGACGTTGCGGAAATTGGAGGGAGAGTAGATGACCACAAGAAAAAGGTTGACGCTCGCACAGAGGATCAAGAGCAACTTTGGCGGCGCTTGGCCCTCTTGGAGGAACAGCATATTGAGCTCCAAATCAAACAGGAGGACATAGGAAATCGGGCCGCCGTAACAATCTGTGTCTGAGAGGTGTCCCGGCTGGGGCAGAGTGTTCTGACATCATGACCTTTGTTGTAGATCTGTTACACGAAATCAGAGTGGATGACGATGCCTCCCCGCCTGCGCTTGATCGACCCCACCATGTGTCTGGTCCTCCTGGTCGCCCTGATCTTGTTCCCGACTTACTGGCCTGGGTCCACTTTTTCATGGAAAAAGAGGCCATCCTCAAGGCAGCACGTTCCAAGTCGGAACTAACTACCAGGGCTCTCCCATACAGTTCTTCCAGGACCTTGCTCCAACCACGCTCTATCGCTGTAGGGACTTCAAACCTGTTACCAACAAGTTAAGGTGCCTGTCTAACCGGGGGGAGCAAGCCTTTTCTCAAGTAAAACAGGACATTATTCAACACCTTCGTTCTTTGGACAGTGGGTGATCTCCCTCCTGCTCTCAGCCTAAAGAGAACTGAAGGACTCAACATATCTTAACACGCCACTGATCTTCGTCGTCTCCTGCGGCCATCTGCGGAGACGGGGCTGGATCTTTTCTTTCCTGGTTTGCTCACCCCTTGCCTTAAACATCGCGTGGCAGCGGTGCTAGTGTGTGCTTCCTGACGGCAGTGCTGATATCCTGAGACCCGCTCCCCCTCCTATTCCTCCGAGTGTGACCTCTCTGGGATGGCTTGTGCCACTGAGCCTAGCTTGCTCCTGGAATAGGTCATGTTGGCCACGTTGGCCATTGTTTAATTTGGATATTCTACTTCTCTTCTCTCTCTCTCTCTCTCCCCTTTCTCTTTTATCCTTCTCTCTTCCTCTCTGTTTGGAGGGAGGTTGGACCTAGCTACTATGGGTGCGCCATTCCTAGTGCAAGGGCTGTTATTTGCTGTATTGACCCCCCCCCCCCTACCTTATGCTGGACATTGCGAATTATTCCTGCTGTACCTGCTTTCTGTGGTGATACACCGGGGAAGGCTGTGTGGCGCTGTGTTGTACTCTACTCTCCCTGCCCGTGATGGCGCCTGTGCATGGTCTGCCTTTGCCATGACTTCTGTACCCTGTTTGAAACTCCTTTCCCTTAATGTAAAAGGTCTCTACTCCCCCAACAAGCACAGCCAGATCTGGCGATATTTACTACAACAGAACCCAGATGTTGTCTTTCTACAGGAGACCCATCTGTTGAAGACAGACGTTTCTCACATGGCCCACCCTCGATACCCCCTTCAATTCTGGGCATCTGCACCTACCAAAACGGCTGGAGTGGCTATTCTTTGCAAGGCAGGTATCCAACAGGGGGGCCTCAGGGTGATACGTGGCAAAGACGGTAGATTCATTAAATTGGTGGTCAAGATCAGGCAACGGGCACTCACACATTTATGCTCCTAATCAAGGACAGGACCTCTTCATTAGGGAACTCCTGCAGGAACAGGTAACATATGATGACCCTCACCTTTTCCTGGGGGGTGATTTCAACCTGGTCTGGGATGCAGGCCTGGACCGCAGCGATGGCTCGTTTAATGGGGCGGGGGCCATGTCTTCTTCCTTGAAAAAGCGTCTGACTGATCTTGGCTTAATAGACATTTGGCGCAACCACTCCCCAGCCGCGCGCGACAATTCCTACTATTCACATGTCCATCGTTCTTACTCTTACATCGATTACGTATTTGTTTCGCACTCCCTGATCAGCGAAGCCCTCTCGGCGTCTATGTCCGACATTTCCATCTCCGATCATGCTCAAGTGGAGCTTCTGCTGCAGGATCCCTCATCTCATCCACGTCGCCCTCCCCGTTGGCGGTTCCCCCGCCAGGTTCTTCGAGACCCCGTGGATGTCACAGAGCTCCGTGAAGCTATCACATCCTACTTCGTGTCCAATGATCTCCCCGAAACTCCCTTCCCAGTGGTTTGGGACACCTTCAAAGCCTCGATTTGGGACCGTATCACGCCTATCGCTATAGATCGGGCTCGTGAAACCCGCCTCTATGAAGACACTCTATCTTGCCACATAAAAACGCTTGAAAAACTGGATCAGGAGCATCCTTTTGCCCCCCACAAGCTCCCCGGTCAGGTACGGGCCCATAGAACCAACAAAGCAGAACATGCTCTCATGGCATTGAAGCAGAGGTTTTATGAAGGGGGGGATAAAGTGGGATCGTCCTGGCCCGTCGCCTCCGAACACGAGCTGCTAAGGCGCACATTTCTAAAATAAAATTGGATGATGGCACGTGGGCTACCACTGAAGCTGCTAAACTAAAAGCCTTCCACGAATACTACTCATCCCTTTACGCACGGGATCCGCCCAATCCGGAACAGATACAGGCTGTATTAGGGGAATGCACCTGGTCTCCGATTAGCCGACACCATGCACAGCTCCTTTAGGATCCACTCACCCAAGAGGAACTTACAGGCAACCTAAAAGACCTTCCTCTTGGTAAATCTCCGGGCCCAGATGGCCTCCCAGTCTCTTTCTATCGAGTTTTTCTTCTGCAGCTTAAGGCTCATCAACTTCGTCTTTTTAACTCTTTCTCAGATTCTGGGGGGCCCTCCGCCTCTATGGCAATGGCCGAAATCTCACTTTTCCCAAACCAGGGAAGGATCCCACGCTATGTTCCTCTTTCCGCCCCATCGCGCTTTTAAACACGGATCATAAACTCTATACCAAAATACTGGCCAAACGACTCGACCCGCATCTACCCGGACTTATCGAGCCGGATCAGGTTGGCTTCATTCGTCACCGGCAGGGAGCGGATAATGTGCGGCGCATCGCACATTTAGTCGGGAAGGCTCACCACTGGAATATACCAGCGTGCTTGTTGTCACTCGATGCTGAAAAAGCATTCGACCGGGTGGATTGGGTCTTTCTCTGGGCTGACCTGCATAAAATAGGACCAGGTCCTCAGATGATTGCTAGGATCATGGCTCCCTACCTTTCACCTCTAGCCCAGGTACGGGTCAACGGACAACTTACGAGCCCCATCTCTGTCTATAGAGGCACCCGCCAGGGCTGCCCTCTTTCCCCCCCCCCCCATTATTAGCACTTGTTGTAGAGCCCCTCGCCATCATGATAGGCCTGTCTCCTGATATCCATGGCATCACCCTCGGAGGTTTAGACCATAAAATAGCCTTGTTTGCGGACAAACTCCTCCTCACGCTGTCCCACCCGCGAACCTCCTTTACTGCCCTTCATGGGCTGCTCCAACCGTTCGAACTGGTTTCAGGCCTTAAAATTAACCACGCTAAATCATGGGCCCTGAATCTCACAATCCCCGAGTTGGAGATCCCTATGCTCCAGTCTCTCACCCCATATAAATGGGCTTCTCATTCCATCCGGTACCTAGGGCTCAATTTGACTCCCAATCTCAACACATGGTCACAAGCCAATTGGCAGGAATGTAAAAAGGCTGTTCTAGAGGATCTGCGAACGTGGAAGTCTCTCCCTCTTTCCTGGCTGGGTCGCTTGAATACAGTCAAAATGTGGGTGCTATAGAAAATATTATACCTATTTCAGACTCTACCCACACCTTTCCCACAATACCAGATTCAGAATGTTCAGCTGGAACTCACTAATTTCATTTGGGAAGGGCATCGGCCGCGCTTCTCCGATAAAATACTCTTGCTACCGCAGGACGGGGGGGGGGGGGGGGGGAGAGGGGTTGGCTTGTCCCAATTTGATGGAGTATTACTGGCCCTCTGTAGGAGAATGGAATCTGACTAATGGTTGCCCCCAACTTTTTGCCTGGTATTTAAGTGGTTTTTGACTAGTCAGGCTGGGATCCTGCTATCCAGGACCCCAGCCTATCTGCTTTCTCCCTAAAACTGATGTGACGTACCCTAGGTACAAACCTAATTGGGTGCTGGGCATGCCCTACCAGTCCCTTGTAGATGGTACCCTAGGTACCCAGGGCATGGGTCCCCCAGTAGGCCTACCAGGGCTGCAGCACTTATTGTGCCACCCTGGGACAGCCACACAAACTGACACCACCAGACCACTACTGTAGTCTGGGTAAGGTGGTGCTAGCACCCCTTACAGGGATGTAGGTACCCTATATCCCATACCATTACAACACATATACTCTCATAGGTCACCCCTATGGCAGGCCCTGGTAATCCTACAGGGCTGGGTGCTGAGGTATGAGTGAGGGGGGACCCCTACGTGAGTAGGACCTCTCTGCAACCTTCGTAAAATCGTTACTGGGTTGTTTGTAGTGTAGCCATACCATATACTCTTAACCGCATTATAAGTTATCGCGTCATCGCTGTAACTTGGGAATGGCTACACAGAACCATATCGTGTTTGCTGTCAAACATGAAGGAATCATACCCCCAGTCCAGCCATGGGCATGAGGGTACGATTCCCCCTTGCTAGGAGGGTGATATGGGAAAAGCGGTAGAATTTAGACACCAATTTAAAAGTGCACATGTACCACAAAATGGCTACTGTCCGCCACCTACACGACTGGCTGGCTGTTGCTGGGGAAAACCCCAGCCTCGCCATCTGGACAATAGGGCTCCTGTGGCAGGGAGGTGCCAGCACCTCCCCAGACAGGATATGTGGATTGGAACAGGGTGGGTGCACCAAATGTCCTTTCAGAGTTGTACGTAGGCAGCTGCAGAGCCCCAATTCTGCATACACCGCCTGGAACCGGTTCAGGGGCATCCTGCCCCTCGCCCAGGCGGGAAACACACAAAGGGGAGTGGGTGTAGCCACCCTTTCCCGCCTCTACTCTGATTGGTAGGCTCTATTTGGGACCATCCCCTAATCTTGGGGATATATGTGAATAACCTGGCCCCAGAGCCTCAGATTCGTCCAGAACTTAACAGAACTGACCTTCGACGAGCTGCTGCCCAGCTGACTGAAGAAATCTCCCTTGGGATAAAGGAGTTATCCCCCTGCTTGGCAGGCACCGAAAAGACTGCAAGATACCCGGTTGGAACTTCGCTGCTCTCACGAACTTCGACGCCTTCCATCAACCTTGAGGTGGGTCTCCAGTGCATCCCAGAGTCCTGTGAGCGTGCCCAGCAAGTCTGAGCACCGTGGACCACGTGGGTGCCGAGATCCCTGCATACCCCGAGACCCCGGCCACCTCTTGCATAGCACACAACCCCGACCAGTGGGGAAGTTGTGCTTTGGCTCATTTCTGAGCCAACCTTCAAGCAGCACCCGTGCCAAAGCTCAGCTCCCTAGTCCACTCCGGTGGCCCGTGGGAGCCCTTTTACGCACTCCATTTTGCTGCCTTCCGCGGTCCCTTGTCTCTCGACTTGTGGGCCCTGACGGAGGACAATCTACCTTTCCAAGAGTTCCCCTGGTTGCTCCAGGCCTGCTCTGCGCTCCCTGCAAAGGAGAGCACCCTCAGACCTCGTGGGTCTGCACCAGCAGCTGCTTTGTCCGTCTTGCGTGGGTTGCGGTTGCCAAGGCTTAGTGGATCCAATCGGGACACTAACACCGCAGCGACCCTCATCCGACGTGGGACAGTCGCCCTCCAGAAGCTGGCCTTCCTTGAAGCCTCCCGGAGCCCGTGACTGCAGAGCCCAGCTGCACCTACCTCACCTGAAGCACCCGACATCGACAGGCTCCTTGCTGTGAGCCCCCTGGTCACTGTGCTGTGACCCAGACTCTGTTCCCCTCTGCTTTCAGGTTCATCTTTACCTTTTCTACATCTTCAATCTTCACGACTTCAACGACGCTTTCAGCTAGCAGCAGTTTGGACTACTTTTCCATAGAAAATCAGCCCGCGACCCGACACCTGAATCGACCTATGCACCCGGCTTCCCTGGGGCAGGTAACAGTGGTACTTCGGTACTCCCGTGGTGGTGGGCTCTCCAAAGCCTTAAGTCTCAAGCCTTAACTTTGTACTGTTGCTAGAAGTGTCTTTAAACTTTAAATATTCAACCGCGACATTCTCCATAGGCTAACATTGCGATCCTGATAGCAGCTCTTTGCACTGCACGCGTCTCCCGTGGGTCCCCTTCCTCTTAACTGTGGGTGGATTCTGAAGGGGCAAGCGATCCTGAATGCCCTAGGCATTGCCTGTAGAATTGTCGTGGTTCTTATACCACTATTTTAGTATATGGTTTGGTCCCCCCCCGGGGCCCATTGATTTCTGTGCTATTTATTGTGTTTATAAATGCTTGTTTGAAGTGTAACTTTGCCACTAGCCACATAAAGTGACTGGGATTCTGTCTAGAATAAATACATATATTTTATATATATACCTGTGTGGGCTACTCTTTCATTTGGTCATTCAAGAGGTTATTATGGTAAAACAATAAGCTTAACACTCCTTCAAGACTTAGCCTGAAGGCTGCTCTCCACAGCTACCACTAGGATAGCTTTCTTTAAAGGTTGTCTTAAACCTATCATCAATAAGAGTCGAATTGGACTGGTGCAAGGTGTCCCTATAACTAGGAACAGCATATGCCAGGCCAACTTCTCACACCCTCTCACCTTCGTTTCATTTCGGAATGGATGGCGTGGGAGAGTGAGAAGGTTTGGTTCCATATGGATAGGGCGGTGACCTGTAGACCCATATGGGATCTTGCCTGGCTCCCACGGGACACTCGATCACGCAGCACCTATATAGCCATTACCCACAAAGACTGCTCGATATCTGGGATAAGTTAGCATTGTCCAGGGGTCTTACCTCTTTTCCGTCTCCTCACAGTCCTATTGCACGCAACCCACATTTCCCGCCTGCCTTGCACCCACATTCTTTTTCGGCCTTGTCGCAAGGGGGATGTTGGACACTCCAGGACCTCTTGAAGGGGGACTCCTTTAAATCCTTTAACCAATGCAAACAGGACTTTCAGCTTTCCGAGGGGGCTCGGTTACAATATCTTCAAATCCGGGTCCAGGCATCATCCTCCGCGCAGGAAGCCACCCACCCTTTAACCCCTTTAGAAAGGTTGGTGCGCACATTTGACAACTCCAGGGGTCTAATCTCTCTGACATATCAAGTCCTTCAACACTCTCCTCGGGTTGTCCCATATGCTTACCAGTCCAGGTGGCAGTCCGACACATCTACTGACATCACATCTACACAATGGGAACATTTGTGGCGCGACATTCCAAAGGTTTTCTGCAGCTTCTCCCAGAGGGAAATCGCATACAAGGTTATGACACAATGGTATTACACCCCCCATAGGTTGCACAAAATATTTCTTACTTCCTCACCTCTCTCCTGGCGCTGTACGGGCACCACTGGGGACTTTTTCCACATCTGGTGGACTTGCCCGCTCTTGACCACCTACTGGAAGGAGGTCCTTAGTCACATCAAACTGGTAATTGGTTAGCCATTACCCAAAACTCCATCCATAGTCCTTTTAGTTCTCAAGCCCCTGAACCTGCTTGCCATGATGCGCAGGGATTGGCACATAAGCCTCCATATGCTTGGCGCCGCCAAACAAATCATAGCTCTCTACTGGAAGAAGGCTGAAATGCCTCCAGTGAATGTCTGGTTCACCCGCCTGTGGCATACTATGGCAATGGAGTTGCTCACGGTGCGTTTGCAACTCCGAGACACCAACTTCATCAAACTCTGGCAACCGTTGATAGACTGTTTTTGCAAATTGGATCATGCCCGTCTTCAGCCTCCGAAACTCTGGGCTCTACGCCTCTTCGAGGATAGCATATCCCCCTCTGATGCGGATAGTCTCTGGGGGCCCAATAGAGATGCTGTTTGATCGCCTCATTAGGTGGGGTTACCCCTGCAAGCTGTCACGCCCCTCCCCTCCTTGCCCCTTCCCACCAATCGGGGATCAGTATCTAGACGTGAGGCGCCTTATCCACCACACCTCAACTACACACAGCCCCCCTCCACCATCCCACTCCCTTCTACAGCTTAGGTAACCTTGCCCACTCCTTGAGCTGTACCCTTGGTCCACGTTGGCTTTGGGACATGCAGCTGCCTTGCTTACTAAACCTACATTCGCCGACCTTGGGGGGTGCTGAATGCCACCCTCCTCTGTCTCCTTGACTTCCTCTCTCTCGTCTTTTTCCTTCTCTCCTCCTTTCAGTTTTCTAATGATCTTGATGGCTATATTGTTTTTATTTGAATTGTATTCTCAAAAAACAGATTTGAAACAAAATCTGCACATACAGGCTCTGCTATGGCAGGCCAGAGACATGTTTAAAGGGCTACCTAAGTGGGGGGCACAACATTGTAGGAGAGTAGGATCTGCTTCTTATAGTTACCCCCACTTTTTACTGATGTTTCACTGTTTTTCGACTTTAGTCTGGCTGGGGCCCT
Organism: Triturus cristatus; assembly: GCF_964204655.1. Lineage (NCBI taxonomy): Eukaryota > Metazoa > Chordata > Amphibia > Caudata > Salamandridae > Triturus > Triturus cristatus. The sequence goes on from NC_140588.1 coordinate 392,170,590, forward strand.
ACTAACCTGGACCCCAGCCTAGCTGCTTCCTCTCTAAATGTATTACCAGTACATTAGGTACACTCCAGATTGGATTCTGGGGTGCCCGTATAAGTCCCTAGTATATGGTATACTATGTACCCAGGGCATTGATGCCCCAGAGGCCTACCAGGGGCTGCAGCATGTATTATGCCACCCCCGGGAAGCCTTCCAAAATGACACCACAGGACTGATACTGCAGCCTGGGTAAGGTGGTGCATGCACCCCTTGCTGAGATGTAGGTTCACTATATCTCTCCATATCACTGCACAAATAAACCTATCAGTCACCCCTATGGCAGGCCTTACTAATCCTGAAGGCAGGATGCTGGTGTGAGAGGGTGCCCATGCATGAGCAGAGCCCCTCTGCAGCCTTCGGAACCTTTATTCCGGGGTTTTTTGTGATGCAGCCAAGCCATATACTCTTAAGTGCATTATAACCAAACGGTAAATGCTAACTTTGGAATGGCTGCACTGAAACATGTCGTGTTTGGTGTCAAACACCTTGGAATCATACCCCCACGCCAGTAACCGGTGTGGGAGTATGATCCCACACTTCTAGAGGGAGAGACATGACAGTACCGGTATACCCGGTACCAGCTAACAGAGCCCTGGCATCACAAAATGGATGCTGCCAGCCACAGACACGAGTCTGGCCTCTTGCTGCTGGATGAAACTCTGGCAGGGGAGGCCTGGACAATAGGTTTCCTGTCACACGGAGGTATCGCCACCTCCCAGTGTATTGGGACTGGGTGGGTGCACTCCAAGAGTGCTTTGAAGTTCAGCACTGGGGGCACATTTGGTGTCCCTGTGCATAGTCTAGCTCAAACCGGTTGCAGGGGCTACCAGCTCTGGCACGAAACTGGACAAAGGAAATGGGTGTAGCAACCCCTCTTTCATGACCCTCCCATAGGTGGGTCCCTAGAGTTTGTACCACCCTTCCTTGGGTATAAGAAAGGAATCCCTGGCTACAGGCATTTAGATTATACCTGGATGAAACTCTGATACTGAATCCTGGAACTTCAACGAGCTACATTGAACTAAATGACTGAAGAATCTCCCTTGGAGTAAAGGAGTTACTCCCCTGCAAGGCAGGCACCAAAGACGCATCTGACCGGTTTGCATTTCCGAAGCTCTTGAGGACTCTGAAGAACTTTGCAACACAGGAGGTGGGTTTCCGTGGTCTTAGAGGTCGATCAGTGCCCACAGCAAGTCTGAGGCCCGGATCTCTAGTGGCAACCTGAACCCCTGGACACCGCGTCACTTTGCAGAAGCATCAGTTTTCAAATGACTCCTGCAGCTGAGCTTTGGGTTACTTGTAGTCCTGACCCCGAGCAGCATTTACACCGAAGATTGCCCGCCTACACTCCACGAGTGTTCCGTGAGCTGGCCCTTTGTGTTTTCTCTTGAGGTCCCTTCGCGATCCCTAGTCTGTCAACTGGTGGGTCCCTGTGAAGGAAACTATACTTCTAATTGGGCCTACCTGGTTGCTCCAGATGTGCCCTGACTCTCCATTGCTTGGGCAGTCCCCAGGACCTTGCTGGTCTGCACCGATGTATCTTTTCTTTTACTGCGTGGGTTTCTGTTGCCAAGACTTGTTGGGTCCAATCCAGGCACCGACACCGCAGCACTCGACATCCTTCATGGGGCAGCTCGAATCCTGCTCCTGGTGGTCCTCGTGGCTGCAGAGTCAAGCTTCACCTCTTTGCACCTGAATCACCCAACATCGGTGGGCATTCGTCTATCGGGACAGAGTCTGGGTCACTGGCAAGTGACCCAGACTCTGTCCCCTCTGCTTTCAGATTCTTCTGATCTTCGATCCAGGCTCGGATCTCACCGGACACTTTTCTCCTTCCTGGCAGCAGCACTTTGCAGCAGGTCGCCATTGAAATCAACGACGATTCCCGACACCATTTGACACCTATGCACACAGGCTTTGCTGGGTAAGGTAACTAGAGTACTCGGTGCTCCCATGGCTGCTGGCCCTAGAACCCCCTAAGTCTAAAGGGGTTTGCCCAAAGTTCTCTCATAATTGTCCTTAACTTCTAAAATTCCAACCTCAACTTTCCCATAGAATAGTACGGTAGTACGGGGCTCGCGCCTGTGTTCTCACACTGCATGCGTCCCCCGTGGGTCTCCTGTGTCACTACCTTGGGTGGTTCCTTGGGGTCCAAGCGATTCTATGTGCACTGTGTCTAGTCAAGTCGTGGTTCTTATACCACTTTCTTAATATATGGTTTGGTCCGCCCCCAGGGCCCATTGTATATTGTGCTATTTACTGTCGTTTTAGAAATATTTTATTGTGTATCTTGGACTCTAATCTCATAAAGAGATTAGTAGTGAGTGTTTAGAAATAAATACCTATATTCTATATATACCTTGTGTGGTTCTCCTTTCATTTAGTGATTCAAGAGGTTATAATCTGGTAAGTAAACCAAGCTGCTTTACACTCCTTGAAGGCTGCTCTCCATAGCTACCACTAGGATAGCTTTCAATAAAAGTTGTCTTTAAACCTATCATCAATAAGGGTTGTTTGGACTGGTACAAGGTGCCCACTATAACTAGTGGACAGCATATGTCAGGCCAACTTCTCACATTGGTGTGCAGCGGTTGGATTCAAGCTTGCTATTGCTTTACCAGATAATCTCTTTGAGTGACTAACTGAAAACCACTATAGGTACTATAGGTACATATAAATCAAGTTAAGAATACAGTAAGTTCTACTGAACTTAGAGTTGTGTGTCAAGGGCTTAGCACCCCCTTTCTACAACTCAAGAGAGTTTAGTAGGCCCCACTAGAGTAGGTAGGTGCATGCACCACCCCACACTAGTTATGTCTTCAAGGGCAGAAGCCAGTGGGCCTCGCTCAACTAAGTATGACAATGTTACATACTAAGAATTGAGGACTATGTGTGCCCTCAAGGATATTGAAGTCAGGGAAAAGCTCAACCACACAACATCTCATAAAGTTGTTGCTTACAGATGACCTAAGAAAGACCGCAGGGTCTGATGAGCTTGGCAGAGTGGGTGGGGCAGCAGAAGAGGACAGGCCAAGAGGTGACAACACCTATGACCTAGAATCTGAAGCTGACCAGGAGGATCAAGATGATTCTAACCTGGAAAATCCAATCCATCCTGAAGGTGGTGAGGGAGGCCTCAGTTGCCCCCTCTATACCCCACCTGGAAGGATTGGCGGTGTGCCCAGATGATCAAGATCTCCTTCACAGGAGTCTAATCACTCTGGTACATCTGAAGGGACCTCTGCCTCTCATAGGACCATTTTTCCTCAACAGAGGAAGTCCTCTTATGAGAGAAAATGCAGACTGACCCAGTTTGAGGAAGCTAAGCTTAGGATCAAGAGAGAACAGTTAGCATTAGATACGGAATTCCTGGAACTCCAGAGAGCTTCACATAGATGGGGCTAGAGACCCATGGTGGCAGCAACAGTGTCCCTAGCAGTAGAGAGCCTACTCATGACCCTAGAAACCTGAACAACATTGTTCCTCCCTACCATAGTGGGGATGACACCCACAAATGAATTACTGCACTGGAAAGGGCCTGTAAAGTACAGAGGGTCCCTCAGGAGCAGTGGGCAGCAATCTTGTGGCTCTCCTTTGCGGACAAAGGTAGAGACAAGCTCCTCACTGTAAGAGAAGAGGATGCAGACCATTACAAAGTCTTGAAGAGTGCACTGATAGAGGGGCTTGGCCTAACAACTGAACAGTACAGGTTGAAGTTCAGAGATGCCCAAAAGGCACAGACTCAAGACTGGGTTGACTTTGTAGATTGTGCTACTAAGGCTCTGGAGGGCTAGTTACTTGGCAGTAAAGTGTGTGATTTTAAAGGATTATAAAATGTGATTATGAGGGAGCAGATCCTTAATAATTGTCAAAATCGGCTGTTGCATCAGTACCTGGTGTATTCTGATCTGACCTCTCCCCAAGAATTGGGTTAGAAGGCAGACAAATGGGTCAGAACCAGGATGAGGCAGAAGCTTCAGAACCAAGGTGGTGACTCCATGAAGCAGGATTCCAAAAAGTCTGAAAAGGGTGGGGACAAGGGTGAAGACCAGAAGTCTTCTCAAGTCCCCACAAATCGGCATCTGGTGGGGAGTCCCAATCTAACAAGGGTAAAGGCCAAAAGAAACTATGGTGTAAAATCTGTAAACCCATTGGACAAGTGATTGTACAAAGACCAAAGACTCAAATCCAGCCACCATTTCTCCTAAGGCAACTGTTCCCCCTAGTTCAGCTCCAAGTGGTGGTACTCAGAATAAGGGCATAGTAGGGTTAACCCTGGGTTCTGAGATGGACTCTGGCCTAGTCAGAGTTCCAACTCAGGCTGTACTGATCTGTGATGGAGGCATTGATATGTCCTCCTTTGTGAGTTCCAGTATTCTGGGCAAATACAGACAGCAGCCTTTAATTAATGGAAAAGAGGCTTAGGCATTCAGGGACACAGGAGCAAGTGTCACAATGGTGACAAAAGATCTTGTGGCTCCTGTGCAGATCACACTTGGTGAAATGTACCAAGTGACCAATGCTAGCAATGTCAGGGCAGACCATTCCTTGGCAGTTGTTAATTTCTCCTGGGGAGGGGTAACAGGCCTTAAGAAAGTTGTGGTAAGTGCGGACCTCCCTGTAGAATGCTTGCTTGCCAATGATTTGGAAACTTCAGCTTGGGCTGAAGTGGATCTCAGGACTCGTGCAGAAATGTTGGGAATCCCTGCACATGTGTTTGCTGTGACCAGGTCACAATCAAAAATGTCAAAAACTGAACAGGCCCTGGATTTTGGAAGAATGGGCCAGGTGCCTCCCAAGAAAAGGAGCAGCAGAGGTAAGGCAGTGTCTTCCCCCCGACTCAGAAAGAAGATCAGTCTTCGAAAGGAGATGATCTCAGGCCTGAAGAAGAAACTGTCCCAGATGAGCTTGAACCTGACCAGGTTAAGTTCTTGGGGACAGGGGGCCCTTCCAGGGCCGATCGGAGCTGCCCTTCTCTTGAACCCCTCAGAAAGCAAGCTGCTGATGAGGCTGCTGGGAATGCTAGTGGAACCCATGAGATATATTGGGATGATGGACTCCTGTACTCAGAGTAGAGACCCCAAGCCTGGTGCCTCCAGGAGGTTGGTTATACCTCTGAAGTTCAGGGGCTTCCTATTGACACTAGCCCATGATATTCCCTTAGCAGGACACTTGGGCCAAGACAAGACTTGGGACAGAATTGTCCCTCTCTTTCATTGGCCCCACATGTCTGAAGACACCAAGGAGTTTTGTCGCTCCTGTGTCACCTGTCAAGCCAGTGGTAAGGCAGGTGGTACAACAACCCCCCCCCCCCGATGCAACTACCTGTGGTGGGGGTTCCCTATGAGAGGGTTGGGATTGACATAGTTGGTCCCATGGATCCTCAGACAGCATCTGGGCACAGATGTATACTGGTGGTGGTGGATCATGCCACTAGGTACCCAGAAGTCATTCCCCTTGGGACCACTACAGCTCCTGTGGTGGCAAGAGCCCTACTTGGAACCTTTTCCAGAGTGGGTTTCCCTAAGGAGGTAGAATCAGACAGGGATGCAAACGTCATGTCTAGTTACTTAACAAAGATGCGGAAGGAGTGTGGAGTAAATTACAAATGTACCACCCTTTATCACCCACAATGCAATGGGTTAGTTGAAAGGTTCAACAAAACCCTAAAGGGCATGATTAAAGGTCTCCCAGAAAAGCTTAGGCATAGATGGGACATACTTTTACCCTGCCTTCTATTTGCCTACAGGGAAGTTCCACAGAAGGGGGTTGGTTACAGCCCATTTGAGCTTCTGTTTGGACATCCAGTTAGGGTTCCATTGTGTCTGGTGAAGGAGGGATAGGAGTTACCTCTCAAACCCCCTAAACAGGATATTGTGGACTATGTACTTGGTCTCCGCTCCCGGATGGCTGAGTACATGAAAAAGGCAACTAAAAACCTTGAGGCTAGCCATCAATTACAAAAGGCCTGGCATGACCAAAAAGCTGTGCTGACTGTTTACCAGCCAGGGCAGAAGGTATGGGTGTTGGAGCCTGTGGCCCCAGCAGCCCTCCAAGGTAAGTGGAGTGGCCCCCATACAATACTTGAGCAGAACGGAGAGGTCACCTACCTGGTGGACCTAGGAACTCTCAGGAGCCCCCATAGGGAGCTCCATGTCAACAGGCTCAAGCCATATGTCGACAGGGCTGCAATGGGCTTGCTCATGGCAACTGATGAGGGACAGGAGGAAGACAGTGACCCACTCCCTTACCTGCTCTCTCAGAACCCTGATGATGGATCAGTAGATGGTGTAGCCTTGGCAGGCAGTCTCACTGTCCAGCAACAAACTGACTGCAGAAATGTTCTCAGCCAGTTTAGACATATGTTCTCACTGACTGCAAGTCAGACTACCTGGTGCACTCATGAAGTGGACAATGGGGACAGTCTGCCTGTTAAAATTAAGATTTACAGGCAACCTGATCATGTCATGGACTGTATCAGGGCTGAAGTCTAGAAGATGTTGGAATTGGGAGTCATTGAAAACTCAGATAGCTCTTGGGCTAGTCCAGTGGTCTTAGTGCCCAAACCTCACACCAAAGATGGCAAGAGAGCGATGAGGTTTTGTGTAGACTACAGGGGTCTCAATGCAGTCACTAGGACTGATGCCCATCCAATCCCACGGGCAGATGAGCTTAAAGATACTTTGGCCTCAGCCAAGTTTCTTAGAACATTTGACTTGACAGCTGGCTACTGGCAGATCAGACTAGCTGAAGATGCAAAGACAGCATTTTCTACCCCTAGTGGGCATTACCAATTTGTAGTGATGCTCTTTGGTTTGAAAAATGCACCTGCCACTTTCCAAAGGTTGGTAAATAAAGTCCTTTGGGCCTGGACGCCTATAGTGCAGCAGATCTAGATGATATTGCTGTCTTTAGCTCCACCTGGGAGGATCACCTGGTCCACCTGAGGAATGTTTTGGAGGCCCTGCAAAAAGCAGGCCTAACTAGCAAGGCCACTAAGTGCCAGATAGGGCAGAGTCAGGTTGTGTACCTGGGCCACCTTGTGGGTGAAGGCCAGGTTGATCCATTGCAGAGCAAAATCCAGACCATAATGGACTGGGTTGCTCCAACCACCCAGACTCGGGTCAGAGCTTTCTTGTGCCTGGCTGGGTACTACAGAAGATTTGTAAAAGGTTATGGATCCATAGTGACCCCATTGAATGACCTAACTTCAAAGAAAATGCCCAAGAAAGTTCAGTGGACAGTCAGCTGTCAAAAGGCATTTGATGACCTAAAGCAGGCCATGTGCACTGCTCCAATTCTGCAAGTCCTAACTACTCCAAATAATTCATTGTTCAAACAGATGCATCTGAGTTGGGGGTTGGGGCTGTGTTATCACAATTGAATGATGAAGGTCAAGATCAGCCAGTAGCTTTTATTAGCAGAAGGCTGATCCCCAGAGAGAAACATTGGTTAGCTTTGAGAGGGAGGCCTTGGCTGTGGTTCGGGCTCTGAAGAAGTTGAGGCCATACTTGTTTGGCACTCACTTCATTGTTCAGACAGACCATAAGCCCCTCTTATGGCTAAAACAGATGAAGGGTGAAAACCCCAAACTTTTGAGGTGGTCCACTTCCCTTCAGTGAAACATAGACCTGGGAGCAACCATGCCAACGCAGATGGACTCGCCAGATATTTCCACTTAGAACATGAAGACTCATCTGGTCAAGGTTAGTTTAATGTCCTTACGTTTGGGGTGGGGGGGGGGGTTGTAGGAGAGCAGGATCTGCTTCACATAGTTACCCCCACTTTTTGCTGATGTTTCACTGTTTTTCGACTTTAGTCTGGCTGGGGCCCTGCTAACCAGGACCCCAGCCTAGCTGCTTTCTCTCTAAATTGATTACCAGTACATTAGGTACACTCCAGATTGGATTCTGGGATACCCTTATAAGTCCCTAGTATATGGTATATTAAGTACCTAGGGCATAGGTACCCCAGAGGCCTACCAGGGGCTGCAGCATGTATTATGCCACCCCTGGGAAGCCTTTCAAAATGACACCACAGGACTGCTACTGCAGCCTGGGTAAGGTTGTGCATGCACCACTTACTGAGATATAGGTTCACTATATCTCTCCATATCACTGCACATATAAATCTATCGGTCACCCCTATGGCAGGTCTTACTAATCCTGAAGGCAGGGTGCTGGGTTTTATGTGAGAGGGTGCCCATGCATGAGCAGAGCCCCTCTGCAGCCTTAGGGACCTTTATTCCGGGGTTGTTTGTGATGCAGCCAAACCATATACTCTTAAGTGCATTATAACCAAACTGTAAATGCTAACTTTGGAATGGCTGCACGGAAACATGTCGTGTTTGGTGTCAAACACCTTGTAATCATACCCCCACACCAGTAACCGGTGTGGGAGTATGATCCCACCCTTCTAGAGGGAGACATGACAGCACCGGTATACCCGGTACCATCTAATAGAGCCCTGGCTCACAAAATGGATTCTGCCAGCCACAGACACGAGTATGGCCTCCTGCTGCTGGACGAAACTCCGGCAGGGGAGGCCTGGACAAAAGGTTTCCGGTCACAGGGAGGTGTCACCACCTCCCAGACAGGCTTTAGTGTATTGGGGCTGGGTGGGTGCACTCCAAGAGTGCTTTGAAGTTCAGCACTGGGGGCACATTTGGTGTCCCTGTGCATAGTCCAGCTCAAACTGGTTGCAGGGGCTACCAGCCCCTGCTCTGGCGCAAAACTGGACAAAGGAAATGAGTGTAGCCACCCCTCTTTCCTGAACCTCCCATAGGTGGGTCCCTATAGTTTGTCCCCCCCTTCCTTGGGTATAAGAAAGGAATCCCTGGCTACAGGACTTTAGATTACACCTGGATGAAACTCTGATACTGAATCCTGGAACTTCAACGAGCTACATTGAACTAGATGACTGAAGAATCTCCCTTAGAGTAAAGGAGTTACTCCCCTGCAAGGCAGGCACCAAAGACGCATCTGACCGGTTTGCATTTCCGAAGCTCTTGAGGACTCTGAAGAACTTTGCAACACAGGAGGTGGGTTTCCGTGGTCTTAGAGGTCGATCAGTGCCCACAGCAAGACTGAGGCCCGTATCCCTCGTCGCGACCGTGAAAGCCAAACCTCTGGCCACCGCATCACTTTGCAGAAGCATCAGCTTTCCAACGACTCCTGTAGCTGAGCTTTGGGTTACTTGTAGCCCTGACCCCGAGCAGCATTTGCGCCGAAGATTGCCTGCCTACACTCCACAAGAGTTCCGTGAGCTGGCCCTTTGTGTTTTCTCTCGAGGTCCCTTCGCGATCCCTAGTCCGTCAACTGGTGGGTCCCTGTGAAGGCAACTTTACTTCTTATTGGGCTTACCTGGTTGCTCCAGATGTGACCTGACTCTCCATCACTTGGGGAGTCCCCAGGACCTTCGTGGTCCACACCGAAGCATCTTTTTTCTTCCTGCGTGGGTTGCTGTTGCCAAGGCTTGTTGGGTCCAACCCGGGCACCGACAGTGCAGCACTCGACATCCTTCATGGGACAGCTCGAATCCAACACCTGCAGAGTCAAGCTTCACCTTTTCGCACCTGAATCACCCGATATCGGTGGGCATTCGTCTATTGTGCCCCTGGTCACTGGCAAGTGACCCAGACTCAGTCCTCTCTGCTTTCGGGTTCTTCTGATCTTCGATCCAGGCTTGGATCACACCGGACACTTTTCTCCTTCCCGGCAGCAGCACTTTGCAGCAGATCGCCATTGAAATCAACAACGATTCCTGACACCATTTACACCTATGCACCCGGCTTCCCTGGGTGAGGTAACTCGAGTCCTCCGGTGCTCCCGTGGGTGCTGGCCATAGAACCCCCTAAGTCTAAAGGGGTTTGCTCAAAGCCCTCTCCTAAGTGTCCTTAACTTCTAAAATTCCAACCACGATTTTTACCATAGAATAGTACGGGGCTCGCGCCTGTGTTCTCACACTGCACGCGTCCCTCGTGGGTCTCCTGTGTCACTACCTTGGGTGGTTCCTTGGGGTCCCAGCGAGTGCTCTAGGCACTGTGTCTAGTCAAGTCGTGGTTCTTATACCACTTTCTTAATATATGGTTTGGTCCGTCCCCAGGGCCCATTGGATATTGTGCTATTTACTGTTGTTTTAGAGCTGTATTATTGTGTATCTTGGACTCTAATCTCATAAAGAAATTAGTAGTGAGTGTTTAGAAATAAATACATATATTTTATATATGCCTTGTGTGGTTCTCCTTTCATTTAGTGATTCAAGAGGTTATAATCTGGTAAACCAAGCTGCTTTACACTCCTTCAAGACTTAGCCTGAAGGCTGCTCTCAATAGCTACCACTAGGATAGCTTTCAATAAAGGTTGTCTTTAAACCTATCATCAATAAGGGTTGTTTGGACTGGTGCAAGGTGCCCACTATAACTAGTGGACATCATATGCCAGCCCAACTTCTCACAAACATGTGCTGCAGGCCCACTTGTTTTGTTTAATTTACAGGTCCTGAGCACATATAGTGCACTTTACTAGGTTTTTATATGTAAATTAAATATGCCTATCGGTTACAAGTCAATGTTATCATCTTTTAAAGGAATGTGCACAAGCACTTTAGCACTGGGTAGCAGTGGTAACGTGTGCAGAGTCCCAAGGCCAGCAAAAACTAAGTCAGCAAGAACAGGAGGTCTGAAGGCTAAACATTAGGGGGAACCCACACTAAGGATGCCAGGTCTAACCAGTTCACTTTCAAGTGTTATGAAGGAATTCTTATCTAAACTGTCTATCAAACATCTCAAAACCGTAGTGTATTGTCCTAGAACCAATGCATAGGTTGAAAGGGGAAACCGTATGATAAAAGAATACATTCAGCTTGCCTGTATAAATAATTGTGCTGTAGAGAAATCAATTGAGGAAATGTTATGGTCTTTTCATACCACATCTTGATCTTGAAAAAACTAAGGTCAAAAGGCGCGCCGGGTCCGAACGGCTTGCCAAATGGGCTTTTTAAATACGACCAATCATTTTGTGCAGAATATCTTACCCCTTTGTACAACCACGCATTTCAATCGGGAAGTATTACCTCTTCATGGAGAGGGAGCATTTTGCACCCAATTTTCAAAACAGGTGCGCGCTCGGATCCAGCGAATTACAGACTGATTGCGCTTACAGACGTAGAGGCCAAGGCATATGCATCTAATCTCCTGAAAGCATTGGAAGACTGGGTTAGTAGTAACAACATCCTCCCAATCACCCAGACAGGGTTCAGGCCTGGAACCAACACGTCATGTAACCTGAAAGCGCTGAATCTTCTTGTAGACAAAGCAAAGGCCAAATCTACGAAACTGTACACCTGTTTCGTCGATCTAAAAGCGGCATTCGACACAGTACCAAGGGAGATCCTATTGGAAAAGATGGCCAGCTGGGGCACACCTCCGAAGTTGCTATGGGCGATTATAAATTTGTACACTTCGACGTGGGTTAACATAAAACTTGGCAACGGGGACAGAACAACACCAAAAATCCCCACCTACATTGGCCTTAAGCAGGGATGTGTATTGGCCCCCACCCTTTTCAATATCTTTACTGCAGACCTTGATAAGAGCATCTCAGAGATCCAAACAGACCCTCCAAATTTAGCCCAACACAAAATAAGGAGTATGCTGTACGCTGATGACATAGTCCTTTGCAGCCAGACCCCGTTGGGTCTCCAACGTGCTATAACAAGGCTGCACAAATACATCTGTACGCATGGGCTGCAATTCAACTATAAAAAACGAAAGTGGTCTATTTTGCGTCTCACCCAGGGCAGCAAACATCCAGATGGTACATCGCTGGACATTACATAGAGCAAAGTTCCACCTACAAGTATTTGGGAGTACTCGTTGACTCAAGATGGTCATTAAGAGAACACACCCTGCACAGAAAAGCCCAGGCAAACAAACTGCGGTTCGCCTTAAACATATTACAAACTAAATTAAAATGTCCATCCAATGAATATCTGCTGAAAGTGATTGCTGCCAAATTTTTACCCTCCCTCACGTATGGTTCCGACCTATACAGAGGTAAAGACGCTAATTTCCTGAACCTCTAACAGTCAGTGTTGTTTAAACATCTTTTTCAAATTCCACAGTTTGCATCTCAGGCGCAGGTACGCCTTGATTTTGGGTTATTAAATCCGCACCAAGCCAGACAAGCCGCCACAATAAAAACGTGCTGGAAACTACGAGCAGCTCAAGAAGACTCACTGATGGGTCACTGTTGGTCTGAAATTAACAGTCAAACAAAAGGAAAAAAGGCTTGGATAACAACACTGGAAGAATCATTGAAAAGTTTAGACATGCAAGAGATGTGGAAGTCCAAACATACCTTTGCGGCCTTTAAAAAAATAACCAATGGAGCTGCAAAACAGAAATCCTGGATGGCTGATAAAGCAGCTCTGACAAAAATACAGCTGGATGGTATTGGCCTCGTATGAGAGATGCGCCCCGAAACCGTATCTAGTCAAGTACATAACATCATCCACGCAACAAATGTTACTACGACTACGGCTGGGGACCTACACCACAAAAGATCAGATCCCGGCATGGCAGCAAACATGGCCAACAGCACTGTGCAGGCTTTGTGGTCTCTCCGAAGAAACCTTGATTCATGTCCTGTGCATTTGTCCCCGTTTGAGTAAATTGAGACAGTATTATCTCTTACAGATATTCCGCCTTTTCCAAATTAGAACATGTCGGTCGGCAGTACTGTTAGTACTGAACAGCCAACAGCTGCAGACAGCTTGCAGGGCCACCAGATTTTTTCAGAAAGTGAGTCTCCATCTGCTGAAAAACGAAAAAGAGGTGACCTATTGGGCAAAACCTAAAGTCTTATTGGAATAAATGACTTTGAAGATAGACAATGAAAGTTGGACTTTATTTCTCCAAATGTTTTCCTAATTATTTATTTAAATTAAATAAGTTCTTTTGAATTTTACTCCTTTGTAAAGGTTTTAATTAACCATACACAATAAAATTTTACTTACTTAATTACATTACCAATCCCCTTTGTTATCTCTCAGGGGAAAGAAACCAAGCACAAAGTTTTACCCAGCTGGTTAGGAAGTGGAGAATCACAGGCAATAGACATGTTTGCAAACAAAGACAAACTTTTGCGGCATCAGAACCAATTTATGAATTGGCATAGTTCTGAACATGGCACCAAGTATCATCAGTGGGTTGTAGGTGATTGGATAAACGTCAATTGGCTAAGAGGTTATAGCGATGGTAAAAGTACATTTTCTAAACCTATGCACATTGTTCATTTCAACTTTTACAACATTGCCTTTTAACATCAATAAACATGGAGCAGGGACAGAATTTCCAAATGTCACAACATTCACAACAAAAGACAAGATATTGGAAGTAACGTTACTAATTATTCCACATCTAGTGAAGACATTCCACATAACAAAGGATTTATAAAAAACATCTAAGTGTCTCAAAGACTTTTACATGCATTAGAAGTATTTTAGTGATTTTCTACTCGTATAGATATCCCGTAACTAGTAATACTTATTTTCAACACCTTTTACTCAAAGACATATATTAGAAGTGGCTGTATTTATTTTGTATTTTAATGAAAGAAGGTGTGTGATAGCTTACTTTTATGTATAGATTAGTCACGTTTAAAGAGTTCACATATGTTAGTCACATTTAAAATGTTCTATAAGCTATCCCTCTCCTACCCTTCTTTTCCCTTCCATTTACCCCTTATGAACAATAAAGCCTGAGTTTAGAATATTGAGAAACGACAGTTTGTGTAACGAGAAAAAAGGACACGTACAATAACTTAGATGTTTTTCACCTGATCGGAGTCTTATCAACATTATTTCAAGCCTCCAATTATTTAATCGGGTTTTTAGTTATAGCCAAGTGGAGAATACTACAATAGTCGAGCTGTGGCGTGATCAGGGTGTGGACTACAGTCTTCTGTGCTGTGAAAGGAAAGAACTCAAAGAACCTTTTTTAAAGATTAAATTAAAGAGAAACACGTTTTTGAGACTCTACTGACCTGGCGATGGGAAGAAAGATCAATACAAATTTCACTCCAAGGTTCTTTGCTACCTCTATGGGAGGGGGAGGCTTAGAAACACGTTTCTGCCACTATGCTAAAGCAGAAAACTGGTCGTGGTGACCAGAATTTCCGTTTTGTCCGTGTTACATTTTAAGTGATTATCATTCATCAGAACTGGTAACTTGAGACAGACAGTTTTTAAAATTTTCTTCAGAATTTGAGTAATTCTTGTTGAGTGGCAAGCTCAGATGTGTATCATCGGTACATGGCATAGTAGTGATACCAAAGAGTTCACTAGTGCAATCAGGGGAGGGAGACATGTATCATTGAACAATGTAGGGCTTTGAAACGAACCCTGAGAAACACCATATTTCAGTAGTTTTTTATCTCATTCAATGACTACCGTTCCTATAAATCCAAGTATCAAAGCCATACAAGAATTTGATTCAAAGTCCATCCATTCAACTCAACATTCCGTTTCACACTACAAATCCCAAAATGCACAACTTCTACTCCTCACTCATCCACGCACATACAATGTCCCTATTGATCCACACGTCTTTGGTTTACTGCATCAGCCACCTTGTCTGCTCACAGTCATTTCTGCTCAGCATTGGGATACAGAGTGGGTCAGTTTTGAATCTCCGGGTACAACCACCTATAACATGTATGTACAGTTCTCGGTTCTAAGCATACAGGTCCGATCAGCACTTAACGGATCCAGTTGGAACCATCAGCTCTGCTACCAGATCTGTCAACATGCTAAACCACATCTCAGTTTACTCTATTGAGCATGCTGGCAGTGGATCAGGAGCAGTGTAGTCCCGCGTGACCTGTTTCTCTGCATTGTAAAGCGGGGGGTGGGAGGGGGAGCAGAAGGCAAGACAGACAAGAATCTTAATTTAAAGGTTTACTCACAGAATTAAAGTACAGAAATGCATAAGCTGGGCCAGAATTCAATATATGTCAAGTAGCATACACATGAAGAATCAAGCAAAGAACTTAGGGGCATATTATCAAGGACGGCATTAAAATGATCGCCGGTTTAGCGGCAGAGAGCTGCCGCTAAAACAGCGTTAATGGGCTTGCTAATATGCGTTATAGAATTCCAATAGAAGCCCAGGTTAGATGTGCAGGACAACTAACCTGGGCTTCTATTGGAATTCTATAACTCATATTAGCAAGCAGATTATCGCAGTTTTAGCGGCAGTTTCCTGCCACTAAAATGGCGATAATTTTAACGAGGTTCTTGCTAATATGTCCCATAGTGCTTTAGACAAAGCTTCATACATAAACTACATCAGAGCATGTGACAGACATAGTGATACGCTGCACATTGCAGGGGTGGGGTACAGAGATGCGGAGATGTGGAACTCGGAGCTTGGGGAACCCTACCACTTTTTTAGGTCTCGCCTACGTAGTGCGCATGCGCTGCGTAGGAGAGAGACCTAATGCCATCGGCAAAGCTTTGGGGGCAAAAACGTGCATGCGTTGCATTGCTTGCAATGGCAACGCGTGCACGTCTGGCGATATCCTTGCGGGAGCACGCGGCACCATATGGTGGCGCCATATGGTCGCACGCTCCCGCAAGGGAATCACGCAGGCCCCCTCCCCTGCTGCCGCGCGCTTCTTAAGTCAGGGGGAGATTAAGTGATTTGCCCACAATTCACCACAAACTGTTTGCCTCATTTTCCAAGTTTTGCCACTGTCACACATGGTCCAGCTTGATTTGCATTTTCTACTTAATACATTCACAGTCGTTCATGAGATTTTAGGGAGGGTGCGACTGTGGAATGTCGATAGGCGGTCTATGTTGAAGTTTCACTACGAGCCGTACACTGCAGTACTTGTCGCCGGTCTGAAGATGTCACTGTCTCGCAAGTGGCGCTCCAGCTCATTTGTTTTCACTTTCCCAACTAGTGCTGAATGCAACTTCCTATTGCGTCATCACAAATGGAGATAGCTGGAGAAGGAGCCTAGCGCGCAACCAAGATGGCCGCGTAGGTGCGAGGCTCCCGAGGACCTCTGCGACCTCCTGAATTAATCCTGGCTATATCCTGTCCTTTTTGAGGGGACTGTGTCGGTGAACCCGAGCTGAGGCGCCACCCGTTTTCCGTGCTCGAATCGGACCCCGAACACCGGCGGGAGCGCCGATCGAAGGTTGCGGCCTTCCCCGTGCCGGCCCCCCGGATTGGAGTAGTGGGGCGATCCGGGGACAAAGTGAACAACAGCGGCGGGCACGGCTGGGCGACTCGCGTACCCCGCGCTTTCACTTTCACTTTTGCTCCCTCCTCGCCTCCAGCGAGGTAGGGTCGCGAAGCGGGGTGCGGTGGTGTGGTCTTGTCCAGGTGCCCGGCTGACCCGCCTGCTGTGGATCGTCCTGCGGTGCGGTGGCCGCCCTCCCCCCCCCGGACCCCGTGAACGGGTCTATCGGCCCTTTTGAGGAGATTGGCACGACGGTGGGAAAGCAAGCATGTCCACCAAACAAGATGGCGACCGGGCGAAGTTGAAGACGACCCGCCGTGGCCCGGCGCACCAATCCAACAGTATGGACCGCTACACCCTCCAGAAGGGATCTCCGGAGACATCGCGCACGTCCCCGGCGGGCCTGACGGAGACACCTGCCCAGCCGGTGGACCTGACCCTCCGGGACGTCATGGGCGCCATCGCGGAGATGAAGGCCTCGGTGGACCAGCGCTTCGACACCCTAGCGCGAAAAATAGACTCGGTCCTTGTGGATGTGAGCCTGGTGAGGGCCGACCTCTCTAAGACTAATGACCGGGTCGATTCCCTGACCCACACCACAACGGGCCTCGAGACAGATGTGGCGGCCCTCCAAAAGGAGGTGCGCCGGCTTGGCCAGGCGAGCGCCCTGATGGACCGGCGACTGGAGGATTCCGAGGGTCGGGCCAGGAGGAATAATGTTCGTATTGTGGGGGTGCCGGAGGGACGAGAGGCGGAGGCCGCCGACCTTTTTGTGGAAGATCTAATCCTTACCCATCTGCAGCCCCGGGGCCTGAGTAAGCTTTTTGCGGTTGAGCGTGCTCACCGAGTCCCTGGGGGCAGGCCGAAGGCCGGTGCCCCGCCGCGGCCTCTCATTGCCCGGATTTTTAATTTTCGGGACAGGGACGCTATCCTGCAGACCTCCAAGCAACAGGGATCGGTCAAGCTTGACAACATGGATGTGCGTTTTTACCCAGACTTTACTCCGGCGGTCCAAAAGCAGAGACTCAGTTTTCTCGGTGTTAAACGTCGCCTGCGGGACCTGAACCTAAAGTACTCAATGCTCTTTCCAGCTAAGCTAAGGGTGGAGGTGGAAGGTCGCACGCACTTCTTTGATCGCCCCGAGGCGGCTGGGGACTGGTTGGACACTCTGCCTGATGATCGGGGCCGGGGGGGTGGGGGGGGTGCGGGCGGTGGAGAGGGCCTGCCGGATCAGAATTAAGGGGTGGATAATAGGATCGTGTATGTTCCCCTCCTATGGAGGTCGTACGGGGTCTGTTGGGGGCTTCCCTCCTCCTCTGGGGTACTAGTTAGTCTTTCTCTATGGGGCGACAGGCACACTGCACTTTGGGGGGGCTGACTGGGCTCATGCAGGGGTGCAGGGAGGGGGGAGTTCTGCTGGGATGGGGGGGCGGGGGGGGTGTGTTGTTTGTTTGCACCGCAAGGCAAACCCTTTACTGTATTGCTGTTCTCGAAATGCTCTGTGGGGGACGACTGATTGCTTCTACGTATGATGGGGGGTAGGGACTTGGCTGTGCTGTCCTGGAATGTTAACGGCCTGGGGGATCGGATTAAGCGTGGTGTGGTCCTGCAGTTCCTGAAACGTATATCGCCAGATGGTGTCTTCTTGCAGGAGACACACCTTATAGGTAACTCCTTCCATGCCATGAATCGGCGGGGCTATCGTTTGGTGGCCCACTCGGGCTTCACTTCGGGGTCGCGGGGGGTGGGTATCATGATCAAGAACTCGCTTCCGCTGGAGATTGATGAGGTGCGCCATGACGAGAGGGGACGTTACACTGTCCCGGTGGGTAGAATGGAGGGTAGAGTGATTGTTTTCATGTCAGTGTACGTCCCGCCTGGGTTACAAGCTACTACATTTGCGGACCTGGGGCGCCTCCTCCTGGACCTCCCGGGTGGCCTGCTGGTGGTCGGGGGGGACTTCAATGCGGTAGTTTCTGGGTCTATGGATCGTCACCCCCCTAGGGACCTCCCCCGGGCACAGGCGTGGCTGTCCGGCCTTTTAGACACACTGGGCCTGGTGGATTGCTGGCGACTAAAGCACCCTACGCAGCTGCAATACACTTTCCACTCGGGCGCCCATGGTAGCCTCTCGTGACTTGACTACATCCTGGTCCCGGCAGCCCACGCTGGGAGGGTAGGAGAGGTGTGCCATCTGGCGCGGGGTATTTCGGATCACTCCCCATTACTGTTACATTTTGATGTCTTCCCGAGGGGGGAGGGCAGGGTGGCCCCAATTAATGCATGGTACTTACGAGACCCCACTATTCGTGCCGACTTGATTAAATCCTTACAGCGCTATTTTGACGAGAATGTGGGGTCTGTCCCTTCGGCCATCTCCCTGTGGGAGGCCTTTAAGGTAGTCCTCAGAGGGGAGGCCCTCTCCTTTATCTCCCATGCCCGGAGGCGTGAGCGGGAGGAGGTGACCCGGGTGGAGGCCGAGATTGTGGAACTGGAGGGTGACCTGGGGAGCGGGGTAACGGATGCCAAGTTGCATGTTTTGCACCTCAAGCAGGCGGCCTATAGGGCCCTCGTCACGGAGGCGGCCAGGGGCCTCAGTAGAGAGCAACAGGGACGATTGTATGATGTGGGCGATAAGGCGGGTAAATTGATTGCGTGGTTGGATAAGAGGGAGAGAGCGAGTCGTGTGGTTCCCTTGATTGAGAGGATGGATGGTACGCGTGTCACCGAGCCGGAAGCCATCGTCTCCTGCTTCGCGGATTACTTCCGCGAGGTGTACTCCCCGGTTTCCCCCTGTTCGGAGGAAGATTCCCATTCCCTGCTTCGGGACATAGCGCTGCCCTCCCTTTCGGTGGAGGACAGGGATTCGCTGGACGCTCCTCCCACCTCGGACGAAATTGCCCTGGCTATTCGCTCGGTCGCGTCCGGCAAGGCCATGGGCCCTAATGGTCTCCCCATCGAGCTTTACAAGCTACGCCCGGATGTACTAGCGCCCCACCTGCGCGCGATGTTCCTGGCGGCCCACTCGCAGGGTTCCCTCCCGCCGGACCAGCGTCTGGCCTCGATTGTGGTGATACACAAGGAGGGGAGACCCCGTGAGCGGGTCACATCCTACAGGCCAATTTCGCTCTTGAACGCGGAACCCAAAATCCTCGCCAAGGTGTTGGCCAACCGGTTGGTCGGTGTGGTGGGCGACTTGGTCCACCAAGACCAATCTGGATTTATACCCCATCGCAACACGGCTCTTAATCTGTGACGCTTGCACGGGGTGCTCGCGCGTGTCCCGTTTGTGCGGGAGCCGGCCATCTTGGCATCCTTAGACGCCACCATGGCGTTTGACACGCTTGAATGGCCATACATCTGGGCGATGCTGGCGAAATTCGGATTTGGCCCGGGGTTCATTAGCTGGGTCAAATTGCTGTATTCGGGCCCACTGGCGCAGGTGGTGGTGAATGGGCGAGTCTCGGCCCCATTCGAGCTGGGGCGGGGCACGCGCCAGGGTTGCCCCTTGTCGCCGCTCCTGTTTGCACTGGCCTTGGAGCCCTTGGCGGAGTGGCTACGGTGGCACCCTTCTATCCGTGGTCTCCGCTGGACCCCTGAGTATGAGGACCGCGTGTCCCTCTACGCCGACGATATCCTTTTGTATCTCGCCTCCCCGCGCAAATCGCTGATAGTCCTGGTTGATGTTTTGCGCTCCTTCGGGCGTAACTCAGGCCTTGTCATCAACTGGGCGAAATCCTGCGTATATGTGCTTTCCGGGGAGGCTCCGGCCCTACCGCGTGACTGCCCGATCCAGATTGCCTCCCAGGGGTTCCGGTACCTGGGTATATATATCACTCTAGACCCGGAGGCCCGCTATGAGCGGAACTTGATGCCCCCCCTCCAGCGCTTGCGAGAGGATGTCGCGCGTTGGCGGCGTCTTCCACTCTCGCCACTTGGCCGAGCGGCCTTGTTTAAGATGATGTCCTTGCCGCGCTTTCTGTACGCCCTCCAGAACACTATGGACTTGGTACCAGCGCGCTACTTCCGCGAGGTGGAGGGCCTGCAGCGACGCCTGTTCTGGGACGGGAGGCCGCGTATTGCTCTGGCCAAATTGACGCTCCCGTGGTACGATGGGGGGGTCGCCCTCCCGGACATTAAACGGTATTACTGGGCCTCCCAGCTAGCTGCAATCAATCATGGCCTTTACGGGCCCGCCTTGAACCCGGCATTTGAAATGGACAGGATGCTCCTGCCCGGTGGCGATTATAATCGAGCGCTCTATTCTGGCACGCCCGACTCCCGTCTGACGGGACCGACGCGTGTCATGGTGCGTGTATGGCACGCGGCTAATGCAGCTATGGGGTGGAAGGACCGTTTGACCCGGGCGTCACCGCTATATGCGTCTGAGAGGTTGGGCTCCCTGTGGACATCGAAGGGCTTCGAGAAGTGGGACACGATCGGAATCAGCACGGTGGGAGATCTCTGGACGAGGGGGGGTTTCAAGACTTTTGAGATGCTGCAGACGGAGTTTCAGCTGCAAGGCAGTGAGTACTTTCGATACTTACAAGTCCGCCACGCGCTGGCCTCCGTCTTCCCGGATGTTGCGTCCATTCCGGAGTCTTCCCCCCTGGAGGACAGGGTGCTGGATGGCCATGTGCCAGACAGCACGATCTCCCTTATATATAAAAAACTGATCAATGACAGATCGTGCCTGCTGACTGGCCTCCGCGAGGCCTGGGTTGCCGATGGGCTGGAGCTGGACGACGAGGATTGGATCTCCGCGGTGGCCTCTCCGAAGGAGGTGGCCATCCCGGCTCGCCTTCGTTTCGTCCAGCTTAAGATCCTTCACCGGGTTTACGTCACGGGGCCGAGGCTTCTACGTATGGGCTTTGCTGGTGACGGATTGTGTAAGCGCGGCTGTGGTGCTTTGGCAACTTTCATGCATATACTGTGGGAGTGCCCGAAAGTGGAGCGATTCTGGCGTGGTGTGCATGAGGTTTTGCGTGTGGTTACGCGTGTTGCACTGCTGCCTGAAGCGAGGAGATGCTTGCTGAATGTGTGGGAACCAAATGATTATTCGGTCCCGCAGACGCGGTGGGTGACTCTGGGATACATGATAGCGAAGCGTGACATTGCCCAATTGTGGGGATCCCAGAGGCCCCCGGCGGTGTTGGCCTGGAAAGAACATATGGATTGGTGTATGTTTCGTGAAAAAGTAGTGTATGTGGCGAGGGGTAAGCCTGGGGCGTGGGTGAAAATCTGGGGCCCCTGGAACGCCTACCGTGGGGGTATTTGTGAGCCGCCACTCCTACCGGCAGCCTCGCCAGCCCCATCTCCTTAGCCGACCCCCTCCCTCAGCCGTGGGCACGTGGCTCCCCAGTCCCTGCTATACTCCCATTCCCCTCTTCAGAGTTTTGCTGCTGGTTAGGATCCCCCATTTACGGAGCATGTACTGTCACTTGGATCGCGGGTTGCCTTGCGGGTGTGGTTTTTTTTTTTTTTTGTTTTTTTTTTGTGTTCTGTTTGACAAAAGGAAACCGTATTGTGGGCTAGGAGTTATGCGGCCTACGCTATTGATATCACCTGATTTGCCAATCTGCTCCGCCAAGAGACTCTCACTGTATGTATGTTATATGCCTTTTGCTACTCTAGCGGCCGGCCGGATGGTTGTAGGCCCATGCCTGTAACTTTTTCATCGTGCAATAAACGGTTTAAAAAAAAAACAAAAAAAAAAAAAAAAAAAATGGAGATAGCTGTAGTTTTCTAATACACTTGACCTCATGTGGGTAGCTACGCGCATGCGCCAGCCAATTGCTTTGCACGCTTGTCCCTAGGTCATTGAAAAGTCGTTTCCTGTGACAGGTTCTAGCCGCTGTCCATGGAGAGAGTTGCTCTGTGTGCATGGGAGCTTCGCTTACAACCACTCAGAGCGTCCTCAGGTAATGCTAATTTTGGAGCTCTTCAGTGTGAGCACACGACACTGCCACCTAGAGAGAGTAAAGAGAACATGCAGAGAGTTATCCTATCATAGCCAGGGGTCGCTTTTCATACCTGTCAGCACACATTCATTTGACGGGTGTGTACGTCTGTTTAATAAAATTCGCTCATCTTATAGCAACGTGGTTCCTTAGAGTTTGGGAGGGTCACAATTGTGCTTTAGTTGATGTTATATCGCTGAGTGTGGCCCCTTAACGATGGATTCGGAAGTTTACTATAGTTGAGTGCAATTGTCATGTATTGCATAGTTGAAATGTGTCAGAAAAAAGCGTGCCAGCGTTTGGGTTCAGTTTACTCTTGTCCAAGATGCTCGCACCCTGAAATATGTTTGAGTCACTACTAAAATTACAAACGTTAATAAAAATGTATTTCTTTTTTTAAATATCTGTCAAAGGGCGTTGTCAGCGTTTTCACCTGACTAACCCCGCGAGGAGAACAGCTGGCTCGTGGTTGCTTCTGGGGCGGGCTCCATTTTCAGTTTCTGTGCAGCATGTTCCTGTCTGTGCGGTAGGGTAATAGCTGGCGATCGATCACCTTATTTTAAACTAACCCTGTGCTAGAACCCCTTTTTAGGTCGAGGACCGCCGGTCTGCCAAAGGCAGAACCGGAAGTCGGAGATTTAGTGACTTGGAGAAGAGGGGCTTGAACCCGACCCTGTTCTCCATTGGCTGGCCTCTTCAATGCTGGCCAGCCATTGGAGAAGAGGTCCCGTCACTCCGATCAGGCCCCGTCCTTTTCGGATCGGGGGCGTGTTTTTTGCAGAAAGTCTAATTATCTCCTCCAGCCAATGGCTGGAGGAGATAACAGCAAAACACGCCCCCGAATCCGAAAACGACGCTGCGTTTCTCCGAGGCATTTCTGCTCTGCCTCGGAGAAAGGCGGCGGTGTTCGATGACTGCTTGGAAATATGCTTTTTACAAAACGCTGCAAGTACTGAGGTACCGAAGATTCCCTGTTGCAGCAAGGCACTGAGTGGCGGTAAAAGGAGTTTGATGTAAATATACATGCGTCAGCAGCGGAGGTGCAATAAGTGTACTTGCTGATGGTGCAGTGTTGTGGATATATCTAATTAGTTGTCGATATTCCCTCTCGCCATGCCAGCCTATAACCCTCTAAATGCCCCCTGGTTCTTACGTGGTAAACTTCTCTGAGCCCGCACCAGGTCCTCAGGAGGTGCCCACCCCCAGTCGGTCGGCGTACCACCTCCGCAGCGTGGACATGGTCAGGTTCCACACGAAGCGGCTGCCGTTGAAGAGCAGGCCCTCCACGCCGCACATGAAGGCTGAAGCCATGGGTCGGGCGGCCCCCTCCTCAGAGCCACGCCGCGCGCCTGTGCCTCCGCCGAGGGCTCGTGCCGCACTCCGCGCTCTCATAATTAGGATGAGAGTCAGAAGCTCCGTTGACATGAATTGGTTAAAAATAATAGCATGCTGTAGAGATCTATATAAAAAATTGTCTTTCCATTGTACTGCTGCTCTCCTTATTTGCTAACCTTTGTCAACATGCAGCATGCTTCCTCCGCCCTGAACGGACTTTCCCTTCGACCTACCTCCCAGTGGTATTTTTCATTGGAGCCTGCGATTCTTGCAAATAGAAAGCGTAAGCGTGTATCTCAAACAGAAACTTCTCTATCAAGGGGAAATATCACTGCCAAAGATCAGAGCTTGTGAAAAAGCGACCAGCAAAATCACTTGCTAGTTAATGTTCGGGGGAGGGGGGCTAAGCAAAGATTTCGGGGGGGGGCTGAATCTTTAAACAGTAGGCAGAGTGGCGCTGATTTCGGGGGTGGGGGGGCTGAATCTAGGCAGAGTGGAGCTGCGGGGGTTCTTAGAAGGGGTGAACCAACAGCGAGGCCTCATTAACATGCAAATGGTCTTTTAAAGACCTGTGAAGTGCTCGGGCGCGGCTTTGTGTCTGCCCGGGAAGCTGTCTCATCCCGGGCTGCCACACACGACGGGGGGGGGCTGAAGCCCTTTGAGTTCAATGGGTGTTGCGCGCCTGATCACAGGTAAATGCGGGAGAGAACGGGGTTGTTGAGCAGGGCCGGGCTGGCTTGCCCGGGCATCGGGCGTTTCCTGTAGCAAAAGTGCTTCACAGTTAACCTCCCCCATGACCCTCCAGCTGGTCCGACATAATTGCCAGGCCTACTTTGGGGTTCCAGTTCGGCCCTGTTGTTGAGTATCCTACCCAGGGCTTTAAGTGGGATAAAAAAAAATGGGTGGGGGTGGGGGGCGGTGTTGCGCGGGGTCTATACGACTTGTATTTTGCTGTCTCTTTTGTCATTGCATCCAGGCATAATGATACAACAAGTAACATGATACCTACAACAAGTTAGGACTATTGGCTTTGTCAATCGTTGTTAGTTGCATAAGATAAATTAGCAGTAACTGTGGCTTGTATATAATATTGAAAAAGCATCCACTTGAAGCCCTAGTGACACCACGTCAATGTTACTGCTCCTGAGTTTCAAAAAGAGACAACAATATAATTATGCAGTGGCTGAACGCGACAGATTAAGAAATATATCCCAAATTATATATAACAGTCGGTAGACGCATGCCTCTACAGTGTTCTCTTATATTTTGAAACCAGAATTGGTCAAGTTCGTATCCTTTCAAAGTTCCCTTTTCAAACAATCATTATCAACGCCAAGTCTGGCCCTGGCACGCTAGTACGATTTTTGTTTAGTATTAATAAAATTTGACACTTCAGACAGCAGTTTCAGCAGAGAGGACAAAGAAGGAATGGACATGGAATCCAAATACTAATCATGCATATTAGTCTGGGCCACTGGCATTTTGCGATGCTGCAGCGTTTTCCTCAGAATTATGGATTTGCCAAACTTCCCAAATAATGCTCGCATAATAAATCTCGCTTTTGAGAGTGATTAAGCTATTGACATTGTAAATAACAATGCCGTTTCTTTAAATGTTTTAAAAACAAAAACATAAACAAAAATAATGTCATGAGCAATGCCAATAGCTCTAACTTTAACAATGCCGAGACCGTTGCATTGTAAATGCTTGTTTCAAAGGTGATATGTGATCCCTGACTCTGGCTTCGATACACAGTATTTGATAACAGTCAAAATTCATCTGTCAGCCTGCAGTTCTACCAATGTAAATAAACAGTGTTTAGAAGGATGACAGTAGTGATGACACAGCCAATTCTTAAATACTCCCACGGGGAAGGTAATTGGTGAAACAACATTAAATGCGCACAAAATGCCTCAGTTTTCAGAAAATTGCACAAGAAAAAGTTGGCACAGGCGAAACGAATAAGACATTAACAGCGTTTGCATGCATTCTTGTTTCAGTGTCTGCCCAATGCTAGCTAGAAAAACGTAAATGTTTTAAAAACATGGTCATTGTTTATTTATTCTCCTGCTAGTACGGCGGGATCGCCCTTCAACAGATGAACTATATTTTACACACACAGGGGTTAAAGATTTGTCAGAAATCGTAGACTGTCTGATGGATGTATTGTGCCTTGTAAGTCTGCCCATCTAGCTGTGGGCACAGAAGGACTGGCCCAGAAATAGAGAAGTGCTGATTGGTGCTTGCTTGAAAGAAGTTTGAACGTCAAGCAACCAGAGGCTGCAGTTTGTCACGATATCATACTTGAGGAGTTAAAACACTGACCCAACAATGACCCTTGAGCAGACTGTGAACTTTTGCTGGTAATAAAGCACACTTCTTCCATTCCGTGGGAGCTGGAGTTCGACCGTGTGCTGTTAAAAGCACACTTTACTTCTTCCATCACAGAATGGTGGCTTATACATTTGAAGAAGTTTTTAGGTCGAGCCTAGCGCAGCGCTGCTCTAGGAGATGGCCTTTAAACATCGGTCTGCACTTTTCAGCACAGTACCACCTCAGTATCACTCAGCACCACTTTAGCGCCACTTGAGCACCACCGCAACACCAATGCATCAGCGCAGCACCACTTCAGCACCAGTCTGCGTCACACAGCAGCACCACCGCAGCGCCACCTTAGCATCACTCAGCAGCACCTGAGCACTACCACAATCAGCACAACACCATCTCAACATTATTCAGCACAGCACCTTCAGCACCAGCGCAGCACTACCTCAGCAATAGCACAACACCACTGCAGCACCACCTGTCTACTAACACAGCACAACCACAACCTCAAAATTAGTGCAGCACCACTACCTCAGCACCAGTGAAGCATCACTCAGCATCAGCGTCTCCTCAGCATCACTCAACACCACCACAGTACCACCTCAGCATCACTCGGCACCACCTGAGCACCATCACAGCAATACCAAAGCATCACTCAGCATCATTGAACAACACCTCAGTATCACTCAGCACCACCTGAGCCCCATTACAGCAATACCAAAGCATCACTCAGCATCATTGAACAACACCTCAGTATCACTCAGCACCACCTGAGCACCACCTCCACACAAGCATACCACCACCTTAGCACTACTTCAGTTTAACTCTGCATGATCTGAGCACCAGCGCAGCACCACCTTGGCACTAGCGCAGCACTACCTCAGCACCAGCACAGCACCACCCCACTACCAGCGCAGCTCTACCTTGGCATCAACATGGCACAGCATCACTCCGCACCGCCACAGCATCACTCAGCACCACATCAGCACTAGCTCTACACCACCTCCTCATCAGTGCACCAGCAAAGCACCAACTCCGCATCAGAACAGCCCCATCACAGCATCAGCGCAGCATCACCTCAGCACCAATGCAGCATCACTTCAGCATTAGTGCAGCATCAGAACAGCACCAACTCAGCATCACTCAGCACCACCTCCGCGCAAGCACACCACCACCTCAGCACCATGTCAGTATAACTCAGCATCACCTGAGCATCAACACAGCATTACCTCAGCACCAGGATCGACAAACTGGAACACATTGTATATGTTAATTATTTTTTAATAGGGTAGTTCGTTTGTACATAATGTTTATTTGGTTATATATAAGGTAACAAAAATGCTTGTAACACTTTATTATAACTTTTCAACATGCGCACAGCAACCACACTGCTCTACAACATAGCCTAAACACATTGGCAAAACCAATAGCTCTGGCAAAACACTTATCAGATCCCAAAGGCGAGACCTATTGGCTATGCCAATGCTTGTTAGATCTTGTTTACCCTGCTGCCCTTGCTTTTGTCCCTCCTGCAGCTCTCGTCACCCTCTAGGCTTGCAGAGTGTTATACAGCAGAGCAAAACGTGTGAGTAGAGTAAGGCGAAGCGGGGCAGTGGTGATGGGAGTCTTAGAATCCAGTGCTAGGCTGCCGGAAAAGAACGCTCAAACAGAATGCTGAGGGAAAAACGAGTTGCTCACAGAGGGTTGTGGACAGTGTTGCAGACAATGCTGATGTGCCGATTGGAGCAAAGTGGAAAGGTGAGCAGTTCTTGCTTTGAATTATTTAATTGAGCTCATGCCCTGAAGGTCGTATTGGGGTAACAACTAATTGAGTGAGCATACGCATATGCAGCATCGCATTATCGCATGACATTGCGCTGCTCAGGGTTACAAGTCAATGCTTTGGCTGCAGTCTCAGGAGCAGGTACTGGCAGTGTGTTGAATTTACTACATTTACTGGAGCAAAGCCATGGGGATGAACATGAGGTGTGGAGATGTGGAAAACGCGAGTCTCAAGCAGCGTGGTGGCCGTCTTTAGGCACTGCTGCTGGAGGGTTGAGCTGGGGGGAGCCAGAGATGGCCTGGTTAAGTCTACGTGCGGTCTGCAAGCCTCCTGTGTGCTCCCAAATGCTTGTTCATCTCACATACTGACTGTTACAACTATCCAGCCATGGAGATGTGAGCAACGGAGTGGAGTTGCTGGAGGTATAAAGACTTTGAGGCATATTATCAAGGAGACGAGGTGAAGCGGAGACAGTCTGTCTAGGTCCAGGTGTGGTTTGCAAGCCCCTCATGAGCTCCCCCGCCCCTATCCCCATCCACAAGTTGGCTGGATCCTTTGAGGCTGTTGAAAATGAAGTCCAGTTGCTTCCGTGGGACCCCTCAGCCACTGAAAAAGTGGACGAAATTGAAAATTGAACAATCAGACTCAACTACCAGCTCACCAGTAACTCTACAGGCCCCAAATTGCTCCCTATCCTCAAGTCCTGTGAGTTCCTTCGAGTTCATTACTGAGAATGTGACTAAGTCCAACATTCAAGAATGTACAACCATTCAGTCCTCCTTTTTATATATATTTTTTTATTGTTTCAGTTGTTTGAACAGAAAAACCATACAATAGGTCACACTTGGGTCAAACATATTAGTTAAGATTTCTCAGTCCTTATATTCCCATTTGCGTTAATACATTATAGGCAAGTAACATCATGTACCATTCCCGTGTACTTTGGAAGGCCCTGGTTTCCACTCTTGCTCCCTTTTAGGGTATCTTTTGCCCTGTGGGTCTCACCTACTCCGGGCCCCATTTGTAGAAGTTTGCGTGACATTGCTGCTTCCTACTAGACCGTAGTAGTTTATCCAGTTACTCCATATTTTAGTGAACGTCTTGGGGCACCCTCTGCTTTTGTATGTAATCATTTCTGCTGCCATATAGAGGTGCATACCACGTTTCCAGGCATGTAGCGTCGCGATTTCTTGTGAAAACCCAGTGCTGTGCTATATCACGCTTTGCCACTACCAAACCCAGCGAGCTAAAGAGCTGTTGAAGTCTGGGGTCATCTATGCCATATGGAATTACCAGGAGTATAAAATTAGGGTTTGCTGGAAGGGATATTCCCAGTTTTGCATTTAATTCTGTAAGTATGTCGTCCCAGTTGACCTGAACATGGGGACATATCCCATATCATGTGTATGAAATTTCCTGTAGGGGCTCGACAGCGCAGACATTGGGGGGTCTCAGCCCGGCCCATTTAATGCAGTTTTGCTCTGCCATAGTATGAGCTATAAAGGATGTTAAACTGGATAAGACTCAATCTTATTTTGATTGCCACTTCTCTAGGGTGCATTACGGCTGCTTCCCAGTCAATCTCTTCTAGTGCCACAAAGGTCTCTCTCCCAGATTTCCCTCAGTTTACCCAAGGTGTTAGGCATGTTATTGTTTATTGTCTTATAAGTGAGCGATATTGCTTTTGTCATGCCCTCTCTTGTAGTAACCTCCCCTCCAGTGCTGTGTACTCTTGTATCTCTGTTTTTAATTTAAAAATGAACGTAACATTAATTTAATGCAATTGAATTACTTTTATTTAATTCTACACACCACTGTTATTAACTATTAATGCATAATAAAAAGATATTATTCTTCACTTTTGGTGGGATTTTATAATGTAAGCACTCAGAAATTATTTAATTGCATTTAATATATTTAAAATAATTAAGTTTTACATTTCAAATAAGTTACAGTTGCATTTCTTTATTATGGTCTACATTTAAAATAAACATATGCAATTAATTTACATTAACATTTAATACACAAATATTTTTACTAACTTTTTAAAAGGTTTATTGCACTGTTTACTTTCCCTATACATAACCATATAGAAATCTTTGTCACCAGTTCAGAGATTCCTTATGGTAAAGAATAGGGAAAAAGGATTTTTGGATCATCTTGTTTGGCCATTGCCCTTTATGATTGATTTAATGGCTGGCTACTTATTGAAATCAGAAGTATGCTGAAATTGAACCACATAAAAATCCTGATTTGTCTGGCTGAGAAACTGACCATTTCAGGAGGTCAATGCCTCCCGCGGAGTGCAAACAGCCTCCTACAAAGCGAGATGAAAAAGCTACTCTTAAAATTTTTTTCCTGAGTGACCCACTACCTTCGCCTAGTAGCTAAATCTCTAGATAAATACATAATAAGAAGTAAGGGAACACCCCTTATGTAAAATATAACTCAACATCTGAGTGAATATCAATAGATGTACAATCCTATCTTAGATACGACATGCATGAGTGAATGCCACTCATGACCCCTTGGCCTAAGATGGCAAAGACATGAAGTGTTACTCACAGATTTCAGAGTCCCATAAGGAGAATGATGACTCCTACCACTTAAACAGCTCAAACATAGACAGAGACTAACTAACTTCAGAACAACCATGACAAACCACATTTGAAAACACAGAGACTCACACCAGAATAGATTACTCACCAATAATCTCCATTGTATTTGCAAAGCGCTCTGACATCTCTTGTGAGAAAATAGAATGCAAAATATAAAAAACCTCAGATAAATCAAATAAGTAAATGGTGGTAGGGATAATCCTTAATATCCACAATGCCATACTCTCAAGAACATTGTCATGTCCAATGCAGCAGATTGAACACCATTAGCACTCACAAGATCACTAGAAAAACATTGGCCAACACCTAGTATTTACTGATAGGTCCCTAGTAAATGGTACTACATGTACCCAGGGCCTGCAAATTACTAGTGGGCTTTAGCACTCATTGCGCCACCCTCCAAAGTGGCCCTTTAAAACATGCATCATGCCTGCCACTGCAGCTAGTAGTGCAGTTTTAAACTGCCACTTCGACCTGGCAAAATAAGCCTTTTGTCAGGCCTAAACTTTTCTTTTTAATACTTACAAGTCACCCATAAGATAGGCCCTAAAGGATAATAGGGCATGGCGCACTGTATTTTAAAAAGTAGGACACATAGGTTTAAGTTTGACATCTCCTGGAAGTGAAAAACACCTAAAGATGTTTTTCACTGTTGTAAGGCTATCTCTCCTATACACTAACATTGGAGAACCTTTTTGCATTTAATAAGGGCTAACTTCAGTTTGGGACCAGTTGGAGAAATGCTGTTTACACTCAAATGGATTGTTGGATAATTTAAATTCCTCTTCAATTGTAAAGTCATATTTTAAGTTACAATTCTGGAAATGCCACTTTTATTGACTTTTAGAAAACTGGCATTTTTCTACCTCAACCAAATGTGTCATTCTGCCTCTGTCCAGAATCACATGCCTGCAAATCGCTCTCATGTGGTGTTTTTTGTATTACTCCCAGACATGAAAACAAAGGGGTCTGGGTGTGGGGCAGGTTGTTACTCTTCTGAGTAGGATGACCTGAAGGGTAGTACTCAGCCTTCCTTAGCTTAAAAGAGTAGGCTTAAGGTTTGTCTGCCTCCTTTTTGACTTTGAAGGGCTGCCTGGCCTGCAATGACAAATGCAGCTCACACATAGGCCTGTCTGCCTGCCCTTTGTTACCCTAGACAGTTTGGAGAGAAACTCAGGAAAGGGGGGAGGTTAGACAAAGGGATCATACCCCAACAACATGCTGGCAATGGAGATAAAAGTGGCACCTTCAGAACCTCTGATCAGAACACTCCTGAACCTGTAGAAGATTCAGAAGATGGTCTGACCTGCTATCTAAAGTAGGAATACTTGGACCTGCTTGCCTTGTACCCAGGCTCTCCAGAAATTATTCTAAGGGTCAGTAGGATGACCTCCTGTTTGAGCAACAGATACACAAGTGTTCATAGGCCTCCCTGGAACTTCTCAGCAGACCAGCACCAACTGGACCTGACTGGAGATGGCTGAGCTCTGCTGCTGGCCTCTACTGGAGTGAGTCCCAATCCGCAAGAGGGCCCTCCCAGTTCCTGGACCCTTGGCTGCCATCAGAGTGTACTCCACCTGAAGAAAAAATGAAGATCCAAACGTTTTGGGGTCCTTGTGACTGCAAAGTGACCTATTCCTGTTGAGAATCAACTGTCCACAAAGTCTGCCATGGCGAGGCTCCAGCGGGACATAGCCTTTACAGAGACAGCTATCATTCACGATTACCAAAAACAAGAGATCTGCACTTTGCGCTGACAGCGACATCCCTTGATTACCAACAAAGTGAAGCTCCATTGATCACCGACTCTTTGGTCTAAAACAGCGACCGTCTATGACGCCAGACCTGCTCCTCGTGCTGATAATGACCTTGTTGCACTTAATGCAAATGGCACTCTTCCTGCAGCCGTGGGTTGGACACAATGGGCCAAACCTGGCCCCTGTGTCCAACCCACTCTCCATAGTCGTCAGCCTGAACCTATGGCTTTCATCCAGTCCAGCTCGTACAGATGATCGCAACTGGCGCTTCGTGCTTTTTGATGCTATTTTCACTTAAAACATTAAAAACTCATATCTCGAGTTCTACTAATTGGATTTTTGTAATTTTATTTTTGAAATTTTATTTAGTTCTTTTGATGGTCCCCCAAGAAGGATTGTATTTATTATTTGAATGAAGCACCCATCCTCCCTCCCACCTACTAACTCAATTACTCACATACTGAAATTTGACAAGCTTTTCAACTCAATCTATTAGCTGTAGTAACCAAATATTACTACTGCAAAATACAGGGAGTTATACAAGTAATTGATTGGGAAAATTATGACCTTTTACCAAGATACCACTGGGAAAATTATTGGACTTAGAAAACATAGTCTGACTTTCAGGGTTTTATCAGCAGCTTTTCACATTTGATTATTCCTGCACATACACTACTACATCACGGTCGAAGGAAAGCCACCAGTAACCCAAACTCAATCTCCTTTCAGTGCCTGTTACTCCAAAATGTCCTTCATGTGCAAAGCACACAAGCTCTGCTCACAGCCCCGTAAGGAGTACAAGGGCATCATCATTCACAATCATGCTGTCTTCAGTAACTGAATCCTCTTTGACTTTCCGATTCAGTAGCATATTCATGCCGAAATACCCTCTCACATGCCTTATCTTTGGCATGTTCTATGTCAGTGGCTCTTTACCTGTGGTCCGGGGACCCCTGGCGGTACACAATGCCTAATCGGCAAGTCTGCGTCTACTTGGACAATTAAATAATATTAACAGATTAATAAAGTGTACATAAATAAATAAGCAACATGTGAAATTGAACATGTTAAAATGTTCTATAAATGTGAAGAAATTTGAAATTGGAGGGTAAAAATTAAGTTGGTATCCTCAGATTTATTTGCGGGATCAGTGCAAGTGCACCAGACAAAATATTATATACTATGGACAATATCTTGCCTTGACTGAATTTAGAAAAGTTCCAACCTCTTAATTTAATTATTTGTGAATTAAACTAACTATTTCATCATTTGTAAAGGTATTTGATGATCAAATGTTTCTGTATTTTGTTTTTTTTTCTGCTCTTCAAATCATCGAAATTGCTTATGCTGGAGGCCTGGATTCCAATAATGACTCAGTGGGGGGTCCCCGGTTTCTAATAATGATTTGGTGGTGTGCTCGGATACCACTAATGATTAAGTGGGGGCCACAGAAGTCAGGGGCTCTATATAATCATTCATTGCCATCACTTGTTCACTGTTTGCTATATTACATACATTATTCAAGCACAAGACAGCCACCTAAGGTTAAATATCCAATACATTTTTATTTTTATCACACTAGTTTGGCACAGGACCAAACCCAGCCCAATTTGGTTACATTTACCAACCATGTACAAATTGTAATGACTCATTAAATTGTATTGTATTGTAATTGCATTTATATAGCGCTCACTACCCCTGTCAAGGCATCAAAGCGCTTTTCGGCTAGTAGCACGCTCCTCTGGAACAGAAAAAAGATTAGTGGTGGATGAGTATAGGAAAATATGAATTAATTTAAGTGGTGGGCATGCGAGCCTGTTAGTTGGATTGAGTAGGATAATGAAATGATAGAAGAAGGAAGAGTCTATATTGTGTTATTTGGGAGAAAATAGTACTAAGATGAGGTTTCGGATGAGAAAAGGCGAGATAGAAGAGGTAAAAATATCTAGAAAGGGGTTAGGGAGATCATGGTAGTAAAATTAGGTTTGGTATGAGTAAAAGGAAGGATTCATAATTGAAAAATGTAGTTGTTTGGGAGATCATAGTATCCATAGAAACACTGGTATGTACATATTAACAAATCAACACATTCCAGTATTGGAACCTTACCTTACCTGACTCTCTCCGAGCTGCGGTCCCTGCTTGGCTGGTCCTGAAAATCATGGATTCGCACCTCCTGCTTCGAAGATCTGGAAGCTGACACCACTGGGGAACCCGTCATGACCAGTGTCCAGCACATGTACTTAAAATTGCTGATGCGGTGCTTCCTGCAGTTCTATCATGGTCTCCTTTATACTGTTGTCACCTTGTGTGTTCAAGTGACCACCTCTTGTTATAAGTTTGTTAATGTTTTTTTGTTTTTTGTTGGAATAGCCCAGTTTAACGTTTAAATAAAATACACACATTCCAAAGAGAAAAGTTTCTCCTTATTTAATTGAAAAGTACTACTACAATGGCAGGTACAAACAAAGGTATAGGACACAGACCCTCGCCTGACCATGCTCGCTTATCTGGTGAGCAATGTGCCTGGAGAAATATAAAATATACAACAAATTCCGAGAAACATATGCTGAAAGTAAGCTATGACTTGCTTGCTGCATACATATGGCTGTGAAATGATCCATGCTTCAAGAATTGAAAGAAAAATCTATTCTGGAAATTCTAGCAGCAGGCTGGCCTAACTGCATTAAAGCAAGTCTAATTAAATGATCATATGCTCAGATTTGGGTTATTTTTGAACACTCTACAAGAAGAATTGCCTGACCTTCATTCTTGATTTACAGTTAAGCATCAGCATCCACACTCAATAGATCAATAACTAAAACAGTCAATGGCACAAGCACACAAGACCTGGAAAATGATCTGATGAGCTGAACATGCATATTAGTAGAAAGACAAGATGTGAGACCTTTACTGGTCAGTACTTAAATTTTATTGAAAACTGTGATTTATGTCAAAAATTGGTCTACAAAAATAATGTTCAACAATAAATGTCGGGCTTGTAGTGAAGACGAAGGTTCTAAGCAATTGACTAAGATGATCAAACTTGATCTAGACTGCACTGGAACACAATCCACACTAGAATCATGTTTATTTGGGCCATGGAGAGTCTGGACCCAAAAGTGGCCCTTTGGGGATAGTGGAGGGCTGGGCGAAGACAAGACCCCAGTGTCTACTCGCAGGTGTCGGCTATTTGGTAGCCAAGAGAGACATTGCCAGCAGGGTGGCTCCTCAGCTATGGCAGAGGAGTGTCGCCCAACTGCTGAAAGGCAGCAGACAGAAGAAAAATAAAAGGGCAGTAAAACTATTTTATTATCATTTTATTTTTCACTTCCAGTCCTCCGAGTCTAGGGTGGGGCGGGGCCATGCTGTAGCATTGGCAGCAAGGGGAAGAGGACTAGTAGGCACTGAAAGTGTGCATGTCCGTTTGGCTAGCCTTGGACGGCCAAATCGACTTGCGCACTTGGATATCTCCAGGCTGTTTGTTCCTTGGAGATGTCAGCAGGGCTCAGGAGCACAGGCTCCCAGTCCCTGTGGAGTGTGAAACCGGCCCACTCCGCCCATTCCCGGCGCTTCTCTCATGCTGGGTAATAGCATGAGAGCAGCGTTGGGAGTGTGTGAGGAGTCTGGGAACCTGTGCTCATGGGGACTGCAGTGCTGGGAGCAGAGGAGCAGTGACGCACAGCGCAGGAGCAAAAGAACACAGAGGCGGCAGCTGGCAGCGAAAGGTAAGTGAACATTTCTTTATTTATTTTTATTATTTTACCACACGTTGGCCCTTCCCATCAAATTAGCAGCAGCCGCTGCTAATTTGCAGATGCTGGTGGTCCCCAGGCCCCTACCACCCTCCACCCAAGGTGGCGAACCAGTTGAGAAAAATTGAATATTGCTGTATTGCTGTATGGCAGAACAAGAAATGTACAAGTAGATCTCACGGCACAGTGCGTGAAGGGCTGTGGGGAGGAAGGGACCTTTCTACACATACTGTGGAGCTGCCCCGAGGTGTTTCGGTTCTGGAGGGGAGGCACGGAAAATATGTCGGAGGTGGTGTGTCAGTCCATGCCATTGGACCCGAGGTGGCTCATCTTAATTATTAGCGGTGAGGCTGACTGGCCCAGATATAAGAGTATATGGCTGGCTCTGGCAGCGGCTGTTGCTAAGCGTAACATTGCAAGGAATTGGGGGGCGCCCCCACCCCCGCAGGTGGGGGATCGGAAGCGGGACCTTGACTGGTGCCAGAGGGCTGAGGAAACAGTGTATAAAAGCAGAGGGTGTGCCAAGAAATGGAAGAAAGTGTAGTCACCATGGTGGAGGTACATAGGGCAGGAGGTGGAGAAATAGCGATGGGAGGGGGGGTCAATACACCTGAATGCTCTGTCTCCTGAATGTGTCGTCTCCAACTGTATGTGCTTGATACCTGATGTACTCTTTGAAACAGTAATTGTGAACCATGGTCTCTTGAGCTTTGCTAATAAAAAGATTTATAAAAAAAAAGAAATGTACAAGTGGAAAGGCTGCGCCCCCAAACATCACAAGATGTGGGACCCATTGGTTTAGGAATCTACACTCGATGGAGTCTGAAATCTTCTTTCTGTTTTTGTCAAGATATTTTACCATGGGTATGGGAATGTTGTAAATTGTGATACCCTCACTGCCTTTCTTTTTTTTTTTTTTTTTTTTTTTTTTTGAAAAACCTTTATTGACGTTTCAATCATTTACACGTATGGGCCTACAACCCCCCGGGGCCGGCCGCTAAGCAATAGAACAATAAAAGCACATGTAAACACAGGCGGCACCTCGGAGAGCAAAGTCCACAATACAGTATAGTCCGGCCAATGAGCCGCTCAGGTAGGACACCAGGAGAGAAAGGGTTTTTCATTTTATAATAAAACAAAACAATAGGATCAGGTGCCAAACAGTTTCCCAACAGCGATAAGGGGCAAGGATAAGAGACGCAAGCAGCAAGCAGCAATACATTGAATCAATGGCGCAGACACGGGAAAGTACGGATGGGGAGAAATATCAAAGATAGTTGCGCCTACAGGTCCCCGTACCTAAAGCCCAGCGAACCCCCCGGAAACTGTGGCACACATTAAGAGCAAGCGATTCACAATAAGAGAGGTGTACCGCGCTGATCCCAGAAAAACAAGCAAAAAGAAACAGAGAAGAAAAAGGAGGCCATGGAAAAAGAGATAAAGACTAAAGAGTCCCCTCCCCCATCCCCCCACCCTGCACCTCTGCGAATGAGTATGGCCCCACCCCCCAGCAGTGTGCCTGTCGCCCTGGAACTAGACCCGAAATATAGAAGAGACAGGGAAAAAAGGAGTAAGAAAGAGCCCCCCCAGACGGGGGGGCGGAAGGAATGTAATAAACTGGAGGAGGGCCTTCAAAACATACCCCCGGCTTCTCCCTCCCGCACGGTGAAGTCTCCCCACAGCAAACAATTAGCAGCACCAAGTTGATCATATCAAAAAAGGAGGGGGGGAGTGGGGAGCATTATGCACCAACTATGCGAATAACCATGAGAGCACGCAACCATGAGTCCGCCTGTCTACTAGGTGACCACTCCCGAAGGATCAGCCTCAGCCTTGACCGCTCTTTGCGATTCTGCCCATGCCTGCCCCTCGACCCAGCACCATGTCCGGTGTCCCAAGGTACAGGAGTGTCCAAAAACAGTCGGGAAGCGACGCACACAGGTGGGGTGGAAGTCTCAGAGCATCAGCACGGACCGCTTCGTGGGGGGGCGTCTTTTCCAGTGCTGCTCCAGGATCTGCACTGCACACAAGGTCCAGACAGGCTGAAGCAGTCCAATGAGACACACGTTGCTGGAATCGTCCCTGGACCGCCGGAGACCGCGCACGGGACAAGGCCACCATCTTCCGCTCAGGTCCAATACCTCCGGAGCAGATCAAGCCCACAGTTAGCCGACCACACGGTAGCATACTGTCCGGAGTGTCCGGCTGTACACTAATCGCGGGGGGGGCCGCAACATCTTCCTCCTGTGTGCAGTGTGGAAAGCCACTGTGTACTTGTGGACCAGCATGCCGCCACTGTCCCAACGCTGAAACCACACCATCTAGCTTCCTCCCCAGGACCCCGGCGCCATGAGCCAAGGAGTAATGAAAGGCACCAAGGGCCTCCAGGAGGTCGCCGTACCCCAGAGCAGCTTTCTCCAATCGCTCTGCCACACTCCCGACCGTCACACACCCCCAGTCCCGCTGCGTCCCAGCGGACAGGATGGTAGGCTGCATAGTGACAAA
The DNA here is from genome assembly GCF_964204655.1 of Triturus cristatus. NCBI lineage: Eukaryota > Metazoa > Chordata > Amphibia > Caudata > Salamandridae > Triturus > Triturus cristatus. Next base: position 392,208,917 of record NC_140588.1, read on the forward strand.
ATGGCCGCTGGGAAGGCCCGACTCGTATTGGGGCCAGGACCCCGGGACCAACGCCTCAGGGTCCACGTCGCTGAAGACAGGGATCCTGGGGGAGGAACAGATTCAACCGTTGCGCGGTCACGGGCAATAGTCGTCTCCGCCACGGACCAGCTCCCGCGAAAAGCCGAGAGCAGCCCGCAAGGATCAGGGCGAACCAGGGACGGCGTCCGGGCAGCTCACCGTCAAAGGCAGGGGCAAACACCACAGAATCCGAGAATTGCACACCCGGGCATGTCCTCGGTCCGCAGCGCTCAGCAGGGGGGGAGCGACCACAGCAAAATGCAGGCCGAGGGGAGCACCACTCCGGCGGACCGACTCCACCCAGTCACCACAGGCCGCTGTTGTTAAACTGCCGCCCGGCCAAGGCGTCCACTCGAGGTCCCGGCTTCGGGACCGCACGGGCCGCAAAGTTCAATCGCTGATTTCTCCGGCGGTACTGCAGTCAGAAACCTCAGGGTCACACGATCGGTTGCCACGTTCGTTTACGAACACGATCTCGTAGCGCAGAAGAAGGATCTCATGCAGGATATCCGTGCGGGATGCGGAGGTTCACGGAGCCGGGAATCTACGCTGCCATCCCGGTCGCCATCTTGGCTCCTCCCCCCTCACTGCCTTTCTGCTATATTGTTTGTTACATTTTGAACACAAAGAAAGAAACAGGTATATTAAAAAAAATATAGAACAGTACAACATAGCGTAGCAAAACAGTCAGAATAGAACACAACATAGTACAGCACATAAATCCTACAGCACAATAACACAACAGTAGCATAACTCATCAACACTATAGCAAAACGCAACACAGCAAATATGCACACTTATTCTGGTCACCCATCAGCAACTCCCCAAATCAGCTTTTACAGTAAAGTGGTAGAAGGTGATTCCACCAAGCTCTGCCTTACTTATCACCAAGGACATGTAATAGCACCCACCAAAAATGTTTTGTTATCCTTCCCTGAAAGTCTAACATCAATTAGCAAACATGTTTGCAAACAGGGATAGAGGAGAGTGTAGAGAGCCATCCGGGCTCTCCCCGACAATGTTGCACTCTCACACGCATTCATGCACCCCTCGGGGCGGGCTCGTCCCGAGGGTATAAATAAAGGAGGTAGAAGACCACTCGGGGTCTTCCGGCCACGAGAAGTGAAGGGTGGTCCTGTGTCCGTTATTACATGCTAATATCACTAACTGCGACACAGGCCCCGCCGCGCTACATTGGCGGCGAGGCCGGTCGCGCTCTCACGCGTGCCTTCCGGTCCCTTGTGGCTCCCTCCAGAGAATGTGCGGAGCCCACCCGCGGTGCTCACTCTCCCGCTGCCTACCTGCTCGCTTCCTGGAGCTCGCGGAGCCCACCCGCACCGCTCCATTCAGGTCGCATAGACTGCGCGGCGGTCCCGCCTTCTGTTCCCCGTGCTTCTCTGCCCGTCAGCGCTGCGCCCACCCACGCGTCTCCCTCAGCAACTGGAGCGCGTTCAGCTGGCGGCGCTTCTGCGCGCTGTGTGGGGTAAGTGGAGTAGCCCCGTGCTGCAGCGCTTTCACTGTGTGGTGTCCCCGCTCCTGCTCTGCCTGGCGCCCGCTCCTGATCCACGTCGGCCGGTGTGCTGTGGGGGCCTCACCAGGGCTGCCCTCTCTGCTGCCCGAAAAAAAAAAAAAAAAAGAAAGAATAAAGGAAGGAGAAAAGGGACTTAATGAGGAGAATAAAGGGGGAGAAGGTCATCCCAGAAACACGAACGTGGGCTCAGTGTCAACAAGCATTGGCAGCATCCAAGTGACACGACCAGACACGCAAGCACTGGAGAACTACTACGCGCAACACGCGCCTTGGCCCATCTCGAACATACTTCGTTAGCCTTCATCCACAGTGCAGTGGAGGCTAATCGGGGGCCGTAGGCATCACCTGCAGGACTACGCCATGGGGGCGTCCTCGACCAAGCGTAAGGACAGAGCACACGCCCCAGAGCTACACGCTAATGCACAAGCCGCGCCCTTGCACCGGCGCGCCCCTGCCTGGCTGCGATGAGCACCGCACCTACCGCAGACGCAGCTGCCCAGCAAGATGGAGGGCGCAACCCAGTCGCCTGTGCCAACCCACCACCACCAGTGGTCACCCACACCGCAGTCGCACCGCTACCCCCGTTCAGCGAGGCTTCGGATCCCGCCACTACTGCGCCAAGATAGAAGGCTTGGGTAGGTCGGCTGAATCATTATTTCAAAGGGACACATGAAACCGATGGAACAGTAAAACGATCACTCCTTATCTACTTCGGAGGGAGCAGAGATTTACAACCTGTTCGAAACGCTCCCCAACACAGGGAATGAGGACGACTACGATGCGGCGGTCGCCGCGCTCAACAGACACTTCGACCCACAGCTTAACCCCGGTTTCAAAAAATTCAAGTTCCGGAGGGCGTGGCAGACCGAAACCGAATCGGTCGACATGTTCTATGCGCGGCTACGCCTGCTGGCTAGCACGTGCCCATTCGCAGACCAGAGGGAGGAAATCCAGGACCAGATCATCTTAGGCTGCCGCTCAAAGCTCCTGCAAGAGCTGATCCTCCGACAGCCCGGAATCTCGCTGGACGAGATCCTGGTCCTAGCCCGCTCCCATGAACTATCGGACGCCCGGGCAGAAGGGATGGAAGCAGCCTTACACACTCCGGTTGCCATGGGGTCGGTACCTAGGGCCCCGCACATCAAAGAAGAAAAGGTGGAGGCCATCCAGAGGCGTCCCGCAGCGCCTCGCCAGGCATCCAAACCACCGCCAGGTGGGTCGTGTGGGTACTGTTGCGAAGATCACCCGGCAACAGCCGTCTGCGGGGTGCAAGGAAAAACATGCTACCGCTGTGGAAGGCTATACCACTATGCCAGAGTGTGCCGCGGCGGGCGGTTCCGGCAGCCATCGTCAAGACCCAGGTTCGGGCCACCACAGGTTCGCCAGATTTCTCTCTCGCTGACCCGCCGCCAATAATGGAAGACCAGCCACAGGCACGACACCCGGTATACGAGGATGAAGACGATGATGTGTGTTACACCTTAGAACCAGTCCCAGGTCCCGTTTTAGTCAGAACACTACATGACCCAGAAGGCAGTGGGAAGGGGGAGGAGGTTGTGTGCACTCACAGATATCACATGATCAGAGAGGCGGTTATATAGCGTCACTCTACTTGGTACAGGTGCTTGACAATCCCTCCTTTGGATGGACCACGCCTCCCTCAGCTGTGTGTCGGTAATCTGCCGGCAGTTGAGCTTCGTCGGGTAGCGCGTTGCTACCTTCCTGCTTTGTTCCTGTCTTTTCCGTGCCCGTAAATTCCCATTTCCGCCTTCTCCCTGATGCACTTTTGTGTGTGCCGTTCTCCCGCGGCAACAGCGTATAGACTGCGTTAATTCCCCGAGGCTCGTGAGTGCCGCACGCTCGCAGTATTCGGGTGTTTCACCCGCATCCCATGCAAAGTTCAGTCCTCATTGCCGCGAACCCTCGGCTTTCCGAATAGGGTCATCTCCGGGACTTTGAATGACCCTCCGTGTTCTAGTTCCCCTGAGGTGGCCTGGCTTGACTTCTATCGAACAACATTCAGTTTCCCATCATTTTCGTTACTGGACCCGTCTTTCCACGTTCCCTGCTTTGGAGAATATTCGAAGATCTGCACGGTCGAGTGTCTGGTGTTCCCTCCAATCCCTTCTCTTTTTGAACTTGGGGATTACCTGTTCCCTTCATGGTGCGTGAGAGGCTCGCATGGCGAACTTTACTGTAACCTTTGAATACTCTGTCTAGAGAGTAGACGGCACAGACCCTGCTATCAACGTCCTGGATTATTCACCCTCGAGTCCAGGCCATTTTCCTGTTCTGCTGAGGCACCCCTTCGTACTACAACTCAACGGTGAGTCTGAGAGAGCACACAGCCTGGGAGGGGTATTTAGTACAGGGGCTATAAGGATAACTAGCGGGGGAGGGTACACAATCGTTTCCCTAAGGTATACCCTCACTTACCTGATGTTCCTTTCTCTCTGTGTGTAGGGAAGCCTCACTCCTGAAACCCTTGAATACTTACCACTCCTCCTCTACGCCTGGTGGTCCTACGCGGTCTCTTCTCTCCCAGTGGGGTAGTTGACCAGGTTTCGGGGTACATTCGAGTCTGGTGGTGCCCTGGGGGGAGAGTTGAGAAATATCTTCACTCCCGAGGTTTGGATATCTCCTGTCTGGAAACCGCGCCCTGACAATGTGTTCGTAGTGTCGTATGTCAGCCGGACAGGCTCCTGGAGAAGACCCCCCTCCCATGTGCTCAGTTTCAGTTGGGTATATTTATACTTAACAAGGGGAAACCCGTAAGGTAGGAAGGACCTAGGGTACTTACTAATTTGAAAAACAATAGGTCCTTCAAAACCAATTCAACAAAAGAGAAATATAGACCAGAATCTGCTCTATATTATTATACAATGCCCAGCCGGACATTGAAGTTTAATGATCCAAAGAAAGGATAATATAAGCATACGTGTGAATATTGAGTGGAGCACAGTCCTGCGTCCTTCAACACTTAACACAATTACATACAGTGACACAAAAGAACGACATTTATCAGGCTGAAAAGAGAAGCTTATTGCCGATAGCAATTACAAAGGCAAGCTTTCAGGGCGGTACAATGACATGCACAATTTTTAACATATGTGTTTAACATGCATGTTTGTACATAGGGTCGACGACGTTTCGATCTATCTAAGCAAAACCTAGATCATCATCAGGACTAGAGATAACCAAGCCTGAGAATACAATTCCTGTAAAAAGATGAAGAAGGAAAAGAGAAGAAAACATACATTAAAAACATCCTATAGATAATGAATTTACTCAATAATGACAGTGGTCATGCACAACATAACCTGAACGAATCCTGATCCAGAGTGAGCTATTGTGATGGCGAAGGAATAAAGGAGAAGGTGATTAAGGTAGAATTTCAATAGTGAAAAAACCTGAATGACAAGGTGACATGGCGTGAGAACAAAAAGCGAATGGAAGGAGAATGTACGGTGTGCGATAACCGGCGTGAACAGTTAGCAGGAAAAATAGCCGTGATTATGAATTGAGCCACAGTAACACTAGGTGCGCGTAATTATAACCAGGGAGATGTGAACTGGTGACATAATTGGCGATGGCGATTGGCGGGATTAGCGTGAACCCGATATGGGACGTGAGGTAACCCGGTGGGGGTCGAGGCAATTGAGCAGGAGTCCAAAAACTAACCTCGGTAGTAGGCGCACAGAATCGTCGCTAACAATTGAGAGGGACCCAGATAGGGTTGTGGTAAGGAGGGCAACCAGCCAGGGACCGGATAATCATTGGCGGGCAACCGCTGGAACTACGGGGAAAAACCAGGTGTAAGTGAAAGGGATTTGAAACAAGGATGAGGGGAACCAATTTTGGGAAGAGACTCACCACTTGTTCGTACCAGGGACGGAGCTGCAAGGATAATTGGCTTCGGTGTAGGGCGGTATGGATATCCAAGATAAGCCTATGAGAGAACGAAGAGGGGGAGTCGGGGGGGAGGGGGGCCGAAGAACGGGAATCGGGAGATGGGACAAGTTCTTAACCGAAATATAGTAGCTGCACGATCGCAGGGTGAAAACGGAGAGGGGACTCAGTTACTTGAACCAACAAGGGAGAGACACGTGACCGGCAGCGACCGTGTCATGTGACAGAACGTGCAATGTGTGTAACTATAGGCAGGCGTGACGGAATATTGTCGGCCATATTGGGTCAGTGTAGTTAACAAGGAATGATAGGGAAAGGATAAGAGGAAACAAGAAAAACAATAATCAGCAACAGGTCAAATAGGTTGACAGGATAATAAAGAATTAATTCTTTTAAGACAGAACGAGAAATTAGGCAATTATCGGAATAAAGGACCTTGATTCTTTAAATAAGGGCAAGCCAGTCCTCATTTCTATTAAGACCGTTACGGATAGTATCCAGAAAAATAATGAGTTTCAACTCTTCTTTATTGAGGATTTGAGCCAAATCCCCACCTCTTGGAGGCAGCTTGATGGTTCGTAGGACTGTCCATTTGATCTCATTGTCTTGATGGTTGGCCAGTTTGAAATGTTCCACTAATGGTGCATTTGGGACATTACAGCGAATCCTGCTGCGATGCTGGCCGATTCTTGTTTTGATCTTCTGAGTTGTCTGACCAATGTAGTTCTTGTTGCATGGACATTGGATCAAGTAAATCACGTTGCATGTGTTACAGTTCGAGAAACCATTAGATTTGATAACAGTGCTGCCAAAAGAGAAAGTTTTACCTTCCAATGTATAGTCGCATAGATCGTGCAGCTACGATCGTGCAGCTACTATATTTCTGTTAAGAACTTGTCCCATCTCCCGATTCCCGTTCTTCGGCCCCCCTCCCCCCCTGACTCCCCCTCTTCGTTCTCTCATAGGCGTATCTTGGATATCCATACCGCCCTACACGGAAGCCAATTATCCTTGCAGCTCCGTCCCTGGTACGAACAAGTGGTGAGTCTCTTCCCAAAATTGGTTCCCCTCATCCTTGTTTCAAATCCCTTTCCCTTACACCTGGTTTTTCCCCGTAGTTCCAGCGGTTGCCCGCCAATGATTATCCGGTCCCTGGCTGGTTGCCCTCCTTACCACAACCCTATCTGGGTCCCGCTCAATTGTTAGCGACGATTCTGTGCGCCTACTACCGAGGTTAGTTTTTTGACTCCTGCTCAATTGCCTCGACCCCCACCGGGTTACCTCACGTCCCATATCGGGTTCACGCTAATCCCGCCAATCGCCATCGCCAATTATGTCACCAGTTCACATCTCCCTGATTATAATTACGCGCACCTAGTGTTACTGTGGCTCAATTCATAATCACGGCTATTTTTCCTGCTAACTGTTCACGCCGGTTATCGCACACCGTACATTCTCCTTCCATTCGCTTTTTGTTCTCACGCCATGTCACCTTGTCATTCAGGTTTTTTCACTATTGAAATTCTACCTTAATCACCTTCTCCTTTATTCCTTCGCCATCACAATAGCTCACTCTGGATCATGATTCGTTCAGGTTATGTTGTGCATGACCACTGTCATTATTGAGTAAATTCATTATCTATAGGATGTTTTTAATGTATGTTTTCTTTTCTTTTCCTTCTTCATCTTTTTACAGGAATTGTATTCTCAGGCTTGGTTATCTCTAGTCCTGATGATGATCTATGTATTGCTTAGATAGATCGAAACGTCGTCGACCCTATGTACAAACATGCATGTTAAACACATATGTTAAAAATTGTGCATGTCATTGTACCGCCCTGAAAGCTTGCCTTTGTAATTGCTATCGGCAATAAGCTTCTCTTTTCAGCCTGATAAATGTCGTTCTTTTGTGTCACTGTATGTAATTGTGTTAAGTGTTGAAGGACGCAGGACTGTGCTCCACTCAATATTCACACGTATGCTTATATTATCCTTTCTTTGGATCATTAAACTTCAATGTCCGGCTGGGCATTGTATAATAATATAGAGCCGATTCTGGTCTATATTTCTCTTTTGTTGAATTGTTTTTGAAGGACCTATTGTTTTTCAAATCAGTTTCAGTTGGGGGCACGGAGGTACACACCCTCATTGGCACCGTTGCATCTGTCAATGTGATGGACTCCGATCAGTATGACCGTCTGTCACCGTGACCCCCCCCCTTGCACCGTCCACGGCGCGAATATACACGTATGGAGGCACGGATCCTCTCCCTCTCCGTGGTGTCATTCGAGCCACTATCGCTAGTGGGAGCTAGTCTACCGAGGCACAGTTCCATGTCACCGAAGGCAAGAAGGGAACTCTACTCAGCTGCCACACCGCAGAGGATTTAGGACTTGTCTTCTTCGCCAACCAGGTCCACGACTCGCATGCGGAGGCAATACTGAAGGAATTCCCAGCACTCTTCACCGGCCTGGGGAAACTCGAGGGCAAGAGGTTCAAGCTCCACATAGACCCCCTCAGTACGGCCGGTAGCTCTCAGACACCGGAGGTGCCCTTCAACTTACGCCCGCAAGTGGAGGAGGAGCTGCGAAAGCTCGAAGAGCTGGACGTAATTGAGAAGGTCTCGGGCCCCACTCCCTGGGTGTCCCCGCTGGTCGTGGCGCCCAAGCCCAAACAACCGGGGGCCATCAGACTCTGTGTCGACATGCGACTGCCCAACACAGCGGTGAAGAGGGAACGTCACATCACCCCCACGATGGACGACATTGTGGCAGACATTAACGGGGCGAAGTGGTTCTCTAAGCTGGACCTGAATGCCTGCTACCACCAGCTGGAACTGGAACCGGAAAGCCGGTACATCACCACTTTTTTCAACCCATGTTGGCCTCCGGAGGTACAAAAGGCTCAGCTTCGGAGTATCATCAGCCGCCGAGGGCTGCAAGGGGTGTTTAACCTCAGTGACGATATCCTTGTGTTCTCCACATCGCTCGAGGAACATCACTCGCACCTACGGGCCACGCTCAAGAGGCTGGCGGATGTGGACTGACTCTACACCAATCCAAGTGCTCCTTTTATCAAGAAAGCGTAGACTTCGTTGGGTATATGTTCACTCTTGAAGGACTCCTGGTAGACCCGAAGAAGGCTGAAGCCATCAGGGCGGCCAGCACACCTCAAATTCCCACCGAAGTGAGGAGCTTCCTCGGCATGGCCACCTACTGTGGACGGTTCATCCCCAATCTTGAAGCCACATCGGAGCCACTACGCGCCTTCACGCGTCACGACCACAAGTGGGAATGAACGCCAGCTGCCAACAAAGCGTTCCAAGACATCAAAACAGGACTACTAGACAAGATGGTCATGGCGTACTTCCACCCCAGACGGCGAACAGAACTGGTCGTTGATGCCAACCCGGTGGGCCTAGGGGTGGTCCTCCTGCAGGAACATGGCCCAGAAGTGTGGAAACCCATCGCATACACCAGCAAAGCTCTCACGGACACCGAGACGAGGTATGCCCAGATCGAAAGGGAGGCGCTGGCCATCAAATGGGCCTGTCAACATTTCCACCTGTATCTGTGTGGACAAGAATTTCATGTCGTGACGGACCACAAATCGCTGCTCCCACTGTTTGCTGGCTCATCCAGGTTAGCGCTACCGAGGATCGAAAGATGGGCGGTGCAGTTGCAAGCATACAACTTCAAAGTAATCTACCGTCCTGGGGCTCACAACTCAGCGGACTATTTGTCCCGTCACCCGGAGTCTGCGGTGACATCTGCCCCATCGGGGGACACCTGCAGCACTGAAGCGTTCGTCAACATGGTGTTGCAAGGGGCATGTCCCAGGGCCATGACGCTGGAAGAAATGGGTCGAGCAACTCTAGAGGACCCCACTCTCTCGCGTTCGAAGAGCACTGGAGAATAATGGATGGGCCCATTTCATGGATGGAGCCCGTGCCCTACGGCAAGTGATCAGCCATGCTCGCCAACAGTTGTGGCACGTCCGGAGCGAACTCAGTGTGGGTGAAGAAGGAGTCATCTTGAGGGGACACCTCATAGTGTTTCTGGAAAGCCTACAGAGAAGAGTCCTTGCACTGGCACACGTGGGCCATCAAGGGATGGCCAAAGCCAGGCTGCGCGGCAAAGTCTGGTTCCCGGCGATGGACACCAAAGTAGAGGAGATGGTCCGACAATGCCACGCCTGTACCATCACCGGAGGGGACCCGCCAGCCCCAGTAATCACAGAAGAATCGAGCAGGACTCCGTGGACGCATCTCAGCGTAGACTTTGGGAGTTTTCCAGACGGTCGTCACATGCTGGTCATGGTCGACTCGTTCTCGAAATTCCTTATTGTTGAACTGATAGCGTCGACAGCGTTCACCCATGTGAAGATGGTTGCAATGATGGGGTTGCCCGAGGAGGTCAGGTCGGACAACGGACCCCCTTTCCAGGGGCAAGAATTCCAAGAATACCTCGAATGTCTAGCTGTACGCCACAGGAAGATTACCCCACTATGGCCCCAAGCAAACGGGAAAGTGGAACGGCTAATGAGAACAATTAACCGAGCGCTGCGCATCGCCGTGGAGAATGGAGAAGATCCGGAAGCAGCTCTTGGTCAGTTCCTCGGTGCATACCGCCAGACTCCACACAGCACCACCAAGTGTGCTCCGGCCCACCTTCTATTCAAGGGAGTCCCACGGGACAGTATTCCGTCAGATCCGGTGTGGGTACCTACTGAGCGGGATGACGCAGCCATCCAAGCATGGAGAAAAACAACCAATCAGAAGGCCAGTGAGGCCCGAAGGGCCCAAGAACCGCAGCTGAGAGTGGGAGATCGCGTGGTGATCAAGGACCGACACCCCAGGTGGAAGTTTCGGACCCCCTATGAGCCCGAGGTGTGGACCATGGTCACGACTAAAAGGGGACAGCAATCCATCACAAGGAACGTGTCGAGCTTCAAGAAGATCTCGGAGGCGGATACGGACCAAGATGGGTCCGGCTATCAAGGATCACCTTTGAACCTCTCCTCCCCTGTGTCTCCCAGTGAGAGGATCACCTCACCGATCACCCCTCATGGAGTCAGTCAGGGCTACGCTGATAATGTACGGCCAACCTGCCAGGACCCTGCCGCCGAGGCGTCCAGGAGTGTCCCGTTGGGCATTTTCCCTGAGCCTTGTGTCCGGAGCCAGAAGTATGGTCTCCGGCCGAACCCGGTCCCGAGTCAGAGGCTGAAGGACTTTGTATATACTTCCCCATGACCGGGGAGAACTTGATGGTCCTGAACTGAAAGAAAGGAGGGATGTAGAGAGCCATCCGGGCTCTCCCCGACAATGTTGCACTCTCACACGCATTCATGCACCCCTCGGGGCGGGCTCGTCCCGAGGGTATAAATAAAGGAGGTGGGAGACCGCTCGGGGTCTTCCGGCCACGAAAAGTGAAGGGTGGTCCTGTGTCCGTTATTACATGCTAATATCACTAACTGTGACACAGACCCGCCGCGCTACAGAGAGCAGCACTGTTGGGTAAATTAATATTTTAAATGAAATGATGCACACAACTTTGGCATCACCTGAAAGGAATTTATTGCTTTATCAGTAGAAATTCAATACATTGAGCCGAGGAGGCGGAGTTAACTGCTGCAGCATTATTGAGGGAAGCAGGAGCGATGAAACTGTGCCTGTTTGATATGTGATCAGCCTGAGAAACACAGGCGCCAGTTTTAAAGGCTCTTTATCAGCAGGGGACAAGGAAATCAAGACTGATGGTGTGGTGATCTGGCAGAGAGAAGCGGAAATATGCGGATGCGAGCGGAACATGGAACTCCGGTAAGCTGCATTTCCAACACAGTGATAACACGTACCTTTAAAGCTTCCCTGGCCCAGGAAAGTGGTGATGTTGTGACTGGAGCAAGGGAGCACATGTCGGCTTTTAGACCTGGCTGGCTTAAGGTGATCTTTTCCCAAACCTTTTGCCTTACTCCTCTTAATTTGGCTGAATTCGTTTTTGTTGACCTTAAGACTCTGCACACCTTACCACCACTAATCAGTGCTAAAGTGCTTGCACACTCTTCTATAAACATGGTGAAATTGGCTTACAGCCAATTGGTGCATTAATTGACTTGCAAGTCCCTACTAAATTGGTACTACATGTAATCCGGGCCTGTAAATTGAATGCTACTAGTGGACCTGCAGCTATCATTCTGCCATCCACTTACGTAGCCTTTTAAACGTGTCTCAAACCTGGCATTAAAACCTCTGTTTGTAGTTTAAAGCTGCCATTTTGACCTGTAAAATAATCCTTTAGTCAGGCCTAAACCTCCCCTCTGAATACACATAGGTCACCCCTAGGGTAGGCACTAAACAGCACACAGGGCAGGGTGCATTGTATTTAAAAGTTGGACATGTACTTTTAAGTTTTACATGTCCTGATAGTTAAAAACTCCTAGATTAATTTTTCACTACTGTGAGGCCTACCCCTCCAACAGGATAACGTTGGGTTACCTTATTAAATGTAAGTGATAACTTTTAATTTGGAGCAGGTAAAAGAGTAGAGTCTGGACAATGTTTTTAAAAGCTGTATAATTTGTTTTATTTTCCAAATGTCTTTTACGAATTCCTGTTATCCTATTTATCCTATTTACGTGAAAGCTTGCTATTTTTGTAAAACTGCACCAATTTCATTCATAAGGAGGTTTTTTTTTTGTTCTTAAAAAAAATGAGGTATATTTGGGCTACCTTTTAGCTATCTTTTATGTTAAAAGCGCATACCTCCTATATCCAAGCATGGGCAGTCCAGCTATTCAGTTCACCAGACCAATGACGCACTGTTGCAGCTGAATACTTTTTTTTTTTCTCACATGCTGTCTTTGTGGCGAGCGACTTACTAACAGAGGTTTAAATGTCTCCTGCAGTCTGTCATTTTGTGGCCTGTTTCATCTGTGTTCATTCTCTTGTATACAATGGCTGCTTCAAGCATCTTTGCACATTGCTGCCAAACATTTTATTTTAAAATGCTTATGGTTTGCAATGTCTTCATTTGGAGCCGAAGAAGAAGGTTAACCGAATATGTTGATTATTTTTGATATGGCTGTTCTGTTGCTAAAATCCAGTATCCGATCTGGCAGTTAGTTAGGTCTATTAATATTAATGCAGGTTTTAATATGTTTTTGTCTTGTATTAGCAAATGAATTAATTTACACGTTTACGTATATATTGGCTTATTTCTTTTTTTTTTTTAAGGATATCTCGTGTGATGTTTCCTTTAGGTGTGTAATCAGTGTGCCTTTGACGTAATATTGCTGTTATGATGAAATTACACATTCCGACTGCCCTGGGTTTGCATAATTTAGTAAACGCTGTCCCTGTCTTTGATCCTGTCTCTCTCTCTCTTACTGTCTTTCCATCTGTCTGTCCTCCCAGAGCAGGCTAACCTGCTCAGTCACCTGGGACCTCCTGTAGACAGCTGTCTTGTTTGGCTGATAGGAAGCTGCCATCCTGTGCTGGATAGATGGGGAGAGGAGCCACTGACCTACCTCTCACCCAGCACTCACATTCCTCTCCCCCTCAAACCCACACATCTCACGCTCAGCTCAAACCGCTTATCCTGCACTTATTCTATTGACATACCGCTCACCCTATACTCACACAACTCTTACCTTAAACAAGCTAAAATCTATCACCCTGTACACTCGCCCACTTCTCATCCTGCACTGAACACACAATTCAGTCACCATGCATTCAGGCTCTTTCACACCATTCTCCCTGCACGCATACATTGCCCACACACCTCTTATTATTAATCCCATAGGCGAAATCTGATGCATTTACCATTGCTTGTTTATGTTCGTAGTGGCAACGTTGATGGTCTTTTCGCTGTTGCCAGGATTCCTCATGCGTCATTGACTTTCTTACAAAAGCAACATGATTAGCTACTCACACTCGAGTATTTTAGAGGCCTGTGCCCTCTAAATGATGGATTTACATTGTTTAATTGCCCACTTCCTCGGGATGCTTTTTAAACTAAGGCAATAAAAGAAGGCATAAAACGTGTTCACTGCCTGTAATGAAATCAAGACTTCCTGACACTACCCGATAGTAAATCCGCGATCCCAGACAATACTCCTTTTCCGTCTCTGGTGCGCCACCTAGTGGCAAATTCTCCGATGCACACAGAAACTGTACCTGCAGCCCTATAAATATTATAAGCTCTTGATTACACATTCAAGGCTAAATTTCAACCCCTGTGCCAAAAAAATAAAAACATTGCACAGGGTTCAGAATTTAAAGTTGTGTCATAATTGTCACATGCCAGTGCTTTTCCCTGATAGTTTCCACCAGTTCAAACTCGCCCAAATGTATCAGGGTAAAAGCTACGGGTGGACAACATGCAAAATTTGGTGTATCAAATAGAGATTCTGTATATTATGCCCAGAGCCACTGGAATTATACGACTGTGCAGCCCTGGAAAAATGAAAAATGAATTATATCAGAGTTTATGAAATTAAAAAATAATATATTTATTAACAAACAAACGTACTGTGGCACTGGAGCAGGCTACTTTGATGCTCATGTGCACATTGTACACAGGATAGATGCCGTCACTCATGTGGGCTGTCCCATTGGCCCATCCTCTACAGTGTTGTCGTGTAGTTCCTATATACCTTATACAGGATCTGCGCGTTTGGATAACAAACTGTGGGATTGGTGGCAGACTGATTCTGTGCACACCCACTGGCTACATTAGCCTGTCTGTATCAACTAGCTCACAGTGCCACTATAATCTCCTCTTTTCGGGGAGAGAATAGTTCCTGGCAACCTCAGATCATGACAACCCTGATCCCTCAGAATCGTAGACACAATGTACTACTTTTCGCTCAGTCACTCGTGCTCACTTAGGTTCTCAGAGATACACAGAATAAACAGGCTGGGTGTTTCAATAAGAATTTATTGAGCAGTTGTTATTCTAGTGTAGAATAGATGAGCTGCAACAACCATTCGACAGTAGCAGAGATTTATGATTAGCAGCACTAAGAAAGTAAATGGATGGTATAGCTCTACCATCTTGCGATAATCATGAATACATACTAGTATATAAAACACAAGATAAAAGGTTCGTACTCCAACTAACTAGATGTACCTAAGTGTATCTAAATGTACCTAGAGTCTGTGTAGGTGCTATGCCAAGAATCTCTCTAGGATCTAGTCAACCCCATTACCTGACAATGAGAGAATATGGGACCCCGTCCTGGTCTCGAGTTTGACACCCCATGAGGGATGTTAGGCCACTGCTAGCTGGAGCATCTGCATGCAGGAACCTCAGCGTCTCTGGTAAGTGTGTCAGCCTGGAAGTCTCGGTCTCCTCTGTCTTTCTCAGCAAGACATGATGTGTATATATACCCATAGGTCTCCCCAGGGGTCTTACCTTGCTGTGTTACAGTGTCGCCCTAAAGGACGACGTCGGGCCTGAACTTTATCCAGAGATATTATACAGGAGATGTCAGTCCTGCTGTTAGTCATGCTGTGCTTCCAAGAAGCCTCATGCATAATGTATGAGATTCGAACTAGGAAAAACCCGCGTTCTGACTGCAGTGTAGTATCTAGGTAAAAGGTCAGTCAGTATTTTTTAAAGGAATAATGTGGTGGGTTGAATCCTCATCCCATCCAACATGTTTTTGTATAATGCAGGTGCTTGGGCTACCGCCCACTCCTGCGCATATGTGTGTTGCAAGTGCCTGGAATATGATCTGAGATGCCGGTAGAATTACCGTTTCTCCTTTAGGAGAATCCATGACGAATGCTGGTGGTCACTCTTGTCCAGCTAACAAAATGTCATACCCAAACATCAGGTTCTCCCAAAAGAGACCTCTAACTGTCCTACATTTGTCCCCCTCCATCTGGAGTATTATTTCATATAACTTATGTGGGACCCTTACCCTAGTATCGGGTGTTTCTACTGTGATGTAATCATTCAAGTCCGCTGTCACCAGTAATTCCATCAGGTTCTGGCAAGCTATTGTTACTTCTGCTGCACTGTCTAGCATCGTCAGAGCCCATGTCCCGTTCAGTAGTCGAGTCCTCAGAATTCTGGGCATGTCTGCAACCTTCTTCTTTTTGAACTGTGGCTTTTGCTTTGGTTTCTCTTCTTTTTTAGAAGTGTCATCCTGAGCGTGGTGCTTGTCTCTGGACTTTTACGCTCTTCTTGTCTGTCTGACCGTCCTTCCCTCTCTGAGTTTTTTGAGGAACCCTGAAAGGAACAAGAGGAACATGTATCAGTATTCTGATACCTTTCAGGTTTCCTAATGTTACCCTTATTCCTAAGGTTATACCTCTTTTTGGAGGGTTCCTGTGGAGGAGATCTACCTCTAGACTGAGATCTGTTCCCTTTAAAGTTTTGTTGTTTTTTATTGTCACACTTCTTCTTAGTCGAAGCAGGTGTCTTCTTGGAAGTGTCCTATTCAGGACTGCCCATCAGTTGAGGTTTTAAAGCTTTCCCACCCAAACTGTCTCTGCCTAATTCTGCATATGCAGTTTCTATTATTTTCGGTAGTTCGTGTTCCTGTTCTAAAGGACTGAACTCCCTTAGGCGTTAGCATATAGCCACTGAAGCTGCTTCCCCTTTAATATTAGCTAATATTATGGCTGATACCTGGGCATAGTAATTGTAATTGTAAAACATTTGTAAAGTGCATGGTTACCAAAGGCATCCCAGCGCTAGAAGCCAATGTTCATGAACTAGATATCGATTTATGGAAACAGGATGGTTTTTATACATATCCGGAAGACCAGATGGTTGGTTTCACATCGAATGGCAAGGGGGAGGGAGTTCCAAAGCCTTGCTGCGTTATATGAAAAAAGGCAACCCCCTGTGCGTGCTTTCCTAATTCTAGGTACAGCTGCCATCTGTTTATTGCCTGATCGCAAGGCTCTCTTAGGATAGTGAGAGGAAATGAGGGAGCTTATGATAGGTGGGCCGGAACCTAACAGTACCTTATGTGAAATGCAGGGAGCCTTGAACTGCACTCTCTGCTGAATGGGCAGCCAGTGAAGGGCGGCCAAGGCAGCCCCTGATTACTGTCGGCTAGGAATATTCAGGAGTTGTCGTGCCGCACAGTTCTGTACAATTTGCTGTTTCTTAACCGTGGAGCATGGTGCTCCTAAATATAGGGCATTGGCATAGTCGAGCCTGGAGAGAATGAGAGACTGAACCACCACTTTCCTTGCAGAGAAGGGGAGGAGAGGGATGATTTTCTGTGTCATCCTCATCAGCCCAAAGCAGCTACCAGCAACCTTCCTTGCTTGCTCCCCAAAGTCAAGGTTACGATCTAACCGACCCCCAAACTCTAGATATAATCTTTGGGGGAGAGCCGAAGCAACTTGGCCAATGTGATATTATGTTGGGTATAGAAGGTTTACCCAAAAACATCATCTCCAATTTAGATCCGTTCTACTTCAAAAATGAGCCCTCCATCCGTGCTGAGATCTCTCCAAGACACATGGCCAACTCCGAGGCCGTGTTGTTGAGCTGATTGAAAGAGACAATCAGCTGTGTATCATTGGCATATGTAATGATTTGAATGCCGAAAGGCTCCACAACACCTGCCAAGGGGCTCATGTATACATTAAAAAGCATGGGGGACAGGGAGGACCCCTGAGGAACCCCACAGCGGAGTGGCAGAGGGTCAGAGATGCAATCTTCATGGAACACTAGAAATGACCTGTCATCAAAAAAGGAGTGGATCCATTTAAGGGCCAGATCAGTCACCCCTACATCTCTAAGCCTCTGGCTGAGCAGCTGATGATTGACTGTGTTGAAGGCTGCGCTAAGATCTAAAATCACAATGGCAGTGCAGCCTCTGTTATCTAAAATTTTCCTAGTTGCCTCAACCACAGCCAGAAGGGCAGTTTCTGTGCCCTGTCGGGGTCGAATCCAGTTTGAGACGAGTGGAGACAGTTATCACCTTCCAAAAATGCGGACAGAGCAATATTCACATGTTTTCGGCAATTTTGCTGATCACTGGCAATAATGAAATGGGACGACAATTCCATAACGTCTCAGGACCCAGGTTCGTCTTTTTCAGCAAAGCTTTAACCATTGCTTGCTTCCAGGGGAGAGGGACCGTGCCTGTCCGGAATGTGGAATTAATCATATCCAAGATAACAGTAGAAACTGTGTCAAAGATTTGATTTAAAATGAGGGGGGAACTGTATCCCGGGGGAACCTGACTTGAACTGGCCAAGGATACTTTGCAGGGAGAGTTGATCCAGGAGAGGAATTTCAGCTAAAGTGCAATTATCAGTTCATCCTTTGATGTTGGTTAAGGGGACATCGATTAAAGCTGCAGCCTGATGAAAAGAGGTATGAATAACTTGGATTTTATTGAAGAAAAATGTAGCTAGTTAGTTGCAACGAGCTGATATATCATCGCAAGTAGTAGAAGGGGGTTTAACAAGTGATTTCATTATGCGAAATATTTCGCGAGAAGAATTGGGGGCTGAAAGAATTTGGTTTTCATAATAAAGGGACTGTGCAAACTTAATTTCTTTCTTATACCTTTTAATGTCCTCCCTGTAAATCATTTTATTAGTAATGGTGTAATCTTTCCTCCATTTTCTTTCGGACCGTTTACAATCTTGCTTCAGTTTACGCAGTTTGGGGGTGTACCAAGCTGGTCTATTTGGTCCACTTTTATCCTTAATTTGTTTCTTTGGGAGCACCATGTCTAAATAAGACAGTGACATCCTCTCACTATTTACAGAACATTTATTTGTACCTCTCTAAAATAACGAGAACTATGGCAGAACAATATGGTATTGGCTACTCTGACGAGGAGGCAAGTGCAATACTAGCAGGTCCATCCCTCCTAATCGATACGAACATCAACCAGTCTCTCACGCAGGCCCAAAATTGGGACGAACTCAAGGAATTAAAACGGAATCAAATGAAAATTCTCCTACATGGGGCTATCATGACTGAATATCTCCGTGGCAACGTTGCACCATCAGGGCTATTAGTGACGAACGCACCAAGGATATTTCTTGATGATCCACAATTCAAGAAGGAGTGGTCGTTGATCGCTTGGAGATGCTCACGAGACTGGCTGATTTTAATAATAAATACGGCTAAACGTTTCTCAGAAGCATTACTGATAAAAATTAAAATCAGCGAGGACTCGCTGCTTACGGAAATTAAACTAACCCTGTATAAAAAGAAACTTGAAGAGGTCAATAAGGAAATCAACGAGCATAAAGATTACCTTATGCAGAGTAAGATCAACAAATTACAAAAAGACCTGAAAAAATTCAGCCACGAGAAAGTTTACCCTTACATCAAAGACGATTATAAAGGTCAGGAACCTTCAGACTCTGGATCAGGAAGAAGTGATCAGACAGGATCGTCTGACTCTGAATATGATGACTGGTCGAGTGACGGATCAAACAAAAGCTGGAGAGGGAAGGCGAGGAGACCACGAAGAGGAAACTACAACCAGAGATATGCACATCAGCAGATGTATCCCTGGCCAGGACCCTTTGGCCCTGTTCAGTATCATGGACCTCCCCAGTTTCCAACAGGCCCATACTTCCAGCCTGACTTTAACCAACATTTTTTAGGTCAGGGCGGAAGACGAGGGAGACGTGGAAGAAGAGGCAACAAAAGAATCCAATGGGAAGAGGACAGGAGTACGATGAACACCAGGAGCAACTCCAGGGACCAGCAGCCCAGCACGAGCAAGACGAAGGACTAGTAGTTAATCTCACTGATGTTGTCCTGACCTCAGACGAACTAAGCGTCCTGAACAAGGGGTTGGGATTTGTCCCTACCAATTACTTGGACAAATTTCGCCTCCACTGTGAGCTGGGTGAATTCTTCAGAAAGATACGATTGAAAACCTTCTTTCTGAATAAAGAGAAACCCTTGGAAAAGGATAACTATACCGATCTAAAACTGAAGTCCACCTTTATGCCACCTACAAACATGATGCCTCCAGAAGTCCTGGCGTTTGAAGAGTCTGTTACCAAGGAAGTGGAGTCACTAAAACCTAAAAGAGACGGATTCAACAACCTAAGCAACAGAGAACGCAAGGCACTTACATCCCTTCAAACCAGATCGGATATAGTAATAAAACCGGATGACAAGGGAGGAGCTACCGTGATTCAGAGCACGAACGCATACAGAACGGCGTGTTTAAATCTACTGGCAGATACCAGGTATTATAAGAAGATTAACAGGGATCCAACACAGCGTCTCAAGAAATCCATCCTGGCACTTACAACAGATGCGCTCACCCAGGAGTGGATCACTAAAAAGGAACATGCCTTTTTGAATCAGGAAGATCCTAGAACCCCACTATTTTACACTATCCCCAAGATACATAAGGGGAAGATTCCTCCCCCAGGCAGACCCATCGTGTCCGGGATTGGGTCCATTTTGGAGCCATTATCTAAATATACTGACTGGTTTTTACGTCCCTTGGTAAAGAAAATCAAATCGTACGTCCAGGACACAAAGCACATTTTTAACCTCCTCACACAGGTTGAATATAACCCTATGGAGAATTTCCTGGTATGCCTGGACGTGGAAGCTCTTTATACTAATATACCACAGACGGAGAGTATCAGAGCAGCACAAGAGATTTTAACACAAGAAGACTGGAAATGGGCAGCTCTCGTTGAATGGGTGGTTACCCTTATACATCTAGCCCTTACTGAAAACTTCTTTATTTTTGAGGACCAGATGTATTTACAAGTACACTGTACTTCAATGGGAAGCACATTCGCCCCAAGTATGGCCTGTCTGTATGTCAGTGTTTTTGAAGACCAACATATATGGACACACAACCCATTTAGTGAGAACATCCACAAATGGTACAGATATATAGACGATGTCTTCATGATCTGGAAGGGTGATACAACGAGCCTTGACAATTTTAAGACATGGATAAATTCCCTGAACCCCCACCTTCAATTCACAATGAACAGGGACAGGGAGAAAATTTCCTTCCTGGATGTCACATTCAGAGCGAAAGACGGGACTCTTGAAAGTTCCCTATATACCAAACCAACGGATAGGAACAGTCTACTAAGATTCGACAGTGCTCACCCTCGCTCCCTCAGAGAAAATCTCCCAGTAGGACAATTCCTTAGAATCCGCAGGAATTGTTCCAACATCCAGACTTACAAAAAAGAAGCAGCAATTTTGAAAAACAAGCTGAAACAGAAGAAATATCCAACCAAGATCGTGGACAGAGCAAACAAAAGAGCACAAAACACCCCAAGAGAGGCTCTTTTAGAAACAAATGTGAAAAATGAACTGGATCAGCTGATTTGCGTAACTACGTACAATTCATCATCAAATGAATTGAAAAAAATAGTAAACAAAAAATGGCCCATATTGACATCCAACAGATTGGCCTTTGAGAAACCAATGTTTTCTTTTAAAAGAAACAGCAGTTTAAAAGATGCCCTAGTACACACCAACACCTTGGCATCTAGAAGTGCGAATCAGACAACACTCTGGGATACATTACCTGTCATGGGACATTACCCGTGTGGCTCATGTGTCGTTTGCCCCTTCACAGAACATACCAAGACCTTAGACCTGGGTTTACGTTCACCATGGGAGCAAAGGTCACATACAAATTGCAATTCCGATTCAGTCATCTATATGATAAATTGCCCATTTGGATTAAAATATATTGGGATGACCACTCGGAAAGTCAAGGTCCGCATCAGCGAACACAGGAGCACAATAAGGAGAGCAATCACAGCCACTAAACTGACAGCACACTATAATGAGAAAAATCATAAGGATACTGAATTAAAATGGACTGTACTTGAAAAGGTAAAGAACACTGGCAACCCCCAAAAAAAACTCTTAGAAAGAGAGCAACGATGGGTTTATCGTTTGAAAACTCACGAAACGGGTCTCAACGATTCCATACCTTGGAATCAATTAAACAAATGAGAGATCTTGCATTTACCCCCAAAGGTTGTGTAGTATCAGTAACATTAAGTGGCACACTTTAAATTGTTATGAATTGGCTCCAATACATATCAATCAGAGTACCCTAAGAGTCAGGATATATGAATCTGCTAAAAGAAAACTCGGGTAGTGGTGAAACACACATAAAGACCCCCATCAAGCGTTTACAACTCCTTTAGACCATACCCTAACTTTGTGAAATACTATACATCCTCAAAGTATACTGCGTACTCCTGAGAACAGTGCTAGTGCACGCATGACCTCTTGCGAGTATTTAAAGTCCCTATTTATAATTAATAAATCCTAGAAGAACTATTATTAATGTGAACAGGGAATCCAGCTCCCGCTAAAAGCCAAGCCTGAAATTTTGGAAACTACATTTCCCTTCGTTTACTAGTTGGGGACTACAAAATCCGTGTCAAACCTGATTGGATAAATATCCGGTCACGTGTTTTCACGTACACGGAAGAGAATGAAAATACTGTTCCTCCCTCAGAATATGATTCGGAGTAAAATCTGAGCTTGGATAATTAAACGCCTAACCTTGTTTTAAGCCAAACAATTTTTTAAAAAATCTGCCACAATCTTTTTTACCAGCGTAGTTGGGATGAGATACTGACGTGAAACATCACGTGAGTGTTCTGACCAACCCAGTCAAGCTACGTCATATGCGGAAGTATAAACTCATCATCCAAACGATACACGGCGCGAAACGCCGGGGATCGAGACCAAGTAGGTGGACAAACGGGACAGGACTCTTGATGAAGTAAGTGGGGTGACAGAGCGGGAGAATATTATTTCGCATGGGGAGATTACCATCCCCATCGTGATAGATGTTCATCATTAGAGTATCCTTATACCACTTCCATATATCTCCTCTCTCTCCCTCATACTCGGGGGTCCTTACAAAAGAGTGTGACTACAGAGCTACCCCTATACAGTCCTACGATCCCCTGAGAAACGGAGCCCGTCCGAAAATCGGGTATGAGAGAATGCATGTGTGTGAGATGTCACAAGATACCACACTGTTTTTTATGAATCACGCATGGTCAAGACAATACCATGTTCGATCACGGATGCCACAGGAGTGATGAGTGTGAATGGTACATGAGAGAGTTTTTTTTATATTGATAGTGTACACTAACTGGCATGGAGTTACAGTTAGGATGCGAGCGATTTCGCCACCGCACAATATACCTGGCACACTGACTAAGTGTACAGATACAGGTATGAGTGGCACATGGATGGAGTGAGTTGTACACCACCTGGCCTAATGATCACCTAAACACATGTAGGTACTACTCGTGGCAAATAATGGGAATGGCCACTAAGAAAACGCACAAATACAAGTTGGTTGCTGTTTTGTTTTGTTTTTCTTTTATTCTCTTTTCAGATGGAATACGAAGGATGACGGATTAATAAATCAGTCATTTTCTCAGGGAGCAGCTACTCTGCCCTTGCATCTATAAACAGGCTAGGGAATTCCCTGCACTGTTTTCCTGGGTGGCTTTTGTTTTGCCCTGATGAAAGTCCTGGACCTTTAAGGCCATTTCAAGGACTGAAACATGTTGGCACTAGGGTCTTAGGACCATAATTATCCTACAAAGACCCTATTTGAAGTATTTTAGTATCCCAGACAGACCCGCAAATAAAGGGATACTGGGGATCTGTCTGAGGTTTTTTAAAAGAATTTTCTAGCCCCCCTTGTCTATAACATCTTCAAAGAGCTCCCAACACTGTGGTTGAGCCCACCCCGACTTTTAGGCGTCGGGGTGACCCGATGATGAAGCATGACACCACTAGGGTGTGTGAGGGTACCTAAATCAAAAGGAATTTTTTCCTTGCTCACCTATCGGTGAAGAAAATACTCCCCCACAGTAACTTCATCATAGTATTCCGTCTATACATTTGGATGACTGACCGGTTCTTAAGGTCAGTTGGAGTAAAATTGTTGTGAAACTAAAGAAGAGATCAGCCATTTTTCAAAGTTGTGACTTGCATTGACCGGATTGGACTCTGGTGCCGGTCTAGTGTCATTAAGTATCGATACCCAGCATTCTACTGGGAGTTGTGACCATAAACGGGACAGTTTGGTAGATGTTACCGCTGGTCTGCTGCTAGCTTGATGGGTCCAGGAAAAAGGAATAAGGCAGTTATCTGTCCAAGGCAGTGGAATAGGATTTCCAACCTGAAGATCTGTGTTAGAAAAGATAGGGCCAAGTAGATGACCCTTGGAGTGGGTGTGGCCTCTCAGGTTCTGGGAAAATTGGAGGGCTTCCATACTGTCCAATAGGTCACGTGTGGCTGGTAAAGAGTAGTCATCGAAATGCATGTTAAAATCTCCCAAGAGGGAAAAGTTAGACAGGGGGCTCGCTAAGTTGGCTGTGATCTCGGGGAGGCCATTGCAAAATTTGCCCAGTGTCCCCGGAGGGCGATGAATTAAAATCCCAGATAAGGTGCAGGTTTGGGAAACACCGATAGAAAAGAACAGACTCTCACATTCGGGTATAGGGTTCACTGCCATACGGCAGTTAAATCCAGTTTTATAAACGATGGCTATGCAACCTCCTCTGTTATGTTCTCTATCATGTCTTTGAATAGTGTACCCAGAGGGGAGAGCTTGTGTGATAGTCGGGTCTGACTCACTCGTTAACCATGTTTCTGTGAAAAACAGAACGTCTAGACTCTCATCCTCTAGCAGTAGTCTAATTTCTATAGCATGTCTGGGCATTGAGCGACAATGAAGCAAAAGCGTGTTGAAAGCAGTAGCTGGAGTCGAGGTTGTATAGTCATTGAAGGCGGGACGGAAATGAAAGGGGCAGTGCATGCATTGAGTTGTCTTCCCATCAGGGCACATACAATGGATACATTTACTCCTTACTGTCTCTCTAAACTGCTGAAGCTGATCAGTGGTATAAATGATCGGTGCCTTCGAGCAACCGGCAGGGGTACTGGCACCTGGGACCGGTCGGGTGCAGACGCAGTCGCGTCATCAGGCGCTTTTATAGCTGGGCGTGCCCATTGGCATCAGCGTCTAAACACTTGAATGCTGACCTTAAAATGCTTTCCTAAGATTAAAAGCGACCCCCGGAGCTTTAACACAGCTCCCGCGATTGTAAGGTAATAAAGTGCAATGTGCAAACACAACTTTTTAAAAAGCCTCCCAAGTTTCATCAATTTTAAAAACAATTAACAAATTTGGTGTAGCAATCAATCTCTATCTGGACACCAAAATGTTCGGTAAACAGCGCCTCAGCGTGGTCGCGTCATCAGCCCCTTTTATAGCTGGGCGTGCCCATTGGCGTCAGCGTCTAAAAACTTGAATGCTGACCTTAAAATGCTTTCCTAAGATTAAAAGCGACCCCCAGAGCTTTAACACAGCTCCCGCGATTGTAAGCTACTAAAGTGCAACGTGCAAACACAACTTTTTAAAAAGCCCCCCAAGTTTCATCAATTCTAAAAACAATTAATTTAAAAAACAATTAACAAATTCAGTGTAGCAATCAATCTCTATCTGGACACCAAAATGTTCGGTAAATAGCGCCTGGTTACCTTGTAACTTCATCCCTAAGTTCAGGGCAGGCTCTGCTCTGTACTCATTTTGTATTTGTCTCAATACGTCTGGTACCACTGCTAATGACGGGATGACCATGTGTTCTGGTATAAATAGCAGCAAAGATGGTACCCCAATGTGGTACAATCCTCTACTTGTGGTGTTATCCCCATGGGCAAGCAGATTGTTACCATTCTGTGTTTATCATACGGGGTAGTATTCGGGAATACTGTCTCTAGCTGAGTTATTTTCTGAGCTTCCCAGAATGGCATTTGTTCACGTTTCGTGGGCATTTTGCCCATTACCGCGTATAATGTTTGTGGTGTGATTTTAGTTGTTGTACCCTGAGCTTGAGTTCCATTTGTTGCAACTATTGCTGGTTGGACTGCAATTTAATTAAACCTTTGTGTTGTATGAGTGAGTCTCCTACTGGCATTGTTTCATTGTCAGGATGTGGTGTGTCAGCCGCTAATATCGGCCATGTTGCCCCTTCTCTTCTGAGCGGGCCGAGTCTCACTCTTCTTCTTATGTGGGTTAGGGCACCAATAAACTAGTATAAGTGTGCCTGGTACGAGAGCGGAACCTCTATGTCTTCAAACGGACAATATTCCGCTGGTGCATCTCCTTCTGTGTAGGAGTGAAATGTTTGCGATCTGGCATTTGCTGCTGGGTATGTAACCCACAAATAAAATACCTCTGTTCTGTTTGATTCGTGTGCCTCAATCACGAATACTACTATGCCACCTCTAGGTGTTAACCCATGCTCCAGCAGTTTTAGGGTGACTGTATTTCTAAAATTCGGTGCAACATGTATTGCGTCTGCATCTTCTTCTACGGCTGAGAGGTGTAGATCTTGTACTAGGTTATCTCTTTCCTCAGTCATTTTTTAGTAAAGAAGAGCTTTCCAAAGGAACTAAGATAAGATGTTATGCACAATTTTAGGAACAATGTGTCCTTCAAGCTTGAATAACCAACAGCCAATAAATAGGATTTTTGTCTACTCAGCTATTGCGGAGTTTGTTCCCACCCACTCCAGACGTCTCTCGTGTTTTTGTGAGTAGTAGGGGTCTCTGAGAAAGCACTACTGAACTACTCAGATTCTACTGTTAAATAAGTACCCAACCAACGTTGGGCTCCATGTCGTGGAGTTCCTATACACCCTATACAGGATCTGCGTGTTTGGATAACAAACTGTGGGATTGTTGGCAGACTGATTCTGTGCAACCCCACCTGATACGTTAGCCTATCTGTATCAGCTAGCTCACAGTGCCACTATAATCTCCTCTTATCGGGGAGAGAATAGTTCTTGGCAACCTCAGAACATGACGACCCTGATCCCTAAGAATCGTGGAAACAATGTACTACTTTTTGCTCAGTCACTGGGCCTCACTTACTTTCTCTCAGAGATGCACTGAATAAACAGGCTGGGCGTTTCAATAAGAATTTATTGAACAGTTATTATTCTAGTGTAGAATAGAAGAGCTGCAACAACCATTAGACAGTAGCAGAGATATATGCAGCACTAAGAAAGTAAATGGATGGTATAGCTCTACCATCTTGCGATAATCATGAATACATACTAGTATATAAAACACATGATAAAAGGTGCGTACTCATCTGATGCCTCCCTAACTAGATGTACCTAAATGTACCTAGCGTCTCTGTAGGTGCTATGCCAAGAATCCTTCTAGGATCTAGTCAACCCCATTACCTGAGAGAATATGGGACCCCGTCTTGGTCTCGATTTGGACACCCCGCGAGGGATGTAAGACCACCACTAGCTGGAGTATCTGTATGCAGGAGCCTCAGCGTCTCTGGTCAGTGCGTCAGCCAGGAAGTATCGGTCTCCTCTGTCTTTCTCAGCAAGACATCAATCAATCAATCATTTGTAGAGCGCACTACATACCCACGAGGGTCTCAAGGCGCTGGGTAGTGGGGGCGGGGGCCGCTACTGGTCAAACAGCCAGGTCTTGAGTAGCCTCCTGAAGGTCAGCAGGTCTTGAGTCTATCGTAGGCTCAGTGGGAGGGTTTTCCTGGTCTTGGCGGCGAGGTGGGAGAAGGATCTTCCGCCGGTGGTTGTTCTCCGGATGTGAGGGACGGTGGCGAGTGCGAGGTTGGTGGAGCGGCGCTGGCGGTTGGGGATGGAGAAGGATAGTTGTCTGTTAAGGTAGGCTAGGCCGGTCTTGTGGAGTGCCTTGTGTGCGTGGATGAGGAGCTTGAAGGATATCCTCTTGTTGACAGGGAGCCAGTGCAGGTTTCTCAGGTGGGTAGTGATGTGGCTGTGGCGTGGTACGTCGAGGATCAGTCATGCAGAGGCATTTTGCATGCGTTGCAGTCGTTTGATGAGCTTGGTCAGGGCTCCTGCGTAGAGAGGGTTTCCGTAGTCGAGTCTGCTGCTGACGAGGGCCTGGGTAACTGTTCTTCTTGTGTCTGTCGGGATCCACCTATAGATCTTGCGGAGCATGCGGAGGGTGTTGAAGCAGGAGGAGGCGACGGCGTTGATTTGCTTGGTCATGGAGAGCGTTGAGTCGAGGATGATTCCCTGGTTGCGTTCGTGGTCGGTGGGTGTCGGGGCTGCCCACAGTGCCGTCAGCCACCAGGAGTCATCCCAGGCTGAAGGATTGAAGCCGAGGATGAGGACCTCCGTCTTGTCCGTGTTCAGCTTCAGT
Organism: Triturus cristatus; assembly: GCF_964204655.1. NCBI lineage: Eukaryota > Metazoa > Chordata > Amphibia > Caudata > Salamandridae > Triturus > Triturus cristatus. The sequence goes on from NC_140588.1 coordinate 392,236,610, forward strand.
CGGCTGATCTTAATCCAGTCGGCGACGGCCTTCATTCCTTCGTGAAGGTTGGATTTGGCGGTGATGGGGTCCTTGGTGAAGGAGAGGATCAGTTGGGTGTTGTCGGCGTAGGAGATTATGTTGAGGTTGTGCTGTCGGGCGACATGATGTATATATACCCATTGGTCTCCCCAGGGGTCCTACCTTGCTGTGTTACTGTGGCTGCCTAAAGGATGACGTTGGGCCTGAACTTTATACAGAGATATTATACAGGAGATGTCAGTCCTGCTGTTAGTCCTGCTGTGCTTACAAGAAGTCTCATGCATAATATATGAGATTCGAACTAGGGAAAACCCTCGTTCTGACTGCTCTGTCGTATCTAGGAAAAAGGTCAGTCCCTAAAAACCGTTAAGTATGTAATAAAGGGAAAAATATAGGTGAAAGGTTGCAATGTTACCTGCGCCTATATAGGGTATCTATATGGAATATGACACTGTGATGGGTGGAAACAAAGTATAAATGACAATTTAACTGACCAGTATATGAAGAACACAGAACACAAGCCCCTTAGTATATTATGTATTTTTTAAAAATTGTCTGGCTAAAGATGTCTCAAAAGGAAGACCTAAATAGAGTGCCTGGGTCCAAGATATTTATCAGGATGCCATGGAAGTTTGCTAAGCTTATAGTCCTAGCAGTGCATCCAAATACCAGTACCAATACCACCTACTAATCAAATTTACATTCCTCGAAATTTGAGCTATAACAGGTGGCCGAAAGCTATGAGAAATGGTTTAGCACGCCATTTAATAATGTATTAAGTTGTTATACGCTCCTTCTTGTCCTGTTTAAAAATAGACTGATAGTGCTACCATGTGGTGGACTGTCATATACATGTGCCGGTGTTATGAAATAAGTGCTTGTGCTGAACACAGGCAAACACTGGCAAAAATTAAGCACTGGTCATAGCCTCATTCCACTGTTTGCTCATTTTTGGAAGATTTTGTACATTTCTTCCTCTGCATAGAGCACCAGAAGGGAACACTTTATAGTGTTGCCACTTTTTCTCGTGGCTTTGAAACTTAGAGACGGCCTTTTTAGAGCAGTTGCAACCAGATCCGTAAGCTCACTAAACAGTGGCAATTAATGTAGTATAATTTGTTGGTTAGTTCACCTGCATAGTGCAGCAGAAGGGAATGCTTTATGGTGTCTTCTCTCATTTTTTTTTTTTTTTTTGTTGGCCCATCTACACACGCCTTCTTAGCAAAGCTAAGACCAGAGCCGAAAGTTTACTAAACAGTGGCAATCGATGTAAAGAAGTACTCTCTTGACGGTGAGGATGGTTGGGGTCATTATCTGAATACTGACAGATGCTGGAACAGCAACTTGAACGTCGTTTGCAGTTTTGCCGTGATCTCCAATAGTTCCACCTCAGGATCTACTCACGTTCATGTCTCTTTCCTTGACCCAATGGGCACCATAGTCACTCATGCACCTCCATCACACTGATGTGCTTCATGAGACGTTATCAGTCATACTTGGATGGGCAGCCATTTGGTTAAGGCACTGTTTGAAGAATTTAAGGTTCGATTCACACCTCTCTAAATTTCTCTTCGGATTTTCACTTTATTACATTCTGTCACGCGTTTCTGCATGTTTTCTGCCAATGGCAAAGATGCCTCCGTGTACACTGCTTTAGCTACCACTAGTGGGCGCAGCCCTGTCACAGGCCAATTCACAAATAAGGTTTTGAATGGAATGGCCCCATATTTTCATGGGGGTGCACACTGGAAGGATGCCTACTACTGCTGGTGCATCTGTTGATACAAAGCGACCATACTTCTTCTTATAGCCTTTTGGAATGCCAGGAAGCTGACTGTGGGAGTTCCTACTTTTTGTGAAAAGCATGGCATGCATGCACACCACAGCACCCTTGAGTTGTTAGTGTGCACCATCCAGGTTGCACTGACCATGATGCAGTGCGTGAGGATGGTGATAGAGGGAGTGAGACAAGTTAAAGTAATGCTGTACACCACTCTCCGTGAACAGACATAAACAAACAAGAAGCACAACAGTCCTGGAAGAAACATCCAAACTATTTAAGGAATTAGCATATGTATACTGACATATGGTGATGAACTCTTCCCCTACGTAGTGTGGTGGCTTCATCAATGCACATCTAGCACTGGAAAGTATCCTAAACATTCTACAGTTTCCTAGATATGGGTTCCCTCGTTTGGCTGATAATGTGTCACTGTATTCGATATTTGCATTCTCCCTTTATTATGCTCAAACCTATATCAAATAGCGTGTGGCTTAGCTAAAGTTTTTTTTACTGGTGACTTCTAATACAAGAGTCAAAACAGGAAGGTCAAGCAACTGATGCTGCCTTATTTCTATCACCATGTTTCAAAGATCAAATATTGCTCCCGTCAGAGGCCTTCTTCAGGACTACAAGCCTTGGTATCTTATATTAAATATTGCGAAACAGTCACTGATTCATAGAACAGACACATCTTAGGCAGTGCTCAATTTGTAAAAAAATAATAATAATAAGTGCGAGGCCAACGCAGTTCGCACTACACATTGCCATTGTACTTACACAACTACTAACCATCACACTGCTACAAGTTGACAATTCAGACAGTTGGAGGCCGCCAAAGCTTTAAGTATGGCAGGTATTCGTTGTTCTCATGTATATTGAATTAAGAAAAACAGTTTTTCTGCTCATCTTTAGATTGCACAAACAGGTCACCATGCGGCAGCTGTCTTAAATGTAGGTTCCCACAATTAAGTGGCGTGCCGAGCACCAGAAACCACCAGCTCAAATTAAGGACTTATCATTGGAAAGAACATCGTGAGCTTCCATCAATCAGAGGAAAGGTACGGCTAGATTACCATCAGTGCAAGCTTACCCCCAACACATACAGAGCAGGTGGGAGCAGTGAAAGCTTTGCTTCTTCATCGAAGTTCAGCACAGCAGTAGCAAAGTAAAACAAAAAAAAGCTTCTTTCTGGGAGAAAGCAGATAATGCAATCTTGTATTCCCAGCAGACCAAATTCAGCAGCCTAGACAAGTACAAGCTTTCATCACTCATAGAACATGCACAATTAAGACATGAGTAACATAGGTTACAGAAAGATTGCTAGGGCGGATTCTTAACTCACTAAGAACAATGTGCAGGTGGATAAGTGAGTATGTGAGTTTTTACACTATTCTCTTTCAGGTGATATTCCATGTCAGCATTCTCGAAGCGTTGCTGTAGTCACTCGCAAACCTGCGGTCACTGCTGTAATTCCTGCTGCCATAGCCTGCAGTCTTGCTTCTGCCGCTTCCTGTAGATCCAGATGATGTAATTTAAATACACATTTGTCAAAGGCTGGAGCCATTTTATAGCATCACAAACACCTTCCCTCCTCATGGTGTAAAAGGGATTGGCGGAAGCGACGAGGTGCCCAGCACAGCCCGCTCTTTTGTCTTCTCCTACCATTGCTCCTCCTGACTCTAAATCACCCCTTTCTCTATTAAGTATTCCTTTCTCTGTCTCTATCAGTCATCTATCTCTATCCATTCTCTCTTTTCCTACTTCTCCCTCTCTGATTCTCTTTGCATCCCCCTCTCCTATGTTCACCTCTTTAACTTACATTTCTATGTCTTATCGGTTTCTCATTTTCTCTGGTTTCATCTTCATTTGTTTTTTCACCATTTTCTCTTACCCTCAACTCTTTCACACTCTTTATTTACACTTGCTCTCTTTCTCACCCACTACTATCTCAATTTTCTCTGCTCATTTTTCCACTCTCAACCCCTCTGTCACACAGCCCTCTCCTTCTTACTTGTCTGTACTACGCTTGTCTCCGTCTGCACTACCCAGGTCCAGCATAGGGAGTTTTTGTCATTCCTACTTGAAGGTACATTTGTCTATCCTACCATTTCTAGTAATTGTGCCTCATTTGCTGATTGTACTGGAAATAGGATGGCCCCTGGTCGTAGCAGCCTAGGCATCCACCTGGTACCCTCTTCCCCCCCCAAAAATGTTGCTCCTCTGATGTGCCTCTGTTATACCTGGCACATTGGCGTAGGTCTCCCTTCCATTTTTCGCTGTTGCCTCATATGTTTTTTCTGGTGTTAGTTGCTCAGGGCACTGTGCCACTGCTGTTCAGTGCCACAGTGCAAGTGCTCCCTATTTGTAAATTGATGTATGATTTGTGATTCCATGATTGGTTGGTTTGGTTTACCTGTCAGACCCTAGTACGGTGCACCAGGAGGGCCCAGGGCTTGTAATCCAAATACTGCTGGTGGGCTTGCAGCACTGGTTGTGCCACCCACAGAAGTAGCCTGTAAAAGTGTGTCTAAGGTCTGCCATTGCAGAGCCTGCGTGCAGTCTGGTACTGTCATGCTGACTGGGCAAGTGCACCCACTTGCCAGTGCCTAAACCTTCCCTTTTCTTCATATCAGACACCCCTATGGTAGGCCCAATGGCAGGGTGCATTGTAAGGATAAGGTAGGACATGCCCTGGTGTGTGTGGCATGTTCTAATAGTGAATTACAGCCATTTTCGTTTTTCACTATTGCAAGGCTACCTGTTCTCCATAGGCCAGAATGGGCAGTTTGGTTATTACATTTTATAATCTTAACTGACTCAGGGAACATGGTAGAAATTCGAATTTAGTATGCCTGAACTCAGAATGATAAAATACATCTTTTAGTGAAGTTGGTTTTAACATTCTGTGTTTGAAAATACCAATTTTAGAAAGTAGGTATTTTCTTGTCTAACCATTCAAACCTGCTTCTGCTAGGCTGTATATTCCCTGTCTGGAGTTTGAGTGACAGGGCTGGGGAATTCCAGGAGACAGGGTGAGGTGTCCCAGTCGTGAATAGAGAGATCTGCATCTAGATGGGTAGGAGAAGTTGCACCTGGGACCTGAATAGGGCTGTGCCTTCCCTCCACAATGCTGGCTCCACCTCCTGTGGTGCGCCTGATGTCTCTGCCCTGCACTCTGAAAGGAAAGAAGGAGTCAGGTAAACAAAGTGCTCCAGGACTGACCAGAACCGGTTTGAACAAGGCAAAGGCCCCTCTGCCTTCAGAGGACAAAGGATTTTGGGTTATAAGTATTGGGACCCTGATCACAAGAATTTGGATCACTGAAGAAAACTCTGCTGAGGAGAGGAACCAAGAAGAAGCTGAGGAGAATCTATCCCTGAAACTGGGGGATTGGCCTGCAGTGGTTGCCTACTGCCAAAGAGAGGAGAAAAGGAACTTTGTGTGTACTTTTCGTCAACTTGTGAAGGATCTCCAAGGGCTTGGAAAAGAGCTTGCCTCCTGCTGAAGTCTCAGGAACAACAGACTTCACCCCCCCAGCTCCCCAGAGTTCTTTAGAAGTGCCTGCTGCTGTTGTTGGGCCTTCTGAGGGACTGCGTGTCGCAAGGAGCTGGAAGCACGACTCAAGAAGGAGAAGCGTGCCGCCGTCGGAGCTGTTGTCGTCGCATCTCGTAAAGTGTGTCGCCGCTGCAGCATCACATCGAGCGGAAGCATCTCGCATCATCCAGGAAGTGTCTCGCAACGCCGAAGAAGCGTGTCGCCATCGTAGTTGTCGCATTGCACCGCATCATGAAAAGCGACTCGCATCCACGGAGAAGCGTGCCGCCGTCGGAGCTGTTGTCGTCGCATCGTATAAAGGGGTATCGCCGCTGCAGCATCACATCGAGCGGAAGCATCTCGCAACGTCGGAGAAAAGTGCCGCTGCCAAGGCTGCTGTCGTCGCATCGCGTAAAGTGTGTCGCCGCTGCAACTGAAGCATCGAATCGCGTCTTCTCGCAACATCGGAGAAGCGTGCCGCATCTGGAAGATCTTCACGTCTTTATTTCTTTGCACCAAAATCTTCAACGCATCAACATCATTGCAACGCTTTCGTTGCCCTGCGTGTCGCATCTAAAAGGTACATTGACTTAAAGTGTCGCATTTAAGAACTAAAGAGAAGTAAGCAAAATTCTACCATCTAAAGTAACAGTATTGTGTATTTTTGTCGTTTAATGGTCGTGTGGTAAATCTATATAAAGAATACTTATTTTTGATATAAAACCTGTGTGGTGTCCATCTGTAGTGTTGTCACTTGATTACTGTATGTGTTCACAAATGCTTTACACACTGCCTCTGAGATAAGCATGTCTGCTTGTGCCAAGCTACCAAGGGGGTGAGTAGGGATTATTTTAGGAGTGTACCCCTTTACCCTGACTAGAGGCGAGGGTCCCTATTTGTCACAAGTGCATACCTGTGCCAACTAGACACCCCCCAAGTCTAACATTGGTGGTCAGCGGTGAGGATTCTGGACTTGCATTTGTGACTCATGTATAGTGATTGGTGAACACTACTTAGTGAGTGCAGACCTTAACGCAACCAATACTTGTTGGTAGATTTCTTTTGGGGACTTTCCATTTTTGAGTACTGCCAAGCTAACCATGGCAGAGAAAGCAGCATCCATAGTCTCTGTTAATACTGAGTATGAGTGGGAAGAAGAGAAAATGGACAGCTACACTACAAAGCAGCTAAAATTCTTCTGCAAGCAATTTAATGTTTCTACTACTGGATGCAAAAATAAGCCAGAGTTCTACAAGGCACTGATGGCCTGGGTAGAAGCAAGGAATGCTACTGATAATGATAATGCAGAGGAGCAGCTGGATGGGCCAGTGGGTCCAAGAGGAAGGAGAACCCCTTCCCCTGCCGGTAGCAGTGTTTCTGGTAAAAGTCTATCTCCAGAGGAGTTGGCAGATAGAAAAGAGTGTAGGATGCACGAATTGGAGCTGACCAAGCTCAAGTTAAGTGGGCAGTTAGAATTTGAAATGCAAAGTAGAAAGTTAGCCCTAGAAGAAAAGAAGCTACAGTTTGAACATGCAAAGGTTTTGAGGGAATTGGAGTTGAAAGCCCAGAGCTTAGGGAGTACTCCCTCTGGCGGCAGCACACTGTCAATGCCTGTGGGATCTAGAGTGTACATCCCTAAGGATGTGGTGAAGAAATTTTAAAAAAATGATGATATTGGGCAGTGGTTCAAGGCCTATGAGGTAGCCATGTCTTCCCACCGGGTCCCTGAGAAGGATTGGGGAGCGGGGTTGTGGGGGCAGTTACTTAGGGAGGGGCGGGACACACTGCTAGACTTGCCTTCTGATGTCTATAATTCCTATCCCCACATGAAGGATGCATTAAATTCTAGATATGGTTTGACCCCTGAGATGTACAGACTGAGGTTCAGGGGTTGCACAAAGATAGCGAACAGTACCTACGTTGAATATGTCACGTTTTTCTGCAGAGCATTGGATGGTTGGGTGAAGGGTAGAAAAGTTGATGATTTTCAGGGACTTCTTGATTTAATTGCATGGGAGCACTTGTCAAGTAACTGTTTTACTGAGCTACGCCAGCACCTGATTGATAGTAGGCTGACTGTTGGACTTGGCCCTTCTGGCAGGTTCACCCCTGAACTTTTTGCTTTTATTGGTGACCTGGTGGTAGTGATTTTTGGTTTCTGCGCACTTTCCCTGTGTCCCAGAGTAAAGTGCGTGCGCACTCTGAGTGGATGTGGTGAGATAGGCCTGCCCTCCCATAGGAATGTATGGGGAATGTATGTGTCCCTGGTAGTTCCTGATGCGTGGGGTGTGCAGGCTCGAGTTTGGTATGTGCAGACTCGTGTGATTGAATGCTTCGCAATGATGTACAATGCGTGATTATGTCATGTGCGGAAGTGCCACTTCTAGGAGTTGGCATATTAGTGTAAAGTGTGTCTGGCGTGTGATTGGCTGGAGCTGGCTGGTGAGCCTGGCTCCAGGAGTCTGGTTGGGTCTGCCCCAGTGGTGAGTGTGAGATTAGCATGCTGATGGCTGGGGAGGAGTGCACCTTGGACCTGAATGGGCAGGGCTTTCCCCCACACAATGCTGGCTCCGCCCCCTGTGGTGCGACTGATGACCCTAGCCCTGCCAGTGAATAGAGTGAGGGGCTGAGCACATCAAGGGTGCTCCCCAACCAGCTGCGACTGGTTTTCCCCCTCACCCTGAACCAAGAACAAAGGGTTTTACAGTATAAGAAGGGGCTGTGTCCCCTTACAATTTGTTCTCTTCCAGGATCCTGCCTGAGGGGGGCTGCTGCTGCTGCTGCTGGACCAGAGGACCGCCACTTGGACTACCTCCCTGCCTGGAGGCCCAGTGAGCTGGCTCTAGGTTCAGCCTTGCCCCCCCCACCCCTGCCTTGCTGGTTGCAGGGGAGAACTTTGCTGGACTTGCCTCTAGCGCTGAGAGCGCTTTCCCTTTTATCCTTAGCGCTAGGAGCGCTTTATTGCTGTAAGCCGGTGCCCACCTGGCATTTGGCCCGTTCTGGGCCGATCCTGAAGTCCCCTGGCAGGTGCCCACCCTGCCAGGGACATTGCCGCCATATCGAGTGCCCACCTCGATTTATAGCATTTTAAAAGCGCCGGTTCCCTACCCGGCATTTGTCCGCGAATCGCCCTCCGGCGCCCGACCAGGAAGTCAGGCGGGCCGGGGGCGGGCCTCTGGGACAACTGGAATTGGAAATAGGAGGGCGGGAGCCTACCCCGCCTCCCTCCGAAGACTCGCGGCTGGTCTGGGCCCCTAGAGACCCAGGCGAGAGCCTACCCCGCGCTGGGCCGGTCCGGAGAAGAAGCGTCACCCCCGCAACCCAAGCGGGAGCCTACCCCGCGCTGGGCCGAGCGTCGGACCAAGTACCCTGAAGAGGATTGTCACCGGTCTGAAGCAACCCGGTGAGTGAGGGGGCGGAGTGTTCTGGTCCCGAGCCGGCGACGGCTCTGACCAGCGGGGGCATTGCTTGTTTGGTTAGAGCGCTCGTGCGCTCCCACGAAGAAAAGCCTAGTGAGTACCGGGCGGCCCCGGAAGGCAGCGGGCCGCCCCAACGGTTGGGAGCCATTAATTGTGTAGAGCCCAGTGTGGCTCCACCATACGGGGGCTTTTCTTGGTGAGCAGAGAGGCCCCGGAAGGCAGCGGGCCGCTCCAACGTTACGGGGGCATCTTTTGGTTCTGAGCCCACTAGGCTCCAACGACAGGGCCAGCATTACTTGCACCGAGCCAGAGAGGCTCCAACGGGGGTATTTCTTGGGTGTGTTGAGCCTTTGAGGCTCCAACAGGGGCATTTCTTTGTTGTTTATAGCCCAGAGGGGCTCAGGGGGCCACGAGTGTTGGGTATTCAGAGCCCTGTAAGGCTCCAACATTGGCCCCAGCATCATTGTTTTACAGCTGCCCAGCACTTCGTGGGCAGCTGCTCCGTTTAGGCCCCTGACTCTGCTGGACAGGGCGTCCTAGCCCCAATAAGGCCAGTTGGCCTAGGGACTGCCACAGGTGGTGGCGAATGTGAGTTTTGCGCTATTGTTCCTAACCTGCACCTCTGAATGTGTTTTTATGCGTCATGTGCCTTGTTTTACACCGCGGAATGTATTTTATGCATCATGTGTTTTCCTTCCCTACACCTCTGAATGTGTTGTGATTCATCATGTGTAATGTGCTTATACCCCTACAGGTATTGTGATACTTAGGTGGTTGTTTTTCTCCCTAGTACAGGTGGTGCTAGTGAGGTCCTGGTTCCCTGCGTGACATTCTCCTAAGGTGGTTAGGGTTGCGTAGGTGGTACTTGCCTGTTACCAGTAGTTACTGGTTGTGTGCTACATGAGTTATTTTGTGCTACAGTAATTTTCTATCCTATGTTCTAAGTGCTAAGTTCTAAAAGTGCTAATTCCTGACAGTGGTCCATGTGGCCCTGTCCCCTGTACATATAATCCCTTGTAAATTCTGCCCGTGCCTGTTGGCACATTGTAAAGTGTGTGTTTTTATCTAATGTGTTTTGGTATAATACAAAGGCTATTTTTATATAATACCTTGTGTGGAGTTTCCTTTGTGGTGGGCCTTGGGTGTTGTTGCTGGGTGCGCGCGCAAACGCTTTACACATTGCCTCCGGGATAAGCCTGACTGCTCGTGCCAAGCTACCAAGGGGGTGAGCAGGGTTTATCTTTGGCGTGTAACTCCCCAGCCCTGACTAGAGTGGTGGTTTCTCGTGAAAATCTAGGTAATTCTCCTTCTCTTTTTCCTTACTGCCTTAAAACTTATAGCAGTTTGGTCTTCTTGGTGAATATAGCTACTATCTTTATGGCGGTAGTTTGTTGATTTATTTCCTTTGCCATTTCTTTGAGATGTTTATTTTCTTTTTCTTTTTATCTTTTTATACTCTTATGTATCCTTCCATTTGTTGGTCTTTTTAGCGGTACCTTTGTCCCCGTGGAACCTCATTCAGAATATATTCGCGTTTAACATTTCTTCCTTATCAACGCAGGTAAGTTTTCCTTTGTGTATTATTTTGCAGTTTTTTACGCAGTCTTTGCATAAATATTTAATATGTTTTTTCTGATTTGTTTTTCTCTCTCCTTTTCCCTTTTCATTCGTCCTCAGTGTGAGAAGTTGGCCTGATGTATGATGTCACTAGTTCTAATGTACACCTTATATCAGTCCAAATACCCTTATGGTGATTGGTTGTAAAGTCAACCTTATAGACCAGCTATCCTAGTGGTAGCATGGACAAGAGCAGTCTTAGGCTAAACTCTGAATGGCATGTGAAGCCAGCTGTGATACCATATATAATCCCTTGAATACCAAATGAAAGGACACCACAACAGATATATATATAAAATAAAGTGTATTTATTCTAGTCAAACCCTCAGCACTCTTTATGAGATTAGAGGTAAGTACAACACAGTCTTATTTAAGCATACATTAAGTCACACAGGTAAGTAATACCGTTAGGCCCTAGGGGCCACGCAAACCATATACTAAGTAAGTGGTATAAGGACCACTGTCACGGAAATAGAATAGGCCTAGGCTTAGGGAATCGCTGGGGCTACACTACACTAGCAACAGTTAGGAAGTGGGAGGCCCACGGGATTCAGGTGCAGAGTGGAAACACTCACGCGTAATGCGTATAGTCGATAGAAATAGTACAGTTTAGAAATAAACAGTTTAAGGACACTTCTGGAATAGCTAGAAAGTCGAGACTCGGAAACTAGAACCTAGGATAGTCACTACCCTTGTGAGCACCAAAGTACCCAAGTTACCTAGCCCACGGGCTGCGGGTGCATAGGTGTGAACTTGCGTCGGGTTTCGTCGTGGACTTCTATGGATGCCTGAAGGAAAGTTGCTGACAGGCAGTCAGTGAAGAGTGTCCGGTGGATCCCAAGGCTGGGATCAAGAAGAGAGGAGACCTGCAAGCAGAAGGGACAGAGTCAAGGTCACTAGCCAGTGACCACGTGGAACCAGGAAGGAACCAGGCGATGTCGTGAAGATTGCAGGTGAAGGTGAAGCTTGTCGCTGCAGCCACGAGGACCAGGGAACGTCGAGGACGACCAGGACCAGGGGGCGAGCTGTCCCACGAAGGCTCTTGCTGTCGGCGGCGTCGAAGTTGGACTAGGGCGCACCAAGCCTTGGCAAGCGGAACCCACGAAGAACGGAGGACTTACTTCTGGTGCAGACCAGGAAGGTCTGGGGTGCTTCTCTTTTTCAAAGAAGCAGGAGCCAGTCTGGAGGAGCCAAACCAGCGCTGAAGATTACAGGATGCGTCGTCACAAAGGCCACTAGCCAGCGGGCAAGCAACCGGACAGACGCGGCAAGCAGGAAAATGCAGAAGGGCCCCACGCAGGACTCGTGGAGTGTGGGGGGCTGACCTTCGGTGCAGATGGTGCTTGGGGTTGGGGCTTCTCAATTCCCGGTGCACAACTTCGAGGGTGCCTCAGAAGCTGCGCTTGAAGATACTAGCCACTTTTCCCAGGTAGCCGGTCCCACGTCTCTCGTCGCCTCCACGGATGTCAGCTCGGCTGTGGATGTGGATCAGGGTCGGAGAAGTCTGGAAGTCAAGGCTCTGGTCGAGCTCTGCAGTCGGTCCCTCGTAGAACTTTAGCAAAGCAAAGGGTAGTCTCTTGATGGTGCCTGTTTGCACAGGGTAGCCACTCCTTGGCCACAGGGAGATTCTTCAGTCTTCTTCTTTCGTCGAATGTCGAAGGTCCAGAGTTTCTGTTCAAGTTGCAGGTTCAGGATAATCTAATCTCCTGGGGCCCAGCTACCACTCTTATCCAAATCTGGGGGGCTGGGTTACCTGCCAGGTCACGCCTTATGGGTGGGACCAGGGAGGGGGGTGGTTACTCCCCCTTCCCTTTGTCCAGTTTCGTGCCAGGACTGGGGCTGGAGTGCCCCAGCACCAGTTTGAACTGGACTATGCACGGGACACCTTGTGTGCCCCAGGCATGTCTCATTCTATTCATCCCTCCCTGCCCCAATACACTAAGGCCTGTCTGGGGTGGTGCTCGCACCTCCCAAGGCAGGAAACCTATTGTCCAAGCCTCCCTTGCCGGGATCACTCCCAGCAGCAGGAGGTCAGACTCGTGTCTGTGGCAGCAGCATCCATTTTGTGATGCTGGGGCTCTGGTTAACTTTAACCGGGTAAGTAGGTTACAACATGTCTTCTCCCTCTAGAAGGGAGGAATAATATCCTCATCCCCAGAAATGGGATGGGGGTATTATTCCAAAGTGTTAGACACCTTACACGACATGTTTTGATAAAGCCAAACCATAGTTACCATAACCGTTTAAGATTATAAGGCACTTGAAGAGTATATGGTAGGCTATATCATAGAACAGCTATAAGGACATGGTTCCGAAAGCTGCAGACAGGCTCAGCTCATGCTAGAGCACCATCTCACATATTACCAAGCACTCTGCCTCCAGGATTGTTAAGGCCTGCCATAGGAGTGGCTGATAGGTACACATGTGTCTATATGTAAGTTAGGTATAGGAATACTACACCTAAGCAAGGGGTGATTACACGACCTTGCCCCCGCTGAGTGATCAGCCAGTTGTGTCATAATGGAAGGCCAGGCCAGGGGTGGCATAATACATGCTGCAGCCCCTGGTAGGCCTAGGGTACACCTATGCCCGGGGTACCTAGGGTACACTGTACAGGGGCCAATAAGGTGATCCTATCCAAATGGGTTATGCACCTAAAGTACATAGTATTAATTTAGAGAGAGAACAGCAGGGCTGTGGGTCTGATTAGCAGGCCCACAGCCACATCTAAGTCGAAAACCAGTAAAGCAAAAGCAAAAAGTGGGGGTGAACATAGAAAGCAGACCCTACTCTCCTACACTCAGTCCCTTATTCGTTTCTCTAGTGTCTGTTTATCTACATTTGAATTAAAAGTAATCAAGAGGAATAGTATTTCTATCTATTTTACAATTTGACACTCGGTTTAGATTTTATTTGTACCTTGGCTGTTTTGGCTGTCTTATTTGGTATATATAAAAAATATATATAAAGAAAAAATCTTTTATACATATAGACACTTAATTCACTTTCTTCTTTCAACAGGTCCCATCTTTTGGTATTCTCTGTTACGCCCTGAAGAAGGTGGTACTCCCTACCAGGAGTTGTCTCACCGAAACGTGCGTCGGCGTTGTTGATTAGGCCCCTCTTTACTCCTTTGATTGTATTTATGTATCCCAGATAAATGTTTTTACATTTGCCTTGACCAACTATTAGAATATCTTTGGATTCTTCATTTCATTCCTTAGAGTGGGGCCTATGAGTGTCTTCTTTGTTCTTGAATGAATTATGTGTTTATGTGACGTTGTATGAATGTAAGCTGTTTGGATTTGAATGAATGTACGTTTGATCAAAAATATTTTCTTCTTCTTTTGTTTGATTGGGAACCTGTCTTTTCGATACTTCGCTGTGTATTTTTGTTGATATATATTGTGTGTTTAAAAAAACATTTTATTATATGAACAAAACATCTGACCTGTTCATTGTGATCAGTTTGATAAGGAATCTAACAACTTTTATACTAAAAAGAAGTATTAATAATGAAATAAAAAAAGAAAATAACTTTGTAATACTTACTGTTTTTGTCCTACTTTAAATCCTTCTGGGTGTCTATATGTGTATATATATATATATATGTTACACTACCTTAATCCAGCCAGAGTGTCATATTGTTGGTATTTAAGCATATGATACATTGTACATCTTTCAATAATAAGGGTAGAGTATATTCTGTTGTGTTTTGCCTAGAGTGGGGGTTTCTGCCTGGCTTTGGCGCAAGCCCTAGCCAACCAGAAATCCCATTTCTAACACTGACTAATCCTAGGAAGCTTTCTGAGGAGGCGGACCGCTGGGTCAGTACCAGGGTCCACAAGGGTCACGTGGGAGACTCAGCCAAGAGTGGGCAGGGTCCCCAGCAGAAGAGTGGGGGGGACAAGGGTAAACAGAGGGAGTTCTATAGAAGGCACCAAAGTAGTCCCCAAGGGAACCAAGGGAAAGGTTCTCAGCCTCCCCCCCCAGAAACCACCAGGGGCCCCGACAGGTCCACCTGTTCAAAGAGGGCACCCGAAAAGCTTCAAATGTGGAGAACTGGGTAATTGTGTCAATGATCCCAAGTGTCGCCTGTTTGGAAAACCAGCACCCACTTGGGCAGCCCCCCGGCAGATGGCTATTGTAGCCCTGGGTGAGGAGAGGGGTGCCCAAGGTGGGTGGGGTCTCGCAGAAATGTCCCTTGTCTCATGAGGAGACTGTGGTGGTCCCCAGGAGCCAGCTGTCTGATAACACTAAAAAATACAGGCAGTGGGTGACCATCAATGGCCATAGAGTGGAGGCTTTCAGAGATACAGGAGCCAGCGTGACAGCTGTCAAGTGTCACCTGGTGTCTCAAGAGCAGGTTGTCCCTGGAGCATTCTACCCAGTTGTTGCTGACAACACAGAGTCACTGCAAGGTGGCTCAGGTTCCCTTTGAGTGGGGGGGTCTCTGGTACTCTTCAGGTAGCTGTGAGGCCCGCCATGCCTGTTGACTGTTTATTAGGGAAGGACTTGGAGAGCTCCCCTTGGGCGAAGGTAGAGCGGAGTGCTCATCTAGAAATGTTGGGTTTGCCTGACTGGGCGTGTGTGACCACCCGGTCCATTGCAGTGAGTAAAGGTGCTCAAGAGGACCTGGAGCCTGAGATGGAGGCCCAGGTACCTGCCGTCAAGAGTAGAGGCAGGGGGTGTGGGAAACAGGCCCCCCGAAGTTCCCACGGTCCAGGAGGGAGCAGACCCTGAGGGGGTTGCCCTTGAGCCTACAGGGGAACAGGTAGCCGAACTGGGGGACCTGCGGAGCTGACCCATTGGCAGCAAGAAGGAGGACCCTCCAGGGAGGAATTCTGCAAGGAGCAAAAAGAATGCCCTTCTCTTGTGGGTCTGCGGCAACAGGCTGCAGACCAGGCAGCAGGTGATCAGTCTGGATCACATTGGATCTACTGGGAGAATGACCTCCTTTACACTGATCCTAAGGTTGCTGAGCCTGGATCAGCCCATGTGCTGGTGGTACCCCAGCGCTTCAGAGCCTTCCTACTGGGGCTGGCTCATGATGTTCCATTGGTAGGACATTTGGGGCAGGACAAGACCTTTGAGCGGCTTGTCACCCATTTTTATTGGCCCCAAATGTGCAGGAGTTCAGACACTCACTGCAGGACATGTCAGACTTGCCAGGCAAGTGGTAAGAGTGGAAGAAAGCGCAAGGCTCCTCTCCAGCCCTTCCCTGTAGTCAGCACCCCCTTTGAACGGGTGAGTATTGACCTTGTGGGGCCACTGGACCGCAAGATAGCCATGGGCAACAGGTTCATCCTGGTCTTGGTGGACCATGCCACCCAGTACCCGTAAGCCATACCTCTGAGGACAGTGACGGCCCCCGTGGTGGGACGAGCACTGATGGGAATTTTCTCCAGAGCGGGATTCCCTCGCGAGGTAGTGTCTGAGGCAGGAGTGTGGTGTAACCTATAAGTTCACCACTCCTTACCACCCCCAAGGAAACGGGTTGGTTGAGAGATTCAACCGAACCCTCAAAGGCATGATAATGGGTCTTGAGGAACCCATGAGGCGTAAGTGGGAAGTCCTCTTACCATACCTACTCTTTGCTTACTGTGAGGTGCCACAGAAACCTCTAGGGTTCAGTCCCTTTGAGCTTCTCTATGGGCACCCAGTGAGAGGACCTCTAAGTCTGGTCAAAGAAGGCTGGGAGCAATCTCCCAGGAAACCTCCCCAGAATGTATATAGCGACATGCTGGCCTTTAGGAACCAGACTAGGTGTTTCAGACAACTTACTGAGGCGAATCTGGAAGCCAGCCAGGAGGAGATGAAGCAGCGGTACGACCAGAATGCCACTCTGGTTGAGCTTCAGCCTGGAAAGAAGGTGTGGGTCATGGCCCCAGTGGAGCCCTGTGTGCTCCAGGATAAGTGGACCGGCCCCTTTGAGGTTGTGGAGCACAAGAGTCTGGTTACCTACTTGGTGGACTTGCGGTCTTCCAGGAACCCCTTGAGGGTCCTGCATGTCAACCGCTTGAAGCCCCACTTGGGGAGGTCCCAAGTGGGCATGCTCTTGGCAACAGATGCTGGAATGGAGTAGGAGACCGAGCCTCTTCCTGACCTCCTGTCAGCCAGAGAGCAAGATGGGTCAGTGGATGGTGTCAACCTCTCTTCCACCCTGACCCCTGAGCAACAGAATGACTGCCACCAGTCACTGGGACAGTTTTCTGATCTGTTCTCCCTGGTTCCTGGTGTCACTGATTGGTGCATCCATGATGTGGACACTGGGGATAGTACACCTGTGAGGCATAAGGCCTACAGAGTGACTGACCGGGTGAGAGCTTGCATCAAGGAGGAGGTCTCCAAGATGCTTGCCGTAGGGGTAATTGAGTCCTCTAGCAGTCCTTGGGCCAGGCCAGTGGTCTTGGTCCCAAAGGCTGCCGCGCCGGGTGTCACACCCGAACTCCGGTTCTGTGTGGACTACCGAGGGCTCAAGGCAGTCACCAGGACTGATGCACATCCCATCCACAGAGCTGATGAGCTCATAGATCGGCTAGGGGCTGCGCGGTACCTCACCACGTTTGACTTAACGTCTGGCTACTGGCAGATCGCCTTGACCGATGGGGCAAAGGAGAGGTCACTACCAGTTCCGGGTGATGCCCTTTGAGATGAAGAATGCCCCTGCCACCTTTCAGAGGTTTGTCAACCAGGTGTTGGCTGGACTGGACTCGTTCAGTGCCGCCTACCTGGATGACATCGCAGTGTTCAGCGCCAGTTGGGAAGAACATCTGCGCCACCTCTGGGAAATGTTGATGGCGCTGCGGAGGACAGGCCTCATGATCAAGGTGAGTAAGTGCCAGATCGGGCAGGGTTCCGTGGTGTACTTGGGACACCAGGTAGGGAGCGGCCAGTTGGTGCCCCTACAGCCCAAGATTGAAACCATCCTGGCCTGGGAGCCGCCCAAAACCCAGACAGAGAGGAGAGCCTTCTTAGGACTGGCAACATTGTTGCACCCTTGACAGCGCTGACTTCCAGGAAGCAGCCAAAGAAAGTGATTTGTACTGTCAGGAAGCTTTTGAGGCCTTTAAAAACTGCTATGTGCACAGCGCACGTGCTCTTGGCACCCAACTTCTCCAAAGAGTTCATAGTGCAAACAGACGCTTCAGAGCATAGTGTGGGAGCTGTTCTATCACAGATGAATGAGGAGGGCCTAGATCAACCTGTAGCCTTTATCAGTAGGAGGTTACTTCCACTGCAACAGCGGTGGAGTGCTATTGAGCGTGAGGCTTTTGCTGTGGTCTGGGTACTGAAGAAGCTGAGACCATACCTGTTTGGGACTCACTTCTGGGTACAGACAGACCACAGGCCCCTCAGATGGTTGATGCAGATGAGGGGTGAGAATCCAAAGCTGTTAAGGTGGTCCATTTCCCTACAGGGGATGGATTTCACGGTGGAACATCGACCCGGTACAGAACACGCCAATGCTGATGGTCTGTCCAGATTTTTCAGCCTTAGTGATGAGAACTCCCAGGAGGTAGGGTAGTTCTCCCCACATTTCAGCTGGAGGGGACACATGTTAGACCTGGCACATTGGCGTGGGTCTCCCTTCCATTTTTCGCTGTTGCCTCATATGTTTTTGCTGGTGTGAGTTGCTCAGGGCACTGTGCCACTGCAGTTCAGTGCAACAGTGCAAGTGCTCCCTATTTGTAAATAGATGTATGATTTGTGATTCCATGATTGGTTGGTTTGGTTTACCTGTCAGACCCTAGTTCAGTGCACCAGGAGTGCCCAGGGCTTGTAATCCAAATACTGTTGGTGGGCTTGCAGCACTGGTTGTGCCACCCACAGAAGCAGCCTGTAAAAGCGTGTCTAAGGTCTGCCATTGCAGAGCCTGCGTGCAGTCTGGTACTGTCATGCTGACTGGGCAAGTGCACCCACTTGCCAGTCCCTAAACCTTCCCTTTTCTTCATATCAGACACCCCTATGGTAGACCCAAGGGCAGGGTGCATTTTAGGATAATGTAGGACATGCCATGGTGTGTGTGGCATGTTCTAATAGTGAATTACAGCCGTTTTTGTTTTTCACTATTGCAAGGCTTTCTGTTCTCCATAGGCCAGAATGGGCAGTTTGGTTATTACATTTTATAATCTTAACTGACTCAGGGAACATGGTAGAAATTCGAATTTAGTATGCCTGAACTCAAAATGATAAAATACATATTTTAGTTAAGTTGGTTTTAACATTCTGTGTTTGAAAATGCCACTTTTAGAAAGTAGGCATTTTCTTGTCTAACCATTCAAACCTGCTTCTGCTAGGCTGTGTATTCCCTGTCTGGAGTTTGAGTGACAGGGCTGGGGAATTCCAGGAGACAGTGTGAGGGGTCCCAGTGGTGAATAGAGAGATCTGCATCTAGATGGGTGGAAGGAGTTGCACCTGGGACCTGAATAGGGCTGTGCCTTCCCTCCACAATGCTGGCTCCACCTCCTGTGGTGCGTCTGATGACTCTGCCCTGCACTCTGAAAGGAAAGTAGGAGTCAGGTAAACAAAGTGCTCCAGGACTGACCAGAACCAGGCAAAGCCCCCTCTGCCTTCAGAGGACAAAGGATTTTGGGGTATAAGTATTGGGACCCTGATCCCAAGAATTTAGATCACTTTGGGAAACAAGAAGAAAACTCTGCTGAGGAGAGGAACCAAGAAGAAGCAGAGGAGAAACTATCCCTGAAACTGGGGGATTGGCCTGCAGTGGTTGCCTACTGCCACAGAGAGGAGAAAAGGAACTTTGTGTGTACTTTTGCTCAACTTGTGAAGGATCTCCAAGGGTTTGGAAAAGAGCTTACCTCCTGCTGAAGTCTCAGGAACAACAGACTTCACTCCGCAGCTCCCCAGAGTTCTTTAGAAGTGCCTGCCGCTGTAGTTGGGCCTTCTGAGGGATGTGTCGCAAGGAGCTGGAAGCGCGACTCAAGAAGGAGAAGCGTGCCGCCGTCGGAGCTGTTGTCGTCGCATCTCGTAAAGTGTGGCGCGGCTGCAGCATCGCATCGAGCGGAAGCGTCATCCAGGAAGTGTCTCGCAACGCCGAAGTAGCATGACGCCATCGCAGCCATCGTTGCGGACGCATTGCACCGCATCAAGAAAAGCGCCTCGCATCCACGGAGAAGCGTGCCGCCATCGGAGCTGTTGTCGTCGCATCGCGTAAAGGGGTGTCGCCGCTGCAGCATCGCATCGAGCGGAAGCGTCTCGCAACGTCGGAGAAGAGTGCCGCTGCCAAGGCCGCTGTCGTCGCATCGCGTAAAGTGCGTCGCCGCTGCAGCTGATGCATAAAATCGAGTCTTCTCGCAACATCGGAGAAGCGCGCCGCATCTGGAAGATCTTCACGTCTTTATTTCTTTGCACCAAAATCTTCAACACATCAACATCGTTGCAACACTTTCGTTGCCCTGCATATCGCATCTAAAAGGTACTTTGACTTAAAGTGTCACATTTAAGAACTAAGCAAAATTCTACCATCTAAAGTAACAGTATTGTGTATTTTTGACGTTTAATTGTCTTGTGGTAAATCTATATAAGGAATACTTATTTTTGATATAAAACCTGTGTGGTGTCCATCTGTAGTGTTGTCACTTGATTACTGTATGTGTTCACAAATGCTTTACACACTGCCTCTGAGATAAGCCTGTCTGCTCGTGCCAAGCTACCAAGGGGGTGAGCAGGGGTTATTTTAGGAGTGTACCCCTGTACCCTGACTAGCGGCGAGGGTCCCTGTTTGTCACAAGTGCATACCTGTGCCAACTAGAGACCCCCAAGTCTAATAGCCTCACATTGTCTTCTATTCTCACAGCTACTCTCTTGAACTCTCTTATATCGTTAATCTCTTCCCTTTTCTCAATTGCATGAGCCTCACACTTTCTCTTCTTAACCTTTCACTTCCCTTTCTCTATCCCACATACCCTACGCTCTCACTTTTCATTCATACACCCATTTTTATCCATCATCTGATACCCTCCTTTGTCTATAAGCTTGCCTTTCTTACTACCCTCAAGCTCACCACACACTACCCTTGCTGATAGTCATCTCACTATGGTATCTCACACACTTCTCACTCGCATCTTTGGTTCACATGTCTTAAAGTGTCACCTTCCCCCCAGACTCTTCTCTCAAAGACCCTCCTTCTGCACCATACACTCATCTTACGATCCCATTTTTACCACCACCCTCACCTCTCAGTGAAATGATCCTCACAAACACAAATACCTCATTCAAATCTTTCCTCTCACAAACTCCATCTATTTGGCCTTCTCATACACAACTTTCTTTTCTTCGGGCTTTCTGTTGCTCAAATCATTCTCCAGCTCAGCTCCTTTTTCTCACAAGCACTTTTATGTTTTTTGCTCTCTGTCTTACACAGGCAAACACAGCCAGGGTTGTTCTAGTCCCTATCACCAGTTCGAGTGTTGAATGGCCAATAACGCAGGTAAACCAGTGTCCTCTGGTAATCACGGCAACAATGTGGAGGAAATTCAATTTTCCCATATATTTGTCCGCGCAATATGGAGGCTTAACCCCGTGTCCTGCATCTGCAAACCTTTTGTTGGTGGAAAAGGAGAGTACAATTAGGTATTTATGTGCTCACAACACTAAATCTTGCGGAAATCCAAGGGGATTATCCAGCAGTAATTTTGTAACAACATCTGGCTAATCTGCTAGACTTTGCTCCAATACCTTAGTGGGTCTGAAGGTATGTGTTTCTTGTTGTGTGTGTGTGTGGCTGAGTAAGTGTGAGCGGCTGTGTATCTCTATCTCCATTGATATGTATGTAGGACCCAGGTTCTATGTCTAGAGGTGTCTGACACCCCTCACGTGTGAAACTGCATATACATTTAATATTATAGCTTTTTTTTTTTACTTTTGCCTTTGTAATAGTAACATAATTTGTGAGATCCATTCTACTGAATAAACTAACAGAAAAGGGTCAAACAAACGGTTCCCCATGTTAGCCCCGCAGTGATCTGTTTGGCAGAAGAAGCTTTGGGGAGAAAGCTTGAGATGTTGTCTCTTGTCTGGAACTTCTCCTCTTGTTACAGAGTTCGACCTTTTATTAGAAATACTAACCTTCGCCACTTTTTATGAATAAAGTGTGCTGGAGTTTTTTTTGTGCTCTACACATTTCAGAATTCAATCCCTTCCTTCATCAGGAGAATTTTTTAAACAATGTTTTACCTTTTCATAAGCAGTACAATATCACAACAAAAAAGGAAACGTATAAGTGTATTTCAAATGCATTGTTATGAAATTGTAGAACATGATGGGGAGTCCTATGCATTACACCGTGTAGTAAAGAAGACCAGGAGCTCCAAGCATAGTGTGAGCCTGGGGAGGGCTGTGAAACACTGCCAGGGGGCGTTGGTTTTGAAATAGCAGATTGTCTCATTCATTTTAGGTCTCGTATCAAACCACAAAAGGGCCAAGGAGAGTTCTTCCAGCATCTTCCATCTGGTCACACTAGGCAGCTGTTTCTGGTTGGTGTGAGCGGGTATGCAGCCAGGGCTGGTTGCCACATGCCTCTAGGTCTGGAGCTCAGGGGGTGCATTTCAGCATACAGCTCAGACTGCTTATTACAATAAACTAGGTTGGCAATTCAGTGTTTGAATTTTGGGTCACATCTCTGAAGCAATTTTACTTCCTAGATCCTCCTCCCAACTCTGTCTGGCCGCATGGGGGTGCCCCCACACCTCCTTCTGGATTGCCCAATATAGTGCAGTGATTAGATGCTTTGGGGAGGTGGCAGTTAGCAGTGTGTCCAATGTGGCACATATTGAGGGAATCAGCTGGAAAATCCAGGAAGGAGAGCCTGCAGCCACTATGGAGGTGATAGTACATGAAGGTGTCAATAGGCGTACCGGGGGAGTCGTCCGGGAACTCAGCTAGTGAAAAAGAGGTGCCGTGTCTGTAGAGGCCACCATAGGTGGCCAAGCCCTGCACACGCCGGCGCAATATCACTAGTTGTTCATGTGTGGTCGGTAGCACAGGATGGTAGTTCAGCAGAAGGCCAGGGAAGTATATTAAGTTTCTTCCCAGTTTCTTCCCTAGCCGCTCCCAAGCCCTAATCGTGGATGTATGTCTAGTAAATGGGTGTTCCAATGATGGAGAGTGGGGTCACTAGGGACCTGTTGTCTATTTCTACTGCCAGATGGGAGAGGAATAGCGCTGGATGATCAGTGAAAATCAAAATGCACTTAGGCACACAAATAGTACAGTTCCATATCTGGGGCTTCAACCCCTCTACAATGGAACGACCGCGTAAGTGTCTCCCATTTGAGTCTGGGTTGTTTGCTCACCCATGTCATGCGGATCAGCTATGTCTTTCTCAGGAATAAAATCATTTCCAAAAACTACATACAACATTCTTTTGTGTGATACTGTTGGGATAGGAAAGGTTCCTTCTGTGGATCTAAAGAGTGTTCACCTCTGCCTCAAGTTCTGCAGGTTTTTCCAACATGTTTTCACGTGTGTCATGTGTGCTGAGGGTTTTTCTGTGACATGAAATGTAACCAACAGCAGGTCTCTTTGGTCTGGAGGGGCACAATATGTGAACCATCTTTTTTCTAAACACGATTGCCATCAGATCTCAAACCTGTAGGGAGCAGAAGGGATGGCACAATTGGATTTCTTTTACCTGTTGTCTGCCAAGGAGAGTTGCCTACCAGCCTCTCCTGTGCTTTATATTTCATCTGCCAGTCCCTGCAACCTGCCTCTTCAGTCTATGAATGGGAAAACTGGATAGGGTGAGGGAGGGTGTGTACAAGTAAGACTAATGCTAAGTTTACAACTGGCTCCCATAGAATGTGTCTGGCCACCCTGGAATTCTTTTTGATTTCCTGCACTGGAGTGGAACCTGAGACTGAGGGTTGGAAACCGCCCCAGTACTTCTCCCGAGTACTTCCGATGCCCTCTGAAGTGGAACAGACAAGAGGGTGTAGAGAAGGGGAGACAGAGTCCTTTTGTAGTTCAGGGATACCCTTTGCCGCTGCCTGCTTCATTATGTACCAGAAGTGTTACCCGCGCCAGGTTCAGTGGTGGTTACGTTTGTATGCCTCTCTCTCTTTTGTGCCTTTGTTTTACGTCTCCCTGACAGTAGACTCCCAACACCATCCTGCAAACAGAGAGACAGACCTTGGCAAGACTAGCCTGCGGTAAATGCACAAAGGGCAGGAACTGCATTCGACTGGTCCCAGGGCGAGAATGTGGATTACACAAACTGTCTGCAAACTTAATACAAGTGGGAGGCATGACCCAGCAGCCATGGTGGACACAGAAAAGCTCTAGCTCCGTGGTTGGGGTATTTACTACCAAATACCCTGTGCCAGGCTCTGGGCCTGAAACCTGTGGAGTTCAACAGTGTGACATGAGGACGCTCCCTTTGGCCTGCCTAGAAGAAAGAGACTAATTGACTGATGGGGGGGGGGGTGGTGATGGGGGAGGGGTGAGGATGAAACATAGAAGGGCCTGCATCTATTAGCCTTATGGTGTGGCCTTTAAGACCTGGGTATGCTCGAGCATCTTCTGAAGCTAGAGTACCTGTGACTGTGGCCCACTCACAGGAACTAAATAAATTCCTCATTGGTTTCAGTCTCAAATCAACCAAGCAACTAGGAATGATGAGCACTAAAGATGTGTGACTGCTTTTGGCAGTCCTGACTGATGAACCAAAGTGCCAGAAGAGGTGCTATGCCAAAGGGGAGATTGACAAAAACCTTGCTATCACTGCTACAATATGGGGCTGAACCCTTAGCTTTGTTTGAGTACCTGGCCTAAGGAAGTTCAAAGAAGAACTGCGGCAGCCCTCAAACAGCGCAGGCTGAGCATGACCTCTTCAGACTACCTACACTCACCTTACTAGCTGTATAGATGCGGACTGCGCCACCCTAGGCAAGGTGAGACAAACCGATCACCTGATGCTCAGCAACCAGCTCAGCACTGCCTGCCAGCAGCAACAAAATCAGGCTGCACAACAACAACCCCCCAAAAAGACACAAAGGTACATTGTATGGATGCGACGCCAAAAAAGAGGGAAATCCTTGTTTTATAGGACTAAGCAGTCACAAGTCAAAGGAAGGGGTTAATTAGGCACGAAGGAGTCCCTCTCAAAAATTAACTGAATGGTCAATCGGGGTTGGGGGTGGGGGAGAGGTGGAGGAGCCAGAGGCGTAGCTAGAGCTTGTGGCGCCCGGGGCTATCCCTCAGATTGCCGCCCATGGCATCCGCAGCCCTGTGATTGTGTGAGCTTAAGTCTTGGACTCGAATTGTGAATCTCACCTCACTGTCAAATTTCGGGCCCAAATATTTCTCACGTGTATCATTGGAATGCTAGTTTTTCATTGGTCTAATAACTAGTGCATGTAAGTGTTAACTATCTGAACTCGCAGTTGTAGAGGGCTGCGCACAGCACCCCGAGTATTTGCAATTTTCTGTTGAGTGTTTCTTTTAATTTGATTATTCAGTTTTCCATCAACAAAAAATACAGAGAACTAACAGTGCACCATAGTTAGAGTTGACACAGACAGTTTCATTTAGGTATGTGTGGTGGGTGCAGAGTCTAGAAAGGGGAGCCCAATGTGTACTCTCAACTTAGTGAGGAAAAGAAGAAAGAACAAAAAACCTTCCTCGTGCACGTTACTACTACACAATGTGCATGTGTGCGGCCAACGGGGGGGGAGAGAATTTTCAGACCCAAGTCTGATGCAACGCCTGTTCAAAGGGACTACCGTCAGGTCTAGTCAGATCCGAAAAGTGTTCACTATTGGGTGAAACTTGTGAGTCCAATGCTTCCCCCTGCTCACGCTCCGCACTTGTATCACTGTCTCCCAATGTTATGGAGTCATAATGTACACTGCTATGTTAAAATTGTTTACCAAGAGTTCCAGGCATGACAATGGCGAATAATTCAACCATGTGAATTTATGAAAGATCTAGTATTAGAAAAGACATCTTTAATATTTTTACATTTCAGCCATATATAATCTCCAATTGCAAGCCCACCAATTAAAAATCCATATAACATTTACTAACTCTGCATCAAATTCTGCTTTTATAAATATCTCAATTCATCCTAAACGGGCAAATAAGCAACTATATTCTCTATGTCTGATGCAGGATGTGTGTCACACCTCTTGCCAATGTTTTTTACTAGAAACATTAGCCAGGATTTCATTACTGCTCTATTAGACAGTTCGTTTACGATCATTCTTTGTCAATCTGAGAAAATCTAGCAACAGAGGCATATGTTTCATAAAGAAAACTTCAAATTAACATAATTACACAGCTTTTCCCAGTTTGCTTCTCTTCGGTGTTCTATCTGGTGTCTATATCCTATTCAGAAGAAACGTATTTCATATTGAATAGCCTTGATCAGCGTTGTGTTTTTTAAGGTCAGAAATCATTTCCAGAGGTGGAATTCCACTTTTTCTGATTTGGCTAAGAAATTAGGAATTTGATTTTCACTTGTGTAGAGCACTAGAGACAGTATTTTTTGTGAGAGCACCTTTAAAAGAAATAAAAAGTCTCTATTATATAAAGTTTTAAAAAACTGAAAAATACCACGCCCAACATAATTTTCCTTAGCTAAGTGACATTGGGCATGATAGGACTAAGGAAAGGTATTGGTTATTGTAATTCGTAAATATTGATCGCTCTCAGGGCTTAAAGTGGGCCGGGTCTCACCGGTGCCGAGCACCGGCAGTTTTTTAAAGGGGGCCTCAAAACGGGTCTCTATCGGGCGCTGATTTGTGCCCTGGCAAAAGCACTCACTTCTCACTAGTGGAGAAGTTACGGCATGACGTCATGCCAGGTGAGCATTGTAGGGGAAGGGAAATCCTTTAGAGAGAGTCATTTTCTCTCTGGATTTCACTTCTCTTTTTGAAACTGAGGAGCAGCAACATTGTTGTGGTATCACCAGGGCTTTAAGTGTAAGATTTTTCAATATTATATACAAGCTATAGTTGCTGCTTATTTATCTTATGCAACTAACCATTGACCATTTTTGTATCATATATCTGGATACAATGATAGAAACAGCAAAATACAAGTCGGGTGGCACACTATGCTAAGCACCGATTTTTAGCTTACGTGTTTTAAGCCACGCCCTTAATTACACTGACCACGCCCACGCCCCTTCGAGAGACCCCCACCTCCCCCCAGTTTTTTCATCCCACTTAAAGCCCTGATAGCTCTTACACACCTATGGAGTTTGTGGTTTATCTACCGGCAATGAGAATGTAAGTCTTCTGCTCCAATGACGATTACTTTGTTTAACTTTTGTATTAAATTATTTCTTGGGCATAATTAGCTAACGCCGTTAACTGCTGCTGCAACTCACTAAGGGGGAGATCTAATAACGCAAAATCACCCGCATAGTCCGATGCGAGTCCATCACAGGTTTTCCCAATGCCACCTCTCGAGAACAAGCACTCCTTTTCTCCTCTCCCCTCCCCTCCCCTTCTCATTTTTCCTTCTTTCTCACATGAGTTATGCAAAATGTTGCTACTTCAGTTCAGAGCGACTCTGGGACAGCTGGAAATCGGCAAGTCTACATCTTCGGCTGAAGCTTGACACATCCTTAAACACACTGTGGACACTGCCAATATCAACACCAATAATACCCAGGTGTGGCAGTGTGAGAAGAAAGGAAATACGTCTGTCACAAAAGAAACATTCCGATAGCACACCAATAAGCACACTTCAGTTCATCATCTAAAAAGCTGCCACATTCAATGTACTGCAAGATTTTTTAACTGGGCTGTCTGTGGTTGCAAGACAGACACTGAACATGGAACAACAATTTGAAATGTTCTTCTCATTTCCTAGGAGCGAGTAGGCATACATTCTTGTAGCAGCATAAAAGTTTAAAAAATGAAATTGAATTGTAAATTGATACTTGTATAGCGCACTACTCACCCGCAAGGGTCTCAAGGCGCTTGTACGAATACTGCTGTGGAACCCATCCTGGCTTTCCCTGTGAGGTGTCCACTCCTGGGCACCCCCAAGGTGGAGGCCAGGCATCCTTAGCGTTGTGGGGGCCGTTGTGGAGATTAAGCAAGCTATTGCCCAGAGTTGCAGAGTGGGACTCCATGATTGGAATAGGCACAGAGGCGAGAATGGTCAGGTCCGTGGAATTTTGAGCCCAAGACCCGCCGAGGCGGGGAATTGAACCCTGGTCCCGGGCCAGACCTCTGCATCAGGGTCTGCCGCTCTAGCCATTGAGCCACCATGAATTGACAATACATTACATAAAATTTACTTGTGTACCACAGCAGGGTTAATCTGGTCTAGTTCACCTTGATCTCATAGCTGTGCGAAAAAAGCATGAAACGGCGAATAAAACATGCTTGTTCGGCAGGAGCCGCAGATGCACGAACACCGAGCAAGCTTGTGAGAAGTTCAAGATTTTCAATAATGGGAGAAGCAACCACTTACTGGTTAAGATAAAATATTTACAAAGGAGCACAAAATGTAAGGTATCCTGTGGGGACATATTGTCGCAGCCACAGAGCCCCAAAGTACCCAGGTGAGACCACCCGCTGGGAGAGGCCAAAAGATGGTGCAACAAATTAAACCTGAATCTCACCACCACAAATCTATCCCTCTCATTAGATAAGAGAGATAGATAGGGCTTCATACCCTGAACAGTTTTCCGTAACAAGTGCCCACTTACCATGGGTTTCAGCAGCTCTGTCTCCACGTTGCAATATAACACGTTCAAAGAACAAATCCCTCACCCTTTTGAGCTCCAGGGGCGCAGGGAGTGATAGTTATGGAATATGTCAGCCTTACCCATACTGGTAAAAGCTGCCTTCACATGAGCAATCAAAGGGATTTTTTTGCATGTGATAAAGGGATTAAAAAATCGGACAGAATCAGTCTATTCAACTGGGAACCCTCCCCTGTCCACATTTTGATCCATCACAGCAAGGGCCTAAGAGCAATAAGGTCACCAATATATCTTACACCAAGCTCCTCATGAACAGAAACGGCTGGGGTACTTTGCAGGACCTGCATAAGACATCTTAAGAACATATTTTCTGTGAGCTGATTCTAATCAGTCATTATGTAACCCCATACCTCACTGCCAGATAGTGCCTTAATAACGCACTTAGACTGGTAAAGTGTGACTGAGGAGTCTGGTGACCATGAGCCCAAGCTCTCCACAAAACTAGCAATAGTACCCGTGGTCTTGACCAAATGGCATCTCTTTCCCTCAGCTAGAGGTTTACAGCTCATGTTAACATCAAATTGCACCCCTAGATAAGAGAAAGCTGAAACGTTTGCCAGGGTGTGCCTCCACACTTTAAAGGTTTTGGAACTGGTGGACCGAGGGCCAACTACAATAATATATGATTTTGTGAAGTTGACCGCCAGGTCCAAATTGTCAACAAAAGAGACAAACGTATCCAACAATGACTGCTGACCCACAGCAGTACGTGCCCGAGCACCGCATCATCGGTATATACCAAGACCGGCAATGATCTGGTTCCCACCCTAGGGCAATCAGCCTGAACTAAGAGGAGGGCCTGTTCCAGTCCAATAATATAAAGAGTAAACAAAAAAGGTGCGAGCATGCAACCCTGACGCACGCCCCTTGTGGTACCAAAGTGCTAATTGAATTCCACTCCCTGCGAGTACCTTATGGCAGCCGAGGTGCTGACATGCAAGTTCAATAACAGGAGAACTATTTGTGGATCCACGCCCATCACGAGGAGCAGATGCCATAACTTCTTTCGGATGACCCTATTGAACGTAGATGTAAGGTCTATAAACGCCAGGTCAATAGATCCTGGCTGGGCAACAGTGTACTTGTTTATAATTAAGTAAAGGTTTAGGCATTGATCAGTAGTTGATTTGCCTGGCCTGAACCCATATTGTACCTCTGAAAATTGTATTGTTCGCATGCGCCCAAAGCAACAACCTATCTAAAAGTATCCTCCCATGGACTTTCACCATTGCATTATTGAGTGAGATTGGGCGATAACACAGTTGTTTGTCCTTTTCCCCTTCTTGAAAATCAGAACAATAACAGCAGAGGACCACGAGAGTGGGGCACCCTGCCTCACTGCAGCATTAAAGACTAGCGTCAAAACGGGGACCCAGACCTCGATGTTATCCAGAAACAAGTCAGAAGGTATACCTGGAGGATTATTACAAGATAGTGCCTGATACCCTGGGAAACTTTCTTTAGGGTGAAAACATAAGCTTTCCCCAACACTAAGCCACTCTGATCCTCCGCATCATCAACAAGCCCAAAATTGTACACACCTTTGAAGTAGTCAACCTGTTGCTGCCCTGAGATATGGTTGCATATAGCAGGTTCTGACGGTTCAGCAAAACAAGACTTATTCATCGCCCTCCAAAAGAGGGAGTTATATCTGGTTTAGCTAGCTTGAGCTAGTTCCTCCCACGTGGACTTGTGGAAGATAAGCTTACGACTATTAAGGGCCTTCTTATATTCCTTCCGGCAGCGGGACTTAGAACAGTCTTGGTCAAACCATTTTGGCTCAGCTGATCTGGATTTTATCGCTGGGAACGGTAGTAGTGCAGTCACCATCTGAGCGATACATATAAAAGCACTCAGGGTCGCCCTTCCTGAGGAACTCGGGTCCGAGCAGATAGATATCTCCTGCCAACACCCTGTGGAGAGTAACAGGTTAAATTCCTTTGTGGATACATGCGACTATCTCAACCGTCTGCCCTGATCAAAAAGGGTGGGCCCTTCTTGTGTCTCCTCCAATGACCTACTTCCACCCCTTACTCCACCAATAGCTAGAGACAAAGGATTGTGGTAGCTAAAAGGTCTATGCATAATATTGAAGTTTTAACTGAGCAAGAACAGTGGGGCAGAGGCAAAAATGTAATCTATTATGGACGCACATTTATGGATGAACGTGGAAGAAATATGCACCTTAACCAAATTTAGCAGCTTCTCTAAGGCAAAAAAACAAACAAATTATGTGTGCAAAAATGCGTTTAACTCTGTGCTTTCTTGCGTGTGAACCATATGGAGCCCCTCTGCTATCATACATTTCGGCTTGACATTATTTAAAGCTAGGGCACTGGTACACAGATGGCAATTAAAATCGCCTAC
Source organism: Triturus cristatus (assembly GCF_964204655.1). NCBI lineage: Eukaryota > Metazoa > Chordata > Amphibia > Caudata > Salamandridae > Triturus > Triturus cristatus. Next base: position 392,267,097 of record NC_140588.1, read on the forward strand.
TAATAAAAGCTTATCCTTAACATGTGCCCCACCAAGGAGCTGATAGCGGAACAGACTGGGGAGGTGTTGGAGCCGGCCTCGTGGCGTGGTCCTGTTCCCCCTCGCTAAGCCGCACGAGGTCCCATGCACCTCGGGGCTCCTCCATTTTGGATTACACGTCACTCCACGTGACCACCTACGTGACCCTGCTCTACCCGGCCTCGGTCCCAGCGAGGCCCGACATCGAGGCGCCAACCCCTGGCCCGGGGGATACCACGTGAGCCCTTCCCACTCCCGGCGGAGGGCAGTATCGATGGGACCCCCAACCGTCCTCCCACACCTAGGTGCGATCGCCCCACAGCTCTCTGGGGCCTGGCGCCTCTCCTGCTGGGCGTCTGGCCGCGCCCTACCCGGCCTCTCCACTCTCCTGGGCGCAAGGGTCCGGACATCAAAGGGCTCCAGACCTATATCTGGGGCGACCCGGCAACAAGACGACAGTTGTATCCCGGAGTCAAGAGCCCTGCTGATCGGATCGCGGCTGACCCTACGGAGAAAGACTCTTCCTGAAACTACCTTCTGAGCCCTGCTGACGACGTCGCGGCTCCATCGTGCTTACAAGACCTTCACGAACCTTTGGGGCCCTGCTGACGCTGTCGCGGCCCGACCTTGTTGAAACGTACCATCAGAGCCCAGCTGACCTCGTCGCGGCTCGACCGAAGCGGACCTACCACCGGAGCCCTGCTGACTGTGTCGCGGCTCGACCCAAGCGGAACTACCACCCGAGCCTTGCTGACGCCGTTGCGGCTCTCCACGTCCGAGCCGCTCTGAGACCAGCACCCAAGGTCTGGCGCCGAGCCCTCCCGTACCTGGCTGGTACTAAGACTGTCCCGCTACCCTATCCCTCCAAGGACATTGAGACTCTTACTGGATCTCTCGATCCCACTGTAAATATTGAACGTGCTCCTTTTTTTATTTAAAGAACCAAGATAAGCAACTGATACGGAGTCCTGTGTGGTGGTGTTACTGGGCCTAGTACGATCATAGGAGAAGGACCTCTCCTAGGAGGCTTCTCAGCGACGCTCGGCTATAACCTTGCGGTAGGAAGGTGCCCCGGAGTAGTCCCTCCGACTCCCCGGTGGTCCTCCCTCCAACATTTGGTGGCCAGTGACGGGATCCGAGCCAGACGCAATTGTACAAGCAAGTAACGCACCCACTGCCTAACCAGACGGAAAAAGAAAAGGGAACCATGGACGGCCAAGAAGCAACCGTGGCCGCAACCTTCCAGCTGGAAAAACTGGAAGAATACACCCACAAAGAACTAAAACAATTCTGCAAGGACAAAGGGATCCCAACCACAGGATTGGGCACCAAGGAAGAAATGCAGAAAGCCCTGAAAGCCTGGGCCGAAGCCGAGGCCACTCCACCCCGCACCGAAGGGACCTCGGCCCGGAACGAAAACCTGCCGACCACAACCCCGACAGATGGGGGGCGAGGCATTCCCGAAGCCAGCCTATCCCACGAAGAAATACGAGAACGAGAAAGGGTCCGGGCACACGAAATGGACCTCGCACGGCTCCGGCTGGACGGCGAGCTCCAGCTGGCGGAGAAGAAAATAGCCCTGGAGCAACTACGGCTGCAAGAGGAAATCGAGGAAAAGAAACGGCACCGAGAACTCAAAGAGAGAAGGCTAACCCTCGAGCACGAGAGGAGCCTCAAATTACTCGAACTGAAATCCAAAACGGGGGAGACCAGCACCCCCGGGGCCCGGGACGCTCTGCCACTGACCGAGCCAAAGGTTCATATCCCCAAGGATGTCGTCAAAGAGTACTACAAGAACGACGACATCCAGCAGTGGTTCCGAGCCTACGAGGTAGCCATGACCTCCCATCGGGTACCCCGGAAGGATTGGGGTGCTGGCCTATGGGGGAGGTTCCTCAGCGAGGGCCGTGATACCCTGCTGCAACTTCCCGACGCAGTGATGACCTCCTACGATCACATGAAGGAAGCCCTACTCACCCGCTACGGACTATCAGCCGAGATGTACCGGCAGCGCTTCCGGAACTGCAAGAAGCTCCCCGGTACCACTTGGGTCGAGTACGTGGACTTCTTCAGCCGGGCCTTTGAAGGATGGATAAAGGGGAGCAAGGTCACCTCGTACAATGAACTGTTCGACCTCATTGTCTGGGAGCACCTCGCCAACAACTGCTTTGTGGAACTAAGGCAGCACCTCCTGGACAGTAAGTTGACCGAGCCCCGGAAGCTCGCCGCCGAAGCAGACCGATGGGTCAACACAAGGGTCCCCCGGAACCCCGTGGGGGACTACCAACGGAGTACCACGGGACCTCCTCGCCAGCGGGGCGGAGGAGGGGGGTCCCACCGCAGCCGAGAATTCCCGGCCGGACCGCCCAGAAGCCCGCCATGAGGCCAAGCCGCCAACCACACGTCCCCGACCCTGGGCCGAAGGGGGACCCCCCATCGCCCGACCGGGACCCTGACCACCAGTGACCTGCTTCGGCTGCCAGCAGACCGGCCACTATGCGAGCGACCCGGCCTGCCCAGTGAACCGACGAAACGGGACCGCTGGGCCCCCTCCCCGACAAATAGCCGCCGCTGCCCTGGGGGAAGGAGAAGAAGAGGAGGAAAACCGCGAGGACGGGTCCCGCGAATGGGAACCAGCTGCCATGTCGCTCGTCTGCCTGGGCTCCCGAGAAATGGTGCCCCGAGCGGCCATCCCAAGCAACACCCAGAAGTACCAGCAGTGGGTCACCATCAACGGACGACGGGCCGAAGCCCTCCGGGACACTGGGGCTAGCGTGACCGCTGTCCGCTGCCACCTAGTGACCCCCGAACAAATCCTGCCACATGTCCTATGCCCTGTCCGGACCGCGGACAACACCGAAAGCATGTGCCAGATGGCCAGGATCCCCTTCGAGTGGGGAGGAGTGTCCGGCACCCTAAAAGTGACTGTCCGCGACGACGCCCACGTGGACTGCCTCCTGGGGAATGACCTAGAGAGCTCCCCCTGGGCCCAGGTGGAGCGCCGAGAGCATCTGGGGATGCTAGGGCTGCCTGAGTGGGCCTGCGCCACCACCCGGTCCATGACCGCCCAACCCGCCGCTGCCGCGGCCAACGACCAGCCCACGGGCCCAGAACTATCACCCTCCTCCGGCACGGAGGAACGCGACGATGAGGCCGGGCCATCCGAACTGTCTCCCGACGAGGCCGCCTCCCTCAGCGAGATCCCCGAGCTGGCTCAGTGGCGCCACGATTGGGGCCCCACCCGCGAACAATTCCAGCAAGAACAGCAGGCCTGCCCGTCCCTCGAGGGGGCCCGACAGCAAGCGGCCGCCCAGGCCTCGGGGGACCCCACGGGAACCCACTGGGTCTATTGGGACAATGACTTACTATACAGCGAGCAGAAAGTCGCCGAGCTGGGAGCCGGCCGGGTGTTGGTGGTTCCCCTCCGGTTCCGGGAGTTCCTCCTGAACCTGGTGCATGACGTGCCCCTCGCCGGACACCTCGGGCGGGACAAGACTTACAGCCGCCTAGTGACCCGTTTCTATTGGCCACGAATGCGGAGGGACGTGGACCACCACTGCCGGTCCTGCCAGACCTGCCAGGCTAGCGGAAAAACTGGGGGTCAAGTTAAAGCCCCCCTCCAACCATTTCCAGCCGTCCACACCCCGTTCGAACGAGTGGGGATCGACATCGTGGGGCCCCTCGACCCCCGAACCGCCCTAGGACACCGCTTCATCCTGGTACTGGTCGACCACGCCACCCGATACATTGAGGCCATCCCACTCCGCACGGTGACAGCTCCAGTGGTGGGCCGAGCCCTGATGGGCATCTTCTCCAGGGTGGGGTTCCCCCGAGAAGTGGTGAGCGACAGGGGTACGAACTTTATTTCAAAGTACATGAAATCCCTCTGGCAACAATGTGGGGTCACCTACAGATTCACTACCCCTTACCACCCCCAGGGGAACGGACTGGTCGAGCGGTTCAACAGGACCCTAAAAGGGATGATCCAAGGTCTGGAAGAGCCCCTGCGGAGGAGGTGGGATGTCCTGCTGCCCTGCCTCCTGTTCGTCTATCGAGAGGTACCACAGAAATCCCTGGGCTTCAGACCCTTCGAACTATTGTATGGGCACCCCGTCCGAGGACCCCTCAGCCTGGTCATGGAGGGCTGGGAGGCGAACATCCCAGGTGCCCCCCCTCCCGACGTCTACCGGTACCTCCTGACCCTGCGGAACCAGACTCGGAAGTTCCGGGCCCTGGCAGAAGCCAACCTCGAAGCCAGCCAAGAAGACATGAAGCGCTGGTATGACGCAAATGCCTCGACCATCGAGTTCGAGCCAGGCCAGCAAGTCTGGGTCATGTCACCCGTGGACCCCTGCGCCCTGCAGGACAAGTGGACCGGGCCCTTCAAGGTGGTCGAGAGGAAGAGCCCCGTCACCTACCTAGTCGACATGGAGTCCCCGAGGAACCCCCTCCGGGTCCTGCACGCCAACCGGCTCCAGCCACACTTTGCCCGAACTGAACTAAGCCTGCTGCTGGCTACTGATGATGGGGGCGAAAGTGACTCCGAGCCCCTGCCAGACCTCCTGGGGTCCTCGGGCCAAGACGGTTCCTTGGAGGGAGTCCACCTCTCCGACACGCTGACCCTGGAACAGCGCCATGACTGCAGGAGGCTGCTGCAACCCTTCGCTGCCCTCTTCTCTCTCACGCCCGGGGTGTCCCCCTGGTGCGTCCACGACGTGGATACCGGGGACAGCCCCCCTGTGCGCCACCGCGCCTACAGAGTACCTGACCGAGTCCGAGCCTGCATCCAGACCGAGGTCGCCAAGATGCTCGCCCTCGGAGTCATCGAGCCCTCAGACAGCCCGTGGGCCAGCCCGGTGGTCTTGGTGCCGAAGGCCGCCGCCCCCGGCACTTCTCCGGAACTCAGATTTTGTGTAGACTACCGGGGCCTGAACGCAGTCACCAAGACCGATGCCCACCCCCTGCCACGGGCAGACGAGCTGATCGATCGCTTAGGGGCCGCCCGCTACCTAAGTACCTTTGATCTCACCGCTGGGTACTGGCAGATCAAGCTCACTCCCGGCGCCCAGGAACGATCCACCTTTTCCACCCCCGATGGGCACTACCACTTTCGGGTGATGCCCTTCGGTATGAAGAACGCCCCAGCGACCTTTCAGAGACTGGTAAACAAGGTCCTGGCCGGGCTAGAAGCCTTCAGCGCGGCCTACCTCGACGACATTGCAGTCTTCAGCGACCATTGGGCCGCGCACCTGGGACACCTCGGAGAAGTCCTGGCCGCTCTCCAAAGGGCCGGGCTCACAATTAAGGCCAGCAAGTGCCAGATCGGTCAAGAATCTGTGACCTATCTGGGCCACCAGGTGGGGAGTGGCCAGGTAGCGCCCCTCCAGGCGAAGGTCGATGCCATCCAGGCGTGGGAGCCCCCCGCTACCCAGTCCGCTGTCCGGGCCTTCTTAGGCCTCACCGGCTACTACCGGCGATTTATTAAAGATTATGGCAGCATTGTGGGCCCCCTTACGGAGCTCACTTCCAAGAAACAGCCCAAGGTGGTGCACTGGACGCCCCGCTGCCAGACCGCTTTTGAAGCCCTCAAAGCGGCCATGTGTGCCGCCCCGGTGCTACAGGCCCCTGACTACAGCAAGAAATTTGTGGTGCAGACCGACGCATCCGAGTACGGGGTCGGGCGGTCCTCTCCCAGATGGACGCCGAGGGCCTCGACCGACCTGTGGCCTTTATCAGCCGCCGACTGCTGCCACGAGAACAGAGGTGGAGCACCATCGAGCGGGAGGCCTTCGCTGTGGTATGGGCTCTCAAGAAGCTCCGGCCCTACCTTTTCGGCACCCACTTCAGGGTCCAGACTGACCACCGGCCCTTGCGGTGGCTCATGCAAATGCGGGGCGAGAACCCCAAGTTGTTGCTATGGTCCATCTCGCTGCAAGGGATGGACTTCACCGTGGAACACCGGCCCGGCAACGACCACGCCATTGCTGACGGCCTGTCCAGATTCTTCCGCCTCGGCGAGGAGAACCCCCAAGGAGATGGGTGACTCTCCCTGCCTTCAGCTGGGGGGGGACGCGTGTTGGAGCCGGCCTCGTGGCGTGGTCCTGTTCCCCCTCGCTAAGCAGCACGAGGTCCCATGCACCTCGGGGCTCCTCCATTTTGGATTACACGTCACTCCACGTGACCACCTACGTGACCCTGCTCTACCCGGCCTCGGTCCCAGCGAGGCCCGACATCGAGGCGCCAACCCCTGGCCCGGGGGATACCACGTGAGCCCTTCCCACTCCCGGCGCAGGGCAGTATCGATGGGACCCCCAACCGTCCTCCCACACCTAGGTGCGATCGCCCCACAGCTCTCTGGGGCCTGGCGCCTCTCCTGCTGGGCGTCTGGCCGCGCCCTACCCGGCCTCTCCGCCCTCCTGGGCGCAAGGGTCCGGACATCAAAGGGCTCCAGACCTATATCTGGGGCGACCCGGCAACAAGACGACAGTTGTATCCCGGAGTCAAGAGCCCTGCTGATCGGATCGCGGCTGACCCTACGGAGAAAGACTCTTCCTGAAACTACCTTCTGAGCCCTGCTGACGACGTCGCGGCTCCATCGTGCTTACAAGACCTTCACAAACCTTTGGGGCCCTGCTGACGCTGTCGCGGCCCGACCTTGTTGAAACGTACCATCAGAGCCCAGCTGACCTCGTCGCGGCTCGACCGAAGCGGACCTACCACCGGAGCCCTGCTGACTGTGTCGCGGCTCGACCCAAGTGGAACTACCACCCGAGCCTTGCTGACGCCGTCGCGGCTCTCCACGTCCGAGCCGCTCTGAGACCAGCACCCAAGGTCTGGCGCCGAGCCCTCCCGTACCTGGCTGGTACTAAGACTGTCCCACTACCCTATCCCTCCAAGGACATTGAGACACTTACTGGATCTCTCGATCCCACTGTAAATATTGAACGTGCTCCTTTTTTTATATAAAGAACCAAGATAAGCAACTGATACGGAGTCCTGTGTGGTGGTGTTACTGGGCCTAGTACGATCATAGGAGAAGGACCTCTCCTAGGAGGCTTCTCAGCGACGCTCGGCTGAAAACAGGCATGCAGTTCAGGGCCTGAAACAGGTGTGAATCCCACTTGAGGTCTTTGATGTAAGCACATAGCTCCAACACCACGAAAATGGCCAAACCCCCTTTAGCCCTCCCCGATACGGACACCACTGCAGGAGAAAAATAAGTTTTATGACCTTGGAAAAGCAAATTTCTAACTTCCCTGGTTTCCTGCAGACAAATGACATGATATGCCCTAACAAACTGCACCCAATTACCATCATTGGACTTAGCAAACAGAACCGCGATGTTCCAGCATAAGCGCCTCAATTCCTCCCAATTACTAGATGGAATGTTCGAGTGTGGAGTTATAGGCACGGCCGGTAGCGGGTGTTTCTTCGGGACAACCAATCACAGGACTCCAGATTACTCAAGGGCGCACATCTGTTATCTAGGGGCAAGGTTGAGGACACAAATGGAGCCAAGGTAGGGCGACCACAACGAGCCAACTCACCCTATACCAGCATCCATGGGGGCTGACACACTATATTTGGTTTGTAGGAAAAAGCCAAGTGGAAGCGCCAGAATGTCAGACGATCTGGGAAATTTGTGTGAGTGTAAAGTGGTCAGGACACACGCGGCAATTATGGATTTGTTAAAATGAACCACCACACAGTCCCCTGTCCATCTCTTGGTATCAGGACCCAACCAGCCTACACTGCTGACCATAATAATTGAATCATGAACCTCCAAAGCTATATTAGAATAGGACTGAAACCAATGTACCACCATGTTCTTTAATTCTCCAAAGGATTCTGCTGTGGACTTACTGTGAGGAGGCATGTTCCCTAAGACTACTACATATGGGGTTGCTATTGGGGGCAAGTGCTGAGGAGACAGAGGATAAAGCACTACAGGGGACATGGACCAACCGGGGATTGTAGGGCTCAGGTTTGCATGTAAGGCAGTGGGGGGGGGGGGAGGGGGATCCTGGATGGCTGGGGTGGTAAAGGACTGACTCCGCAGGATTCACTGCACTACACTGCGACCGGGCCAGACAGGTAATAATGAGTAGGGCCCCACCCCAGGTGAAAGTCTCGGATACTTATGTGGAGCGACTAAGGTTTTCAACAGGTCCATATCTGCAAGACACTTGGGTCAATCGATGCTAACCTTGAGGTAATTGAATATAACTAGGTTTCATAATGCTGTTAAGCTTCCATAGGTAAACACCTTGCAAATGACCAGGCTGACCAGCGGACTGGGGACAAACGACAACGGCCCCCACAGTAACTAATGTAAATGCAACAATATCTCAGCTGGATTCATTGAAACTGATTATATTTTTGTATACATAAAATATTACAATGAGGAAAGAAACGAGAGGCTTCAAAATATTTGTTGAATGTGCCCTTGAGCATCATATATTTCAAGAAGACAAAAAATTCTATACACAACAGTTGTAACAGCACTGTTTTAGCCATAATTGCCAAGGCAACCCCAAAGAACAGTGTACATAGTGCTCGTGATAAGAAAGTGACGGCGCATGTGACAACGTGAAAGAAAACCACAGCTTGTGGCGCAGAGAATAATACAACATATATATACAAGATTAAAAGGTTCACACAAAAATTACTTTCAATACATCAATTATTATTTACAATGTTTTAGAACCAAGACTCAAGAGGCGCCTAAAGCGTATGTAAGCTGATGGGTAAGGGTCGACGGCGTTTCGATCCTGTTAATTTCGGATCATCTTCAGGACCTGGGTGGCCTAGTTGAAAGAGTGCTGTGTCGTACGACGATTAATATTAGCGCAGGAAGTCAGAGGAATCACTATCGTAGTAGGAGTGGTGTTTAGTTTAGCGACAAGGTTAGGCACCCGAAGCAATCGGCTGACAGCCGTGCGAGGGCTTGAATAGGTAACAAGGATTCGACCCTAAATAGTTCTCAGGAGCAAGGCGATATCTAATAACGCAGGAAAATTATTCAAATCTGAATTAATCCAAGCGAAAAATGGCGCACCCGTAAACGGGTTACAGCCGGTGTCTTAAGCACAGTAACTAAGGCACTATTCTGTTTTGAGGCGGCCATGCGTCACCTGCGCTTACATCTGGGGCTAATGGTGAGACTTGGCTCTGTGTTCGGCCCCGGAGTACCACCCTCCATAACAGCCCCCCTCAGTGTCGGGGAAGGAGCCTCCTGGGTCACATCCTGAATGCCTGGCTCGTCCTGGCGCAGGACGGGCTCGCCCTTGGCAGGGGTGCATCCCGCGCAGCAGGACGCTCTGATGCGCTTTATAGTGCTCAAGCAAGGCACAGGTGGAGTGAGTTCACAGGGGCCACCTCCTGGGGCCTGGGAATGCTAGTAGCAGTAGTGCCACCCCGCTTCAAACTAGTGATGACTCTCCCGCTTGCAGGACGCAATGATGGGATAGGCTTAAGCAAAGCACAGGCGATGTGAGTTCATAGAGGCCGCCTCCTGGGCCTGGGAATGCTGGTAGCAGTAATCCCTCTGCTTGAAACGGGTGTCGGATGTTGTAATCATATAAAACTCATTTTTTATTAACTGAATCTGTTCCTGCTTCTTTTTATATTTTCTAGTTTTTATCCAGTGTTTCAATGCTCTGACTACTTTCTTTTTATGTATTTGCCACATTGTTAGAATGCACTCCGTCCGCCTTCTCGGCCGGTGCTCCAACCGTAAAAAAAAAATGAAATGTTAACTACATACATAATTTCTTCACAAATGTGTTTCACTTTACATATTGAGAATTTTGAAAGCAAGCCACATAGTGTTTATGCTTATGAATGAATGCAAGTAAACACACTGACACCCATTGTTTAAAGGTTTTGTTTGCACCAGTCTCTATGGCTATGCTTCGAAATAACACAGGACACCATTTCATGAATCACGAAGACCTTATGAAAAGGTTTGTGTAAATGTTGATACAATGCTGCCAATATGATGAGACCCTTTGTATTGTGTAGCTGTTTAGCCTGTAGCCTCTGACCTTTCATCACCTTTTACACAAGGGTAAACTCTCACTTTCGTGAGCGCTTGGTCGGCATTAGTATTGGGCGCCTGTGGCCCACCCAAAAGCAGGTACTTCTCGTGTCGACTTCTCATTACATAGTGATCTCATACTACACAAGAAGAGACCCCAGAAGTTGGGGAACCCCTCTTATTATAAGCAGGAGAGGAGCCTTATGTAGCATTTTAAAACAAGCCTTACTCTGGAACTGTTTGGAAGGAAGGTGTAACGAGGAAGGAGGCACTAATGAAGTAAGTTTGACCTAAAATGTACTTTTGACAAAACTCCAGTAAGATAAAAGGCAGAAGAAACACTGCAGCAACTCCCACAATCAAACCCCAACTGCCTAACACAGAAATGACGTGTTCTATGCATGAGTCTAACATGAAAATGTTGTGCATAAATATAACAAGACGTTGTATGTATATGTCTAATTACACACTGCTATACTACCCCTCCTACCAATGAGAACTCTTTACAAAGCAACACACAAACATGTTCACACAAAACACAGTCAAATAAATCAAATCAACCACCCCACTAAACAAACTCATCAAATATGCTAATACATTTGTTGCGCCCTGCACAAATCTCCTGAACGCCCCTGTTGCAATCCAATGTTCAGATTCCAATGTTGCAGAATCCACTGCGGAGGTTGATATACCCGAACTATTGTCAACCACGGCTCACTGTGTCTGGCTGAACAAGTCAAAGAGTAGAGAACAACATCCAGGTAACATTGCTTCCATCCTCCGTCTGGGAATGTGAAACAGTATAGTCTTCTTTCCATCAAGAAAGTATTCCTAAATTCTGGGCCTTGCCCCCTTTTAACCTTACCACTTTCTTAAAAACCTGCATAAATGCCTATGGAGCTGACCACTTGGCAGCACCCATACCACTATCACCTGGTCTTCTGAACCTAACCAGCTGTCCCACTGAAATATTAACCTTAGAACCCTCAAAAAACATATCCACGGTGCTTTTCATCTTCCTTGACTTTGAACATGTGATCACAAACAACATAAGGATCCAACTTGTTGACCACACCCTCCTCAACTACCAAGGAAATAATCTGGAACCGGCAATGCAGCCACAAAATAATTGAAAAGGTCTACAACCCATTGCAGGATGTGCTGTGTCAGAATAACAGCATTGCCTGAAGCCCCAACCTCCAGCACAAACCTTTAGTATGTGTCAATAGGATGGTGTTTTTGACCACTTTGTTAAACCTCGCCACCTGCCCATTTGCTTCTAGCTGGAAAACCAAAATGGTTGTATGCAAAATGCCCTCATGTTCAAAATAACTCTTCATACGAGTGCCAGAGAACTGAGATCTATTATCACAGACAAAGAAGCTCTCCAGGAAACACTCCCATGAAAAAATATCATCCAAAAATTCTACAATGTAATAGGAGTAAATCTTACTGTTTTGACTTCAGGCCATTTGAAAAGTAGTCAATGAGAACATTTCCAAAAGATTGCTCCTGCAGCAATACCAAAAGAAAAGGACCAGTGAAATCTACCCCTAATTTTCTCAGTAACCTTCGGTTAAGTCCACCGGTTTGGATTCCACAATACATGTTTTTGCAGATTTACCCCAGTTCAAACACACAGCAATGCGACATCCAACTATCTAGATACTCGCCCATACCTGGCGACTAAAAATATTGCCGGGCACGTCTTTTAGCTGCAGACATACCAGACTGCCCTTCATGTCATAGTCAAAGATCTGTTTGGGACAAACCAGGAGAAGGTAAAATTCTGTCCCCACACACCACAATAGCATTCCATATACTCAGCTCACCTTTAATCTTGAAGAAGGAACCAAATTCTCCAGCTAGTGCTCCTCAGGCCACTCTGCATTAATGTACTTAAGGACTTTCTTAAAAAACACATCTGCTTCCATCTTATTTCTCAATTCTTCGTCAATGAGTCATTTGTACATTTCTGAGAACACAACTTTAGATTGGTTTCCAATAAGTTATTCTGAGAATTGAACATTGCGGCTGTTTCCTAGACTTGCCTATAATAAGCCTGGGCGTAGTTCGCGTAGTCGTGCTTCGCGAAGCTACGCGAAGATGTTCTTGCACTACGCGAGCGTGCGTAGTTGCTTGGGGCGCCCATACGCGATGCCTTTTTCTTGTAGGGAGCGCAGTGAGCGTTTTCGGGGAGCTGTTTGCATGCTCTGGAATAATATCTCACTATCTTACCCATGCGGTCGCTAATGGGCGCGGTCGCTAATGGGCGCGGCCATTTTGTTTTTCAATTGTCCCGCCCGCTCGCGATGCCTTATTTCCTGTTCCGGGTCGCGTATACCGTGTTTGCGATGCGCATGTCGTGTTCGGGAGTGCATTTTACTTGTTTGCGACGATTATTGCATGTTCGCGAGAAATATCACACAACCTTACCCATGCGGTCACGAATGGACGTGGCCATCTTGTTTTTCACTCTATGCAATGGTTCTGGGCCTACTTTTCTATCCTCCCTTAATCTTTGTAATCCTTAGTATTTTAAAAAAAAATACTGACTTTTTTTAGTTATCATCTATCTCTCTCTTTCCCTAAATTTATATTTTGCATTTTATTTTGACTTTTACTGTGTTTTTTTTTACTTTTATTACTTCTTTCTTACTTCTTCCCCCTAACTTTTTTTTCACCTTCTAACTTTTTTTTTCCACCTCAAACCCACCCCAGAACCATGGCCAAGGGCACATTATCTTCATCTAGCTCTAGCGCAAAGGGCAAGGGGCATGCGGCCAAGAGCCGCCTGCCTTGCGGCAGAATGCGTCCTGCAGGGGTGCAGGCCCGGCAACTTTTTGGTGAGGCGGAGGTGGCCGCCCTTGTTTTTTTCATTCAGCGCCACCTCCCCTTGACCTTGGCAGCAGGCGGCAGGCTCCGCTACCCAGGAGCGTCACCGTCGGTGGGCGAAGGTGCGCCGGGCAGTGTTCCGGTGCTCAGGGGTCCGGCGCACCCATAATCAGCTGGCCCACCGGTGGTCTGACATCCTGGACCGGGAGCAGGACCTGTTGGACCTGCTAGGTGTCGAGGTCGTTGGGCTTGGTGAGTAACTTATTGTGTATAAATTACATTTTTGACGAATAACAAGATTACTGCTGCGTGCTACGCGCGTTGCTGGTAAATTACGTTTCAAAAATCAAAATCTTCTGTGATTGTAGGACCCAGGTGCTCGGTGCTACTCTTACTTGTTTGCAACTTTGCGCTAGCGTGTGCTGATTAATGTAAGAGTTTATTTTAGAGAACTGAAGTTAGGTAATGCTATTACTAGAGAGACTCTAGTCCTTCCATTGTCCTCCTGTGAAATAGTGGTGGATGGATATTGAATACTAGGTTTAGTTAGTATTAGTTAATAATTGTTTTACGCGGTCTGCGTGACGCCTCCTCTGTCACTGAGTGCTGCTTACCCCAGTCCTCCGTAGAACCTTTTGTAGGTTGTTTAGTGAGTGGTAGGCTTAGCAGGGTCAGTCAGTAGCAGAACTAGATCAGAATCATGCAACCAACCCACAATTTGTTGTATGTATGCACAAATGTATGCATGTGTCCTCCATCTCATCTATGCATTTGATGGCTAAAAAAAATGGAAATGCAGACTTAGTGAACAATTGGCCCATCTGGAATAGGTGGTGTAGGTCAGGTGGTACTTACTAGGCTTCGTTAGTATTTGTAATCAGAATGATTATGGAACACTGGAGTGTTCATAAATAAGTAGACGATCCGTGAATCCAGCAAGCAGCCCAGTAGTCGATCCATCTGATTAGATAGGTCAATTTTATTGCAATTGTTGTTTCCTAAAATGTTTGACTTATTTTTCCAAATGATTTATTTGTTTCACAGCACTCCTTAATGTTTGTCTCTTTCTTTATTATATTTTACATGATTATAAGCACCACCCAGGGGCAAGAAGACGGTGTCCGAGTCGGCGGGACAACCACAAGACCGCCCCTCTACAGAGGCTCCTGCTGCTGGCCCCAGTAAGTCCTCCAGTGGTTATATTAACAATTATATTTCCCTAACTTTTACTGCATATTTTTTTTTTTTTTCGAACTATAAATTATGGATCCACTTTCTAATTCTATTTTTTACAAAAGCTTCTTTGACCTGGACTAACTGTTTCCAAATTCTGTTTATCCCTGTCTCTAACTAAGTTCCTTCTAACTGCGTCTGCTATGACTTTCTGTACTACTACTACTACTATTATTCTGTCTGTAGCGAAGCTTGCACAGTCGCCCACTCTTTATTGAAGGTTTTCTTTGGAATCATAAAACTCCGATTGACCAATAGCTCTAGCCACTGTGTCCTGTCCTTTGGGTTGTCCTCTTTTAGTCTTCTTAATGTTGAGGCTTTGACAATTCCCACAAACAAAATGCCCAACCAGATATTTGACTAGTATTTTGGATCGGATAGTACATACTACTACTGTTGTAGTGATTCTGCAGAGCCACATACAGAACTATGCAGTATGCACAACAAAATAGGATGTTGGTGATGGGAGGTTGGATCTTACTCATCACACCTCAGTCCGAAGAACCCACGATCCCGTGACCGAATAGCTATACTGTCTCACATTAGGGTCCCACTCCCGACCCCCCCACGAAGAAGATACACAATGATGATGACTGAGACAGACAACCCAGAACACCCCACCCTTTTGCTCACTCACTTGTGTAAGTCCACCCACCACACCAAATACCACAGAGTCTATGTGTAAGTTCAAAACTTTTATTTGAAACAAGTAACAAGCTCTCTACGTCGTTATATGAAATTTTACTACAGCCATCATCAATAAGCCAGCAAAAAGCATAAGATTAAAACAGTAAACATTTACAAGTGCAGGACAACAAGAACAAGACAAAAGATCTGTTGAATTCTGGAAGACCCCTCACCGTAGAACGTAGAAATACTGGTTACATCATGCATCATAAGCTCTGCAAATCTCTGGTTTGTAGAAGGGAATCTTCCGCCTATTATATGAGAAAAATGCTGCGCGTTAGATAGTATACTGCAATAATGCAAGCATTTCGCAGTCATGGCAAAAAGTGTAACATGTATGTGATGGCTAACCAATACGGACTCACCAAACTCCATAACAAAGTGGCTTGTTTTTTTACCTCTTCACTTGTACGCAACCGTCATGTGGCCTCAAAGGCGTCTACTGCACATGTTAATAAGCTGAGAGGTATAATTAAATATGCGCAAAAAGAGTAGTAGTCGACATGATGAATCTAAAAGGGTTACACATGGCTCAGGCTAACTTTCAAAAGAGTAGAGTAGGACTAGATGACCCTAGGAACCATATCACTAATAGTGTCTGTCTAGTGACTGTACTACTCTAGTGCTGATGTATGTTGTATTAACTTTTTTTTCAATCTTCCAAGTGAACACTAATAAAATAGGGGGAGGTTTCCAGGCATCTAAAAATGTGTAATGTTTTTACTAGGCATACTACCAACCACCAGTGCCGGCAGGGCCAGCGGCGATGCGGCCATTCCGGAGGGGGCGGGAGAACTGGCGGCACCTGCAGGAGCGCCGGGGGGGGGAGCCAGCAGCAGTGGCGGGCGGTGGTAAGTTATATTCATTACTTCTTGACATTACTACTAGATGGAAGTGTGTTCACTACTTCAGTCACGGTACTGTGCTACTTATTAAGTTGTAGTGAACAATATACAACGGTTGAAGAAGACACCCTTTACTTAGCATTAGCAGCGTGAGTTGAGTAACCAATGGCCTCTTCTATCTGACTCCAACTCCAAGGTTTTATGGAGAAGACAAACTCAGATCAGATGACCTTGATGGATGTGTTGAATAAAGAGGGAAAGAAGGGTGGAAGGACGGGCGAGATAAATAATATGATTGACTGGCAGAGAAGGATATGTTGGAAGCATGCATAGGTGGGTGATAGTAATCAGATCAGATGCACAGGTTGTTGAAGGATGGGTGGAAGGTGAAAGAGGATGCCTGCCTGGATGGGCAACACAGTATGGGTGGATAGTACTAGATAGCAAGAATCACCGGTGTTTGGTTCAAAATCAAAGCCAAGGCAAGTAAGGAAGGAGCGGACGCATGGGTGGTTGTTGGTGAAACCAACTAAGATTTGTTAAGAAGAGATATATAAAAAATAAGGATAGACATTTACTTTAATGGATGTATGCCTGGATGTACTATCATCAATAGACAGCATAGGTGGAGACTGTCACTGGAGAGTCTTACTTTGAAGAAAATGTAAAAAAAACTGTGCCAGAGTAGCAAAGCGGAGGGGAATATATAAGTAGTATTTTCAGAATACAGTTGACTCGCAGTAGTTTGCAAGCACATCTTATATATCTATATATAAATATATTATCAAGCCGAAGCGCCTTCCTCCGACTCCGAGGACCACTCCCTACTTATGTTAATGTATTTTTGATGTTGTCAGCCAGCCTGCAAAGGGTGGCCTATCTGTTGGTTACACATACACAATCAATGAAAGCAAAGTACCCTATGCAGTAGCGGTTGGCGGTGGGAGTGCTGGCGGGCGGTGACATGGGGCTGGGGCAGGGTGGGTGGGAAGTAAACTATGTATTACGGCCAAATACAGGTAAGTAAACATAAAAATAAATAAAATGATTTTTATTGTGCGCACTGCACCGCCAAATGCGATGCAGTGCGTGCAACAAAATTTGTTTTATTTATTTATATGTATTGTTTAATTACCTGTGATTGTCCATAATCCATAGCTTTCTACCCTCACCCTGCTCCTTCCCACGTCACCGCCCAGCAGCACTCCCACCACCGACCGCTACTGACCTGATGTCGTATTACCATCTATAATATAAGCAATGATCATTGGATCCGATAAATAATCAGCCTTTTTGTAGTACCCAGGGCAGGGTGAAAGTAAAATTGAGCATTTGCCCTCATGTAACAGACAGAGTATGGCCAGTGCCATCGGCCGTAATACAAAAATATGAGCTTCCCCACCTGCAAACAGTAGTGGTAGTAAATAAAACTAACGCGAGTCTGCATCATGTGACTCATATCGGTTTCTCTTGGGTGCAAGCTTAGCTGACTGAGCTGGCATGCCGGCTACAACAAGGTTATGTAATTTCGCTAAACTAGAGATAAGAACAACACGACTGGTGTGTACTGGAGTACATAGTACGAGTATAATGTCGGAACCACTAAATGACAAATGTTATGTACTGTGCTTGCTAGGGATACTGTGCCACTACTGTGTTCAATGAATTTTGTGTTTCTGTTTTGCTAAGAGTATTGGTTATAACATGTTCTTTTTCTTTCTTGATATAGATACTCCTTCCCAACCAAAACCAACAAGGAAGGAGTTGGCAGCCAGGGCCCGGCGCCGTAAACTGGAGGCCATTTGCGATGAATATTGCCGGCTGGTGGCTCAGGCGGAGGAGGAGGAGGAGGCGGCTGCAGCTGCATCCTCCTCCAATGCCCCGGGCCCCAGTCAGGCCCTGCCTCCAGTTTTACGGCGCCGTGGTCCGGCAGCCGCCCGCCACCGTGCCTCGATATCTACCAATGCTGCCCCCCACCCTGCATGTAACTGCAGGGCATTTCGCTGCCAGATGCTCCGCCGGATGGCCCGCTTGGAGGAGCACCTAGAGGAGCGGGTCAAAATCCATGTGGATAAACACCTGAAGGCCCGCCGACTATAGGACCTTGTCAATATGCCCCTTTTTTAATTCCTTTTGTTGGTGGGTGTGTTTTGGGCGTTGGAGTTTAACTTTTTTACGGACATTGTGGACTTTGACTTTTGTTTTGGACATTGGTTGGGGTTAGGGAGGGGGGTGGGTCAGGTCAGAGTGGGATAGTTTATTTTTGTTAGGGTATATTACATTTTATATTATTAACTTAAACATACGATGTTAATGTTTTGTGGTGGGTTACTGTTTTACAAATTCAATTTACGTCACATGGTTTGTTACTTGGTTTCCTTGCTGCTGCATGCCCGCAGCCAGTGTTTGATTTAAAAGATCTGCTGATTTTGTAACACACAAACCGATAGATGCGGTACCCCTCACTGAGTTATTTTTAATTGTCATACTAGTACTGTCAGTCTCTCCTCCTAGTCCATTATAACTCCCTCCAAACATATCTTACCTGTTATTGATGATGATGGCTGCATGGTTGGTTTCCCAAATGAATGGAAAAAACACCATTATTGTGGTGGTAGTAGTAGACACTGGCAATAGCATTTGAAAAAAGAAAGAGAAAGTCACTTGACTGAGACAGACTGTGGGAGGAGTAGTAGAACAATGTAAAGTACAGCATGGGTGGGCAAGCAGAAGAAGATCCTTGCCCTGCCTTAGTTGAAATTCAATTAGTGTTGCTTGCACCACATCTGCCCCAGCAAGTGTGTGATCAATTGTTGGTGTACATTTAATGTAGTCACATCACACCTCAATATAAATCACACAGCCCAGGGGAAGAGGGTTAAGGATTGATGAATGGATGGGAAGGGGGGTTTGGGGAAAGGTTTGACAAAGAAACAGACAGTATGCATGGACACAACAAAAGTAAAACACAATCTTGGAAGACGACCATGATACATTATCAAAGAAATCTACTAAGTGAGAAAAAGGAAATGCATGCATGATGATGAAGAGAACTTGATGGTTAATGATAATGAGTTGTACTTACTAACTACTACTACCCAATTAGACTGTACAGGGCAGAAATTATTAATATGAAATTTGCCTTGCCTGTCTGCCCTCAGAGCGAACCAAATTACATGCTGTACCGGGCATCCTTTTATTTTTCAAGCTAGCAAAGGAAATGAAAAAATAGTTGTAGGGATCAATTACCAAACAAACCACAACACACAGTCATAATGATTGAAGAGAAAAAAGGAATCAAATAAATGTGAAGACGAATGATGAATGATACTAAAGTTACTGTATTATCCTGGTCCAAATGTGGAGTTGCATCATTCTCATCATTCCTCTTGGTCCTCCCTTCCATGGACACTCCGCACATCAATCTTGGGTACCACTTCCTGCCTGATGCGGATTGGTAAGTGTGAGTTGTTTCTCCCACTATAGCACAGGTTAAAGGCCGGCCTGTAAGTGTAGATGGAAAAACAAAAGGGGTATTGAAAAATAACTGAATTAAAAAAAATAAACTCAATTACAGTGGAGTGCAAGAATAGAAGACAAGACTCTTGAGAGAACACTTTCAGACTGAGGCGGCTTGGATACATAGTGTCTACTCTACAGCATTAAGCTACAACAACGGGACAGGAGCCAGCACAGAACAGGCCAACCACGGCAAAGGCCAGGCACCGTACCACCATTCACCTTAAATGTTGACAGAGCCAGACAAAAGGCATATACACTGCAGCAACCTAGCATAATCCAAATGAAGTGACTAAATCAATGCGCCACTGTCCCTCATACCACTACACTCTACTCCAGTCCACACCACTACACGGACATGTAGCCTAGGTCTGCTGTGGTTCTTGTTGAAACTGTTTACCTTTTAAGGCAGTCCATGAAACGCAGTTATTCCATCAATTATCTCCAATCCAACTGACTGACTGTGTGCAAAGATAGTATGGTCAGCATCATGACCGTGTGGTACGTGTTCTCCAACACCAACTCAGTCTGTAGTGACCGATTAAGTTTATAATATATTCCATATTACAAAATTACACCGGATATTGGCCGGCACCTGCAGTGGTAGGAGTACAATGTGGTTATTAAACAACAAGGAAACAGTGACTGTCACCGGAGTCACTTTTACTTTGTAGATAAACTAGTATAGTTCGACTTCATGCCCATTCACTCGTAGTCAGCAAGCATCCAATGCAATGCATGCCATCATTCAAAATAATCATTACCTGTCTTGCTCTTCTCTGTGGCTGTCAGATCAGATGCCTAGCCTTCTGACAGTCAGTGATGAGTTTCTTTCGGCTTGGAAACAAAACGGAATATAGCTGTAGTCACGTTTCACTTCTTATGGAGGGACTGTTGGAGGCAACATGTATTGTACTATTCTCCATCTCCGTCCCAATGTCTGGCTTGCTTGAAATGTATTTAGGGAGAGTAAGGAAGATGGAACAGGACTGAGGAGTGGAGTGAACAGTTATGCACAGACGTGCAACTCCAATAGGGAAATAAAAAGAGGAGACTGTTGATGGATTTGTTGTGATTAGATTTGAACCAGAAAAACAGATACACACACAAATAAAGGAAGGAAGAACAATTTGAAAGCCTGGTGGTCAGGGAAGAGGAGCTCGTCCTCAAACTCTGGTGGTTCGGACAGAAGTACGTCATGTAATAACCCACTACTTATGTCATCGAAGTCGCTCTCCTCTTGCTGCTATGATTCACGTATTTTGTACTCCGGTGGTATAAAGTGCTGATTCATTTTGATCATGGTTAACCTCTCCACGCTTTTGGGCGAGAGACTGGTCCTTTTCACAGTAACAATGGCACCAGCAGCACTGAAAACACGCTCTGAAGAGATACTTACAACAGGGCAAGCCACATACTTTATCGCCAGCCTGCTGAGCACTGGCCATTGGCTTCTTTTAACATACCAATACATCAATGGGCTTTGCTCCATGAAGACCTCTGTTGTGTCATCTAGATAGGCCTGAACCATCCGCTCAATGTTCAGGGGTGCTCCGATGTGCTTGGCCTCTTTTGCCTTTGCATCAGTAATGGACGTACAAAACCCTTTCCGTAGAAACCAATCACCTGCCGTTTTTTTAAATGTGGTTGATGATCCTGTTGGTGCTGTTGTTGATATTATTGCTGGCAGTGTTATTGACTGCTGGGAGGCAAATGCACTGCTCTCGGGCTCTGAAGTAGAACTTGGCTCTGGGTGCCCAGTAGTACTTTTTCTGCCCTGGGGTGGCGGGCCTCTAATTAAGATCTGTTCATTTTCAAAGTCAGTGGCTTCCTCAGCTATCAAAGTTTTGTACTTGGCAACATCCACTTCTGAAAAAGGAATTACTTCATTACTGCTCAGCAATAATTTGTAACGTGGATCCAAAATTGAGGCAGTAATGTAATGTCGATGTGATACAATGTTATTTTGAATCCTTGTATTGTCAGATAAGCGAACGGCTAAGGTGTCCGCCAAATAATATGCGTCTACTTTGTCATCCACACCTGCATACATTTCTGACACCTCCTTCAGCTCTTGCTCTAGCATGTACAACAAGGGGATAGCTTGGCCCATAGTACAGTCCTCCCTGCTGACTTCACGTGTGAAGACCTCAAAAGGAAGTAGCATCTCTGTCAGGCATTTAACGAGGTCCCATTGGGCCATCTCAACGGTCAGGCCTTTCACAGTAGGATCGCCTGACCTTTTCATGACATAAGCATTGAGTGGTATGTACTGCTCAAACAGACGCTCAAGCATGTAATAAGTTGAGTTCCAACGTGTTGGCACCTCCTAGATGAGTGCTTTGACTGGCATTTTATGCTCACGTTGAATGACCATCAGCTGCTTCCGGGCTTTAAAAGAATGGTTGAAATGTGTGCATATTCTTCTGCAGGTGGTCAGTAAGTTGCTGACTTTGCTTTCATTTTTCAGAAAGTCTTGAACAACAATGTTAATGCAGTGTGCCAAACACGGGACCCTGAAATAGCCACCATCTTTCATGGCCCTAACTACATTACTGCCATTGTCCATGGCAACAAAACCAATGTTAAGCCCTCTTGGTCGCAGCCACTCAAACACCTTGCTGTTAAACTCATCCAAAATGTTTGCAGCAGTATGAGATTTCTCCATAGCAAACATGGCTACAGTTGCATGTTTGCGAGTGTCTTTAAAAATCTCAGCGGTGTCAACAACACCTTCAGATATATTATCTTTAACACCCGAAAAAGAGACCCAGTGTGCAGTGATGCACATGTAATCAGTGGCTTGGCAACTGGTCCACATGTCTGTTGTCAGGAGGATACTCTGAGCAGCACTCTGTTTTAAGGCTTTTCCAAGCAATTCCAGCACATTGTGATGTAGTGCTGGAACAGCAACTCTTGCGAAATAGTAGCGGCTAGGAACCTTCCATTTTGGGCAGATGGTTGTCACAAATTCCAGAAAACCCACCCCTTCAACAAAAGAAAAAGGGAGAAGGTCCAGTGCTAACATTTTAGCCAGCTTCCCATTGTACAAACGTGCTATTGGGTGGTTGCGTTGAGGTTCTGTAGCGATCCGAACCCGTGTATTCGGTATCGTAGTACTGACACGATTTTGGTACCAATGAACCGTAAATGATCCATTTAATGCATGACAGTGTTTTCGCTGCGCTACGAGCATGAATTCACTGAGAAATGGGGCATTCTGTTGTAAAATCATGGCATCCATTTTAGATACGGCATCCATTTTGTTTCTTGCCCTCACATAGTCAATGGACGAGCAATGACCCCGGCAGAATCACCTTGTTAAGGACACGTAAGCTCGTGCCCCGAGAAAGCTGACGCTGCGTGACTAGGCAGAATCAAGCTGCCTCCCTTGCCTGAGGCCAGCCCTGCTATACTGGTTCTCGTGTCCATTGTCCTGATTGAGAGGCCGAAGACGGTAGCCATGCCCGTTTATGATCCATAAACACCTCTTATCCTACTTTTCTATCCCTTGCACCTGGCTCTGCTCCTCTCCTTCTGGGCTTTTACAATGGGGAGGATACGATTCTTATGATGGGGAGGATCGGTCAAAGAATGGAAAACTGACAAGGAGACTTGATCGAATACCGAAAACCTACGACTAATTATTGTTTGATGTATGTTTATTGTCTGTTTGGGATACCGGGTTGGGCATGAAAGAAATTCGTGTAATGTTGCCTGAAGACATATTTTGCGTATTTAAGGAGCAACCCACTTCTTGCAATTTGAACAGTCTCGTAGATTCTGCCTTTGTGTGGTTCCTATGACTTCTGTGTCCCTGCAGTAAATAAATCTTGGTCTCTGACGCCACCATCGAGAAGCCCGCGTCTCTGTTTATTTGTGCACCAAGGCAGGAAGGAACTCAGGGGTCTTTGGGTGTTGTTTCCCTGACACCTCTGGACTCTTAAAAGTCCAGAACCTCAGCGTTCGTACTGCCCCTTCGGCCTAGTAAACCTGCTAAGAATGGTAGGCTGCGTGGTATTCCTTCCTGTGATCAACGTCGCACTTTTTTTAAAAGCAGTACTCCTTGGTGTCTTAGGCTGACTCTTACTCTTGTGCCACAGATGTTGCTGAGGATGTGGGTGTTACCACTGCAGTGCTGGGGACAGGGCTACTTTGTGTACCTGTACCACTACCACAGAGAATGTCTCCCTCTTCTTCTTCATCCTGTTCCACCGTGAGCGGACTTTCTACTCGTTTATCCCCACCAACAGCAATGGTTCCAGTTTTTATGCGACAAAGTTGCTCCTCCCACTGGATTGTGTGGTGTTTTTTCAGATGGGTCATTTGGCCTCCGGTACCATAGTTTGTACCAAGCTTACCACGACTAACAGAGGTATGACAAACGGAGCATATAGCAATGTTCTCCTCCTTTCTGCTAACCGTAAAGAAGGCCCACACTGGAGAGCTTAACTTTTGTCTCCTGCTGGAGGTGCCACTTCCAATGCCGGATGAACTGGAGGGTGTGTGTTGAATTTGACTCTGTGCAGTACCACTACCTACTTCTGCTGAGGTGGTGCTTGTGCTGGATGTAGGACACTGCCGGTCCTTTGCTAATGTAAATGTGGAAGCTGGAGGTCGTGTTGGTGTTACCTGTGTTGTAGGTATGCGTGCTACATCCCTCGCAGCCATTTTGGATAGTGTAAAAATGTTGGTCTCCATCTCCTCTGGGCCGGGAGTGATGTTCGTGATGACTGGCTCATCATCATCATCATCATCCTGCTCTTCTACATCAACCTCCATAAGTGTAAGGCTTTCTGGAACATTCCTTTTCCCATGCCTGCTCTTGTGACGTGTCTCCCTCTCAGACTCAGTTTGTGGCTTCCAAGTGGCATCTAGATTATCAGAAGGGGGGCTTGGCAAAGAACTTTATGTACTAACCATCCTTTTCCTTGCTGGGGATTTGGAAGACAATGGAACTTCTGAAGGAGTGGCTTCCTCTTCTTCCTCCGCATGAGGCTCAATTTCCTGAACTGCCCCTACTTCGGGAAGAACAACAGCTACTATTGCGGGCGGTGGTTGCGGCTGTTGTTGTTGACCACTTATCTGCTGTGTTTCCTCTTGCGTTGATTGTGTACTACTTTGACATAGCGATAAGTTTAGTTCAGGCTCAGCATCACTGCTTTCCACCATTAGGCTGGCTACCTCTTCCATACCCATCTGCTTGGTCCTGAGCCTGATGCGGAGGTGCTGCCCCCAGCTTGGCCCCCGGACACCGCTGCTGCAGGCGTAATTTTTGGTGTCCCAAAAAAGGTTTTGGGAGGCACACCAGACTTAAGTGACACTTCCTTCTTCTTCTGTTCCTTCTTCTCCATGGCAACTTTCTTGGTACCGGAGGACCTGCTACCTGCTTTCTTTGGGGGCATCTTCTTCAGATGTCAAAACAGCACTCAGTTGCACAAGTTGCAGAGATGCCTGGTCAGGTCACTCACACGTCACGTCGTGTACAGCAGCAGGACGTCGGTCTGGCACCACAACGGGGGATTATGACACACCTCCTCCGTCTTTTGTGCACCTAAAAGCAAAAAAGCCAGAAGAACATCAGTCAAAAGATAGTACAATCAAACTAATATAATATATAACTTCTTAGTGTGTGGTGGGTGGTCACAATTATTACATTTTATTAAGTCAGTGAACAACAAGAGTATAGCCATTTATGAGACTGACAGGGCCAGGGCTCCTGGTGTACTACTGTACTGTGTACACTCAGGAAGAATAAGAATAGCAAAGAACAAAAACATAAATGTAGTGTAGCCTGTTTGCCCTAAATAAAAATTTGTGCATCACATGGGAAGGATGCAGCATCAGGGAGCAACAACAACGAACATATACACATAAAAAGGCATTTATTTACAACACCCAAAAAGTAAAATATATCCCAGAGAAAAAGTAAAGCCCACATTTTGCAATTCAATCCAAAGCCATACATGATGTTGAAATTCAACGCACAACACAAAAACAGTTGTTTAACTTCCATGCACCCGTGATGATTGATGAGTAGTACCTCTGAGCCTACTGGCAGACTAGGCCACAAGTTTGGAGGCCTCTGGAAAAAGCACAGTGGCGGGTCCCACAAAATGGCCGCCACCACATGGCCAGGCCACTCCCAAAAACAAGAAAAGGTCAGGAATACAAGACAGACAATGCAGGCCTATTGCAAAAGCACAGTGCCTGCCTTCACAAAATGGCCACCACCCACATGCTCAGGCCACCCACCACAATAATAACAAATAAGTGAATACAAAGGACAGGAACAGGAAGTTGGAGTCTCTGTGAAACTTACTTCCTCTCCTAAAAATATTTTTAAAAAAATAAAAGTGACTCCGTGCTCCAAAACTACAGCAAAATGACAACCTGAGGAGTTTTTTTAGCAAAATGCACAAAATCAGCGTTTGAGAAGGTTTTATGTTGCTCGCGAGATATTGTTTGCCAGATTGCAAATTCTGCGTGTTCGGCATTGCAAACTGTACAAAAAGTCATTATCGCGTGCGCGAACACGCATATTGAGAGCGCGAAAATGACAAGAACTGTAAGTCCGCAATGTCGCGCTGTGCAGAGTTGCCAAAAGTACGCGAGCTGAATTCCTAGGGTTACCTACTGGCTGAAAAGCCCTATTTATTTAACACACACCCAAAAACTGAAATTCCACCCCAAAAAACACCTTTTGCAATTCAATCCAAAGCCATCCATGGAGTTAAAATTCAACAGACAACACAAACTGTTTATATGCACCCATGATTTGAGGATGACTACCTCTGGGCCTACTGGCAGACTAGGCCACAAGCTTGGAACAGAATGGCAAAAGCAAGCACACTACTTGGATGGCTTCACAAAATGGCCGCTACCCACCCACAACAACAAGAAATGGAAGACAGACAATATAAGCCTATGGCAAAAGCACAATGCCTGCCTTCACAAAATGGCCACCACACACAGAAGATTATGTTGAGGTCATGCTCTCGGACGATGCGTGCTAGTGGTGCCATGTAGACGTTGAACAGCGTCGGGCTGAGGGAGGATCCTTGTGGACGCCGCCGATGATCTCGGAGGCTTCGGATCAGAACGGGGGAGGCGGACTTTGAGTTCTGCCGGTGAGGAAGGAGGTGCTCCAGTCCAGAGCCTTGTCTCAGATCCCTGCGTCGTGGAGGCGTGTGTGTAGTGTGCGGTGGCAGACTGTGTCGATGGCGGCGGAGAGATCCAGGAGGACGAGGGCCACCATCTTGCCGTTGTCTAGTAGGATTCTGATGTCTGTGGCGGCGATGAGGGCGGTCTCGGTGATGTGGTTGCTGCGAAATCCTGATTGGTAGGGGTCCAGGATGTTGTTGTCTTCGAGGTGACGGGGGAGAGCTGGATGTTAACTATCTTCTCTAGGACCTTTGCTGGGAACGGAAGCAGGGAGATGGGCCGGCAGTTCTTGAGATCGCTCGGATCCACCTTGGGTTTCTTCAGTTGAGCGTTGATCTCTGCGTGCTTCCAGTTCTCAGGGAAGGTAGCGGTCTCGAAGGAGAGGTTGATGATGTTGCGCAGGTGGGGTGCAATGGACCTGCCGGCTTTGTTGAAGATGTGGTGTGGGAGAGGGTCGGATGGGTATCCGGAGTGGATTTTGCCCATGGTCTTGATTGTGTCCTCGATGCTCACGTTGGTCCAGGTTGTCAGGGAGTCATGGTTGGTAGGGTGCGGTGGGTCTGGCGTGTCGAGGCCTGTAGGGGTTGTCCGGGGGTTGAAGCTGTCATGGATGTCTGTGATCTTGCGGTGAAAGAAGGTGGCGAGGGAGTCGCACAGGGCTTGCGATGGCGGGATGTCGTTGGCGCTGGAGCTGGTGTTGGAGAGTTCCTTGCTGTTGTGTGCGTTGTTGTCAAGGCGGTCTGAGAAGGAGGTCCTTTTGGCGTTCCTGATGAGGTGGTGGTGGTGGTGGTGGTGGTGGTGGTGGTGGTGGTGGTGGTGGTGGTGGTGGTGGTGGTGGTGGTTGCGGATGGCGTCTTTATGGGCCGCGCGGCTCTCCGGCGTCTTGTTGCTGTGCCATATGTTTTCCAATTTCCGGAAGGTGCGCTTTGAAGAGAGGAGTTCCGGGGTGAACCAGCTGGCTCTTTTGGTGGTGTCTCTGTTGGCGGGCATTTTCATTGGGGCTAAGGTGTTGGCGCAGTCGTTCATCCAGCGTCCGAGGGCGAGTGCACCATCGTCGGGGTTGGATGGTGGGTTGAGTGCGAGGCTTGTCTGTAGTTGTTCTTCAGTGACTTTGACCCAGCAGCGGCGGGGGATCTGTAGGGTGCGGTGGTGTGTGAGGGGTTTCGTAAGGAGAAGTGGATGCAGTGGTGGTCTGTCCAGGTGAGTTTGGAAGCGTGGCTGAAGGCGACGTGGGGCCTTGAGGAGAAGATGGCATCAAGCGTGTGACCGGCGATGTGGGTCGGTGTTGTGACGATCTGTTTAAGTCCGAGGTTGTCGATCAGGGTGGAGGAGTTGTTGTCGTTGTTGTTCTCCAGATGATAGTTCAGGTCTCCGAGGAGGATGTAGTCTGTGGAGGTCAGCGCGTGCGAGCTGATGAGGTCGGCGATGGAGTCGCAGAATTGTGGTCGGGGTCCTGGTGGTCTGTAGACGAGGGTGCCTCTTAGGGTGGTCTTGGGGTCCGTGTGGATTTGGAAGAGCATGTGTTCAGCGGTGCTGAGAGTGTCGTTGGTGTTTGTTGAGACCCTGATGGTGTTTTTGTGGACGATGGCGATTCCTCCTCTGGCTCCGTTGGTGCGGTCTCTGCGGGTGATCTTGTACCCATCTTGGGATGGCTATGGCGATGTCCGGGGAGGAGGCTTCGTTCATCCAGGTCTCGGTCAGGAAGGCGACGTCCGGGGATGCGGTGTCGAGTAGGTCCCAGAGCTCGACGGCGTGTTTGCGTGCAGAGTGGGGGTTGATCAGGATGCATCTGAGCTGGTTGGGATCCGTTGTTGCGGGTGTCTCGGCGTCTACGAGGCAGGAGAAGTTGCAGTTCCAGCAGGCGAAGGGACCGTGGGTGCGCTTCGGGGCGGCCTTGCAGCAGGTGTGGGTTCTTCCTGGATTGAGAGCGACAAGGGTGTTGGCGTCGTAGCGGCCGCCATATATGGGGAGGTGAGGAGGGAGGAGCAGCTGGGAGGCGGGAGGCGTGTCGGGTGCAGCGAAAGGGCGTGGAGGGGGCGGGCCGCAGGGGAAGCAGCGGCGGAGACGGGGGAAGGAGACAGGCAAGGGGCACGGACTACAGAAGGGGGCACAGAAGTCAGCACATGGGGTACAGAATAAAAGGGGGCACAGAAGTCAGCACAAGGGGTACAGAATAAAAGGGGGCACAGAAGTCAGCACAAGGGGTACAGAATAAAAGGGGGCACAGAAGCAAACGGCAAGCTGGGGGCAGGGGGCACAGAAGAGGAGCGGGCAGACAGAGTTAAAGGCACAGAGCGGATACGAACCTAAGGCCACCACTGGCCACCAGGGATGAGGCGAAGGTGGAAGCCTGCGGGTGGTGGAGGGCCTCGACTTCAACGGCGGCAGTAGTCAACAGCGGGGGTGCAGGCGGAGCTGCAGCGGGGGGGAGCGACCCACCAGGGAAGGTCAAGGGTCGCTCCAATGGTAGGATGCAGCAGACAGACACAAAAAGTGATCCTTCCAGCTCCAAATCCAAATGAAAGTGAACAGCACATGGACAAAGCACTGGGAGGAGCCTGCTAGACAGGAACAGGAAGTTGGAGCCTCAGGGGCACTTCCTTCCGCTTGAAATAAAAGAGTAAAAAAAAATAAAGGACTCCTTGCACAAAAGACTACAGCCAAATTACAATCTGAGCAGTTTTTCTGAGTAAAATGATCATTTTCGAGAAGGTTTTATGAAGCTCGAGAGAAACTCTTCGCCAGATTGTAGTTTTTGCATGTTCGGGATCGCGATCTTACCAAGACAGCCGCTGGAAGTCAGCTTGCGCGTCCGAATGACGTGTTCGCACACTCTCGCGGGATCGGGCGGCCATATTACAAATCTCGTGGTGCACGCGAACGGACAGAAAAGCGAGTTGGCGAACGCAGGTTCACGGTAAGACGTTACCGCGCGCGCGAGAATGAATATTGAGCGCGCGAGGAAGCAAAACTACTACGCTACGCGGTAGATTACGTAGCAATCTGCAACTTCGCGCTCTACGCGAATCGCGAAGTTACCTAAACTTCGCAATCTCCGCGAGCGGAGCGTAGTTCACCGCCCAGGCTAAGCCTATACTCATGCAAATATGTGCTAAATGTACAATTTCAAAGAAATAGTCTTGCGCAGTATAGAACAAAGAGATGGGTGAAATTCAACACCTGCCTTTGCAAGCAGTATGAATAATTTCTGAAGAACTTAGCAGTGTGCAAAAACTCTTCTCAGAAACACATGCCCTTTGCATGCAACATCATGGCACAATTGTTCGCGCAGGTCTAAGCATTTAAACTAAATGGATGACACTGAAATACAAAATGGAAGGTAAATAGACAAAGAAAAACAATTAAAAGTATTCTTTCTCAACCCTCCCTTTGAATACCCTCTTAACACGGGCATTAACTCCAGTTCTGTTTTCATCATTTACATAATTTCACGCTGATCTGGGTTTATTTCAGACACCATAGTTTTACTCACGTTTACCCAAGGCTTAGAGATGCAGAAGGAAAGGCATGCGGGTAATACATTTATAAGAATGCAAAAGGTTTAAATCAGTGCGCCTATCGAGCCTACATCTTTAACAAGCCATCTCCAATTGCCCCTTTGAAGATTCTAATTTCTTTCACAAGGCCCCTAACATTATCTGTGATGGTAGTTATAGGCACAGTTCTATTTCCTTCCATGTTCTTTATTCCCACTATACAAGTGTCTCCAGTGACAGCCCATGCCCCCCCCCCCCTTTTGTGGGCCAAAATAAAATCAATTGAGTACCTATTTTGTTCGGAGAATAGGCAAAAGCCTTCTAGTTCTAAAGTGATACTTTTGACGGCTTTTACGATTTCATTCAATAATATTTGTAACTTGCATCCTAACTATTCCCTGGATTTTACCTCTGTCGGCTCCTACTTTCCCAGTGTTATTATGGATGACAATACGTATCCAAAGGTATGTGGCTATTTACCTAAAAATCCTTAACCCCATCACAAAATTCATGTTAGAGTTCTGACTCTGCATGTCCTTGGGTAGGTGGGTGTGCAAGGCACCCCCAACGGTAGTAGCATGCCCAAGGTGACCTTATCAGTCCCATTATAAAAATGTTAATATGTCCCATTTACCAAGAAGAAGAAACCTGGGCCAGCATACAAGGTCCTCCTGCATATAGAACAGTGCTATATCTCGGTTGGATGACAACTATACTGAGTTGTTTAAGTAGTATGTTGTGTTAATTATCTGAAAAATATCACAACAGGAGGGGTAATATCCAGCAGTTTTTGTTACTACTATCTGTAATGTGAACATCCTGTCAAAGTAGCATTAATCTAATCAAAATATACAGTATCACAGTATGCATTTAGCTTCCATCCGGAGTCTATTTTACCCAGTTAAGTCTTGCTATAAAGGCACACTCCTTCTTAAGCCTTACCAAAATGTCCGATTTTAGTCGAAAGGGTGTGGGGGGGACTTCATAGTGGTAAGATTATTTATAGAGGTGGGATATGCAGTCCACAAGGCCGCCGTACAATACGTAGGAAAACAAGCAATGCTCTTTCCAAAGAATCTTTCAGGGGTCCTTAGGAACCCGTTTCCTTGTGACAGGGATCGCAAAGTGATCAGAAAACATTAGTAAATTATATTCAGTGTCACTAGGCTCTCAGACGTCACCAGTACTTGTGGTTTGGTTGAGTTCAGAAGACATTCTTGCTTGTAAGTTGAATCTGGGCTTATCAGTATGCACTGCTTGTGGCAAATATGTCTCCTCACTATGCTGTACTTGACACGTTGATGCAGGTGCTCTCTTCACATGGCTTGTGTGCATCCAGTTTTTATGTGTCTGGCATTTCACTGGGCTGCAGATTGTGTCCTTCAATCATAGACTATGCAGACATGGCAATTTTGACCTGGTTGTTCAAAACATTCTGACTTTTAGTCAGGGCAATACAATAGTCTCTCAAGGTGGCATCACCAATCTGTACATCAGCATTTACTTGGGGAGTTGCCCTTACCACGATCTGCAAGTCACAATCTTATGAGTGCTCAATTTAGTGGTGGCATTAGATGGTACACAAAATGGAACTTTGGTTTCATCGCCATGACTTTACTTACCACTTTGGTCACAAAATCTGGGCTGTTACCTGATGAAATCCTTCATGGAACCCCAAATCTCGGGAGCCATTCAAGCATTTAGCCATGGTTTGTGCATCATTCTTAGTAGCGTAGGCCTGAATCCAACCAGAGAACATACAGACTACCACAAGTGCATACTAAAATTTGTGTGTCGGCGGGAACTCCACAAAGTCCATTTGCACATATTCAAAAGGCACT
This sequence comes from Triturus cristatus, assembly GCF_964204655.1. Taxonomy (NCBI): domain Eukaryota; kingdom Metazoa; phylum Chordata; class Amphibia; order Caudata; family Salamandridae; genus Triturus; species Triturus cristatus. The sequence continues at coordinate 392,298,775 of NC_140588.1, forward strand.
TCGGGAGCTGGAAAGTGTCCTGGATGTGGGTGTTCCCTTACCAGTGATAAATAGTCCACATGTGATACAGTTCTGGCAAAAGATTTTACCATACCAAAACTCTGAAAACTATCTACACATGGCACCACTTCCCAAATGTGCAGGACCATGGATAGTGACGGCCAAATTGTACACCAAAGCATGAGGCAACCTAATCATTCCATTCAGTCCTATCCAAATCCCATCAACCTCAGCACCCTCCTTTTCCCATCTGACCTATTCACTCTCAGTTGCAATTTGTTTTAACAAACGGGGATTCATCTTTATACTGAATTCTGGTTGTGGAGTTTGCTCTGATTGAGCCTCATGCATAGTATTTGTCTCCAAAAAGGCAGTAGTTTTGACAGTTTGATCAGCAAAATTATTTCCCCAACTAACATCATCAGTCACTTTCTGATGTACAGCACATTTAATTATTGCTTAAGTTTTGGGCCAAGTCAATGCATTTGGGAGGCGCACAATTAAGATACCATTTTTTATTTTTGCACCAGTAGAAGTCAGAAATCCTCTCTCTTCTCAAAGCCTACCAAAATCATGGACAATCCCAAAGGCATATTGGCTGTCAGTGTAGATATTCACTGTCACTCAAGTCTGCACTTAATTCATATGCTGGGATGAGGGCTATTATTTCTGCTATTTGAAACAATCATGATAATTGTCTCGTTCCCACTAGTGTTTGCAATGTGGTTATAGCATAAGCTGCTCTAGTCTCTTCCACTGGTAGTTTAAAACATGATCCATCCACCCCTAGATCTCCAACCCTTACAATAAAGGCTTTGTTTGACATATCAATTCTTTAGTCTGTTCTGTTACCAAAACACAATTCGGTCATTTGATCTTCCACAGGCAAAGGCAACAATGTGGCTTGGTTCAAAGTAGTACCACAATGTAAAATTATATTGTAAGCAGACAATAGAATCAGTTCATACCTAGTCAATTGGGATTGGTCAGGTGGTGTGTGCAGGTTTTGTTCAGAAGTGTATCAACAGAATGGGGAACATACACATTCAATGTATTTTCTAAAACCAAACTCTCACTTTGTTCTACTGAGACTACTGCACTGCTGTCCTCGGACATTTCAGAAGTGTTCTGGCTATTGGGTCCAATATTGCAAACAAATATGCACAGGGTCTCTAATGACCCCCATGTTTCTGTGTGAGTATTGCAAGTGCACATTCGTCTCGCTCATGTGTAAAAAGATGAAACTCTTTAGTATAATCTGGAATCCCTGATGCTGGAGACTGGCAGAAAGCCTTCTTAATAGTTTGGAAACTGTTGTTGTGCATCTGCAACATCATGACAGTTTTGTTCGAGCAGGTCTAAGCAAATAGAATGGATGACACCGAAACACAAAATGGAAGCTAAATAGACAAAATAAAAGTATTCATTCTCAACCACTTCTCACATCATCCATGATGAAGGCTGCCTCAGCTCCACATTATCACTCAGAATCTCACCCGAACACCCTAAAGGCATCATAGGCATGCAATCAGCATGTACATTGCCTGCCCCAGGAACATTTTTCATCACAAAAAAAAGCCAGTAACTTTGTCGTCAATCTAGCTATTCTGTCAGTCAAAATGTGTCTACCACCAGAAAACAGAATAATAATTAATGGTTTATGGCTGGGTCTGATCATAGACCTCATACCTCAACATGAGGTAGCGGTCATTGGCCCACATACATACAAGGAGTTCACTTTCAACCACCAAATAACTCCTTTCAGCCTCGCTCAGCATCCTCGTACACAATGCAACAGTCCATTCATACTGCTTATTCCCTTGCATCAAAACAGAACCAAGTCCAACACTACTTGCATCAGCACACAACATTATTCTCCAACCTGTAAAGGTTTCAAACATGGCACACTGGTCAACTGTATCTCCAACTGTTTTGAAAGCTTCAGTTTGTTCCTTGCCTCATTCACTTTCTGATTTTCCTCATTAACACTTTCAAAAGCTCTGCTTTTTGCCTATAGTTTTCTTCAAATTTTAAATAGGAATCAGTCAGGCCAAAGAACGATGGTAACTGATCTTTTCATCTTGGTTTCAGAGCTTCAATAATCAGTTAACATGGTCATTTTTTGGTCTGTTTCCATCAGAAGAAACTCAGTGCCATAGACACACCACATTGTCACAAGACGGATGTATGTCATTACATCGCATACTAATACCACGCATGCCATTACAACGCGGATATTACTACACGATGTCAATGACAACGACATGCCATGACAACGCAAATTTTTACCACGACTATGCCTTTACCACACATGCCATTACAATGCAAAGGCATGCGTGGTAAAGCTATACTTGTGGTGAAAGTTTGCAAGGTAAGTGACTACCCTACACAACTCTCCCCCGCCCCCAGTCCTCTTCCCTACAATAACACTACACTACCCTGCACGACCCCACGGCACTACACTAAAACACGACACTACACACTACCCTAAACCCTAATGCACTACACTACTCAAATACTACCCTAAAACACTACACTACACAACTCTACAACAGTACCCTAAAACACTACAACACTACCCTAAACCCTAAAACACTACACAACTCTAAACCCTAAAAAACTAGCCTAAACCCTAAAACACTACACAAACACTACTACACTACCCTAAACCCTAAAACACTACCCTAAACTCAAAAACACTACACTACACAAACACTACTACACTACCCTAAACCCTAAAACACTGCACTACACAAACACTACTACACTACCCTAAACCACTACACTACACAAACTCTACAACACTACCCTAATCGTCGTCCTCTAGTATACCCTGCTCGGCTTCCCCCGTGTCCCAAAGGGGCCTCAGGGGATCAGGCACTACCCTAACCCCTAAATGACTACACTACTACACTTTCCTAAACCCTAAAACATTACACTACATAAACACTACTACACTAAACCCTAATACACTACACTAAACAAACACTACAAAACTACACTACACTTCTCTACAAAAAAACACACTAAACGTTATTAAAAAAAAACACACAACACAAACATCACAACACTACTTTTACACTACCCTAAACCCTACAAAAGTTACCCCCACCCCAAGCGCAAACCCCCTTACCTCTCTCCTCTCCAGCGTCACCGTCTCTGTTCCCGGTTACTGCTTCCTCCTTCCTGCTTGGTGCATGTCGTTGTGAGGAAACAGCCTCAGTTTCCTTACAACGACTTGGATAGCTGCCGTCGCCATTACACATTACATTGCATGCATTGTAAAAGTGCATGTGATGTAATGGTATGCGTGATTTTTACCATGCATTGCAACATCGCATGCGTTGTAACGCATGCGATGTAATGGCAAGGCGTGGTAAAAAACGTGTTGTAATGGCTGTTCCCCTCACAAGACGAACCACATTTACCCATTGCCAAGGTTACCCTTTCAATTTAAATACTCTAAAAACCTCCATCAAGTTCTTGTCATGCTCCTTCAATTTCCCCCAAAAATCAACAGCATTGCAAAACCGTCCTTTTAGCAAAATGTCTGCCACCATTCCTCCTCCTGCTTTTCTTTCAATCACTATTCTTAACCACAGCATTTATGTCGGTATGTTTCCCTTATGTCTTAGACAAATCATTCTGCGTTCAATACAGGTAGCAATGTTGACAGCTGCTTTTTAAAGTCTAATCAGAATAAACCCATAATCTCTCCTGTACTTTATTATTAAATTTCATGAACATTTGGTCCCTCAAAACATGTTAAAAGCTCCTTTGTTCAAAGGCACATGATGTGGCTAAAGATCTTAACATAGCAAGATAATACTGATTCATCCCCACATTGTCCCCTAGAAAAACACTTCTAACTCTCCATCACAACATTTAGACTTTTACTATACCGTAAACCAAACTGTTTAATAGCACAGTCAAATACATCAAGACCTACGGTCTGAGGGGGGAGGGGGGGCAAATTCTTAAACCACTTCAAGTCTGTACCACCTAGACAGTGTTTTAACAAGGCTAATTTGTACGTTGCTGCATAGACTTCTATCTCCACAACCACTACATAGGCTAAGAAAACATTGTGTCAGTCTTTTCAAAACATTTGGTTCCTTCAGTGTAAAGTTGTGAAGGCTTGCAGAGGAGCAATCAAAAGCATGTTAGAGTGGCTACTATCAGAAATAAAAGGATTCACCATCATCTGCTAAGTTAGATGACAACCCTCAATAGTGAAGGGTGAATCACTGCATGGATAAATTTGGGATATGCCTTAGACTGGAACACAACAGTTGCACACAAATGTTTGCTTGTTACCGCAAGCATGCAGTAGAGATCGAAAATAAAAACTAACAAGAATTAGGTATATTCAACATTTTGTAAAAATGTACTTCAACTGTGGACACAACGCCCACATTAAATGGTAAGCCTATCACAACCAACACAATCTATAGATCAGTAGATAACGAGCTCTCTTCAGATTAGTCTAGGGGAATTTTTAAACCCCTATTGCTGAAAGGTGGTAAGCCCCATTATCCACAAACTGCTTGAAGGGACAGTAATACTGCAGGTTTCTCTTAGGGAGAGAGTTAGCCTTGATGCCTGGGCTGGCCACCCTCCCCCTACCACTTTTTTCTGACCATGTTCCTGGTGTCTAGTGAACTTTCTGAACCTGTGAGTAAAGAGCAATATTTTCTTTTGTCTGGCCGCCCTGGCTACAGTTATCCAGTCAAATCGGGTGACAGTAGGCCACATAGAACAGAGCAGCAGGCACAGAAGATGGGTAGCTGGTTGTGGGGAGAGGCTTGTTCCTTGAGCACAAGCATCACCCAGTGCCGGACAAAACAAATGTTTGCCTTCCCTATTCACGGGCACACAGAGACACTTTATCTGAGGATTTCTTGCTGACATAAGTAGACTGCTGCCTGCATTATCATGCATTATTATGTATTATTATTCCAAAGGCTTCCCTAGCAGTCATGCATTAATCCCTAAGGCTTTTGGTCAGGGCATGCACTGTTAGCAGACGTTTTGCTAATGGGGGTGCCTACGCCTGGCTGTGAAAAGAGGCTAGTGTCCTATATTTCCCTCAATGCCATCAGGATTGGTGAACAAACAGTTCAACAGTTCATTTGTTTGTGGGTGACATCTCTTGTGATACCAGTCTTGGGATGTCATGATCAGGTCAAAGGTCATTTGATGTTATTTCCTGTAATATAATTGATATGCTGATTTGTAATTCTGAAGCCTAATAAATGCTACGTATTTTGGCTACAGGATGTTGGCAAGTATGTATATGCTACAATGAACTAATCTCAAAACGTTAGCTGTTGCAAAATGACCCCTTTTTGGGTGGTCACCAGCTGTTTAATTTTTTTGGGCCTCACTTCCGATAATCTTGCACTCGAACACTGGGACACTGCTATCCCGTGCCCAGAGTATGTGCTCTGACCGCTAAAACATGTCAAATTAGCTTAAAAATTGACTGGCACATTTAACGGGTCTATAAAGCCATAGTATATGGTACAGAAATACACCCATGGACTGGAAAGTTGAATGCTACTTGGGGACTGCAGCATTTTATTGTGCAATCTACTACAGTGAAAGTGAAAACTGTTTCAGGCCTACCCTGATAGCAGTAGCTCACGCCTTGATACCCCGACTTGTCAAAACTATTCCTTTGATAGGTAGGAAAACTGGGTTATAAATAAAAAATATTTCAACCCTAAGCACATCTTACTGTCCACAAAGTAGAGTGCATAACATTTTAGAGTGGAACTCGTTTAACATTAGAAATGTTATGTTCCCCCAGTGTCTAGGCCCAAAACAGCTTGTCACTGGAAAGACAGTAGCTGGCACATAGGATAAGTATAGATTAGACAATTTGCTTCAGAACTTTTGACCTGCACCAGTGAGGGACCCCATGCAAAGGCTTATTTCCAAAATTAATAATAATCAAACCTAATAATGATGTTTAAATTTGATAAAATATATGATAAATGCAGCTTTTAAAAAATGTACCTTTACCTTGACCGAAGGTGCTGGAGGCCAGTTTGCATTAGCTCTCCAGCACCTGCCCAGCCAGTACATGGCCTGAATTTGGTGTGAAAAATGGTCTCAGAGCAGAGACAATGGTCATGGAGTAGGGAAGCATTTTCTTCTCCTGGAAGGAAGACCAGTTGGGGTGGGCCGAGAAACTAAATCAACATCAAAAGGGGCCTGTCCTGTTGCAAGCAAATGTAAGGCGACATTTGGAAAGGCCCAACTTTGGCCCCTTAGTCAGGCTAGCACCAAACCTAATGGGAAGAAAGCTACTCCCAGAACAGATTTTGAGTGACTACAAAGGAGGGAAATGTTCATTACCATGGTCACATCTCTGGGTGGGCACGCACACAGGTTCTGCACAAGGAGAAGTTTCCCCATCCTTAATTTGGAAAGTGAGGGACACCATGGGATTGTTTGCAGCAGGGCAAACAGAACTGTTGCAAACGTTGGTAGGGCTGCCCCAGGGATCTTTTACTCAATTGGTTAGCAAGGGTTTAAGAGTCACTACCACCCACTAGCTGGCGACAAGTACAAATGTGTCATCCCTAGTCACTATTCTCAAAACACTCACCGGACCTGGAGAACAGCAGAAGAGGACGGGACCTGCAGTCTATGACCTTAGAGGAGTCCTGAAGGACTGGACCTGTTCCTTCTTTTACCAAAGTCAAAGAAGTGGATTCCAAGGGTTATTTGACTGACCTCCAAGGACACAAGATGCAAGCCCCCAGCTGACCAATGGCAGCTAGATCCGGATAGGACTTTGCTTTTGGCCTCTGCCCGACACCCGGAGTCTAAGCGACTTCCTCTGAGATTTTGGGGGCATTAGAAATGTACTGCTGTGGTTGTTTGGGATCCAGGAAAACGTTTGGAAAGCTTTGAAAACATTTCCTCCAGAGCTTCAGGAAACCTGCAGGAAAAAATATCCAACCAGCAGTTCGCCAGCATCAAACTGAATTTCAACTTTGTATCGCTCAAGGTTCCAAGCACCTTTGAAAAATTCCAATCTGTGTTGGGACTTAGAACATTTTCAGCAAGAAATCTCCAAAGCTCCATGGCACCTGCGGGACCAGTCTGTTTCAAGTATTCGGCCTTCGATTCAAGAGCAAAAGGCAGCTACAACTTCAGTGATGGCTTGCTCAGGGAGGATTTTTCTCATCAAAAAGTGATCTTTCTGCCTTGGAACTTGGAAACATTTTGACTTACAGACTAACTGTGATCAAGCCACTTATTGCATCTGACCAGGCATCCATCTCAGTCAACCTCTAACAGTGCCTAGGTCCCAGTTTACTATTTCCATAGAATAAAATTGTCACTATCATCATCATCATAGGCTTTATTTCGATATAGACAATATCTTAAAAAGCAGTACATTTAGTACAGAACAGTAAGAGAATAAAAGGAGCCAGTACATTAACAAGCAATTCATATTACAAATGACCCCAATAAATTAAATAAAATCATTTAAGAACAAATTAAACAAAATAGGAACGCCTAGATGATCTAATGCGCCATGCCCAACCCAGGAACTTAGCTATACCACAAGCAAATAGTGGGCGGGGATCATTTTTTAGAACACGTAAGGCATCCTTAAAATGCCTTGTCCCAAGTTCTCTGCATAGTGGTTTTAACCACCTACTGCGGGGAAGAGCATAGGCTGCACATTCAAAAAACAGGTGTGGGATTGACTCTATCCTATGCTCACAAAATGGGCACATATCGATGGTTTGAGCCGAGGCCTTCCACCTAGAGGTAAGTTCCCCTACAGGAAGTAGGCCTATCCTGAATTGAAAGTACAATGCTCTATCACTGCGCTTTATAATGATGTCCAAATAGGGTTCGCAAAGGGGCATATCTTTTACTAATAGGAGGTCCTGCACAAATTGGAATTACCAGATCTACTATCGGCTACCCAATTCCAGTATAATTTCATTAGCACAGGTTTAGGGGGGGCAGTTCTATTAACCCAGGCATTACCGAGGCCCATGTTGAAGAGAAGACGCTTGACTTCCCTCAACCATTGTATCTTAGACCAGCCCGGTGACTCCAACACATCAGTCAGGCCTTCCGCGAAGCAAGACAGCTCTGGGACTCTCCAGATTCTTGCCCATAGAAGGAGAGGGCGGAGTCTAGCCTGATCACCAATTGATCTGAACCCCATATCCAAAAGCAGTGGGAGTGTTGGGGTACTATAAGGAAGTCCCATTAAATCTTTCAGAAACTTATTTTCCGAGCGAGTCAGCTGGTCCGCCCTATGTGTACCCCAAAGTTCTGCCCCATATAAAACTGCATTAACGCCCCTTGCCCTGTAGATGTCAAGAATTGTTACAATAGGTTTTAGGGTTGAGGCACGTTGTTCCTTGAGAAGGACACCCAAGACCCTTTTATGGGTCAACAACATCTTTTGTAAATGACATTCCCAACTCATCGTGTCACAGAGGCGGATGCCAAGATAGTCGAACTCAGTAACCCTCTCTAAAGGGACAGCATCTAAAATTGGTGGTTTGACTGTCTTTTTCGGGGGATTGAGAACTAAATACTTAGTTTTCCCAGTATTAATAACTAGCCCCCTTGCATCACAAAAGGATTTGAACCTAGATAACAGGCTCTGCAGGCCTACAGGGGTCTTGGAGATCAGGAGGGTATCATCTGCAAATAGAAGAGTAGGTATTTTTCTACCAGCCAGGGATGGTGCATCTGATGGAACTTCCGATAAACATTCCACCACTCCATTTACATACAAGGAAAACAGAGTGGGGGCTAAAACACACCCCTGGCGTACTCCTCTATTTACAGGTATTCGATTTGTTTTTTGACCCTGATTACCCCACCTGATCTGGGCAAAGTTGTCGGCATGCAACTTTATCAATAGACTTAGAAAGCTTTGAAAACATTTCCTCCAGAGCTTCAGGAAACCTGCAGGAAAAAATATCCAACCAGCAGTTCGCCAGCATCAAACTGAATTTCAACTTTGTATCGCTCAAGGTTCCAAGCACCTTTGAAAAATTCCAATCTGTGTTGGGACTTAGAACATTTTCAGCAAGAAATCTCCAAAGCTCCATGGCTCCTGCGGGACCAGTCTGTTTCAAGTATTCGGCCTTCGATTCAAGAGCAAAAGGCAGCTACAACTTCAGTGATGGCTTGCTCAGGGAGGATTTTTCTCATCATAAAGTGATCTTTCTGCCTTGGAACTTGGAAACATTTTGACTTACAGACTAACTGTGATCAAGCCACTTATTGCATCTGACCAGGCATTCATCTCAGTCAACCTCTAACAGTGCCTAGGTCCCAGTTTACTATTTCCATAGAATAAAATTGTCACTATCAGCTTTTTTGTGCTTTTTTCATTTACATCTATAAAAATGCATATGTTTGGTTCCCCTTATTGGAATTTTGTCATGTTGGTCTTATTTTACTTCTAAACGTTTTCTCTTTATTGAATAATTGATTGTGGAGTTTTTATGCATTACTTTTTCTATTGTGTATTCACTGCTACAATACTTTAGACATTGTCTTTAACTTAAGACAGACTACTTTGTGTCTCATTACCAGGGTTTGAGCACAGGCTTATTTAATTTGTGTGGCATCTAGCAGGTGGTGCCTTATCCTTTGATGGCCCAGTGGCAAACGTTCTGGGAAAAAGTAGCTAAGGAAAAGTCTGATGACTTGAGGACTTCAGTTATTGCCAACCCACTTGGATTCCTCTTAGTCTTTATCAATGAAACATTGACCCAAGCCAGGGTCCTCAGATTAGTGACCCCATTATACACAGGACCACGTGACTGTTTACACAAGTCACATAATGACCGCGTTCCCTACATCAGCTTGTGGATTGTTAAATGTAAGATCCCTCCCCAAACACAGCGTGGAAATTCAGCTGACGCTGGAATTCCATGAATTGGATGTGTTATTTATGACAGAAACCTGGACACACTTAGAGTGCGATGTAGAACCAGGCTTGGCTTGTCGGCCTGGGTATAAAATCTATCACAAACCTAGATTGAGTGGGAGGGGAGGAGGAGTCGGTGTGATTTTTAAAGAATCATGAAATATTGTCACAATAGATATTGACGTAATTGAAGGATTTGAAAGGCTAGGATTTGCTATTAAAGATGCTAATGGTCACATATTGACGGGGATGGTCGGTTATAGACCCCCAGGGGCTATCAGTGTGCAGTAGCAGCAGTCTCTAATTGAGACTATTAGTAACGTGGCTGCCACACATACCAGACTAGTGATTTTGGGGGATTTCAATCTTTGGCTCAATGGAACCCTTGATTATGGCTATAACAATGTTCTCAAATCATGTGTAGGTTTTAACCTATACCAGCGGGTTGTCAAAGCAACACATAAGGGAGGACATACACTTGATCTAATTTTCTCGGATATAATAATCAAGCAGCCAGTATTATAAGTAACTATGTCAGGAGAGACTGGATCACCCTCTTAAGAAAGAGAGGTATACCCCCTGTGTTTTATCTTGAGGACTGTTTCTCGATAGATAAGCAGATAGAGGAAAATTATGTGACCTTTTGCTCACAGATCACTTCTACACTGGATTTAATTGCCCCATTAAAAAAACATGAGTGGGCAGACCCTCGGCCCCTTGGTTTAACGACAAATTTAAAAAACTGCAACTTGACTGTAAGCAGGTGGAGAGAAAGTGGAGAAGAGCGTACGATGACAAGGACAAATACACTTGGAAAACTGTGATTACTGGTTATAAGAAAGAAATAAACATTGCTAAAGCAGAGTATTTTTCCAATGCTATTCTGAATGCTCCTAATAAATCCAGAAGCATTTTCAATATACTGAATAATTTAATCAGCCCTGACTGTGCCAAGAACCACCAGACACCTCCCACACAAGACCTTGGTGATAGTCTTGCGAGGTTTTTCAGTGACAAAATTAAAACTATCATTGACAACCTCGGTGGGGATTTTATGCAAGCTGAGTTAGAAGACCTAGAGGTCAAGGGCACTATTGGCATCGATTTGAGTGGCACAGGTAATATAACTAGAGGGACAGAGACCCAGCTTATCAATACCTTAACTAATTTCGAGATACTGTCAGTAGAGGACTTTGGTAAAGTGGTTCTAGGTATTTCTTCTGAATCACCTTTGGACCCTCTGCCACAGAAAATTTGGAAGGAGTTTGGAGCAGAGCTGTTCCCTATACTCCAACTTATTTGTAATCAGTCTCTTCTAAGTGGAGTGGTACCAACCTGTTGGAAACAGGCATTGGTGACACCTCTCAAAGAAATCCACATTGGACCCAGCCTGCCCTAAAAATTACAGGCCGATTTCCCTGCTGCCTTTCCCAGCAAAGATTGTAGAAAGTGTGGTTAGCAGAACTCTCTAGAAATATTTGGAAACCAATAAGACCTTAGAGGATGTGCAATTTGTTTTTTGGCCTGCTCATGGCACTGAGACTGCTTTGGTGACCGTGATGGATGAGCTTCAGATGCGTGCAGACAGAGGTCAAGCAGCAGTTCTTATTCTGCTTCACCTGTCTGCCGCGTTCGACACGGTCAACCATGCTATCTTGCTGGGAAGGCTCTGGGAGGTAGGAGTAGCAGGCTTGGCCTTGAGCTGGTTTCAATCCTTCCATTCAGAGAGGAGACAAGCGGTGGCCCTCCCTCCTTACCAGTCTGACTTTATTAACATCACACATGGCGTGCCTCAGGGCTCTGCAATCAGCCCGATTTTATATAATATCTACATGAAACCCCTGATTGCAGTCTTAAGGGCGCATAACATTAACATCGTAAATTATGCGGATGACACGCAACTGATTCTCTTCTTAGAGGGAGAACAGTCGACATCTCTGGAAGTGTTTCAAGATTGCCAGCGTGCTACAGCTTAGTGGTTGAGGGAGAATTCATTGCAATTTAACGTCGGTAAAACCGAGGTTCTCTATTGCTCAGTGGGGAAGGTTCCATCTGTGCTGCCTGTAAATTTTTGGCCCCTAGATACATCTACTGTACTGAGGCCCGTTGAGAAGGTACGAAATCTGGGCATTATGTTTAACACCAAACTGACGTTGGAGTCACAGGTTAACAAAACTGTGGGAAGCTGCTTCGCTATCATTAGAATCAAAGCACTATATTAAGCAGATTGGATTATTGTAATGCGCTGCTGTTGGAGTCCCCGAGATATCTAATAGATCGACTCCAGAGGATTCAGTCAACAGCAGCCAAGTTAGCCTTGGGGAGGCCCAGAGGTTCTCCTCCTCATCGGCTTTGGCGGAGCTGCACTGTCTCCCGATAATGCAAAGAATCCAGTTCAAATCCCTCTGCATAGTTTTTAAGGCCCTGCATGGGTTTGGACCAGTATCTATGCAGAGGAAGTTTGCCTGGTATGTACCTGAGAGAAGCCTTCGCTCCTCCTCAGCCAGATTGGTTAAAATACCAAGATTCAACAATATGAAATCCGGTAGCAGAGCCTTCAGTGTATCTGCCGCCAGATTATGGAATAAACTCCCACTAGAACGGAGTCAACTGAGGGATCTTCTCCCTTTCAGGAAGAGATTAAAAACCTTGCTCTTCCCCAAAGCATAATCTGTTGTCAGTCTTCCGTGTAGCATTACTCGCATTACTCTTACATGCACTTTTAATGTCAGCGCCAGGATGCCTGTTAGGTGATAGAGCGCTTTATAAATAAGATAAATAAATAATGTGCCCAAATGGATCGCAGATGCAATTTACATTAACAGCATGGATTATGCATTCTGTGAGCTGTTTGGTTAGGGTTGCACGTAAAGAGGTGTGCACAGAATTCAGATCCAATATTAACAGGTAGAATGGGGAGAAGAGTGGAGACTTACTCCTCCTACCCCGCCTACAGTTGCATAATAAATCTTTATTTGAAAGCTAAAATCAGTACATTTCTAATGTAGGCAGATTGGTCTGATGGTTGGACACTGTGCTTTTGAGGCCTACATATGTAATCAATGCTCTGCTGTTGATACTAAACAGTTGTGTTGCTTTTCTTTCAAAACAATAAACAACTAAAAAGGACATTACATGACAAATACATAAATTACATGATGCCAGCATTGCCTTGAACGAGGGTCATACGGGTGCATGAAGAGATTTAAGCATAGTATTAAAAGTCTGGTGGGTTAAATTAATCTGAAAATGGCGTGGGTATTCATGGCATACTTAGGATAAATTTCAGGAAATGTATTAATGAGCCTGAACTGCTAAAAAGGTGAGACAATTATTTCAGTGTTACAGAGTCCTGATCATACATTAAAAACAATTAAAAATAAATGCATCAGGGACTTTAGGGTGCATTGCCACATCGAATAATCGTGCTTGAAATGAACAGAAGAGGGCGAGTAGAGTTCAGATTTCAGAGTTCATTATGTTAATTGCATTTGTAGAGCGCAACTGTTACCCGAAGATTTCCTGGCATTAGGTGAAGCCCAACTGGGACAAGAATTGATATTGAGCAACCTAATTTGTGAAAAGCCAAGTTTTTAATGCCTTCCTGAATTCCATTAGATTGGTCATGCGTCTCAGATGTGTTGGGAGGGTGTTCCAGGCCTTGGCTGCATTGGCAATGAAACTTCTGCCAATGTTATAAGCAGTAGGTGTAGTTAAAAAAGCATGAGGGGATAGAGAGAGAACAAAAACCTCAAATAGGGTCCACCATGGGCTCTTACTATCCACCAAAAGTAAACCCAACATGTTTGCCATCGCCATTTATTGAGCCACTATGCACATAAAATTCTAACAGACTAGCCACCATTGAGTGTCTAGCCCCGAGTACTGCTTTCAAAAAGGCATGGCAGCGAAAACAATTTAAGGTGAACACAGGGATTGTAAATGAAAGAGGGCTAGTCTACAACGGCAGAGGTCTAGCCTCCGTAACAAGGGTATCAAAAAGTGCTTTTGTGCTGTTGCGGGGATTCTGCTCATGCACAGAACTATGCACAGGAAACCAGGACTTCAGTGAATTGTGGTGTACCAAAAAACTCACCTCAGTACCCAGAGCCCCTATCCGACTAGCATCAGTGTCTCGTTCGTTCTCCGTATCATCTCGAAGCTACCAATGATTAGACAACCCAGAACAAGCGACTTGTACTCTCAGGAATGGTGGGAATCAAAAACACCTTTTCGTTATTATTCTCATATCAGTCCACAAAAAGAGTAATCAGAGACATGGTAAAGTTTAAAATGTTTATTTTTAACTACGTGCTCTAAGGTGCAGTACTTTGGCTAACATAAACAGACAAATGATTAAAAACAAAACAATCAGCATTGTTACAATACGATAGAAAAGGAAGGGAGAAATCCTATTAAAATGATAGTGGAAAACAAGTCCTATAATACTTTGTGAACCACCCTCCCTTGGCTAGTAAGCTAGTTTTATAAACTAAGAGAAGGTCTCTAGGTTTGGATAGAGAACCCCATACCTCAAAGATCAGCTTAGGTGAATCACATCACAGGATCAGCTCTGCTCTCTGTGGCTGGAAAGGTTTTCTCCAAGTGTCTGAATCATGCATGCAAATGCAATATTAAAGGCACCCGAGTTTCAGATATTTGCAGCTGTGTGTGTGTTGTGTCTAGAGCGTGGGCCGATCAACCTGAATTCAACAGCATACATTGTTATTTGACCTTTACGGCTTCTGCACACAGTGTTCAGACTAAGGTCGCGGTGCACGTCATGTGAAGAAAAAGCAAGCAAGCAGTTTTACTTGTAATAACAACTACCTGTAGTGTCGTGTGCAAAAGCAGCAAAGTGACAAGATGGCGTTTAACTTCTAAAGCGCGTATGCTAACATAGCAATGTGTGCACATAAAACCCTGTCTCCACTACACCCTCCCTTGATCGGACCACAAACAGAATAGGAACCCAGAGTTCAAGTTAGAGTGACACAGAACCAAGTGAATACATTGGCAAGCCTTATAATTGGTAGTGAAAGTTTGAAAAATGTGTTGGGAAAAAGTAAAAAACTTAAAACATCTCTCAGGGGCTGTATACAGCCCAATGTGGAGTCAAAGGAAAATTTAAAAAAATCCGGATTAGGGCGAGCAGAAGATGGACAACTGCCAATTTAATCCATCAACGTGTAGGCACAATAAGTTGCAACTGCCTCCAAGAGGCAGTCATTGTAATGTTCAGTAAATGAGTCTGCCGTCAAGTAAAGTAAATGAACAAACATGTTCTTCGATAAGTGGAGCCTCTAGCACCATCAGAGGACAACTGGTGTGTTCTTCAAGATAACTTCGCGCCAGGAAGTCATATGCTGCCGCATCAATATCCCAATTCCCTAGGACTCCATGCGCCGCTACACAGGCCATAATCCTGATACCAGAACAGTCCAAATCATGAGCCACTAAGGGACTCATTAGTTGATCATAATCCAGGACAGGCACAAATCCAGAGCCCATTCGAATGGACAATCTAGGTAATGGAAAACAAGTTGCACGCAAGTAAAGTATGAGAACCGGAAGGATAATCCGTAGGCTACGGTCAAAGTGGCCAGTGGTAGTGTTCCATAGTAGTCAAGCATCCGGCTGCGCAATTGAAGCAGCCGGGGCAGGCTGTCGTGTGATACAGATATTGCAGCCATTGCGGAGCAAGCAAACCAACAGCAGTACACCAGCAGTCAAGGCGAAATTAACGTAAACCCGCCGAAGACGCTGGAAAAAATAGAATGAAAAAAGGCCGGTATCACACCAAATATTGTTTGGAGGGAGGTCACAAGGCCGGAGCCCACAACTTTGAAAAAATGCACCAAGCCAGTTGTTGAAGAGGCATTGAATATGTTATGAATCAGAGGACCGAAATGAAGGGGGAGATCAGTATTTAAAAGGGCATGCACCTCGGTCCGGGTGTTTGCTACGTGAAGGACAAATGTTTCACGGTAGGAAGTCAGGGTGACTTCTTTTTGAGACAATAGAGCCCTTATTCTGCTCATCTTGTTGAACTCTGCTTTCAAGGTTGGTATGGAAGGCCAGATGGATACATCCAGTCTCCCATGCGGGGTTGGGAAAAGGTGGGAAAAGGACATTCCTACAACAACTCGTTGTGAGACAGTTACAATGTACGGAATCCCAACAGGCATCCCGCAGCATGCCTCATTATTTAAAAGCAAATAACTAATTACATGAAAGTGGGTGTATATCGCTGGCACAGGATATTCCTTCAGAATGCAAGCTAAATTCGGTGCGTGAAAGTTGCATGCGCCATGCAATTAGATGTTCCTACAGACAACTGAGTGATCAGGTGTGGAAGGTCATTCCTCTCCTTTTAAATAAACCTCTTTACCCTCTCTCAGGCACCTGTATGTAAATGGGAGTGACCAAACTTCATGCAGGAAAGCGGTACTCAATGGTTCGTACCTGCCTAAGGCATAATGTTTCATACATGAACTGGACTTAAACAATGTAAATTGTAAAGTGATCAATCCATGGATAAGCCACACAGCTGAGTTCGATTCAGCCACAGAGAATGGTAAAGGTTCCAACTTTTCAATATGCAATAATGAGTATGTCGCATCCTTCATGGACATAAACTGTTGTTTATCAGTCAGATTAAACAGCAGGAATAAAGATGATGTGTTCATGTAGTCCCAGGGAACTTTCCCAGCCTTCAATGTTTGTAAAATCCATGCAAACTGCATTATGGAACGCAATTGATTTTGACCATGGTATAAAACAGACATATCATACTGTACAATATCTACAACAGATGAAACAATATTATCTAATGTGTAAATTCTGGAAGAAAGGGTGTTTATACTATTATCAATGACAGCAAGCACTTTTTCCAAATGTGCTTGATCAATAGCTCTTAACCTAGAAGCAGCTTCAATTTGAGATAATTTCTAAACTTCGTTGTAAACAGCATACGCCCATCTTTTGGACCTGCCACCCACCGGGCCCTTAACAAAGTCGTTTAAATCTACATTGTCATTCAATTTGGACAAATGAAGTTTAACAGATGCCAAGGTGGAATGTTGCAACCAGTTTTGACATAACTTGCCTACAGAATATATAGTAACAGAATGTGAAGATTCAAATCGGGGGTCCACCCTAACCTGTGTATAACCGGGGAGTAGACCCAGAAAACGATGTTGACAGGAATCTGAACTTTTCTGCCATATTAACCAGCCTTCCGGATCAAAGTTGGAAATATTGAAGGATGTATTAGTAATGAATGACTGCAATTTATCAAGGGACAGATCTGTGTGATTATCCCATTTTGGATAAGCGCCCAGATCAGGAATAGTAGGGGAATTCATCTTTTTAGAAGTAGCCAATCCAAAGCAGGTGCTCTGAAAAATGGTAGAATTCAAAAACAACATGTGGTTCGGGATAAGGCATACACGATGCAGTGCTTCTGTGCCATGTACCTGCCAAGCTTTAGAACCCCAAACAGATTTAAGATCAATGGTATCTTTCCACAGCTCATAGCCCCCTATAGCTAATCATCCATAAAGGACTTTGAATACAATAATTTAGTGTGGGTCAGTCTGACTTTGGAAGCTGACTCAGGTTCAGATACACTGAAATCAGTAAAATATGTACATTTTTTCACTAGAGTTTTGGAGCTGCCTTGAATTGGTGCTGGACAATGTTCTCATTGTGTATGATTGACGATATTTCTAAATGTATTCGCTTTATGCAGGAAATGATTGCCATAGTGTTGGTAGCAAAACAACTCTCCATAATTTGCCATGTCTAAATACAAAACTTCTGCATCAAAAGCAGCATAATATTTCAAATCAGAAAAAAGAGACTCTACGGCTTGGACATCCCAATCATCAGAGTGTATGTTTTGTTTCACAACATCCCCCATTGAAACACGAAGTACATTGGGGACATTAATCACCTCTGTGGGACCATGGATTTGAAATTTCACAGCATCCCATACAATCCCATCTAACACAGGCCAGGCAGTAATATTAACAAAAGTCTGGTCTCTTGTCATGATGTGTGACGAGGAGTGGAATGCCAAAATTCCATCAATTAATCTAATTGCAGATCTTTCGGTGAGATAGTGTCCGTTTACTAAATGACAAAATACAACCACAAATCCAATCGACATAAACAAAAAAATAGATATGAGCACCAGCCAAATGTAAGTCCAAGGGGGAATTAAAAAATGTCTTTTAAACCAAACAGCAAAAATAGAAATTTTCGATGGGTCATTCGAAGTTATAGAGTTAGTGTCAAATGAAAAACGTGACTGGTCAACTGCACTTGATTGTAAACCAGGCAACGACACATCTGTGGGAAAAGTATACTCAGTATCTTCAACTGGACCACTAGCCGGTGGAGGCAATAAAGGATTTGTAACTGTATGCATCTCGATGGCAACGTCAGGTCTGTTGGTATTTGCCAGAGCCAAAACAGAATTTCTCAGCATTGCTGGACAAGAGACCACTGGAGTCATACTAAGAAGAATCAGCCACTCGTTGTTTGACATTGTCAATGGAGATGTACCTGTTATCCTTGCGACCAGAAGTGGTGGTAAAATGACTGTTCTTGTACCCTGCACGCCAAGCACTGGAACTGGAGCACAATAAGAGGGGCCAAACTCCTCCTTGTTCTCCACCTTCTCACGGACCAGGTCACCAACTCGAGGTAGCCAGCCAGCTACCGGAATCTGAAGTGCAGCATCAGTAGTGGAGGGCAAGTGTTCCTTTGCAAGACTGTCTCGGGTCTCTTGTAGATTCTGTAATACAGCAGAATGATCATCTACGTCAAAGGGTGCGGCCGCCGCCATGTCTAGACCATCAAGGTCCGGGACAAACCTCTTTATGCCAAAGAGCATTTCGTATGGGGTCCGCCCACCCAGAGAACTTCTAGGAAGATTATTAAGTGCACGTTGAACGCTATACAAATGGGCCAACCAGTTCCTGCCAGTACCTAAAACCCTAGCTGTCAGGGATTGCTTTAAGTCATGGTTCATTCGCTCCACAACACTGTTGCCCTCAGGCCGGTATAGAGACGAAAATTTGACTTGGACCCCCAAAGATCTCATGGCATCCTTGTACGCCTTAGAGGCGAACGCCTGACCCTGGTCTGAATGAAGGGTACCAAATGCAAAAATTCTCACAAAGACACGCAAATCCCTGATGACAGTTCGAGCATCAGCACTCCGTTGTGGCCAGACCCATAGAAAACGTGTGCACGAATCCACTGCAACTAAGATGTACTTATACGCAGTATCAGAGGAGAAAGGACCGCAGTGATCTAAATAAACAAACCCAAGTGGTTTATTAGATATGTACAACTGTGTTTGAGGTAGACGCCCAGCAGTTGAAGGTTTAATCTGCTGGCAAATGTCACAATTAAGGACATAAGCACGAGTCGGTTTATACAATCTGCGCCACCAGTAACGTTGTTGTAAGATAGCAACAGTCGCTGAAACGCCGGCATGAGCTGAAGCCATACCTTCGTGAGCAGCTGTTATTAAGGAAAGTCTGCAGTCAGCATTGGGAATCAATCTGCCACCAACGTCATTAATTCTCACATAGGGAACTTTATCAGGACTTAAATGATAAGAGTATTTAGAAGGGAAACCCAGAGGGTAATTATCACCCTTCTCGGTTGCAGCAATTGCTGCCAAGATGTCATCATCAATCTTACTTTTGGATCTTGTAACTGCTGCTACTAGATATGTTGCCACTGCTGTTTTCGCTGCTTCGTCAGCTAAACTGTTGCCAACAGCATGGACACCTAGGTGCCCAAGAGTATGAATTACATTCACGAGCGGCAGACGTTGTTTAAGTTCTGCGACTTGAACCCAAAGCATTTTATGCTCGATTGTGCTACCTTTGGAATCACGATACTCATTTTGAGACCAAATGAATAAATTGTCGTTGTAAGACTGAACACAGTAAAAAGAGTCACTCAATATAAAAGTAGTCACTCGAGGATCAGCAAACTCCAATGCAAGCACTAGAGCACGATGCTCTGCCAACTGAGCGGTACAATCACCCAAAGTCTGCATGTGCACGACATCAGACTTGAATTCTCCATTCACGAAAGTACCAACCACTATTGCGCAGGCCGCTGAATATGTATGCTTAGATTCCATTGCCGGTTGCGCCGAACCGTCAGTGTAAATGATACAATGGTAATTCTCAAGAAGGCGCAAAGACAGAGGAGCTGGATGAACAAATTCATACTGTAAATACTCCCGAGTCTGCAATGAGGCATCAAAGATCAAAGTGAAAACCGGAGACGTCAAAGAAGTGGCCAATTGTATACAACGCGGATGCAAAGCTTTTGAATTCGGTACACTGGCTTTCGTCACTGCCTCTAGGGCAGGATACAGTGTGACAACTAACATGCGTTTCCCTTGCGACAGCGCTCTCTCACCACCATCAGCACTGCAGTCAAGACTTTTTAGACAGTGGAAAAGCGCATTTCAGCTGAAGTGTACAGGTGTGACTTCGCCCCCATTGAACGTTAAATATGTGAAACCCACTGCGCCAGGCACAATTCTTATTACCAGGTTTGTGTGGTTATCACGCGTCAGTAAGTATTTAGAAGCAAGAAGATCAGCCTGCAAAGACTGCAGGATAGCTGAAAGTTCTGGCAGCCAGCTCAATTTGGAAAAAGTAGGTTGTACCAAGGCATATAGTTTTTTCAGAGTTGTGGGAGCGCGCAAACATGTGCATTTCTCCAGGAAGTGAGGTGCTAAACCTCGACCTTCGTTGTTGAGTTCATAGCCCAAAAACAACACTGTAAACTCCGCAATATGTGATTTTGCAAAGTTAAATTTGTAACCGAAGTCCGCAAACATGACAATGATGCGGTCAACGCCACACAGATGCGGCCATAATTCGTCGTCTGTGAGATAGAGATCATCAACATACGAGTACGCATCAGGGTCAATGCTCTCTAACAGAGAGACTACACGCGCGGCAAAGACACCAGGGCTATTTTTGTAGCCCATGGCTAATCTTTTAAACTGTTTCTGTTTGCCATCAGAAGTAAAGGCTGTCCACTGACTGCTAATAGAGGACAGGTTATGGCTATAAAAGCCATTAGAGATGTCAAGTGTGGTCTTAAACCTTTTTCTCACGAGACTATCAATGAGGGCAGAACTGTGGGTATTTTGTACCGCGCAGGTCCGCTAATGAGAGTTCAAATGCCCGATAATCCAAAACTAGACGGTACGACCCATCAGGTTTGGTTACAGTAAAAAGAGGATTATTCATGGGTGACACACGTTTTAAATTACACCTTGATATTCCAATTGTTCAAGGATTTCTGCAACGCGAGATCTAGCTTTGCGGCGCATGGGATATTGGGGTTGTAGCTGTGGCATAGACCGTAACAGAATCTCATGGCTTGGTGATAATTTATCCCATCCAACCTGAGTACGGTACAACGCCGGAACAAGCACCTGTGCCCACTCTGATGCAAAGTTCTGAGCTTGCTCCTTCGGCACAGTGTGCACAAAAGATTGGAGGATTACCACCTCCCCTCTAGGAGCGGCCAAAACGAAAGCTGGGGGCCAGTTCGCCTTTGCTAGCAAAATGTCATATGTAGAGGTCGGATTTCCCCCCCAAAAAACTTTTATGGTACGTTGTATGTCACCTTCAATTAAAAGGACTATATCATATAGTCTGTTAGGGGGAGCCACTCTAGTATCAGCAGTTTCTACAGTAATCAATGTGTTAGTTGCGGTCGCCTTCAGATATGGACGCAGTGCTTGCTGCACTATTGTAACCTCCGCTGCGCTGGCTAGCAGCGTTAGTGCCCATGTCAGGTTCCGAAGCTGCGTTCTCACTATCTGTGGCATACCTCGCTGTTACTGCAGCAACCTTCTTTTTCTGAAACGGGGGTTCTTGACGGGCAAACTCTTCCTGCTTGCCTTTAACGTCAGTCGGGCGGGGCTGCTCACGTCCTTGTTGGGCACCCCGACCTTTGCCACGTTCTCCTCCACCGGACTGTGAGACTGATGTTTCCTGTGAAGAACGAGGAGAACGTTGTTCAGGAACCTGAAATCTATCAGGAGACCTAATTCTAGTGCGATCACGCAATTCATACATGCAGTAATCACTTGAACTGGTGACGCGGGACGAGACCCCGGTTACTGTTGCTACTTTCCCTGTTTCTTAGTTTTCCAATTTTGCTTAGGAAAAGCTGGACGGTCGTCTTTAGTAGACGTAAACGTCTGAGTCTGCGGTTGCTCTGTTGTTGTAGCAAAAGGCTTAACTCCTAAACTATTGCGGCCAATGGTCTTATAAGCCTCCGCAATAATTTTCGGTAACTGTCGGGGTTTAGCGACGTCATCGACGAGGCGCAGGGCATTCGACACTTGAAAGTTAACCGCATCTCCCTTGACGTGAGCAAGGATGAGATCAGCAACTACGTCGAACACACCGACAAGCCTCATTCCTAACTCGACCGCCTCCTCCGGATCGTGTTGATCCTGAACACGTTTGATCACGGAGGGCAGTACAGTCATAGACGGTGTGCCGAAGCACTTCGAGTAGACTGCTGCAAATACTTTACCCCAGTTCTGACAATCACTTACCTCGGGGACCAAGTCTTTCTGCAAACTAATGGTAAGGATCCTGTGTTTTTCCACAGGAGTAGAATTTGGAAATACCGCTTCCAGCTGGTCAAATTTCTAAGCAAGCCAATAAGGCATATCGTCCTTATTCTGGGGGCGCTCGCCCATTACCGAATTAACCATGATGGGACTAATAGTAATCCCGGCCGGACCAGCTGGTTGCGCCGCAACCCCAGGTGCCCCCACCTGGACATTGCGAGAGACGTATTGCACTAAAGCCCTATGTACCGTAATCAAGGCGGTATGGAGCTGACGTAAGTCATCCACCGGGGCTTGCAAATAACGTGGATGTGGTGTAAACCCGGCCAAGACTGGCCAAGTGGCCCCTGGAATAGATAAGGGACCTAGACGAACTGGTGTAACGGTGTGGGGGAGGGTGCCATCAAACCAAATACGGTGCTGCCAAGCAGAAATGGGAATTTCCTGCGTCCTATACAGTGTGTAATTTGCTGGGACCGCCATAGGAGTGTATGTGTGAAACATCTTATCATCCGCATTCACCTCCGGCAAAGTAACCCAAGAGTAAAACAGCTCATAGGGAAACGATGCATCGGCACTCCCTACAAAGATAATAGACATCCCATCGTCCGGCACCCCGAATTGCGTCAAGTGACGCCGGAGAGGTGCGCGACTATGCGCTGCATTAGCAACTTCAGCCATAAGGTAACAGAGAAGACAAATAATCTATATTAAACTGTAGCACAAAAAGGGTAGAAGTTAAAATGAAACCTTTTTAATTGTCAAGCTTGAGAGAACCTATATTTTACTATTCAGGTAGGTTTAAACCGTCACTTCCGTTAACCGGAAACAAGAGTGAGGGTGTTGTGGACAAATATAAGCCCTACTAAGGCGTCTCAATCATAAGACCAAAACGTTAGGTGCGCCATGTTGCGGGGATTCTGTTCATGCACAGAACTATGCACAGGAAACCAGGACCTCAGTGAATTGTGGTGTACCAAAAAACTCACCTCAGTGCCCCTATCCGACTAGCATCAGTGTCTCATTCGTTCTCCGTATCATCTCGAAGCTACCAATGATTAGACAACCCAGAACAAGCGACTTGTACTCTCAGGAATGATGGGAATCAGAAACACCTTTTCGTTATTATTCTTATATCAGTCCACAACAAGAGTAATCAGAGACACTGTAAAGTTTAAAATGTTTATTTTTAACTATGTGCTTTAAGGTGCAGTACTTTGGCTAACATAAGCAGACAAAGGATTAAAAATAAAACAATCAGCATTGTTACAATACCATAGAAAATGAAGGGAGAAATCATATTAAAAATGATAGTGGAAAACAAGTCCTATAATACTTTGTGAACCACCCTCCCTTGGCTAGTAAGCTAGTTTTATAAACTAAGAGAAGGTCTCTAGGTTTGGATAGGGAACCCCATACCTCAAAGATCAGCTTAGGTGAATCACATCACAGGATCAGCGCTGCTCTCTGTGTCTGGAAAGGTTTTCTCCAAGTGTCTGAATCATGCATGCAAATGCAATATTAAAGGCATCCGAGTTTCAAATATTTTCAGCCGTGTGCGTGTTGTGTCTAGAGCGTGGGCTGATCAACCTGAATTCAACAGCATACATTGTTATTTGAACTTGACGGCTTCTGCACACAGTGTTCAGACTAAGGTCGCAGTGCACGTCTAGGGATGTGAACAGACCTTTCTCATGTGAAGAAAAAGCAAGCAAGCAGTTTTACTTGTAATAACAACTACTTGTAGTGTTGTGTGCAAAAGCAGCAAAGTGGCAAGATGGTGTTAAACTTCTAAAGCGCTTATGCTAACATAGCAATGTGTGCACATAAAACCCTGTCACCACTACAGTGCTAGGCTGTGCAACTTGTAGAAGAATATAAAGTGCAGTAGAGATGGTGCAGAATGATTATCACAGGGACAGGAGGAGACTGGGTATAAAGTGTTTGAAAAATAGGGACCAATAAATTGTCCCTGCTCCGAAGTGGAAAAGAAGTGACCGCTCCCATCTTGACAGGTACAGAGACAGATACAAAGGGGGTTCCTCTGTGTTTAAGACTATAATAATGCAACACCAAGGAATCGGATAACTCGTGTTCCAACCAAATGTTTGCACGATGGTCCTTAAATACTGTTTTCACCTCCATCTTTACGTTTTTGGGTGTACGACTGGGTTCAGTGAACCACCAGGATATAGAACGGGAACCAAGATTATTGCGTATATAACTCAGCCATGGTATGGAGCGTGCCTTATTCAGCATCAGGCATTCAGTTATAATGTCCCTACAGAGCTTAGCGGCTGGGTTCAACCAAATACTAACCCATAGTAAAAGTGGTGCCAGCTGAATCTTATCCTCTATGAAACCCTGGTTTAACTCAAAGTGGGTAATGAGACTAGAAGTAGACGGCAGTGAACTCCGCAACCGTCGCAAAAAGCGTTTCTCAGTCTGGAGAACAGCATATACTGAAACCCCAGACTCCAGCTCCATAGGTGGGTACATTGATGCATTGTGCAATGTAAACTTTCTGTGGTGGATAGACAGTCCCCCTAATTTGCGGTCTAATGAGGTTGCAAACTGTACCCGCGGTTTTGTTTAAATAAACACTGGCCTGAGCAAGATGGGGATTCCATGACCCCAATGAACTAAAATGTAATCCTAAATAACGAAAGATGTCAACGGTCTTCCAAACAAACATACCATTAATACTGATTTTATTTAGACATATTTTTCCAAGGCCACAGGACACGATGTGTGACTTAGAATAATTAGTAATTGGGTTCAGATTTTGCATAAATGAAACAAAGCAGTCCACCCGATATCTCTGTGCTTTTAGGGTGAGGGCTAGTAATTCCGCATCATCAGCGTACAGTAAAGCGGGAACTGGGGAGCCTGCAATTATGGGTATATCTGTGTGAGACGTGAATAAATGGCCAGTTGATATATAAAATAAATACTAAGGGTGCCATTATACATCCCTGCCTCACACCACTCTTCAGAGGGAATTCAGAGGAAAGCTCCCCATGAGGATTTAAACAAACCTAGGCTGAAAGGTCTGAGTGCAGGGAGTACAAGAAATTCCCCAGAGGGGGATACACAACTTGATCCAGCAACATTAGCCAGAGTTTGGTTCCTTTCACTGTGTCAAAGGCGGTGGATAGATCCATGAAACCTAAGTAAATAGGAGAGCGCTTGGCCTTAGTATATTTAGAAATAATCGGAGCTAAATTCAGATATTGTTCGTTGGTTCCTAGTTTTGGCCGGAATCCAAATTGAAAAGGGGAGAGTATGTCCTTATCAGCTGCCCATTCGACCAAGCGATCATAAATAACTCTGCAGATAATTTAAACAGTGCTGTCGATAAGTGAGATAGGTCGATAGCACTTGGGTGACATGCGGTCATCCTTTTTGGATATGGGAACTATCATTGTGGTAGACCATGAGGGGGGAATAGTAGTAGATAAAGTGTTAAATTCATGATGAGGGGACCCCAAATTTCGTGCATGGATTTCAACAAATCCATCGATACCCCGTCTGGACCTGGGGCTTTCCCACCCTTACTGTGATAGATGCCAGACTCGACTTCCTGCAAAGTTATCAAAAGTGGGGGAAGAGTTTTGCAATCTGTTGAGAAGGATAGCAGACATAGTTGGCACGTCCTTAGAGTGGTTGATAGAGGCAGAGTGGGTAAACCAGTCTGCGCCCGAGATCTTGTTTTGCAAAAGGGGAACGATGGGGGAGTTCCTGGATCGAATTAACTTTACTAAGTACCAGAAGGATTTACTATCCTTTACCCGGGACACATGTTCTAAAAGTTCCCAATCTTGGTTATACACTTTCCTATTCCTGTTTATAAGTGCAATTTTGTACTCAGTGCGTGCCAGGGAGATTTCACTCCCATTTTTGGGGTGAGCCTTTAGGGCTTTCCTCAGCTTCCTATTTGCCAGGGAACAGATCCCGTTGAACCATCTTGGGTCAGAGTTCGAAATACGAATTTGCTTGAGCATGGAATCCTGGATTGTGTGTATTAGTTTATTATAATGTAAAGCCATAGATTCATGTATGTTCTCCGCTAGGCAGTTGAGAAATTTATTTAAGTGTGACATGAGTAAGGCAGCTAATGAATCTTTACGGTTTTTCAGGAGCCAAACTAGTCTTAGGCCACCCGAGGAGTGATGCGTAATGGAGGCTAGATTATTGTGGCGGGCTAGGCACTTAAATGGTAAGAACATAGAGGAGCTCAAAGCGTTGTGATGGTCCCAATCTGTAGGCAAGATCTCCCCTTTGAAGAACCAAGATAAAAAAATCAGGGCTGAAAAACATATAGTCTTAAAGTGAGGCGCCATCCCCTCTAAATTACGTCAACGTGTTGCATGCTCCCCCTAGGTTTTCAAGGTCAACCAGGCCATGAGCAGTAAGATACTTACAAAGCTTTGCACCTCTTGCATGAAATCACCGCAGAGAAAACAAGCATTGGCATGGCCAATAGGTCTCGCCTTTCGGACCTTATAAGTGTTTAGCCAGAGATATTTACTTTGCCTATGTCTTTAAGCTGTGCTTTACAGAAGTCTGCAGAATGCTGAAAAGTTATAATAAAGAAGTGTCAGAAACATTTTTGTTACCGTATATATGACAAAGAAAGCATTATGTACAACTGAACGACCATATTAAAAAAGTATTAACAATAAATAATGTCTTGCTTGTTCTGTTTTTTTTGTTTCGGGGGGGGGGGGGGAGGCATAAATAACAGGAGGGTGAAGGTTGGGAAATAGTACTTGTAGAACAGTCAGTGAGAGAGTCAGTTAGTCAGTCAGTGAGAGAGTCAGTCAGTATGAAAGAGAGTGAGACAGTCAGTGTCAGTCAGTGAGAGTCAGTCAGAGAGAGAGTCAGTCAGAGAGAGAGAGAGAGAGAGTCAGTCAGAGAGAGCGAGAGTCAGTCAGTGAGAGAGTCAGTCAGTCAGTGAGAGAGTCAGTCAGTCAGTGAGAGAGTCAGTCAGTCAGTGAGAGAGTCAGTCAGTCAGTGAGAGTCAGTCAGTCAGTGAGAGTCAGTCAGTCAGTGAGAGTCAGTCAGTCAGTGAGAGTCAGTCAGTCAGTGAGAGTCAGTCAGTCAGTGAGAGTCAGTCAGTCAGTGAGAGTCAGTCAGTGAGTGAGTCAGTCAGTGAGTGAGTCAGTATGAAAGAGTGAGATAGTGTCAGTCATAGTCAGTCAGCGAGAGAGTAAGAGTCAGTCAGCGAGAGAGTGAGAGTCAGTCAGTGAGAGTTGGTCAGTGAGAGAGAGTCAGTCAGTGAGAGAGAGAGTTAGTCAGAGAGTGAGCTAGTCAGTGAGAAAGTCAGTCAGTATGAAAGAGAGTGAGATAGTCAGAGTCAGTCAGCGAGAGAGAGCGAGTCAGTCAGTGAGAGTCCGTCAGTCAGAGAGTGAGAGTCAGTCAGAGAGTGAGAGAGTCATTCAGTCAGTGAGACAGTGAACAGTCAGTGAGAGAGTCAGTCAGTGAGAGTCAGTTAGTGAGAGAGTCAGTGAGTCAGTGAGAGAGTCAGTGAGTGAGAGAGATTGAGTCAGTCAGTGAGAGAGTCAGTCAGTCAACCTTTTGAAACCAACAGTGTAGGGTGCCAAATGTGAGAGCCAGCACCACCGTATTTTGCTAAATAAAAATCATGTGCCGATACATATTGCTTCTTCTGCACTTGAGTTTATTGTGGAATGTAGATCACACGCTTTTGTACTATGGCAGTCATGTAATTAACATCTATACAAAATAAAGAGATAGTTTCAGTCCCAGCTGGTTAAGAATGATTTTCAAAATACATTTCATTTGTGAGATCTGAAGACCCCATTTATGTACATAGTAGCTTAAAAACTTAAAAGGTAAACGAAGAAAGTGTTTCTATGAGATTTGCCAAAAATCTATGAATGTGCGCCTTTCCAGGAGCACAGTTCATCTTAGAGGGTCATTTGCCCTAGGTCTATCAGAAATTGTTTGTGTTCTCAACCTTCAGCCACCCCGTTTCCAGTTTTGTCCATACCAGGATACAGGGAAGGTCATCTTTTAGGGAAATTATCAAACCTAGGAAGAGATGGGATATCCAGTTATAAGTTTGGACACAGAACATCTAAAACACAAATGAGAAGTCCAAAATGTCAACTGCTGTCATGTAAAACTGAGTTTACTTTTTTCTTACTGAAGTATCGACGTGAAATAATTGTTTTTTCATCCATTATGATGTGTCCATGTAGGCTAGGACTCTCGTTTAGGATACTACATAACCCATTTTAGAATAAGTGGAAAGTGTGTTTGCAGGTATTTCCTCTTTGTTAATGCATTGATACTATGCCATGTGGCGAGAAAGGTTAGTCCAGATTATTTAGTTGTTATATGTGCTGCTAACATTTGTGTTGTGGATATTTTGGGGGATTTCATTATGACCTTGAACCTTCAGGATATTTCATGTTGCTACGACTGAGAAGCTATTGGCGTCTGTAGGCTTTGCTCAGCCATCAGTCCTGAACAATAGTAGCATCCCCCAGCATATAAAATAGGGATCAACTTTCATAGCTCACAGATGGACTGAACGTACCCTTCGGGTTCTGGTGAGCACACTGTGGTTTTTCCCACCCTCGGGCGCTGGAGCACCCCACAGGTTGCACCTAGAGATGGGTGAAGACACCTGTCCTAGCACAGGGATAGCTGCTTTCACACCAAAATGCACAAAAATGTTGCAAGAAATGAGATGGAAAACATTGTGTGTATTTAGAAAAGTACAATAGCATGATTTACCGACAGAACTTTAATATTTTTTATCCACAGAGGGCCCTGAAGAAGGGATTGATTATCCTGGAATGCATTGGACATTATTGATTATTGGATGTTGAATAACTTTGTAATTCTGAATTAAGTTTTGTTCATACTGTATATAGTTTTGTGAAACACGTTGAACAACATTATCATTGATTGTTTAATATGGATTTGCTTAATTGTGTGAAATTTCACAACTCATGTTCTAGGACATTAAACAATGACTGAATTACAACAGTAATAATTTCATGGTGTATTCTTCACATTTGTGTATAATTTTGATGAGGTGAATAGTCAAATTCATGCTGTGCAACCAGATACTGAGTGAAGGATCACTTGTTAACTTTATGCCTCTATTTTGTGCCAGCCAGTCTAAGGTTTTGTTGTAGAGCTGCTCATAGGATTCGCGATGGTCCGCACGTAATGGGGGAACCTCTATCAGGACAGCCACGTACCGGGATGCAGCAAGAGGAAGATTAAGAACTGGTAGTTGTGACTGAGACTGGAAATTGACTGAAGCCACTCTGCCCTCTGGATCTCTTGTGGTGTTATTAAAATAGGAAGTGGAAGTGGGTGGTTGGACTGCTTTCTGGCCGGTAAAGAGATTTTTATTACACGAGTGATCTGTGTTAGCTAGCAGATTGCTAGAAATAAGCGGGTCCTGTGTTATTGGAATACGCTTCCCGGAAGGATCATCAGGGTTCTTGTTCGAGCTACAGTGCCTGGTGGAATAACTATCTAACTGAGGCTCCTTTGGCAGAGCCTGAGAGGTTGATACCAAGTGTGACCAAATTGGACTCAATAGTGTCCAAACGTGCAACCAAAGGAGAAAGTACTGTGTTCAACATTGAGCACAGATTTTCTGAGAAAATCTTTAGGTAGCTAGCCAGGAGGTCGTTAAAGAAATGGATGAAATATGACTTGTCAACCTGTGAGAGAGGGACTGAGGTTGACACTGGAGCCTCTGAGGCACAGATACTTGTAAAGTCGCCGGAAGAGAGAAAAGAGGGCTAGTTACCGGTTAGCAAGCCTTGCCACGTTTAGCTCTCTTTGGTTATGTTGTAGGCAAGGACTTATTATTTGCATCATTGGAGATAATGGAGGGAGTAGCTATTGGGGAAGTCGGTATACGATTCATTGTAGATTCTTGTGTGGAGAGAGAGAGTCAGCAGTGTTATGGGTTAATACTATAGACATGTCAGAGTGCAGACGAGGGGACAGGACAGGTAGACCCCCGCTTAGACCATCCAAAATATTTAGAGCCTCCATTCAGTTCGGGCGATTTCATTACTGATAGCGCTGACGGCACGTTCAAGCATCCAGGCGATTGAGGTAGGCTTTACTAGAGGAGGTAAAGCTGTGCTACAGTCGCCCTCTTTCTTTTGCACATAGTCCCGACAAATGAGCAAACGATTAAAGTGGAAGACTTAAGGAGCCTGCAAACCAACGAGAAGCCTGGGGCTGGGAAAAGAACACTAATAACAATTGAGAATGTTGTTGTAGTACTTTATTCGACATATAAAAATATCATAAAAGTGCAGTACAATGTGTGATAAAAACAGATTAAAAAAATTATACTACAACAAGTGGCTTCAGTCCATACATAGTAAAAAAAAAAAGAATAAAAAACAGCGTGTAAATACACGTATCAGTTCCACATATCCCCTGTAATTAATAGAGTGAACAATAATAGTCGCAGGGTCAGGGGAGTGGGTGGTTAGCTTGACGGTGGTGCGCCTTGAGCAGCCTGCGTCTTAATCTCCAGGCCCATCCCAGGTATTTGGCAGTCCCACAGATTACACTAGGGACAGTAGTGTCATAGGTCAAAATACGCAGTGCAACCCTAGCGGACCTTACACCCAGATTGTTGCAAACAGGTTTAAGCCACCTAAGTCTTGGTTGCCTGTACGCCTGGCAGGCAAACATGAAATGACCAATAGACTCTGTGGGCGAGGCACACCCTGGGCAGCCTTTTGGGTGTGTGATGACCTTACTCCAGCGGGTTTGAAAATCATAGAGTGGGAGCGTGCCATATCTCAGTTTGAGATATAGAGATCTGTCTTCAGGTGATTCAATGAGGTCCATAAAGGATTCCAGGCTGGGAGCTGGTTTTGTATCCAGGAAGTTTACAGTGAGCACACCCTCCTGGTTCCTTAGGGTATCGGCCGTGACCCAATCCCAATAGATTTTTTTTAGCGTAAGTTTGGGAGGGGGAACCTGGCTCGCCCAGGCTTCTTCCAGGCCAATCATCTGCAGATGTTTTTTCAAGTTTGATACCCATGAAATCTTATGGTCTGCTCCCAGATTTAGTAGCTCGTCCAGGGCAGAGGCAAAGTGGTGGAGTTCAGGGGATCTTCTAATCCTTGCCCAGTATAGTATAGGGCGCAACCTTGCCATGTTACTGATGTTTTGTCTGCCAAGGTCATAGCGGAGAGGAACCAGCGGGGTGGACAGGGGAAGCGAGACTAAGTCCCTAAAGAACTTGTTCTCGGATCTGAGTAACTCTGACAGGTTTTCGAAACCCCACAATTCCGCCCCGTAGAGCGCTGCAGACAGTGCCTTCCCCTCGTAGACTTTGACAGCCGCCGCTATCGGCCTGCTGTATGAGAGCCTCTGATGTCTCGATATTGCACCTGCAGCTCTTTTGTGGACAAGGAGCATTTTTGAGAGGTGCGGGGCCCATTTAAGTTTGTTATTTACCCTCACTCCGAGATAGTCAAAAGCGTCCACTAGCTCAAGAGATGTACCATTGAGCTTGATGTTGTTCTTAAAGTTTTTAGAGGGAGATAGCGCCATCAGTTTAGTTTTCAGCGTGTTTATTTGCAGCCCCCTGGAGTCGCAGAACTCTGAGAAGCGGGACAACAGTCTTTGTAGGCCCATGGGGCTTTTCGAAATTAAGAGAGTGTCGTCAGCAAAGAGTAGGGTAGATATTTTTTCCCCGCACAGGGTAGGGGCATCGACCCTGTCGTCTCTCAAATAGTCTGCCACACCATTTATGTAGAGAGAAAACAGGGTCGGGGCCAAGACACAGCCCTGGCGCACACCTTTCTCGACGGAGATCCTCTCTGTGAGCTGCCCCTGTTGTCCCCACCTGACTTTAGCAAAATTGCCTACGTGGAGACGTTTCAGGAGGTCCAGAATTAGGGGAGGGATGCCCAGGTCATGCAGTACCTGCCACAGCTGTGAGCGTGGCACCAGGTCAAAGGCTGTTTTTAAATCGATAAATGCCAAGTATAGGCTGCCTTTTTCGATGACCACGGATTTCCAGTATATAATACAGAATCTAAAGACCTGGTCAATGGTACCTACTCCCTCCCTGAAGCCTGCTTGTAGATGGCTCAGAATGCCCTCCTCGTCTATCCACTCCTTAATCCTAGTCAAGAGGACTCTGCCAACCACTTTTTGAATTACGTCGATTAAACTAATCTGTCTGTAGTTGGCAGGGTCCCCTCTATCCCCTTTCTTATAAATAGCCACCACCTCCGCCCCCTTCCAGGAGTCCGGAATTGGGCAGCCTAGAGCTAGATTTTTTAAGATCCGAAGGATGAATTCAGCCCAGAGATCTTTTTCATGGAGCAGTAGATCACCTGGGAGACCGTCGGGGCCAGCTGCCTTTCCCGGGGCAATTGTATTAATTGCAGAAAGGACCTCATTTAGGCCAAAGACGGGCTCTTATTCCAGATGTTCCGAGTGCTCCCATACCGGCAACTGCTCCTCATGGCCCTCTCTTTCCCTAGATAAATAAAGGTTAGAGAAATGTGAATGCCATTGGGACCCCGTTATATGATTCGGGATTGGATCTGCCCCGCCCCTGGTGCTGATGTTTATAAGATTCCAGAAGGGGGATGAATCTTTTAATAGGGCTGCGACCTTTAAATCCTGCCAGAGGGATTCGTCCCACATACGCTTTGCCTTTCTTATGGTGGTGTAGTACATTTTCCGGGCATTGGAGATAGCTAGCTGGTCCTTGGATTTAATAGCTCTAGATAGAGTCTGTCTCTTAGCCCTACAATCTTGTGAGAACCAGGGGTTTTCTGTTTTTGGGGGATGCCGCTTTTGGTCCCCCTTTTCCTGAGTCACAAAGAAGTTCCCAACCTGTGCTACCGTCCGATGATAGACTTCTAAGAAGTCATTGTGGGGGAGAGTCTTCGAGAGACAGCCTGTGGGCAAGTCCAGAGCAACAATGCCTTCTTCGACTATGTTTCTGATTTTACACAGGTCCCTCTCTCGCTTTACCACCTTTGGCCACTTCAGGCGTCTGTTACAGTTGGTGGGGGCGACCTCTCTAGCCCCGGGCCTCTGAATGGTTGGGAGTTCAATAGAAGTAGTAACCAACCCTCGCCTGAATTGCATAAATAAGGGATTGTGATCGCTCTCGGGCCTATCAACCACTTCCATGTCACTGAGGTCTGGCCAGAGCTCTGTGCTCAACAAGATGTAATCAATGCGTGATGGGGCTCCAGTTCTTGTGAATGTGGGGGCACCCAAGCCATCTGAAGGGGTTCGTCCATTTGTGGCCCTCAAGTTGAACTCCAGGGTGAGAGCATTAATTTGTACAGCTCTCTTTGACCATTTTTTCAGTGGTGGAAGAGTTAATTGGGGGATACCCTGCTTGGAATCTATAACGCCAATACCCAGAATGTCATCGCTGCTCAGGGGCTCAAAGGTGCAGTTTAGATCCCCGGCAACTATGACACCTGCCTTGGGGGCGATTGCTGTGAGTTCAGACTCCAAAACTGAAACAGTCTGGCTTACTTGACCGCCAGGGTTGCCCCTAGCATAGATGTTGAATATATCAAGAGGTATTTGATGGACCAGTCCCTTGATAGAAATATGCAAAAGATCATCAGATGAAGTTACATGGCTCTTGACTTCCCAATTCAAGGTAATATTAACCCAAATTAAGAGGCCCCCAGAGGGACGACCTCGTATGGACCTAGTAGCTGGGACAAAAAAAGTAGTAAATCCTGATCTATAGAGGGGGACCAGACTCCAGGTTTCCTGAAAGAGGATAACGTCGAACTTGTCGATGAAATCGCTCCAGTCAGGATCTGGAAGGTTCCTCCTTAGCCCTGCGATGTTCCATGATAGCATCTTAATGATACCCGAGGGGGATGGCATTAGGGGGATCCCTGTGTCTGCTGCCGTACTAGCTTGGCAGCCCTCATCAGCTAACAAACTGTTAGTAACTTCGCCTGAATCAATTAAGAACGGGTTGAGAGCTGAGATGGTATTCGAGGGTGAGCCCACTACAGAATACAGTGTAAACGGATATAGTGGGGATCCTGTATGTGCATTATGTAGTCAGTCTACTTGTCTTAAGCCGGAATCCTCATCCTCCCTCTGATGTGTCCAGACAGGAGACTTGCGAATCTGGATTGAGGAGTGAGCGGGGGGTGAAGTCCTATACTCGAGCAGGAGTAGGTTTTCAGCCAAGCCGGGGTCCCCAAATACAATCTCTATGCAGTCAGAGCCAGAGTGTGCCCGAGAAAGCCTCCTTACCCTTATGATGTCCTCTCTAATGATTGATCTGCAGCCTCTTACATGTCTCAACCAGTGTATAACTTTATTGTGTAAGGATTCATTATTTTAAGCGATACAACGTGATGTCAATTTTGGGGCGTTGGTCATGAAAACAGGAAAGCTGTTATACACAGGGTAAGGGGTCGCCGGGGGAGCTGGGGTGTAAGGTGTAGGGTTGTTGCTACAAGACAAAGAGGATCTAGGAGCGTGTCTTGAGAGGGGAGCTACGGTGGATAAACCTGGCAGGTCAGAGCGTCTCAGCGCGTCTTGGGAAGGCTTGGAATGGACACTTCCTCTGGTATTTCTCCCCTCGTCATGCACACCCAGATTGGTATGACCAGAATTCGTATTAGGGAGGGTAGGCTTGGGTGATCCAGCCTTCTTTGTAGAAGAAGCTACCCCAGGATCAGATGGGAGAACAGGGAAAGACAAAGAGGGAACCCTGCTCAGGATAAGACTCTCCACTCTCTTTCCAAGATCAGCCACCAGCTCCTCTAATCTCTCGATTCTACCATAGAGCGATGCCAGATTGTCAGCATCACGCCCGGTAGCAATCGGTGGATCCACTGTGGGCTCAGCAGCCTGGCTAGGTAAATGAGACAGGTCAGGGTCGAGAGAGGCAAACCTGTTGGTACATAGTAAGGCTTGGAGGGCAGGGTCCGGAGTTATTGGGACTGCTTCAGGGGCATTCGAGGTAGGCATGGCCTGAGATGAAGTAAGATGCAGGTCAGGAGTAGGGATGACGGGAGCGGGGTCAGACTTTTGTTGTTTTGTCAGGCGCTGGGTATGAAACATAGATGGTATTGTACAATTGATCTTTGGGGCACCTTTAGCTGGCTGACTCCCCGCTTGCTCGTCATGTAGTGTATCCTCACAATCATGTACGATCTCCTCTATTCTGGTCAGGACACAGTTCATAGCTGCGTGGACATTCTTCTTTGGCTTTTTACCCTTTTTACCAATGCTCGTCAGCCCTCCCTCAGCAGCTTTTCTTTTACCCATGGATGTAGCCTATCAGCAACGGCAGGGTACAAGCTGTTGATCCGTAGATAAACCAATAGCAGGAAGCGAAGGTCAAAGTTCCACAGCAAACAGACCGGACCAGCACACACTAACTAGAGGTCATTTGCCGTAGCACAGTACCTTATCTGCAGCTGGGGAGTGTAGCGTCCAGCACTCCTCGAACAGGGGAAGCCCGGCCCGACCTCTTCCGACCTCGGACGGCCTCAGACGGCCCGCCCTTTGCCCGGGCTTAGCCCGGCGTCGCCCGCGCGCGTCCCGCGACGCGGGGGAAGCCTCGCTCTTAACAGAGCCTCCGTGCGCGGGAAACGCGTAGCAGCCGCTAGGCAGCCTGGGAGCTGTAGTCTCCCCCTGCGACCCGCGGGATGGAAGGAAGCGGCCACAGAGGGGACAAGCAGCGTCGGGGCCCCAGGAGCGGCGAGGAGTTCAAGCAGGAACGGCTCAGGTGGCTGGTAGGTGTAGACAGCAGATGCAGACCCCCGCTCCGCCGGGGAAGCCTCGCTCTTAACAGAGCCTCCGTGCGCGGGAAACGCGTAGCAGCCGCTAGGCAGCCTGGGAGCTGTAGTCTCCCCCTGCGACCCGCGGGATGGAAGGAAGCGGCCACAGAGGGGACAAGCAGCGTCGGGGCCCCAGGAGCGGCGAGGAGTTCAAGCAGGAACGGCTCAGGTGGCTGGTAGGTGTAGACAGCAGATGCAGACTTGAGAATTGAGAATGAAAAAACAGTACCTTTCAGTAGTTAACAACTCAATTTCCAGGCAGTGGCTTTGTGGCTTCGACAACTTCAAGCTCGGATTGAAAGTGCTGGGCCATAGTGACAGAGGCCTCAGAGGGTGGGTCCAGCCCAGTCTTGAACGGGCACATACCAGCCCGCTCTTGGCACGGCCTTCACCCGGGCACACGCCAAGGCGCGTTTCGCACGTGTCACACACTGTGGGAGCCCGGATGAGCAATATAGCGCGCCTCCTGGCGCAAAAAACATCCGTGGCGGTGCCCTGCCTCGGTGGTTGCTGGGGCTCATGGTCTGGTATGGCCCCCTCTTTCATTTGTGCGTGGAGCTTGTATTTTTCCTCACACAAACACCACAGGAACCCCAAACACTGAGGTTGCAAATCACACAGACAGTTCATATCTGCCAAGTCATTCATCCAGAAGAACTACTGTACATTTAGAAATGACAAAAAAACTGTATAAAATTGCAAAAAAGGTCAGGGGTGAATAAGGCATTTTATTTACAGTAGCAGTTTTGAAGAGAAGTCTCCATTTACAAGTCTTTCAAAGTTATAAATATATTACATATGAATTCAAAGCATAACATAAAAACAATGCTAAAAACCAAAGAAATACAAGTTTCAACCTATTGTCTTTTTTTAATCATTTTCAATAAATATTTTCTAGAAACTTGCTTCAGCATCACGTTGATGCTATATGATTTAACAAAGATGAAAATGTCATATGGTGGAAGGAATATCAGATGTAACTGTATCTAGTGGTTGCCAATGACAATTCATGAGAGCATCATAAAACTCCTCACTTCTCGCCGTATAGGCTTTGTTCAACGCATCTGTATCCAGGGTTGCAAGAGTAGCGTAGTGCTCTAAAAAAAAAAAGCAACAACAAAAAATACAATCGTGAAAAACAAATTAAAGAGGTGGGTAGAAGGATTGCACTTTTGCAGATTAAGCTATGCATACAACAGGTAACTTATTAACAGTAATAAAGAGTACAGAATCACTCTGATAAGTAATCTGCATTTCACTCACAAAACGTAGATATTTGGACAGAGGCAAATGTGTAAGAATGGGGGTTTGTGTGGATTAGGGGGTTTATTTAACAATAGCAATTGTATTGATTGCATCCAAGGAATTAAGAACAAAAACAATATTCTGCAGGTTAGTTCATAAAGTATGCAGCAGCAGACAAGGTTGCCTTTATATTGATACCCAACATACCTCAACTGTAAATAATCTTTGGCTTGGGTCACCACCCCATATGAATCCCGGACAGCTTATGTGTGAATTATTTAAAAAAATAAAAAAACATTCTGCAGCTTCTTGAGTCAATTTCCGCCAATCTTAGCTGCCTAGCAAATACTCAAATAGTTAGTTGCAAAATGCATAATTGACACAAAAAGCTCCTTTATTTTTACAAAAATGTGCTACCCCAGAGATTGGACACCAAATTTCTGGACAAAAGTCTTGATTACACCTCCATACAAGAGCACCAAAAAAATCTATTAAATCGACAATTTCAACATGTGGTAGACAGAAGCAATAAGAGACCTGCTGTTCATCTAAGTGAAAATATCCTCACTTTGGAGTTTATCCGAGCGATTAATGGACCTACATTGGTAGCAGAACACGCACAATCTATTAGTCACCCATAACAGTAATCCAAACAGAGATTTGGTTGGGTCATTCCCTTACTCCCCTCAAACTCCTGAGCATGTAGGATCATTCCAAGCCTTCGTAGAGTCAGACACAAACTCGTGCCTTCACATCATCTCACAGAACTCAATGGGGTAAAATTCATCACAGTTTACAACTTGGCAGGAGCCATATCTTGATGCAACAATTACGTTGATAGGAAAGTCCATAATAGGGACAATCTATCATATCCATGCTGAAAACATTGGCCTCCTGAAAAATTGATGAAACCTAAACAGTGCCTCAAAGAGAGTGGTGGCTCAGCTCAAATTAGCAGTTCTGAAAAAGCAATGTCAAAACCATGATCAATGATGACATAAATCCTTGTCCGAATCTGACAAAAGTTTTCTAAAATCAGTAAAACACATTATCACATAGCCATAAGATGAGCTAAGAAAGACCCAAGCCCGCTGACTCCCCAAAAGAGAGGAAATGTACTGCATCTACCCGGAGCTTAAGAAACCATGCTCAACTACACAAAATTAGGAGGACCATGTTGCCGAGTTTTAGGTCATAAATTAAGATTCACAACGCACTCCTAAATGTTCTCAATCATTCCTTATCCACTTATACCTGCCACATACTTAACCCAATGCAGATATCATTTACCACATTCAAACAATTCCAGGAGGGAGAGATAACCAGGCTAGCTTTGAAGATATAGCTATTAACCAGCTTTGAAAATCAAAGCATATTATCTAACTGCAGAACATTCCTGTGTCAACTATAACATGACCGTCTGGATAAATCTCTCTATGTTGGCAATAAGTAGCACCTACCCAAGTGGCACACACAATTATCTCCTCACCAGCAAGCTTTCACTTGAGCACACAACACTATCAACCATGTCAAACTGTGGGAAAAAGTGTGTTTTGAGTTATATGAGGCTACTTTAATTTGGATTAGCTTTCTCCATTGTGATCACATATACCAATTTCAGAATGGGTTATTGTGTGGTGTTTCCCCAAGGCTCAACCATACAGTTCTGCAACATGTCTCTCATCTCAACTGCTTTATCAGCATACTATCTACTTCCAAGTGTATGCTGATAAGCAATTGTACATCCTTCTGGAAAATAACCAAGAGCCATGCTAAAATCTTCAAATGACAATCATTTTCAACATTGAGCAAGAGAGCAAAAATTGACATTCGAGTCCTTGGAGGAATAAAGATTGCTTCTCCTACATTTAAAAAGCCTTTCTAGCCTAGGACCAACTGTCAACACTCAAAGTAAAAACTTTAGGTTATCATTGATGCAAAGCCATCATTGACCCAACTCAAATCCGAGAGATTAAATGGTTAATATGCAATTATCTGTTTTTGGGAACATCCTTGCAGTTCTGCATACCTTTCATTAGAGCCCGCTAACAAGATGTTTAGTATTGAGCCACCCAAACCGGCTCTTAACCTTATGGCTCATGTAGACTCCTACTGAACCTCTACTGGAAGCTAGGACAGACCACCGCTTCATCCACTTCACCTTCAAGAAATCCACCGCACACACCCACCAGCATAGAATCCCCCACCGCAGCTGGAACAAGGAAGACCAGCTAATCACGACCCTCGCCCAAGACCCGCTGACCGACCACACCAAACCAACACAGCCGCCCGCAACCTCAAGCAATGGATCGATGACTGCGCCAACACTCTCGCCCCGATCAATAAACCCGCAAACAGACGCACCGACAGAAGAGTCATCTGGTTCACCACCGACCGACCTCCAGGCATCCAAGCAGACCTACCGGAGACTAGAGAAGAAATGGCGCCGCGAGCAAACACCGGACCAACCACACAGCCCTCAAGAACGCCAGCCGCAGACACCTTCAACTCATTGGAACTGCCAAAAGGACCTCCTTCAAGGAACGCATCGACGACAACGCACACAATAGCAAAGAGCTCTTCAACATCATGAAGGAACTCGCCAACCCCAGCTCCAGCGACATCCCGCTGTCACAAGACCTCTGCGACTCCCTAGCTACCTTCTCCACCGCAAGATCGCAGACATCCACGACAGCTGCAACACCCAGACCTCTCCAACAGCCGCCTACACCCCAGAATCACCGCCCCCCCCCCCGTCACACCAGCCGCCTGATCTCCCGGAGCCACATCAACGACGAAGACACCATCAAGACCATAAACACCATCCACTCTGACTCACCATCAGACCCCTGCCCCCCCACATCTTCAATAAAGCGAGCACCATCATCGCACCCCAACTCCGCAAGATCTTTAACAGCTCATTCGAGACCGCCACCTTCCCGGAAAGCTGGAAACACGCAGAGATCGACGCCCTACTCAAGAAACCCAAGAAAGACCCAACGGACCTCAAGAACTTCCGGGCCATCTCCCTGCTCCCGGCGAAAGTAATCAAGAAGATCATCAACAGACAACTGACCCAATTCCTCGAAGAGAACAACACCCTGGATTCGTCCCAATCAGGATTCCGCAGCAACCACAGTACCGAAACCGCCCTCATCGCCGCCACCGATTACATCAGAGCCCTGCTAGACAACGGTGAAACCACGGCCCTCATCCTCCTGGACCTCTCTGCCGCCTTCGACACCATCTGCCACCACACCCTGCGCACACGCCTCTACAACGCGGGGATCCGCGACAAAGCCCTGGACTGGATCACCTCCATCACCGACAGAACCCAGAGAGTCCGCCTCCCTCCATTCCGATCCAAAGCCACCAAGATCACCTACAGCGTACCCCAAGGATCATCCCTCAGCCCGACCCTTATCAACGTCTACATGACACCGCTCGCCAACATCGTCCGATTACACGACCTCAACTTAGTTTCATACGACACCCAGCTAATACTCTCCCTCACCAAAGACCCAGCCACCGCCAAAACCAACTTTCACGCAGGGATGGAGGCCGTCGCCGAATGAAAAGCAGCCGCCTCAAACTGAACTGGGACAAGACGGAGGTCCTCATCCTCTGCTCCACCCCT
Organism: Triturus cristatus; assembly: GCF_964204655.1. NCBI lineage: Eukaryota > Metazoa > Chordata > Amphibia > Caudata > Salamandridae > Triturus > Triturus cristatus. Next base: position 392,340,057 of record NC_140588.1, read on the forward strand.
TCCACCTGGGACGACTCCTGGTGGCCAGCCTTGCTGGGAACTGCGCCGACACCCACCGGCCAAGCACGCAACCTGGAGTTCATCCTGGACTCTTCTCTGTCAATGACCCAACAAGTTAACGCTCCTCCTGCTTCAACACCCTCCGCATGCTTCGCAAGATCTACAGATGGATCCACACCGAAACCAGAAAGACTGTCACCCAGGCACTCATCACCAGCAGGCTGGACTACGGCAACGCCCTCTACGCAGGAACAACGGCCAAACTGCAGAAGAGACTCCAGCGCATACAAAGCGCTTCCGCACGCCTCATCCTCGACATCCGCCGCCACATCACCGCCCACCTGAAGGTCCTGCACTGGCTTGACGTCAACAAGAGGATCACTTTCAAGCTCCTCACCCACATTCACAAAGCACTCCACGACGCCGGACCAGCATACCTCAACAAGCGACACACCTTCTACACCCCAAACAGCCAGCTATGCTCCGCCGAATCGCCACGAATCCACCGAACAACCACCGGCGGCAGATCCTTCTCCCACCAAGACATGAAACTCTCTCCCCATCCACCTGCGACAGACCCAGGACCTGCTGACCTTCAGGGCACTCCTCAAGACCTGGCTGTTTGAGCTGCAGCTGCCTCCCTCCCCGCCAGCGCCTTGAGACCCTCACGCGTGAGTAGCGCGCTTTACAAATGGTTGATTGATTGCTCATGGTTAAATAAACCTTAAATAAAAAATAATGTTGATGAGGCTATGCTTTTCAGGACATCTCTCGTGTAACCCATTCTTTTTTTCCTACTTAAGATCTGAACACACACTGGCGGGGCCTGGAAGAGCCCCTCAAGGATCCCTGTGCACAGCTAATGGTTACAGTGTAAAGGGTTGGTCAAGGACATGAAGCTGGGGTCACGCGATGCTTCTAAATACGGCAGTAGGTGTTTTGGGCAATATGAGAAACAAAAGCACAGACTAAGATTTAATACGTCCCTCCTCGCCGCCCAGCTGGGTGCTGTAAAGGTAAGCAGGTTATAGCAGTTGCCCCTGCTGCACATGTTCTGGGAAATGCAGAGTTCTGTGATAACTGAGTGAAGGCAGGGGATCTTGGAGAGTTAAAATAACCTCTGGACCCTAAAAAGTTATTTAATGGCGTAGGTTTAGGGGCTAGATTAAAAGTATGAAAAGTGACACTATATTAGGATATAATGGTCCTAAGTGTCTAATCGGTCGAAATGTTTCAGCCCCGTAAGTTCAATTTGCTTTCTTCAGGACCTGTGTGTTTCCTGCTACTTATAATAAACAGCCTAATGGCATGTACAAATTACATCGTTTTTTTAAAAGCATGCACATTTACATACAAACTATACACTGATGACATTTTCCTTGTATGGTCAACTGATGTCTCGGTCAATTTACCGACATCATAGGGAAATTTTCAGGGATGGACCATCCCTATAGTCACACATTCATCACGGGTACCGGTTAACTCAACCCTCGTGGAGTGCCCCTGACTCCCTGCATTTTTAAGGTAAGGAATCTGCAGCTAGAAGGCTATCAGATTAAAGAATTAGCATGAAGGAGCTTCACCAGATGACCATGGGCGGGGAAAGTCATTCTAGTTCAAGGGGGCATTCTAAGACTAATAGCAGTAGTATTCAGGGCCTTGTTATAATCAAAACCAGAGATACTGGTATAACTGGATTGCTGACAAAGGAGATACCCTAGAGGCATCCTGTAAAGAAGAGAAGAAAGGAAGCAGAAATGCCACAATTAAGCCAATCTAGTGAAATAACATGGACTGTAGCCACAGTACTGTAGACATTTGTGGAGAAAAGGTCAATGGTGGTTAAGCTTTTTTATTTTTAGAAGAAAAGGTTTCTTGGAATCTTTGGTATAGTTATGGAGGGGTTCAAAATGAAAAACAAGCATTGAAAATACAATAGGTCTCGCCCTCGTTTAAGTTAAAGCAGTTCTGTTTGTAATTAGGTGGCTTTTTAGCTTTGCTTTTATTAGTGTTTTTCAAACTTTCATGTACATAACATGCATACATTTATATTTGTATTTATATAGATATGCAGATTATAAATATGTTTATATATGTATGTATATATATATATATATATACACACATACATATAAATGCATATATATATATATATATATGTGCGTTTAGAGGTGTAGAGGTAGAGAGGTAGAGGGGTAGAGGGGTAGAGGTAGAGAGGATTAGAGAGAGAGGTAGAGAGAGGGGGTGGGGCGATGTTTTGAAAGCGCCCCCCCAACATTCTCCACCACCTACACACCCACACTGTAGTTTATGGCATCAAATGTTAGGTTTGATGACTTAAACTAGTCGACGCAAACCTCTAATGGTTTGCTTTCTTGTACCTCTTTCCATGGCTTAATTATCCGTTATCATTTCTTAATCACAACAGCTGATTTAGGATTGTCAATATATGTTATGCCTACCCTCTCACGTAATAACGGCTGACCCTGTCCCTGAAGCGCTCTGAGGCTGCCTTTGGGGGTTACAGTGCCTTACAAAAACAGCAAACAAATAAATACGTTTGAGGAATATGCTTCAAAACAAGTTACATGGAAACAAACCTAAAATATGCCAATTAGCCGTCAAAGATACTAATAGCAAGCCCAACCATGCCCAGATGCAGGTGACGCCGTGGCGAGGCAGGTGAGACGAGTCCAAGAGCGTGATAGGGAGTGGGGCGCATCGGACAGCATCAAAGCTCCGCTCTGACCCCTGGGCTGCCCCACCTACAAGCCAACGCTGCACAAAAACACACTGAAAGGAAACCAGCGGGAGTCGATGCAGACATCTGCAAAAGTTACCGTATTCAATCGCAAAAGCGGCTCGAGGGCAGAGCAAGGCTCCACGGCGCGCACCAACATACCGTTATGTCAGTGAAATGTGTTAACACAACTTTTCCGACGAGTAATCCCTACTGTGTTTTTTTAACAGCAGTGATGGTAACACACAGACAGATGCCATGCCAAACTACAGAACAATAATTAAGATATTCTCGTCATAAAAACAGCGGTGATGTTAACGTGCACAATCAATTCAGCTCTTCTTTAATGAACACACACTATGTAGCACTCCGACACCCTCAAACGGCTGGCTACATACTCTCAAAGGACGGAGTAACTAACACAGCCTACTTCTGTCGGCCCCCTCAAGCAGGCAGCGGCACCCTCACTTACCCTCACTCCCGTACTGCTTGCCATTGTTCGCTCCCATCCTGAAGATTTCATACCCTCACCAACATCCCAAAGCGGAGCAATCCCTCAAGAGATGCAAAAACAGCTCCCCACAACTTCCCACCGGCAGATTCATATTCATGCAGCCAGGTCTGGGGCACGTAAAGGAAACGTAGGGTACATGTTGCTCCCAGCCCGGCTGCCCCGCTCGCCTTCAATGCAACATCCAAGAGGCTTTCCCGAAACATCCAAAGAGATTTCCTCCGGCACCCGAGATCCCTCTAGCTCCTCTGCTGTTGGAAGCGCACTTTGTTTCCCTTTGGCATTACTGTAATACTCGAAGTGGGCAGCCTCTCACAATTCTGCTCCGTACCGAAGGAACGCAGCTTAGCAGGCACTCATATTTGTTTGCTATCCCCTTCATAATATATGATGTGATTGTGAGAGAGCACAAAATAGATGTACCTTGAAAATAAAAACCCAAAACAAATCCATAATCTCTGGGTAGAAGTCTTATTAAAGTAACCTTCACAAATGCTACAAAAACGATCGTCTGCATTTCCAAATTAGCTGCGATGTTTTAATCTTCCCACCAAGGTTGACTTTAGCAAAGTTGGCGCCTGGTGTGACAATTTTTGTTGGCGTCCAGAATGACGACTTTGGCTACAGATTTCCTCACTACCTTCCAACAGTGCCCCACATAGTCCCTCTCTCACACGTATTTATTTGTTTTTATTCTGGTACTTGGTGGGATTGCGGGGTAACGCTGCAGCTAGGTAACCGTAAGCCTGTGTGTTGCAGGTGCAGATAGCCCGGCCAAGTGTTTTTTGTAGAGTTTTATATAAGACGAACTAGACCCGATAAATCGGGTATCATGAGGCAACACATCCATTTCAATGGAGAAACGCAACTCGGAGCGCAGCCATTGGATTGACCTGTCACTCACAGCCACGGCACGAGCTTATCCAAGCACATTCCGCTTTCACTTTCCTCCTTTGTGAAAGGTTTGTTATCTTTATGGGTTTGTTATGTATATGTTTGAAACACATGGCCCCATAAAGATAAAAAAACTTTTGTGACGACAGTAAGTCATGTGAGCCAGTCCAAGTGGGACGGCTCAAATAGAGAAAACTGTACGTCAGCAAGTGCTCTTTCCCAATGGCTGGCCGCCGTTCAGCATAAATGGTGACGCCAGCCAAAGGGAAAGAGGGGCGGGGCTTAAAGCCCGAAACTGACACTGACCCTAAATCATTAAATCTCGCCAGCGAGACTGCGCATGTGTGCAGTCTTATGCTAGGCTCCACCTAACAATGTAAGAAATCCAGTAGGTTTCTCAATTAGTGCTGCTTCTTGCTTGAACACAAACTATCATGTTCAGTAAGTTAAAGATCAGAATCATTAGGAGAGTGTCAAGCTATATTTAATAAATATATGTTCAGAATCAGAGACAAGAGTTTGGACTGGGCACAAGGTATTGAAATTGACTGTAACGATGAAATGGTGTACTTCAAGTCAAGTCACGCTCCCTTACAGGTCAGCTACACGGTACAATGTACTGTTCCATTTATTTGTAAGGAGCTAAAGCAAATAGGAAGATCATTTGAAGCAAGTATAGAAAAGGAAAAACCTTCCTGCATAACAACTGGGAAATGAGCGGTAAAGAAGGTAGCTAAAAAAGGGAAGAAGGGATGCAGGGTGTCGTTGATGACTCCAGAACTAAGGAACGAGCATCCAAGATGTTTCAATGTTTGTCTGGAGCAGTCTGAAGTGTAATGCAAGCAAAGTTTGAAAGCAGTCAATTCCAAAGTTTTACAACCTTGTAGCAGAAGGTACTCCAAAGGACGAGGAGTTTTTTGTTCATGTTTTTTTTCCAATGTTGGGTGTCTGGCAGTATGGTTGGGACATACTACTACTCCCAGCTACAGTAGCTCAAATTTTGAGAATACAAGGTATAAAATTCTAAAGAGGTCAGTCAAGATTTTGCACAAAACCGAGAGGCAATATCCCGATTTTGCATTTGAGTAGGAGAGAAATTTAAAAAAACTGCTGTAAAATCGTTACCATGGGAAACAATGCACAGATCCAGTACTGTGCTACTAAAAGCTTTTAGGAGTTGGTAACACGCTGGGAAAATTCGGAGTACTGATGCACTATTTGCACATCACTTTAATGGGCACCACGAACATGCAATAACTCTGCTACCACTCGCTTTTGTGCTCATGCAGGACTATAAATGAGCCCCTTAGAATCATGAATGTTATCATGCTCGTGGTGTGGAGTGGCACACATCCATGTAACAGAGGTGTTCTAAAGGATAAATCCTGGAGCTAGTACCTTGACTTCCAGGATCAATTCTGGTTACTCATTTAAATTAGTTTGGATTCATTTTGGATACCCAGCTCTCTGAATACCCAGCTCTCTCAAATTCATTTTTTTTTTTTCATCAAATTTTATTAATTTGCAATAAGGCAGTGAAAACAGCCCGCAGGGCCACGTGGTCAGCATGATGCCCGTCTCGGTGTGCAACACCTTGGTTCACAACAGTATGTAACAATCCTTCAGAGACAATTGCCAGTCCATCTGTTGGGAGAATATAGGCATGCACAACTTGGGCCCGTGCCCGCACTCAGCTCGGGATCTCGCAGTGCATATTAGTTCACTCTGTGAGCCTTCCTGCCAACCTTGCGACCCTGCATAAATAACCTCCACTAGCCCCCCCCCCCACCCCAGGCATGCCGCTGAAACCATAAATCATCTATACTTGAACAATAGACAGTTCAACCACGTATCAGGGGCACTACGTCCCATGCCTCCAGCTGGTGGTACCAAGAGACGGGAGTAGCATGGAAGTCTCACCTACAGGGGCCCGCGGGGCAAAGAGGTAATCCCGAAATCACTCCCCTGCTAACTGGATCGCCCTCCCTGGGTCATCTGCAGCATCATCAGTTGGGTGTTTCAACAAGTCCACCAGTGCCACCCACGCCCGTGCCATCTCCAGGGTTCTTTCATTCTCAGTGCGACAGGCCAACTGAAGGCGGAAGGTCCCCTCGTAATCCGCCCTTTTCACCATTTCCCTAGTCCACTGTGTCACACTTGGGCCATTTTTCGTTTTCCAATTTTGGCCAACACCAGCCCCAGATCTATAAAATTGCTAGTAACTTTATTCCTGGCAGTATGAGGGAACCAGTGCAGCAAACAACAGCCGGGCGTCAACATCATTTCTCTTTCCATCACCCCCGCCAGTCCTGTTGTAACCCTCCTCCAGAACTCTCCCAGATGTTGGCAATCCCAGAACATGTGGAGAAACCCTGCCCCTTCTAGATTACATCTCGGGCACGCAGTCCGGGCCCCGAAGTAATCATTAATCTTACCCGGAGAGAGGTACGCCCTGTGCAGGACAGACGTGAATCAACTGGAAGCGTGCGTTCCTAGAACTCTTACAGGCCCTTCCGACCAGTACCCCCCATGGTTTCTCATCAATAGCATCACCCAGGTCCTCCTCCCACTTGAGACGCAGCTCTGTGAGGGGCTTGCGTATTTCCTGTGTAATGTGCCTATAGAGGCAAGTGACCGCCTTGATGGTACCGGCCGCCATCACCACATACTGACAGGCTAGGGAGGTCTGGGGTTCCACCATCCCATCCCGCCAGTGTTTCCGGATAGCTGCAGTCAGTGTGACATGCAGGAGGAAGTCACCTCTAGGTATGTCGTGGCGTTCCAGGAGATCATTGAAAGGGAGCAAAGTGTTGTCTTCAAATAAATCACTTAGGGTGGAGATCCCTGCCTCACTCCATAATCTTAACCTGCTCCAATCCCCCCCCCCCCGTGGGGCAGCGCCTCGCATATCACCAGCGGGATCTATGGGAAGGAAGGAATCCACACCCGTGCCTGCATAGCTAATCGGTTCCAACATTGGTGCACCGTTTGTAAGTCTGGGGTGACCTCCTCCAATCTCAGGGGTAGACGCAACAGTACCCGGGACAGAAGGCTCAAGCCTGGATCCGAACCGCCAAGGTCTACTGTATTTGTTAGGCGACCTGCCATCCATTTTGTGTACCACTGTAATTGGGTTGCGTGGTAATAGGCCTCAAAGACCAGCAACGCAAAATCCCTACGCCCTGGGTCGCATCATAGTGATGAGAGCCACTCTTCGCCTCCCGGTGCCCCAAAGGAACTCTGTGAGCATTGTGTTAAGTTGAGAAAAGATCTTGGGTGGGATCCTAAGTGGAAGTGTCCCGAAGAAGTAGAAAAGCCTCGGTAATGTAACCATTTTCACTAAAGCCACACTACCCACTAAGAATAGTGGAAGGGCCCCCCAAAACTCAAAGTTGATTTTGGTGTTGCGCAAGGTGCACCCTATGTTACCCTCTAGGAAGATATGCAGGGTCGTGTTATATCCGGGTGCCCAGATAAGGTAAGCATCTAGTTTCCCAAGGCACGCCCTCTGCTGGCGTCGATCCATCCCTGCCCGAGCTCGCAGGAAAAAGAAACAACTTGATCCAGTTCACTCTAAGCCCCGCAACCCTCCCCAGTACTTCTAGCAGTTCCTTGGCTCCTCTCAGGGCCTCCCCTGAGTTTGCCAGAAATAGCAATAGGTCATTCGCATATAACGCAATATGCTGTAGCTGTCCCCCCCCATCTCCCGCCCCTGGTAGTAACGGCCCGATCTGGTGTGCACGGCCATGGGTTCCATCGCCATCGCGAATAACAAGAGAGACAACGGACAGCCCTGTTTCATACCTCTGCCCACCATGCAGGTATCCGAAATCAACCCCCGTCCAAACTCTAGCAGTGGAGCTTTTATACAAGATCGCCGTCCATTCCACGAAGCGATCCCCCAGGCCAAATGCTCTCAGGACCCTAAATAGATACGGCCAGTCGAGGCTGTCAAAAGCCTTCTCAATGTCAACCTTGAAGATACATGCTTCCTCCTTACAATAGGTGTCCGCCCCCAGTATGCGTAACAGCCGGCGTACATTCATCGCCGTATTTATAGATGGAATAAAACCTGCCTGATCCACATGGATAAGCGTTGGCATGTGGGCTAATAGCCGACTTGCCAATATACGACTTCATATTTAGTAGTCTAAGTTAAGCATAGCGAGGGGTCGATAAGCAGCACGGTCCTCAGGTGGTTTACCAGGTTTTAAGAGTGGAACAGTTATCACTTCCCTCATTGAGGCCGGGAGACAGCCTTCTTGCTTCGCCCTATTATACACTGTCACAAGCCGTGGGGCCAGGCTATCCCTGTATGCAGAGTAAAACTCCACTGGGAGCCCATCCGTCCCTGGGGTCTTATTCCTAGCCATATGTTTGATGGCACCACAAACTTCCCCAATCTCCACCTCTCTGCCCAGTTCCTCCGCTACCTCAGCATCTACTGTGGTCAGCTCCACTGCAGCCAAGAAAGCCGCCACATCCACAACTCCCGGGTTGTGTCTACTCTGGTAGAGAGAAGCGTAATACTGCCAGAACTGTGTATTGATGTCTTGTTGGCCATAAAAGACCTCGTCCCCTTGCCCCTTCAATTCCAAGATCACCCGACCTCTACGCGCCGGGTTGGCCAACCATGCCAGCAATGCGCCATATTAGTCTCGTTCTGTATGGTCCCGGGTAATGTATGCCTTATAATCAAAACAGCGCAACTGTTCTACATGGGAAGCTGGGACTTCACGGCGGCAAGGAGATCCGGCTGCCTATCCAGTCGTTCCGGTCTCTCTTTCTCCAATTCCCGGAGCCTGTGCTCTGCAGTCTGCAAATGTCTTAGGAGCACCCTCTGTACTCCGACTACTTCTCCAATGCAGCGTCCCTGAACAACGGTTTTAAAGGCGTCCCATTCACAAAGTGAACTCGTCGCCGTCCCAGCATAATCTAAAAAATAGTCATCAATGACGGAGCCTATCGTGGCACGGAAAACTGGATCTTCCAATGCCTCTGGGCGCAGGCGCCAGCTAGGGATAGTAGGATGTATCCGCAGCCAGTCTAAGGACAACAGCAGCAGATTATGATCAGAAATCTTTCTTGCCAAATATTCATTGACTGTAACTCCACCATGTACGTCTGGGGAACAGAGAATCAAGTCCAACCGAACATGCAGAATAGTATGATTGAGTCTCTTTCATCTGGGTGGTGGGCCCTCCAAGAATCTGTCAGTCCCCAGTGTTGTTGCCAGTCACATCTGACCGCTACAAGCCTATGTATTGGAGCATCTGGGAGTGGCGGGTGAGAGCGGTCCAGGTCAACGTCAGTGATACTGTTAAAGTCCCCCCCAACAGCACTGACCCGGTTAGCATGGTCGCCAGCGTCCGGAAGAGGTGTGCAAAGAATGTAGATTGAACAACATTGGGGGCATAAAGGCTCCCTATTACTATTTCCCTGCCATCTAACTGTCCTGATACCACCACATACCTAACATCCAGGTCTATCAGTTGCCTGGTACACTGGAAGGGAACTCCCGCCCGTACCCAGATCAAAGTGCCCCTGGCGTAAGCCGAATACGTAGTGCAAAACACCTGACCCCACCATCGTTTCTGTAGTGCGGCCCCTTCCTTCTGCGTCAAATGAGTTTCCTGTAACAGGGCAACCTGCACCCCTCTCCGCACAAGATACGCATGGACTTTATGACGATGTAGCATCGTGTGCATTCCCCTAACATTCCAGGAGATGCATTTGATTCCTACGTGGGGTCCCATTGCTTGAACCCTGTCAGTTCTCCCTCTAACCTCCCAGCAGCGCGATGCCTGGTCCCAAACATAACCCCCACAACAACCGAAGCCCCCAAGCCCCCCTCCCCAGGACAGGTACCAACCAACAAGTCCCCATCCAAACTAGTGTTGTGAACGATAAATCACGAAAAAGCGGTGAGGCGTATCCTGGCCCTGTTTGACCCAGAACCCCACCGGCCATCCCCCCTGCCCCGTAGTGTAAGTGGTAACCCCAGCAAGTACTCAAGTGCCATTAGTCTGTCGCCGCCCCATGTCAGCTTCCCCAACAGGTCTTTCCCAGTGGGAGGAGAAGTATTCTTTGTGAATCTCGACGTGCGTCTGTCAGACTATGCCATCCGCTGTTTGGGGTGTGACGACGGGCAGTTCAGTCTCAGAGTCCCCGTTCGTGCTACTGGGATAGTAGCTATCCGATCTGTCCATGCCTTGGTCGCTGGAGGTCAAGTTAGGACTAGCCTCCCCAGAGCTTATCTCCACCACCGCCTACACGGCTCTGTGTCTCTCCAGTTGGCGCCCTGTTGGTGTAGGAGCCTGCTGAGATCACGGGGGCGCGGGTGAGCGATGTCCGCCGTGCACCGCCTGGCGGCGAATAACTTGGTACAGGTGCCTGCCGTGTCTCCAGCCAGTGCCAGGCTTCTTGGGGTGGTAAGTGTAATGGGAAACCCAATCTACCTTCGAGGGCTTGGGCAAGATTAATGAAAGGGTAAAGTATGCCTTCAAGAGATTAATTGTAATCCTTAGTTGTATAATTCTCAATCTAAATTAGGTGTAAGGTTTATTATTTGCTTATTTATTAATTTCTTTCAGCAATTTGTATCTTGACAGTGCAAATTAAACACAAAAAGATATATCTCAAAGGAGTGTATATCACAAAGCAAAAGAGTCAAACAAATCAGTGCAATAATGAAGCAGAAAAAATTACAAAGACGGGTGTATATAAAACTAGTATAATTTGTATTTAGATTTCATAAAGGGTACTCGTAATGAACATTTATAATCCAATTAGAAGGAAACATTCAATTACTTGAACCTTCACTATAATAATCAAATACACTTTTTCACAATTACAATTAATGAATTATAGGTAAAAAAAAGTGTGCAATTCGACGTTTCGGTCTTTAATTTTTCGTTGGTAAGACCATCTTCAGGACTAGAACATTTGAAATGATTGACCCCTAGTAAAATATGGAACAAAAATTAATTTACAATTTATTTGATAATATTTAAAATATATCACCTGTGTAAATAAAGTAATAGAAAAATTCAATACTGCATTGAAAAGCTTCAATTATCTCAAATCTAAGTGTCTTCATTGTATTTCTATTTACAGACATTGTACAGTTTCTTAAATTGCTCAGAATGTAAATATGCATATTTCACACATTGTCTATGATGCTCTTTCTCCTATATTCATTTTGATGCCAAAATGAATATAATTTCATCGATAGCGTATTTCGTGGTCATATCACTCCTTTATATTAACCTGACATTGTGTCTATTCTTATTTTCTGAATTGATAACACATTGCTCATAATTATATACTGGTGGCTCTGTCTTTACGATCCATTCATAAACGAGATTCTATTTAGCAAAGTGATCTCGTATTTGTAATAAAAATTGGGTTAAAAAATGCAAGGGTTTGAACATGCCATTTGACCCGATCTTTTGTTTCAGTGGTTTAAGCATTGGTATCGTAGACATACTGACGTTTAAAGTTACAGCAGTATGATTGTATTAAGGGCTTTGTATATTGGCGTGTTACAAAACGTGCAGAAAATACCTGCGTTCTGTTTATGAATTCAACAGGTTTGTTGACTACGGCCGTATTTAACTAAAATGTTTAGCAAAGCCATGGTGGGCTTATTGTATTTTTAGTTTTCTACTTTCAAACGTACCTGTGACTTCTTTCATGAGTGTTGGCTCAAAAGCAATAGTCGGCAAGACGGCTTTCGTATGTGCCAAAGTGTGCTTGTTTTAATTGTTTGGAGCGCGAAAGAGGACTTGTGTGTACGCAAAAGGTTACAATCGCATTTGCTTATGGCGGCCATCTTAACTTGGTGTTTGTCTTTCGTTAATTCAGAGATTGTAGCATATTATGGGCACAACCTCTAAATTGTCGAACACTATTAAACAATAGTCGAACAACGAATAGTGTGGAATTTATGTATGCTTATTTTGCAGATTAGTTACGTAAACAGACTACTGATATTCAAAATATTAATGTCATATTATACATCGAAGAATCTACTTAGCATAATTTCTAGATCAGTTATTGTCTGGAGTACTTTATGGTCTAAAGGTAAGCATGTTAAAAGGCACAAACATTTTTTAAAAACATGCAAATTTGCTGTATACAGAAGCATGTCGCCTTGTCAAAACATGATTATCATCAACAATATGTCATATTTATCCAAAGAACATACATAGGTTTGGCATTACGCCACTCACAAAAACATGATTATCTGTTCTATACAAGATAAGTTCAGTTCTAGATCCAAACATTTTTTAATCTGTTCCTCCAGATGTGTACATCTTATACATCGTAACATTTTAGCTCACTGATGGTCTTTCACCCTTCTAAATTATCAAAGTCATCACCCACAAGCATTGAAAGACGGCTTGCCTTTGGGCAATTCTTGCGTTTACGCAGGAATTGCACCTTCAAAGACGACTATTTTACAGAGGTAAACAAACTAAAAGAAAAACTTAAAGCACGTGGATATCCATCCAAACTATTGAAAAGATCTATGAAACGTGCATGGTACAATGATCGAGAGACCTTGTTGATGGTGAAAGACCATCCAAAACAACCACAATTCGTGTGTGTATCCACGTTTGGGACCCACACTAATGCAATAAAAAAAATTGTAACCTAACATTGGAATTTACTGAAGGATCTGCCAGAATTTTCTCAAAAAACAATTCTTTTAAAAGGGACACCAACCTACAAGAGCGATTGGTACGCGCCTATGAGGATAAAACAAAAGACACAATAGACAATATGAGACAAATTGTACCACTAATTGGACATTATAAATGTAGCATGTGTTTAGCATGTAATACTACACAAACCATGAAGACAGGCGTGATTAATGGCATTTCTATCACTCTAAAAGCCTTCTCCAACTGCAATACACCAAATGTAGTGTATTGCATACAATGCCCATGTGGTTTACACTATATTGGTAAATCTGTTCAGCTAGTGAAGAAACGAATCCTACAACATCAATCGCGCATCAGATGCCAGACAGAGAATGCCCCCTTGGTGGAGCATTATCAAAGACATGGACAAACGGAAAAAGAAATGCTCTGGTGGGTGATCAATGTTGTTAAACCCACAAAAAGACAGAATAATGTAGATAACATTTTAACACTTAAAGAAGGCAGATGGATATGTCTTACTGACTTAGTTAATTGAGGACTTATTTCTGCAACAGAGTGGCACACCCTAGCTTGCATACACTAGTAGACTCTGAAGATTTAGATAATCATGGACAGTGACATAATGATATAGCATCATATTTTATTTAACCAAAGTGTACTTATTATACCTGGACATACATGAACATCGCTAAGAAACTGTTCTCATTCAAGACATTAGGCTATGTATAATATACTCTGGAGCAATGTAATTATTTCAGTAGTCTAAAGATTTTAGTGAGCTATAATGTTTCGATAAATGTATAAGATGTACACATCAGGAAGAACAGATAACGTTTTTGGATCTAGAACTGAACTGATCTTGTATAGAAATGTTTACTATGATATATTGGTTTAGATAATCAGGTTATCTGAAATGGTGACAAACAACAGATAATCATGTTTTTGTGAGTGGCGATATGCCAAACCTATGTATGTTCTTTGGATAAATATATGACATATTGTTAATGATAATCACGTTTTGACAAGGCGACATGTTCTATGAATACGCTTTTTATGTATACAGCGAATATGCATGTTTTTAAAAAATGTTTGTGTCTTTTAACATGCTTACCGTTAGACCATAAAGAACTTCAGACAATAACTGATCTAGAAATTATGCTAAGTAGATTCTTCGATGTATAATATGACATTAATATTTTGAATATCAGTAGTCTGTTTACATAACTAATCTGCAAAATAAGCATACAGAAATTCCACACTATTCGCTGATCGACTATTGTTTCATAGTGTTCGACAATTTAGAGGTTGTGCCCATAATATGCTGCAATCTCTGAATTAACGAAAGACAAACACCAAGTTAAGATGGCCGCCATAAGCAAATGCGATTGTAACCTTTGCGTACGCACGAGTCCTCTTTCGTGCTCCAAACGATTAAAACAAGCGCACTTCGGCACATACGAAAGCAGTCTTGCCGACTATTGCTTTTGAGCCAAGACTCATGAAAAAAGTCACAGGTACGTTTAAAAGTAGAAAACTAAAAAAACAAATCAGCCCACCATGGCTTTGCTAAACATTATAGTTAAATGTCGTTTTTATTTATTTCTATTTAGAGTGAAAATCCGAAGTATTCGAATGCTTCCGTGATCCTAAACTAAGACATAAAAACACTGGGATCGACTTAAAATAATTGGAATTGATCGTATATACCTGCAAACGTTTGTGCCTTTAATCTAAAGGTAAACCAATATGACCAACTAATTTCTTATACAAAAATAACATCGTTTAGTAAAAAATGAACAAAGTCATTTAAAAAAAAATAATAGATCGATCATTTACGGTCTGACACAACCGCCGAAGGAAATACGGCAGTTATCAACAAACCTGTTGAATACATAAACAAGAGAACTCCGGTATTTTCTGCACGTTTTGTAACACACCAATATTCAAAGCCTTAATACAATCATACTGCTGTAACTTTAAACGTCAGTATGTCTACGATACCAATGCTGAAACCACTGAAACAAAAGATCGGGTCAAATAGCATGTTCAAGCCCTTGCATTTTTTAACCCAATTTTTATTACAAATACGAGATCACTTTGCTAAATAGAATCTCGTTTATGAATGTATTCTATCCAATAGCCTTAAAAAATGTAGTCTTAAGTCTGAATGGATCGTAAAGACAGAGCCACCAGTATATAATTATGAGCAATGTGTTATCAATTCAGAAGATAAGAATAGACACAATGTCAGGTTAATACAAGCATTTACAATGCAATGGTCTCGGCATTGTTAAAGTTAAAGCTATTGGGATTGCTCATGACCTTATTTTTGTTCATGTTTTTGTTTTTAAAACATTTAAAGAAACGGCATTGTTATTTACAGTGTCAATAGCTTAATCACTCTCAAATGCGAGACCTATTGCATTTGCACCCACACACAGAGCCACACACCCAAAGCCACCCACCCACACAGAGCCACACACACAGAGCCACTCACATAGAGCAACCCACACACAAATAGAGCCACCCACAGAGCCACCTACACACACACACACACACACACACACACACACAGAGTTACCCACACACAGACAGACCCACCACGCATAGAGCCACCTACAAAAAAGCCACCCACACACACAGAGCCACACACACAGTGCCACCCTCACACACACATACCCTCCCCCCCACACACAGAGCCACCCCCACACACACAGAGCCACCCCCACACACACAGAGCCACCCCCCACACACACACAGAGCCACCCACACACACACACACACAAAGAGCCACCCCCCCACACACACAAAGAGCCACCCCCACACACAAAGAGCCACCCCCACACACACACAGCCACCCCCACACACACACAGCCACCCCCACACACAGAGCCACACAGTAACCTCAACATTTGACACATATTTACTTTTTGCTGGATCAACTGACAAACACCTCAACAGGCTCTATCAAGATTAAGAGAAACCTTCCCCATCAAGAAGGAGCCCAGGGAACTGGGTTTGAGTCTCGGTAATGACACTGAACAGCGTCCTGATACCTGATTGGATTCGGGTCAAGTTCGCGTTATATAAAGTAAAACTCTGCAATATAGGTAATCCAGACAATACTTTTGCAAATCTATACATGCATCTTGCTTTTCTTAGGGTGATTGATAAAACTGACACAATATGTTTTTTTTTTAATGGTAACGCTCTAGTACCATGCAGCTCGTTAAATTATTACAAAATGAGTCAAAAATGCCCAATCTAATAAATGGATTTCTATTGATGATGAATGATTAGATGAATAAACTGGGTATAACCTCGGCTAACTGAAAGAGAAAATCAAATTACTTACAAGTCTATAAAACCGAGTTCCCAGTCATAGCTAACATTTCCGCTGTATTTGCTGGGCCATATATAAACGTATGCAACATCACTCCAAAATATGCTAATTCAGTATGACAATACCTAACTACTGCAGGCTCGGTCTTTATGTTGTGTCCTGCAGCCTCGAAAAATGGAGCAGTTCGCTGTGATCAAGCAACTGGTGCGCGTGTAAAGCGCTCTGATACCTTTCGGCCTATATAACACTCCAAAAATTAAAATATATATATTGGGACAGTAATGTGCTTGAGACGCACGTTTAATGGCACAGGGCATCCTAACTGCTGCTGTTCAACTTATGGACTTCTTTACTCTACTTATTAGTCAGCGGTAATTGACACACACAGCTCTAGCACAGTGTAAATGCGCTTGTTATTTACATTTGCTGTTTGAAGTATGTACAAATAAGAGCTACAAAAAGCCGCTTTAGGTGATTCACCCAGTTGGCAACCCTAGTCAGAGGGGATACAGGCAGGCGGCAGTGGAGAGGAAAAGAGGGGCAGGAGCCTGGAGATAAATGCAAGGATGGGTGGGTGGACGATGTCTGGGGATACAGAGAGGGGTGAGGGTGGAGAGACCTGGGAAGCAAGACAGGACGCTGAAAGGAGTGACAGAGAGGTGAGAATGGAAAGGGGAGGAGGCAATCCACGCTAGAAAGAGTATTAAAGAGGAAGAGACAGTGTGGGGAGTAAATAAGCATATAAGACAGAAGGAGAGAGAGTGGGAGTGGAAACGTACAGAGGAGGGCGGGGAGCGAAGAGAGAGTTGGGAATGAGGTAGAAAGACTATAGTCAGGAGGACAGACGGAAAATGCCTCCGAGCTCCCATCACCAGGGTCGGCGGATCCGACCCTGACAGGCCGCCATGGAAACGAGCATTCATTCGTTGAAAGCAGTCACTGGCGTTTTATATTCACATACATCGAAAGGATACTTCGAATGTTCCCCGTTCATCGAAAAATCCCTCCTTTACTCATAACTTAACGAATGATTGTCCGTAATAATTATTCGATTTACCTGGAATGGCAAATAATTTTTTTTTTCTCCTCAGTTAACACAATGTAGAAAAGATGCATCTTTTCGGAAAGGGCCGCGCTTCCCTTCCCCTCCAACTCCCTTTCCCTAACCCCTCTCCCCCACAAGTTAGTCTCTCTTTGACAAAGAAAAGGCAGAAACAAATAAAAACGGAAAGTTCGCTGGCGAAAGACTTTCTTTTGGATTCGAAAGATTTAAAAATGGAAGCGACAGACACACGTACCCGGACCACTAAAGCTCATAAGAAAGAAGGTGACGCCGGGTCTCTGTCGAGCCGTCTCACAGACAGGAGGCCTGGGCGACGGGTGCACCTCACAGCATGCAAAGTAGGTGTGAATCCGAGCTTCAGGCGAAAACATGTCGAAATATACGAGCCGTCTTTTCTCTCAGCAGCCGAACACGGGAGCCGAGAGCAGGGGGAGAGGACGAGCACACCTCTACCTTTCTCCGAGGTTAATGCCTCAGAGAAACGTAGCGTCGTTTTCCGATTCGGGGGCGTGTTTTTCTTTCTCTCCTCTCATTGGCTGGAGGAGAGGGGAAAAAAACAAACAAAAAAAAACAAAAAAACACGCCCAGAGAAAGAATCGAAAAAAACACGCCCCCGAATCGCAAAAAGACGGGGCTTGTTTGGAGAGACAAACCTCTTCTCCAATGGCTGACCAGCATTTAAGAGGCCAGCCAATGGAGAAGAGGAGAGAAGAGAGGCGGGTTCAAGCCCCTCTTCTCCAGGTCATTAAATCTCGCGAGCGAGACTGCGCAAGCGCAGCCTTCGCTAGCCGAGACCTAATAAAGGAGTGATATGACAACGAAATACGCCATAGATGAAATTATATACATTTTGACATCAAAATGAATATATGAGAAAGAGCATCATAGACAATGTGTGAAATATGCATATTTACATTCTGAGCAATTTAAGAAACTGTACAATGTCTGCAAATAGAAATACAATGAAGACACTTAGATTTGAGATAAGTGAAGCTTTTCAATGGAGTATTGAATTTTTCTATTACTTTATTTACACAGGTGATATATTTTAAATATTATCAAATAAATTGTAAGGAATATGCTACTTACCAGTATGCATCTGTTCTTGGCAAGTAGAGCTGCAGATCTATACACTGTGCATAGCTCGCCATCTGGTGTTGGGCCCGGATGTTTGCAGTTTGTTTTTTCTCTTGGAAAGTCTTTGGAAGTCACGAGGTTGGTGACTCCTCCTTTGGTTCGTATTGCGCATGGGCTTCGGCTCCATCCTCAGATTGTTTTTCGCCAGCAGGGAAAGATGGAGCGTAGTGATAACAGTAAAGAAACCCATGTGTGTTGTATCTAAATAAGATAGACTGGAACGGATACAGGTAGCCAGGGAGGCGGGTGGGCGTGTATAGATCTGCAGCTCTACATGCCAAGAACAGATGCATACCGTTAAGTAGCATATTCCGTTCGAGGCATATGAGCTGCAGATTATACACTGTGCATAGACTATATAGCAGTACCCAACCCTAGCGGCGACCACCGGCATCAGTTGCAGTTGTTTGGAACAGTGTTTTTATTACAGCCTAGCCCACACTAGCTTGTTGCTTGGTTTGCACATACAGTAATGTTTTGTGAAAGTGTGCGGTGTTTACCATGTCGCTGCTTTGCAGATGTCATCTAGTGGTATGTTGCCTAGAAAAGCCATAGAAGCCCCTATCTTCCTTGTAGAGTGGGCTTTAACGGGAACAGATAGCGTTCGTTTTGCTTTGTGGTAGCAAATCTGTATGCATTTTACAATCCACCTAGCTATCCCTGATTTAGAAATAGAGTTGCCTTTATGTGGTGGAGAGAAAGAAACAAATAGCTGTTTGGTTTTTCTGAAAGGTTGTGTTCTTTGGATGTAGTAAAGTAAAGCCCTTTTAACATCCAGTGTGTGTAAAGCCCTTTCCGCAACTGTTTGAGGTTGTGAGAAAAAGACTGGTAATTCTACCGACTGGTTTAGATGGGAGGGAGAAATGACTTTGGGTAGAAATTTTGGGTTGGTGCGGAGTACCACCTTGTTATGATGCATTTGAAGAAAAGGTTCCTGTATGGTGAATGCTTGTATTTCACTAACCCTTCTAAGGGAAGTGATGGCCACTAGGAATGCTGTTTTCCATGTGAGAAATTGCAGCTCACATTTATGTAATGGTTCGAACGGGGGTCCCATTAGCCTTGTGAGAACTATATTCAAGTTCCAGACAGGTGAGGGTGGTACTCTGGGTGGAATTACTCTTTTGAGGCCTTCCATAAAGGCTTTAATGGCAGGCACCCTGAAAAGAGATAGGTGCTGCGAGTGTAACCGAATGGATGTATATGCTAGGTTACACCTTTGGAGATGGAGCAAGTAACATATAATGTGCTGTATGGACACATTTAGAGGATCAATTGTGTTGTTGTGGCAGTAAACAACAAATCTTTTCCACTTTGCAGCATAGCATGCCCTAGTAGTAGGGCGTCTAGCTTCCCTGATAATATTCATGCAATCAGGGGGAAGGTTAAGGTATCCGAATTCTAGGACCTCAGGAGTCAGATCGCAAGGTTGAGCTGAGCTGGGTCCGGGTGCCTGATCTCTCCATGGTTCTGGGTTAGGAGGCATGGTGAGGTGTAGCTTTTGGTGTGGTACTACTGAGAGTTCCAGCAGTGTGGTGTACCACGGTTGTCTGGCCCATGTTGGAGCTACTAGGATCAGTGTTAGGGAATGCTGTTGTAGCTTTCGCACCACTAATGGAATTAGTGGGAGAGGTGGAAAGGCGTATGCAAATTTGTTTGACCAGTTCATCCATATCGCATTGCCTTTGGATAATGGGTGTGGATACCTGGCGGCGAAGCTTGGGCATTTTTTGTTTTCGTGGGTGGCGAATATATTTGTGTGTGGATACCCCCACTTCTGAAAGAACGGATGAAGAACCTGTGGGTGAAGTTCCCATTCGTGAATCTGTTGCGTTTGTCTGCTGAGCAGATCTGCCACGGTGTTTTGGACTCCTGGGACATGTTGGGCCAGGAGAAAGATTTTCTGTTGAATTGCCCATCTCCATATGCTCTGTGCTAATTGAGAGAGCTGTGGAGAGTGTGTGCCCCCCTGCTTTTGAATGTAGTACATAGCAGTCATGTTGTCTGTGCGAATTAGGACTGCCTTGCCTGCAATCTGCGTCTGGAAGGATTTTAGGGCCAGGAAGATTGCTAGTAACTCCAAATGGTTGATGTGGAGTAACTTCTGTTGCGGAGTCCACGTGCCCTGTACTGTGAGATGTAACAGGTGAGCTCCCCAGCCGGAGCACGATGCATCGGTTAGTATTATTTGTGGAACCGGGTACAGGAACGGTCGACCTCTGGAAAGGTTTGTGGTGTTCCACCACTGCAGAGAGCGATGGGTGCGACCGTCTACCAACACCAGATCTGTCAGTTGCCCCTGGGCCTGGTTCCACTGGCGTGCCAAACACTCTTGGAGTGGACGCATCTGGAGTCTTGCATGGGGCACTATGAAGATGCAAGAGGCCATCATCCCTATCAGTTGCATAAACACTCTTGCTGGGAGAGAGTGTTGAATTATGAATTTGTGACGCAGAGCCTGTATGTTGGCAATCCTGGCAGGATTGGGATAGGCTATGGCTTTTGAGGTGTCTATGGTAGCACCGAAGTATTGTTTTATGTGTGATGGTATTAGGTGGGACTTTTGGTGGTTCACCGTGAAACCTAGCTGGTGAAGTAGTTGGATCGCAGCGGCGGTATGTTGCACATATTGTTCGTAGGACGTGGCTTTTATTAGCCAGTCGTCCAGATACGGGAAGACGTGAATGTGCTGTCTTCTGAGGTGTGCAGCCACTACTGCTAGGCCCTTGGTGAATACCCTTGGTGCTGTTACCCCAAACGGGAGCACCTTGAACTGGTAGTGTTGCCCGTCCACCACAAATCTGAGGTACTTTCTGTGAGACTGGTGTACTGGGATGTGAAAGTATGCGTCTTTCAAATCCAGAGTGGTGAGAAAATCGCTCTGGGAGAGGAGCGGAAGAACCTGTTGAAGGGTTAGCATGTGAAAATGGTCTGAATGTATGTAAGTGTTTAGAGGTCTGAGATCTAGGATAGGTCGTAGAGTCTCGTCTCTCTTTGGAATCAGAAAGTACAGGGAGTAGACCCCTAAATTTTGTTGATTTATGGGGACCGGCTCTATGGCTTCTTTTTGCAGGAGGGCGATCACCTCCTGTTTTAGTAACGTAGTAGGTTCTTGAGACATAGGGCGTTGCCTGGGTGGAATGTTTGGGGGGGGTAGATGTTAGTTCTAGACAATACCCTGAACAAATAATTTGTGTCACCCATCTGTCTGAGGTGATTGTCTCCCAGACGTGAAGGAAAAGTTGTATTCTGCCCCCGACCGGAGTGGAATGGTCTGGAGGGAGCGGGGGAAAGTCATTGGGCAGGAGGTGTGGCAGAGCGGGCGGTATTTGTCTTGCCTCTGCCCTTATTATTATTGCCTCTGTATCCGCCTCTTTGATAACCCTTTGTGAAGGTAGATTGAGGAGGGGAATTGTAGGACGTGGATGCACTATCCGAGGAGTAGCCTCTGCCCGTGCCCCGAAAGGAAGAGCGGCGAAATGAGCGCCTGGGAGTATGTGACTGCAGGGCTCCCATGGATTTCGCCGTGTCAGTATCTTTCTTCATCTTTGAGGGTTTCATCAATTTTGGGGCCAAATAGATGATCTTGGTCGAATGGGTGGTTTAATATTGAGGCTTGTACCTCAGGTTTAAAACCTGAAACTCTGAGCCAGGCATGGCGACGGAGAAGGACACTGGTGTTTATGGCCCTGGAGGCTGTATCTGCTGCATCTAGGGCACAGCGTAAAGAGGTATTAGTTATTGTTTTTCCATCTTGAATCAATTCATTAGCCCTAGTCTTGTACTTTTCAGGGAGATGGTGCATGATATCTCTAGCTCATCATAATGCGCCCTGTCGTATCGGGCCAACAGCGCTTGCGTATTGGCGATACGCCATATATTGGCGGCTTGTGATGCAGTGCGCTTCCCTGACGCGTCTAGGAGCTTGGACTCTTTGTCAGGTGGTGGTGCTTCGCCTGACGCCTGAGAATTTGAGCGCTTCCTAGCAGTAGATACCACTAGGGAATCCAATGGTGCAGGGCCTTTAATGTATGAAGGGTCTGTGGGGGCAGCTTTGTACTTTTTCTCTATACGGGGGTTTAGGACCCTGGCCCTGACTGGGTCTTTAAAAACCTCAGGTGCATGTTTAATTACTCCCTTTAACATAGGTAGAATGGCAGTAGACCTATGTGCATCGTCGAAGGTGTCTAGGAGGAAATCTTCCTCCACTGGGTCAGTATGCAACTCCACCCCGTGGTAGTGTGCCACCCTTTGTAACAAGTGGTGAAAGCCTAAGGAATCCTCAGGTGTGGATGGCCTAGATGGGTAAAGGTCATCCTGTGGGACATCTGGGATGTCCGGATTGTTATAGTCGTCCCATGGGTCTGGAGATCCAGTAGGGGTGGGATCTTGTGGCACATCTGCTGGATCATAATAAGGGTCTCCTAAATCATCTGGGACAGGAGACAAGGTTGGGGAACGATGAGGTGGAGGGGGTGGAGGTGGGGAGGGTGGAGGAGGTGGGGAAGGCACTATGAAAGGAGAGGTAGCAAGGTCTTTCCTTTTTGGAGGTGGAAGTGGAGCTGGTTTGTCCAAGTGTCTCTTTTTTTAAGACAATGTCAAGTGTCCAGTTTTAGGATCCTTGGTGAGTGTCTTTTGCAGAGGATCCGGCGTGAAAAGTTCTTGCGACACTGATTGTTCGGTCGGCGCCGAAGTTTTCGGTGCCGCCGGCTTTTTAGGCTTGTCTAAGCCGTGCTTCTTTGGAACCTCTGATTTTTTGGTCGGAGCCGAGGAAGGCTTCGTCACGGGAGTGTCGGTGCCGAGGACCTTGTTATGTTTGGTCGGCGCCGGAAGGGCAGGTCTCGACACCGAAGGCTTTGGTGTCGGGTTCGGTGTGGAGGTGGAGGCCAATTCTTTCTTCGGTGCCGAAGGGTGTTTTTCGGTACAGCTGGTCGGCTGGCTCGAGCCCGGGCTGCCGGAAGGCTTAAGAGGCTTCTTTACCGGGCCCGAAGGTGGGGTGTGAGAAGCAGTATCCTTGGTCTTGCCTAGGCCCGGAGGCGAAGGTGTGACCGAAGCCTTTTTGGGTATCGGCGTGGGAGGGGGTATTGTACTCACGACCCGCTGCGCCAGGGTGATGTCCTCCACATCTGAGTCGTCGGCCTCGGAAGCGCTGACGAGGTAGTCGTCCTCCTGTTCGATGTTCTGCTGTCCCGGAGCTTCGACGTCGTCCCCGAAGATGTCGACTGGAGCGGAGGTCGAGGAGTGTGCCATGTTGCATCTAGCCCGTCGATCTCGAATAGTCTTTTTGGAGCGAAAAGACTTGCAGGCGGGACAGTCTCGGGCCTCGTGTTCAGGGGAGAGGCAGAGGTTGCACACCTCATGAAGATCGGTGTGGGGGAACTTGGACCCACATCGAGGGCACTTCTTGAAGGGAGTTCTTTCCATCAGCCGAGACCGGAGACGGAATAGGCCCGAAGGCCGCAGACGACGACCGGAATCGAAGAAGTGCCGAAGAGAAGGTGATTAGATGATTTATTGTCTGAAGAAACTCGATGAGCAAGGATTTTTGCGTCGATCGTCGAACTGGAAAGTTCGGAACCGGAGCGCGAAGTATTACATCCGAGCCCGATGGCGGAAAAAAACAATCGGAGGATGGAGCCGAAGCCCATGTGCAATACGAACCAAAGGAGGAGTCACCAACCTCGTGACTTCCAAAGACTTTCCAAGAGGAAAAACAAACTGCAAACATCTGGGCCCAACACCAGATGGCGAGCTATGCACAGAGTATAATCTGCAGCTCATATGCCTCGAACATTAATTTTTGTTCCATATTTTACTAGGGGTCAATCATTTCAAATATTCTAGTCCTGAAGATGGTTTTACCAACGAAAAATTAAAGACCGAAACGTCGACTTGCACACTTTTTTTTTTTACCCATAATTCATCAATTGTAATTGTGAAAAAGTGTATTTGATTATTATAGTGAAGGTTCAAGTAATTGAATGTTTCCTTCTAATTGGATTATAAATGTTCATTATGAGTACCCTTTATGAAATCTAAATACAAATTATACTAGTTTTATATACACCCGTCTTTGTAATTTGTTTCTGCTTCATTACTGCACGGATTTGTTTGAATATTTTGCTTTGTAATATACACTCCTTTGAAATATATCTTTTTGTGTTTAATTTGCACTGTCAAGATACAAATTGCTGAAAGAAATTAATAAGTAAGCAAATAATAAACCTTACACCTAATTTAGATTGAAAATTATACAACTAAGTATTACAATAAATCCCTTGAAGGCACACTTTACCCTTTCATCAGGCATCTTGGGGGACGTTAAAGAAGTGGGCTCATGCATTATCGTTCACCCGGAGGCGTGCCGGGAACAGCATGGCGTAGGGAATTTGCAGCTGGCGCAGCTTTCGCTTGAGGGTCAAGAAGGAGGCACGCTGCCTCTGGACCTCCCTGGTGAAGTCCGGGAAGATCATCACCCTGGCATTCCCAATCTGCAGGTTCTGTTTCCGTCGGGCTTGCTGCAAAATATGATCCATGTCCCTGTAAAGAAGTAGTTGCACCACCATCTGTCGAGGCGGAGCCCCCGGGTTAGGCGGTCTATTCGGGACCCTATGGGCTAGTTCGAGAGCGTAGAAAGAGGAGAGCCCCTCCGGGGCAACCTCTGTTTTAAGCCAAAGTTCCATGAAGCGGACTGCGTTATCTCCTTCCTCCCGCTTCGGAACCCCCACGACGCGTAGATTATTCGGTCGGGAGCGCCCTTCACTGTCCTCTGCTCTCATTTCCAGCACCTTGACCTTGGCTTCCACAATCGTCGGGGATCATCGCAGTGCTGAGACCTCCCCGGGACCTCCTCCATGGCCTTCTCGTTAAGTGTCACTCTTTCCTTCAGCTTGCGATGGTCGACCTTTAGTAAGTTGAGGTCTGCCCCTATGGAATCCATCTTCGCCTCCAGAGCCTCCCTCGAGGAGGGGATGGCCTGCATCATGTCCACCAGTGTTGACCTCTCGGGCACCCTCGCTCCGCCTCTCCACCACCTCTTCTTCATCATCGTCCGTATGCTGCCCCTTGTCTTCCACGTGCAGGACAGCGTATCCCTTCTTCCTGGACACCCTCCCCATTATCAGGGGATTGCGCAGTCTCTCCGGGGTGTCTGGGGCGGCGACTGCAAGGGCCTCTGAACACCAGCATCAGGCTCAACAGCAGGACTGAGCCCCGAATTTCTCCTCCGCAGTCAAAGGTCGCTGGGGGTTCCTCTGAGTAATGGGGGTCTGCAACCAGCTCTTGGCGGCGACTGGAAGGGTCCCCCCCTCACTTGCACCTCGCGGCCATTCGCAGTCAGGAAGGGGACGTCAAAGCTCCCGCATGTGCTGTATGGGTACTGCGTTCCCACCAGTTATCTGTATTCACGCAATGTACACCGCTTGCACTGGCCAACCTCCCCAGAAACCAGAGTGCAAAGTATTGGGCTTAGAGGTTGATATCTCCCTTAGATCCGGTGGGCTCTCACCACCTCGCCTACAGTCACTCCCTCGTCGCAGAAGACCTCGGGTCAGTGCTCTCAATGCCTCAAGCCCAGCTAAAGGTCGTTGCCCGTCATGGCCCAGGGCACTAGACGTCTACTGTGTCTCCAAGCAGGGGGTCCCACCGCTGAGCCCCGCGCTCCTCAACTCCACTTAGTGTCCTGCTGCACCATGGGTTTCAGGGCCCAGCCCCATCAGCACAGGCAGCAGATCTTCCGCCACCAGGATTCCGGTAAAGGGCCCCTTCAATGTGTCAGGATCATTGCGGGCAGGGCTGTGGCGCGGACAGAGCTCCGGAGTCCGCTTCCCCTCACATCACATCGTCACTCGTTCATTGCCGACTGAGGACGCCACTTGATCACGTGTATTTCCACGGATCCTTCATTCCCGCAATTCTATCATGATTGCTTGCCAACCCCGGATTCGCGGATTGTTCTCATTCACCCCGGACCGGAGCTAGAAATCCCTCTTGCCCGCCTCCGCACTCTTACAGCTATCGTTGCGGTCTCACCCGCACCCGCCAGCCTACCTCCAGACCTTGTGGCACTTCTAGACGCGATTTTCATTCCGGCACATGACTAAGTCGACTGTCCTTGGCAATTTCTCTCAACACCAGGCTTGTTCATTGTTTCGTCCTGATGATGATCCTTGTATCTTTGTAATAGGATCGAAACGTCGTCGACCCCAATCTATACAGTATGCACATTAGTCTATTATGTAAAAAAGTGCACTGTTTGAAGGAAAAAAGCTTAAAACATTGGATTTCGTAATTAAGCTCCGCTTGCCTTGCCTGTAATGTCTGTTTGTTTTGTATTTGTCTTCTTCCCCCAACGGATACAGGACTGTGTCCCACCTATGTTTTGCTGTTGATTATTGTTAGCTTTTTCATTGAAGAATTAAACTGGATGTCCGGCTGGGCATTCCTAAAATATAGTTTCGATTCTGTACTATATTCATTCCCCTCATTCCTTAAACAAATTTGAGGACCACTGTTTGCTTAAATTCCCCTCACATCGGCGCCAAGCCACGCCTCCCCCAGCTCTCTCAAACTCACGTTGACACAATCACACAGATATCCCTTTATGGGCTTTAACTTCTTCCAAAGGTAAAATCTATCTAACTTTCCACAAGAACATTTTAAAGCGGCAATTTAACATTCAGTCTCAAGCTTCTTAGAAGAAGGACATACATGCCCTCATGGAAGTATTTCAAAAGTAATATTTTGCACCCGTAAAACCTATCGTGCATTCGGATCACAAATGATCTTCAAGTAAACTTAATTGGCTGCCTTTGGAAATGTAAATTCAAATCAAGATGTGATGCCAAACCCTCAAAGTAATCCACTTGGGACAACGTAAATATCTGTAGTATTAACCAATCTCCTTATGCATTCCGCAAGCTAAAAAATATTTTTTTCCTGCTTCATGCTCATACCTTTAAACAGTAACATTGAGAAGGATCAGTCCTACTTCCAAGCTACTCCCACTTCAGAATGTCTTTGAAATAACCTTGTTCTCTTGATCTACTTTGATGAAAACTTGAGGTTTATAAATGTTTCCATCCTCATCGTTTCTGCTCGTTAAATCTTTCCTATAGGTTGTATCAGTGTTTTGGTTAATTACTTATATGTGAAATGATAGACTGACCTGAGCTATTGAACCCCTTTCAACAAATGAGGTTAGAGTGTCAAACTCCTAAAATCCTTTGGGTCCTCATCCAATATCATGCAATATTCTAAATTTGGGCACATACTGAAAATTATGTTTAGGACAACAAATCTATACATATTAGGAGAAAAAGTGCTTATGCATTTATTTAATGTTATTTAGAAACGGTGCATTTTGCTTTTTCATGCATGAAAAAGCATGCAACTTATTGTTTACAACATATTAGCAACATATTCAAAGGAAGATTCCAACATTCTTACAGCCTTACCTTCACTTTCATAGAGGTCTACTCCGCCGATAGGCGCCTGAAAAGTGAAACAAGTTGCCAGTTAGGAATAATTTAAAATGCGTGTTAGTTTACCACAGTTATCTAAAGTGTTTAGATTGAAAGGTCAAATATGCAAATTAAAGAATGCGCAGAAGAATACATAACTGTACAAAGAAAAACAACTGCAAAGAATTTATGAAAAACCTTGCCGGGATTTTTCCTGAAAAAAACGGTCACAGAAACTAAATAAAGGTAATGGAGTTATTATTTCATTTGAATTTCAATGTGCGAAAGCTTGTTGGGAAGTAGAGAAAAAATGTATGTGCTCTGCTTAGCATTGGTAGTCTTTTTGCATTTGGCTCCTGCACATTTTCAGGCAGGGAGCCTGGCACAAGCTTCTAATGTTGGTGACAGCCAAGAACATAGTTTCGCAACAAAATTATGGTAAATTGGTACTCTGATGCCAAACTGCCAGTTCAAGAGAGGACTTGTAATTCAATTTCTTCAGTGTTCTGCAGTAACTGCAAGGTTTACGCAGTGCCATGTAAAATACACTAATGTGTGCTATTTTGGACTAATGGCACTGCTGAGCTGTTTGTCCCATTTACCGTGCTGTTAAGAGTAGCCATATTTCATTTTTTCTTGTATGCAGACAACAATTCTGCTGCACATTGGCAGTACTAGTTTTTGGCCCATGTGCAATTAAGATATAAAATAAATTGATGCTGCCCAGGACAGATACGTTTTGCTCCTTAAACATTTTGCATAATGTTTCTAAATAAATAGAAACTACACAAAAACGATTTTATTAGACCCCCCCCCCCCCAAAAAAACTACCTACTAAAGTTAAACAATTTCTCTATATACCCCGTAAAAAAGAATTGAACACTGTACAGTACGTATTCTACATAGGTCATCCACATACAGCTAGAAAAATCAGCTGTTCTCGCTCTGTAGAACCAAGAAAAGCCCACCTCAAGGAGGAGTGGGGGCTTGGCGGTGCAGGAATCACCAGAGTCTACTCTTACCCTCCTTATATAATAAAGTGGACCCGGAAACCTTCGTCTGCAGAGAGAACCACCTTTATTACAATAGCCCGGGCTATGGAACAGAGTCCCAAGCTAGTCAGAGACAAAACCCAGGAAGCTGCTGCTTTACTCCACAGCGAACAAGCCTTATATACATTTTTACTCCACTCTTTGGCATTCAGTCCATTGTTCAATCATGGCGGTGTTTGCAGTTGATAACCTGATCAAGGGGATGTTTGTAGTTGATAACCTGATCAAGGCGATTTTTGTAGTTAATGACCTGATCAAGGCTCGGCATTCAGACCATTGTTCAATCAGCTTGATCAAGGCTCGGCATTCAGATCATTGTTCAATCAGCTTGATCAAGGCTCGGTCAGTCAGACCATTGTCCAGATAACCTGATCAAGGTGTCATGGATGTTTACCAAGCAAGAAGCAGAAGATGAAAAACAAGCTTGTTTACACAGGGCATAGGTGTCTCATGGCTTTCTGTTGATGAATTGGCTAACTGCAAAGAACAGGGGGACTTGGGTATGCAATAGTTTTGAGCGGCTGCAGAAATGGAGGCTGTAGGCAGGGTTTTGTCACGAGATGGCAATGAAATGGAGGAATGTAAGGAAATTAATAGAACCTTTGTAAAAACTCATTTTCTTCAGACCCTCTTTTTGCCATTGAGTGGCAAAACAGGTTTCTTAGGAAATGTCCATCTGCATGTGGTCGCTAATCTCTTGTTGAAGCATTATCCTTACGTTGGTGTCACATGTACTGACCGGGGAACTTTTAAGGGCCTGTGTACACATAGCACAAAGCATAGGCAAGCACTGGATACACAGGCAGCATGAGATGATGACTGCTATTCACAAGGCAAGAAAAAAGAGGAACCCCCATTCCCACCTGGAAAAGAGGCCCCAAATCCAGCCCATGAGGGACCAGTCGTCTTGTTGATGAATCTCAGAGGAAAGTTTATGCAGACGTTGGATAGCTTGATAGACTGATGGAGCGTTATCAGTTATGTAAATGCAGCAGCTGGAGCCGATCAGTTTACATACACCACCACGGTCAGCAAGGATGATGTCAAGTACCATTCGATGTTGTTGTGTCATCAGGCAGTCCGCCTGAAGCTCCGCGGTGATGTTGCCCAATGCCCCTGCTGTTTCATTAATGGTGGCCTCCACCACTCGGGTAAGTTGTCGTATGTTGCAGCTGTTGACCATAGGACCCAAGAAAACAGGAAACCTTTGAAGAAGTCCCCCGCCTCCTGTCCTGCAGTATCATCGGCTTCAATTACTCCCCATGGCATACGATGGTGGAGGTGGGGATTGGTCAAGTGATGCGTCCCAACAGCAGTAAAGGTAGGGGGGAGTAGAAAGGCCAAATAACACACACCTGACCAATTTCCGGGAGGCCAGGTATAAGCAGACTGTCCACAAACAAAATATGTATTGGGAGAAGCGATTAGGAGTGGTGGTGAGGTAATATTCAGTGTACTGACTATTGCGCAGTCACGGACTCCTACCTCCCGGGTCCTCAATCCTTTCAGGCACACCTGGCCATGCGTGCTGATCACATTGAAAGCCTGCAATTTGGTGGGAACTTTGCGTCTGGACTAGAAGCGAGAAAAGATGATTCTACTCGAGGTGTTGAACACCACCATCTCATTGCGTTCAGCACGAGAAATGTTCAAGATGTCAGATGTCGTAGTAGGGCAGAAAGGATTACTGACATTGCCTGTTCTGTTTCGGGTGAAAGTGTCATAAAAATCGCCAATGACAGAGATCGTTGTTCCATTGATCGTATATGCATCGGTGACTAGCATCCTCCAAGCCAGACAGGACCCAAAAACAGAAAATGGATAGACGAAATAGGGGACAGTGTGTGTCAGAGTGTGGCATGAGCCCACATACCCAACAGTTCGAAGTATTAATCACAAGCTGATGCTGGTGCAATAATTGTACAAAAGTATTGTTCATGAATTCCAGGCGTTGTGGTAGTTCATGGGGTAACAAGATGGCGTGGAGATGTTCCGCAGGTGTTGGTGTCGTAACCAGAGGAGCTGGGGGAGAGGTCAGTAACAGAAGCCATCCCACAACCAGCAGGATGAGGAGGGCAAAAAGTATAACTATCGTGGAAAGGAAACATTTATTGTTCAGAAGTTTAACATATTTCTTGTGCGCTTCAGATCCTCGGACTGCTACCATTGTGCTCCGCCTGTTGTCACTAGCGGCTGTCTGCGATTGGTGGTTGCTTCACTGGATGTGGATACATAGAGTCCTATGGACAGCCCCTTGGTCCAGCATACCAGCACCAGTCTCAGCCGGGATATCACAGCCCTACAGCCTATAGACACCAAACAGAGTCAAGGGCCAGCCCCTTTTCTTGGTCTAAAGTTGTAGCAAGTGGAAGAAGGTATGGAGTGGTCTGGAAAGAGCCTCTTGTTCCTTCCCCTGATCCTGCAGAGGAGGGACGACTGGACCCCCCAAGATTCGATCAGTTTCGGCTTCCGTAGTGGTGTAATGAAGTCGAGCATCACTGAAAGGGACAAAGGTCGGTACTACTTCTGTGTCGCGTTCCGGCAGTCCTTCTTTCACCCATTGGTCATACGGAAGGGGGAGAGGCACCCTCTTGCAGTGGGTAGCATGAATCCAGTTCTTTCTTCTTTCGACTTTTACAGCAGTGCGGATGGCCAGAAGAACCTGTCGGGGGTGCGACCAGCGGGGCTCCAGACACTTGGTACGCTGGAAAGTTCGGATTACCACCCAGTCACCTGGCTGGATGGTGTGACCCGGACCTTCGCTCTTGTCGGGGATAGCAGCGTGTACCGGATGATAAAGAGTACGAAAGGAATCAGTTAACTGGTATAGGTAATCAGTCAATACTGGGAACTCAAAATCAGACAATTTCTTTGGCCTTGGTAAGCCCCATACATTAGCTGGTCTACCGAATACCAATTCGTAGGGAGATAATCCTATCCTTGAGTGGGCAGTCGTCCTTACTGACAAGAGAGCAAGGGGTAGGGCATCTACCCAGGTAACACCTGTTTCCGCCACTATTTTGGCCAATTTTAATTTAAGTACCCCATTGCATTTCTCCACCAACCTGGCTGACTGGGGGTGATTAGCAGCATGAAACTTTTGTCTGACACCAAGCCCGGAACACACAAACTGGACCACATTGGCTGTGAAATGTTGGCCATTGTCACTCGAAATCAAACGGGGCAACCCAAATCGGGGAAAGTATTCTTTCAACAAAACTTTAGCCGTTGTAATAGCTGTGCAATCCTTGGTGGGGTAGGCCTCCACCCATCTGCTGAAGGCACAGACCACTACAAGGACATATTTCGAATTCGCACACCTGTCCATGTAGATATAATCCATCTGGATGGCCTCAAAAGGAAACGTAGGAGGGGAGAAGCCACCAGCGGGGGTAACTGTACCTTTTCCTGGATTGTGCATAAAGCAGATCATACATGACTTAACCACTCGGTCAGCATATAGGGGTATTTTTTATTATACCATGTTGGCTCTAGTAATGTGCATATTCCCTTCGCACTGATATGGGCAGGGCCATGGGCCATAGTGACAACCGGGGGGACATGACTGTCTGGTAACATCCATTGCCTCCCTTCGGATATACGCACCCAACATCCCTCTATCTCTTTCTCTGCCAGATGTTCCTCCCACGTGTGCAGTTCTTTTGCAGTGGCATGAGATTGAATTTCGATCACACACTGACTAGTATTTTCCAACCTTTCTCCTTCCACCACCCATCTGACTGGTCCTGTCACAAACATTCCATCTGATTTACTTAGAGCAGTCTGTCTTGCTGTTTGGTCTGCAAGGGCATTGCCTTCCCCTACATCATCAGTCACTTTCTGGTGGGCTTTACATTTAATCACTGCAACTTTTCTAGGTAATGTCAAGGCGTCTAGAAGTCTGTATCAGGGGACCATGTTGTATTCTAGTCCCATGTGAGGTGAGAAAATGTCTTTCTTTCCAGAGTCTGCCAAAATTGTGAGCCACCCCAAAGGCGTATTTGACTGTCCGTATAGATATTAACAGTCATGTTTTTACTGATTTCACAAGCTCGTGTCAAGGCCATTAATTCAGCCGCTTGGGCCAATGCCTGTGGAATTTGTGCTGTCTCAACTACTGTAACAAGAGTGGTGAGGGCATATGCAGCAGATGTAGCTCCATCCGATCTTTTAAGACATGAACCATCTATGTATAGTGTTCCCTCAGCGTATGTTAGGGGGGTGTCTTGTAGATCCACACGACCCTTGGTCTCTTCTTCAGTCTGTAATATGCAGTCATGAGGGTCAGAATTTTTCCTTTGTGTCTCAGAAGGGAGTAGTGTAGCTGGGTTTAGAATATTACATCTCCTAATGTCAATGTGACTAGTAAAAAGAGTGAGCTCATAACCTGTAAGTCGTGCACTGATAAGGTGTTGTGTCCTGGTGATGTTGAGCAAGGTATCTACTGCATGTGGGACCATTAAGGTCACGGGTGAAGACATAACAATACCTGCGCTCTGGTGGACCATAAGTGCAGCAGCAGCAGTTGCGCGTAAACATCCAGGGAGGGCTCGGGCTACTGGGTCAAGTGTAGCCGAGAAATAAGCACAAGGGCGATGTTTGTCTCCAAAAATCAGAGTTAAGACCGCGCAAGCGCAGCCATGTGTCTCATGGACAAAAAGAAAAAATTGTTTGCCATAGTCTGGGGTGCCTAACACAGGAGCTGTACATAAGGCGGAGTGTCTGAAAGGCAGCCACATGTTCAGTTGTCCATGGAAAACCTCTTTCTGGCATATCTGTAGTAGTGAGAGCTAAAAGAGGTTTGACAATGGCCGAGAAGTTAGGGATCCATTGTCTGCAATAGGAAGTGAGGCCTATAAAGGCACGTACTTGTTTCTGTGTCAAAGGGGGAGGCATGGGGGTAATAAGGGACACTCGGTCAGCGGTAAGTTGTCTTCCCTCCTTCGAGAGAAGGTGGCCGAGGTAGGTCACTTTCTCTCGACAAAATTGCAATTTGTTCAAGGAAACCTTATGATTGTGGGAGGCAAGATGGTGAAGCAGACGTGCTGTTGCTTGTTCACAAAGTGAAGCAGAAGTGGCTGCAATTAAGAGGTCATCTACATATTGCAACAGAGTGGCTCCTGCTGGGAGCGTCAGGGAGTCCAACTGATTCTTGAGAGCCGGACTATAGATGCTGAGGCTTTCAGTAAAACCTTGGGGGGGCGCAGCAGAACCGGAAACTCCACCCTCCAAGGGAGAAACTAAAAAGATGTCTACTGTCCGGATGTATGGGAATGCTGAAAAACGCATTCTTTAGGTCAATAACAGAAAAATTAGTGGCGGTCGCTGGGACCATGGTCAAGAGGGCTGTGATATCAGGGACAACGGGATACTGTAAGACCGTAGTTTTGTTGAGAGCCCGCAGATCGATGACAAACCGATAGATTTTGGGGGGAGGGGGATCAATACATTTTTTAAGAACCGGAATAATTGGGCTGTTACACTCATTACCACGTGTCTCCTCAACTACTCCCGTCTTCACGAGATCTGATATTATAGATAATAGGGAAGCCTCACCTTCTTGGGGAAGGTGATACTGGCAAAGCCGGGGCAGTTGGGCACCTTGCTGGATACGGACAGTATGCGGATAAATGTCGAGAAGTCCTACATCAGTGTCAGAAGTGGCCCAAAGTGATGAGGGTAAGGTCTGCAGGGAGGGAGGGGTCCAGAGAGGAACATAGTGGTGGAGGAATCTGGTGATACGGTAAGGGACATGCCATCAGGACTACAAGAAATGGTAGTATGTAAAGCCTTTAACAAATCCATACCCAGCAAATTTTCACTACATCCAGTCGTTAGAATCAAAGGAGCATCCATATGAGCTGGACCGAGATCCAGCGGGAGAGGCTTAGAGACGGGGTTGGCGACAGGGACCCCAGAAAAACCCATGGAGACATTGAGAGAGCCAAAAAGGGGTGCCTCCGGTATCAAGGTGTGCGCAACAGAGGATCTAATAGCCCCGGTGTCTAGGAGAAACTTTTTTATCCCCTGCAACTGACATCCGGACATAAGGACCTCGCTGATCCACAGGAATTGGCACTCTTACATTACCCCTTTCCTTGCTTTCCTATGGCTGGTAGAAACCTGTCTCATGGGTCTCATCATAATCATCGTTAAAGTATGTCCTAGTGGCCTCATACCTGTTGTAAAATCTGTTAACGGTACCCTGGGGTGGACCCATACGGGGTCGAACATTAGGATCTGGTGCACGTCTCTGCCTAGGAGGTATCATATTTCCTTCCCTTTGGGTTCAGGGCCTAGTTTTTCCTGACTGAATATTCTGGGCTAATACCGGGCATTCACTAACCCAGTGGCCATAAGCCTTACAGTAGGCACACTGGTCTTTATCAACGGGACCTGCTGAACTGATGGACTTCTGTAAAGGAGACTGAAAGGGGCGCTGGGGCAGCCTCTGGAACTGTTCCGAAGGTGGACCTTGGCCTCTAGCATTTTGTCCCTGGGGTGGATAAGCTTGTTGTAACAAAACTTTCGTTTTAAGGTCCTTGTTCTTCCTAACCTCTTTGTCTTTATCTTCATTCTCTCTATTCTCATGATATTGGGCCATGGCAAGGATTTCTGCCATAGTCTGAGCTGACCACGTACTCTCAACCTTCTTAAGGCGGGCCGAGAGATCCGGTAATAAATTAGATACAAATTTATCAATAAACACTGAACCCGAGCCAGGGGCTCTAGGGTCCAATCCAATGTGACTTTTGTACTCAGTTTCGAAGCGGGTGAAAAAAATCAGCAACAGATTCATCCTTGCGTTGTTTACGTGCATTTATCTTATCCCAATTAACATCTATTTCGGGCAAAAGGGTCTTCATGAGTTAAAATAGATGGCCTGGGAGAGCCAGAATAGCCGGATCAGGCTTAGTCCCCCCCTCTTTGTCATTCTCCATCCTCTCAAAGTCAGTCCAGTCACCATGCAAAGCGGTATTTATGGTTGACAAGGCATATTTTGTCCCATATGTCGGGTGGTACTACTGACCCGGACAATAAGTCAATATCCTCTAAGGTAAGGACACCAGAGGAAACAATCTGACCTAATTCCTGATAGTAAAGAGCTGGATTCTTACGGAGGTCTGGTAATTGGGATTTTAATTGAAGAACATTCGCTCTTTTCCATGGGAAATGCACCCACATCCTACGCCAGTGGGCTGGGGCTTCTCCAACACCCTGGTTATTGGCGAGCACTGCAGGGATAAAGACGGGAGCTGTCTATCTCATAGGCATGGCTTTGTCATTCGGAGGTGGCGGAAAAGCCGTTGTGTCTCTGAACGCAATCATGGTAACAAGGGCTTCATGCATATCATCTCCCTGAACATGACCCTTGGCAATAGTTAGTTTTAAATCAATCAATCCCCGGGGAGTATCTATGAACAATGCTTCGTATCTCTTCATTATAAGTGTGCACATATACTCGGCCATGTCTGTTTGTTGTATGGCCGTCCATTGTCTAAACGTCGGCCAGATATCTTTAACTCCATAAATATTACCATTATTTATCCAAAGTGCACATTGTTTTCGCATAGCGTCCCTTTCACTACCCCCAGCGAGTTCAGCAGACGTCAAAGACTCCTTTCTAGGGGTACCGAAGAATACAATCAGGGTATTGGGCATAAGAGAGGACCATCTAATTCGGTCCGGGGTGGCATAAGGGTCACCAACAGGGGTACCAATAGACTGATTATCAAGCTGAAGGGAATGTATGGTCGGGGTTGGGTCAATAGGTGGGGTGGTATGAACTGTTGGAGGGAGGGGTGCTGGCAGGATGACGGGAGTCAAAGGATCAGGCAGTGGTACAATGGGTGAGGCAGCCCGAACCACCACTGGTGGGGGTGGAGCGTTAGGAACATTTTGAGTAAGAGCGGGATACATAGGAGCCGGAGCATAGGCAGGAGGTGGACCTTCAAGAATAGCATTCAACAATGAGTCCCCCTCTTCTCCTTCAACCTCAAGGTCCCTGGGAGAACGAGCGGGGTAACATTTTGTCGCCTTAGCCCTATGATGCCTATCTGCCATTTCAACCCCTACCTGAACCTTATTTTCTAAATGCGCTTTTGCATGATCAGCCATAGACATCTTCTCTTTCTTTTTATTCAACGCTTGGTTTTTTCTCATTCTTTGATCTATTTCTTTCCTCGACAACACAGTGGCATCAAACATGGCTTGACGAGACCGTTTGCGGAGCAGCTGCTCCTCCAGGCTCAAAAGGGCCTAGAGATCAAAGGAGCCAAACTGTGGCCA
This sequence comes from Triturus cristatus, assembly GCF_964204655.1. NCBI lineage: Eukaryota > Metazoa > Chordata > Amphibia > Caudata > Salamandridae > Triturus > Triturus cristatus. Next base: position 392,377,216 of record NC_140588.1, read on the forward strand.
CTGTAATTCAACCTGGCTTTGTTTCGCATATTTTACCCATAAGGAAGAAAACATGATAGCAGATGGCCCATATTTAACATACATTTCATAACTTGGAGTTCCTTCTGGAGGAAGCGGGCAGGCTGCCTCCAGAAGGGAGTCCTCTGTACATACGCAACAACATAACTTTCTGAACTTACTACTGACTGGCATATTTTTACTTCAGGCAGACAACAGTGGGAGAAAAACACTCACCTCACTGGCTTGGCTTTTGCAAAAGTCAATACAGACAGAAAACAGAGCAGAAGTGGTGGATGATCAGTCCACCCTTACCCGAAAATGTTGTTCTCTTCTGCAGACGTAGGCACGAGTCCAGATCCAGACAGAGACCGCACTTAAGGGGACACCAGCGAGATGCAGTCAGGTGGCTCAGACCGGATGGGGAAGACCGTGTGCAAGACTTCTGGTCTACCGGACTCAAAATGGTCCCTCGGGTAGGGTACCTCCGTCTGATTTCCACCACGGGGCCCCTCACGACCACCGGGCCAGACCTACATCTCCGTGGTGTCCCTGTTCAGGCGCCATTTGTAGAACCAAGAAATGCCCACCTCAAGGAGGAGTGGGGGCTTGGCGGTGCAGGAATCACCCGAGTCTACTCTTACCCTCCTTATATAATAAAGTGGACCCGGAAACCTTTTTCTGCAGAGAGAACCACCTTTATTACAATAGCCCGGGCTATGGAACAGAGTCCCAAGCTAGTCAGAGACAAAACCCAGGAGGCTGCTGCTTTACTCCAAAGCGAACAAGCCTTATATACATTTTTACTCCACTCTTTTGGCATTCAGTCCATTGTTCAATCAGGACGGTGTTTGCAGTTGATAACCTGATCAAAGCGATGTTTGTAGTTAATGACCTGATCAAGGCTCGGCATTCAGACCATTGTTCAATCAGCTTGATCAAGGCTCGGCATTCAGATCATTGTTCAATCAGCTTGATCAAGGCTCGGTCAGTCAGACCATTGTCCAGATAACCTGATCAAGGTGTCATGGATGTTTACCAAGCAAGAAGCAGAAGATGAAAAACAAGCTTGTTTACACAGGGCATAGGTGTCTCATGGCTTTCTGTTGATGAATTGGCTAACTGCAAAGAACAGGGGGACTTGGGTATGCAATAGTTTTGAGCGTCAGCAGAAATGGAGGCTGTAGGCAGGGTTTTGTCACGAGATGGCAATGAAATGGAGGAATGTAAGGAAATTAATAGAACCTAGTAAAAACTAATTTTCTTCAGACCCTCCTTTTGCCATTGAGTGGCAAAACATGTTTCTTAGGAAATGTCTATCTGCATTTGGCCGCTAATCTCTTGTTGAAGCATTATCCTTACGTTGGTGTCACGTGTACTGACCGGGGAAATTTTAAGGGCCTGTGTACACATAGCACAAAGCATAGGCAAGCACTGGATACACAGGCAGCATGAGAAGATGACTGCTATTCCCAAGGCAAGAAAAATGAGGAACCCCCATCCCCATCTGGAAAGGAGGCCCCAAATCCAGCCCATGAGGGACCAGTCGTCTTGTTGATGAATCTCAGGAAAGTTTATGCAGACGCTGGATAGCTTGATAGACTGATGGAGCGTTATCAGGTATGTAAATGCAGCAGCTGGAGCTGATCAGTTTACATACACCACCACTGTCAGCAAGGATGATGTCAAGTACCATTCGATGTTGTTGTGTCATCGGGCGGTCCGCCTGAAGCTCCGCGGTGATGTTGCCCAATGCCCCTGCTGTTTCATTAATGGTGGCCTCCACCACTCGGGTAAGGTGTTGTATGTTGCAGCTGTTGACCATAGGACCCAAGAAAACAGGAAACCTTTGAAGAAGTCCCCCGCCTCCTGTCCTACAGTATCATCGGCTTCAAATACTCCCCATGGCATACGATGGTGGAGGTGGGGATTGGTCAAGTGATGCGTCCCAACAGCAGTAAAGGTAGGGGGGAGTAGAAAGGCCAAATAAACCACACCTGACCAATTTCCGGGAAACCAGGTATAAGCAGACTGTCCACAAACAAAATATGTATTTGGAGAAGCGATTAGGAGTGGTGGGGAGGTAATATTCAGTGTACTGACTATTGCGCAGTCACGGACTCCTACCTCCCGGGTCCTCAATCCTCTCAGGCACACCTGGTCATGCGTGGTGATCACATTGAAAGCCTGCAATTTGGTGGGAACTTTGCGTCTGGACCAGAAGCGAGCTATGGAACAGAGTCCCAAGCTAGTCAGAGACAAAACCCAGGAGGCTGCTGCTTTACTCCACAGCGAACAAGCTATATACATTTTTACTCCACTCTTTTGGCATTCAGTCCATTGTTCAATCAGGGCGGTGTTTGCAGTTGATGACCTGATCAAGGCGGTGTTTGTGGTTGATGACCTGATCAAGGCTCGGCATTCAGACCATTGTTCAATCAGCTTGATCAAGGCTCGGTCAGTCAGACCATTGTCCAGATAACCTGATCAAGGTGTCAAGGATGTTTACCAAGCAGGAAGCAGAAGATGAAAAACAAGCTTGTTTACACAGGGCGTAGGTGTCTCATGGCTTTCTGTTGATGAATTGGCTAACTGCAAAGAACAGGGGGACTTGGGTATGCAATAGTTTTGAGCGGCTGCAGAAATGGAGGCTGTAGGCAGGGTTTTGTCACGAGATGGCAAGGAAATGGAGGAATGTAAGGAAATGAATAGAACCTATTAAAAACTCATTTTCTTCAGCTCCACCGCTATGCCGGTGCTGTACGCATGCACTGCGGAGTGACAGAGGTTCCAGAAGGTGCCATCTTAAGAATTTTGTGGCCCTGATAAAGACAGATCTTGCCCACCACTCCAATCCTGCTTGAACAACTTAAAAGTTAAGTTGCTTAGCATCCTCTATTTAAACGGTAACATAATAAAGCTTGGACTTTTCAGTGTCTTACCAGCTTGTTCGCCTCACTGTAGGAAAAGCACGACATGACTAGCAATAGTGTACTTGTGCATAGTAAAAAAGTAAGATAAATGTACATAGCACTTGAAATAGTAGCCTTATATGCCCAAGATTCATAATCCTAAATAGTAAGTAAACCTTCACATTTGGCATTCTTTTTGCAACAGTGAAAATCAAAGCACTGCTCCGAGGGTTTTAATCACTTCATCAGGTGAAATCTCATAATGTTTTAAAAAATGTCTTCCTATGTTTTTTGTCTCTGTCTGTACTGCCCTCCAGCTACAAGGCAATCTATGACTCCGCTGATGAAAAGCAAGTAGAGACACAATAAAGGCAGACTTAAAAATAATGATGTAATAAGAGAGAGGTCAAGCAAACACAGAAAAGAGCTAGTACTTGAGATAAGGTAGGGAGAGACCAGATAAACAAAGAAATGTGAGGTAACCAGAAAGAACAAGCATTGGTAAATGCATTCGGTTTTGCATTTGTGATTAATAATAAGCAGTTTTTTGTTGCAAGTTGTAGCTTGCTGAGCAGTTGTACAATATAAGTTACAGAAAGTCTGTTAAAGTGTTATGACTTGTTTATGTACAAAAAGGAAATATACTGTACTGTTACTAGTGGTATAGTAAGAGTAAGTAATAGCAAATTTTGAAAACTGAGAGGGAAATAATAGAATTAATTGATGTAACAGCAATATTATGTGTTTAGAGGGGTTCTGATAAATTTTGGGCCTGGTGCCACTGCACTATTCAAATCATGCCCCTAGTGCCTGCATTTGCGACTGCCTGTTTAGTAGTAAAATATAGCAAATGTTGGGGTTTAGAGGAGTTATGACAACTTTTAGCCTTGGTGTCACTGCACCTGCGGCACCATTCAAATCAGGACCCTGTTGTCTGCAAGGTAACTGCAGTTGTGACTGCCTGTTTAGTTTAAAATGTTAGCAATAATCTGGGATTAGCGGGTTCCCTAGAGCTCTGGGCACTGGTGCCACAGCACTCGTTGCACCATTCACATCAAGTCCATTTTAACTGCAAGGTAACTGCAATTGTGGCTGCCTGCTTAGTAGTGAGATATAGCAATATTATGTGTTTAGAAGAGTTCTGACAACTTTAGGGCCTGGTGCTACGGCACTTGGGGCTGCCTGTTTAGTAGTAAAATATAGCATAGCTCTTGTATATTAACTTGATTTTTAACGTGTAATTTTATTACAACATTTAGGATTTGATCATAATGACCAAATAGATAAAGTTGAAAAGTCAATCCGATAATGCCTACAAAGTAAAGTATTAGGCATGAATAGGAAATGGCACAAAGGTTCTACGGCTAAAGCATCTGCTTTACACAACTAAGTAGTACAAAGCAAGCATTCCAGCTCGTCTGCCTTTTCTGTGGGAAGAGATCTTATCTTGACAGTGGAAGGGGCTTAAACAGTACGAACAGCTTTTGTAGAAGTATTGTAAATGCATGCAGCTAGAGGAAGTGAACAAAAAAAAAGTTCCACACAAAAGCGAATGAACACAGTAATGCGGTTACTTTGGAATTGGTATAAGCCACCTTTTAAGACAGATTAAATACAAGAGATTTCACAAGCACAGCAAAAGCGATGTGCAGGTGAAACCTAAAAAAATAAGAGGAACAGGTGGCCAGAGAAATGAAAGTACATATATTATTGCCTTTGCAAGTAATGAATTGAGGTAAAGACAGAGAAGGAAATGTGGAGAGAGGACGACAGGTGGTGTATAGAGGATTGAGATAGAGAGTGGCAAGACAAAGTAAAGTAGTGGTAGATAGGTGGTGCCTAGAAAGCAAAACATTTTTTTAAATGTTTTATTTGAGGGCGTATGCCTCAGTTTACTATAAGTAGAGCAAGTAAAGTAAACCTTTTTAGGTCTGGCTTGAAAGTGAAAATATCTCATAACTATGTGATCAACAGAAAAATAGCTTGATGAAGCACTACTGCGATGGCAACTTTGACTTATTTATTCCCTTGAAAAAGCGATTGACTGGCGAGAAGTGGCTTTCAGTGAAAACATTTGCTTGTATTACACATTAGTTTTTTGAAAGCTAATACTCCGCACAGCAGGACTGAGTTGGTTATGGTAACAAGTCAAAAATCAAGGATGGAGGCCTGGTTTGTTTACTACGAAAAGGCATAACAAAGACAGCAGACTTACAGTATATTTATTGTACAAATCTTATGCTTAATGTTTAGGCAAAGGGTTTGGTGTTGGTTACCCCATCTGACAAACCCCAACAGTAGAATATTTGCACTGTTAGAATCTTTGTTAGGCCCGCTTAAGAAGTGTTGTATATTTATTTGCCTGCTGAAATGTTTTACATATTTATGCTTTTATAAATATATGGCTAATGCTTGCATTTGCAAACGCTTATGTTCAACATAACCGGTTCTAGTTGGTTATGGGAAAAGGGCAGTGGACCTTAGAATACCGCACCCACACCACTATATCCCCAAAACCTATAACATGACGTGTGCACTCCCTGTATGCATCCTCTTCCCAAAGAGTACTACCCTACCATAGTGAACCAATTCTTTCTGTTGGAAAGTCGAGTTGGTTATGGTGTCAAGCCAATTAAAATGGCTATAGGCTTGATTGGTTCACTGGAAAACGTTATATCACATGCCATAGGCTCTGTTTACTATGGAAAGTTATGATAAAAGCAGTAGTCCTGCCCGTGTTAAAGCCAACAGACAGGTTTTTTGTCAGATGGGCTCTCACATATTACTTCAATAGGCAAGGATTTTGATGTGGGTTACCCCCAGTGACAAATTCCGGGTATAGAAGGTTTTACTGAGATAATCCTTGCTAGCCCTTCTTTGCAAGGCTGTATAGGTTTAGTTGTCTGCAAGGCTCTTGTAATCAAATGCACAAGTTACTTACCTTCGCCAAAGCCCTTTTTGGGGATACTCTATTTAACACAGAATTGCTCCAGCGTGCAAGCAGTTGGTGTAATGCCCATAACATTGACTTTGTGCCACATTAGAAGAGGCAGGGCGTGAAAGTGCCATCCCTGATAAAGTTGTCAGTTTCTTTCTCGACTGTTGACGCCCTTAGATGCAGAGCCCAACAATAATGAGAGGAACAATTGTGGAGATCTTTAGTTTGGGGCCATTCTAGGTTGGAAAAAGATAACATTCCACAGAACAGTAAGGTGGGAGGGCAGTGAAGAATCTGCAGTTAGAGTAGCCATCAGACAGAGCGTTACTGAAGGCAATTAGCTTGTTTTTCTGATGGATACTTCGAACTGCAGATTCATCATCTTTAGAACAGATACCAAAGCAGTACCTCTCAAGGCAGAGGATTTGTGGAATGGCCTCAAATCAAAATGTCCGAAAGAACCAAATTGGCAACAGGCCATTCCTGTTGGACCTGGTTGTCAAGGCAGTAGTGCTTCATAAATGTGAACACGGACGCCCATGTCACAGCCTGATAATTATCCAGAACAGGAACTCTGCATGCCAAAGCAGTTGGTACTAGAGAAATACGTCCTCAAGCATTCTGTGGGCTCTTCCTGACCAAAGAGTAGCAGATCTTATGTCAGAGGATTATTCACTAAGACAAAGACCTTTTCTGCACTACCATGCCGTTCTTTGCCCTAAAGAACACCACAAAGAACTGATTGTTCAGCCAATGGTATTTGGCGTCATTGAAGTAAAAGTGGATGCTTTACAAGATTTGATACACTAGATCTTTGGGACATTTGTTAGTCGATGAGAACTAAATATAGTAAATATTCAGACTTAGAACAAATAATTTGTCACAGACCTTTTTTTAATAACATGATACAACTGTCTAATGTATTCTCCCGCTGTGTTGTCTGTCTAATGAGGTTTTATGGACTATGAAATACTGTGTGATTTGTTTAATATGATGCATGCGTTTTTATGCTCTCTTTTAATGGCATCCAACAAATGATTGTGTTTAGTAATTACATTTTCTGTACTGTGTTTTTAAAAGAATCTATATTAAACAGTTCAAAGAAATTTGACCAACACTGTGTATATATATATTCACTCATTTTAACTTGCATTTATGTTTTGGTGATACTGATTGATTATTGGTGTGTGCGTATGGCAGTCGAGTCATTGATCTTGCCAAAGGGGTTTTTATTTTTTTACCATGGCCAAAAAGATTTAGCAGGGGTTCTTACTGTTGGAAGACTCCTAGCGCCACCTTGGAATGTAATTGTCAGGTGTGATCTGCCAGGTGCCACCAGCACAAGACCCAGGACTCCACCCACCCTATTTGTTGAAGTACCATATGGTGATGTTGTCTGTGAGAATCCGAACCAGCCTTCACCAGATATATGGTAGTAAAGCTTTCAGCACCATGCGAATGGCCGGCAACTCCAATCGGCTGCTGTGGAGTAGGGTCCCAGCCAGAGAGCAGAGGTCCTCTGATATCCACCTTTCCCAGATGGCCTCAGCCAGTTCACATCCAGGCTTAAGACGATAAATTTATCTTCGACGACGTAGTATCAAGAATGGCATGCAGCACGTTCTGCAATTGTTCCGAATGTTTACACAGGGAAGATTCTAGATGCCGTAAGGCACCCATATTGATGTCAGCTGGTGTTGGAAGCGGCACCGCAGTATGGAGCTTGGGGATCTGCGATTTGGCAGTCCTGGTTTTCCCCATCATGGTGCGGAACGTAGGAGACAGGGGTCACGCCAGGCACACTCCGTCTGTGGTACTGTGGGCTTCCAATTCCTCTGGGTACATGCGGTTAGCACCAGGGGAGTCTCGACAGTGATGCCGCCTACAGGGACATCCACACAAGAAGGTAGGTGCCTCTGAATGTGCATTCCGGTGCAGTGGGCAGCCCGAAGAGGATCATGTGCCCTCCTGTAGAATAGGTCACCCTGGATCAGGCACAACGGAGGAAGGCACCAGTGCTGGGCTGCAGAAAGGGGAAGTCTCTATGAAGGTTTAAGTAGCAGAAAGGCACACAGTGCTGCAGAGGAAAGGTCGATGTCTGGGGCAATGCAAGCCTGTGATGCAGCCAGTGTAGTGGAGCCGGTCACACGCCCAGTGCCAGGAAGGATGTATGATGTGCGAGACGTTAGCATCAGGAGATTGCGTAACCTAATTAGCGGTGACGCCCCAAGATGCCGCCAACGCAGCGTGGTGATGTGCGTGGGTGGCATGCACCGCAAAGACCAGGCACTGCAGTGTGTGGCTGGCCACAGTCCAGCGGGCCCTCCTGGTACCACAGGGGAAGCTGCAAGCACACTAGCTAATTGTCAAGGTGTAAAGGCCCTGGAATAATGTAAGAGCAGTGTCAATAGGCCAGGGATAGAGCACATCCTGGTGTCAGCAGCTAGGTAATTGTGAGCCTTATGAGAAGGCAGGGTACTCACTATGAAGGGCTCTCGCCAGAGGGAGCTCGCAGCAGCCGGGAGCCAAAGAAATGCAGCCCACTGTGTACTAAAATTTAGAGGGAAGCACTAACAGTGCACTGCTCTTTCCCAGTAAATAACTGTGATCCCAGTCTGTTGTTGGCAGCAAAGGGCAGACCAAGGTGGCAGCAGCAGGACCTCAAAGGCACATGTCGTTGCGGGCGGGCCGTCGGTCTCAGACCTGGCCGACGCAGCTTAGCAGGGCGTGTGGGTGCTCCTGGTGTGCTGCGGGTATGATGGCGCAGCTTCATTGGGGCCCCGATCTAGGCCCCTCTCGAGTCAGCGATAGCAGGTGAGGAAGATTGCGTGTCCGGGAGCCTCTGTGCCGCACCGCAGGAACTCAGTGAATGGCCGCCAAGTGGCGCCGGCCACTAGGCTAAAGCCGCAGGACTGGACCCTGCAGCAGTTTCACCGGCAACGGCAGCTCATGGTTGGGGCCTCCCTCAAGACCGCAGTGGAATGGTGAAGGATATGCTTCATGGGTCTCACTCGTTGGCGCATCGGGAGGCTCTGGGTGGCCCCACGACGCACTAGCCATGCTATCAAGATCGGGCAAGGCAGCTCCGGACTGGGATATGCTTTAGTGGGTTGGATGCTGCTGATGTTGAAGGATTATGGACAAGCCTGGCACAGAGTTCGTTCGCAGAGCATCCGATGCAGCAGCCATCTTGGAAACGCCCCCAACCTAATCGCATGTTAACCTATTTATTATTTTAGGAAAATGAATGAAAAAATATTTTCCATGTACAAGCATGGAGAGACAGTGTGGACTGCAAATGGCCTGATTTTTAGAGTGGCTCCTTCAGCAGCTATCACTTATCCTTCTAAAAGCATGGGACAGGGATGCCATCCAGTCTCTACAACAGAGAACCCCTGGTCTCCTTCATCCCAGATTTGAGTGAAGCACGTAAAAGAGATGAAAATATGCCCATCAACAAAGAAAAAAAATTGACGCTAAGGCCTGGCAGACAGGAGCTGAATCGAATATGGTGTTGCTGGTCAGTAAATGCTCAAGAAAAAACAAAGCAATTTAGGCTGTACAAACTTCTAACCCAAGCTACATAAGGCCGTGCAGACCCTAGGAAGCAGAGATATGTTTTAGGAAAGACAGATAGACACAGGCATCTATGGCTCTTCAGGTGAGCCACAGCCGGGAAGCCGTGGACAGTAGAATAATGTAATACAGTATGTTAGGCCTGCTGTGAGCAGCAAAAACTGAGCAGCAGAGAATGGGGGAACCAGGAATGCATTCCTGACAGAAAAATAATTCAGTATTCCACATTAAGAAAGTGGCGCCCCTAAGGCATAAATATGACATGGCTTACTTGGGACAGGGGGCATTAACACCATGCTACCTCAGTGTTACCAAGCTCAAAATGAAATCACCAGATATAGGATAGAGTCCCTCAAACCCCGCTATTAACCTAGAGGGCAAAATGAATAAATGGGTAATGCTGAAAAACAATCAGCAAAATAAGAAGTGATCAATAACAGCATATGGGATACCACGGTACAATGAATATCACAAAAATATTGGCTGAAGCATCAACTAGAAATTAAAAATATCAAACAATGGCAGCACAACTGAATCAATTTGTTTAAGAAATGAAGATGTTAAAGCGAGGTCAAGGCTTAACAACATCAGAATAGTGGGCCTCTCCAAATTTGGGAATATGACGAGTTTTGCAGAAACACCCCGTCAGATCTATTTGGCAAAGACAGTTTCTCTCCCTCATTGATAGTCAAGCTACCACTTATATCACTAGCATAAAGACTAGTTCCAAGAGCTACCAGAGGCTGATAAAAGTTGGATTGCTGAACAATTGTGACTGAGATGTGGCACACAAATAGAATGAGAAAAACGAGATCTGCAATTCTCATGTTTCACTATTTCATAGTTCCCAAACTTCACAGTTGCGGTCTAGGTAGCACGAAGATCATGCACAATGCGGAAAAAAACTGCTATCTCTGACCATTTCCTACAGAATCCTGTACCCAGCTCACCTCATGTTTACACTAGGGGTCAAACCACAAGCCCCCTCAACAGGCACCAAAATCTCTAAATAAACGTGTGTGTGTGTTAACAGTTAAAAGGATACAGGAAGGGAGAGTGAGAAACTGACAATTCTTGGTTATTGGTAGATGTATGAAATGTAAGGAGCGTGGTTGTAGGTGCAAGGTAGATGGTGTAACTGAAAAAGTCCAACATCCTGATAACACATGATGTAGGAGTAACCAGTCTGTAGAACTGCTGTTGGATACTGGCAAGCTGCAATCAACAGTGCCCATTTGTAAAAGATGGGCATATTTAATATTTTATAAGTTGATGTAAAAGTTAATTAAAAAGGACATTAATGTGGGGGAAAGAAAGGACCAGAGTTACTTCCTGCCCTAAAAACACAGTATTAATGGACACCACTACAACTTTTGTCTTGCCTTATGAACACAGGAACGATCAGCACAAGATTTCAAACTTCTATATTGCTTAGGTGCAATATGCAAGTCCATGGACCTTCAGAGCTGCTGTATCTTGCACCAGAGAGTGAAATGGCTATGCCACTGGCTCCAGCACTATTCCTTCCTACAGAGAAACCAGGGGTATGGGTGGACCTGGTTAAATCTACCAGATATCCTTGGAACTAGTTGAGAAGGCAGTATGATGGATCCGCTCTACTTCATTAAGATGCATGTGAAATGGAGTGCCTGGAGACAGCCGATGTTGGAAAGCAGTGTGAGCAGACAGCTGACGGACTCTGCATTTATGCATCTGTGTCAGGTTGTCTTAATCCCCCTAGAACAGTTTAGAGGTGAGGCTTCTATCAAAATGAAGCATATTTCTATTTTTAAAGGATAAGAGGTGCACTTAGGGGATCTAAACTAGTCCATCTCAAGAAACCGGAATCTTTCAGACTGCTGACCCTCTGCATTGAAATGTAAAAGAAGAAACACATGATATCTTGCATCTACAAACAGGATAGCGGTGTGGAAATGATACGGCCTAACAAAGTGCACATGCAGTGGGAATGAAGACCTGGAACACGTGCTCACTGATGAACAAAGGGCATAAAGTTACACTCCAAAGTCAATTCACTAATTAAAAGACACACAATCATTCATTTCATGTTTATTCAAAGGCACCATCACATACCCCAATTAGACAGGCACACAGTTTAAGGAAAGAAGCAAGGTGCAACCAATGTAATGGTAGTGGGGTAGGCCTGATGCTCCTGGCCTGGTGGTGTCCTGGGAGAAAATATTTGAGGAGATCCAGAAAAATGACACCACACAAGATTGATCGCTGTCCAATGACTGCCCTGCTGGGACACATTGAAGTAGCCCTGGACTGACTGAAAATATACTGCTACGACACTTCCAGTCGCAAAGCGCATAATTATTTGATGGGTAGGCGCACACATTCCAAGGTGAAATAGTGAATACAAGATTAAATATAGTGCAATAACGTTGCAGAACTATATAGCATACTTTTGCCACTTCGCTCAAGACCCAACGATATAGGGTCCTGACATCAACATTACCGAACAACAGAGTTACACGATGAAAGTGGAACAGATGACACACCATTGCGTGGGTAGTGAGGCCTAGCTGTGATTCTTCCTTATATTCATAAGCAGATTGTGAATGTAGACCCACACTGACTACATACAAACGGGAAAACATTATGAAGCAAGATTGAGTGATCTCTAGGCGCAAAATAATGCATGTACTGACATGCTAGGTCACAAATATTGTGCTATTATACTATATATATTAAACCAAAATGCATAAACAAACATTAAAAAAACATGTTTCAGGAAGGTATACCAATACGGACAAAAACATCAAGGAGGAGAACATTTAAAAAGGTAGAAACTAATGTCTATCACATAAATGCAGTTTGAAGTCAAAATTCGTACCTCTGGTTCAGCTGGAGCAACAGCTGTAGCTTCTGTTTCTGTGGGATATGCATTTGCTGTATTATAGGATGTGTAACTAGGGTTGCTGTTACCATAAGGATCATAACCCATTTTCGCATAGTAGTTTGAGTATTGCTGGTAGTATTGAGTGTAATCAAAGGTTTGAGTCTGCGGGTTCTCTGGCTTCAACCTAACACACAGAAAAAAAATAAAAAAAACAATCAACTTCCTTGTCATTGCTTGCAACATTTTATCACTTGTTATACACTGCTGATCTTTTAAAAAGATGTTGCTGCTTAACATACAAAAAGGAACCGGCACAGTGCAATGGGTGAAGGTCATCTCTTGAATTTCTCAACATTTCCAACCTAGGTTTACTAGTTTGTGCATTTTGATACGAGAAGCTACCAAACAGCACATGCTAGTGGATATGTTTGAAAGAGCTAGCAACTGCTAGCCTGAATAACCATGAATGTACTACTGCTCTCGCGTTATCACAGTGTGTCAGTAGACAATTCACACAGAATTAAAATACTACAATGCAAGCTAAACCAGGGGCCACTTTCCAATGGCAGAATGCAAGTGGAGTTTTCCTGTGGCTGTCTTCCAGATTTCCCATATAGACATAAGAGTTTGGATATTTTGAATGACTTCTTTCTATTCAGAAGAACAGACATGAACCATCTCAAGAACAGTTACCACAAGCATTTATTGAGTACAAGGACAGGAGATAATACTTGGTTCAGGTCCATATGTTCGGAATATGTATTTAATCTTTCTTCATTGATTCTCAGTAGCTACAAAGAACAACCATCATAATAAACCAAGTTTTTTTAATGTCCAATGAGTATGTAATTATGCAGACCCTTCAGGATTTCGCGATTTGCAAAAAAAACAGCTAACCCGGCAGTTTTGTAATAGCACACGCGGTTTACAAAAGTGCCAGCAAAATTCAAAGAATGCTACAGCTCCTTTTATTGACCCAGCGTTCAGCGCTGAGCCAAATAAAAGGAGAGGGTCAGTGGGCTGTTTGGTTACTCATCTGCCTGCTGCTGCCTCGCATTGCCCTGCCAGGAAGAACCTGGAGGGAGCCTGCTGCAAAGAAGACAGAAGAAGACCAGAAGAAGATAGAAGAGAAGAAAGAGGAGAGAAGAGAGAAGGGAAGAAAGAAGCCAGAAAAAGAACACAGCTGCTGCTTGGACTAGGACACCAAAGAGCAGGTACGTTTTATCTCAGCAAGATGCTGTTTCTCCGCTCCTTCTTCCTTGTCCTCAGCACTCCAACCATCCACTGGCTGAAAGCGGATGGTGTGACTGCTGAGGGTTTGCAGGAGAGGTGGAGAGCACAATGCGGTGGGCTCTGGGGTAACACATGTTTTTCTTTTCTTTGATTTCTCTAAAGAAAAAAAAGAATTTAGGCACACAGCACGTGGGCATGCCGTGGGACCCGTTGAGGGCAATATTTCTTCAAAAACAAAGAAATCAGGCCTGTGGCCCACCAGCAAGACCTTCTGTGGGCGATATATATATATATATATATATATTGTTTAAAGGGTAAGAATTTGGGCTTGCTGCCCGTGGACATGCTGGAGGATCGGTTGGGGTAAAAAAAAAAAAAAAAAATTTATATATATACAAGACCCGGTGAATATCACGTACATAAGAAAATGCTTATCGATCTTACAAATTTCTGTCTAAACAATTAACTACTTCATGTTTCAGCAGCAGGTCTACCACCAGGAGAGAGGCATAGCCATGGGCGCGGGTTTTTTGCCCAGCTACGCCTGTCTCCCCATGGGGTGGTGGGAGGAGAAGGTGTTGAAAACAATATACAGTGAAGTCTGGACAGGGAATGTGGTTAAGTGGGTTCGCTACATAGATGATTTATTTATAGTGTGGCGAGGCAATACGCAAAGTGCCGAAAATGTTATTGCCCAACTGATTGTGAATGATATGAACTTGCAGTTCACGTATGATATTAGCACAGAATGAATTTGCTTCTTAGATGTGGAGGTATATGTACAGAACAACAAAGTGCATACATGCTAACATCACAAACCCACAGCAGGAAACACTATCTTGTATTCAAGTAGCTTTCATCCCAAACATACAGTGCGCAGTATACCGTATGGCGAAATGCTACGACTCCGTAGGATATGTAGCAATGAGGATGATTTGCTTACAGCCCAACAGGAATGCAAATCAAGGTTCCTGGCAAGGGGTTATTCACAGAAAATCATTGATCAGGACATAACACGCACGAAAGCTAGATCCAGGGAAGATCTGTTATTCAAATCCTCAAACAGTAAAACTAGAATGACAAAAAATGCAGACAACAACCCTAGTGATTCCAGGCTAATCCTAACATACAATAAACAGAGGAATCGTCTTCGAAAAATAATCAAGAAAAATTGGCACCTGGTTCAAAGTGATCCAATCATAGTGGATAAGATGTCACCCTTTCCAAAGAAAACATTCAGAAAAGCGTGCAGCACCAGTGACTATTTAGTCAGTAGTAGTCCAGAGATCCCTAAAAACACAACTTGGCTATCAAAACACAAAGGTTTTGTTAGGTGTACAGCATGCAGGGCTTGCAAATATTAAGAAAGTAAAACCACATTCCATACACCTTTCAAAGATAAGCCAATTTTAATCAACAAGTTTTTAACGTGTAAAACGGAGTTTGCAGTTTACGTCTTGGAATGCTCTTGTGGACTAAGATATGTGGGTAGTACCCGCCTTCCAGTCAACAAGAGAATTCTACAACATCTAAGAGCAATAACCAATAACGATAGTTGCAATCCGGTAGCCCGTCACTACAATCAAAATCTCAATCAGTTGAAGTATTACGTAATAGACAGTGTTCCCTCACTGAGAACAGGAGGTAACAGATGCAATACTCAGGCGACTCGAGACCAAATACATCTTGGAATTAGATAGTAAGAGTCCACACGGTTTAAATACTACTGAAGACCTGTACACATGGCTTTAACTAATGCAGTATTTCGTGAAAACATTTGACATACCTATTATAGGTGTCATATGATTGTAACCTTGTCCATCTTCCCCCAGTAACTCGCTTCCTGCCAGTAGTGCATTTGGGCTCATGGCACACTGGACATATTTTAAAGCACGGTGTCACTTTTTATTTAAACTGCAAATTCTATGCTGAACAGCACAATAGCACTTTAGCACTTTTTGCACAATTCTCGTACTGTATATGGGGTTTAGAAACCCAATAACATGATGTATTAGGGTTCTTCTTTCAACTAAGAACCCGTTGCTGCAAGAAAGGCTTGGACATTATACATTTGCAGAAATTCAATCTTAGTTGTTTTTTACTATGCAAGATTCGTTTTATCAAGTATTTATACTGTCATTTTGTCAAAGCGCAATTTTGCACAGAGTTTTTAAAAACAACTGTCTTTAATGCATTAAGCAGTTATAACATGCAATACCATGTCCAAGAGTACATGTATTTATAAAGCAATTTATGTTATATGTATATATTTATTTTTACATATGATTGCGTGATTTTGCACATTGTCAGTAATTTAAAATGTAAAACAATTTTAATGCTGCAATGTGTGTATGAGCAGGCAATGATACTTCAAAACTCTATACAGAAGAGCGATGTGGAAGCGGAGTTCATATGGAAAGTGTTTTCTATATTCATACCAGCACGTAATGCACGGTGTCATTTTATAAAAGGGAGTAAAGCATAAGCATGTCATGTGATCAAGGGCTCTGGGTGGCCTGAAAGGCGTCATGGCGGCGAAAAGCCCGAAAAAATAAACATACTGAAGCGCAAAATAAGTGGAGTCCATTCTGTTTCTTTTAAAGTACAAAGGAAGGAGTATTGATTATATATATATATATATATATATATATATATATATTCACTGAAAAAACCATAGGTTTCACACATGTTATAGTTAGCGGAAATTTTACTGATAAAAAACCAATGAAATTCCCCCGTTATAGTTAGTGCAGGCAACTATAACTCACGCGACCGCAATCCTCTGCTGATGCTAATACTGTATTTAGACACTTATTTGCCCATGTCTTCTTCCATAAATTTTTAGCTATACATATATTACAAATATTTTTTTTTCATAAAGACACATGTCATCAGCAGAAGATTGCGGTCGCGTGAGTTATAGTTGCCTGCACTAACTATAACGGGGCAATTTCATTGGTTTTTTATCAGTAAAATTTCCGCTAACTATAACATGTGTGAAACCTATGGTTTTTTTCAGTGAATTTGCAAGGTTTTTTAAATGCTAATTCCTAACTATAACGTGTGTGAAACCTATGGTTTTTTCAGTGAATTTGTACGGTTTTTTAAATGCTAAGTTACTTTACGCCATTCGTGGCGTGCGCGCCCACTTAACGCAGTTCGTTCCGTGCGCGCACCGTGCGCACACAGTGAGCACGCGGTGCGCTTCGCGCACCACGCGCCCTCTTTACGCAGTTAGTGCCGTGCACGCACGGTGGGCACGCGGTGCGCTACGCGCACCGCGTGCCCACGTTACGCTAGATGGGCCATGTACGCACGATGCGCTTCGCGCACCGTGCGCACATGGAGGACATATGATTCGCTTCGTTGTGAAAGGTAATATTTAAATTTTTCACATCAGTGATATGCCATGCACGAATGGTGCCCTTCGGGCAGCATTTGCACATGGGGTGGGGAGAGTATGGATAATTTTTTTTTTAATAAAATTTTTACCGTACGCGTACGGTAAGCGTAATCGGCAAAATTATCGAAAAAATTAAAATTCCGTTTTTGGCCTTGGGGGATCTTTGGGGACTCCCCCAACATGGCTAGGTGCTTAGGAGCTGTCTAAACAGCCCCTTTACATGTTTTTGTCCTTTGTTTTTTAATCCCCACTCAGAGTGCGAGAGAGAAAATGGCGGCCGCCGCTTCCTGGTTTCGACCGATTCGAATGTTTACTAAGATCTAACAGCCAATCAGAATCGCGCTCGCGCACGTCACCGTACGCGTGCGGTAAGCGCACCGTAAGCGCACCGTAAGCTGGCTCAGATATATATATATTGATTTAAAGGCTATTTTCTCAGAATCTACTGAACAGATTTACACCAAACCTACAAAAGGCACTTCCTTGACTTGTAGACTACCTCTCTGCCAAATTTCAAGGAACTCTGTTCAGCCGTTCGGGCTGTAGCTGTGTCTAAAGGTCCTATGGAAAAATGCATGGGAAAAACGCGTTTTGGGACCCCCCTTTTATCTCAGCCCCCGCTTGACGAATCCCCCCGAGACTTTCAGGGTAGGAGCGGAGCGGAGCGCCCCACCTATTTTGAAAATTTCACGAGGATTCGTCGACCGGCGCCAAAGTTATTCAAAATAGAATGTTGCGGATTTCCTATGGAAACAGGGTCCTAACTATAACTACCTACTGGCGACTGCCAGTAGGTTATGGTTATTTATATATATATATATATATATATATATATATATATATATATATATATATATATATATATATATATATATATATATATATATATATATATATATATATATATATATATATATATATATATATATATATATATATATATATATATATATATATATATATATATATATATATATATATATATATATATATATATTCAGTGAAAAAACCATAGGTTTCACACATGTTATAGTTAGCTGGACATTTTACTCGTAAAAAACCAATGAAATTGCCCCGTTATAGTTAGTTCAGCTAACTATAACTCGCGCGCCCGCAATGCACTGCTGATGACGTCACATATTACATCACTCATGACATGGTCAGTGACATCACTCATGACATCACTGATGACATCTCAAATGACATCACTGATGACCTCACTGATGACATCATCCTTGTGATAGAGTGGCAGACCTCCTCTCACCTTAATATAAGCTTTGATACACACATTCAAAAATAGAGACTAAAAATTTCAAAACAATGGACATACCAATACCAGTTACAACAACCTCTTCAGTAATTCTAAGATCCACATACACATCCACTCATTCACCAACAGTCCTATACAGTCACTCATACATGTACTCACTCATCATATGTACTCATACATCTATACATCCTGTTACACAATGCCACTCATCCATAGAGTTACTCACACACATAGTCACTCATGCTAATAAAGAATAAAACATACATTTACTTGCATATACAGTAATACACACACCACCATACTTACTTCTACGGAAACTTACACATACTTAGTCTTTTAAACAATCACTTATAGAAACACATACTTATTCATACAGGAACTCTTTCAATCTCTCCCTCTCACATATACTCACATATATACACCAATAGTCACATATACTAGTTAAAAACATATGTAGTTACTCCTGAAGACACTATTGAGACAGTCATTCACTCAATAACACACCCATACACACACTCATCCACACATACAGTCCTGCACACATGCTGTCTTCAACACATACAAACAGTGAGTCACTCATTCATACACCTATGCACTACGTAATACCCCCCACCGTACCATACAGACACTCAGACTGATACTCAAAAAAACAACTAATAACCTATATAGACACCCATGTAGCTACTCACCAACCCATGCAGCCACTTATACACAAAGTGAGAGATACACTTAATCAGTCAGTAACACAATCAATTTTTCAAAAACAAATCATCCATTTAGACACTTATATACCCATTTATTCTTCCATCGACCTTGAGATACACATATATAAAACATATTTAATTTTCAGAAAAACACACATTCACTGGATGATGTCATCAGTGATGTCATCAGTGATGTCATTTGAGATGTCATCAGTGATGTCATGAGTGATGTCACTGACCATGTCATGAGTGATGTAATATGTGACGTCATCAGCAGTGCATTGCGGGCGCGCGAGTTATAGTTAGCTGAACTAACTATAACGGGGCAATTTCATTGGTTTTTTACGAGTAAAATGTCCAGCTAACTATAACATGTGTGAAACCTATGGTTTTTTCACTGAATTTCTAAGGTTTTTTAAATGCTAATTCCTAACTATAACGTGTGTGAAACCTATGGTTTTTTCAGTGAATTTCTAAGGTTTTTTAAATGCTAATTCCTAACTATAACGTGTGTGAAACCCATGGTTTTTTCAGTGAATTTGCAAGGTTTTTTAAATGCTAATTCCTAACTATAACGTGTGTGAAACCCATGGTTTTTTCAGTGAATTTGCAAGGTTTTTTAAATGCTATTTTTTTTTTTTATTCTTCATTTTTTTCAAACATATTTTTAATTTAATTTTGTTATCTTTTATAAAGACTATGCTTAAATTTTTAAAATCCTTAAATATTTTTTTTATATATATATTTTAAAATAAACATGTAAAATTTATTTCCAGATTTTTTTTTTTTTTTTTTTTATAGTACGCGTACCGTAAGCTCACGGTAAGCGTACGGTTTACGCAACGTCCGTAATCTATCTACGCTGCTTACGCATAGTTACGTACTTTGCGTAGCCGCGCGTACTGCGCGTGGGACGCGTGCGCGCTTACGCCACACGCGCACGTTACGCGGAAGTGCCGGGGAGTGACTGTTATGCGCATGCGCGAAAGCGCGTGTCTTTTTTACGCGCACGCGTACCTTTTGCCGTAAGCGTACCGTAAGCGTACCGTAAGCGTACGGTAGGTCATGTGATCATGAAACACAACTTTTGATTGGTGGAAACTACTTTCAGTTCTAGAACTCTCCTACACCACACCCATTCCCCTCATTTCTGCTTGTGATCCCTTGGAAGAAGGAGCTGGTTTGTCTTTGGGATACGATGGCAGAACAGCAGAGCCCTTCTGAGAGTGAGGCTAGCACCAGCAGCACTGTCTTGAGGCAGAGAGCGAGGAAAGTAAAGCCTTCTTATGTTTGGGATTATTTTACTTTTCCAGAAGGCCAGCAAAAGGTGAATGCACCCTTAGTTACTTGCAGGCTGTGTCAGCGTGTACTTTCTAGAGGTAATCCTGACAGGAAGTATTCCTTTGGGAATCATACCATGATCAGACACCTCAAGGATGTACACAAAAGGACACATGGTCATCTTTTTGGAGGTAACTCTTCAGAAAGACGAGCCAGTACATCCACAGCAGCTCAGCCTGGACCATCATCTGCAGGGCAGACTCCTTCTTCTGCAGGTCAGGTGAGCCCTTCATCTGTGGGGGGAGAATCTCCTTTTGCTGGCCCTCTGGAAATGAACCCTCGGTTTGCGAGGGTTGAAGTACGGTGCGCCACTTGTCACGATCTAATTACTTATAGGGAGACCAGTATTTCCCTAGTGAACAATAAAATAGATCAGCACACTTGTCGTACCGTCTAATATTCCCAATCTTTCTTTCCTCTGTCCCTGCATGAACACAACGGCTCTTTTAAGAGCCAACCTTATCTTTCATCTTTTTTTTACATATGTTTTTAAAATCTTTTTTTTATTTTTTTTAACCGTACGCGTACGGTAAGCGTACCTTTTTTATTTTTTTTTAAAAAAAACACTAAAAATCATTTATCACATTACATTGACTTACCATACTCACTCAAAAAAATATTTATTCATTTGTTTTTTTTAAAAATAGTTTTTAAAATGGTTGTAGTTTTCGAAAATTTTCTATATCGATCTGAAAAAAAAGAAAAAAGTATTAATATTTTTATAACAATTTATAATACAGTACACATATTTACATTTTTTTCCCAAAAATATTTTTGCCTCTTTTAACAATTGGAAATCACTTTTACAGACTGACACATTATGAAACCACTATTTTTGATTTATTTAATTGCACGTGTCCAAGCTGTTTTTTTTTCAGACCACCACCATGTGCATTCTCTGTGACTGCCTACACTCCACCAAGGGCAACCAGCCTTAGTGATGCTGAATGTATTTGCATTACAGACTTAAACCTGAAAACCCCACTGGCTTGTAAATACTGTGCATGACTATACACGGCAAGGACATGGGTGTGTGCTAACCCTCTGCTTATTCCCCCAAAAATTCGCTCCCCCTTTCCATCTAATGCAACTGTGAAATCACCAGAGCAAGACGCAATAAATCTCTGCCTATAATTCTTCTATGCACACAGAGTCATATTTTCACATTAGTCCCAAAACGAAATTTCTTTGCCAATTTGAAAGCACACTTACTGCTCTTTTTTTTTTCAGGGGCAAGTGTAAATCACTTTTACACACTGACACATTATGAAACCACCATGTGTAACTACAACAAAAACAATTCCCATTTCTATTATTCATTTCTTAAGTTACCACATACATCCCCTCTCAAACTGTAAACTCACCTTTTAAATTAGTTAGTTGTGAAAGAAATGTGGCACTCAAACAGCAGATTATCAGAGCCAGGATCTCTGTTGTGTTCACCTCTCTCCTCTCAGCAGAACCAGATAATGGCAAACTTTCCCTCTATTTTTCCACACATATACATGTAAGTTTCAAATCTCAGTGCTTCCCCCTTTTTTTTCACATGTAATCACACATTTCTATTGGTTGAAAACCAACCCTTTTCCAACAGTACCCTTCCCCCAACTTGACTTCTGCCTAGTACCCTTCCCCCAACTTGACTTCTGCCTGCTACCATAGCAACAGCTCATGGAACACTGCTGTGTGCAGTTAGGTCAGAAGTTCGACACCCAATGTTTCAATTCCACAGAGCAAGAGTGCTTGACTTTTCAAACCTAACAGCAAATCCAAAGTACTGTTCTTTGGTTACACATTTTTTTGTACCAATAAAAAACATGTTTCTATTAATTTTCACATACAGCCTAGTTTTTATTCTGGAATGGTATGAAACAGCCAATCAGTTCTTTTTGTTTTGAAAAAAATATGTATGCCTCCATTTCCAAACTGTCTTTCTTTTCATATTGCCATTCTACTGAAAGACACCTCCTGAGTGCATCCAGTTCTCCTTTGAAGATGTTCACAGTGTGGATTGTAGGGCACAGCTATGTCTTCTGGAGTGAAAAGTTTGCAGAGAAAACAGATATGGTGAGAGACCTTGCTTTGCCAAATGTAGACATTAAATGGATTGGTCAGAGAGGGTTAAAGTGGCACCAATTGATGCCATTGGTGAAATCCTTCATTCAAATCCAACACCCTGACCTCATAATAGTGCACTGTGGTGGCAATGACCTAGGCACTTTGACTGGGGTAGGTCTGGAAATGCTTATGAAGGACACCTTTGCACAACTGTTTACACTTTTCCCTAAAACTGCCTTTGTGTTTTCCAACATATGCCAAAGGCAAAAATGGAACTGGTCCAATCATTTCTGTCCACAGATTGACAAAGCAAGAAAGCACGTCAACAAATCTGTTTCTGCTTTCCTCCGTGACTATGGTATGGGTGCCATTTACCACAACAACTTGCGTTACGACATGCAAGACATTTATAGAGGAGATGGTGTGCACTTCAATGATGAAGGGAACAGAGTCTTCCTCTTGAACCTTAGACTCTGCATCGGTACTTACTTGTAGGTACCACTAAAAAAATGACTCCATAAACACAACAGCTCTTTTTAGAGCTCCCTAATTTCTAAACTCTTAAATCTGATTTTCATTTATTTTTTATTTTTTTTTTTTACCGTACGCTTACCGTAAGCGTACCCCGTGATTTTTTTTAAAATCAATTAATGTTTTTTTTGTACTTTTCTGTCCTTCTTTGACCCCCTTACAAATGTTAGGGGGTCTGTAACTCTCCTCATTGCCCCCTTTTCTTCTTTTCACTCTTTTTTTTTTCAGAGTGAAACAGAAAATGGCGGCCGCCGCTTCCTGGTTTCGGCTGATTCGAATGTTTACTAAGATCTAAGAGCCAATCAGAATCGCGCTCGCGCACGCCACCGTACGCTTACCGTAAGCGTACGGTAAGCGCACCGTAAGCTGGCTCAGATATATATATTGATTTAAAGGCTATTTTCTCAGAATCTACTGAACAGATTTACACCAAACCTACAAAAGGCACTTCCTTGACCTAGGGACTACCTCTCTGCCAAATTTTGAGTAATTCTGTTCAGCCGTTCGGGCTGTAGCTCGTTCTAAAGGTCCTATGGAAAAATGCATGGGAAAAACGCGTTTTGGGACCCCCCTTTTATCTCAGCCCCCGCTTGACGGATCCCCCCGAGACTTTCAGGGTAGGAGCGGAGCGTAGCGCCCCACCTATTTTGAGAAATTCGCGAGGATTCGTCGACCGGCGCCAAAGTTATTCAAAATAGAATGTTGAGGTTTTCCTATGGAAACGTGGTCCTAACTATAACTACCTACTGGCGACCGCCAGTAGGTAATATATATATATATATATATATATATATATATATATATATATATATATATATATATATATATATATATATATATATATATATATTTAGAAGAAAGAATTCTGGGCCGCCACCTGGAAGCAGCAAATAGCTGGGGTAGCTCACAAAGGCAGCAAATCTTTGAAGCTTTCCCTTCATGGACCCTGCCCATCCTGAGGGAGGAGACTTGGCACCTCGCCCGAGGATGTGCACTGTTTCAGTCCCACAAGAGCAGCAGGCTCTCAACCCAGGGGTCCAGAAACATATCTGGTGGTGGCAACCCGTGAGCTGCCACTCAGCCAGGACATTTGAGTTAGGTCGTTTTTCAGGGGGCATCTCTAAGATGCCCTCTTAATGAATTTTTCATTAAATCCCTCACTGGCGTCAGTGTGGGTTTAATGTGCCGAGAAGTTCGATCTCAAACTTCAGCGTTTTCAGTAAAGCCATGATGGTGCTTTGGAGTTCGTAGTGACAAACTCCCAGCACCATATAGTATTTATGGCGTTACTGCTCTTACAATGTCTAAGAATTGGTTTAGACACTGTAGGGGTACAGGGCTCAAGCACCTGTAACCTCACCACTGGTTTAGTGCACCCAATTATAGGGGTGGCTTACCTATGCCAGTGCAGTGGGTTGTAGGCATGGCACACAGGGATGTGTGCCATGTCGACTCTTCACTTTGTTCTGCACCAAAACATGCAGCCTGCAAGAAAAAGAAAGAAACGAGAGAGAACGAGAGAGAACGAGAATTAGAGAGAGAGAACGAGAGAGAGAGAGAGAACGAGAGAGAGAGAGAGAACGAGAGAGAGAGAGAGAGAGAGAACGAGAGAGAGAGAGAGAGCGCGAGAGAGAGAGAGAGAGAACGAGAGAGAGAGAGAGAACGAATATGAATATATATATATATATATATATATATATATATATATATATATATATATATATATATATATATATATATATAGAGCCTCCAAGGGTTGTACAATAAGTGCTGCAGCCTTCCCTGGCCACAGTGCCCTCGGTACCTATGGTACCATCTACAAGAGACTTACATGTGCCATTGGGTTTTGTATCAATGCAGTTTAGGGTAGGAACATAGGCCCTGGGTACCTGGTTGGCAGGAACTCAGGGCACACTCAGTCAAAGTACATCAACAGTTTGGCAAAAAGTGGGGGCAACCATGTAAAAAGAGGGCACTTTCTTACAGAGATCCTAAGTTGGTCTTCCTCCAGTCTACTGAGAAGATGGCTGAAACTACCTAGGAACCTTGACCATTCCCTGGAGAAAGAACTCCGGTAGTATGGAGGACGTGGCTGAAGTGCGGTGACAGGGAGGCAGTTAAACGGGGTATGGCGTCTTCTATAGGTTGGACTCTGGAAGAGGTGCATTCTGATTTTGTTTTTTTCCAATGTTTACCTCTACTACATTGTAATGTAATAGTGTGGACTCTATTAGTCATCTCTATGTTGTTCCACACAATCTTCTTTGGAATTTTTGGCGTATCACCTGTTCAAAAATCAAAATATTGTCATAACAAAATTAACTGGTTATTCGTTGCGGGGAAGGAGGAGGGGGGGGGCTCAAGTACCCATCCCAGGTATTAACCACAATTCCTGTCTGAGTGAACTCTCAAAGTCACCAAATTAACCTGAGCTCAACAGCCTGGCACAGGGCAGACTGGCTTAACTTTATTATGCTGTAACTAAAACAGTAGTTAAGTTGAAATGCAAAACAATAAAAATCCCAACTGAATCAGAAAGAGTAAATTTTAACAAACATAATGACAACAAAATTACAAAAAAAATCAATAAGGGTAACCTCAGATATCACAAAGAAGCACTAATTGCTAATACTAGTCAATGGTGGTGGTAGAACAGGACCTAGGCACATTTTGACGCTGACCGCAATAGAACGCAGTTCAGATGGACTAATCAGTTTCATTCTGGTCAAAGATTTTACCTTCTGACATTAGTACTGTAATCATGTGGTGGATTGGGATTTACACTTTTAAAGCCCCCCCGGGACACAGGGGAGGCACTTAGAGGCTCACAGGGTACAAGGCAGAGGCCAACTGGATTGCTCAGTTCAGGTCAGGTCAAGTTGCCACTGGTCAGCTGGCCAGTTGCAGAAAAAGGCCTCTTACAACTTGCTGGTCCTAGGATTTAACAGGAGATCAGCCTTATGACCTTAAGAGTCCACTTCTTTGTCCGGGGAACAAGAGGGAGAGCAAATCAAGTCTTGTAGGATTCTTCTCTTGGTCTCAGACAGCAGGTTCAGTCCTCTACTCATTTCCACAGGTCTAGGAGTGTTAGAGTGTTCTGGAGTGGGTGCCTGGAGGTGCCACATGCATGTCTTGCGTGAGCTAGTAGGTGGGAATGACCCCAAGGGTTGCCCAACCCAAAGAGGTAACAGTTCTTAGGGCTACGTCTACCCAGGTTAGGCATTTTCAAGATGGCTGAACTCTTTGGTCACACTAAATATATACTCTGAGGGATAGTAGTATGAGTGGGGAGTATTCTATGGTACTTCTAGTGTCCTCCTGCATCTAAAGCTAAAATCCAGTTTTAGGCAGTCCCTGTACCTCTAACAAACTCGGAGACAGAAGTCTGGTAGAACAAAACTGAGCTTTCAGCAACCAGACAGTGGAAACATAAATTGTTTTGTGCCAAGTAGGAGTCCTGACACAATGGATTACCTTCCTGTCTGGACCTTTTGACAGGGTTCTTTTAAGTGCATGGCAGGGGACAAAGTGTCCAGTTTAGTGGCCCTGAAAAGGCAAAATTTGGTGGTGGAAAAACTGTCTAAGGACAGTTGGCACTTTTATTTGGAAAAACAGAGTCAGTCTCAGTGCAGTATCTGCCAGGGAAACAGTACCCTGATAGAAGAATCAAATTCTAGAAATCCGAGAGACTTCAGTGTCTGGAAGTTAGACACGAAAATATTCTATATCAGATTGACTGGAAGTGGACCTTTCGAGATGGACCTTTCTGCATCCTGTTGGGAGACTCATTGGCAGAAGCCACAGACACCTCCACTCTGGAATGAGGAAACAATCCCAACTATGCCTCACTCCTTACCCATGATCATCAGACTCTCCATGCAGGTGAAGAGACATAAGCGGGGGGGCTACTCTCAGTGACACCTTTTTGGAGATCACAAGCTTGGTTTCCATTCCTTTTGGAACTTTTGTGAGGTTCGGTAATCTTTTGCCCCATTATAAAAACCTGCTGAAGGTCAATCAGGGCAACTTACACCAACTAGTCTGGAAGGATAATTGTGTTGAAAATTACCAGAGACGATGAAATGCTCTATGATTTTCATTCCAAGCTGCAAACATCATCAGGTCTGATCAGAAACCATCATCAAACAATATATTACAGACTGTAAAACATAGTGCGGGTGTTGTACAGGACAGGTTTTGGATCAGGGGGAACAGACATGGTTAACATCTAAAACTTCTCAGAATTAGCAGAAAAGGGTCAAGTTTGCAGAACGATTAATGCATGCAGGTCTCAGATTTCTGCAAGCCATATGGCAATTATCAGGGCGCCACTGGGCAAACACCCACTGGTTGTACCCTGCTAAGTCTAAAATATTGTAAGCTATAGGATGTGAAAATTGTCCTACATCTTCTGTATTTGCAGGATAATCAATTCCTGCTAAGACGATAACTTCCAGCTAAGCTGTCTACGTTGTTGTGTTTGATATCCTGTAAAAGGGTGGCGGATATCATGTTTCTGGATGTCTCAGTAAGGATGTTCGCCACAGAAAACAGTAACTTTTACAGTAACTTGGAGGAAAAAATCTGATATTGGAACTGGATTTATCAAACATTTCCAAATAATGCTAAACTGTGGGTAGTCAGATTGCACAGGAGAGACGAAGTGATGGCAGAGGAGGTCACGACTCCTGATATCAGGACGACTTCTGATATTGACCTGAAACCTTTCCGCCCAGTGTCTTTCAGAAATGCAAGATGGGTACGCTGGCTAAGGAGTGAAGCAGGCATAGACATCATTAAATTTGGTGCTCACTCGGCATTGAAGGAGTCAACTTCTTCTAGACAACTGCCTTGAGATATCTTAAATGTGGACGACTGGTCCACAGCAGCTACGTTTAAAAAGTTCTATTGGAATAAAGTGAGGGGATGACCTAATTGGTTAAGCTTTCAACATGCATAATTCAAGTCTTAAGTTCGGACACAAAATACTAAATCTTCTAGGTACGGTGAAGGAGCTTCTAAATGTTAAGAGCATGGAAGAGAGCACTGTCACACACTTCATCAGTAATCTGCAACCACACCCCATTTTTTTTTTTAATGATGACATATGCACATCTGGTGGTAACGGATACATTTGTATGTTTAGAGCTAGTTTGGACTAGGTATTTGTGGTAGAAGGACTGTGGTGTGGAGCTCAACAACTATTTTGCTAGGAGTTGAACAGAAACAAGTTTACAATTGTGACAAGAAAAGGTTCCACAGATAATGGACTACTGCACAAAGAAAGGGAAAGTGCAGTTTTCTTGAGACCTTTTGTTGGACTTGGCCCTTTTTGCAGGGTCATTCCTAAACTTTTTGCCTTCCTCCTGTATTTTTCCTGACCTGTTGTTGGCTGATTTATGACTCTGGGCACCTTACCACTGCTGATCAGTGCTAAGGTGCATATGCTCTCCCTATGGTAAAATGTATACATTGATTGGTGTCCATGATTGGTTTATTTGGTTTACTGTCAGCCCCTAGTAAAGTGCACCAGGAGTGCCAGGGCTTGTAAATACAAATACCACTGGTGGGCTTGCAGCACTGGTTGTGCCACCCACAGAAGCGGCCTAGTAAAATGTGTCTAGGGTCTGCCACTGCAGAACCTGCGTGCAGTCTGTTACTGTCGCGCTGACTGCGCAAGTGCACCCACTTGCCAGTCCCTAAACCTTCCCTTAACTGCATATTAGTCACCCCTCTGGTAGGCCCAAGGGCAGGGTGCATTGTAGGCATAAGGTAGGACATGCCCTGATGTGTGTGGCATGTCTTAATAGTGAATTACAGCCATTTTCGTTTTTCACTATTGAAGGCTACCTGCTCTCCATAGGCCAGAATGGGCTGCTGGATTTACTACACGCTGTAATCCCAGTGGACTCATAGAGCATGGTAGAAAGTCATGTTTAGTATGCCTGAACTCAGAATAATAAAATACTTCTTTTAGTAAAGTTTATTTTAATATCCTGTGTTTGTAAATACTACTTTTAGAAAGCTAGTATTTGCTGATCTGGCCATTCAGTCCGCCTCTGCGCTGTGTGTGTTCTGCCTAGCAACAGTAAGGAGCAGGGCTGGGGAATTCCAAGAGACAGGCTGGCTGCCAGGTGGTGGGTAGAGAGATTACACCAGGATGGGTGGGAGGAGTAAACCTTGACTCTTGAATAGACCTGTGCTCTGCCACCACAAAGCCGGCTCCGCCCCCTGTGGAGCGGCTGATGTCTCTGCCCTGCTGCTGAAAGGAAACCGCCGATTCACCACAACAAAGTGCTCCAAAACTGGACTGAGCCAGGCCCAGGCCCCCTGGCGCTAAAGAACAAAAGAATTGTGCTATAAAAGTAGGAGCCTGGCTCCTAAGAAATCAGATCCTGTTTGCACTACGACGAACCTCTGCCTGAAGGAGAAGGACCTGGAGAAGCTGAAGGAGGAGTACTGTCTCTCTGCCTGAGAGACTGGCCTGCAGTGGGTGCCTGTCTGCTGGAAGGAGGGGAAAAGGACTTAAAGAAAAGACTTTGTTTGTAACTTGTGCTGAACTAATCTCCAAGGGCTTGCTAGAGAACTTGCCTCCTGAACTGCGCCCCAGGAACATTGGGCGCTACCCCCCCCCTTTGCAGGAGAAGAGACTGCCGTGGGTGAGCCTACACCGCTAACTCTGGAGAAACTTAAGCCCTGATCTCCCTAAACAACGCGACCGTCTGCCGCTGGACGTGACTGCAAACACAGTGCGGGCCCACCGGCCTAAACAAAGTGAGCAACTACCCCCGTGAGCCATCGCTCGCAAAGTGAGGAGGAGATCCCCTGTCCGAGCATCGACCTCTGCCACCCCCCCGGGCCGCAGAGATCCCCGTGAAGACGTGGGCACTGTTCGCCCCAACCGGACGAAGCCGACAGCACGCTGCGCTGAGATCTTGCCCCAGGCTGCCCCCTCTGCTTCTGCCATCGCCGGTGTGCTGGGAGACTGAGGAGCGCCCCCACGAAGCATCGCTGTCCACGGAGGAGCCGGGACCCAGACGCGACGTGGGACACTCGTGTTCAGCCTCCGCAGATTGCCGCGAACATTTGCCCCCGAAGAAATAAGCCTTTGCGCCCCCTCGCGCTGAACGTACGGTCCGTACCACCCTGTACGAACCGTGCATGCCTTGAGGACACTTGGGGACTCTGGAACGTAAGTCTGCCCCGTACCTGTGAGCGCTGCTGCCTGGGTGCTGGAGCGTACTGACAAAGAGAACCTGGAGTACAGCGTTGGTTCGCACAGAGAACGTAAGTCGCCCCGTACCTACGAGTGCTGCTGCCTGAGTACGGTATATAGAAATAATGCCCCGGGATCAATAGTGTAATCACTAATAGAGGAGACAGCTAAGTTACCTCCTCCTATGAGTTATCTTCTTTTTCTGTAAGAAATCTTTTTAAATTTTTATTTCCACATAGAAGTCAAAAAACAGTTTCACTAAGAAAATAGTTATACTCTTAGGTTGAATGATAGTATGTATATTTATTTCATACTTTACTCATCTCCCATAACTATATCTTGTTTTTTTCTTTTTTTCTTTTCATATATATACAAACATATACATTATTTACATACATAAAACGAATTCAACACATCCATATTTGCACCTCTGACAAAGAAATTATATTCTCCTTATTGCATCTTGTCTGAGTGATACCCTAATAGTTAATCAGGATGCTTCTCACCTTATTTCTCTGAAGAATTCCTTACCAAAAGAACACTCTTTTAGAGTCACTTCGAGATCAACTATTGCAACCTCATTCCTTTTGAAGTACTCTCTACTACTTAACACAAAGTCCAAAATCTCATGAGTGTCTTCACCATTGTTGTCGACGCGTTTCAGCCAAGTAAATTACAGGCCTCCTCAGGACTAGGGCACTCAAATCTACAATATTTTCAAAGTCCAACCTTAATGAAAGTAAAGTATACCTATTCTGTTCCAATTATTGCTCGAGGTAGGTGGATATTCTCTATTTTTTCTTTCAAAACGTGGCAAGCCATGTCATGTTTCCATCAACATATCTGTATTATAGGGCCCTTAATTCCCGAAATTCTTCGCACTCAAAGGTCTTTTCTACTCGTGTTCTTACAACTTCGCTATGTCTCCAAAACAAGCCACTTCCTCATATTCATACCATCGCCTCGTTCAGGCTGCCCACGTCTTGCTGATCTTTGCCTGAGTACGGAGCGTGTCTAGGGCTATACGGACCGTATAGCATTGAAGATCATCGGCCGCGCCCACGCGTGAAGCGTGAGACTCAGCATTCGAAGCCCAACGTACGTTCGGAGCGTCCCAGCCAGTACGGCCCGTCTGGCTTAAGGCCTGGCGAAGCGTACCTCACGCGAGAAGCGTGGGAAACGGCACGGTGCACAAGAATAACCCCCAAGAGCGGATTTAAAGCGCTACGAAGCGCACAACCAGCCAAAAGACCTGATTTTACATCGAACTGTGTCATTTAAAGACCTGTGGATTGCCCTTAAGCCTTTGCAAGTAACTGGAACTGTGAGTAACCAAGACAACTGTATTTGAGCAACCTGCCTGCAAGAAATCCTTTATATAAAAGTTATATTTTTACAGAAATACAGCCTTGTGTCTGTGTGTGGTGGGGAGGTGATTATTGTGTGGGACACCTTGAACGCTTAACCTTATGCCCTCTGGAAATTTAGCCTGACTGCTCGCGCCACGTTACCTAGAGGGTGAGCAGGGGTTATTTTTAAAGAGGTGATCCTTTGCCCTGACTTAGATGAAAAGGGTCCCTGCTTGTCGCAAGTGCATACCTGCGCCAACCAGAGACCCCGGATTCTAACACCTTCATACTGAAATCGTATAAACATCATTGGAACGGGTTTGCTATTGTCTTACAGACTAATGGGCCATTGAGTCCAGTGTTTATTATGATTGTTTATTTGCAGCAGGCCAAAAAACAACCAGTATTACATGCACAATCCTCATCCGTGTGCCCATAAAAGAACTGCAACTTTTCTTCACTCTAGCTAGGAAATTTTATATTGTTGCAGCAACAGGAGAAATCCTTGTACCACCTATATTTTGTCAGGCTACACTTAAGCCTTCAGTTCTGCCACCTAGAATTATGACATTAAGTATAATGGGGTTACACAGTGACCCTCAGAACCTGGGTGTCTGAAATCAAAGGTAAGGTAGGTCGGGAGTTTTAGAGAATTACTTTAACAGCATTATTAAATAAAGAGAAAAAAGGTAAACACACAGTCACGATGTGCCTGTCCGGGAACGGGAGGAAGAGAAGAACGATGATGTTCTTCCCCCCCTTATGTGTCTCCTGTACTTTGTTTTCAGTCTCCCTTTGGACACTCGGCGGAGAGCGGTATCGGTATCTTTAACTTTCCCTACTTCCTGGAGTCGGGGCCGACCCATGTTGCACCGTCACATGCGCCAATAGAAGACGGTGAAGAAGAGAAGGAGGGCCTTATAGCATGAAACACGAGGAGTAGCGAAGAGGAGGAGAGAAGCCGGGTGTCACAACAGGACGAGAAACCGAGGACGGAGAGCAAGAACAGGAGGAACTACAACCCCAAAGACCCCGACGAGGAGTCTCCTGTTGGCGCCGTAACGGAGGTCGCCGTCTTCGGCTCAAGGACTACAGAGCCAGGATGACAAGAATCGGGAGCCGGACCCTATCCGGTACTACGCGGACGCCAGCCACACTACCGGAGGAGAGTGGCTCCCAGAGGTACGAGACCGCATCCGGGGGTGGTTTGGGAAAGGGAGCTCAGCCGCGAAAGCGCCAATAGCCAAGGGGAGGGTTAACAATGTAACCGGCGTCTTTGGCAATTGAAGACAGCGCATTCTTATAAACGCAATGGGCGAACACATGGTGACGGAACCGCGTGTGGGTGTTCATCCCTTACTCCCCTCCCTAAAATCAACGCACATAACCAGACCACGTATCCTAAAACCTTCCTCTTTTTCTTGTTTTATTTTTATGCTCCTTGAACTCGGCTTGGTTGGACGACGACAGGGTCCTGTGAACCACCCTACCTCTGAGTGAAAGACGGGAGGGAAACCGAGCATTTTTAAACCTCTGCGCCAAAGAGACGTTGAATAAACCTCATTTTGCACAGCATATTTTCTCTGGTGTTCATTGCCCATTCACACACACCTAGATTTATGTAATCTATATCAACTGTATTCGTGAATTAATTCATTTTTCTGGTATACAATTAGAGGTATATCTTAGTCAGGCTGTCACAAAAAACAACAATTTTGTTTTTTAAAAAAAGGGCGACGCAAACAAACTAATCAGTGATAAGGTGATCTAAAACGGACAAAGTGCTTTGGGTGAATAACATATATACAGTGCTGTACAAAATGTATATAAAATGTTCATCCAGTAGACATCAATCCCTATTTAATTGAATCTCCAATCCATACATGGTTCTACTATTACATGGAGTGTAGAGAATGGGGAAAGATTGTGTAGGCACGTCGATGTTTCGACCCAAGAAAGTGCGCAATTCACTTGAAGTCATATCGGGTCCTCTTCAAGACGAGGTAGGACAGCCAGTAGTAGTAACCATAAAAAATCTGATGAGTGCTCGATTGGACGATCCACCAGGGGTTGGATTCTAGTCAAGAATGAAAAACTGTCATTGTAGAACCATCAGGGGTAGGTGGAGTCATATTCTGAGTGCAGGAATGTAGATGTGTCACATCCTCTGCCTTGCAAATCAAGGGGCTCTGGCCAGCCGGTGCTTATTCCGCCAGATTTCCTCAGACATGAATTGGTGCTATTTTGTTTGAGCAAACCTGAGCAACTTTCCCTTGGTACAGAAGGAAAAAGAATTTAAGTGCTAAGAAGTTTTCTTTCAGTTCAAATACTTTAAAACTTGTAATGGTTTATGATTAGTTAATGGTGTCTTTGACACAATGAGGTAGGGTGACCAGATTCTCAAAACAAAAAACAGGGACAGGTCATGGACATAGAAATAGAATTAACGTTTGCAGCAACCATCGACATATAAGTAGGACTATTTGACAGCTATCAGACATAGAAAAATGACAATGACAGCCTCCTTCACAAACGCATGCATGCAAACTGCAAGGCACATGTTCAGAACCTTATAGTGTTTTTCCCGTCAACCTTTTGTTATGCTAAGGTTGCTAACAAGAGCTTATTTGGGTAATAATAAATTATAATTAGTATAGACAACCCCAAACACTGTTGATTTAAACCCTGAGATTGTGGGGGCAGATTTTCTAATGCGCTGCACCAGGTTTAGTTCACAAATGTGACGCAAACCCAGCACATAAAATTGTCTTGGGTTTTACTTTACAACTTAAATCCTGATTTGCATTGGAAAATAGCACTAAACCCTTCTTTGCAGCAAGGGCCGTCCATGGGGGTTCCCATGCAACCACCAATGGATTGTGATGGTAATGTCTAGTGGGAAAATGATTTCTTAGTCAAAACATAGTATTTTGAACTGGAAGGGGCACCCTTCTAGTGCAAAACTGATGCTTGACTTGCATAGACACTTACAATAGAGTGAAAAGGTGTGTGCACTGGGGCAAGGAAGTCTAATGTGGGCCACTACTAGGGATAGTGCAGCAAAACTATATCACGGAGGATATGGCACTGTTGTACGGTCTATTCATGCAAAGCAGTAACTTTGGTTACTGTACAATTTGAAAACTCAGCAAATCTGCCACTTTATTTCTCTAGGTCAGACAATCTTAACATATAATGTCCAGCAATATGGATGACATGTGACTCCTACACCTGGTGGCCCACATCCTATGTAATATTACTTGTGCACTGAATTACATGCTTGAATAATTAATGATCTCTATATAATATGCAGGACCACTAGAATTATGTGGCAGGCAGCAGTAAATTATGGGGCAGGGTTGACTAAATGATGTAGCAAGAAAAGCCAAACTAAGCGGCACATAGTTGTAGCATTCCTTGAAATATTTTGTTATTTTTACACATAATACTGTCTGGGCAAAGATTTCACCACTTTAGTAATAGTTTGACAACCAATAACTGTTTATTTAGACCCCCCCCCCCATCCCAAAGATCTCTTTAGTTATTCCAACTTCCACAGGCCCTCTAACATATGCGACAAAGGTGAGCAGACAGGCTGCAATTCCATCCACCTGGGGTCATTCAAACATCACCCCCCCACACCTCACCTACATCATCTTAACAACGTTCAAGTTTACCTCCTGGAGCGCTTGTTGTTGGCTCTCCCCGCTGAAGTGGGCCAGAGCCTTGCCCACTATTCCTGTGCAAGTGTAGAGTACCTTTAACTTGATGCTTGCTTGTATTGGCCGCTAATATAGAACTTTCAAGCCTGATTGTAAGCCTGATTGTAACTGTTTATGCCTCTTAAGGTTCATGCAAAATCTGGTCACCTGGTTGTATTTTTGGGAGTCCATTTGTAAACCACGTTACTATTGCCTAGTTTTGTCATCCCGTTGGTCCGGTGGGAGGGTTATTTGAAATTTGGGCACTGTAAGTTGATTCCCATGACCACCACGTTAACATGGGGGAGGAAATATAACTTCATCAAAAATGACATCCATACTTTTGAAGCAGTGAGGATGTGTCCTAAGATGGAGGTCACTCGAAGTGTAAGCTTTGATTTCTATTCCACCCTAGACCAGGAACTCAGCTGTGCACACAAACCCAGCCCCTCTGTCACACTTACCTCCTGCTCCTTAGTCACTTGCAGCTCCGACTTACGTCCAAGAAACTTTTTAACAAATGTCCGGTATTTTTGAGGGGGAGGAGGAAAAAACACATGCCAAACAACAAACAGAAAACGGCACAGAGCCATTTAAATACTCATGTTGCAAATACTGTACTAGCTTGCAGGCCGGGAGGGCAAGTCTTGTGTGGCTGCTGAAAGATACTAGCTGGAGCATCTCTGATGTGGAGACAGGGTCCTAACTTGCTGGCGCAGTTAGGGATGGGGAGGGTCATACAGGCTGGTTACACTCCAAGACCCTTTTGCCTTTGGCTGGTGCTCGCTGGCTTTATAGGGCAGAGCAGGGTCACACTGGTGGCTAGCCTTTGTAGAAAGAGGAGGGAAATCCAGAGAGAAAATGTCTCTCTTTGATGGATTTTCATTTGCACTACAACGCTCACCAAAGTGAGGTCAGGGCAAAACTTCTCCAGTAGTGCAAAGTGAGCATGCGCACATCTGTTTTACACCAGTGAATATGCTAAACTCAGGCACTAAACAACAACAAAAAACGTGGACATTTCTCTGCTTCACCCGGGCATTACACACAAATTGAGACATTTTTTAAAGTTGGAGAAAAGTGTCGGGACACTTCTCCAATAACCGGAACTGTCCGGGGATATTCAGGCCATCTGGTCACCCTACAATGAGGTTGTCTTGAGAAACTACACAAGCAGAAGCTCCTGAGCCTATGAAGGCATAGCTGGCTGTAGCTGTGGAAGAATGCATCGTTCTGCATGAGAAGAGAAACAAAGTTATGTTTCTTAGATTTTCAGGCTGGCATGAAAACTACAGAGTTGAATGGATCCAATAATGCCAGAACCTTCTGGAAATTGAAAGCATAGATCCTGGCTTATATTGAAAAGTTGGCTGCGTATTTGAAGTCCAGAGTTACGCTGGAGTTAAGTGCACAATCCCTAGGGAGCAAACAGAATAACCTCCATGAACTGCAACTGCTCTGAGGAAATAGAATGGTCTTCTTGTGGTTTATGGAAAAACCAGCAGCAAATCGCTTCAAGACAGAAAATTGTTTGAAACCCTCAGGAGCTCTAATAAGAAAGCACTTTAGTTAATTAAAATAGAGATAAACTGCCTGAACGCACTGAAAAACTGCTGCCACAAGAATTTCGGGAAGGATGCCTAACCATTGAATTCAGAACGAATAGTAAACAACTGTACTGCTTACAACGATCAGCTATCAAAAATCGGATAATCTTTCTTGATGAGAATATGCAAGTGCATCCGCTACCTAATTAGAACAGGTTTTCATCTACTTATCCGTTTGCATATTACGATAAAGCAAGAGTTGAGGTACAGAACTCTTTTTGGCTTCTGATACCAACTGAAAAGATCACTGTATTAGCACTTTTGTAACGCTATTTGAAAAATGTGAGTGGTGATTTTCATGACTTTGTGGTGATAATGAAGTTGAGCTTGTGAGCAGGGCATGAGATAAAATATACTGTTGTTATGATAAAACCTTGGCAGAGCAGTGACACTTTCTGATAACTGTGTGTCACTGTGGCTAGTTTGCACCACACAACCCTCTTGAGGTAAGCGTTGGCTTTGATCTACCCAGACAGTCAAGAATGCTTTAGTGAGAGCATTGCAGTATGTATACGTGAAGCTTTTGATTGCAAATAACCCCTGTAAATTAAAGGGCCTGGCCTATCCCTACTTTATAGCATTTGTATTTTGTTTGTGCATGCTTCCTTTTCAAATGTAATTTCTTTGTATGTAAGATTCTTATTTCTATGAGTACATTTTGCTTCCACGTCGATACTTTATTGAAATCGTATTCTTTATTGAGGGCACAGTCCTGAATTTATTACCTATATTTCACTAAAGCAAAATGTCTTGAAAAGCTGTATTTATTTATTTGTTTGCAGGCACCTACTGAATGTTTAAGATCACGTTTATTTTTGGCCACTCTGTCATATGTTCCTATTTTCTTTCAAATGGACTGTGATGTGGGCCAGCGTAATTACCCGTGGCTACGTTTAATTCAAGCATTCCCTTCGTCCCCTTTGGTATACCCCATTTTCATTAACACAAGATTTCCTTCTTAGCAACCTTCCATATGCTACTTTCCATTTCAACCATCAGTGCCTCTAGATTTCCTATGCATTGTCATTCATGCCTGGCTTTCTTTTACACCACTCCATGAGCTCAAATTCTCGTAAACACTGAGAGCCTTGCCTTTTCTTTTACCTTACTAACTCCAAGTCATAAAACTGAGTGTCCTGATTTCCTATTGCAGGGTGCAGGTGGCCTAATATCATATTTACCATACTGTGCTCACAGATCGTCTGTTTACCACCACTCAGGCCCAGATTTTATTGTGAAGGAAGTCTAGCTAGATTTCCCTTTTAACACACCTCAACACTCTATAGACGACCATTTGCCATTTACTACCGTGCCCCAAACATATGCTTCTCATTAACACGTTTTGCTTATATTTCTTTTCACGACCAAGACACCTTTTTAAGGATAAAATCTTCATAAATACTCCCAAAATATAAACTCCAGATTCCTAATGATTAAGAGTAAGAAAAGCTCCTGCTTTTAACTGAAAAAAACAAATATAAGTCCTAGCTATGCAGCTATTGTGGAGCCAATTCTGGAATCTGAACCAACAATGGATAGATAAATGTTTGCTCATTACCGCCTATCGATGGCTAGGCTGAGCCGCAAAGATTTTGTTCCAAGACCTGCTTTCAAGTGGCATTCTTTTAAGGCTCTCTTCTGCTCCTCCATATCTCCAAATTTCACAAAGCCATAACCCCTAAAAAAAGGAGAGAAAAGCAATTGATTATTTAAGTATTAGATCAAATGTGATAGGCATTTTATCTGTAGATGAAATTTGCTGTGATGTGGTGGTGAGCCTGACCAAGCAGATTTCTAATACAGTAGTTAATGGTACATTTACAGATGCACTATAATAAGCACTATAGTTCTTCATGAATACACAGCAAATACTTATGGTCAGTATTGACTTCTTAAAATACTACCCAAGTGCTAAGATAAATAGAACCTAGGCCCTCTACGAAAAACTTAGGCAGAATTCAACAATCCAAACCAAGCATCCCTGGGCGGGGGAACTTGATCCATACAAGCCTAAATGAACAAGAGTGTCCTACACCTCAATAAGAATATTCACATTCATTAATAGATATAGGCACGATAGAGATAAAAATACATTTCTGGATTATTGTTCTATGAGCTAGAATCAGATAAATGTTTCTTTTGGGGCAGCTACACCACCAAGGTTTTCAACTTGTATTTTACATAGAGCCCAAAAGGTCTAAGCAAATTACCTATAAAACAATCACTATAAACACCAATCTCTTTACAAACGTATTAGTGAACCAAGATTAATGACATTTCACAGGTTAATGTAAATCATCCATTGTGGCATACTTAAGACAACTTAATAATGGATGGGACGTATCCAGCAAACTTTGAAAAGGAACTATAGAAGTTTAGAGGCACAATGTCTGCATTCAATAATGGAATGTGGTTAACAGTTACAATAGTCCTCCTGTCCAGGAATCCTTCACAGATACATTTTGAATCCAGTTTTTGCCTAGGAAGGGGGGCGTGCACCCGGGGACACATTTTGTTTTCTTTTTTTTATTTTAAAACTTTTGATGCATTAAGAGTATCTTAACATTACCATAAGAAAAGACAGAACACTTCTGAGAAAAGGGACAACCACTATACTTTGCACAAACATTTCCGCCAGATTTAAATCTGTAATAGTTATGATGGGTGTACATACCCAAAAGACACTGAGGCTGGGCAGGTCACCTATTAATCTGAAGATCTAGCATCCGAGTCAAGGTAGCAGTGCATAAAAAAAAGATGTGGATGGAATTTCAAGCCAGGGATTCACAAATTGTTGCTAACAGGGTGCTGCTGAGCTGTGCTTGTCCCCTTTCTAACTGCAGATTGTGGGCTATGTCTCCACAGGATGCTCAGTTTTCCAACTTTCCACTCACTTCTGTGTGTTTAATCAGTGAGCCTTGCATTTGAATGGTAGTATGGGTTCTGTGCATTTGGATCAGTGTGTGAAGTGGGGTGCCAAGGTGACCAAGAGTGCATGTATTGTGTAAACCATTTCATCTGAACTAAGTGGTCTTCTGAATCTTGGTCCTCTTGTATACTCATTTTTGTGGTCGTAGTGGTGAGTGGAAAGAGATGGAATAGTTTTTAGATTTGGAGATTCTGGTCCCACTGCTGACAGTAACTAGTGACCACAGTGGAAGGGTCTAGTGGTAGGTCCTTTAGTATGTTGCAGAGTGGCAGATATTGGGGTTAAGCTGAAACTTGGGACCTAGAATAAGGATGCATTACAGAGGACAGATGTGGTGTTATGGTGTGTATAAAGTGGAGCAGTTGGAGGGAATAGTGGTGTAAACTGGTTATGTCAGGAAATTTACTGTATTTGTTACACTGAACAATATCTGTCTAAACCTGGTCTCCTTGTGTTTCATGTAAACATATACTCTTTCCACAAGTCAGTGCATTCCCTTCCATGGGCTGTGTGGCATTCTCTTACATTGTACATCATTTTCTGTCCTGATGAAATTCTCTCTCACTATCTGGGGGCCTCCTGTATCACTGTCAATGGTCCATCAAGTCTATTTCTCAGTGTCTGTGTACATCTCAGTCCCCATGCCAATGTATACCTTAATTCCAGTTTCTGTGTCTTAGTGTCAGTTAATTCATTTTCAGTCACAGTTTCACTGTGTCCTCGGTCCTGCTGTACAGGTTCAATTGTCATATTCCTAAAGTGTCTCTCTCTCGGTGTGTGCATCTTCCTAAATTGATGTATCCACCTCCTCTTTTGAGGTGTCTTCCACTGTCAGTTATATTTAAAAAGAGCACAGTCACCAAAGGGATATCAAAGTTATAACTGATAATGTATATGCTGGAAGGATTAGCATTTAGTTTAATTCTTTGGAATTTATACGCCTTGCAGAATTATCTCAAATTAAGAAAGACTACAAGCTTTGGTAGCATGACAGAAAGAGCAATCACCTCAAAGGACCAACATGATCTACTAACAGTGACGAAGTATTGATCTCAGCAAGCAAATAGCATGCCAATAGATTTCTTTCACTCTAAGCAAATTGTCTACCATTTGCACATGGCATTGAAATGTATTACAGCCTATGGAGATTTGAAGGTCAGGCAGAATATGCTTAGAGGTTTATAGGTAACAGCAGAAAGGTTGCAATGATTTAGATCTTTTGAAGTGTCACATCATTAGTTCTTCTGAAGCCTCACATGAGTATATTTGAGAAATTCATATCAATTTAATTACACTAGGCCAGCGAGGAAGACATAAAAACAGGGTTACCACAGTCATGCACAATGTCTGAGTCAATATATTGCATATGCCAGTGCAAGCAAGTTTGTGTGTACTTCAGTGTGTTACCTTTTACAGTGTACAAATGTCTGTTGTTGCTGTGTTTGTGTTCCATGTCCCAGCAGTGAGCATCGCTATGGCTTAGAGCTTTTGGTTCTAGGTCTGCAGGTCAGTGTGTTTCTGTTCCAGTGATTATTTAGTCCTGTACTGATCTACAAGTTCCCCTTTAATATTCCCTCCTGTCCACATGTCAGTGTACAGTGTACTCTTCAATTCAGTGATAGTATATTCGCAATTAGTTATGCTCACCCATACATGATCCAATTTGTTCAGACACTATTGCTCACCGATACGTGATCAAGAAGGACGTATCTGTAAGGTACTTCGAAAATAAGCCCAATTCTATTCCCCACAGTGAAAGTTTCCCTCGATGTCTAAACAAGATAAATTATTGCTACAAAAGATTCATAATCTAAGTGTTCTATACAATATTCTACACAAAGTGATTACACTGGCGGCTATAACATAGAGGGAACAGTTTTTAGTTTAAGTTACCCTCCAGTATCAGTTTGCCTATTCCGAATTCTATTCATGTTGAGAAGACAGCAGTGAAAAAAGAAGTGTTGGTCTCTCATTAAGAGAGTAATTAGCCACATTGTACCCTTTAGGCAACTGCCCTTCCTTCATGGTCACTGCATGTGCCTTCTGTCTGTATGTCAATAAAATAGCATTTCAGAATCAGAACACCTGTGTATTTGGAAGTATGTGACGATTTAAACTGCAGGGTGCAATTGTTAGATCAAACCTCTTTGCATCCTGCTTATTAAATGTGTCTCTAAGTAGCGACAGGCCACGTAATAAGTCTGCTAATCTATTAAGCAACATATTTTGCTTTATGTGAGAGTTAAGTCA
Source organism: Triturus cristatus (assembly GCF_964204655.1). NCBI lineage: Eukaryota > Metazoa > Chordata > Amphibia > Caudata > Salamandridae > Triturus > Triturus cristatus. Next base: position 392,419,097 of record NC_140588.1, read on the forward strand.
AGTAATTATGTTGTGTCAGCGCATTGTGGTTTCTTATGCCACCCAAGGGAACTGCAAAAGACAGACTATGGCACATTGCTTGTGATCATAGGCAATAAGGCAGTATGCCTGGAGTTTATTTTATATTATGACCAATACCTTAAAATAATTATATATTGTTTTGGGTATAACAAGAAGTTTCTCGCAATATTTAGCACACCCAAATAATATATATCTTTTATTATTATTCTGGAATATGTGGACATTTCTATCATCAAAACATTTTAACTGGATACCCTCTTTTCTTCAGTTTCCACCCCATTTCTAAAGTCACTGTAAGAAGTCACGCTGTGCATTGCATTCGGATTCTCAACTTGGTTCTCTTCTCAAGCTGGTTCTCTTCTTAAGCACAGATGGGTGACTCCAGTCTGACTAAGTGGCTTTGGTAAAACACTGCTCTGGTGCTGGTCATTTCTACATTTTTCAGCTATTAATACGAGCAATGATGATTGTTATGTATGCATACACTCCACAGACTTCAGAAGTTCTGTCTTTGATGAAACACTTGTTGGATTTGACTATCAATCTGATTACTTGTTTAGAATATGAGCAAGATATGTCTGAATATTTGTCTAAAACACTTGCATTATGCATTTATATGTATAGCCACTAATATGTATGTATACAAGGATGCAATATTTGAATAGCGCAAACCTAGTCAAACGGGTCAATGGCAAACATACAGTCAACTAGTGATAAAGGAGAAATAGTTTCTTGGAGCAGATGTGTACTGTTACTGCATTGAGATGTGTGTTCTTTAGGGAGTGCCTTCAAATCTTTCCTGAACTGGAGCAGCACTGAGGTGTTCCTGAAGGACAAAGGGATGTTGTTTTAGATCCCAGATACAGAGCAGGAAAAGGCCTGCTGACTTTTTTCTTCTTCTTCTTTTTTTTTTTAATTTCTTAGTTTCCAGTCTGATGGTGTCCTGGCTGCAGGTGTACTGGGCGCCTCCAGAGATAAGATTGCTAGAGAAGCAATGGTGCTGGTTGCAATGGATCTGTAAATGATGCAGCCGTTTTTCAAGATTGTGAGGGCTTTCAAAGGGAGCTAGTGGAGTTCCTTCAGAGTGGGGGAGATGTGATCATATTTCTTAAGGCCCTGGATCAGATGTGCTTTTGTGTGGAGGATGCCCTTAAGAAGAACCAGCATAGAATCTGGAAGGCCATGGAACAAGAGTTAACATCATCTTGAGCAGTTCTGAAGTTGCTGTCTGGATGAAACACTTCACTTTCTTTAGAAAGGAGAACTAGTACCATAGTGCCAGTTCTTTGGGCAATGTGCTCCTTGAGGTTGGGGTTCAGAATGAACCCAAGAGACTTGGCAGGAGGTGAAAGTTGGGCTTGGAAGACATCAAAGTTCAAACCAATGAGCCTGGTGTGTACTATTTCTTGCTTGCTGTCCTTGGCAGTTAAAAGGAAATTGGTCTCGATGGGGCTAAGCTTAAGGTAGGCGCTAGGATTTCAGATTTGAGTGGCGTGCAGGCTCTTTTTGAGGTGCTAGAAGTCTGGAGCGGAACCTTTCAATTAGAGTTGAGTATCACCATATTGGTGAATTCTGATGCTGTTACCTGTGGAAAGATGCAAAAAAACAATTGATGGACAGAATGCAGAACAATGTCATACATTCACCCCAGTACAGAGACCTTGGCCTAAATCCATCGGTTTTTTGCTCACCATGCCATTCCAATTTGGACCCAGCCATATGCAAATCAGTCTTGACCCTGCGCCCAATGAGAACAGTCCAGCCTGAACTGCCAGGCCAGATCCTCCCTGGACTGGAAACAAGCATCCTAGGACCGGTTTCGGACTCTCAGCCCTCATAAGCCAGGATAGCGTGACTCCAGTGGCATGGAGAGCACTGGACACACGTCTGGGCATACCAGTCCCACTCGGGCTGACAAAAGCAAAAATAACAATTGATGGACAGAATGAAACCGGTCCTAGGATGCTTGTTTCCGGTCCAGGGAGGAACTGGCTTAGCAGTTCGGGCTGGACTGTTCCCATGAGGCACAGGGTCAAGACTGATTTGCATATGGCAGGTCTAAACTGGGGTGGCATGGTGAGCAAAAGAATGATGGATTTAACCCAGATCTCTTGACTGGGGGTGTATGTTTTGATTTGTTCTGCATTCCATCCATCAATTGTGTGTCTTTTGCTTCCTCGCCCTAAGTGCGCGGGGTATGCCCAGACGTGGGTCCAGGGCTCACTGTGCCACTGGATTTAAGCTAACCTGGCTGAAGAGGGGTGAAACCCCGAAACCGGTTCTAGGATGCTTGTTTCCGGTCCAGGGAGGACCTGGCTTGGCAGTTCGGGCTGGACTGTTCCCATGAGGCACAGGGTCAAGACTGATTTGCATATGGCCAGGTCTAAACTGGAATGGCATGGTGAGCCAAAAAAGTATGGATTTAGGCCCAGATCTCTGTACTGGTGTGAATGTATGACATTGTTTTGCATTCTGTCCATCAATCTTTCTTTTTGATTAAAAAAGGCAGCCTTCGTATTCTGCAGCTAGAGGTAAAATTCTTGGAGCAAACGAGTGATGGATTTAACCTAGATCTCTTGACTGGGGGAGAATGTTTTGATTTTTTCTGCATCCCGTCCATCAATTGTGTCTTTTGTTACCTGTGGAAGGAGCCACATGGGACTAAAACTAGAGGGAACCCAGGTGTCCATGTGAACAACCAGGTGTTGGTTTGAAAGGTAGGAGAACCAGTTCATCCCATTCAAGACTCCAGGGTGTGGATGAGGATGGAATGATCGACTGCATCGAAGGCATCCAAGAGGTCCAGCAATATCTGGAGACAGAGGTTGTCACCATCATTTATAGTCAAGAGCACTGTTGCCTATGATGTGTATGATGGCAGTCGCTATGCTGCAGTGCAATCTTGGAATTAAGCGTCGACTGCGTTTTCTTAGCCAAGGAAGGGTATACGAGTGATGGGTTGGTAGTTGCCGAGATCATCAGAGTAAAGCGTAGATTTCTTTGAGAGTGGGAGGACCAGGCCGGTCTTGAGAGCTACTAAGAAGATGAGAGAGTGCAGCACTGACAAAGGTGAGTAGGAGGTGAGAGAGCTTCCCTGGAGAGCTTTAATGATGGATGAAGATAAGACACATTCATATAAAGTGGCTTTAAGTGATTTGAGTAGATTGTCGAGATTTTGAAGGCTGGCCATCGAGGGATTCTAAGGAAGGGGTGGATGTTATGTTAGGTTATGAGTAGAAGCAGGATTGATGTTGCAGATTTACTGTTGGGTCTTCTGAATTACTTCACTGAAGAAGTGGGTGATGGCATTGCACTTGTCTGTGGAGAGTGTGTTTAGAGTATTTTGGTGGCTTGATTGATGGTCTTTGGGTAGTACTGTGCTTTGTTTGATGTGATGAGCTGTCCGTGTTTTGCACAGAGGGACTACAGTATGATGAGGTTATTGTGATTTTTACGTTTCCTCAGTTTTCTTTTCTTCAGCGGATTAGGCATTTATTGTCAGCAAGCTCTTAAGAATACCAAGTTGCTTAAGGTTTTGGCTTGCACTTGAATGCTTTAGTTGGAGCACTGATGTTGACGTAGTGTTCCAAAAATGTGTTGAAATAAATTAGAAGAGTGTTGGCATCAGACGTGGAGTTGGCTGGGCTATAGAGGATTTCCATCATTATGTTGTCACTGAAGAAATATTTGAAGGAAATTAAGAATTGGTCTCTTCCAGGTAGACCTTGGTTTGCTGGTGAGACGCAGAGCAGGTAGACAGGGACAGCAAGGTGTTCGGTCCAGTCCAGGGGTCTGCATTGGATTGTTGGTGATGTTGAGAAAACAAGGTTGTGGATTTGGCCATTGGAGTGCGTTGGTGCGGTGAAGTGCGGTACCACATTGTGTCATTTCTTTACAGCTTACCTGGGAGGTTGAATATTCACAAGAGGGTCGTGTGGGCGAGCTGGAAAATAGAAATACATTTCTGCATGTGAAGATTTGACAGTGAAGTCAATTAGCTCTTTGTAAGAAAGTATTTTGTCCCCATGGATACACCCCTAATTCTAAACCACCTAGATTTTGCAAGGATTCCCCCTCCACTTCCACTCTGGTAACAGCTGTTCCGGGGATGAGTAAATATCTGCAAAAGGTTGTGAAAAACAGCAAACATGGGTTTGTGGCTATTCATCAGCTTTCAACAATAGACTAACACTGGGACACTTCGAAACTCACCACTAAGAACATATCTGCTTAAACGAAAATTCTACAACATTGGCAGAATTTCCTGGACTGTAAATCGAGGTAAAAATCACATCATTACTGATAGAATTAAGTGCACATATAGGATTGCGAATCGTGAATTACTATACTTTTCAAACTATTAGGTAAAATGTGTTAGTCAGCAATCATAAAATGAAGGAAAAAACAAGTAATGTGATGAGCAAATTAGGCCAGAAAAAGGAGGCAAGCATGAGAATAGGGTGTGGACAACATTTCACGAGTAAAGACAGAGCAGTAGCAGCACATATTTGACACACTAAGATTCTGCATTAAATAGCTTTTAGTACTACATTACTGAAAAATAAACCTGTATAACAAAAGTTAATCTGAAAACAAATGCATCAATATGTTGAAAAACAGGTCAAAAGCACATACATGTCTAAGCTCAATCTTGTGTAGTAATAATTACCTGGAGTTCCCTAGAGTGTCTGTGACAACTTTGCCACCTCTGCATGAAGGGTACTTGCTTAAAAAGAAGTAATACAGCTGGAAGTCATCCACTTCAGGACTCAGGTCACCTACGAATATTGAATAATCTGGTCTAAAAGGATTGCAGAGACAGAATTAGACAAAGTAAAGCTTAAAAGAATAATGTTCATCAAAGTAAAACATCATCTTCACACAACTAAGTTCAGCAGTGATAAACAGCTTAGAGGCCAATTTACTTAACATGTTGCTATAAGACACCACAAAGCCATATTTACAAAGCAATGGTTAAGTATCATCTTAATATTTAGCATATCTCCAAGGTCCACCCCACTAAACAAATGTATTGGCCAAATCATAACAGCGCCCTGCTTTTGCTTCTAGTCAATTACCTTAAGTTTAACAAGAAACCAAAGGATTTTAAGCTGTAGGAGGTAGGGTATGTTGGCTTAATTACAGCTTTTATGGCTATCCTGAATCAGATTACTAGGGACAGAAATGTAGCACACATGGGTCAGCGGTTTCATATTCTGGGTACTTTGAGTTATATCAATGAAGGGAAACCTTTCGGGGGGCAACTGATTGCTAAAAAAACAGGAATTGTCCCTGGATTGTCTTTGTGGCAGCCAGCATGTACTTTTTATGTATCAGAAACGTCAAGAGGTTTCCAAAAAGTTACCCTCAGGTGAGCGCAGTGGCCTCTGCCACAGAGAAGCCTAATATTACCTGCTGTTGCGTGCTGGAGACAAAGTCTATGCTATATTTAGCAGATAATCTAGACTCTTAATGACATTCTAGAAAGGCAGAATGTACAAACCTTTAGTAAAGAGGTCAGGTTTAAAAGAACAGTCATGGAGCCAACTGCCTTCACCCATTGGGGAGGGGATTTAGTTCTTCAATGATGCTCTTATTTTTGAGGCTTACTTACTTTAGGTGCAGGCAATCCTTTGTACCCCACACAGCATTTGTTGAACTGAGGGATGAGCAACAGGCTCCAGAGCGGTTGAGAAGAACAATATATTTAATTACCTTGATCAAACGAGGTGAATAATCCGATTATAAAGGTACAGAGAATTCGAGAATAATCTTTAGCCTAACAGGCTGTGACCACATACAGGGCGTGTAAAGGCGTCAAGTTATTAAGAAGACTCTAGACACAGTAAAAAGAAATGGGCAGAAAGATGTAGCAGTGCGTGGATATTTTTGCAGTTGATGCATCCTCAGTAGGTGGAGTGAAGGTTGGCTCGTAGCTTTTGGAACCAAGTGGTAATTTTGTTCTGGATGAACTACATTTTGGAGAACATAATGCTTAGTTGGTGTACTGGTTCCATGCCCACGGGTGTGGAATTTAATAAAATATCTACTTGTCCATGGGGCAGGTTGCTTCATAAATCTACTTGCCCTGTAAGAAAATCCACTTATCCCTTTCGTGCGATGTAGTGCAGTGGCAAATTATGGCAGCAATGTCATTATATAAGAGCTCTGATATATCCTCTCTGATTATTCCAGGGCTCACACCATACTAGCGTTTGAATACTTGCAACTCCCCTTATGTTGCCACATTTCCACAGATCTACATACTGGGGTTGAAGTTACTGGTAAGCAATAGTTACAGGGAGTAGTGGAGTAGTGTGGCTCACTGGTTAGAGGCGGCAGACCCGGAAGCAGAGGACGGCCCGGGACCAGGGTTCAATTCCCGACGCGGCAGGGTAGTGGACCACGGTCAGCGGACTCGATAATTCTCGCCTCGGTGCCCACTCTAACCAGGGATCACACTCGGCAACTCTGGGCATTAGCTTGCCTCATCTCCACAACGGCCCCCCACATTCGCCGGGGATGCCTGGTTTCACCTTGGAGATACCCAGGAGGGACCATCTCACAGGGATAGCCAGGACGGGTTCCCAGCGGTCTACAGCGCCACGACGCCTCGGCAGCAGTGCGCTTTACAAAAAGACATACATTTACATTTACAGGGTTAGAATGCCCTTTTGAGTCTGTGCAAACCTACTAACCTGCATGTTTTAAGAGTTTTCAACAACTCCTCTCAAATCTTTTCCCATACTTAGAAATGTTGAAAATTTACTCCCGACAATGGCAGACGTAAACCTTCTTCCAGAGTTGGGAAAAAAGTGGCTGGAGGGAAAGTGAGCTTGCAAACACTCAAGATTTTCGCAAGAGCAAATCTACACGCACACATTTGCTCATGCTAAAATGTAGTTCACAAATATTTTCTGGGAGTACTATTTCTGGTCTTGCTTCTGGAAAATCTTGGGAATTCACGAAAGCTGTATAGCTGCACTTAATGCAAAGACATTTACCATGGGTGCACTTTTGAGACATTCTTTAATAATTGGGCCCCTAATTTGGTCTGGCGTTGACCATGACCTTTTGCATTTATTAAAATTCTGTCTCTCGCTCTCCGTATAGGCTGGCTTCACTGCGAGAGATAGCATTTTGCAATGGCGATGTCCATGACAGGACATCGCCATACCCAAGGATACAAGATCTCCAGGAAGGACCGCCCCACCCGCCCGGAAGGAGGAATCGCCATCGTCCACAAATCCACCCTCCGCCTGAGCACACTCCCCGACAAGCCCACAGACCTGATGGAACACCTTAACTTCAAGATACTGGCCAGCCCTACCACCACCCTCCAAAGAACCCTCATCTACCGACCCCCTGGACCCCGCAGACCTTTCGCCAACTCCATCACGGACATCATCTCCCCACATGCCATCGCATCCACCAACTACACCCTGCTGGGAGACTTCAACTTCCACCTCGACAACCAACTGGACCCCAATACCACATCCCTCCTGGACAACCACCACAACATTGGACTCTGCCAGATTGTGACCGAACATACGCACTCAGCAGGACACACCCTCGACCCCCTCTTCAGAACAGGAAACTCCATCACCTTCAGCCACACCACCGAACTCTCATGGACTGACCATTGATGCGTCCACTTCACCTTCAGAATACCCACCATCCACAGACCCCAGCACCTGCTCCCACGAAGAAACAGGACCAGAATCACTGACGACCTGTTCAACTCCTCACTCAGCAACTCCATCCCAACCATCATGGAAAACGACGACCCCAACACCGCAGCCCGAACCCTACACAGATCGATCACCGACAGCGCCAACACCATAGCCCCACCTCAAGAAAAACAACACCCACGCCAAGAAAGCCAGATGGTTTACCACCGAACTTCGAGAATCCAGATGCTCTTGCCACCGCCTCAAAAAGGCCTGGAGGAACACCAAAACCACAGAATCCCACAACAACTTCAGAGCCGCCACCAATGCCCACCACCAACTCATCAGAAAAACGAGGAAAAAAGCGATTGAAGACAGAATCTCCACACACGTGCACAACAGCAAAGAACTCTTCAACATCATCAAGGAGTTCGCCAAACCCATTAGCGAGTCTACTGACATCCCTCCCTCACAAGACCTCTGTGACAAACTCAGCACCTTTTTCCACCACAAAATCAAGAGCATCTACGACAACTTCGACGAAAACAACCAACACACTGAACCCTCACCAACCACCCCGGACAGCCTGAAGCCAGCGATTGCCAACTGGACAGCCCTCACCCCCGAAGACACACTGAAGACAATGAAGTCAATCTACTCCGGGGCCCCCACGGACCCCTACCCCTATCACATCTTCAACAGAGCCACCGACACCATCGCACCCATGCTCCGCCACACCATCAACCACTCCCTGGCGACCATCTCGTTCCCCAACGACTGGAAACACGCAGAGGTTAACCCCCTCCTGAAGAAACCCTCGGCGGAACCCACCAACCTCAAAAAATACAGACCGATCTCCCTGCTCCCGTTCCCAGCTAAAGTCATCGAGAAAGCCACCAACAGCCAACTCGCCAGATTCATCAAAGAGCACAACATCCTCGACTCCTCCCAATCCGGCTTCAGAAAAAACACCAGTACAGAAACCGCCCTCCTCGCCGCAGCAGACAACATCTGTACCCTACTGGACAAAGGAGAAACAGTAGCCCTCATCCTCCTCGACCTCTCTGCGGCGTTCGACACAGTCTCTCACTGCACCCTAATACGCAGACTCCACGACGCAGGGATCCAGGACAAGGCCCTCGACTGGATCCGCTCCTTCCTCTCTGGCAGAACGCAGCAGGTCAGACTCCCCCCTTTTCTCTCGGACTCTACACCAATCATCTGCGGCGTCCCCCAGGGGTCCTCCCCCAGCCCTACACTCTTCAACGTCTACATGGCTCCACTCACCCCCATCGTCAGAACCTACAGACTTAACATTGTGTCATACGCAGACGACATCCAACTCATCCTCTTCCCTATTCAACGAACCAAACACCACCAGACACAACTTTCGAGAAGGCATGGAACCCATGGCCAAAAGGATGAAAAACATCTGCCTACAACTAAACACCAACAAAACAGAAGTATTCATCATAGGCCCAAACCAAGACGCCTGGAATGGCACCTGGTGCCCCCCCCGCCCTGGGAAGCCCGCCCACCCTCACGCACACTACCTGGGAATCCACCTGGATCCCGAGCTCAAAATGGTCCACCAGATCAACTTCGTCTCTTCCTCCTGCTTTCACTCCCTTCGCCTCCTCCGTAAGACCTTCAAATGGATCCGCCTCGAACACAGAAAGACAGTCACTCACGCCCTGGTCACCAGCAGACTCGACTACGGCAATGCACTCTACGCGGGAATAAACAAAAACCTCACCCGCAAACTACAGAACATCCAGAATCAATCAATCAAGATATTTGTAAAGCGCGCTACTCACCCGGAGGGTCTCAAGGCGCTAGGGGAAGGGGGGTCCGCTACTGCTCGAACAGCCAGGTCTTGAGATGCTTCCTGAAGGAGACGTGGTCTTGGGTAAGACGGAGGTGGATGGGGAGGGAGTTCCATGTCTTGGCTGCCAAGTAGGAGAAGGATCTTCCTCCCATGGTGGCTCTTCGAATGCGTGGCGAGTGTGTGGCTGGACGATCGTAGCTGGCGGGTGGGAGTGTAGAAGGTCAGGCGGTTGTTGAGGTACCTGGGGCCCAGGTCGTGGAGGGCTTTGTGTGCGTGGGTGAGGAGTCGGAACGTGATTCTCTTGCTGACGGGGAGCCAGTGAAGATCTTTCAGGTGTCCGGAGATGTGGCTGTGTCGGGGGATGTCCAGGATGAGTCGTGCGGAGGCGTTCTGGATGCGTTGGAGTCCTTTCTGTAGTTTGGCTGTGGTCCCGGTGTAGAGGGCGCTACCGTAGTCCAAACGGCTGGTGACGAGTGTCTGGGTGACCGTCTTCCTGGTTTCGGTGGGGATCCATCGGAAGATCTTACGGAGCATGCGTAGGATGTTGAAGCATGATGATGAGACTGTGTTGACTTGTCTGGTCATCGAGAGGGAGGAGTCCAGGATGAAGCCCAGGTTGCATGCGTGGTCCGTTGGTTTGGGTGCGCTGCCCAGGGTAGGGGGCCACCAGGAATCGTCCCAGGCAGAGGGTGATGGTCCAAGGATGAGGACTTCCGTCTTGTCTGAGTTCAGTTTCAGGCGGCTGTTCGTCATCCACTCGGCTACGTCTTTCATCCCTTCGTGTAGGTTGGTTCTGGCGGTGGCTGGGTCGTTGGTGAGGGAGAGGATCAGCTGGGTGTCGTCGGCGTAGGAGATGATGTTGAGGTTGTGTTGGCGTGCGATGGCTGCGAGGGGGCTCATGTAGACGTTGAAGAGGGTGGGGCTGAGTGATGATCCTTGTGGTACGCCGCAGATGACTTCGGTGGCCTCGGATCTGAACGGGGGGAGGCGGACTCTCTGAATTCTTCCGGCGAGGAATGAGATGATCCACTCCAGGGCCTTCTCTTGGATTCCGATGTTGCGGAGGCGCTGCACCAGGGTGCAGTGGCAGACCGTATCGAATGCTGCGGAGAGGTCTAGGAGGATGAGGGCCGCTGTTTCCCCGTTGTCGAGCAGGGTTCGGATGTCGTCTGTGGCTGCGATGAGGGCGGTCTCGGTGCTGTGGTTGGCTCTGAAGCCGTACTGCGAGTGGTCGAGGGATCCGTTCGTCTCGAGGAAGGTGGCAAGCTGTCTGTTGACGGTCTTCTCGATGACTTTGGCGGGAAACGGGAGGAGCGAGATGGGGCGGTAGTTCTAGAGGTCGGTGGGGTCTGCTGATGGTTTCTTCAGGAGGGCGCTGAGTTCGGCGTGCTTCCAGCTCTCCGGGAAGGTGGCGGTGTTGAAGGAGCAGTTGATGATGTCCCGGAGTTGGGGTGCGATGACGAAGTCGGCCTTGTTGAAGACGTGGTGGGGGCATGGGTCAGTTGGTTATCCGGAGTGGATGGTGTTCCTCGTGTGGATGGTGTCTTCGGTGCTGACCGGGGTCCAGGCGCGGAGGGTAGTGGTGGGGGGCGTCGGTTCGGTGGTTGGGTGCGTGGTCTGTGCGCCGAAGCTGTTGTGTATGTCGGCGATCTTGCGGTGAAAGAACGAGGCGAGTGAGTCGCAGAGGTCTTGTGAGGGAGTGATGTCGTTGTTTCCGGCGCTGGGGTTGGAGAGCTCTTTGACGATGTCGAAGAGTTCCTTGCTGTTGTGTGCGCGGTTGTCTAGTCGTTCCTTGAATGCTGTCCTCTTGGTGATGTGGATCAGCTGGTGGTGTTTGCGGGAGGCGTGCTTGAGGGCGTTCATGTTGTCAGTAGTCGGGTTTTTTCGCCAGGCTTTCTCGAGGGAGCGGCAGTTCTTCTTGGAGTTCTTGAGGTCAACGTTGAACCAGGGGGCTGTCTTGCTTTTGGTCCTGTTGGGATGGTTTTTCAGGGGTGCGAGGTCGTTGGCGCAGTTGGTGATCCACTGTGAGAGGTTGTTGGCTGCTTGGTTGGGGTCCGTTGAGCTGGCAGGAGGGTTCTGGCTCAGTGCTGTGGAGAGCTGGTCGGTGGTGATCTTGTTCCAGCTCCTGCGGGGAACCTGTTGCTGGTGGTGGTGATTCGTGGTTTTTCTGAAGCTGAAGTGGTCTGTCCAGTGGAGTCCGGTGGAGTGGCTGAAGGAGATGTGCTTGCTGGAGGAGAAGACTGGGTCAAGCGTGTGTCCGGCGTAATGTGTGGGGGTGTTCACCAGTTGCTTGAGTCTGAGGTTGGCGAGGTTGTCCAGCAGGGTGGTGGTGTTGTCGCTGTTCTCCAGGTGGAAGTTGAGGTTCCCTAGGAGGATGTAGTCAGCGGAGGGGAGGGCGTGTGGGCTGATGAAGTCTGCGATGTCTTCGCTGAATTGTGTGCGGGGTCCAGGGGGTCTGTAGATGAGGGTGCCTCTGAGTGTGGTCTTGGGGTCGGTGTGAATCTGGAAGTGAAGATGTTCGGCGGCTGTGAGGGTGTCGTCGGAGTTGGTCGTGATGCGGATGGTGTTCTTGTGGACGATGGCGATGCCTCCTCCCGTCTGGTTGACGCGGTCCCTCCGGGTGATCTTGTATCCGTCCGGGATGGCGATGGCGATGTCGGGTGCTGAGGAGGCGTTCATCCATGTTTCCGTGAGGAAGGCGACGTCTGGGGATGTGGTGTCGAGCAGGTTCCAGAGTTCCACGGCGTGTCTGTGGACGGAGCGGGTGTTGAGCAGGATGCACTTCAGGTGGTTGCTGCTGATGCTTGGCTTGGCGGGTGCGGTACGGGTCCGGATGCATGAGAACTTGCAGGATTGCAGGTGAAGGGTCCGTGGGTGCGTCTTGGGACGGCGCGGCAGCAGCCGGGGTTTCGGCCGGTGTTGAGTGCGATGAGAGTGGCGGCGTTGTAGGTCTGGCGGGTGGGCTGGCATCTGCTGGGGCCAGGGGGTATGGCGCTGGGCGTGGGCCAGGCTCGGACGGGCACAGACGGGGTTGCCTTAGGCCGCTGCAAGACTGGTCCTCAACCCGCCAAGACACTGCCACATCTCCCAGCACCTGCGCACACTGCACTGGCTCCCAATCGAGGCTAGAGTCACCTTCATGATGCTCACCCACGCACACAAGGCCCTACACGACACCGGACCAGCATACCTGAACAGCCGACTCAAATTCCACGCACCCCAAAGGACCAAATGATCAGCCCAGCTCTCCTACGCCGTGGTCCCCTGCACCAGAAAGACCAGATCGGGAGTCTGCTCCTTCTCCTTCCTCGCGGCCAGAGCCTGGAACGCCCTTCTGCTCCACCTCAGACAGACATCGCTCCCCATCTTCGCAAGAAACCTCAAAACCTGGCTCTTCGACTGACCCCCTCCTTGACGGACTGGAACCTGCATCCACCCCCTGCGCCTTGAGACCCTTACAGGTGAGTAGTCACGCTCAATAAATGCCTGATTGATTGATTGATCTCTTTCAAAAGGAGCATATCGGCACAAGTAGTTGTGTTCTGTGCCAGTAACTACTGTGGCAGAGTGTGCTTTTTGAGACCAAAATTTTTTTTCGCTTTTGCCAATGTTGGTTATAATGGTGAAGGCCCGGCAGTTCCCACATCAATAAGGTTTTACAAAAACCATGCCAAACCAATTCCCACATTGACAAAACTAAAAAGCGGACCACAAATTTCAGACCTACCGCCTTTGCCAATGCTTGTTTATTTTTGTTCCCCATAATCTTATTGAAACTGGTTACACTGGTTTTCCATTATGAATATTGTTGGGAAATACTAGAATGCATCAACACGTTACTAAATGTTGCTGCAAAGAAATTATACCTCAAAATTTACAGCAAATTTAGCTAAATGTTTTTTTCCTGCTTTCATTTTTTTTATGAACATTTTATTCTGAAAGCAAAGAATACTCAATCTTGCTTTCAAGCTTCTGCAAATATTTGCATAAAACCAGAGAGCGTTCTGGGAACATTATACATAGCCTCATATTGCTAAACTGTCACTGCCAGTAGTCCAGTCAGAGCTTACAACATTTACTTAGAGCACTCACCTTAATAAAGGCTTTAGATTAATGAACCATAAATACAAGTTTGAACAACATTAACATAAGGACAAAAATATTACCTTAACTGCAGACAGTGATCCATAAGTGGTACTGCAAACTGGCAGCCAAGGGGTTTGTGCTGCAGGGGGTTGGGCCTACTTGTCCCAGGGACAAAATACACATGAAAATGTAATCTCCTTGACCCCAAACAATATGTCCTGGGCGTCGGGCAATACGAATTCTACATCCCTGCATGCCAATTGTGTGTAGGGCTGAGGAAGTTTTAAAAGGTTAATAATGGTTTCCTTTCATCAAATGGGGCTTCTTGATTTCAGAGGCAATTAAGTATTTTTGTAATGAAGAATTTCTTTTGTGGCTGTATGTTTAACACTAGTGCATTAAGAGTCAGAGTGTAATATAGTGTTTAGAGTGACAGTTAGTAGTAGCAGGATTGGTAAAGAGTGTAAATGTGTAAGCCTCACCAGCAGGTACTAAAACTGGCCCTGCAAGAACATGCACGGTGGAAACATTTGAGCAGTCAGTGAGGATGTAGTTGAGAAGTAGAATATTTGCCCTGCGGGAGGTATTGTGTTGGAGGTCTATTATCTTTCTTACACCAAAACCTGTCAGCAAACATTTATTCCATCAGAAAAGATCTCCACAGTGGTCAGTTAAGCATTAAGCACACATTGTGAGCACATTTCTTAACAGTTAGTGGAGGAAGAAAGCAATGTTTAGTAGAGGTTTGTGTTTCTGATCAAGGTGGTGGAATGGAGTTCAGTATTTAGTCCGTCAAATGAAACGTTATTACAAATTGTACAAGATACAAGCATTGTCAACAACGGTCGCAATTAGAGAACTTGAGCAGTACATTCTTGTGCACACCAGAGTTACAAATACAGCTATAATGGAGTAAATAATAGTGCAACATATGGAACATAAAGCAGGGTACAACGTATTGTCGAGACACTCTACACAGTGTGTACTAGTCCCTCTCCAATAGATAAGGGGGATGAATGGATGGCTCCCTATCTCTGTGCAATATTGTGCTTAGCCAGCGCCGAATCCAGGGCCAGCCAGATCTTGAAATAACAAGGCCACGTCTCCTTCCCTGTGATATTAAGGAGCTGCCATTTGGCCTCCACCGGTCATCCATCCTTATGAAGTTGATAAAGACACTGTAAAAAGATTAGGCACTGGGTACTCCTGACTCACAGGTATGCAAGTCTTTGGGAAGTATGGCATTTGAATATATATAACGATTCCTCGTTTACATCTGCTGCTCCAAACAAATGAGAGCAGACCCAAGTATTGTGCATATCTTTTTGTTTTATTCACGCACAAACAGCCTCGCCAGTACGCGTTTGGGTAGTTGCCTGCCTTGATCACATGACAGCGTTAGGAAGTATGATCGCCTTAATTAAAGTGACAGTGCATACCAGTTAATTGATGGAAATGGAAGAAATATGTGCTTGAATGCTTAAGTTATTCTAAGAACGTTGGTGATACAATTATTGGCTTAAATGCATATTGTACATCTATAAAATGTACTTCTAAATTACTTTAAATACATAAAATGAAAACAAAAATCCAGGTCTAGTAATAATACATCTTACTACAATTTCCTTGGCACAAATGCTGCTATGGACAATCACCAATATCTCACTTATTTCCAAATCTCATCATATAATTGATTAAAATATAAAAGTGCCTACCAATGTAAATACCTTAGAGAAGTGCTAAAACCAATGAAACGGGATAGTGCTAAAACTAATAAAAAACGAATTTCGGAATATATGTATCCACAAATGTCAGGGGCATCATGTATTGATAATGTCTTTTTGTGCACTACTGGGCATGCCCTGGCAATAAATCTTTAGTGCAAAACATAGCCTGTGCAAACTAAGCAAGCATATATGAGGGACAGGATTAAACCTAATAATTATGCAATTGATTTCCACAGTTGTAAACATAGACATAGAATATGTAGCTAAATAAATGCATATAAATATCAATAAATATACAACTCAATTGCTAAAACATGGATATATACTCTGATCCATACCGTCCCTACTACATAAAATTCATTAGTTTATGTTCTATGTTTAGAAATGATCCTTGAATATATTACAGATTGCAAATAGCTGGACAGTTTTTTAGACACCAGTTTTGAGGATAATATTAAAAACAATAAATAAACAGGTTCAGTTTGGGCTTGAGGTCCAATTTTCTGCTAGCCTTATGGCTAGGCTTATGGAGGCAAGGGGATTTAGTATGGAGGTTTCATAAGTAAGTATAAAGGTCCTCACTTGTATTCAGGCCCTCCGGATGTTTGGTATCCAACTCGAATATATATTGAGTTTCCAGGCGTCTTAACTTCGCTTCCCTGTTTCCCCCTCTTTTTTCTGCAGGTATCGCATCTAATACATAATATCTAAGATGCTTGAGATTACTTTCATGTTGTTCTTTAAAGTGTCTCACCACAGGGTAGCTAAGGTCATTGTTAGTAACTGCCCATGTGTGTTGTAGGATCCTTTTATGTACTGCCAATTTGGTGCTACCAATATATTTTAAATCACAGCTACATTCTAGAACATAGACAGCATACTCTGTTCTGCAGGTCAAATGTTGATTGATGGTTCAAGGGCTATTATTAAAAGTTGCGCAATATAAAGATTTATTAACACCAAACTGACATGCCTTACAACTTGTGCATTTAAAATATATATATGGCATGGCTAAGCGCCAGCAAAGATGGCTGCTTAGTAGAAAGCTCCGTCGAAGCTAAGCCCGATTCCCCAGAAATCCGGCAATTATCCTGCATGCAGCACTAAGACCAGGTCGGCGGATCCTCGCTATAGCCCGCAGCACCGGATCCCGCAATCCGGAGACTCGGAGACGTCCCTGTTGCCGCAGTGTGCCGGAGGCAGGACGATACGCCTGGGAGCGGCTGAGGGGCGTGAAGCGAGCGCCTCCGGCTATCGCCTACGCGTCGCCCCGGTTTGGGGCCTGTGGTTGTGCTTGCCGTCGGGGGCGCGGCTGGCCCTTCGCGCCCCCTGTTGAGTCCGCACTACCGGCGAAGAGGGACCATGTTCCTGGTGTGCACCAGGGGCTGATGGGGGTGCCCTCTCCTACGTTGATGGCACCGCATTGTGTTTCATGCCTAAGGATCTTCAGCCTCAGATTGAAGTGGTTAGTGAAGCAGGATTGAAGAAACTTATTCAGCTCAGGAGAGTGAAAGAGTCAGTGGGCATGTTCAACTAGCTACTGCATGCAGGTACAACATTATCTGTGGAAACTACAAACCGTCTCTTGGATTTAATATGTTTTTATGGAGACAGAGAGCTGCCTCGTGGGGACCAACCAGAGGAAGCGGAGGCCTTCGACCTAGAAGACGCAAATCATAAGGCGCGGCCGACGTGGCGGTCCGGGAATCGAGCGGCTGCATGAGTCGTCCACCCTGAACCCGGGCCGGGAAACGTCGCACCTTCGCCCGGCGGGAGCGCCGACCTCTGGGAGCAGACCCTGCATTAGAGCCCTCATCAGGCCTCAAGAACTCCTGTATGGACATTGGGCGGTTGGACTAAGCCCAGAGGTTGGCGGTAAGAAAGGATCGCAGCTTGCTGCATGCCCCTGCGAGAATCACAAGCCGATGTGGAACTGTTAATGACCCAGGCCTTGCATTCATGATCATGCCTGCACCGGCCCGGCGGCCCAGGACAGTATGGCTGTTCCGCAATAGGCCAATGGGCACTCCTCTACGCATGCCGCAGTGAGATATAGCCGAGACCTGATCTCCACTGCCCCTTTGTTGGGAAACCTAGTATAGAAGGGGGACAGAGTGTCTGGCGGCCTGCGACGGAGTGGGGGTATCGCGGCTCACCCTGCAAAGAACATTATTGGCTGTATTACGATCTGGCTGCACAGGCCATTGTACAGGGAAGGGGCCCCAGAAAAGTGCGTCTATTCTCCCTCCCTGCGGGCCGGAGTGTGGACTGGGTGCTGATGGCAGATGAGGAGGACCTGGGCGAGGGAAGACGCGCGTGCCTGACTGGGACGTATAGGTCTACCCTGCTGTTCGCGGGTGAAAACTGTAAACGGGGGCTGCGCAGGTATATCACGGTGAGACGAATCCGCCGGACGAAACAGAGTGCTACCCGCTTGAGTAACGTGAAAAGATAAGGGAAGTGAGCGCACTGTATTCCCTGGTAACCAGTGGTCTGCAGAGGGGCTCACAAGATGAAACCTAAAAGGGGCGGCGGCTGCCCAGAAGAACAAGCTCGACAAGTATGCGATCCCGAGGTCAGCCCACAGACAGAGGGTGTGGCGGGGGAGCAACCAGCAACGGCGGAACCCTCCTTGGCTTCCATAATGGAGGCTATACAAACCCTAGGGACCACCCTCGAGACAAAGATCGACAAACTTTCCATTGAAATGAACCTTTTGCAGGCGGATCTCAACAAAACTTCGGACAAGGCCAGAAGTAATGAAACGGATATCAGGGAGCTCCAGGCCTCCTCTAAGAAACTCGAACAGAGGGTTAACGAGCTGGTCCACCAGCACCGTCAAGTAGCCTTGAAGCTCGAAGACCAGGAAGGGAGGGCCCGACGGAACAACGTCCGCATAGTGGGTGTTCCGGAGGGTTCGGAAGGGCCTAGTGTGGACTTATTCCTCGAGGATCTGATTCTTAACTGGCTGAAACCGAAAAGGCTCTCTGCTATGTTCTCCGTTGAAAGGGCGCACCGTGCGCAGATCCCTAGGCCCATGCCTGGAGCCCCGCCGCGAACCATCATCGCGAAAATCCTCAACTATAGGGATCGGGATGCCATCCTGCAAGCGGCCAGACAGATGGGAGATCTCAAATATGAGAACGCTGTAGTCAGGTTCTTCCCAGACTTCACGCTCAAGGTGCAACTGGAGCGGCGATCTTTTGATGGAGTGAAAGCGGTGCTTCAGGGTAAAGGTATCAAGTACAAGATGTTCTTCCCAGCAAAACTCAAAGTAATTGATGGCAGTAAATCCTCCTTCACCGCGCCCTCGGAGGTTCAGGACTGGCTGGACAAAGTAGCATCGCAGATGCGGCGGGGGACGACTGGAGCAAACCCGGCCCTAATCACAGGGCTCCCTGGATAGCAGGTCTGATACGGACAGGACAAGTCAGCGCTCATGGCGATCACGATCCCGCAGCCCAGACATGGATGGCGCATAGAGAGTTAGCTGCACGACGGGGATCGGAGGGCTGCGTTCACAGAGGGTTGCCGACTGAACTGTAATGTATAATTTTTCTGTGATCTTTGGGGGGGGGGGGGAGAAGGCTTACTCGGAACTGTACTAATGGCATAGGAGCTGCTTTCTCCTCGCAGGGAAGGGCGTTAATTTACAGGGGAAGAGCCAGAGACATCGTCTAACTTTAAAGACTCGCATTGCACGGGCGGATTGTTCATCCGGCCACGGAACATTGAGAGACACATCCGATAGAGAGGATCGGGGAAGTGCTGCAGGGGACATAGGTGCCTGGTTTTGGTGTGCATGCATATGTCTGAAGAGTTATCACAGATATGGGGAATGGCGCTCAGTGGCTGGAGCTGGTGCTAGCGCACTTCCTACCTAACAGTACTGGGGGGGGGGGGGGGGTTCACACCTTCCCCTATTTGGGGCGAAAGGCGATCTGCTAGTTGGGGATGTGGGTAGTTGTAAACCTACGTGGCAGGGTAGCAGGGTGGGAGGGGATGCGGGGGGGGCCTGCAGTTCAATGGTTCTTTGGGGCGGGTTTGTGAGGTTCGAAGGGGTGGGGGGGGGGATTTGGTTGGTTGTGTTGGGAATGTTGCGGTGGGACGGGGCAGTGTTGCAGGCACTATCGAAAACGTACTGACATAGCATTCAGAGATGACTTCGAGGTGGGATAAGATCCTTAGTTGGAACGTCAATGGGTTGGGAGACAAGCTCAAGCGAGGCATAGTACTCCAATTCCTTAAACCGCACCTCCCACATATTGCCTTCTTGCAAGAAACGCACCTCATTGGAAACATGTGCCACGCCCTGAACAGATGGGGTTATAAACTTGCTGTACATGCCGGCTTCACCACGGGATCCCACGGTTTGGGCATCTTGGTACGCCGTAACTTTCCAATGGTTATTGAACACTCACAGACGGATCCACTGGGCCGCAATGCGGTGCTCACGGGAAAGTGGGAAGGACGCACACTTAACTTAGTGATGGTCTATATCCCACCGGTTCTCCAAAATCAATCCTACCAGGACCTGAGCAAACTTCTCCTTTCCCTCCCCGAGGGGCAGCTTCTAATTGGGGGGGGAGGGGGGGGACTTTAATGCAGTGGTGTCAGGGGAACTGGATAGACACTCGCCTCGACACACCGCGGCGGGACACATGTGGCTCTCCAATCTTTTGGAGGCGGTTGGGTTAGTTGATATATGGCGTACACGCCACCCCAATCTACGGCAGTAAACATTCATTTCAGGACCCCACCATACATTTTCCAGAATAGATCATCTCCTTACTCCTTTGCAGCACGACACCACGGTTCAAGAGATTAAGCACCTGGCGCGAGGTATATCGGACCACTCCCCTCTGTGGGCGTACTTAACCATTGGGGAACAAAGAGTAGGAAGCGTGGCACCCATAAACCCTTGGCACTTACGCAATCCCGCGATCAAGGGTAAGATCGTCTGTTCGATAGTGCAATATTTCAATGATAACGTTGGGACAGTGAACTCCCCTGCTATCCTTTGTGAAGCATTTAACACCGTAGTGAGAGGTGAAGCCCTCTCCCAAATTGCTGGCCAACGTAAAGAAGGGAGGCGCAGATGTCTGCCATCGAACGCGATCTTCTCGCGCTAGAGGGGGAAGCACAGGTGAACGGGACCCTAGAGACTCAGCATCAAATGCAGCTTAAAGCGGCTGAGTATAAGGACCTAGCTACTGAGGCCGCTAAAAACCTAGCGAGAGATAGGAGGCCGACTATGATCAAGAAGAGAAAGCGGTCAAGTTAACTGCCTGGTTGGACAAAAAGCAGAAAAACTGAGAGGGTGGTGGCCGAGCTTCAGACTTAGGGGGGCCCCCCATTACTGAACCTCAGGAGATAATGAACGAATTTGCAGCACATTTCAAATGAGTATATAGCAGAGGAACGGACCGATCGGAGGAGGATTCCTTCGTACTCTTAGCCGACATAAAATTGCCCATACTTACCGAGGATGAAAGGGAGACATTGGATGGCGAACTCACCATCGCCGAATTGGCAAAGGCTATTAATGACCTGCGGCCGGGGAAAGCCCTGGGTCCCAACGGCCTCCCTATTGAATTATACAAGCTCAACCCTGACTGCTTGGGCCTGCATCTTAAAAATATATTTGAAGATAGTAGAACTCTGGGGAGGTACCGGGGGACCAACGGGTCGCCACCCTGGTGGCTATCCCTAAAGAAGGAAAACCTAGGGACATGTGCACTTCATACAGGCCAATATCGTTATTAAATGCGGAGCCCAAAATACTGGCGAAACTCCTTGCAAATAGGATTAAGCCAATAATAACCAAATTGATTCATCCAGACCAATCGGGCTTCATGCCGCACCGTAACACAGCGCTCAATCTGAGACGGCTCCACGGGGTGATGGGACGCTGCCACATGCTTCAGGAGGATGCGGTCGTGGTATCGCTGGATGCTGCTATGGCATTCAATACGCTTAAATGGCCTTATACGATGGCGGTCCTTAGACGGTTGGGCTTCGGTCCCAATTTCATTGGGTGGGTGCGCCTCCTCTATACTGAGACATTAGCCCAGGTGGTTGTGAACAACAAGATCTCCAAGATTTTCATACTGGAGAGGGGGACGCGACAGGGTTGCCCCCTTTCACCATTGCTCTTCGCCCTCTGCTTGGAGCCCCTTGGATAAGACAAGACCTCTCATTAGGAGGGCTAAGATGGACAGATGGGTGGTGAGGATCTGATCTCGCTATATGCTAATGACATCCTGTTGTATCTTGCCTCCCCCTCTAAATCCCTCAGAGTGGCTCTAGATATCTTTACAAGCTTTGGGAAAAACTCGGGGTACAGTATTAACTGGGGGAAATCGTTACTCTACGTACTACGCGGCTCCCCCCCGTCCATTCCGTGTGACTGCCCGATCTAGATAGCCACGGAAGGGTTCAGGTACCTTGGCATTTTTATCTCAAGGGATGTCGCGGCCCGTTACGAAAAGAACCTCTTGTCACCTCTGCAACGGTTCCAAAGGGAGACGGCCATCTGGAAGACGCTCCCGCTGTCGTTATTGGGTCAGGCAGCGCGGTTTAAAATGATGGCGCTGCCGCGGTTTTTTTACGCCCTCCAAAATTACCCTGATTTAGTCCCACATAAGTATTTTGCGACTATTGAGGCCACACACAGAGACCTTCTTTGGAGTGGTATGCCACACATATCACTTTCAAAACTTACACTGGGGTGGTACGACGGGGGTATTGCACTTCCCGACATCCGTAAATACTACTGAGCAGCACATCTCTCGGCTATCAATCAGGGCAACTATGGGAGTGGGGATGATCCCGGATATGGGATGGACAGGTGGCTCCTCCCTGGGAGGGAACTTTGAGGCCGCACTGTACTCAAAACCGAACAAGTACCATCTTACAGGGCCCACAAAGCACACTGTCCAACTTTGGCACATTGTGAGCCGGAGACTGAGATGGGACGACAAACTCACACTGGTGACTCCGCTCTGGGTTTCAGAGAAGCTGGGCTCCCTGGATCACACCAAAGGATTTCACAATTGGGACCTGATCGGGATCTCCCATATAAGGGACTTGTGGGGGCCTACTGGAGTGGTGTCCTTTGCCTCCCTACAGCAAACTTATGAACTGGCGCAAACAGAGTTCTTCCGGTACCTGCAGATCAGACACTCGCTCTAATCAAACATACCACAAGGAACAATGCTCCCTGAATCCTCACCTTTAGAGGACAGACTGCTCGATGGTCATTTGCCGGAAAGGGCGATCTCTTCAACGAACAAAAAGCTTATTCACCATACTCCTGACCCATTAATTGCGCTACGTAGAAAATGGGAGGCTGATGGTTTGGAGATTGATAATGAGGAATGGAGAGAGGCACTTTCATCCCACAAAAAGGTGGCGATCACGGCAAAGCGGAGGTTGATTCAACTTAAAATACTACACCGTGTATACATCACAGGTACGCGACTAGTGCGGATGTGGAGGAGTGCGGACGGGCTGTGTAGAAGACGGTGTGGGGAGATGGGGACATTTCTCCACATAATATGGGAATGCCCTCAAATACAAACATACTGGAGGCAGGTACACGACCGTATGAGTGCGGTCTGGGGGGTAAAATTACGACCTGAAGTTAAAAGGTGCCTCTTGAACATCTGGGAGCCCACTGATCTGCCAGTTAAAGGGAGGCTGTGGGCAACACTGGGTCAGGCCATTGCAAAATGAAACATAGCACGCCTGCAGGGAGCGGGGGCACCTCCAATGATTAGCGAATGGAAGAAGGGCATGGACTGGTGCATGCTGCAAGAGAAAACAGTTTATTCTGCACGGGGTGCCCGAGGAAATGGGTGGCGGTCTGGTCAAAATGGAATGAATACCGGGGGAATTTGTGCGAACCTCCCATGCTCCCTTCCCTGGACGAACCACTTACATTATAATGCTGATGTACTGCTACATGTTTGACTACCACTATCCTTGAAGTGATCTTTCTGTATACCAATCCGGAGCTGCAACACTGTACAACATATATGTGCAAATGTAACAAGACCAACAAGTTTATTTTTTGGTAAATAAAAAGCTTTAAAAAAAATATATATATATATATATATATATATATATATATATATATATATATATATATTTATTATCTACTGGCGGAACGAACTGCGTTAAGTGGGCGCGCACACCACAAATGGCGTAAAGTAACTTAGCATTTACAAAACCGTACAAATTCACTGAAAAAACCATAGGTTTCACACACGTTATAGTTAGGAATTAGCATTTAAAAAACCTTGCAAATTCACTGAAAAAACCATAGGTTTCACACATGTTATAGTTAGCTGGACATTTTACTGATAAAAAAACCAATGAAATTCCCCCGTTATAGTTACTGTAGGCAACTATAACTCACGCGACCGTAATCCTCTGCTGATGACATATATGTCTTTATGAAAAAAAAATATTTGTAATATATGTATAGCTAAAATTTAATGGAAGAAGACATGGGCAAATAAGTGTCTAAATACAGTATTAGCATCAGCAGAGGATTACGGTCGCGTGAGTTATAGTTGCCTACAGTAACTATAACAGGGGAATTTCATTGAATATATATATATGAATATATATATATATATATGAATATATATATATATATATATATATATATATATATATATATATATATATATATATATATATATATATATATATATATATATATATATATATATATATATATATATATATATATATATATATATACACATATCCTACTGGCGGTCGCCAGTAGGTAGTTATAGTTAGGACCCTGTTTCCATAGGAAAACCGCAACATTCTATTTTGAATAACTTTGGCGCCGGTCGACGAATCCTCGCGAAATTTTCAAAACTAATGGGGCGCTACGCTCCGCTCCTACCCTGAAAGTCTCGGGGGGATTCGTCAAGCGGGGGCTGAGATAAAAGGGGGGTCCCAAAACGCGTTTTTCCCATGCATTTTTCCATAGGACCTTTAGACACAGCTACAGCCTGAACGGCTGAACAGAGTTCCTTGAAATTTGGCAGAGAGGTAGTCTACAGGTCAAGGAAGTGCCTTTTGTAGGTTTGGTGTAAATCTGTTCAGTAGATTCTGAGAAAATAGCCTTTAAAATCAATATATATATCTGAGCCAGCTTACGGTGCGCTTACGGTAAGCTTACCGTACGCGTGCGGTGACGTGCGCGAGCGCGATTCTGATTGGCTGTTAGATCTTAGTAAACATTCGAATCGTTCGAAACCAGGAAGCGGCGGCCGCCATTTTCTCTCTCGCACTCTTAAGGGATGAGGAAAAACAAAGGCAAAAAACATGAAACGGGACTGTTTAGACAGCTCCTTACCACCTAGCCTTGATTAATGGGTCCCCACAATTCCCCCATGGGCAAAAATCAATTTTTTTTTTTTCGAAAAATCGTCGATTACGCTTACCGTACGCGTACGTTAAAAAAAATCAAATAAAAAAAAAATATTATCCACACTCTCCCCACCCCGTGTGCAAACGGTGCCTGTGGCCAAATACAGATGTTAAAAATGTAAAAGCTTACCTTTCACAGCGAAGCGCATAATATGTCCTCCAAGTGCGCACGGTGCGCGAAGCGCATCGTGCGTACATGGCCCATCCACGGCACTAACTGCGTAAAGTGTGCGCGCGGTGCGCGAAGCGCACCGCGTGCTCACTGTGCGCGCACGGAACGAACTGCGTTAAGTGGGCGCCACCCCGTGTGCAAATGGTGCCCGAAGGGCACCATTTGTGCATGGCATATCATATTTGTAGAAAATGTAAAAGCTTACCTTTCACAGCGAAGCGCATAATATGTCCTCCATGTGCGCACGGTGCGCGAAGCGCATCGTGCGTACATGGCCCATCCACGGCACTAACTGCGTAAAGTGGGCGCGCGGTGCACGAAGCGCACCGTGCGCGCACAGAACGAACTGCGTTAAGTGGGCGCGCACGCCACGAATGGCGTAAAGTAACTTAGCATTTAAAAAAACCTACAAATTCACTGAAAAAACCATAGGTTTCACACACGTTATAGTTAGGAATTAGCATTTAAAAAACCTTGCAAATTCAGTGAAAAAACCATAGGTTTCACACATGTTATAGTTCGCTGGACATTTCACTCGTAAAAAACCAATGAAATTCCCCCGTTATAGTTAGTGCAGGCAACTATAACTCACGTGACCGCAATCCTCTGCTGATGCTAATACTGTATTTAGACACTTATTTGCCCATGTCTTCTTCCATTAAATTTTAGCTATACATATATTACAAATATTTTTTTTTCATAAAGACACATATGTCATCAGCAGAGGATTGCGGTCACGTGAGTTATAGTTGCCTGCACTAACTATAACGGGGGAATTTCATTGGTGTTTTACGAGTGAAATGTCCAGCTAACTATAACATGTGTGAAACCTATGGTTTTTTCACTGAATTTGCAAGGTTTTTTAAATGCTAATTCCTAACTATAACGTGTGTGAAACCTATGGTTTTTTCAGTATATATATATATATATATATATATATATATATATATATATATATATATATATATATATATATATATCACTGAAAAAACCATAGGTTTCACACACGTTATAGTTAGGAATTAGCATTTAAAAAACCTTGCAAATTCAATGAAAAAACCATAGGTTTCACACATGTTATAGTTAGCGGAAATTTTACTGATAAAAAACCAGTGAAATTGCCCCGTTATAGTTAGTGCTGGCAACTATAACTCACGCGACCGCAATCTTCTGCTGATGCTAATACTGTATTTAGACACTTATTTGCCCATGTCTTCTTCCATACATTTTTAGCTATACATATATTACAAATATTTTTTTTTCATAAAGACACATATGTCATCAGCAGAAGATTGCGGTCGCGTGAGTTATAGTTGCCAGCACTAACTATAACGGGGCAATTTCACTGGTTTTTTATCAGTAAAATTTCTGCTAACTATAACATGTGTGAAACCTATTGTTTTTTCATTGAATTTGCAAGGTTTTTTAAATGCTAATTCCTAACTATAACGTGTGTGAAACCTATGGTTTTTTCAGTGAATTTGTACGGTTTTTTAAATGCTAAGTTACTTTACGCCATTCGTGGCGTGCGCGCCCACTTAACGCAGTTCGTTCCGTGCACGGTAATATTTTAATTTTTCGTAATTTTTATAAGCCATGCACAAATGGTGCCCTTCGGGCACCATTTGCACACGGGGTGGAGAGAGTGTGGATAATTTTTTCTTTTATTATTTTTGTTTACAATATTTAGTTTTTTTCACCTCTAATAAGCCCTGTACATTTCGTGGCCTCCGGCCACCAAAAGCACAGGGGGTGGGATGAGTGTGGATAGTGTTTTTTTTATTTCCATTATTTTAACGTACGCGTACGGTAAGCGTAATCGGCGAAATTAGCGAAAAAATAAAAATTGCATTTTTGCCCTTGGGGGGGTCTTTGGGGACTCCCTCAACATGGCTATGTGTGTGGGAGTTGTCTTTACAGCCCCTTTATATGATTTTTGACTTTATTTTACAATGTAACTCTCAGTGCGAGAGAGAAAATGGCGGCCGCCGCTTCCGGGTTTCTGCCGATTCGAATGTTTACTAAGATCGAAGAGCCAATCAGAATCGCGCTCGCGCACGCCACCGTACGCGTATGGTAAGCGTACCGTAAGCGCACCGTAAGCTGGCTCAGATATATATATTGATTTAAAGGCTATTTTCTCAGAATCTACCGAACAGATTTACACCAAACCTACAAAAGGCACTTCCTTGACCTGAGGACTACCTCTCTGCCAAATTTCAAGTAAATCTGTTCAGCCGTTCGGGCTGTAGCCCTGTCTAAAGGTCCTATGGAAAAATGCATGGGAAAAACGCGTTTTGGGGCCCCCCTTTTATCTCAGCCCCCGCTTGACGAATCCCCCCCGAGACTTTCAGGGTAGGAGCGGAGCATAGCGCCCCACCTATTTTGAAAAATTCGCGAGGATTCGTCGACCGGCGCTAAAGTTATTCAAAATAGAATGTTGCGGATTTCCTATGGAAAAGGGGTCCTAACTATAACTACCTACTGGCGACCGCCAGTAGGTAATTAATATATATATATATATATATATATATATATATATATATATATATATATATATATATATATATATATATATATATATATATATATAGATGTGTGTATTTCTTTGTGGACGCGTTTGTGGGTCACTGCATAGTTTTCATATGGGTTGTTTTATAGGATGATGGTGGATCTCTGTTCTGTTTGTCTGTCACAGTATGCAAATATTGTCATGGCTATTTTGTCTACAGGTGCTTCATTCTTAAAATATATCTAAAATAAATAGTTATGAAAATGCACAGATGAATTGACTTCAATTGCAGCAGTTGGAGGTCCGAGATTATGCAATACAACTTTAAATCTCTGTGTGTTGTCTCCTTATACATGAATACCCTTTCTGTGTGGTTATGTAACTGTGTGTTTGTTGCTTTACTCCTACTGTAGAACATATGATAAAACCTTTTTTTTAAAACTGACTCTCTCAAATGCACTACTCGGTCTCATCCTATACCTCATTCTACTACTATGATCTCCAACGTAACCTCTGCTGGACTCGCTCTTCCTCTACCCCTCCTTGCCTCACCCAAAGCCTCTTTTTTACTATTGTGATCTCCCAAAACAACTCTCTCTAAATTCTTCCCACATGAATCCCTCCTATGACTCATCCCAACCCTCATTTTACTACTATGATCTCAATAATCCCTTTCTAGAGAGACTTCCCTCCTCCATCTCTCCTTTACGCATCTCAAACCTCATCTTACTATGATCTCCCAAATAAACACTTTTTAGACTCTTCCCTCTTCTATCCCGCCATTATCCTACTCAATCCAGACGAACAGACTTGCATGTCCACCACTCAAATTAACTCATATTTCCATATACTAATCCACCATTAATCCTTCGAGTAGCATGCTACTCGAAGAAAAGCATTTTGACGCCTTGTCAGGGGTACAAGCGCTATATAAATACAATTACCATTGTGACTGTAGGGTATTATGTTTTTTCTAGCCTACTTCATTCAGCATAGCCATGTATTCAATTGCATTTGTTAAATGTGCGGGACATCTATTGCAACAATGTGATTTTTCATAAATGGGAATAGCCTGGTTGTACTCGATAAACACACTCACATATCAAGGTAGAGTATTAGGGAAAGTTGAACAAAAATCACTATGAAAAAACATTGCAAGTGAACAGAGACTCTGAAATGTATTGGTAATAATCCCACATGAATTAGTAGTAATGGCTTCCTGACATTAAACACAAGCAGTCATTAACATGCAAATAACCACTCAAAAGTGGTTGGCATCACCACATGGCACTTACGTTAGTTCCTGCTTCTTATGGTAGGTTGAGTAGTTTAGCTTAAACTTCTTCAGCTAGAAAATGAAATAAATGAATAATTTAAAAAAGGAACCGCCCCTATCAAACATAAATGGTACTAATGAACACCTCTTACCAGTGGTATTCAAAGTAACACATCTCATGGGTGAGAATCAACAAAAACTAAGACAAAGCATTTGGTAAGATATGTTCAAAACTTCACAAAGAAGTGAAACAGAAAAGAACATGGGTCCTTCAAATGTATTTACCAGTATAATACTAAAGATTATATTTAATTGTGTTATTGCGGTTTATATTAAAGGAAGACAAGTGGCAGATTGAGTATGAAAACAACAGTGGATGCTAAAGTAATATTTAGTAATCATGGATCACGTATAATACACCAGCCCTTAATAAATGGGGGAAGGTCATAATAAAGAGCCCTTTGATGAAACGTCCGGTGGATCGCG
Organism: Triturus cristatus; assembly: GCF_964204655.1. Taxonomy (NCBI): domain Eukaryota; kingdom Metazoa; phylum Chordata; class Amphibia; order Caudata; family Salamandridae; genus Triturus; species Triturus cristatus. The sequence continues at coordinate 392,448,331 of NC_140588.1, forward strand.
CAAATAGTGGCAGTTCAGATTGGAACCAAGGGTTGATGTATTGAAGATGCAGAAGTAATACATTCTTGGGAACTGTGATTGCCTAGAGGAAGCAAGGTTCTCTGCGACTTGCCATGGGGTTAGCTGAATCTATGTGAATGGCTCATCGGCATATGCAGTAGAGTAATAGGCATAACAAGGGAAGTCATCAACTATACCCTCGAGGGAGAGGCAGCAGACAACCCGGGAGCCGGAAAGCTCCAATACACTGCTCACGTATCTGGAGGTCTAGGAAGTGGAGAGAACCCACGGTTCCCACCGCCAGGACCCAGGAGACGGGCTGTGGCCAGAGGCAACGCACTCATTTTGGTGGGGGTGGTGAGGCAGTTGAAAGACAGCCTAGGGACTCAAGATATTTCCTGCATGCCACACTGGGCATAATTGCTGAATGGTGGAAACACAAACTTTTGGTACTGATAGCACTTATTGTATGTACAAAGCAGCCCAAGTAACCAGGTCATTTGGGGTTTCTTTTTGAGGATATTCTGCCACTGGCTCGCAGAACAGAGACTGGGAGGAGTTCCTACCTGACAGTGAAGAACTCAAAAGCAAAGACAGACCAAAAGCACAACCAACAACCCTTATGAGACAGGCTTAGACTGTTGTACTTGCTGGACTATCCCCGAGATAGCCGTGCTGATGGTAAAAAACAGCACCTGCGAAAGTGCCTTGCACACGGCTGTTGTTCCTGCTGCCACCTGGACTTTGCTGGTTTGGGTTGGGAACACAGCCCCTAGCATCCCCAACAGTCGCGCTTGCTGACAGGCGCTGGAGCACTATATAACCTGAAAAGGCGTCCCGGGCGAAGCCCGACCGAGGCTGGTCTGGGCCACCCCTCTTTCGTTGGACATTAGAGGCACCAGAGGTCAGCGCCAGGCAGGGTAGGGTGAGCGAGCTCTATTTTAATTTTGAACATTCATTGAAACACCACGTTCCTCTATATTAAAACTGCCTGACCTGGTTTAGGGACTTATCTTGGTCAGATTCCGGTCTGCATTTCAACTGTGAAATACAGGGAAACAAAAGTGCGGTGGGGGGAGGCTCAAGTGTTGCAAACAAGTCTACTGGCACAGCCAACTTCAATTAATCGTATGCTCCAGAGAGCAATTGAGTAGTTGCCACTGCAATTGAACTTACAGAGAGGAGACTATCCCTCGGGGCAGGAGGAATTTTACCCCTTATTGGTCAGACTAATTGAAGTGGAGCAATTAATAAAACCCCACATTAAATCGCTTCCCTCAGTAAAGCAGCCTGGAAATATAGTTGTTGACACAGAGCTTACAACAAACCAAAGTTCAACAGCACAGCAACATGCTAGAGTAATTAGTGGCCCCCCGATAGTCCACCGGATGCATTAGTAGTTAGTACGGGCAAGTCCATTGCTAGTGAGATCATTGGGCGAAAACTAACCCGGAGGGTAGTTTCATGGAATGTCGCGGGAATTGAACCCAAACTTGGTAACTTGGATTGGGAATCTTTCATTGATCAGTATGACATTTGTCTTTTTCAAGAAGCTTGATGCTGCTCTCTCATAGACTGTACGGGTTAGGTTTCTCATGGCATAGCAGCCATAACAGGGGCTTAGGGCAGACCTTCTGGGGGCCTGTTGACTAGGGTGGGCATGCATGTTGGTTGCTCTGTGTTGAGTCAGAGGAGTTATCCAATGACGTGTGTGATTAATAAATTCCCCACTGGTCTTATTCTTACTATATATAATGTATATTTTAGACCCTCAGCTAGTAAATAGGAATCCCCCTACTAAACCTTCTTGCATCCCACATGGCGAAATTACCCCCAATAGTTGTGAAAATAGTAGGTGGCAATTTTAATTGCCAGTTTGAGACACTAGATATTTATTGCTCTGCTTGCCTTTCGGAAGAAGGCAGACTTTCGGCTATCCCCAATCTTAATCTCCGACCTATTAAAAAATGAATGCGTTATCTTTGAACCAGGGCATTCAAGCATACAATGGCAGGACAAACTCAGACAAGGCCAGGAATTCCACCTTTAATAGAGCACCTAGTCTGAGTCTATTAGAATTTATCTTGGTGGATGTTAGACTATGGCCCTGTGTTTTGGACAGGAGGGTTACCAGGAGAATAGACAGTGACCATAACGCATTGGATCTTTCACTGAGCTTAACAACGAATGACGCCGCAGTTACAATTTCTCACTACCTAGATAACAGATGCCAGCTATCAAACAACAAGCGAAGAATTCAATGTCAGTCTGTGAGTCACTCACAGGACACTATGAGGCACATATACAGCTTAGTCAAAAAGGGCCTGGGAGCTTATTTTTACCTCGACTTAAATCATGCCAATTCTTTAACTTCAATAGGGGAGACTAATTTTAACCTTTTTGAGAATCTCAAAAAGTTTTTATACAGAAGTGGGGAAACAAGGTAAAACAAGGGAAGTACCCACCTGGTATAACAAGCAATGTAGATTGGCCAAAAAAGCCTTGATAACTGCTTTAGAAAGTAAGTATAGAGGGGAGATCCAACAAGGTAGAGCGGGTTATCATAAAATATTAAAGCTCACCAAAAAGGAATGGAACCGTGGTAAATGGGAGCTGCTCTTGACAGCAACAAGAGAAAATCATACAATCTTTTGGAACTTGGTTGCCAAGGGTAATGTAGATGGAACTGCCTAGATAGACAACAATATAACAGCGAAGTATGGATCTCTCATTTTTCCAGTTTATACTCATACCTGCAATGCAGAGGACCCCTTCATGTAAATCCACAGAATCCTACAGTTATTAATATAACCAACTTGAATAGTTCTGTTGGCTTCCCTCCTATCACATGTGAAAAATTGAACATGCCATCAGGAAGGTAGTTCCCCACAAAGCCTCAGGCATAGACAAAATACCAGCAGATTTATTTCTGTCAGAAATAAAAATATGGGGCCCCTATCTTACCTTGGTATTTAATGCTATTTTTAAGGGTCTACAGGTACCACACTCATGGGCTGGAGCAGAAATGTTTCCAGTGTCTAAAAAGGGTTCTCCTTTAGACCCTGCAAATTATCGGCCAATATGCCGAATAAATCCTACCCAAACATTTTTTGCAGGGTCATTGTTTTCCAGCTCCAGCAATGGCTAGATGAGCATGAAGGTCTAGGCCCTTTTGACCCAATACATTGAATATAGACCACATTTTAGGCTCCAGTTAATAGACCGTTACAATTGGTGAGGGCAGACTATGACATATTTGGGGATCTCAGAGCGGCATTCGACCCTCTGGAAGGTGTTAGCTGAGATGGGCATTCCTGATTATAGATGTAGAATTATAGAGAGACTGCAAGAGTATAATTTCACCCAAGTCCGATGTGGTAAACTGGGTGAAGAAACCTAACCTTTCCCTGTACACAAAGGTGTGCGACAAGGCTGTGTGTTGGCCCGGTCCTTTTTATGTTATTCATTAATGATCTGGTTAGCTACCTAAACAAATGTGATAATGATGCGCCCAAATTAGCAAACTTGAGGGTTCCTGCCCTCACATTTGCAGATGACACTCTTCTTTTGGCTAAGTCGCCAATGGGGATCCAGAAACTACTGGACGAGTTTAGCAGGTTTTGCCTAGATATGGGGTTGGAAATTAAAGTGTCTAAGACCATGTTCATGGTTGTCAACCCATGCCATTCGATCCGACCGAACCCAATGCTGAACAGGGTATCCCTAGAGCAAGTCCATTTGTTTGATTATTTGGATGTCACTTTAAGTGGAACAATGGATTGGGCCCACCATATCTCCAAACAAAGGATTAAACTAGAGCCACAGATGGGAGGGCTGTTAAAGATAAATCGGGGGCTTTATTTCAAACCATATTGTCTTATTGCCCAGCTTTATTCTTGCCAGGCATAGGGGGTTGCCTTATATAGGGCTCAGCTATGGGGACACAAAAATCTTAAAGCCACAGAACGGGTGGAAAATATGTTCTTGAGGCAGGTGCTAAACATTCCGTCCAGTACCCCTTTGATCCATCTAAGATTGGATGTCAGCCTTTGACCAATCAAGGAAAAAGATCTAGTTAGACCCCTAATATTTTGGAGAAGATTATGGGCTACCCCTTAATGGATATTTCATCGCATTGTTTCTCAGTTTGGATTGAGACTTGATGGTAAATGCAACTATTCTATAAGATCTTCAGCCCCAAATGTAGATGGCTTGGCAACTGTTTAACGCAGAAGGCTTCAAACTGTGGTGCATGTACCCCTGGGGTTCCGTGGCTGTATTCCAAGCGAGGTGTCAAATGCCTCAGCAAGTACTTGTAAATAAAGATTGTCTGGAAAAACAACCTTGTTTTTTTGTTTAGGGCGTTTCCAGATTGTCTTTATTGACATGCAGCTGTCCTTACAGGTGATTTGAAGGGGTGGCTGGGAGGCGGCCAGCTGGCTTGCATTCAGATGGCCCAGAGGAAGAGGCGTTATTGGGGGGGTTAAGCTTATAAAGTGTTAGAGACTGCTTCATCAAGAGATGCCCCAGGTTAGGTTCACAGAGAACAAGCCCTAGTGGTGAAAAGCGTTGGTGGTAGTGAATAAAACCCTGAAACTAAATAGGATACATTTCTGAGTTTGAAGAACATATTTTTTTTAAACATTAAATGAAAAACTAGGTCTCACTTACTGGATTTGAACCCGGAATGAAGAGGCCGTTTAGTCTATGTAGACAACGCTCCACACTGGCTTGATCTACAAGGTCGACAAAACAATATCCTGGTTTCCCACTAAAAGGATTCATGGAAACAACTGTGTCAGTCATTGCTGTCGTGACAATCATTATTACTAACATGTGAGAAAAATAAAAAAAACATCATAAAAGTCCAAAGTAAATGTTACCTTTGAGGAAAAATTAAGGCCAGGAAATACCTTTTTACCTCTAAAAAAGATAAAGTTCACTTAGTTATTTGTTTATGTTTAACACAATCACATCATGCACAAGCCAACCATTCTACATCAGTGATTAGCATGGGATTTGGTAGATTACCATTTGCTATAGCCTACATTTTTGACCTGCATATAATTACTCGGTTTATCACTATCTGAGGCAAGTGTACGGAACGGCATTGTAATAATCAACTGGGCCAGAGGCTGAGTATGTTTACCATGATTGTGTAAGTAAATTGTTGTGTACCGTGGATACACAAATGAATAGTCCTCTTTGTAAACATAACTATGCTGGTGGGGGTTCTGTAAAAGTCTGAATTAGAGGGCAGTGCACAACCAACAGAAGCACATTCTTGAAATGTTGATAGATGTGCGAGTAGAAACACAAAATAGGAGATCTTCCCCCCCCAATTTTACCTTTTAAAACAAATGGTGGTTTGCGGTCTACCAGAGACCCAATCTCAAAGTGTTTCTTTTGGGACGGATATCCAATTTGGATTGGTGTCCTTGGGCTCTAACGCTCATAGCTGATGAATGACTGAAGCAAGAGCAGATGTATTCGACTGAACAACTGTCGCTGAGACAAAGAGCCTAAGGTCCCATGATCCTGACAGACACCCAGTTTAATACAGAGCCTTAAAGCCCAGGCATTGGCACAATTCAGAAGCTGTCTTTATATCAGGCTGATAATACAAAGTAAACGGTTTCCCTTAATAGAGGACACAAGTGTGTTTGGTTGATTTTCCACTAGTCAAACATTCTTTATTACCATCTATCTTGGACGAAAGGTTGATTCCCTTGAGACTATGGATACATACTGTTCTAGATTAGTGATTCCATGTTTGTACTTCAGCCTCAAATATTGGCTACTGTAAAGGAGAGAGAGGATGTAGCTCCATCTCTGTAGGAGTTTTTACAAACAGCATATCTTTGGAGGTTCATGTGGATTACAGATGTGAACAAGGTCATGGAAAACATAACCAATGCCCACCCATTTGGAATAGACCAGGGTCTGCAAATTGTGCCCTCCCAGAAATCCAGGGCATCCTGGGGAACAGGGCCAACCAGACGTATGCTTAAATACCCTGACTTGTTTCTGGGCCCAATTCTTCACTTTCACCACACTCCATGGTCTCTCTAGCTCTCCTATTCAATGACTTCTCTTTTCACACATTCAATGTCCTATATTTGAAATGTTTTTTAATGTTTTACACAAGGCAGTCTGATGACTGAACACAACAAATACAATTTTTAATGAAACTACCCTAACAATGCCAAGAGGACAGACCCTTTGGACACTGGGGTCTAATAGACTAACCATCTTAACATGTGGCCAAACCATTGGCCTAGGTGATACATTACGTCTGCCTTTTCACTATTCCTATCAGTTGGGAGACACTTATTTGCTGACTCGCCTACAGTCAGATCACCCGTCTACACAGGCTATGATCTGAGGCACCCCGTCTCATGACAAATGGATTGCCAGATATCAGGAACTTGGATGCTAGACCCAACAAATTCCAAGCTGTGTTAAAGAAATGCTTGTGCACATTGGTGGTAAATGAATGTATTCTCATGACTGAAGTCTAACGAACAAGTTACTTACCTTCGGTAACGCTTTTTCTGGTGGATACAGTATCTGCCTGTGGATTCCTCACCTTGTGAATATCCCTTGCGCCAGCAACATTCGGAAACTTTTGTAGCAGTCCACGCCGATGAGGCCGAAGACGACGTCACAGAGACACGGCTCCGCTCGCGACTCCGCTGACGTCACCGGCTCCATAAGAAGACCTCGTCGGCGTGATGACGTCAGTTCCGCCCCTTTTTTCCGTGCCTTCGAGGCACACGGACGGACTGACAGCAATATGTACATAAACAGTATACACAGTACACAATATGCATATCAACACACTCAGTGTGGAAAATAAATAACAAAGCAGAAGAAATAACATAATGCCTTGGACAGTGATAAACACATTTGAAACCCATCCAAAGAATTACAGGCATAGAAATACCGGTATAGAAGGATGGACAACGGGGAGGCGGGTGGGTCAGTGAGGAATCCACAGGCAGATACTGTATCCACCAGAAAAAGCGTTACCGAAGGTAAGTAACTTGTTCTTCTGATGGATACATCTGCCAGTGGATTCCTCACCTTGTGAATAGATTCCACAGCAGTCCCCACTCCCGGAGGAGGGTGTCCACCCTTCTATACCAGAAAATCCTGAAGGACGGAACGAGCAAAGTGTCCGTCCCTCCTCACCTCGGTGTCTAAACAATAATGTCTTGCGAAGGTGTGGAGGGAGGCCCAAGTTGCCGCCCTACAAATGTCCTCCACCGGAACACCCCTAGCTAAGGCAGATGTGGAAGACTTTGCCCTGGTAGAATGAGCCCTCAAACCCTCCGGAGGCTCCTTACCAGCTAGGGAGTAGCACATCTTGATGCACAAGACAATCCACCTGGAAAGGGTGCGCTTGTGCACCGCTCGACCCTTTCTGCAACCAGCAAAACCCACAAAGAGCTGGTCATCAATCCTGTAGTCTTTTGTCCTGTCCAGGTAAAAGCTCACCGCCCTCTTAGGGTCCAAGCGGTGAAGTCTCTCCTCCTCCTTGGAAGGGTGTGGGGGAGGATAAAAGGAAGGAAGGGTAATGGACTGCCCCAGATGGAAGGGAGTCACCACCTTAGGCAAAAATGCAGCCCTGGTCCTAAGTACCATTCGTTCAGCATGAATGGTCAAGAATGGGGGTTTTGAACTTGGAGCTTGAAGCTCACTTACCCTCCTTGCCGAGGTGATTGCAACGAGGAATACAGTCTTAAAAGACAACAGCCTCAGGGGACACTTGTGCAAAGGCTCGAAGGGAGAACCCATGAGATAGGTTAAGACAAGGTTCAAGTCCCATTGAGGCATAACAAAGGGAGTTGGAGGAAATTGGTTTACAAGGCCCTTTATAAAACGAAGAACAATAGGAGACTTAAACAGCGACGGCTGATCCGGAAAGCCGATAGAGCCGATAAATACCCTTTCACTGTAGCCACAGCAAAACCTTGCTGAGCAAGAGAAAGGGCAAACTGTAGAATATTAGACAGACGAGCCTTCAAGGGATCAATGGACCTCTCTCCACACCAGAGAACAAATTTAGACCACCTATATGAGTAAATAGATTTGGTGGAGTGTCGCCTGGCCGATAAAATAACATCCACCACATCTGGCGGGAGAGAGAAAGAATTCAGGTTGCCCCGTTCAATCTCCAGGCATGAAGGTGTAAGCTCTGGAGGTGGGGGTGTAGAACCTGCCCCTCCGACTGCGAGAGGAGGTCTGCCCTCAGAGGGAGACGGAGCGGAGGGCACGAGGAGAGGTGGAGAAGATCTGTGTACCACACCCTTCTTGGCCAATCCGGGGCGATCAATATAACTTGGGCCCGGTCTTGGTGAATCTTCCTCAGAACCCGAGGAATCAAGGGTATGGGAGGAAACGCGTAAAGGAGTCGTGAGCCCCAACTCAACTGGAACGCGTCCCCTAACGCTCCCTGCAACGGATACTGGAGACTGCAGAATGACGGGCAGTGCGCGTTCTCGTAAGTGGCAAACAGGTCCACCCGAGGAGTCCCCCACGTCTGAAAGACATGACGAACCACCTCCGGATGGAGCCTCCACTCGTGGTCGGCGGAGAACTGTCGACTGAGACTGTCCGCACGCACGTTCAGAACTCCGGCCAGATGATTTGCCATCAGACAAATCTGATGGTCCTGAGCCCAGGACCATAGACGCAGGGCCTCTCTGCAGAGACAAAGAGACCCCACTCCTCCCTGTTTGTTTATATACCACATCGCGGTCGTGTTGTCCGTCAGGACTTGAACAGACTGACCGCGAAGGGAAGGGAGAAAAGCCTTGAGCGCCAAACGTATCGCCCGTAACTCCAGAAGGTTGATGTGAAGCAACCTTTCCTCTGGAGACCAAAGACCCTTGATCTCCAGATCCCCCAGATGAGCACCCCACCCTAAGGTGGATGCATCCGTTATCACTGTTGTCACCGATGGAGGTATATGGAAGGGCTTTCCTTGGGACAGATTGCCCTCCACGCTCCACCAAAATAGATCCGCCGCAGCTTCTCTGGAGATCCTCACAGACTCCCTGAGATCCCTTTTGTGCTGATACCACTGCTTGCGGAGGCACCACTGGAGCGCCCTCATGTGCCAGCGTGCATGGTTGACCAACAGTATGCAGGAGGCGAACAGACCGAGCAGGCGAAGGACCTTCAGAACTGGAACAACCGCTCCGCTGTAAAACAAAGGAATCATTTCCTGTATGTCGAGAATCCTTTGAGGAGGAGGGAATGCTCGACACACAGTAGTGTCCAGTACCGCACCTATGAACAGGTTGCGCTGAGAGGGCACCAGGTGAGATTTGGGCACATTGATCGAAAAACCCAATCTGTACAACAGCCGAGTTGTATCCTGCAGATGACACAGCACCTTCTCCGACGACTCCGCCTTGATCAGCCAGTCGTCCAAATAAGGGAAAACCGAAATTCCCGATCTTCTGAGATGGGCTGCCACCACTGCCATCACCTTTGTGAAGACTCGAGGTGCCGAAGTAAGACCAAACGGGAGGACCGCAAACTGATAATGTTGCGACCCTACCGTGAAACGGAGATACTTCCTGTGCGACTTCAGAATGGGGATGTGAAAATACGCATCCTGCAAGTCGAGCGACACCATCCAGTCCTCCTGATTCAGCGCCTGAAGAACCTGAGCAAGGGTGAGCATCTTGAACTTTTCCTGTTTCAGGTAAAAGTTCAGGATTCTGAGGTCTAATATCGGACGCAATCTGCCGTCCTTTTTCGGGATCAGAAAATACCGGGAGTAGCATCCCTGACCCCTCTCCTGCTCCGGGACCACCTCTATCGCACCTTTCTGAAACAACTTCAGGACTTCCTCCTGCAGGAGAAGATGGTGGTCCTCCGAACAAACCCCTTGGCAAGGAGGGTAATTTGGAGGGAATTCCCGAAAGGGAAGGGCGTACCCATTTTCTACAAGATCTAGAACCCAGAGATCTGTAGTTACAGATTCCCAATCTTGTAGAAAATGGGTAAGCCGGCCCCCCACAGGACCAACATGATCCGGAATGTCGGATCTAGGGCTGTTTTGCGGTGGTGGGAGGGGCTGAGGAAGAGGAAGAGGAGGAGGAGAGCTGACGAGAGCCACGTGTGCGACCCCCGATTCTTCCTCTGTAACCTCTGGACGAGGAACTTTGCTGCTGCTGCTGCTGCTGAGTCTGCCTATAGGTACGAAAGGATGTTCTTCCAAAACCTCTGTACCTCTTAAAAGACCCTCTCGACTGAGACTGGAGTCCCAAAGATTTAGCAGTTGCCTTGCTCTCCTTGAATCTTTCCAGAGCAGCATCTGCCTTTTTTCCAAATAGGCCAGACCCATCAAAGGGTAGATCCAATAAGGTAGACTGTACATCCTGAGAGAACTCCGACGTTCTCAACCAAGCACTTCTCCTAGTTGCAACAGACGACCCCATGATCCTTGCAACAGAATCTGCAGTGTCCAGCCCACTTTGGATCACTTGCCGCGCAGCCGCCTGAGCATCAGCCAAGATGTCATTAAATCCAGATCTATCATCCTCAGGCAATTTCGGCGCCAGTTTCCTAGCCGAGTCCATCAGCGCGTGAACATAGCGTCCCAAGAGACATGTGGCGTTAGTCGACTTCAAAGCCATGCTGGCTGATGAAAATACTTTCTTAGCTGACTGGTCCAGCCTTTTAGCCTCTCTATCCCCAGGGACCTGTGGAAAAGCCCCCTTAGACTTTCCAGAACAAGCCGCTTGAATCACCAGACTCTCAGGTGACGGATGGGACGACAAAAATTCAGGATCTCCTGGGGCCACTCTGTATCTCCTTGCGATCGTCTTTGAGACCGCAGGAGCAGAAAAAGGTTTGCGCCACACCTCCAATACAGGCTCCACAATGGCCTCATTAAAGGGAAGCAGAGGCTCTGATACCGTCGCTGGAGAATGCAGCACTTCAGTCAAAATGTTTGACTTAAACTCTGTTGTAGGAAGCTGGAGATCAAGCAACTCCGCAGCTCTCCTTATGACTGCATGGTAGGGTGCGACATCCTTGGATGGCTCATCAGATGGCGGAGTAATCTCCCACTCAGGAGAAAGGTCCAAGCCACTAGCTTCCTTAAGCTCATCAAAAACCTCATCCGACTCTACCAATTCTCCATCCTCCGCCTCCTCTTGAAGGTATCTCTGCTCCTCAATAATCCTCCGAGTCTCCCTCCTGGAGCGAATTCGAATCCTCGGCGGCGCCGAAATCGACTCCGACGGCGCCGGTGCCAGTGGAGCCATCGGCGTCGAACGTGGATCCAGCGGAGCCTTCGAACGAGGTCGAGCCGGAGCCGGCGAGGATGGAAGCGGCGTCGACGTTCTCGGAGCCGGAGGATTCCAAGACGGCGTCGCTGGATAAAATGGGTAGAAAGGAGCCTGAGGCTACACCTGTGGCACCCCCAAGTTAAAGGCCAAAGGACCCATCGGACCCGTAGGTGCACCAGGGGCATACATGGCACGAGCAAATACCCCATACATCGCATTTAAGTAATGCGAAGGGTCCTGACCTGGCCCAGGAAAGGCAGGATACTGGTCAGGCCCCACCGGAATCGGGCCAACCGGCGCCGACGGTGGATTCAACGGCGTCGCAGGCTCACCCGGGGCTTGAAGTTCTTCCGGGGCCGGAGATGGAGCCGGAGCCGGAGCCGGGGATGAAACCGGCGTCGGAGTCCGGACCGGAACTGGCGAAGCCGGAGACAAAGGGACCACTGGAGACGAAGGACCAGCCGGTGAACCCGGCACAGGAGAAGGAGAGACGGAGTCCCTTCGACGCCGAGCAGGTGACTTCGGCTTCGGCGCCGAACTCTTGTCAGAATGACGCCGAGAGGAATGCCTTCTCTTTTTCTTGTGCTTCTTAGCTCTCGAAGCATGCCCTGACGTCGACCTCGATGCCGACCTCGACTTCGATCGAGACCTCGATCTCGATTTCCTCCTCCCTCTCTTCTCCTTCTTCATCTTGGCAATAAAGAGTTTTGCCTCCCGTTCTTTCAGAGCCTTTGAGCTCATTTTACGGCAGCTGGTACAGCCAACCACATCGTGGTCCGACGATAAACACCACACACAGTCCTCATGTGGGTCAGTGATGGACATATGCTTGCCACACTCCCGGCACGGCTTAAATCCAGACTTCCTCGATGACATCTTCAAAGAAGACAGGAAACAGCAATGAAAATACACAAAGTATCCACGACGCTAACAGCGATTCCCGAAATCCGTTGGCTTCGACGGCGCGGAAAAAAGGGAACTGACGTCATCACGCCGACGAGGTCTTCTTATGGAGCCGGTGACGTCAGCGGAGTCGCGAGCGGAGCCGTGTCTCTGTGACGTCGTCTTCGGCCTCATCGGCGTGGACTGCTACAAAAGTTTCCGAATGTTGCTGGCGCAAGGGATATTCACAAGGTGAGGAATCCACTGGCAGATGTATCCATCAGAAATAGTTCTTTTGAGCACTCTATGGCCTTGCAATTAAATTAAACACTTTACATGAAAAAAAGCATCCATGGATGTGTTTAAGCAGGATGCTTAAGAGCCTTAAGTGAAGCCTTTAGAATCTGCCAATAGGAGAATAGGTGCATGACTTTTAGGTCAAAACAGGCTTACTTAAGCCGGCCTATAGTATAAACTAGACAGGCAATTGCCCTGTAGAGCTCGTGAGGTTTGGTTCATCCAAGCAGCACATGTATCACAGTTTGCCCAACTTAGAGTTGTACTGAATATTCCATTGATTCTTTGTGAACTGCATCATATATCTTTCCACTAAGCTGGAAGTAATTCTGGAACCCCTAGCAATCTAGCAGTGAGAGAGCTTTGCTAAATCTCCACTTGTAGATCTTCTCATACTCGCAGCTGGATTGATATGCACCTCGATTCTTTAATCTCAGTCACTTTTGTCTTCGACTTTGAGGTACAAGGAAATTATTGCCAGAACAATTACAATAGGGGTGGTCTCAAAGAGACTGCGAAGGCCCCAAAGCACCATTCCTAAAGAAGACAAGTGATGATGGGTTCAACTAGTGTAGGCTCACACTTGAATGCCAAGACCCGCCTCTCAAGTCAATATTATAACCCTCCCATCTTGAGCAATCTGCTAAAGAGACTTGAGCATTTTCCAGATAAATTTGTATTTTCTGGTGTTTTGTCTCAAATGTAAAAACAAAAATCATATCTCCAGTTTCCCAAATCAGATTTTTCTTTTTTTGGTGATCTTTTGCTTATTCATTTTTTTTTTCTTACTTGGTTTAGGACTTTTATTGTGTTTTTTTGTGACTTTAAAATGTCTGGTAATGCTTGAATTTAACACACATCTCCAGGGAATTGCCATTGCTCCCAGGGGATGAGCAGAGATTCTCTTATAACTGTGTTGTTGTCTAACCAGATAGTGTTTTTTATGTTGATCAGGATACCCTCCTCCCAAATTCATAACCCAGTTTCAAATCCTATTCAAGTAGCCCAGAATGGTCTTTGGATCATTACATGTGACCACCCTGGTTTATTTGCAGGATTAGTTAGCAAGACAATCGTGGAGTATCTGTAATGTAAGATCTTCAGAGGGTGTACTTTTTATTAACCAATCATTACATTTTGAGTGGGTGGGCTTTTGCACGCATGGGTGTGCAAGCTTATACAAGTGTGGAGTCATATTCACGAAAATTGGTTCCATCCAGCTACAGAAGCTCTCACAAGTATCTCTTAGTAGCACATTTGCTCCAAGCCCCTATTCTTCCTAAACTTCTCTTTTAACACCCAAACTTGCAGTCTTATAATTGTGAAGTATTCAAAGTCATCCTTAAGTGGGGGTGTGGTTTACTTAAAAAAAAAAATAAAGCAATGGGGAGGTGCACAGTATGGTGGGGGTGGCTCATGAAAGAATAAAACAGCTTCTTCACAAAACAAATGGACAGCTTTCAAAATCCATGAATGCAATTAACAGCCCAATTAAATGTAGGCTCAGTCGCATTTCCACTTCAAATAACAGCCATCAAACAAGACATTGATACAATTCAGTTAACTAATGGGTTTCAACCACTCTTCAAACAACCCTTCCCTCCTCACGAACACATGGAGCCAATCTGTCACCACTTACCTTACAATTCGTTCGATAACTACTTTAACATTCACCACAGGCTCTCCCATTGCAGCAAATGCTTGTTTGATAAAGTGTTCCGACATGTATGGCTCAAGCTGAAAGAAAAACATGAAAGCCTTAATAAAGGATGCAAACTTGATGGAAAAAATATATTTTACTACTGCAAAAGATCGTCAGCCACAGGTTGCAATTGAAAACATGCATTGTGCTTGAAATGAACACTAAACTAATTTGTTAGGTATTTGGTTTCACACCAGCATGTTGCCTTATAGCCACCTTGCAGAGCATGCTTAAAAAAATCCTCTGGACAAAAGAAGCATGCCCTGGGCTTAGAACTAGGACTAAGCGTAATTCAAATTTGGGGTCATTTACCACGCCTTCAAGGGTAGTGCAAAATGTGCAATGCCAACGTCATTGGTGATGTTTTGTACTTTAAATAAATAAACAAGACACATAATTTCCTTCACATGACTCAGTGTTCAGAATTCAGAGCTGCCCTGGAAGTCCCAATGAGGTCTCACTGGAAGCTTCAAGCCCAGTCAAGCCTCCAGGAGACCAGATACATTCTCACAAAAGCCCTCCTCTGTCACTTGGTGTGCGTAGATTGCAAGAATGGGGAGTGGTCTGGTGGGGACAGCAGGAACCTATTTTCAGTGAATCATACCGCAAAGTGCCCTGGATGAGGACCCGTGGGCCTGGAGAGGCTGCCCTGCTTGCTTGTCTGAAGGAGTTGTAACCGAGCCCGGGCTCAGATCCCCGGTGGGCCCTAGGTTGGAAGCCCCAGGCTCAGGCTCCATTACACAGCCCGCGAGGTCTCATAGTGACCAGAATAAGAATCTTTGACCGGGCCCCAAGTCAAAGCCCCAGCAGGACCTGGGTTGGAAGTCCCCGGCTTGGGCTCTGTTCCTTGGCCAGCCATATTTCAAAGTGCCAAGGACATGCAGGCCAGGAGGGAATCCCTGCTTGCCCAGGATCAGAAAATGTGACAAAGCCCTGGGTCAGAACTCTGGTGGTAGAAGTCCTGCCCCTGGGTTACGTTCCATGGCCTGGTGCGTCACTTGGCAGGCCTCGAAAAATCATAAAACTTTTACTAGACCTGCAAGTCTAGTGACTTCAATAATCTACTTGCCCTAACTTATGTACTTGACCCATAATCTAGTCTCAAATTGAGTGATCACAGCAAATGTTTTCTTTCACAGAACTGTTTCTTCATTATCACATATGAGAGCCGCTTCAAAAATGCAAGTTCAGCATTTTTGCTGTACAAAAAGCTATTTAGTTTGATTTAATAGACTAAACCTTTGATCCATGTATAATAAGAATTTAGCCCACATATAGGGGGTACAAATAACCCCTGACCTGCCTATTAGTTCACTAATAGCATGGTCATCAGGCTGGGGCTGGAATGCTTCTGAATTCATGTTTAAGCACTCACTTTTAATACGTTTATTACTAAAGCATGATTTGGTAGCGCAATTACATTTTTCATTGAAATGGCAACAAACTTTCCAACTAACGTGCAGTTCTACTGAAAAAACTATTTAGCGTATAAAACAATAATCTGTGGAAACTGGGTTTCACCAAAAATGTTTATCATTTGCACATCACCAAGTAAAGTGTTCGGATATGTTTTCATAGTATTAAAAACTTTTTTCATCACAAAGAATTACAAAAAAAAGTGCTTTCATAACTACTAAAATATATTTTGAAGTGTTGGGACAGTTAATTTACAAACTATTTAAATGTGTGTTAGAAAAAAATGGACATCCTACAGCCTTTCCTTTCACACTCTTTGTACAGCACAAGTGTCAGACAGTTCACTTTACAGCTCTTAGTTGGATCTTGGGACTGAGCTTGTAGTCCGCCGCGAGGCAAGCTACCACCTGTCCCAGCCTCTGTCTCTGGGCACTCCCTTAATGCTCTTGATTGAGTGTTCTGGGGATGCAAAGAGTGAAGACTTCTTTGCATATGGCTGGGTTCAAACTGGAATGGAATGGTGAGCAAATAAATGATGGCTTTAGGCCCAGGTCTCTGTACTGGTGAGAATGTATGACATTGTTCTGCATTCTGTCCATCAATCGTTCTTTTTGGATTAGTCACCCCGAGTGCGACGGGTATGCCCAGACGTGGGTGCCGTGCTCGCCATGCCCCTGGAGTCAAGCTATCCTGGTTGATTGGGGCTGAAAGCCCGAAACCGGTCCTAGGATGCTTGTTTCAAGTCCAAGGAGAACCTGGCCTGGCAGTTCGGGCTGGAATGTTCCCACTGGGCGCAGGGTCAAGACTGATTTGCATATGGCTGGGTCCAAACTGGAATGGCATGGTGAGCCAAAAAAGTATGGATTTAGGCCCAGATCTCTGTACTGGTGTGAATGTATGACATTGTTTTGCATTCTGTCCATCAATCTTTCTTTTTGATTAAAAAAGGCAGCCTTCGTATTCTGCAGCTAGAGGTAAAATACTTGGACCAGCGCAAGATGAACCAAAGCAAAACCGTTTGCCAAGAATGTTTTCATTATGTTAGGTTATTTGAGCTTATAAAGCACATTACTACCCTGAGGCATCTATCAGGAGAGGGTAAAATGATGCACTACATCCTGAATAACCAGGTTTTTACCGCTTTCCTAAAAGCAAGGAGGCTGGGTGCATTTTTTATACCAAGAGAGAGTACGTTCCATGTTCTAGAGGCTTCACGCACAATGCTTTTGCCTCCCCATCGTGCAAATTTGAATTTAGGCACTATTAATAATTGTGCCTTTACTGACCGAAGATTTCTGGTAAGGAAATAATGTTTAAAACTCTGCTTCAGAAAATCAGCCCGAGACCATGGATTGCCTTATATGCTAGGCATAAAACCGTAAAAGTCATTTTTAGGTCTCGCCTGACCCAGCGCTTGCTATTGGCATTGCTCATGACATTATTTTTGTTTATGTTTTTGTTTTTAAAACATTTAAAGAAACGGCATTGTTATTTACAATGTCAATAGCTTAATCACTCGAATGCGAGACCTATTGCATTTGCACCCATACAGAGCCACACACAAAGCCACCCACACACACAGCCACCCACAGAGCCACTCACAAAGAGCAACCCACACACAAATAGAGCCACCCACAGAGCCACCTGCATCAAGACCCGAACTGAAGCTCCTGAAAAGTATTTTCTCAAAGAAGCTCGCTTTTACCTAATGAACACCTTCTCACTCGCCCTTCTCCTTATTAAACTTATTTCGGACCGAACCTACCCACTGAACCTCACTGGGTGAACCTCCACTTTCTGACCCTCTGCTCTTTCAACCTCTCGTCACTGAACCGTATCATCATAAATGACTTGCACAGTACATAGAATCTGCTCGCTGACTTTTCATCACTGGACGGACTGACTTTATTGAATCTCTTCCTCACTGAAGTGCCCTCGCTGAAACTCTCACTCTTAATAAACCTCCCTCATTGAACCTCTCTCTCGTTGAACCTTGCTCTCACTAAACCTCCTTCACTGAACCTCTTCCTTGTTGAACCCCTTTCACAGAACCTTGCTCACAGAATCAGATTCACTGAACATACCCTCACTGAGTCACCCTAACTGAACCCCTGCCTCACAGACCCGCACTCATGCAACCTTTCTCAGTAAACCTCCGTCACTGAAAACCCTTCATAAAGCTCCTCTTTAACCTCTACCTCATTTAGGGCCTCATGTAGGAAGCCAAATACCAGTCGGTAACGGCCGATTTTCGGTAATTATACCGTTACCGACCGGTATTTTGGCTTTTGAGATGTAGGGGGGAGAATTTCATGATTCGGTATTTACCGAATCGGTAAAATTACCGAATCGGTAATATTACCGATTCGGTAAATTTACCGATTCGGTAAATACCGAATCATGAAATGAAATGTAGGGGGAGTGTGTGGTGGGTGTGGGGATTCGTTATTTACCACCAACTAAAGGTTGGTGGTAAATGACGAATAGGTGAAAAAAAGCATTTTTGTGCACGTTTAAGTGTGCAATGTAGCAGACATACATGCCCTTAGGGCATGTATGTGCGCCACATGTGCACACATGGCCGAATCAGGGGTGCAACAGGGTGTCAATGTGACACTCTGCCACCCTTGCATGTGCTCCCCCATTACCGAATCGGTATTTACCGATTCGGTAATGAGGCATACCTTCCCATCAATGGGAAGGTATGCCTCATTACCTACCGAATTTTTCCGAATCGGTAATATTTACCGACTCATTACCTACATTGCATTTACCACTTCATAAATACCGAATCGGTATGATTCGGTATTTATGAAGTGGTAAATGCCAGCCCACCTACATAAGGCCCTTAATATCTCTCTTGTTGAACCTTTCCCTTGATGACTCTCTCACTCACTGAACCTCTTCCTTTCAAGCTTTGCTGCATGCTTGCCAAATGCCTGTTATCCAGCCCAGTGCTATTAGATGTCACTGCTTTTTGGGGGACATAATTCAGATCCGAAAATCAAGATTTGAAAAATGATCCATCAACACTGGATGCGTGGTTTTTGAGGTACTTGGATTCATCCGGCCCACGTATTCTCACTAAACCACTCCATACCCGTTCCTTACCAGGCCGAGTCCTTGCTGAGCGGGACCCTTCTCCGCACTACACACGTCTTTGCTCGGAGAGGTTAGAACATATCCATCCCCCACCCCTCCCTCGCCGAGGCTGCCCCTCGCTGCCTCCCTTTCTCATACTCGGCACTGTACACGGCCCCTCAGAGCGGAACTCTCACCCACACGCTTAGACGTCATGTGGCATTTAAACTGAAGTCCTTTTCCATGCACCGCACCCCATCTACAGATAGATATATGTTTATTGTAATTGAAATCATTATAGACTTCATATAGTGAAACCAAATGTGCTTACAAAAGTTAAAACAAGCATTTACAATGCAACAGGACTCGCATTTACACGAGTCCTATTACATTGCAAATGATAATCATCACGGACAACAGGAGGGAGGAGGAGAGAAGGGGCGGACAACGGGAAGGGGAAGAAGGCACGGACAACGGGAGGGAGGGCGGGGGGCAGGAGTCATGGACAATGGGAGTGAGGAGGGGAGAAGGCACGGACAACGGGAAGTGGAAGAAGGCACGGACAACCCACGGAAGGCACGGACAACCCAACCTTTCCACCCATTGAAGAACCCTTTAGTATTTCCCGGTTTATGTTGCTTAATTTACGACATTGGAAAGGACCGAAAATTAAAGAAGGCTTTCCTAGGATTCGAACTCGTGAACTGCCAATCAGCGCTCTTTTCAAGGAACGAGCATTCAACTGGATGAGCTAGATCGCCAGAATGACGTAATGATTTCCCAAACGGGAGCAGAGTGAAGCACTTTAGAGCCGACAAAGAGAATGAACACTACCCCGTTAAATATGCCAACACGCAACTATACGTAATGTTAAGCCAATGCGCTCAAAACATACCGCCCCAGATAGAAGGCGGACAAGTAAAAGTCAAAATAAATCTATTAAACGGGGAGTTTTCTGCTGAAATAGAGATCCTGAGCAGCCACACTTAAATAACAAAGCCCTGTCTTGTCGAGTTTGCTAAACGAAGCGCTGCACAGAATGTGAA
Source organism: Triturus cristatus (assembly GCF_964204655.1). NCBI lineage: Eukaryota > Metazoa > Chordata > Amphibia > Caudata > Salamandridae > Triturus > Triturus cristatus. The sequence goes on from NC_140588.1 coordinate 392,468,067, forward strand.
ACATATTTTAAAACAATGGTACTGGCGAGATCAACAAGTGACCATACAACTGACCTCACGCCGCACTTCGCTGAATCAAACGTATATACATAAGAAGTGCACGAACATTCCTAGCGGCCACGCCATGTTCTGTAATGTTTTTTTTTTTACGAATATACTATTTTTCAATAGAGGCCACAACGGTTTTACCAGTGCTCCTTTCTGTGCCCACTAGCCCTCTAGTAATAACTTCCTTGGCCGCTGTCGCAGAGGGCACCGGCCTGGAGGTGTGTACATCAAAACCCCCAGTGAGTCACAGGTACGCGCTGTGTTTACTCTCGCGACTCATGTCATGTGCAGTCGCTAAGAACTACTTTTAATCTCCTCTGATTTCCTGAAGCCGGGCGATTGAGTCACCGTGCTTCACAGGCCCCTGTGCCCGCGCCAGCCCAGGGAGCGATCTTTGAAAAGATGAAAAAGGCCCAATTGCTTCCTTTATCGCATCTGAGAATGTGTTTCTTTCCGGGCAGGGGATGGGGGAGCGGAGGCCCTTGTATAAATGAGCTGTCCCAGCTGAGCTCAGCGTTAGTCAGTGCCCGGAAGCGGGCCTGGAACAGAGCCCCCTCACTTCTCATAGCTCCCGTTTCTGGATCTGCGTGTGTCAGGGCACTGCTAGAGTCTGAAGCGCCGCGCTCCAAAGCGCCCTGAAACCTGTGTACCTGCCCACGAAGAAGAGAGCGTCCTTTGAGAGGACATTCCAGACAGATTTTATGCAGACGCCGGTTGTGCAATCCACGTCTCCATGGCTCATCCGTGCCTCTTCTGCCCCCCTCCTGCCCGGAATGAAAACACGTGCTTTCTAAGTCTAGGGTATTGTCGTGAAGCAGCCGTCCCCGGCCTCCACGGACCGCGATGCACCCCAAAGAAGCGCTTACGGGCTGCGAGGAGCAGCGGCAGATCGGCACAAACGCCTGCAGGGTAAACAAGACACATCACATAACGCGCCAGTCGGCTCTCTGATTGGTTGACAAGGTCCACCAATCACATTGCTTATTTGGTAGTTGCCAACCAATCAGAGAGCCGACTGGCGCGTGTAGGCAGCATGAAGACATGCTGTCTTGTGGGCGTGTAAGGGGCAGGCTGCCAAAAAGCGAAAAGCAACAAAAAAGCAATAGAAAAAACGCCCCCGAATCCGAAAAGGACGGGGCCTGTTCAGAATGACAAACCTCTTCTCCAATGGCTGGCCAGCATTCAAGAGGCCAGCCAATGGAGAAGAGGGGAGAAGAGGGGCGGGTTCAAGCCCCTCTTCTCCAAGTCATTAAATCTCGGTGAGCGAGACTGTGCAAGCGCAGCCTTCGCTAGCCGAGACCTAAAAAGGGTGGAACTCAACAAAGATCCCTGTGGACCTCCACATGGAAGGGAAAAAGGATGTGATGTAAACGTATCTAGTTTTACCATTTGCTCTCTGCCCTTCAGGTAGGATTTTAGCAGGTTTCAAGCCTGGTCTGTAACCCCGCAAGTTGTTAGACGGTTTAGCAATAATCCATGATTTACCGTATCAAACGCCCCAGAGAGTTCAGGAACAAAAGTTGGATGTTTGAAGACAACCAGATTCAGTCATAGTTCTAACCATAAACTATGCAGACTGGCGATCCAGCTTTTCCCATAACAAGCTCAACAGCTTTGCAGAGGCTATAGTCTTTGGGTTCCACGGGGAAGGTAGTGGATAAGGGGGGGCTGGGGGGAAGGGGGGGGGGAGGGGTTTGAAAAGTATGGTTGCAAAGCTCAAACCTAATGAAATGGACGGCGTAATTGGACTCAGCACAGAAAACATCACCCAGCCCAGACACCAAATGATTGACATATTAACAGCTCTTCATTGATTCTGTGGGTGGTGATTGGTGATGCAAGGCAGTTCTTAGTGGATGGAGCAAATTGCCTGGTTAATTCAGATAACAACTGAGACTCCTCAATGCTAACTGACCCCCAGTGGTTGGTGTTCAACTTCTTAAAGGGACAAGTGGCGTTCAACCACACAAGATTATGCAATAACAGTTCTGTGATGCCCTTCAATGTCCAAGGCTACACACAAGCTACAGTGAACGGATCAACGGGTGTCTACCCTTTGCGAACAGGTGCAGATAACCAGCTGATAGGGATTGCAATCATTTCCTATGAAGAAGGAGTTTTCATTAAGTGCAGTTCATGAGCATGTGTTGATTAACTCTCGGCCCTTTGTACACCCGCCTGTCGCTACTAGATAGATTAGTGCGGTCCTTAGACAGGCCCTGTTGGGGTCAGCAACTGCCCTAGAGGAAGTAAAATCATACCAAGATTTCTGTAGGTGAACCTATGGAAGAACATTAAACGGCTACCTCCCAGATAGGCCCAGTCCTCCTCTCATTCATCCTACCAGGTGGAACAGTCTGCTGCTACTGGGCGCTTGGACAAGTAAAGGGCACGGGGCAGGATCCTTCACTTGGGAGAACCCAACTGATATGCGAGTGACCAGGGTTTGTATTGCCCAGGACCCCCTGGGAGGAGGATGTTGCAAGAGACAGCCCTCCCGAGATGGAACCAACGCTCACTCAGCACACGTTTGGGTGTAACCAAATTTCAGTGCCTTCCTGGACTGAGAAAGCCCTAAGGGCCCTGCCAGAAGATCCAGCCGCTTGAGCTTCCGCACTTGTACAGGAAGCAGCTGCGTCGCTTTGACAGTGTGGGTGTACCTGGCTCTTCTCCCCTCATCATTGAGAAAAAGTATGTGACTCTTGGTGGTGATCACTTGGCTCACATGTCTGTGATTGCAGCTAGCTGCGAGAATTAGTGTGAATTGCAGGACAGGTCATCAAAACTTCAAATGCACCATGTGACCATGAATTAATCTAGAGGCTGAGCCTGTCTGAGGATCACCTGAACATCAATTGCACTGGGGATTTCCCAGGGCATGGTTGGGGGGTGTCGTAGTGGGCTCTGCTCCCTTCGTATTTCCAAGATCAGACTCTTGATCACCCATCGCATGCCCCACCACACACATTTCCCACCAAAGAGGTACGCCGCAAGCGCACCTGTCCTTCTCTACCTTGGTGGGGTGGGTGGCGACCCGGTCTGCCCCTGGTCTGGAAAACCTAGGGTGCCTGGCTGTGTACTTGGCACGGCCACCTGTGTTGTCCCACAGCTGCACGCACACACCGCTTTGGCTTGGAAGGCCCCCACCCAGCCGTGGATGCTGGTTTCGATGTTGGCCCCACAGGCTCTCTCTCCAATCGGGTAGAGGGTGTGCTACCATGATCACCCGGTGCGAAAGAAGGTTCTTCCCCCCAACCTGAAGACCAAGGAATTGGTCCAGCTCCCTCGCGTTTTGGCATCAGCCTACGACATAAGATCAGATGTTGCAACTTTAAGCATATTTCTAAGCTGAGGAAAATAAACTAACCAAGATTCCCTCAATAACGGTGTGGGAAGAGCCCAGTACTGAATCCCTGCCCGGCAGTGGGTGTGAGAAATGGGTCATACAGAAGACAGACTTCCCTATGTCTATCAAGGGGTCCCAATTCCTTCCGAATTAGGCTCACCCCATGGACAGTATTAGGCCGGTAGCAGACCCAGCACGCAGGGATCAAGTCTTCTTGGAGTCGGCTTGTCTGAGAATGCAGCCCAAAGCGGGTGGCAAACTATAACGGGAGCGAGATGGACAGCCAACAAGCACCATAAGAGGAAGTTGAAAAGAACTTTAAGGAGAGATTTCAGGAGGGTGTGAAACCGATGAGAGGTAAATGGGTAGGGTCCATCCAGTCTGCCTGGAAGATTCAACATGGTGGAAAGGTCGAGCACCCAGGAAGGTGGGTCCCCCAAGTGAAACTGCCCTCTTGATGCACCCGATCCCCTCTGAATGCATTTCCTGAGGGGTGGTGCGCCATGCCCAGCTCTGGGTCAGCTGAGAACCCATCAGGTGGCTCTTTGCTTCCGCTTTGCCATGTCCTTGTGACCTAGGGAAATTGAACCCTGCGTCCTCCCCTGGTAACTGGGTTAAGGCACCCAATGGCGATGCTCATCAGACCTCAGAAAAGGACTTGGTTGACACAGACAGCAGGACAGTGGCCATGGAAATCTGAATCAACAAAGCAGTAAGGAGTCTGTGACAACTCAATTGTATAATTAACTGGCCCTGGAAATAGATGGCGCTGGAGCCTCGAGCCCGAACCAGTCCGTTGCTTACAGCCATGGGGGACTAAGCTGCGACAAGTAGGAGGGGCACTGCGGTGCGCACAGAAGCCTGTAGTGAGGGCCCGGGTGGAGCTACTGCAGATCTTGGTAGCAATAGCAAGTATTCAAAAAAGAATTTTCAAACGTAGATGTGGAGAAGGATTCCATGTGAATAGCAGTTCAACATGGATTAGTTGATCCTAAGTGATGGGCGAGCAGTCGGCTGATCAAAAGGTAATCTGGTTCAGGTCCCCGATCATGGAGTGGTAGAGATGGGAGCCTTTGTGGCTTCCAGTAAGGTAACGCCAAACAATCCCTGAGAAGCCCAGGGGAGCCTTGGGAAGAGGTCTCTTTTCTTTGGTGAAGGCCTGGGTGCCCTAGAAAGGGTAAGTCCTGTGAAACGGGCCCGAGCCTTGGAAAGCACAGTCATTGCAGCGGCATCCAGTAGGCTCTTGCTCGCCCTTGAAAATTCGGAGGATATTATCAAATCTCGCACTGGGCCATACTCTCATAAGCAGTAGGTCTCCAAGTGAACATATTGGAACAATGCAGTTAAGGAGGCAAGTCAGAGCCAGTCCTTATCCCGAAGGAACAGAACTAAGATTTGTTGGTCTGGCTGAAGTGCGATGTACAGCAGGGCACATGCAATGGCTGGACGAGGAGTCACTCTCTGGGCAGCAGTAACTCTGGACACGAGATGGTTCCTTCATGTGTTTCAGCACCAGCTGTGGTTGCTGCTTCTCACCTTGGCAAGGGAGAGGTGTTCTGCCTCGGCTGGCACCTACAACTGATTTAGAACTAGTGATTATCAGGGGAATCAGACTTTTTAATTATAACAAAGCACTGCAAAGGACCAAGGAGGGTGTTGACACTGACATTCTGCCTAGTGCTCTGAATATCAAAGTGGAGAAATTCAATGAAGCATCGGTAGACTGCAAGGGTAACTACGAATCTCTTAACCTCTTCTCAGTTGTAGTGGCCTTTACCTCCAAGTGGTCCTGCTGTTAGCTATCTCTATACCACTATATGCTTTCAGGAGAAGTCTATAGAGACCAGCCCAGCAAGGTTCTGTCATGGCAGTGAGTAGGACAGCGATAAATGGCGGCTCTAACAATCCAATTCCAGATGGGGAAGTTCCTAAATCATTAACCTCCATACCGATGTTGTCAACTCTACACCTTGATTGAACACTTAATAACAAATCGAATCACCCTTCGTACCAAAAGACGAGGAAAACTTATACCTTAGTGAAAACATTGATTTTGTAGCCTCATCAGCCAAGAGTGACATAGTTGCATTAAGATTTTAAAAACTGCCTGATGTGTATGAGATCAGTGATAAACCCAAAGACAAGCAAAGTGATTTCACCAAACGATTCACATACTGGAAATATCCCAATGAAAAATACAACTGTGATTTGTGCGGAGAAGTAGAGGAAACCTTCAAAGAACTTGGAAAACAGGTCAATATTGCTTGAAATGTGACAACGAAGAAAAATTCCACAACATTGCATGCCACTTTGCAAAATGTAAAGCTAGAATGAAGAAAGGAGAGCTACAATACCTTTGTAGCTTCTGTGACCTCAGATTCAGAACAAAAATTAGAATGTGCATGCAAGACATGTACACCGAAAAACACAAAATGATGCTAGACATGCCGCTCTAGCAAGCAGCAAACCATCAAAACTATGGTCAAAAAAGAAATACTGCTGCTAGCTGAATTGGAAAAAAAGTGCATGAAAACAAAATAAATATAAATCCGCTTTTGGACAATACAAACAGAAAACAAATTGCACAGAAAAGAAGGGACAGAAAAGAAAAAAAAAATCAAAAACCTTGCAAAGGATATACAGCAAGCGAGGGGCGTGACCAAGCAGCATGACCGACAGGACGTGAGCCTTTTCAGCCCCCCATCCGTGCGCCTACAAATCCAGAATTTCTCCTGGAGGCCACGCTGAAAAGCGGACTATCGGAGCGAGAAATAACATCTGACCCCCTCTGGGTCTGGGTGCTCGAACCTGGGCAGGCTGTGGATGGTGATCGCGCTGCAAAGAGAGGGAGTTTAGGGCCGATCGGGCCTGTGCTGGACGCTTTGCTGTGGCTGGGGCCCAGGCATAGGGGTCCTGGCCTTGAAGAAAAAGGGGGCAAGTAGAAGAAGAAACTCCCCTCTGCCTATATGAACGCTGGCTGCAGAGGTGGCTGACTGCCTGGCTTGGAAGGCAGCGAAGCGGCGAGATGGGACAGGGAGAGCACTGCCCTCCGTGTCTCCTGTTGGCGAGGCGGCCCTGTGAGGATCCAAAGTGCAGCGGGACACGCTGCTTTTTCGTCAGCGCCCGAGAGTGGCTCGTGACTGCACAGCTGACTGGCGGGTGCAGCTCCCGTGACCGGGCCTGGCAGACAGAGCGGTCCGCGAAGAGCCTGGTTGGGCGGGTCGCGCTTGGCGTGTTCAGCCCCGCCCCCCCCACCTCCCTCCCGTCAGGGTCGTAGGCACAGCACGGAGAGGCTGCAACATCATGAGACGGTGGAGGGTCCATTGCCCTCCCGCCTCTCAGCAGTTGGAACTGGGGCACCGGGGGAAACTTAAAAGGAATGGCCATGTGAGCTGGCCTGCTGAGACTACTGGGGTCCCCTTGTTGAGTGTGTAGGGCTGCCAGTGATTGTAACTGCCCCCCCCCTGAACTGTGTGGAGGCGCTGGGCATTCTGGGGAGTGGCCCATACTGATTGTTTGGTGGAGGTCGCATGGATATGCACACACCGGCAGCAAATATATGCTGTTCACCAGTGGCTCTGCTGATCTTTGCTACCAACTGAGAAGACTCGCCTGAGCAGATTGGAGTTGACACTCGCTTGTGGCCTTGGGATAGGGAAGCGGCAGGCACTGCATGGCTGAGCTATGGACTTTGTGGGTGAAGTGGGAGCCCCTGAGTGACACGTCGCCTGGCATATTAGCCACCCAGTGTGTCCTTGCCCAGAGTCTTCCGCTGCATAATTATCGCCTTGGTGAGTGTGGCAGGAATACGAGCCAGGGAACACAATGGGTAAGGACAAGCCGAAGAAGACAGCGGGCCCCAACACAATGACGCAGTACACCACGCCCAGGCACCCCCCCAGCGCCTGACCAGACAGACCAGAGGTGCGGACCGGGATTCACGGGGGGGGGGGGGGGGGGAGAAGGAAGAGACGGATAGGTGGGGGGCGGAACTCATGGCAGCCATACAGGGTTCCAACAATGCGCTGGAGGACAGAATAGACACTGTGTCCATGGATGTGAACCTACTATGTGCAGACCTTCGTACAGTAGCAGATAGAGTTAGTGCCGAGGGAGATATAGCTGACCTGAAAGGTGAGGTGGTTACTCTCAAGCAGCAGGTGGCGTAGATGTCTGTGTTTAAGAGGGTCCTGGAGAGTCGTGCTGAAGAGGCGGAGAGGATGGCCAGACGCAGCAACATTCGGGTGCTTGGCATTCCGGAAAGAGCAGAACTGAGAGCGCCCGAGCAGTTCCTGGAACGCTGGATTTGTGTGCCCTGAGGGACTGTCAGATGTGTTCGTGGTTGAGCGGGCGCATAGGGCTCTCATCTCCCCCCCACCAGGGGCGTAGCCACGAGCTATCATAGCCAAAATACTAATCTACAGAGATAGAGACTGCATCTTGAAGGCGGCTAGGGAGCATAAAGATCTACAACAACAAAGTGTCTATTTAGCCCGATTATACAAAGCAAGTCCAGGACCTTCGCAAAACCTTTTTGGGGGTGAAGCGTAAGCTGCGGGACTTAAAGTTGCAATATATGCTATTGTATCCTGCCAAACTGACGGTGATCTCGGGGGGGGGGGGGGGGGGGGGGGGGTGGGTGGTGAGGAGAAAGCAATACTTTGACTACCCGGAGGATGTCTGGGAATGGCTGGAGATATGTGGCGATGGTCTGCCACCTGGAGAAGCACGGGGCAGATGAGATGTTGGGGAACTCGGCCGGACCGAGATCGCCGGCGACAACAGAGTCGAGTGGAGCCCCAAACTGCCCTGGAGACCTCGCAGGGAAGGATAACAGTGGGCGACGTTGGGTCGCTGCAGTCTGACCCCCTTGTGAAGAGTACTGCGGAACCTGATCTGTCGGGAGCCGCTGCCGCTCGACAGGATACGCAGGACCAAATGTTGCCACCAACAATGGACGTTGTACCTGAGACTTTGTTGGAGGATCTACCTGAAGGTGGCAGCGGGAGTGACTAATTGTGGTCTGCTGGGCTCTGGTGTGGATTGCTGCTCAGAACAGTTTTATTGTAGTGTGGGGATGCTGTATGGGGTGGCTTGCTGATGCAGGGCTGGGGTGGTGGGGGGTGGAACTGCCGTAATGATAGACCGAGCGGGACCCGGGAGGTTGGGGTAGTTGGTTTCATCGCATGGCGCTGGAGGATCAAAATATGTTAGTGGGACCCCCGTATCTTTTGTTTTTAGGTCTCACCTAGCGTTGCTGCGCAAGTGAGCAACTCGCTCGGCCAGATTTAATGCAGATGAGTTCTTTTACAAACGGGCTTTAAGCCCCGCCCCTCATTTCCTTTGGCTGGCGTCACCATTTATGCTAAACGGTGACCAGCCATTGGAAACGAGCTATGTATGTTGCCTCCTTTTGGCTTTTTGTGCCGTCTCACTTGGACTGGCTCGCCTGCTTTCCGTTTGTCGTAAAGCTTTTCTTATCTTTCTGGGCATGTTTGATTCTATTCGGTATTTTTGTGTTCAATGTGAAGCACACGAGCCAATGCTCTTACATTCGGCGCGCATGCCCACTTTCACTTCCAAAGCGCAGCGGGACAATGCGGCCGTTTGTTTATGTCTCGTTACTGAGGCGAGTGGGAAATAATTCGGGTCCACCTACTTTTTTAATCTGATTTTATTTGTAATGCGTGACCACTGTTAAATGTGAACCCTAATAGTGCGGTTCGCCCTCTGCCCCCACCGGCCCCCGCGCCTTCAGACTTTTGTTGTCACTGTGCTGAGTTTGCTCGCTCTCGCAGTGAAGCCAGTAAATCACATTTAATTTCGGCCAAAAGTCGTTAGCCAAGGCCCTGGTACGCACTTAATCGTGCGATTCCCTTACACAATGGCACAGCGGAGCTGATGAAAACAATGTGACTTGAAGCACAGAATGGAGTCATGGAACGGAACACACATTGCAAAATGTGGCTATGAAAGCTGCTGGAATTCACAATTACCAAGCTGCGAAGGGTTTCGTGTGCGAAAATTACATTCTAAATGCCTGTGGTCGGCTTGCATTATATTATCAAAGAGGAGATTAAGTTATTGGCGCGTGACATTTTTTCATTATAGCATTATTTTCCAAAATTGTGGACGTGCTCGTAATGCCAAACCTTGTTTAGCAAACGTTGCTCTAATCTCCTTCTCTGGCTTGATGCCAGAGCACATTGCTGAGTTTTCAAGCGACCTGGAAACGAAAATGGCGAGAACAGTTTGCCATCGTATACGGTGATAGGTGCTGCGAGATAAAAATGAAATCCACAAGCTTCATTTTCTTTTGGAGTGCTCACAAAATCTATTTCTACATCTGAAAAGATTTTGGTCCTGATAGTTGGGAGCTGTCAGTAATGCTCTCCTGATGGAACGCGTTTTTAGATAGCCTTTCATGAACATTCATATGAATCTCCTTTGATGTTATATTCTTGCAAATATAGAAAGAGCAAAGGAGTAACCACTAATGAATCTCTTTTAGATGTTGCTTCGTTCTGCAAAGTTTCTTTAAGCACAGTACCGCGTGTCAGGGCAGCAAAATGTGAAGCTTCTGAAATGACTAACCGTGGGAGGCTAGAAGTCTGCATTTTCTTTGTCGGCTTTAGACCTGCTGGTCCCAGAAAGCGTCAGCAACTATTATTTAACAAACTGAGGTATCTTACCAACTTATGGGCCTCATAATTTTCATGCCATGGCAATCAGGATTTCATGATATTCTCCGTATGGAAGGACTCTTATTTAGGAGCTTAATCAACATTTATTTATTGTGTCTTTCTAAGGTTTTTAGGAATTTTTTTTAGTGCGGGAACTCTCGTGCACACAACACCGGTGTCCTTCTCTTGGTCAAATTCTCATCTAACTGTTCTCCGTAATGTGGTGGTTCCTCTTTTCTTCACTACCACCAGTGCTTTAAATGGGCCGGTACGGAGTACCAGCACTTTTATTTTGAGAGGGAGAGTACCAACACTTTTCAAGAGTGATGTAATACTTTTAATTTGAGAGTACAGCACTTCTCAGAAACAAGCAGGTACTGTGGTACAGAGTACCTGCACTTCTATTTATCCATTTCAAGCACTGACTACCACATACCGTTTTATACTTGTTCCTCCTTTTTAGGTCGAGCCTAGAGCAGCGCATGCGCCGCTTGCTCGACTTTTAGTAAGGGGCTTTTCAAAGTGCTATCCACAAGCTTTTCCTGGCCTAAAGCTTGCGTGCATGTGCACGTGAACGCGCGCAGCCGCCATCTGCCTTTCTTATCTCATTAATCCTTGTTCTAATGGCTCCTCTGCTTGCACTCCCCCCTCCCTTCTCCCCCTCCCTCCTCGTCAGCTTTGATGTTCTCAGTGAGCTGCGTTACTTTTACGGCCAATGCTTGTTAAAAATCTGGTCACCCTAATTATATGGAGCTAACAATGTTATCGTCTGTCCTTATCTGCCATGAGCCTTTCTACCGTTAGTCTGACCCATGTTGTCAAGCACACCGGGTTTTGCACCTTTTATTGGACTGAAGATACTCTGCGCTAAAATGGTTTAATTAATGTAGTTAGATGTAGACATGCTGCGTATATTTTAATGGTCAGTCATATCTGGCAGGACGGGCACACATGCAGAAATGTGCAGACGGGACTACAAAGAGTGAATGAGCTTGCATTCGTGTTCGTTATTTATTTGTCCGAGTCCGTCTGCCTGCTCCCCTGTCCGTTTACATACATGTGCCCAGCAGACCGTGGGTCTACCGGCCCCTGCTCGGGACACATGTGCTGCTCCTCAGTGATGATGTCAGGGTCCTGGCTTCCCATTACATCACCCTCTGCAGTGTGAGAACCGGTTGCTCAATTTAAACCCTCCCTGGAAACTGACGTCCAATGGGAGCAGCGGGAGGACGCCGGCAATACATGGTTAACCCTTACCGCCCCGGCCTGCGTTGGGTATTCTGTGTGCAGCATCTGAGGTAAAACGCTGCAGCAAACAGCCCAGAATAAAGACGGTAGACGTCCACCCCCTCCCTTCGGCTCTCCCTCTGAACCTCAAGCGTCACACAATGTGCAGATACTGCAACAGAACTAAGCAACTGGTGTCCCTTGGCACACGAGAACTGCAGGGCAGCTGTGACGTGCACTGTTAGATGTGTGCGTCGCTGAAGGGCATGACTGAGCGTGCTCTCAGGGCTGCGTGAGTCCCCAGTGCTGGAGTAAGTGACTGGTGAATGGCAGCCTCGTGGTAAAACAGCAGGAGGGGCTGAAGGTGAGGGTGGAGGTGCACTGCAGTGTGACTACTTCCTGCAGTGCTCTGGCAGTGCTATAGGACTCCAGCAGCACACGCGCTTTCATACAGTGCCATGACCACTGCAGTGTGACTACTCCTTGCAGTGCTCTGGCAGTGCCATAGGACTCCAGCCGCACATGCATCTTCATGGAGTGCTAGGTCCACCGCAGTGTGACTACTCCCTGCAGTGCCCTGGCAGTGTTATATGACTCCAGCAGCATGCACTTCTTCATGCAGGGCAATGACCACTGCAGTGTGACTACTCCCTGCAGTGCCCTGGCAGTGCTATAGGACTCCAGCAGCATGCACTTCTTCATGCAGTGCTATGACCACCGCAGTGTGTCAGCCTCTAGCAGTTTGCAAGCAAAACACTAATGATCCATTTCATAATAATAAAATATGGATGTATAAAGCGCCTGGATGTGTCCCGGCGCTGACACTTTACGCTACAACCAAGAATCCAAATCAGACAAGCATTGGCATAGTCAATAGGTCTCGCCTTAGGGACCTTATAAGTATTTAATTATGCAGCACAATATCATTGGTGCAACATCAACTGTTGCATGGCTAAACACTTAAAGTCCCAAAGGCGAGACCTATTGGCTATGCCAATGCTTGTTGTTTAAGGTTTCTGTTTTCAGAACAGTTCAAGTAGGGACAAAAAACTAGCAAATTCCCATTTTATGATGGCCACTAAACATCTCTCGCTCATACTAGTGGAGACCAACAAAGCACACTGGTTTCTGCATCACTTATGGATCGTGCTTTCATTTGTATTGGTGGGGTGTGGTACAGCTTTTCTCATATCTCCAATTTCTCCAGCCCCTGTACTCTGCATTTGTCAGAGATGTCGACCTTCAGCTCTGCAAGGTGGGCTTCATGGAGCAAGACCTGTGCAGGTGGTTCTATTGGAGCAGCGCTGCCACTTTTCGTCCTGGATGTGCATCCAAGAAGCCAGAAAACTAGGTAGTGATGGCCAATGTTTCCAAAGCTAAAAAGCTGTGGCAAAGCTGGTGTATTTGGATTATAATAGGTGGATGATGTCATGCATGAGTGCATGGATGATAGGTGATTGAGTGCATGCCCGAATGCATGAGTTCAGGAATGGTTTCCTCCATCAGTCTGCTGGCCCAGTCTTCTGATGGAGAATTGTTTATGAATGCTAAATGTGGAGCAAGTTCCAGAAAATGGGGCAAACGATGGTAAGCAGCATATTTTTCAAGTGGATGTGGACATACAAACCCTGTCTGTGTTCTCCCTGTTTACTGTTTCTCCGCCTCTTAGCATGACTGGAAACTTGAATTGAGCAACATGATTCTGGTTAGGTTGGTTATCTTAAAACCCAAATTTTAGCCACCTGACATCCAGGGTTGCCATGGACAATAAGTCTGGGCTGTCTCCACGGAGTTGTCGTTAGTGTTTTTTCCCACTTTGTTATTTTAAATAGTTTCCAAAAGATATTAAGGACACTATTTTAATATTGAGCATGTTGTCATTTGCAGCATTGGCTAGTTTTTAGGTTCTGCCTGTTAGTAAATATTATGTGAATAAAAAAAGTTTAAAGCCCGCCTATTACTTACTATTGGTTGGCTTTGAGGTATCTCTAACGTCCTTGCTTACTATTGTTCGCCACCTCCAGCTCCCCTTCTACTTCCTGCTGGGTCTTCAAGTGTTTGCTCCTGCTGTGGAGCATGGACCAAGTATAGTTTTTTGTATGCAGCCAGTGTCCTTCCATTGGCCGCTCGGTCCTGCAGGGACTGCTAAAAATTATACAATATACAATACAATTAGCAAAGCAAATAGCTTTAACTTAATCAAAGGCGAGACCTATTGCATTTTCAATGCTTGTTGTTTACTGTAGGGTGAACGGACCCGGGATGCAATACTTTCCCTTTTTCTTTTCGTTGCCCTTGTTGGGCTTGGTGGGATGCTGTGCACGTCCTGGCACAAGCGAGGAGTGGGCAAAATCGTCTGTGAATATAGTCGAGCATTGTCCGTGGGTTCAGTTTTTATTGTGTGGCATTACGAGCATGTCGCTGCAGAAGAGTGTTGAGCCCTGGCACGAGAGGGAACAGGTAGCACAGATGTATGGCTATGGCAATGGCGGAAAAGATTCTTAGCTGGAACGTTAGGGGTTTAGACACTGGCGCTAAGAGTTAGAGTCCTATAATTTCATAGGCGGCATAAGATAATGGTGGCGTGCTTACAAGAGATGCTTTTGAATGATGCTGGAGTGGGAGTCTGGCTAAAAGTGGAGGGTACAGGTATTTCATTCATCGTATTCTACCTATGCTAGGGGGGCGTTGGTTTGAGTGGCCCCTGGGGTGCCGTTCACACTGCAGTATGCCGAAACGGATGTTGAGGGTCACTATGTGTTGTTGCGGGGCAAGCTAGATGGTAAGATATTAGTATACTGAATACGTATGCCCCCAATGTCGACGACCCAAACTTTTTTGCGGCATTGCGGGGTCTGATTACTGCAGATCTGGATGCCCCTTTGATCTGGTTAGTAGATTTTAATTGTGTAATCGACCCGGATCTGGATAAATACGCTCACAGAAAGGGCACTAAACCGCGTATGACTAAGCAACTGCAGAAATTAATGGGGGACTTGGGTCTCCGGGATGTTTGGAGGGAGCATCACCCGATGCTGAGGATTTTGACCTGTTTTACGCCTACTCACAATACACATAGTCGCCTTGATAGGGTATTTGCGACCGAGCACCTAGCATTTATGGTGGCAGAGATCACACATTTGGCGCATTTTTTGTCTGATCACGCACCTGTGTGCTGCACAGTACAGTGGAAAGCAAGGGAGCAGGGCCCACACGGGTGGCAGCTCCCCGCTGATATCTTGGAGGACCTGGTAGGGAAAGAGGCAATATCAAATGCCTTGAATATTTGACCCTTAATTGGGGCACTGCAAGTACTAGAGGCCACAAATGGGATGCGAAGAAGGCGGTGGTCAGGGGGGCGGCAATGGGTCTGACGTATGGCGTTAGGAGGCAGCTGCAGATTGAACTACAGGATAGGGAGAAAGAGTTGGCCAATCTACAGTCAGGACCACAGGGTCAAGCTGACATCCAGGACCTAGAGCAACAAATCTGTGAGCAGATTGCCCACACTTGGGACAGACTGGATAAGTACACTCTTATGAAATATCGTCAGCGGCTACATGCAGAAGGAGACAAAGCAGGTTGTCTATTGGCCTGGGTATTGCGCAGAGAGCAGGCTACTTGTCTTGAAGCCCACTCGGGCGAGCTGGTCTATGACCGAGCAGCAATGCTGGACGTTTTCCAGCACCACTTGCAGTCTGTCTACAAGTTAGATCCACAGGTTAACGCAGACCGATATGTCCCATTTTTGGAGGGCCTTCAATTAAAATCAGGTATCTAAGGATGTTAGGACAGAACTTGATGAGCACATTACTGAAGAGGAATTGAGGGAAGCGATAGGGGACATACCTAGGACCAAGGCACCAGGTTGGGATGTGTTACCCATTGAGTATTATCAAGCATACTTGGTGTTATTGGTGAGACCTTTGTTACAGACTCTAAATGAGTCCTTCGACAGCGGAATATTGGCCCCTACAATGCGCGAGGGAGAAATCTGCTTGATTCCAAAGCCGGGCAGCGATGCACAGGACCCGGCGGCATACCGACCGCCGACTATGATCAACTCAGATATAAAAATATGTAAAGTACTGGTCAAAAGCCAGGGGCCGCATATGGTCCACCTAGTCCACGAGGATCAGTGCGGTTTTATCCCAGGCCATAGTACATCCATGAACGTGCGGCGGCTGGCACTCTTACTGCATGAGACGCAGGGGACACCTGAGGAGATGGCTCTGGTGTCCATTGACCTCGAAAAGGCGTTTGATACGGTGGACTGGATGTATTTGTTGGCAATCCTTTGACAGCTGGGGTTAGGACCGCGTTTTTGCAGATGGGTCAAAATACTATACATGGATCCCATATTGTGTGTACGAATGGGACAAACTAGGTCTGCGTAATGGTCGCTGGGGCGGGGCAGGCGGCAGGGTTGTCGCCATTACTGTTTGCTCTGGCTATAGAGCCTATGGCAGTCTGGGAAAGGCAGGAATTGGGCCGCTGGGGCATATAAATTGGGCTCAGTTTACATCTCTTTTCACTTTACGCCAATGATGCTTTGTTTTATTTTACGTCTCCGGGCGAAGCCATACCGCAATTGTTAGGGTTAATGGATCGGTTTGCAACTTATTCAGGGCTCCGCATTAACAGGCGCAAATCCCTGGCATTTCCACTAGCAGGGATGAGAGAGAGAGAGAGAGAGAGAGGCTGGAGGACTAACTGGACTGGAGCGGAGGTGGGAGACGGACCATTACCGTTACCTAGGGGTACAGGTCGCTCAGGGGATACTAGACTGCATCAGTTGAATATCAATAGGGTGGTTGAGTCGTTGAGGCGCTTTGTGGAATTCTGGAATACACTGCCGCTGACCACAGAAACCCTAGATATATTGCCAACTTGTGGAGGTGGGCGCAGGTTGGTGTCCTTGTTGTATAAGGCTACGAGGGCTGACTCTGGCTCCTTGGTCCTTAAGGCATGGGACGCGTGGAATACAGATTTGCAGGAGCCGAAACAGGAAAAGGAGTGGGGAAGTGCGTGTGCGCTAACGCAAAAGAAAAGATATGCAAAAGCAAAGGGCAGCTATAAGGAATATCAGACAATGTTCAAGAAAGAAAAAGAAAATTGCCAGAATAAATCACCAATGGTGAGGTAGATGCCACTTGTCAAATCAGTTCTGATATATTTCACTATTACAAAGACAATAAGAAAAATTCGAAATTCATCCCTATTAACCAAATAATGGAAGAATTGGATTCCGAAAGTCTGCGGAAAGAAATTACACTTCTTGAAATAACAGAAGCATTTGAGGACTCTAACTTAAACAAAGCAGTGGAGCCTGATGATATTGGCCTAAATGATCTATACAATGTTAACAGAAAAGAACTATGGATGCTGCCCAAAATATTATCCACCTGGGTAATAATGAGTTGAGTCCCAAAATGTATAATAAAGAACTGCTCGATTCTAATTCCAAAGAATGTACCAATTAATAAGCTAAACAAAATGAGCAATTGGAGACAAATTATAATTGGTACAGCATCAATGATGCTATTATAAAAAATACTGACCAAAAGACTTACCTCTTTCATTCATTTTAATAAGGGATTTATGAAAGTGAGAGGATGTCTGGAAAACCTGACACTGCTACAAAATATCATCAAAGGGGCACAAAAGAATAAACCCTTCATAGACACTTCAAAAGTATTTTGACTGTCAGCCATGAGACTAGGAGTGGGGACAACAGCGTCTGCGCGGACTCCGCACAGCTGCTCCTATACCGACTACTACTATACGGCCGATAATATACAGAGTTGAGAGACAAAGTTTTACGTCATACAGCCGTGATCTGAAAAAAGACAGAAACAGATTCATCAACGTACTTCAAGGAAAAAAACAATGAATCGACACCAGAAATAGCAATGGGATATGGTTTAAAACAAGACTACTCACGATCCCCACTGTTGTTTGATATTGCCATGGATCCTCTAATTTTATGAAAAATGGCAAAGGCTTAACATTTGGCTTGGATGGACTTTTTTATCAAATCACCGCTCTGACCTTAGCAGACGACATAGCAGTACTCACTAGCACATGGGAAGGAATGAGTACTAATTTGAAGATCATGATCGTTCTGCTCTGTGCGTAGCCCTGTGACAGTAAAGGATCCAGAATGCACCCTCAGAGGGATCTGCCGTATGGGGGGTGGGGAATGAATAGTTTCTTACCTTTCGGTGTAGTTTTGCAGCTTGAAGATCTTTCTGGATTCACTATGCTGTGCATTATTCCGCGATCTTGTGGTTGGGTCCGGATTCGTAGTCTTTCTTCGTTTTTTGTTTTTTTTTGTAGCCCAGGTGGGCGGCGACGACCCACCATTTGGTGCACCTCTCGTGACGTCGTCGTGCTTCCTGCGGAAGTCCCACCTTTGGGGCGCCATCTTCGGGTTCTTTTTTCCCCTTCTTTTTTTTTTTTTTTTTTTAAGCCCTAGGCGATTGATTAGTCCTTCAGTTCATTTTCTGTACGTTATTATTTCTCCTGATGTTTTCTACTTCACCCCCTCTTCCTCCAGCCTCATCTTCCTGGCGGAGGTGGGTGGGTTCGCTAGTGAATCCAGAAAGATCTTCAAGCTGCAAAACTACACCGACAGGTAAGAAACTATTCGTTTTGCAGCGTGAATCTTTCTGGATTCACTATGCTGTGCATAGACTTTGTAGCGGTTTTTCCCTAATTTTGTGGTGGCTGGGTGGTAGATGAGCGTTGGTCGTTGAAAATTTGTTGAAGCACCTTCTGTCCAACCTGTGCTTCCTTGTTCATCTGAATGTCTACGCAGTAGTGTTTCGTGAACGTGTGCACAGATGCCCAAGTTGCCGCTAGACATATGTCCTGAATGGGCGTGTTCGCCAGGAAGGCAACGGTGGCCCCCTTCTTCCTTGTGGAGTGAGCCTGAGGCCCCTCCGCTAGCTCCTGTCCAGCCTGTTTGTGGTTGAATTGAATAGTGAGGGCAATCCATCTAGCGATGGTGCCCTTAGTCACTGGTCTACCCAGGAAGCTAGTAGCAAAGGACACAAACAACTGCTTTGATTTCCTGAGTTCCTTGGTTCTCTCAATGTAGTGCATCACCGCTCTTCTAGCGTCGAGGGTGTGCAGAGCCTTATCTGCGTTTGAAGTCGGGTTTTGGAAGAAACTTGGTATCGGAATACTCTGATTCATGTGGAACGCTGACACCACCTTGGGCATGAAGTGTTAGTGCTTGAAGCTCGCTCACCCTGCGTAGTGAGGTTATGGCCACCAGAAAGGCCGTTTTCATCGTCAACATTTGCAGTGTGGCCAGAATGGGTTCAAACGGTGCCTTCATGAGCTCCGTCAGTACCACGTTGAGATTCCATGCTGGCGGCGGCAACCTTTTAGGAGGAGCAATTCTTTTGGCTCCTTCCATGAATCTCTTCACCACCTGCGAAGTGAAGAAACTTCCACCCTTCTCACCTCTGGTGTAGGCTACGATCGCCGCTAGGTGTACCCTTAGGGAGCTCGAGCAGAGGTTACTCTTTAGAAGGTGTGTGAGGTACCTCAGTACTGTTGAGTCTCTTGTCATTCTGTTTTGCAGGCCCTTCTTCCTGCACCACACAGTAAATCTCTGCCATTTGGCACTGTAGCATTTTCGTGTAGTTGGTTTCCTTGCCTCCCGCAGCACCCGCATAGTGCTAGGAGACAATTTAAGGTGAGCGAACTCTAGGTCTTCAGGAGCCATGCCGCCAGGTTGAGGCTCTCTGGCTCCGGATGCAGGACCTCTCCGTTTTGCATGGAGAGCAGGTCCCTTCTTCTCTCGAACCTGTGGGGATTGCCCTGTGCCATTTCTTGAATTTGTGAGAACCATGTCTGTCTTGCCCACTGCGGAGCCACTAGGATCAGAGTCATGTTGCTGGTTCTGCACTTGTCGAGCACTCTGTGCAACAGGGGTATCGGTGGAAAGGCGTAGGCAAATGTCCTCGACCAGCTTATCCATAGGGCATTTCCCTGGGATTGCTGATCTGGTTGCCTGGACGCGAAGCTTTGGCATTTTGCATTTTGGCGTGTTGCAAACAGGTCTATTGTGGGAGTTCCCCATCTCTGGAAAAGCTTCTCCGTTTCCTGGCCAATGAGCTCCCACTCGTGTGATGCCGAGGTCTGCCTGCTTAGCCAGTCTGCCTCCACATTGTCCTTCCCCGGAAGGTGAATCGCCAGTAGATCTATCCTGAGAGGTATGGCCCATCTCCAAATCTCCTGTGCCAGAGAGGAGAGAGGGAGCGACTGTGTCCCACCCTGCTTGTTGATATAGAACATTGCCGTGGTGTTGTCTGTTTGAACCAACACCCTCTGTTTGTACAGGTGCCTCTGGAATGCCTTCAGGGCTAGCAGAATGGTTTTCAATTCGAGGTAATTGATATGGCGTACTGCATCTGCTAGAGCCCACAGACCCCTCACTCTGAGGTTGTCCATGTGCGCTCCCCATCCCCTTTGCGATGCGTCCGTGGTAATGGTCATTGTTGGGTTTGGTGGTGTCAGGCTTCTCCCTGCTGTCATGTTGTCTCTGTTCCACCAAGTCATCTCCTCCTGCACTGCGTGCGTAACAACCACTAGATCTTCCCAACTGCAGTTTGCTTGTGACCATTGCTGTTGTAGCCATTCTTGGAATGGTCTCATGTGCAGGCGTACATTCGGCACCAGCTGGATACATGACGCCATCATCCCCATCATCTTGCTCACTGAACTCACTGTCAGAGCTCGCCCCTTCTGGTAGAGACGCGTCTCCTTCAGTAGGGCATCTGTTCTCCTGTCGCTGGGCACCACTGTGCTGTTCAGGGTGTTGATTTTTGCTCCCAGGAAAATCTTCACCTGCTCCGGTTCCAGCGATGACTTCCCCCAGTGTATCGAGAACCCCAGGTTCGTCAGAGTGTCTGTCACGCGTGTTGCGTGTCTCTCGCACTTCTCGCGTGTGTTTGCCTTGACCAGCCAGTCGTCTAGGTAGGGGTAGACATGGATCCCCTGCCTTCGTAGGTGGGCCGCGACCGCCGACAGGCATTTTGTAAAAACCCTTGGCGCCGATTTTAGCCCGAAGGCCAGGGTTGTGAACTGGTAGTGTTCCTGGTCGATGTTGAACCTTAGAAGGCCCTTGTGCCTTCTGTTTATTGGGATGTGCAGGTAGGCATCCTTGAGATCCACGGTGACCATGAAGTCCCCGTCTCTTATTTGGGGGAGCACCTCCTGCAGCAAAGTCATTTTGAACTTCTGCGTTCTGATGAACTTGTTTAGGTATAGCAGGTCCAGGATGGGTCTGACGTTTCCGTCTACTTTTGGGACCACGAAATAGTCCGAGTAGACCCCTTTGTTGCGTTCTTTGAACGGCACTGCCTCTACGGCTCTTTTTTCTAGTAGTTTCTGGGTTTCTTCTCTGAGTAGGGCCAGTTCTTGAGCCGATCTCTGCCTTCCCCTTGGTCTTCTGTTCGGAGGTCTTTTCTCCAAATCCACGCAGTATCCGTATTGCATGACGTTCAGTATCCACTTTTCTGTGGTTATACGCCGCCACTCTTGAAGGTAGAACCTCAGCCTTCCGCCTACTGGTGTTGGATGCTCGTAGGCTTTTGACTCTTCTCTCCCCGTTGATGTTACTGTATTGCGCCTCACCCTTGGGGGCATGTCGAGGGTAGGCGTCCTCCTGCGTGCTGAGTCACTTTGATGAGGGTTGGTCACTCCCTCTCCTCCTCTGGCCACGTCCGTTCCCTCTCCCGCGAAAGGACTGGCCCCGAGGTTGGTACTGCCAGTTTTGCTTCTGTTGACCTTGTTGTCCGTGGTTATCACCCTGCTGACCCTGCTGGAACGTCTGGTGCGACGCTCCCTGCTGGCTTCCTCCCCGACCGTAGGGTCTTCTAGAGGGGTTGCCTCATCCCTCTTAGCTGTAGGGCCCCCATGGACCTCGCCGTTTCGTTTTCTTTTTTCAGCTGGGTGAGTTTCTCGTCTACTGTTGCTCCGAACAGTGTCTCTCCGTTGAAGGGGGTGCTAAGGATGTTGTTCTGCACCTCCGGTTTGAATCCCGAGATTCTTAGCCATGCATGTCTTCTCTCGGTGACCCCTATGGCCATTAGTCTTGCCGAAGTCTCTGCCCCGTCCAGCGCTGTCTTTATACAAGAGTTGGCGATGTTTTTACCTTCTTCCACCAGGTGGGAGGCTCTTTGTCGGTATTCTTCGGGGAGGTGTTTCACTAGCTCCCCCATCAACGTCCCAGTGCTGATACTGGTGCCTATTAAGGAGTGCATTGGAATTCACCATGCGCCAGTGCATTGCGGCGTTCCTCTCGACCTTTCTTCCTGTGAGGTCTATCCTCCTGATCTCTTTATCTGGTGGTGGCCCCGAAGTTGCTGGCACGTTGGCCCTTCTCCTGGCCGTGGAAGCTATGATGGAGTCGGCCGTGATACTACCCTTGATGTAAGGGGGGGTCCAGAGAAGAGTGCTTATACTTCTTCTCCGTCCTGGGCGTGATCGAACGGCAAGTCGCTGGTTCTTTAAAGGCCTCTCTTCCCTGATTCATCACACTTTGTAGCATTGGAAGGAATTGGCTCCTCGTCTGGATGGGGAGCAGGGTCTCGAGGAGGAAATCTGCTTTCGGCATCTCCTCGTCCAGTTTCACGCCGAAGGCTGTCGCTGCGCTCCTGACCACCATATTGTACACCCCGATGTCGTCGGGTGGAGAAGGCCTCGAAGGGTACGTGTCCACGGGCTCCTCGGGGTTTTCGGTGTCGAGATCCTGCCATTCGACGTCGTGGCTGGTTGATGGCGCCGAGCTGTAGAACGACTGGTGGTCTTCTTCCTCGGGTTCGCCTTCATAATAGGTCTCGTCTTCCTCTTCGAGATCTCTTGTCAGCCCCTCGGTGTCGAATTCGTCCTCGATTTCGACGACGTTCGTCAGTGGAGCCGTTGGAATTTTGAATTCCTTCATCTTTGCGTCAAACTCCTTCTTCCTCTGAAGGATGTTCTCCATTTCGGCCTCGAGCCGCCTCTTCTTCTTCTTCTCCATTTCGGAGGTGCATTCGGCGTCGACCGCGGGCCTCTTCGACGGAACTTGCGTCGACGCCGACCTGTCCTTCTGCGTCGAGCACCCCGTTTCATGGGTTGTCTTCGACGAACCTTGCCTTTCGGCGTCTTTCGGCACCAGGGAGTCCTTTTCGAAGGATCCGCTCGGCCTCTTGTCCATGGTTCCCCCCTTGGTCGTCGAAGTTTTCGGCGCCGGGGCTCCCTTCGTGGACTTCGACTCAGATTTTCTCGAGTCTCCCTCGGGTTTGAGGCATTTTCGGGTGTTTTGAGCTCGACTATTCTCTTACCTAGTCTTCATTTTTCTTGTCGGTCTCTACGACTGTGAAGTTTTCGGGTCCCTCGGCGACGTTGTCCTCATCGTCTGTGGAGAGGCCCAGATCGTAGAGCGACAGGGCCTTACCCTTGCCATCCATGCTGGCGTTGGCTCTTCGCTGGCGTTCTCTCACCCGGAGCGTCTTCGGCGCGAAGGCTGAGCAGGCGTTGCAGTCCTTGCTCTGGTGGTCGACCGGTAGGCAGAGGTTGCAGACCGGATGCTGGTCCTTCTGCGCGAACTTGTGGTGGCAGTTAGGGCAGAACTTGAATGGCGTCTTGTCCATTGCGCTCAGGGCCTCTGAGTGCCCATTCTCCAAGGTCGTCGAAGAAAAAGGGTGGAACACTTCCTTCTTCGCGCTCCTGATGTGAAATATTCCTTTCCTGTGATATCTTCGTAGTCATTTATCGACGAAACTCGCTTTTCCTTCTTCTTCATTCGATTGTAACTCTGGAGCTTCCCGATGACGATCCAGACCCAACGGCGGAAAAAAGAATCTGAAGATGGCGCCCCAAAGGTGGGACTTCCGCAGGAAGCACGACGACGTCACGAGAGGTGCACCAAATGGTGGGTCGTCGCCGCCCACCTGGGCTACAAAAAGAAAAAAAAAAAACAGAAGAAAGACTACGAATCCGGACCCAACCACAAGATCGCGGAATAATGCACAGCACAGTGAATCCAGAAAGATTCACGCTGCAAAACCTCAGATACCCTGGGGCTGTAGGACTGGCAGCGGAGCCGATATGGCAGCCCCAGAGGGATAAAGTAACTGGCAGCCCGATCCGGAAGCAGTACCAGTAAAATAGTGGCCGCTTAACTTTCAACTACTAGTCAAATCGGCTCCATCTTGGTTTCATAAAAGGGATTCTTGTGTTTTCTCGAATGCCAGGCTCCACATAAATGAAATTACAAACAAGAACTCTAAAATGCAGAAACAGCCTTTCATTATCTTAAATAGTCATTTATATATTATGTCTTGAAGTGGTATGAATTTCCAGAAAGAAGATTTCATTGATTTTGTAAAAACCCTCTATATTTGCTCGAATGTTTCCAATGGACATCCCTAAGAGTACCTACCCTTTACAACGGACCACAATGTGATTGTGACCTAGCTTCTTTTGAACAGATTTAACCTAAGAGTACTTAAGAGATTACTAAGGTAATCAAAGCCATGTTCAAACTATCTTCTTATGCAGACCACTTCCTTCTCATTTTTTTGGCTTCCTCAAATTCTATCCCTGCGCTATTGCAGGTTATTAATGACCTACTCAGAAAACATAGGGATGTAAACTGCGCAAAACAGCTGAGCTCAGCATCTAAGGTAAGCAAGAACACTACTGCCCACTGGAGAAAGCAAACCTAGTTGAACCTGTAGGAGGCAGACAACCACCCTACACCAAATACCCACATTAGCTTAGGGAGGGTATAAAGATGTATCTGGAAAGTGGATATAACAATTTTAGCCTCTGGCTTAAGATTAGTAAAATACATGTTAAATTAGTCCTACAAAATGCACATTATATACACAACTCTACAAACAAGAGGGGCATGTAGACAAGTGGGAGAATTACTGTCTTGATGAAATTAATCAGACCTACGAAGGGAATAGTTTTGTCTTGCCCAGATAAATGTCTGGGGAGGGGATGGTGGTATTTCTTTAGGGTGGGGTGGGGCGGTGCAGGATACTGCCCCTATATCTAAAACTCCAAAACACTAAAGGTATCCAACCATCCTTTGGAACGAGCCATAGCTTAGCTTGACCCAAGTACTTCTAGATGGAGAGGTCCAGACTGGTTTTTGAAGGGACCCTCACCCACTCCATTGCAGGGCTCGAAAAATCTGAAAAATGGTACTAGTCCTGCAGGACTAGTACCTTGAAAAATCTCCTCGCCCCAACAGTGACCTACTTGACCTCCGTCTCTGAAAGCGGAGCAAAAGTGACAAGATAACAAGATTTAAAGGCATTTTTATTGCTCATTTGCTTTGTGAGCAATAAAAAGGCCTTTAAATCTTGTTATCTTGTCACATTTGCTCCGTTTTCAAAGACGGAGGACAAAAGTTAGTATGTTTTCCTACTAGCCAGAAAGGGCGAGTAGGACCTAAAAATAGCTCGACCTCATAAAATTTACCTCGCAAATGCGAGCGGTCGAGTGGATTTGTCGAGCCCTGCATTGGTTTCATTCTTCATCATTGGGTCTCATCAAGTTCCCTATAAGCCAGGGAGGGCTCAACCATGTTCTAGGGAGCACTTTTGATTTTATTTCCAATGGAGTCATTATAAATAAAAAAATATCTAAAGGTCACCCCAGGTTCCTTTTATTATTTGGTGCCTTTGGTACAGTTAAAACCTTGCTACTAAGATTTATATTTGTAGGAAGTTAATACCACAATACCCTAGTTCTTTGTAGACATGTTAAAGCCCTTTCGAATGGCCTCTATAGGTCCTGGGCTTTTATCAGGGCTGGTAATTTATTGAGGTGTTTGTGTTATTAGCTTCTCCCTTCTGTCAAAGTTATGTAGTCCTTATTTTGTAAGGTCTATGTCGTACTTTAGACAAAACACTACATGCAAGAAACCGAAAAAGACCTACTTGCCTATCCCCCTGTACGTAGGGCATCTTGCAATGCCTATTATCATCATATCCATCAATGATTTAGATTATTCCAACCTAATGGGGCAACCAGTGAACCTTAGGCCCTGGGTAGCAACTGATACAAAAAAGAAAGCCCAGTTAGTACCAACCACAATTTTTTTTTTTTTGGGGGGGGGGGCTATATTTCTTTAAGCGACACTAAGATCATAATTTAATAGCTTTCAAATAAAAAAAAACAAATAAATAAGACATGCCCCGGATGAAGGTTGCTGCCCAGAACATGCATTTAGTTCAAAGTACATGGATATGTGCAAACGTGTGACAAAAGTGCTTTTGCAGAGCGACTTGTGAAACAAGGAAGATGACCGAGGGTAAAAATACAGAGACATCAGACAGTGTGCAAGCTGCCTTTAGCCGCCTGCCAATACAAATATGATCCAATTTGTCTGGGGAAACGAGGATAGTTCCTTAGAATTCCCAGGGGGAATAAGCTTGTTTCCAGTGTAAAGTGAAATGTTTGACAGGGGAATGTGAAATGAAAGGCTAATAAGATGTCAGTTTTTTTCTAACACAACATTTAGAAAGCTTCAAAATGATTAAAAACACAAAGCAGGGAATCCTGGTTCCTACACGTTTCTGTTTTGTTGTTAACTCTTTATTCCAGGAGTGAGACCTTATCGATGTGCTAAGGGGAGCGGTGAGGAGGGTACGGGGGGGGGGTAAGCTCTGACGAGGGGGTGCAGCATGTCTGCGAGGGGAGAGACAAGGCAAGAGGCCTTGAATGAGGCTGACCTACTAGCACAACAATGATGTTGACTACACCGACATGGTAAATCAAAGAGCTTAACTCTCTGGCCAAAAGGCACAAACAATGAAAATACCTTCTCGATAGGAGGCACGATATAGTAGCGCTGCAAGAGTCCCACCTCAAACGCAGCGACAAATGGAGGCTGAGCCATAAAGCCTACTATTTGATATACCGGTCCTCTGCACCTACCAAACATAATGGGGTAGCTTTTCTCTTTCATTGCTCACTAAAATTCCAACCCCTGGACAGTAAAACAAACAAGGAGGGCAGAATACTGCTCATGAAGGGGAAAATATTGGGCAGGATGTGCACTGTGAAGTTGGTTTATACCCAAAACTCTGTGCAAACCACTTTCCTCCATTAGTTTCTCACTCTTTGGGGGGGCTATGCAGATGGTGACATACTATGAGTGACTTTAACCTTACGTCGGACCCACCACTAGATAGCAAAGATCCACAACACGCCGGCACAGGTAGTTTCACAAAAGCATTTAAACAATCCACTCACTCTGTGGGCTTAATTGATGCGTGGCGGACAGCACATCCTACCACGAGGGACTTGTTTTCACACTCCCATCGCTCTTACTTGTGGCTAGACTAAAAGTTAATTAGCCAATCTTTAGAACAGGCCATCTTGGTGACTAATTTCCATCCTACTATACTATCCGACCACGGCCCTGACTGCCACTGGACCAGGTAAGCCCTACACCTAAACTCCACCGTTGGTTCTTCCCAGGGTCTCTCACTAAGGACCATCTCTTCTGAGACAACATATGCAAAACTATTTGAGAATTCATTCAATTGAATATACCCTAAGACACTAACCTATCTACTACATGGGGCATCTTCAAGGCTGTGATTAGAGGCAAATGCATTTGCCTCGCCAGTGTTAACCAAACAAAAGATCCAAGACAGACTAGCTCACGAAACGGAGCTCCAACTAACAGAACGGACCCATAAAGACAACCCCACACTCACACTGCAGAGGAAGGTCACAGCTCTGAGAGTCAAACTGAATGCGATATATACAAATAGAGCGGAATTCACCTTGTTATGCCTCAAACACATCACCTACGATAGGGGGAACATGGTGGGCACTCATTTGGTGTGACAGCTACGAATCAAACACTAGAAGGACTACATTAGCTATAGCCACAAAGAGACAGGGCAGCTGGGTACATCCAAGCTCGATAAGCCTAAGGCCCTCAAATGATTTCTACAAAACCCTATATACATCTGAGGCACCCTGCGAACAGACATAGCTAGAATATTTAGAAGGGATGGAGCTACCCCAAGAGTCAGCAGATCAGAATGAGGAGCTGGACAGCCCGATTGGGGAGGATGAAGTTCAGATTGCTATAGCTGCTCTCAAGGTACATACATCTACAGAACCCAATGGGTTTACAGTGCAAATTTATAACACCTTCAGCACCGAACTAGAACATCACCTTACACTCCTATTTAATCATATGGTATCCATTAGAATGGCTACTCCATCAAGAAGTGAAGCAGTTATCTTGGTTATCCCTAAACCGGGGAAAGACCCTCATTAATGTGCTTCCTATAGACCCACAGTTCTGCTTAATTTGGACGCAATATTCTACATACACTATGAGAATGGCCACTAGACTGGAGGGCATCCTACTTGACTTGATTTACCCACACCATTCAGGCTACATTCAGAGGATACAAACACTTGATAACCTGGGGAGGGTGGCCCACCTGGTTGAAAAGATTACCAAGAAACAGGATTCCAGCAATTCTCTTGGTGCTTGAAGCTGAAAAGACCTCAGACAGGGTGGACTGACCCATTCTTTTTCAAACTCTCCGTAAATCAGGCATTATAGAACGCTTCATAGCCATGGTCCAGGCGTACTATGCAAATCCTCGGAGTGGGCTTAGTTGTCTTTAAACTAGGACATAGTATGCATCAGAGATGCCTGCTCTCCCCACTTTTATTTGAGCTCAGTACCTCAGCCCTGGCTACCAAAATAGGGACCACAATCGGAAATCCGAGGCATTCCCTTTACCTCAGTGGGCCATAAAATTTAACTTTTCACAGATGTGTTACTCTCTTACCTCCCCTTCCACATCACTGATGGCCCTACAACAAGAATTGGCCCAATATGATACTGAGGCAGGCTACCATGTAAGTCTGTATAAATCCTTCCTTCTTAACTTTATCCTGCCCACACCGGAGATGGAGACACTAGTGACCACAACTTCCTTTCAGTGGGTAAAAAAGGACATCACCTACTTGGGGATTAAAATCAACCCATTCTCTATCGTGCCAACTTTCCCCACTTGTCTGTCAGCTCACACTAGACTTTGAACGCTGAGCACCCATGTACCTATTGTGACTGGGATGCATTTACGCAGTCAAAATGGCGGTCGTGCCGTGAATTCTATACACCTTCCAAGGCCTTCCGATTGGATTGCCCAGGAAGTTATTCTCAGAACTCCCCTCTGATAAGTTTCATTTTGCAGAACCGTAGAGCAAGTCTCCCCTATAAACAAGTGAAACTACAACAACAAAAAAGCAGGGGGCCTGGCCTTACCTGATTTTCACCTGTATTATAGGTTAGGGCATGTCACAGTAATCTCCGAGTGGACTCTGAGGGAAGCAAATAAGCACTGGCTTCATAAGGACAGGGCAGTGGCTGGCCAATATGTGATCGACCCCCAACGCATACCTAAGCACGCATATCTGAATGACCCTTATAGTGTGGACCCTGTGACCTGGGTGCTGGGATTGGTTACCTTTCCCTTCTCCTACTCTCCATTCACTTTAACCCGGACGTCTCTCCTGCCTTAACACCTGGCTCCTTTGATCTGTGAAGAGAGGGAGATCTTGCCGTCTCCGACCTATTCCATGGGTGGGACATTCTTACCTTTGAACACTGTCAACATAATTTTGACTTACCCAACTACAAGAGATATCATAATACTCAACTAAAACACTGGGTCATCCACCCCGAAATTCGGTTGGCAGCTACTAGTGATCTACTCGGGATTACCTAATGTTTACCATGCCATTATCAACCAGGAACTTACTTTCCTGGATCTAGTTATAACAGCAGCAGAGGGAGCTCCGACTACAAAAGTTTACACCAAACTAACAGTCAGAAATAGCCAACTTCATTTGACAGCGTACACCCATATACTCTCAGGGAAACATAAAACGAAACTGCTCACATTTTAGAGACTATAAAACAGAAGCAGCATCATTGTCAGATAAATTAAGACTAAGGAACTGCCCAGAACGACCAATAAAAATACCTTCTTATGGATAAGGAAAAATAAATGCAAGTACATACATAAACCCTTCAAACTAGATGAAGAAAATAATTAATAAACACCAGGGGTTACTGAACAGTAACAATCTAAAGTTGCAAAAACCAAAGTTCTTCTTAAAAAAATAACATAAGCATAAGGAATTTACTGGTCCACACACTACCTACGAAATAAGGAAAAAGTTAACAACACACTATGGGATCTAACAGCAGGAAAATGTTATTTTCCCTGCAGGCAATGCTCTGTATGTGCGTACATATGCCAAAGAAACAAATGATGGTGGGAATGCTGGACAATGTAAACATTCCCCCCAGTCACAAGGGTCTGGGTTTAATCCATCATTCTTTTGCTCACCACACCACCCAAGTTTGGACCCAGCCATATGCAAATCAGTCTTGACCCTGTTCCTTGTAGGAACAATCCAGCCTGAACTGCCAAGCCAGGTCCTCTCTGGACTGGAAACAAGCATCCTGGGACCGGTTTCAGGGCATCACCCATCATCAGCCAGGCTAGCATGAATCCAGTGGTGTAGCGAGCACAGGACCCACGTCTGGGCATACCCTTCCCATTTAGGGCAACATATGCAAAAGAAACAATTGATGGTGGGAATGCTGGACAATGTAAACATTCCCCCCAGTCACAAGGGTCTGGGTTTAATCCATCATTCTTTTGCTCACCACACCACCCAAGTTTGGACCCAGCCATATGCAAATCAGTCTTCACCCTGTTCCTTGTAGGAACAATCCAGCCTGAACTGCCAAGCCAGGTCCTCTCTGGACTGGAAACAAGCATCCTGGGACCGGTTTCAGGGCATCACCCTTCATCAGCCAGGCTAGCATGAATCCAGTGGTGTAGCGAGCACAGGACCCACGTCTGGGCATACCCTTCCCATTTAGGGCAACATATGCAAAAGAAACAATTGATGGATGGAATGCTGGACAATGCAAACAATCACCCCTAGTCACAAGGATATGGCTTTCATCCAGATCCTGGGGTGAGGTGAGCAAAAGAATAATGGCTTAAACCCAGATCCTTGTCCATGGAATTTGATTAGTTTGCTACAAGGGTTATGAAAGGAAGGTAGTACAATACAAAATGACAGTTCCGTGAGAGAATTTTTTCAATGAAAAAAGCTAGGATACTGCAAGAAGCTGACTATTTATGTAGTGCACATAAGGGGTACACTATGCAAATAGTCCAGACGGACCTTATTGGTTTACAGGGGCTTTCTTTTAAAATCTAAAATGCTCTCTTTGTGATAGAGTGGTCGAGCAATTTTGGCTTATCAAAGGGCCATTTGTTGCATGCAGAGTCAATAAAAGAGGCACATACTCAATATGGAAATCAGAGACCAATTAAAAAACATAACATTTTTAGATTAAATTTAGACACTGGGGTCTTTAAAATCAGTACTTTGAGTTCTCGCATCTTCTGCTCTTTGTTCTTCTTCCAAGCAGATAAATCTGAGTTCCTAGTGTCAGAGGGCCACCTTAATACTACATTTAGGGGTGTTAAGGGGAGTGATGGGTAGTAGCCAATGGGCTAGTTTAGTTACCCCTGGGGTCACTACACCACCTATATGAGCAATTCCCGTGGGGAGTTGGCATAACCCTATCCCCGAGTTCCTAATTCCATCAAAAACAAGATGGTGGAATCCTTCTTTCAAGGAGCACATCAGTTGGAGCACATCAGGTAGCCCACCTTAGAGGTGTGACCAGCCTGGTGGTGCGACATGTGTACTTTCATAGCTAATTTCCCGCCTGTCCTGGTGCCAAATGGGCCTCAGGGCAGGGGGTGGCAGCTGTCAGTATGGGGGAACACGGGTCGCATATGAAAGTAGGCAGGGGCTTTGAAGCCCATGGCCTTGAAATGCTAAATACCTGGTTACCCTGATGGAGAAGGTGTGAACACCTTCCTTTGGAGCAGGCATTGTTGCTGGCCTAAGACAGCGTGGTCTATCACCTGCAGGGGGTCAGAAACTAGTCTGTGGCGGCAGGCTGGTTGATAACAGTCAGCCAGCATAATAGATAGTGGTAGGTTTTTCACGGGCCACCTTGAAGGTGCTCTCTGGATACCTGTCATAATAAACCTTGTACTAGCTACAGTACAGATTAAGACATGGGTCCTCACAAACTTTCTCTCGGGGGCCAAATTTACAGTGTGGTTTGTGGCCGAGGGCCGCACCGGTGGGGGCGGGGTCAGAGGGGGAGAGGCGGGGCAAAAGCAAAAAAAAACATGTGACCATGAGGTTGAACACAGGTCCCTGCAGCAGACGCCTTCGTCTACTGAGCCACCAGACCCGGCATACACACATCTCACTTTCTCTTTCTCCCTCTCCCCCTCCCTCCCCCTCTCTCCCTCCCCCTCTCTCCCCCCTCCCTCCCTCCCTCTCTCTCTTCCCCTCCCCTCTCTCTCTCCCCCTGTCTCTCTCCCTCTGTCACCCTCCATCTCCCTCCCTCCCCGTCTCTCCCCTCCCTCCCCGTCTCCCTCCCTGTCTCCCTCCCTCTCCCCTCCCTCCGTCTCACTCCCTCCCTCCCTCACCCCTCCCTCCCCATCCCCTCCCTCCGTCTCACTCCCTCCCTCCCCCTCCCCTCCCTCCGTCTCACTCCCTCCCTCCCCCTCCCCTCCCTCCGTCTCACTCCCTCCCTCCCCCTCCCCTCCCTCCCCGTCTCCCTCCCTCCCCGTCTCCCTCCCCGTCTCCCTCCCTCTCCCTCTCCCTCCCTCCCTGTCTCTCTCCCTCTCCCTCCCTCTCCCTCCCTCCCTCTCCCTCCCTCCCCCTCCCTCTCCCTCTCTCCCTCTCCCTCCCTCTCTCCCTCCCTCCCTGTCTCTCTCCCTCCCTGTCTCTCTCCCTCCCTCCCTCTCCCTCACTCCCCCTCTCCCTCCCTCTCCCTCCCTCCCTCTCCCTCACTCCCCCTCTCCCTCCCTCCCTCTCCCTCTCCCTCCCTCTCCCTCTCCCTCTCCCTCCCTCTCCCGTCTCCCTCCCTCTCCCTCCCGTCTCCCTCCCTCTCCCTCCCGTCTCCCTCCCTCCCTCTCCCTCACTCCCCCTCTCCCTCTCTCCCTGTCTCTCTCCCTCCCTGTCTCTCTCCCCTCCCTCTCCCTCTCTCCCTGTCTCTCTCCCTCCCTCCCTCTCCCTCCCTCCCTCTCCCTCCCTCCCCCTCTCCCTCCCTCCCCCTCTCCCTCCCGTCTCCCTCCCTCTCCCTCCCTCTCCCTCTCCCCCTCTCCCTGTCTCCCTGTCTCTCTCCCTCCCTGTCTCTCTCCCTCCCTGTCTCTCCCTCTCCCTCCCTCTCCCTCCCTCCCCCTCCCTCTCCCTCCCTCTCCCTCCCTCTCTCCCTGTCTCTCTCCCTCCCTGTCTCTCTCCCTCCCTCCGTCTCCCTCTCTCTCTCTCTCTCCCTCCCTCCGTCTCCCTCCCTCTCTCCCTCCCTCCGTCTCCCTCCCTCCCCCTCCCTCCGTCTCCCTCCCTCCCCCTCCCTCCGTCTCCCTCTCTCCCCCTCCCTCCGTCTCCCTCTCTCCCTCCCTCCCTCTCCCTCCCTCCCTCTCCCTCCCTCTCTCCCTGTCTCTCTCCCTCCCTCCGTCTCCCTCTCTCTCTCTCTCCCTCCGTCTCCCTCTCTCTCTCTCTCTCCCTCCCTCCGTCTCCCTCCCTCTCTCCCTCCCTCCGTCTCCCTCCCTCCCCCTCCCTCCGTCTCCCTCTCTCTCCCTCCCCGTCTCCCTCCCTCCCTCTCTCTCTCCCTCCCTCTCCCCGTCTCCCTCTCCCTCCCCGTCTCCGTCTCCCTCCCTCCCTCCCCGTCTCCGTCTCCCTCCCTCCCCGTCTCCCTCCCTCCCCGTCTCTCTCCCTCCCCGTCTCTCTCCCTCCCCGTCTCTCTCCCTCCCCGTCTCTCTCCCTCCCTCTCCCTCCCTCTCCCTCCCTCTCCCTCCCCGTCTCCCTCCCTCCCCGTCTCCCTCCCTCCCTCCCCCTCCCTCACTCCCTCTCCCTCCCTCCCTCTCCCTCCCTCTCCCTCCCTCCCTCTCCCTCCCTCCCCCTCCCTCCCCGTCTCCCTCCCTCCCCGTCTCCCTCCCTCCCTCCGTCTCCCTCCGTCTCCCTCCCTCTCCCTCCCTCTCCCTCCCTCCCCCTCCCTCCGTCTCCCTCCCTCCCTCTCCGTCTCCCTCCCTCCCCTTCTCCCACCCTCCCCTTCTCCCTCCCTCCCTCTCCCTCCCTCTCTCCCTCCCCATCCCTCACTCCCTCCCCGTCTCCCTCCCTCCCTCTCCCTCCCTCCCTCTCCCTCCCTCCCTCTCCCTCCCTCCCCGTCTCCCTCCCTCCCCGTCTCCCTCCCTCCCCGTCTCCCTCCCTCCCCGTCTCCCTCCCTCCCCGTCTCCCTCCCTCTCTCTCCTCTCTCCCTCCCTGTCTCTCTCCCTCCCTGTCTCTCTCCCTCCCTGTCTCTCTCCCTCCCTGTCTCTCTCCCTCCGTCTCTCTCCCTCCCTGTCTCTCTCTCTCCTCTCTCCCTCCCTGTCTCTCTCCCTCCCTCTCTCTCTCTCCCTCCCTCTCTCTCTCTCCCTCCCTCTCTCTCTCCCTCTCTCTCTCTCTCCCTCCCTCTCTCTCTCCCTCTCTCTCTCTCCCTCCCTCTCCCTGCGTCTCCCTCCCTGCGTCTCCCTCACTCCCTCTCCCTCCCTCTCCCTCCCTCCCCGTCTCCCTCCCTGTCACTCTCCCTCTTTCCCTCTCCCTCTCCCCCTCCCCCTCCCCCTCTCCCCCTCCCGCTCCCTCTCTCCCTCTCTCTCCCTCCCCCTCACTCCCTCTCCCTCCCTCTCCCTCACTCCCTCCCTCTCCCTCCCCGTCTCTCTCCCTCCCCGTCTCCCTCCCTGTCTCTCTCCCTCCCTGTCTCTCTCCCTCCCTGTCCCTCCCTCTCCCTCCCTCCCTCTCCCTCCCTCCCCCTCTCCCTTCCTCCCCCTCTCCCTCCCTCCCCTCCCTCTCCCTCCCTCTCCCTCACTCCCCTCTCCCTCCCTCTCCCTCTCCCTCCCTCTCCCTCTCCCTCCCTGTCTCTCTCCCTCCCTGTCTCTCTCCCTCCCTGTCTCCCTCCCTCTCTCCCTCCCTCCCTCCCTCCCCCTCCCTCTCTCTCCCTCCCTCTCCCTCCCTCCCCCGTCTCTCTCCCCGTCTCTCTCCCTCCCTGTCTCTCTCCCTCCCTGTCTCTCTCCCTCCCTCCGTCTCCCTCCCTCTCTCCGTCTCCCTCCCTCTCCCTCCCTCCCTCCCTCCGTCCGTCTCCCTCCCTCTCCCTCCCTCCCTCTCCCTCCCTCCGTCCGTCTCCCCCCCCTCCCCCTCCCCCCCTCTCCCTCCCACGCCCTCCCTCTCCCTCCCTCCCTCCCCGTCTCCCTCCCTCCCTCCCCGTCTCCCTCCCTCCCCGTCTCCCTCCCTCCCCGTCTCCCTCCCTCCCCGTCTCCCTCCCTCTCCCTCCCTCTCCCTCCCTCCCCCTCCGTCTCCCTCCGTCTCTCCCTCCCTCTCTCCCTCCCCGTCTCCCTCCCTCCCTCTCCCTCCCTCTCCCTCCCTCTCTCCCTCTCCCTCTCCCTCACTCCCTCTCCCCCTCTCCCTCCCTCTCTCTCCCTCCCTCTCCCCCTCCCCGTCTCCCTCCCTGTCTCTCTCCCTGTCTCTCTCCCTCTCTGTCTCTCTCCCTCCCTCCCTCCCCCTCCCTCCCCCTCCCTCCCCCTCCCCCTCCCTCTCCTTCCCTCCCTCCGTCTCCCTCCCTCTCCCTCCCTCCCTCTCCCTCCGTCCGTCTCCCCCCCTCCCCCTCCCTCCCTCTCCCTCCCACGCCCTCCCTCTCCCTCCCTCCCCGTCTCCCTCCCTCCCCGTCTCCCTCCCTCCCTCTCTCCCCCTCCCTCTCCCTCTCTCCCCCTCCCTCTCTCCCCCTCCCTCTTTCCCCCTCCCTCCCTCTCTCCCCCTCCCTCCCTCCCTCCCCCTCTCTCCCCCTCCCTCTCCCTCTCTCCCCCTCCCTCTCTCCCCCTCCCTCCCCGTCTCCCTCCCTCCCCGTCTCTCTCCCCCTCCCCGTCTCTCTCTCCCTCCCTGTCTCTCTCTCCCTCCGTCTCTCTCTCCCTCCCTGTCTCTCTCCCTCCGTCTGTCTCTCTCCCTCCGTCTCCCTGTCTCCCTCCCTCCGTCTCCCTGTCTCCCTCCGTCTCCCTCCCTGTCTCCCTCCGTCTCCCTCCCCGTCTCCCTCCGTCTCCCTCCCCGTCTCCCTCCGTCTCCCTCCCCGTCTCTCTCTCCCTCCCCGTCTCTCTATCCCTCCCCGTCTCTCTCTCCCTCCCTGTCTCTCTCTCCCTCCCTGTCTCCCTGTTGCCCTCCCTCCGTCTCCCTGTTGCCCTCCCTCCGTCTCCCTGTTGCCCTCCCTCCGTCTCCCTGTTGCCCTCCCTCCGTCTCCCTGTCTCCCTCCCTCCGTCTCCCTGTCTCCCTCCCTCCGTCTCCCTGTCTCCCTCCCTCCGTCTCCCTGCCTCCCTCCCTCCGTCTCCCTGCCTCCCTCCGTCTCCCTCCCTGTCTCCCTCCGTCTCCCTCCCTATCTCCCTCCCCCCGTGTCTCTCTGTCCCTCCCTGTCTCTCTCCCTCCATCTCCCTGTCTCCCTCCGTCTCCCTCTCTCTCCCTGTCTCTCTCTCTCCCCGTCTCTCTCTCTCTCCCCGTCTCTCTCTCCCTCCCCGTCTCTCTCTCCCTCCCCGTCTCTCTCTCCCTCCCCGTCTCTCTCCCTCCCCGTCTCTCTCTCCCTCCCCGTCTCTCTCTCCCTCCCCGTCTCTCTCTCCCTCCCCGTCTCTCTCTCCCTCCCCGTCTCTCTCTCCCTCCCCGTCTCTCTCTCTCTCTCCCCGTCTCTCTCTCTCCCCGTCTCTCTCTCTCCCCGTCTCTCTCTCTCCCTGTCTCTCTCCCTCCCTGTCTCTCTCCCTTCCTGTCCATCTCTCCCTCCCTCCGTCTCCCTCCCTCCGTCTCCCTCCCTCCGTCTCCCTCCCTCCGTCTCCCTCCCTCCGTCTCCCCCTCCCCCCCTCTCCCTCCCCCACTCCCTCCCTCTCCCCCTCCCCCTCCCCCTCCCTCCCCCTCCCTCTCCCTGTCTCTCCCTGTCTCTCTCCCTCTCCCTCCCTGTCTCTCTCCCTCCCTGTCTCTCTCCCTCCCTGTCTCTCTCCCTCCCTGTCTCTCTCCCTCCCTGTCTCTCTCCCTCCCTGTCTCTCTCCCTCCCTGTCTCTCTCCCTCCCTGTCTCTCTCCCTCCCTGTCTCTCTCCCTCCCTGTCCCTCTCCCTCCCTGTCCCTCTCCCTCCCTGTCCCTCTCCCTCCCTGTCCCTCTCCCTCCGTCTCCCTCCCTCCGTCTCCCTCCCTCCGTCTCCCTCCCTCCGTCTCCCTCCCTCCGTCTCCCTCCCTCTCTCTCCCTCTCCCTCCCTCTCCCTCTCCCTCCCTCCCTCTCCCTCCCTCTCCCTCCCTCTCTCCCCGTCTCCCTCTCTCTCCCCGTCTCCCTCCCTCCCTCTCTCCCCCTCCCCGTCTCCCTCCCTCCCCGTCTCCCTCCCTCCCTCTCTCTCCCCCTCCCTCCCTCTCCCCCTCCCTCTCCGTCTCCCTCCCTCTCTCCCTCTCCCCCTCCCTCTCTCTCTCCCCCTCCCTCTTCCTCCCTCTCCCTCTCCCCCCCTCCCTCTCTCCCTCCCTCTCCCCCCCTCCCTCTCTCCCTCCCTCTCCCCCTCCCTCTCACTCCCCGTCTCCCTCCCGTCTCCGTCTCTCTCTCCCTCCCCGTCTCTCTCTCCCTCCCGTCTCTCTCTCCCTCCCTCCGTCTCCCTCCGTCCGTCTCCCTCCCTCCGTCTCCCTCCCTCCGTCTCCCCCTCCCCCCCTCTCCCTCCCCCACTCCCTCCCTCTCCCCTCCCCCTCCCTCCCCCTCCCTCTCCCTGTCTCTCCCTGTCTCTCTCCCTCTCCCTCCCTGTCTCTCTCCCTCCCTGTCTCTCTCCCTCCCTGTCTCTCTCCCTCCCTGTCTCTCTCCCTCCCTGTCTCTCTCCCTCCCTGTCCCTCTCCCTCCCTGTCCCTCTCCCTCCCTGTCCCTCTCCCTCCCTGTCCCTCTCCCTCCCTGTCCCTCTCCCTCCCTCCGTCTCCCTCCCTCCGTCTCCCTCCCTCCGTCTCCCTCCCTCTCTCTCCCTCTCCCTCCCTCTCTCTCCCTCTCCCTCCCTCTCCCTCTCCCTCTCCCTCCCTCTCCCTCCCTCTCCCTCCCTCTCTCCCCGTCTCCCTCCCTCTCCCTCTCCCTCCCTCCCTCCCCGTCTCCCTCCCTCCCTCTCTCCCCCTCCCCGTCTCCCTCCCTCCCCGTCTCCCTCCCTCCCTCTCTCTCCCCCTCCCTCCCTCTCCCCCTCCCTCTCCGTCTCCCTCCCTCCCTCTCTCTCCCCCTCCCTCCCTCTCCCCCTCCCTCTCCGTCTCCCTCCCTCTCTCCGTCTCCCTCCCTCTCTCCCTATCCCCCTCCCTCTCTCTCTCCCCCTCCCTCTTCCTCCCTCTCCCTCTCTCCCCCTCCCTCTTCCTCCCTCTCCCTCTCCCCCCCTCCCTCTCTCCCTCCCTCTCCCCCCCTCCCTCTCTCCCTCCCTCTCCCCCTCCCTCTCACTCCCCGTCTCCCTCCCCGTCTCCGTCTCTCTCTCCCTCCCCGTCTCTCTCTCCCTCCCCGTCTCTCTCTCCCTCCCCGTCTCTCTCTCCCTCCCCGTCTCCCTCTCACTCCCCGTCTCCCTCCCCGTCTCCGTCTCTCTCTCCCTCCCCGTCTCTCTCTCCCTCCCCGTCTCTCTCTCCCTCCCCGTCTCTCTCTCCCTCCCCGTCTCTCTCTCCCTCCCCGTCTCTCTCTCCCTCCCCGTCTCTCTCTCCCTCCCCGTCTCTCTCCCTCCCCGTCTCTCTCTCCCTCCCCGTCTCTCTCTCCCTCCCCGTCTCTCTCTCCCTCCCCGTCTCTCTCTCCCTCCCCGTCTCTCTCCCTCCCCGTCTCTCTCTCTCTCCCCGTCTCTCTCTCTCCCCGTCTCTCTCTCTCCCTGTCTCTCTCCCTCCCTGTCTCTCTCCCTTCCTGTCCATCTCTCCCTCCCTCCGTCTCCCTCCCTCCGTCTCCCTCCCTCCGTCTCCCTCCCTCCGTCTCCCCCTCCCCCCCTCTCCCTCCCCCACTCCCTCCCTCTCCCCCTCCCCCTCCCCCTCCCTCCCCCTCCCTCTCCCCCTCCCTCCCCCTCCCTCTCCCTGTCTCTCCCTGTCTCTCTCCCTCTCCCTCCCTGTCTCTCTCCCTCTCCCTCCCTGTCTCTCTCCCTCCCTGTCTCTCTCCCTCCCTGTCTCTCTCCCTCCCTGTCCCTCTCCCTCCCTGTCCCTCTCCCTCCCTGTCCCTCTCCCTCCCTGTCCCTCTCCCTCTCTCTCCCTCCCTCCGTCTCCCTCCCTCCGTCTCCCTCCCTCCGTCTCCCTCCCTCCGTCTCCCTCCCTCCGTCTCCCTCCCTCCGTCTCCCTCTCCCTCCCTCTCCCTCTCCCTCCCTCTCCCTCCCTCTCCCTCCCTCTCTCCCCGTCTCCCTCCCTCTCCCTCTCCCTCCCTCTCCCTCCCTCTCTCCCCGTCTCCCTCCCTCCCTCTCTCCCCCTCCCCGTCTCCCTCCCTCCCCGTCTCCCTCCCTCCCTCTCTCTCCCCCTCCCTCCCTCTCCCCCTCCCTCTCCGTCTCCCTCCCTCTCTCCCTCTCCCCCTCCCTCTCTCTCTCCCCCTCCCTCTTCCTCCCTCTCCCTCTCCCCCCCTCCCTCTCTCCCTCCCTCTCCCCCCCTCCCTCTCTCCCTCCCTCTCCCCCTCCCACTCCCCGTCTCCCTCCCCGTCTCCATCTCTCTCTCCCTCCCCGTCTCTCTCTCCCTCCCCGTCTCTCTCTCCCTCCCCGTCTCTCTCTCCCTCCCCGTCTCTCTCTCCCTCCCCGTCTCTCTCTCCCTCCCCGTCTCTCTCTCCCTCCCCGTCTCTCTCTCCCTCCCCGTCTCTCTCTCCCTCCCCGTCTCTCTCTCCCTCCCCGTCTCTCTCTCCCTCCCCGTCTCTCTCCCTCCCCGTCTCTCTCTCCCTCCCCGTCTCTCTCTCCCTCCCCGTCTCTCTCTCCCTCCCCGTCTCTCTCTCCCTCCCCGTCTCTCTCTCCCTCCCCGTCTCTCTCTCCCTCCCCGTCTCTCTCTCCCTCCCCGTCTCTCTCTCCCTCCCCGTCTCTCTCTCCCTCCCCGTCTCTCTCTCCCTCCCCGTCTCTCTCCCTCCCTGTCTCTCTCCCTCCCTCCCCCTCCCTGTCTCCCTCCCTCCGTCTCCCTGTCTCCCTCCCTCCGTCTCCCTGCCTCCCTCCGTCTCCCTCCCTGTCTCCCTCCCTGTCTCCCTCCCTCCCTGTCTCTCTCCCTCCCTGTCTCCCTCCCTCCCGGTGTCTCTCTCCCCCTCCGTGTCTCTCTGTCCCTCCCTGTCTCTCTCCCTCCGTCTCCCTGTCTCCCTCCCTCCGTCTCCCTGTCTCCCTGTCTCTCTCCCTCCCTGTCGCTCTCCCTCCCTGTCGCTCTCCCTCCCTGTCTCTCTCCCTCCCTGTCTCTCTCCCTCCCTGTCTCTCTCTCCCTCCCTGTCTCTCTCTCCCTCCCTGTCTCTCTCTCCCTCCCTGTCTCTCTCTCCCTCCGTGTCTCTCTGTCCCTCCCTGTCTCCCTCCCTCCGTCTCCCTGTCTCTCTTCCTCCCTGTCTCTCTTCCTCCCTGTCTCTCTCCCTCCCTGTCTCTCTCCCTCCCTGTCTCTCTCCCTCCCTGTCTCTCTCCCTCCCTGTCTCTCTCCCTCCCTGTCTCTCTTCCTCCCTCTCCCTCCCTCCCTCTCCCTCCCTCCCTCTCCCTCCCTCCCTCTCCCTCCCTCTCCCTCCCTCCCTCTCCCTCCCTCTCCCTCCCTCTCCCTCCCTCTCCCTCCCTCTCCCTCCCTCTCCCTTCCTCTCCCTCCCTCCCCCCCCCTCTCCGTCTCCCTCCCTCCCCCTCTCCGTCTCCCTCTTTCTCCCTCTTTCCCTCCCTCCCTCTCCCTCCCCCTCCCTCCCTCCCCCTCCGTCTCCCTCCCTCTCCCTCCCCCTCCCCCTCCCTCACTCTCCCTCCCTCCCCCTCCCTCTCCCTCCCTCCCCCTCCCTCCCTCCGCCTCCTTCCCTCTCCCTCCCTCCGTCTCCTTCCCTCTCCCTCCCTCTCCCTCCCTGTCTCTGCCTCCCTGTCTCTCTGCCTCCCTGTCTCTCTGCCTCCCTGTCTCCCTCCCTCACTCCCTCCCTCTGTCTCCCTCCCACCCTCTCCCTCCCTCCCACCCTCTCCCTCCCTCCCACCCTCTCCCTCCCTCCCTCCCTCTCCCTCCCTCTCCCTCCCCCTCCCTCCGTCTCCCTCCCTCTCCCTCCCTCCCTCTCCCTCTCCCTCCCTCCCTCTCCCTCACTCCCTCCCTCCGTCTCCCTCCCTCCCTCCGTCTCCCTCTCCCTCCGTCTCCCTCCCTGTCTCTCTCCCTCCCTCCGTCTCCCTCCCTGTCTCTCTCCCTCCCTCCCTCCCTCTCCCTGTCTCTCTCCCTCCCTCCCTCCCTCCCTCTCCCTCCCTCTCCCTCCCTCCCTGTCTCTCCCCCTCCCTGTCTCCCTCCCCCTCCCTCTCCCTGTCTCCCTCCCTCTCCCTGTCTCCCTCCCTCTCCCTGTCTCCCTCCCTCTCCCTGTCTCCCTCCCTCTCCCTGTCCCCCTCCCTCTCCCTCTCCCTGTCTCCCTCTCCCTGTCTTCCTCCCTCTCCCTGTCTCCCTCCCTCTCCCTGTCTCCCTCCCTCTCCCTGTCTCCCTCCCTCTCCCTGTCTCCCTCCCTCCCTCTCCCTGTCTCCCTCCCTCTCCCTGTCTCCCTCCCTCCCTCTCCCTGTCTCCCTCCCTCCCTCTCCCTGTCTCCCTCCCTCTCCCTGTCTCCCTCCCTCCCTCTCCCTGTCTCCCTCCCTCCCTCTCCCTGTCTCCCTCCCTCTCCCTGTCTCCCTCCCTCTCCCTGTCTCCCTCCCTCTCCCTCCCTCTCCCTCCCTCTCCCTCCCTCTCCCTGTCTCCCTCCCTCCCTGTCTGTCTGTCTCCCTCCCTCCCTGTCTGTCTGTCTCCCTCCCTGTCTGTCTGTCTGTCTCCCTCCCTCCCTGTCTGTCTGTCTCCCTCCCTGTCTCCCTCCCTCCCTCCCTCGGTCTCCCTCCCTCCCTCCGTCTCCCTCCCTCCCTCCCTCGGTCTCCCTCCCTCCCTCCCTCGGTCTCCCTCCCTCCCTCCCTCGGTCTCCCTCCCTCCCTCCCTCGGTCTCCCTCCCTCCCTCCCTCCCTCCCTGTCTCCCTCCCTCCCTCGGTCTCCCTCCCTCCCTCCCTCGGTCTCCCTCCCTCCCTCCCTCGGTCTCCCTCCCTCCCTCCCTCGGTCTCCCTCCCTCCCTCCCTCGGTCTCCCTCCCTCCCTCCCTCCCTCGGTCTCCCTCCCTCCCTCCCTCCCTCGGTCTCTCTCCCTCCCTCCCTCCCTCGGTCTCTCTCCCTCCCTCCCTCCCTCGGTCTCTCTCCCT
Organism: Triturus cristatus; assembly: GCF_964204655.1. Classification (NCBI taxonomy): domain Eukaryota; kingdom Metazoa; phylum Chordata; class Amphibia; order Caudata; family Salamandridae; genus Triturus; species Triturus cristatus. Next base: position 392,509,875 of record NC_140588.1, read on the forward strand.
CCCTCCCTCGGTCTCTCTCCCTCCCTCCCTCGGTCTCTCTCCCTCCCTCGGTCTCTCTCCCTCCCTCGGTCTCTCTCCCTCCCTCGGTCTCTCTCCCTCGGTCTCTCTCCCTCGGTCTCTCTCCCTCGGTCTCCCCCAGACTGCACCTCTCTGTCTCCCCCTCTCTGTCACCCTCCGTCAACCTCTGACTCCCTCCCTCTCCCTCCCTCCGTCACCCTCTGTCATCTCACCCTGTGTGTGTGTCAGCCCTCAGCCTGGGCTGAGACTGCTTTCCAGCGCGCACACACAGCCGCACTGAGACAGCTTCCCAGCCCTCACACAGCTGCACCGGAGTACTTCACAGGTCTTTAAAAGACCATTTACATGTTAATAAAGCTTTGTTGTATTTCACCTCTTAGTCCCCTGCATCTCCACTTTGACAATCACTGGAATCTCCCGGCCCCCACAGAGCAGAGTCTGGGCTGCTGCACCCGGCAGTGTTTGCTAACACTATTTATTTATTTATTTATTTATTTTTTAGCACAGGTAGGATGTCTGAAAGGTCCGCGGGCCGACAAGGAAGGCTTGCCGGGCCCACGGGCCGTACTATGAGTAAACGTGGATTAAGACAAGGAGTTTGTTACCACTCACCATAGATTTCACTAAAGCCATCATGTAGTTGGGGAACATGTAATGACCAGTGCCCAGTACATATACTTTAGATGGCTTCCCTGTTCACTTGTATCATCTAGTAATTGATTTAGACAACACACGGGCAAATCTGCTCATGCAGATATGCCCTCGCATATAATATAATGTACCCTGCCTTAGAGCTACAAGGCCTGGCGTAGGGGTGACTTACATATATTACACAAAGTGAGTATAGCACGGCGTAGAAGTGTGCCAGATCATGTTTTTACTCATGGTTTGCCCCATGACATGCAGTCTGCAAAGGCAGCCTGCATGCAATTTGTATGGGGGTACCTTAGGGTGGCATAATTCATGCTGCAGCCCTGAGGGACCTCCTTTAGTAACCAGGCTCTAGGTTACTGGGGTACCAGTTACTAGGGACTTACAGGGGTGCTAAAGCGTGTGCTAATTGGATTACAATTATAACATTTTACCTTGTTTTAGGGAAAGAGTACTGGGGCCTGGTTAGCAGGGACCCAGTCTACATCAGTCAAAAAACATCAGTACCAGTGGCAAAAAGTGGCGGTGATCATGACAAATAAGGGCACTTGTTTAAAGATACTGCCAAAAAAACCTCACTATTGTACAATCAGCAAACACTAATATACTTATGTAAATGTCTTGTTTTAACTCAACCAGATCCCTAAAACCATAATATCACAACCTTTGTAAATCTATGGTGTGTAAAAAGGATATGATCATGAGGGGGTTCAATACTGATGAAATAAACAATTGGCAAACATGGTGAAGTATGATAATAATACAACAAGAAGGAACTGCCTGTATGGTAAACAAGAAGGGAAAGTACTTCATTACCCATTAGGCCAACTGATCACATGATGCAGAAACCATATAGCACTCGAGACACAAGGAAACACGCTTAAACAGTTTTGAAACCAATGATAAAATACTGGCACAGGTAGAACGGTGGAGAGTATAGGTAATCAGGGAGCATTATTATTATTAGCGATTTGTAAAGCGCCTGGTGACCCGGAGGCATCCCCGCGCTGAAAGGGCTAGTAATGCTCAGGGGAGGGGGGGGAGGAACTATTTGGGGAAGAGAAAGGTTTTCAATTCTCTGCGGAACCGGAGGTGGCAGGATTCCAGACGCAAGTGGCGTGGAAGTAAGTTCCATCCAGAGGACGCCTTTACTGCGAAGCGTCGACCACCAGAGCGCACCTTCCTGAATCTCAGAACGTTGGCCAAACGCTCATTATCAGAGCGCAAGGATCTGGAAGCCTTATAAGGAGTGACCATGTCTCTCAAGATCGAGGGGCCCTGGCCGTTGAGGAGTTTGTGGGTGGTACACATGGCCTTGAATTCAATCCTCTGACGGATAGGGAGCCAGTGAAGGGCCTTAAGTGCTGGTCTGGCAGAGGCTCTAGTGGGAAGATTCATTAAGAGCCGGGCGGCGGCATTTTGAGCTCGCTGCAATTTTACCAGGGTGGATTCGGGGGCTCCTAAATAAACGGCATTACTATAGTCGAGACGGGCAAGGATCAAGCCTTGGACAAGAAGTTTCCTTGATAGGGGAGGAAGTAGCGGGAGGATCTTTCGGATGGAGCGCATGAGTCCGAAGCAGGTGCCTGCTGTTTTGGCTGCTTGGGTCTTCATGGAGAGATCAGGTTCAAGCCAGACTCCCAAGGTCTTGATTTCCTTCTTCGGAGTGGGTGCTTCGCCAAAAACGTCAGGCCAAACCGATGAAGGAATAGTAGCCCATTTCTTGCCCATGAGCATGACCTAATTTTGGATCCATTGAGCTTAAGTGATGAATCGCACATCCAGTGATAAATTTCCTGGAGGCAGTTCAGCAGATTGTCTGGGCGGTGGTCAAGATGTGAGAGAGAGACGACCAATTGCGTGTCGTCCGCATAACTCACTATCTTGATACCGAACGGGGCTACTACATCCTCCAGGGGGGCCATATAGGCGTTAAACAAGGTGGGGCTTAGCGAGGACCCCTGGGGGACTCCGCTAGAGAGAGGAAATAAGGCTGAGCGGGAATTGCCGTCCCAGACCTGGAAGGAGCGGCCCAATAGAAAGGACTCTATCCAGGCAAACGCAGTACCCCTAAGACCTGCCCTGGCCAGCCGATGGAGCAGGACACGGTGGTTCACCGTGTCAAAGGCTGCACTCAGGTCCAGGTGGATCACTGCCACTGACCCTCCTGAATCGAGGATACACCTTGCCTCCTCGATGACTGTGAGGAGGGCGGTGTCCGTGCCGTGGCCAGGGCGAAACCCTGTTTGGGATTGACGCAGAAGGTTGTTGGATTCAAGGAACAGGGACAATTGGGCATTGACGAGTTTTTGCGGCAATTTTGCTAATGCCCGGGAGGAGCGAGATCGGCCTGTAATTTGCCAGGTCGGAGGGGTCCAGTTGAGGTTTTTTAAGGAGGGCCTTGACTACTGCACCCTTCCAGCTCGGAGGGACAGAGCCTTGGGACAGCGAGATGTTGATCAGCTCCGTAATAGGAGGTACAATGACCGGGGCAACTGTTTTCAGGAATCTCATGGGGGCGGGATCGAGAGGAGATCCGCTTTTCATTTTGGCCAAAGTTTTTTCCACTTCGTCCAGGGATACAGCCCTAAACGCAGTTAGCTGAGGGTGAGAGATGTTTCCAGTGAGAGTAGTAGATACAACGGTGTTGCTGTGGGTTGGCTGACTGGAAGGTGGGAGAGAGGCCAAGATGCTGGAGATTTTGGAGTCGAAGTAAGTTGCCAGTTCATCGCTTCTGCCCGGAGGGGAGCTGTTGGAAGAGGGGGGTGTTGGTATATTCAAAAGCTCTTTGGCGATAAGGTACGACTCTCGCCGAATTAGTGGCGTTTTTTATTCTGGCATCGTAATATGAGGCTTTAGTGAGTTTCAGGGTGGATTTAAAGGTTCTCACTGCCTGGTACCCTTGAGGAGGTAAGAGGCAATGCTTTAACATCACCAACAGCACGATGAAACAGGAAGGTAATGATTGCATTAATTATCAACTTCTATTATCAGTGTCAGAGTTTGACCACAGGCACGTGCCCCACCAGCTGGTATATTGTGCGATTATACACCTATTGGGGTAAGGAACAGAAGAGACTATACGTTTATATAAGTAAAGACCGTCAACACCAATCATTATTGCAGTGGAATATGTTTGTGTTTGCCGTGCAATTCACATTAATACACGAATTGCAATGTGTATTTATAGTAATGTCTTACTCCCCAATGCAAGGGATCCTAACTGGAGACTTTCGTACATTTTACAATATACAATAGTGTTTAATGGCATGCAACATGTGGTGTGCTATTAAATTTCCTTGCAACCATTTCCTGTTCTAATTAAATTATCACCCACAACTAACCCATCTCCTTTGTGGCTTTTGACTCATTCACGGAGATGATGATAACAGGCATTATTAGATGCCCTTCCTATCAGGAGATAAGCAAGTAGACTTGTTTCAATTTCTTGTTTGTAGTATTTTGTCTAAGGTATGACAGACCTTATAGAAGGAGGACAAGACAATCCTGACAGCAGGAAATTGCTAACACCACAAATGGGGCCATAAGAATCCAGTCCTGATGAAAGCCTGGGACCTATAGAGGCTGTTAGAGTTAAAAATGTCAAAGAAATAGGATGCAGGGATAGTAAACCCCTCGCACCCCAATAGTAAAGAGTTTTTAACCATACCAAAGGCACCCAATATTAATGGGAAACTGGGGTATCCTTTAGGTATTTTTATCTATAACGCAAGAGCACGTTGGAAGTAATATTCAAAGTGCTCCCTGGAACATGGTTAAGCCTCCACTGATTTACAGGGACCAGGGTGAGGTCAGATGATGAAGCATGATACCTATAGTGTGAGCGGGTCCCCCAAAAACATTCCGGAACTCTCCATCTAGAAGGACTTGGGTCTAGCTAAGCTATGACTCAGAGAGGGTGGTAGGATACCTTTATGATTCAGTGCCATGTAGGGCAAATAGAGGCGTGAATCGCGTTACTGGCAGATTATACATAAAGTGCTGCAGCTCACACTTTGGTTTCAATTTTGGCAGAGGGAGATAACAAAAACAAATTATTTGTCTATCCTAGGCAATTTTAAGGTTAGCAGACACCAGCACAAAACTCTTGCTGATTGATGGGTATGTACTGATACGAGTTCATCACCCATCAACAAGAGCAAAGTAAAAAAAAAGGAACACACAAACTTCTTAAACTACGAGTGCCCCTCCTGCTACAGGAGCCCAGTTTTTACAACAGCCAATTTCATGAAGTGAGTAACAGGCAGGGTGATGAAGTATGCTACCCAGAGTGGGTGAGGACCAGGTGTCCTTTTAACAAAACAGTCTTTATGCCAAACAGTATTCGCAGAAAGGTGTTCTTAACGGACCCCCTACAAGATCACATTTCCTTGTTCCAGTCTGTTTACCTTTGATTGCGGTTATATGGTTAGGGGTGGTTGCAGGAAACTGACCACTGATACCCTTTAGAACTTCCTTACCTTTCATGTGGTAACAAATCAAATAAAGCTTAGTGTCTCAAGTCATGCCCCCTTCTAAGCCTACAACATATCTATAACACTGTATTTTGCTAGATGCCATCATTGATTTAATGCCCGTGAAACCGCAACACTCCATCTCCATTTTATCAATTAATCAAGCCAATCTATTGGAAATTATCAAGTTAACTCTTGAGCGAGGGCCTCCTCTCTGTCTCCGGATGTGGCTGTCTGCACAGTATATAGATGATTACTCCTACTGAGAGGCATTCCATCTCAAAACTTAAACCCCCCCAAAACACCTCCCCCCCCCCCCCGTCCCCCACGCTCTTCAAGACCAACTGGATTTTGGTAAAAACCGCTAAGTTGGGCAAACATCCTATCTCTGTTAGCAAATTAACTAATAAAGCACCAGGGTTGTCAGAATTTCATATTTCACCTACAAGCATTTAGTTTGCAGCAGGCTTCAACTTGATTTCGAGATGCATCAGACAGTTACCCACAACCTGAGTGGCTTATTAGGGTTCTCTCAATCAACCACTCTCATTAATCAAGCTTTCTTATTCAGCTGCCATTAACTATATCAGAAAATTGCCTCATCAGCAACTGCTGCCCACACTAGAATGATTTTACACCAGATATTTGTATTGGGGTTAAATACCCAAATCTAAAGCAGACTAGCTCCAAGAAGCTGAACAGTGTAACAAAACGTAAAGCTGAATTCAACCAGCAAGAGGTGAAAAATCTGAATAAGTAACGCAACCATGCAATTAACCAGTTTGTGAACAATACAAAATCAAAGCCTTTTGCCAACCACAAACAACATTTCAGACTCTGGAATTAAAAACAAGCATTGGCATAGCCAATAGGTCTCGCCTTTGGGACCTTCTAAACAACAGGTGATGTTGTTGCTCCAAGGATATTGTGCTGGACAACTAAACACTTATAAGGTCCCAAAGGCGAGACCTATTGGCTATGCCAATGCTTCTTCTTTTAGGTGGGCATAATGTTTCGCTAGTAGCTCGGTGGACTGATGCACCTGCACAACTAATCTACGAATCTTGCCTTGTCCAATCAGCCTTTCATCATTCCAAAGACGATGATCTTTGAAGAAGGCAATAAAAAACATTATTTCTCAATAGCCTAAGAGACCACCTTGGGGCGACACTTATGACCTACAAATTCTCACGTTTTAGCTTACATTTTGCCAAGAATTGTAACCAGGTTATCTTACCTCATTTATATTTGTAATATTGATGGTATTTTTATAGCGCACGGTTTGCCATTGGCATGGCATCACTGAGCTTTTCTGTACGATTTGAAACATGTAATCCGAAAGAGCAAACATCTGAGGCCATTAGCTCAGATTTCTATAGAAATATGAAAAGAAGTCCATCTTTGAATACTTTATATAAGCCTGATTGTTGCATTTTATTATTTTGTTTTATATTATTTAATTTAGGCAGAACGTGTAAACACCAAGGGTTTGGTGGCGCTGAAAAATCAAACTGTGGATTTACCTACACTGACAAAGAGAAACATTTGCAGCTGCTTGATGAAAGAGGCAAAAGCGGTTTGGGGGGGGGGAGGCGCAGAGTATTTCACATAGAAGGAGCAAGCAGCCAGAAGGGTCTCCCCCAGGGCCAAGACGTGAACACATTGTTGCAGTTCCTAGAAGTGCAGAAAATGGGTAGGGGAATAGCCAAAGCTTATTTGGGGGGAAATTAGGGTGAAATGCCGCAAGCTGCAGGACGAACTGTACAGAAGGCCTGAACTGTAATGTGGCTGTGATTAGGAAGCCAATTTGAACAAGCACTCCCCTTTGGGACCTTATAAGTATTTAGTTATGCAGCACAATATACTTACTGCAACAACATTAACTG